>NC_090267.1:191672959-193037959 GCF_040414725.1 Anabrus simplex | reverse complement strand
ATGAAAGCGTGATTCTGTGTGTGGCAAATGTGTCGTAAAACAATATGAAATGTAAAGAGTAATGTACCGTGCACATGTTAAGATGATTAGGGGGGACGAAACCGTCGTAACTGGCAAAAATATGATGTCCGGATTTAAGAACAACTGTTCCAATTATCGGACGTTTTCAATTCATTTTTAAAATATTACTTTTATGTAAGTATGTAATTTTATGTAAATATTATTAATACCACTAGTATCATTAAAGCAAATAATATGAAAATGTATATATTTCAGTGGTAGAAATATTTACTGCTACGTGCTATATCCAAAAACATCTTAAACGTCCATAAATAGGGCCCCCTATCTTTGTAAGTTTCCCACTCAGCCCGAAGGCTAGTCAGTTCCCCAATTGTTCCGTCTTTTCAACATTTTGTAGAGAGCATAGAAGTGAATTAGTTTCCCGTTGTTTTCCTCAATGAGCTCAGATATGCTAATACATATCAGTCTGCCAAGCTAAGAGTCCCTAGAGACCCCCCACTTTAATCGGTCTTTTGGACAGGCTTGGATACTGTGGATATAACATTTGATTATGATTTTGTATTCGTTTCTGGCCAGAAGTAATCTTCCTGCGGTGACTGGAGTCGACCGTACAGCCAGCGACTCAACACCGAGTGTTGGGTGGCGGAAAATAACCTGACATCCTTGGAGATCCAACGGCTTTGGCCGGAGGAGCTGTTCTATGAAGGATAAAGTGCTTATGAATCATAGCGAACTCTTAGTAAGAACAGCCTAGATACAGAGTGTCATAACGGGTCAGGACAACTTGTGCGTCCCCCATTAGTGACACGTGGTATTTGAAATCCCGGGAATACCATGAAAAGTGCGGGAGCATATGTATTGGAAACTATGCAGATGGACTCAGCTAACATCTTGACTCTGAATTAGAAGTTGGAAGAATTAGTGAACTACGTATTATACCCGTTCAACGCCACGACATTGCTCAGAGAGAAACAAGAAACAACCGACAGGGCATTCGATTTTCTTACGGGAGGCGGGTATATTTCTCGCAAGATCGATTCTACCTCAAGGGATATGATTCGTAAAAAATTTAATCTAATTTACAAATCTATGAAATGACAACTCTTCGATATCTGTATACAATGTAGAATGCCGTAGCGAAGCAGGGGTTCATTTGCTAGTTTGACATAAAATTAAATACTTTGAAATAATCTAATTTCAAATATCAAAAGTAAATCACTCAATAAATTATCTGTCAACCTTATTATACTTGAATGAAAAATAGGCTTGGAATCACCAACGACAGTGCCATTTCAAACAACAACGAAGATAAACACACAGATTACATAGATAATTCAAGTCATCAACATCCAGCAGTTCTCCGCCTAAATGACAATTCATATTGACAATCACTTGGACTATGTAGCTACTAATATTCATACAACACGTAGCAATACAATGATGGAGAAAATTTCCAAATATGTTCTCGTTCTCAATCTTGTTGGTTCAATTTACGATGTAAAATCTACTGGAATAAAATTCCTAAAATCTATTCCAATGGTAGTCTACTCTAGCTACTGATACAGCTTTCTACACAACATTATTCCTTAATAAGTAAATATTATCGGACGAAATTCACATCTACACGTTCGAGTATATTCATGAAGACGGACTACTATACTGCTAATAATAAGAGTTGGTGTATGACATTTCTTAGAGGGAGGTCCGTTTACTGCCTGCCGAGGCGGGATAAAGGGAGTGGCTGTGTGCTTGTCATGGAAACGAGGGTGGGGCGACTGCGGTTGCCATAGAGATAAAGCTTCAGGGCAGCTTGTCTTGCTGGGAGTTGCCAAACCTGTCACTGTCACTGATAAGAACCTGATTGTTTGTATAAGAGTGATCGCAAATGGGACGACACCGCCTGGCCAGGTAGTCTACAACAGATCACAGTGGTCAGAATGAAGGAGGGAACAAGTGAGCCGGAAGCGAGGGGTAAGAGCATGTAGAAAGGAATGCTGGAATGTGGCAACATCGTGAAATAGCACGTGCAGTGCTCCTCCCCCAACCTTACCTGTCAGACGCCAACTTTAGTTAAGTCTAGTATAGTAGGGCTAACTTATCGTGTAGGTGTAGGTGCGACGTAAAGCCAATAGAAAAAAAGAAGTAGGCCTAACTTATTTATTCGCGCACACCTATTAATTCCACATTAATTCACGAACAAACGCCTATACTTCCATTTCATCATTTTGACCACACTGTTCAATATTACATTTTCAACATTTCAACAACCTACCTCATTTAAATCATTGTGCGTTGAATAAAACCATATCAATATACCCATCCTAATTAACACATCGTCATGAACATATCATCACTCCTTCCAACGACCTATACACCACAATCAATAGTCATGTTATTCACACCTAGCACCTGACTTCGATTACCATCTCAAGGTTAATCAGTCTTTCTCAAATATTTTCATTAAAGAATTAAAATCACTGATTCAACGTTAAGAGAAATAAATTGCAACGTGTAATAATGTTATAGATATTACTGAATTAATTTGCTATGATATTACCTATGTTAATGAATCCATGCCGTCGTCTGTGTTACTACCCATCTGTGTTTGTCAATCGTCATCGTCCATATTTTCCCTTACCTTACTGTCGAACTCTCATCTTAGCACCCATGGTTACAATTACAATTCTTGCACGCGGTCTTTTCATTTGAAACTTACAGAAACACTTTCATTTCTTTGACATTTGCAACATTTCGTTCCTAAATCATGTTATACACACTTGCCTTTTAAGTCTGAGTTACGAATATTAGTCATGATAGATTATCAATAAAATCAGGTGATCTTATATTATGTAAGATTGTGAGTTATATTTCTTTCAGTTGACTTATTTTCGAATGAATTCTCCGTATACTGTATGTTCCTATGATTGACTTGCAGACTTCTCTGAAATTATTTTATAGTATTTTCTTTCTGTTGCCAATTACCCACATGAAACAAGAATAGAATCACTAATCATAATAATAACAAACGCACAAAGAAATATTCTAATCTACACATAACCGTTCCTTGAGTGGATGCATTGCCTACGTACGTAGGCAAGAGTAGCAGAGTGTAGCCCTTGTAAGGAAGACCCTCCGATGAAGGTGGGTGGCATGTGCTAAGTGTAGGTAATTTCGTGTTATTGTGGTGGAGGATAGTGGTATGTGTAGTGTGTGAGTTGCAGGGATGTAGGGGACAGCACAAACACCCAGCCCCCGAGCTATTGGAATTAACCAATGAAGTTTAACATCCCCGACCCGGCCGGGAATCGAACCCGGGATCCTATGACCGAAGGCAAGTACGCTGAACATTCAGCCAACGAGTCAAACATCTGATATGGTGAAAGGTTATAATATGTGACAAGAAGTTGGAAATGCTTCGATGAAGCAAAACAAAATGGAGAGGAAAAGAAAGTAAAAGGCTGAGAAAGGGGTTCAAGTTATACTGGAGTGGGGGATGAGAAACAAAATAGTAGGGTAGGTTTTATGATAAGTAAATATATACATAATGCACTGGAAAAGTAGCTTATATAAATGATAGAATAATAAAGTAACATCCAAGACTTTAAGCATATAGAAAGACTGGATACTTGTATACGCTCTACAAGCAGGGAATCAGGAAGAGGAGCTGGAGGATTTCCTAAACACGTCGGGAGAATTACATACTATCCACTTCATTCCGTATCGATATTGTAATCAAGTTAACTAATGAAAAAGGTTCCACCTGATCGATACTTTTCTTTTTATTATTTAGCCTTCGGCTAAATTTTTGTCATTATAACTTACAGTAGGCCTACATGTTGTAACGGTTCAAATCCCGTTACAAGATGATATCTGTATTTTATTATTGTATGATTTTATCTGTATTTTATTATTATTATTATTATTATTATTATTATTATTATTATTATTATTATTATTATGTCAGTATTATTATTATTTTATCTGTGATATTATTACTATTATTGTAATTATCAGTCTTATTCAATTCTATTTTGCAATGCCTGTTGCTTGCAAGATTGTACTTAGATGCATGCATATATAGGTATGTGTAGAATAACACTCAATACCTGTACAGTGAGAATTGTTGTAAATATCAGAGATTGGATGTGACATCCTTACATTGTGCAATATTGTTGGCATTTCTGCCGTCATCGCCAAGCCATGGCTACGGCATCGTATTTATTTAGATATGCGCTCAGAGTCGGCCGGCCCGGGGCTATTTCACCACTGTCTGTAATATCTGTCGCGTAGTTGGGGGTATGTCATTGTTATTTCTGGAGATTACGTAGCTGTGTCAACCAACGTCTATAAAAGGTGGATGCACATTGTAGCGTCAGTCATTAGTTATACGGATGCAGTACAGTGAAGAAGTCTACTAGATCAAGAGGCCTTAGTTGGTCAGTCAACCAGTGTGAACGAGAGATGGTGAAGACTCAGTGAGCCATTAATTATTGGTCATTGAGAGAGTGAGGCCAAAAGTTAGTTGGTCCGTCACTTAGTTGAAGACACGGACGCAAGGGCTTACCATGAAGTCAGAGAGGGAAACCCTGGACCTACCAAGAGGTAATACCATATTGACTTACAAAGAAGTCAGATGATATGGAGAAGAAGCAGTCACAAGGATGTATCACCAAGTTAGGCGTGACACATCTACAGTAAACACCAGATCAATGGATTACGTCGTAATTACACTCAAAGTGTTGAAGGTACAGTCAAGTGAATCAGTGAGGGAAATATTTCGTATAAATTGTTAAATGTCCGGTCAAGAAGAATTCAAATTCATGCCTAGTTTCTTTCAGTTGCAATGTCATAATTTCATATTCTCATCTGTTTTATCGCAACAAGACTCACTATATTTTGATATATTATTTAAAGAATATATATTGTTCTATCAAACGAATTCATAGTTTTATTTCATTGAAAGTAAAATATCTTAACCTCAAAATTAATGGGGAAACCGAACGCCAATCTCCTTTTCCCAGAACTTATATGGTATGTTGTCAAAAGTAAGCTTATTACCCCACACCCTAGAGATAGTCAAGAGTCTCATTCTATTATTGCTGTACTGAGTGACAGCTGGCGCCCTTCAAATAATGTATGTGTAGGTAAGCAGGTAACAAGTAAGTGTGAGTACAAGGTTCAACAAGTGTGTATTTTATTTAATGAATGTTAATTTTCATAATTTCCATTTTAAATGCAGATATTCAGATTTTTAAATATAAAATCAGTTTTATATGTTTGTAAAATTAGTCAGACAGTTAGGAAATACCACAATGTTTCGATTGCTTTGCGATCATCAGCTGTTTCACATAATGCTTAGGTAAAAAATAGCATAAAACAACTCCATAATTTAACAGTTATGTTAGTAAGGAACAATTAGTCGGTGGGGGAGGGGCGAATACGTGAAGGGTGGGGGTGGGGGGCGCGTTGTTAGTTAAAGATTAAAAACTTACACAAATTAAAAAACTATTTTTGAATTAAAAAGTCTTTGGTTTCATTCTATGTCACTGCACTGGTTATTTATTAAATTCGACGGTTTTTAGCATGATGTTCTTGCAAACTTGTCTTGGTTGTATAATGTTCCTTCTTTTGCTAGAACTTTCTTGTTTGTATCTCGTTACTGTCCGGTGGAGAAGATTATGTTTATTGATGGTCGAATTATTCAGGTTTCGTTAAGTTGGATAGTTTGCAGTACGACCCCTATCCAATTGTTCGGTTATACAAATTCTATTCGTAAATCGTTAAGTTGGGATATTTGGTGTGCGACCAACCAGTCACCACATTTCTAATGTTTCATTTCATTCTGATAAACTTCCCCTTTAAACTTTGCCTCATTCTACCATTTCTGAGCTACAACCAAAACTGAGTTATTATTTTAATATATAATTATGTGTATTCTTCACTTTAAAAATAATTTCATGCCAGTAATTTCCAGTACAACTTGGCGGTTCCTTTATCTTAAGTCAAATTTGCTCACAACTACTCTCAACGCAATTTTTGTTTTTTTTTGCTAGGGGCTTTACGTCGCACCGACACAGATAGGTCTTATGGCGACGATGGGATAGGAAGGGCCTAGGAGTTGGGAGGAAGCGGCCGTGGCCTTAATTAAGGTACAGCCCCAACATTCGCCTGGTGTGAAAATGTGAGACCACGGAAAACCATCTTCAGGGCTGCCGGTAGTGGGATTCGAACCTACTATCTCCCGGATGCAAGCTCACAGCCGTGCGCCTCTACGCGCACGGCAAACTCGCCCGGTCAACGCTACTAATCCATTGTCTACTGGGGTCAAGGGTCTAAGGCGAAACAAAAGCGACGCAAGTGATTATAGTTTAAGAAATATTACATACACCGAAATGTTTTATGAATTAATTCAAAGTAGGGATGGATGCACAATACGTGAATACGGTTGCTGATGTGATGCGCATTACGTCATCACAAAATGGCCAATCTGAGATATGTTTATGTTGTTCCAAGTCAAAACTATGCCTACAGTATCAATGTTATGTTGATGATGATGATGATGCTTATTTTTAAAGGGGCCTAACATCTAGGTCATCGCCCCTTAACAATGTTATGTCATTGCTTGTAAGTTATTTTTCAAGACTTAAACGTAGAAGATTGTTGAATCTTTAAAGAGCAATACTGAAGTTAATAAGGAAAGCCAAACCACACACTACAGCGATATACAGTATCTATTCCGTCAGACCGGGGATTTTAGCCGCTTCTGATTAATTCTTCTAACTGGTAAACTTGGTCTATTTGCTTAATACGCAGCTCTTCATTTGAAAACAACCATCACACTATCAAACACCACCGATATTCGTATATAAGAGAAAATCTCCCTCATATAAAGTTGGCATAATGAAAGACATCCAGCCGTAAGTCTAAGTCTACATATAAGACACAGATCATACAAACGGCACACAACAGGGTGCTGAAAATTTGGTAGATTAATAATAATAATAATAATAATAATAATAATAATAATAATAATAATAATAATAATAATAATTGTTACGGAGATATCCGTGGTAGTCAGAGGTGAAAGAAGGTGCGGGCTGGAATAGGTCTCAACTACAAAATTAAAGTTAATTTAAAACTTTAACAAAGGTTATATTTTCTTTTCAAAATCAACAAATAACAGATAACAACATTTAACAATTTCCACTAGGTGAAATAACAACGAAAGGCAGGTACAAAATAATTTTACCCGTTCAGGGTTTTTTTACAAGGTTTTGGGCTTCGAGCCCCAGAGTCACAATCCTTGAGCTATTAGCCCAATTTTACCAAGGTACAAAATTGAACAAAGGGGCAGAAAACCCCATCATGCCAAGGAGCACTTGTTCCTAATTACAATGTTCAGCCTCCTAGAGGCACACAGAGATCAAATTTAGGAAAGAGCAGACCTGCTCTCAATAGTTCAAGCCTATTAGGTGGCCATAAGCAGACCTTACACTCAACTGCCCTTAAGGCATACTTATAAATAAACAGGGGCAACTTGTACCCATTCTACTGGGCCTCAAATGAAAAAAATAGATTAATTTAAACGGCCCTAAATACAAGGGGAATGGAGGCGAGAACTTGCACTCCTAAATACACATATTAAAACCTAAGAGGCACTAGGCCGATAATACAAGGGGCTAATCCCAGTCTATGGAGGTGACTCGTATGAGGAAACTTAACACCTTAAGGAAGCGTAGAAACGGTTATGAAAACGTAGTCACCTCAATTTCAAAATGAAGGGGAGCTCGAGAGGGTAAATCACTCTCTATCCCCGCTTTACAGTAAAAGAGATTTGTAGTTTTTACATAGACCGGAAAGGAATTTACATTTTAAAGTGTTAGGTTACATATTAAAGGTTTCGAACCTTCCCTGAGAGTTAAACTGCTGAGCTAGCAAGAGATAAAGATGTTAAGAGGCCATTATCTTGATGAAGAACTGCTGCCTGAAGAACGGGGCGCTTCCCGCCCCCTGCTACATATCCACACACTAAGCTAAATGTTACTGAAGTGGCGCGGAGGCAAGAAAATCAGCCGTTTTTATACCCTCGTGGAAAATTCGAGACCTTTCAGGAATGAATAGACACACCCTCTCAATTTTATTGGTTCACTAATAATTACACATGGAAATTCGAAGAAGAAAGCAATGATTGGAGGAAAATTAGTTACGGAAATTACGGATTGGCTGAATTCAAAACAGGCGGAAAGGAAGGATTAATGTTGCCAACCCACGAACCACAGAACAAAATTTAGTAAGGACAAAACTTATGAATACAACATTTCTTCAAGAGAGTTCATTCCATTGCACCAGAGTGTATTACCATAGTTTTTGGTAGAGACATCTGTTAGAGAATGTCCACACTTCTTGATCACTGAAAAACAAAAGTAAATCAAAAACACTCAGTGACATCTTCTGATAAACCGTAGAGTTAGATCGGTTTTTAAACTTCAGGGTTTCTCCTGTAGAGTAGATTAAATTGGCGCAAGATTTGAACTTGCGTCATAGGGGTGTACCGCCCGGTACAATAATAATAATAATAATAATAATAATAATAATAATAATAATAATAATAATAATAATAATAATAATAATAATAATAATAATAATAATTGTTCCGGAATTTTGGTGGACCAGCAGAGGTGAAAGAAGGTGCTGGGTGGAATAAGTCTCAAAATACGAAATTAAAGTTAATTTAAAATTTAACAAAGGTTATATTTTCTTTTCAAGATCAAGAATTAACAAGTACAACAGGTACCCAGTAGCATATCAACAAATTAAGAAAGTACAATTACAGTTGTTACAGGATTTGGGCTTCGAGCCCCAGACTCAAAATCCTTGAGCAATGAGCCCAACTTTACCTATGTACAAAGTTCAACAAAGGGGCAGAAAACCCCAATCATGCCAAGGAGCACTTGCTCCCAATTACCCATTAAAGCCTCCTCGAGGCACACAGAAAATCCACTTTTAAGAAAGAGCAACCTCGCTCTCAAAGTTCAAGCCTATTCAAAGGCCACACCAAACTCCACCTTCAATCTGCCCTCCAGGCACACAAAACAGGGGTAATAATACCCAACTACGGAGGTGACACGATAAGAAAACTTATTTACATGGAAATGAAAACGTAGTCACCTCAGAACAATATGAGTGGGAGCTCGTGAGGGTTAGGCACTCTCTATCCCAATTTATAGTTAAAAGGCCAAAATTTGACTAAATGTCTATTACATTTTAAGGATAGGTTACATGAGAAAAGTTTTGAACCTGCCCCGAGGGTTGAACTGCTGAGCTAGCAAGAAATAAAGTTATTAAACGGCCATTACCTTGTGGATGAACTGCTGCCCGAAGAAAGAGGCGCTTCCCGCCCCCTGCTACATAATCACACAATGAGAGATGTTACTGAAGTGGCCAGGAGACCAGAAAATCAGCAGTTTATATACCCTCGCGGAAAATTCGAGACGTTTCATGAATGTTTACAACCCGCCCACAAAATTTTGTTGGATAACAGCAAGAACTAATACACCAGACGAAGAAGAAACACCTTATTGGTGGAAAATTAATTACAGAAATTCCTGATTGGCTACATTCAAAACAGGCGGAAAGAAAGGATTATATTGCCAACCTACAACTGACAGAACAAAATTTAGTTAAGACAAAACTTATGAATACAAAATTTCTTCAGGAAGGTACATTCCTTTACACCAGAGTGCGATATTAGTTTTGGTAGAGACATCTGTTAGAGAATGTTCAAATTTCTTAATATGGAGCAAACAAACACACAGTTCAGAACACTTCAAAATTTACAGTAGTGACATCTTCCAAGAAACCTTAGAATTAATACGGTTGTTAAAGTTCAGGCTTTCTCCAGTAGAGGAGTTTCAACTGGCGCAATGTTTGAATTAGCGGCGTGGAAGTGTACCGCCCGGTACAGTCCTATCCCCCGCCAAAAGTCCTTCCAAGGGGTGACACAGAAGAACACCAAATTTTGTTTTAAACAAGGTCCAAGTTATGATGTTGATATAGAAATTAATTGCAGAAGGATTCACAAAAGGGACATAAATTTTTCCGTATCCGAAGTTTTCTTAAATTGGTTTGATCAAGTTTCAAACTTCTTTGCAGTAGCTTTTGATGAAATGTCTTTATGCTTGTAGTAGTTGAATTTCAGAAAGAAAAACTTTTAATTCTTGAAAGGAAAAAAATGTCTAAGTTCACCAGATGTTGCAGTTGAATCCAAAAATGTAGTAATTGTGGATATGGAATGTCCATGTAGCTGGATAAGTACATTAGTTGCCTATTACATTGACGGCCAGACCAGCCGCAGCAGCTTGTGTCCAGAGGAGGCCGCTCGGACACTTCAAAATTTACAGTAGTGACATCTTCCAAGAAACCTTAGAATTAATATGGTTGTTAAAGTTCAGGCTTTCTCCAGTAGAGGAGTTTCAACTGGCGCAATGTTTGAATTAGTGGCGTGGAGGTGTACCGCCCGGTACAATAATAATAATAATAATAGTAATAATAATAATAATAATAATAATAATAATAATAATAATAATACGAATTGACGCCACGAACCTACTACGGTGCCATAGCAGGGGGAGATGTAATATCCCACGTGGCGCGTCCCAGGTGGCGGATAGGAGGGTCCTCACCGGCTTACCGGCGGGCTTGAGCGAAATAAAATAGGTCTCGTGGACCAAACACACTTTAAGCAGCCGCAGAACATCAAGAGGCACCTCTCAATCTAAACAATCGGGTTGTAATCATGTGATCATCTAAAATGATCACTCCAACTATTCACATTCACCTTGTGAACCTGGTATGATGGATCGTAGTCGATCAAAGCAATTACTCCAGACCCCAGACGTACACAGTTCGGGTTCTCCCGATCATCGGATTATGGGGGATCGAGAGCGTCATGCTGAAAAGATTCGGAGCTTCTAAAAATCTCTTCGTCCCAAGAAAAAAAAAATTCATAGGTACAGTCAACGTAAACACACTTCTGAAAACTGGAAACTCAAACAACTAATTGACATCGTGAATAAGTTTGATATTCAAATTGCAGCAGTACAGGAAACTGGCTTCCTAGACGAGAACCACTGTGATTCAAAAACTTTAGGATATATAAGGGTAAACCTGCCATAAAAATTGGAGAGAATCTACCACAATTTGGAACAGCCTTTTTCATGAAAAATTCATAGCAAATTCAGTGCTAATGTCCCTCTGAAAGGACCTCTGTGCTTACAGTCAAATCGAGTAACACACTGTATTCTTTGATTAATGCTCATGCACCCATAAACAGTGGCAATAAAAAGATCCTCAGAAAGATGATGACTTCTGAAATCTCCTTGAGGAAACCAACAGCAGCATCCCTAAACATCATGTGAAGATCTTGGTGATTGATGATTTTCATTCACAGATTGCTGGAGAAAGATAGTATAGATGGATCGTAGGCCATCATCCAGCACATCGGAGGAAAAGAATGGTAAGCACCTTATAGATTGCTGTAAATGTAATTTCCGACTCATGTCTACATATTTCTCCAGGCCTCCACAAAAGAATAAAACATGGAAATCACCAAATCCCTTGTTAGGGGAATTCTAGATCGACCATGTAGCAGTCTCCAAACAGAACATGTGTGAAATACAAAATGTTAGAGTACGTAAGGGAGTGATTGATTCTGATTACTACCTAACCCAAGTCAAAGTAAAATTTCAACCTAAAAAATCCAAGCCCAAATTTCATAGATTATGAAGAGTGGATCTTGAATACCTTGAACAAAACTCAAATGCATTTCTTCAGGGCATAAAAGATCAAGATCCCAAGGATTGGCCTGAATTGTGATACAAAATACTAACATCAGCACAGAAGCTGCGATAGCCCCTGACGAAACGAAAACACACATGGTGGAATACAGCCTGTGATAAAGCAATTGAAGACAGAATCAAAGCCTGGAATGAATGGAACGGACACCAGGCGACTGAACGATTGGAAGCAAGACTCAGAAATTGACAGCCAAGATAATTCTCAAGGAAAAACGCGCTTACGACAGGAATAAACTCATAGACATAGAACAGGATTTCATAAAAAACAACTGTAAGAATCCGTGAGAGTCTATCCAGATATCAGCCTCCAAGCATATGTATCCGTAGATCAGATGGCACAGTAGAGACAAACACCAAAGAAAATTGCAACATCGTGGGAAATAACATCCAAAACCTACTCAGTTATGACCAGTCAAAGGAGAAATTGCACTTTGTAAAACCCACACCAAACCCAGATTCACATCCACCGACACTGGAAGAAACAGCAGAGATCATTCGATCTCTTAAAAATAACAAAGCACTAGGAAAAGATGACATTACCTCAGAGATGTTGAAACTTGGATGAGAGAAGCTTACTGGAAGAATTATCGCAATCCTAACAGAAATCTGGGGAACAGAAGCGATCCCGCAGTACTGGAAGTGCGCGTTGATTCATCTTTTGCATAAAATAGTGATAAAACAGATCCGAATTACTACAGAGGTCTACCTACTACCCGTTGATTATAAAATTCTACCTAATACCTCCTAAACCGACCAGAGAAACAAACAGATAATTTGATTGGGGAATATCAAGCGGGTTTTAGGAAAGGACGCCCGTGTGCTGAACAGATATGGAATCTGAAAACGATTCTGAAGATCCGCAGAAGCTACAACACAATAGTCACCTTCGTGGACCTTAAGAAGGCGTATGACTCTGTGGACAGACAGACCTTGTTTGACACACTAGAAGAACTTCGAGTGGATAAGAAGACCAGGGAATAGATACGTCAAAACCTTACAAACACAACATCTAAGGTGACATTTGGGGGGGGGGGGGAATTTCTGGCCCTTTAGGAGTATACACAGGTGTTCGTCAAGGAAATGGACTCTCTCCTCTGCTGTTTAACTTGGTTTTAGATAAAGTCACCAGAGTGTGGTAAAAGTAGATGACCTAGCTGTCATCACCTAGAACAGGGAGGAAACTAGGTATGCTATCGATACATTACACAGAATAGCGTTACAGGCAGGCCTTCAGATATCATTCGTCAAAACCAAATATATGCAGAATTTTCAGGGAAAATGTGCAAGAAAAATCAAATTAAAAAAAGCATTTGGGACAATTTCACACGTACCTTATTTTAAATGCCTTGGAGGAATAATTCTTCCTTCGGGATTAGACAGTTCTTCCAATACAGAAAGGGCATCAGAACGTCAGAGGGCATTTAGAGTGATATGGGATCACTGAAATGAACGAGTAATGTCACGTAATTCTAAACGTGGAACATTACAAAACAGTCATTCTACCGGAAGTTCTATATGAATCAGGAACCTTAATTTCAGGTGGTCATTTAAAAACTGTGGATATTGAAAAACAAGGACTTAAAATTCTCAGAAAAAATGTCGATCCCATAAAAGAAAATGGAATTTCGATCAAAAGGCGAACTTCAGATGTCTATAGTTGCAGAAATAGTTTCATCAATACTGTGCGGAGGAAAGGTTTGAAATTTTTGGACACATTTTTAGGGTGGATAATAATAGACTCACAAAAAAAGGTTGTTCTGTATAATTCATCCTGAAAAGAGGAGAATAAATTGGCTGGAGGAAACAGAGGGGGCCTGAATGAATTGAACATCAGGGAAGATATCATGAAAAATCACAATCTTCAGGACTTCAGTAAATCAACACTCATTTGTAGTCCAAACTAGCAGCAGGACTGGTACAAAGTGGTCAGAAGAACGAAAGAGGCAACACAGTGAGTTCGTGAAGAGATTTTGGAAGAATAGGAAGTCGAAAGTCATCATGCCAATGAACAAGTTCCAACGCGCTCTATGAATGGACATAACGAAACAATAATAATAATAAGAATACAAATTAACGTGGTCCTCAGATGTCCAAAACGAAAATAATAATAATAACAAGAAGAATAATGAGTGAGGGAAGGAAACTGTGTGTCAATGTAATGTGTACTGTGTGAGGAATATTAGGTACAGAACAAGCACTCTGTAATCCACCGACACAATTAATTCCCCGCTAAAATCCTACTAACCGGTCGGGAATCGAATACAGACAACCGTAATCGGAGTGGATGTTCTAGATACTTGTTATGATTTGCTATAAAAGCCATGTCTTCTTATTTTATTGGAATAAGGAACTTAAAATTGGGATATTTGAGATAAAAATCAGAATTTTAAAATGAAATCATACTCTTTCTAGTACCTTGCGACTTCCCAGCGCGTATTCTTCCTGAATTACATTTGAAGTCCCATATATTTTGTTTCGTTCCTTTCTCCATACATGCGGGACTAAGTAATCACATTTCTAAAGGTATTTATTCCGCGTTTAGGAAGATAAATAATTCACTTCAGAAATTAATCTGCTCTAAACGTAAAATATTACGAGTGTAAGAAATAATAAAATTCTTTCCATATGGGAGAAAGATAATTTCTTGCATTTTATGGCCCGAGAATATAATTTTGCACAGCGTTAACGGCACATGCTCATATCGTTCCTCTCCTTGGATAATACAGCTGAAGATATTCGAGGTTAGTAAACTTTAGCAAGTAGATGTTCCGCAGAGAGTAATTTCCTTATTCATGGAGGATCGTGACAGAGAATAGAGCTCATATCTAAGAATATTAACTCTAGGGTTAGGCTTTATATCTGCTATTAAGATATCTTCGCCATTAATCAGTCACCCACTTTATAAGCGAGGATGGAATTTACCTGAATTTATGGACGGTCATTCAAAAGAGAATTTTAGTCCGATTTTTTTAGAAAGCACGATATAACAATGCATAGTTCTATTTGTACTGCTGCTACTATTACTATTACTACTAATAACAATAATAAACAATAGCCACAATTATTTCAAAATACACAGAACTGGCAATAGAAATACAACGCCTGTGGAAACTAGAATCAATCATCACAGTTTCGATAGTGATACCATGTACTCGCGATGTTCTGAAAACTTACACAGCTCTCTGGCCGCATTAAACCTGGATCACCACATGTACGTTGAAGTGGAGAAAGCCACCCTCCCGAGCACCTGCCACATTGCGAGAATGTTTCTAGGAACGACTTTTTCTCTGAGTTCGACCAAACAGCACGAAGATCCAGGCCGCAGCCCCGGTGATACTGAAGCACAGCTTCCCAAAAAGAGTAGATATAAGATATAAGCCAGACAGCATCAAACATGTCTAACAAATAATTTAAATGTTTCTTGTTAATAAGAGACATCATTTGTGTACATTTGTTGTATATATGTTGTAATTATTTCTGTTGTAAATATTTTTAGATATCTGTATAGTTTCATAATCAACATCGGGACTCTTTGCTTAGGCCGAGTCAGTCAATTATGTTACTGGCACAAGCTGAGCCCTCTTAAAAGGATGTAATAATAATAATAATAATAATAATAATAATAATAATAATAATAATAATAATAATAATAATAATAATAATAATAATAATCCCGTGGTTATTGCTAGCGTGGCGCAGCCCTTGTAAGGCAGACCCTGTGACGAAGATAGACGGCATCTACTGTGTATAGAACTCTGCCTGTTGGTGTGTTGGTGTGGACAAGTACAGTGTTTTGTGTGAGTTGCTGGGATGTTATAGACAGTACTTACACCCAGTCCTCACACAGAGGGAATTAAACGTTCAAGATTAAAATTCTAGGACCCGACGGGGATTTGAAACCGAGGACGATTCTCTGCTTTACTAACAAGCGGTTGGTGGACATTAATGATATTTAAGTGTTGTTGCAAGTGTTATAAGTAGTAGATGCGGTGGAGGAATATGGCTTAGTATTGGAAGCAAAAGAGTTAGAGTTGACTTAATTGTTCCCAAAACCATATGTATGGAGTTGTGAAGATGAACAGATACTCTCTTTATATATATGCATGGAGTTAAGATGAATAGATACTCTCTTTATATAACGCCTACCGAGCTCGATAGCTGCAGTCGCTTAAGTGCAGCCAGTGTCCAGTATTCAGGAGATAGTAGGTTCGAACCCCTTTATCGGCAGCCGTGAAAATGGTTTTCCGTAGTTTCCCATCTTCACACCAGCAAATGCTGGGGCTGTACCTTCATTAAGGTCACGCCCACTTCCTTCCCACTCCTAGCCATTCCCTGCCCCATCGTCGCCATAAGACCTATCTGTGTCGATGCAACGTAAAGCAACTAGCAAAAAATATATATATGTATATAACGACTGTTTATCCAAATTGGAGCAACATAGTATTGAGGAGCGTGGAGTAGCAACGGTCGAACCCTAAGCGGTGCCACAGAGCTTCCGGGGATGTTATTCCGTGTGCTAAGTTTCACATAAGGGTGTTATTATTTAAATAAACACAAAGTAGTAACGGTTTGCCCCTGTGGGTTTTTTGAGGATCTCGTGCTTGGGGTTCATCTTTGTTGAGGATGGTGACCTATAAGCCAGACAGCATCAAACATGTCTAACAAATAATTTAAATGTTTCTTGTTAATAAGAATATCACTCGCACGGTTGTAGAACTCCGTGTACGGCTGAGTGGCCCATCTACTCGGGGAAAGAACGGTGAACGTCTACACAAACATGTGTGTTCTACCAGCTCTAGAAAGATGACTTTGCTTCACATCGTCATTTCACCTCCCTATTTCCATAACAATTATATTTCTGCCCTGATTACACAATTTCCGACATATCAGCTCCACATTTTTATCCTACATTCCTTCCTTTGATATACTTTTGAGTTCACTGTGAAGTCCTCTAATCTAGATGTCAGCTCCCTCCTGCGGTACTCATTCTCCGCTATCTGATTCGATGGAATACTGTTTTTGGTTTTCTAAGCTGAGTATTCTAGGTTAACTCGAATGACTAGCACAAGCTGGCAATTTTTTGGGTAACAGTGTCGTATGAAATGACTGGTGTCTGTCATTACCTTGAAATCCTGGCATCGAAACTTCCACCAGTCAACATGAATTTCGTGATTACTGTGATCAATCAATCAATCAATCAATCAATCAATCAATCAATCAATCAATCAATCAATCAATCAATCAATCAATCAATCAATCAATCAATCAATCAATCAATCAATCAATCAATCAATCAATCAATCAATCAATCAATCAATCCAATGATTATTTATCAGTATTTAAGACTGTCGCCCAGATTTCAGATCTATCAATTGTTGACCGAATATTTTCTTAATTATTTCAAGGAACTTGCAAATTCATCGAACATTTCCATTGATAACTTCCTATTCCCTATACATGCATACTTGCCACAATTTGTCCTATTCGATTCCAAATTTATCTTCATATTATAATATTTTCTACCTTTAAAAGCTCCAGTCAATTCGGGGATTTTAGTTACCTCGGGTGAATTCCTCTGACTCGATGACTGGATATTTGCATTTGTCCCAACACTCTCCTCTTCATATTCAGGAACACACCACATTACCAACCAACACAGAAACATGCAATAGAGAATACATCCTTCCACATAGGTTGTCGTCAGGGCCAAAATCACTTGTGCGACATAGTTCGCACTAGCGACCACATAGGTGTGGGCAAAGTGGTAAAAGAAGAATAAGAGGAAGAAATTCCACTGAAACGTATTCTTCTGTTTATGTAATTCCACGCCTTTTCTCTACTGACCGCTGGGAACATACCACATAGTCGAGCAGCTCACCCCCTTCCCCGCTGAAAGTTTGTAACATTTTCGAAACGCTACTCTTTTGTCGGAAATCACCCAGAATAAATCGTGCTGTTATCCTTTGGTTATTTTCCAGTTCTCGTATCAAGTATTCCTGGTGAGGGTCCAATACACTCGAAACGCACTCTAACTGGGGTCTTAACAGAAACCTATACGCCCTCTCCTTTACATCCTTACTATAACCCGTGAATACACTGTTAATCAAATTAAGAGATCTGTGCTTTTCTTTCTAACCTCGTTTATGTGATTACCCCAATGAAGATCTTTCCTTTTATTAACGTCTGAGTATTACAGTGATCCCCGTGAAATACTATCATCCCATTAACACAATCAATTAAACTGAAATGACTTTTCCTCTTGGTTAAACTTGCTGCCCGGCTGTCCACTGTCATTGTCGAGGTCTCTTTGCAGTCGCTCACGTTCCAATAACTTATTTGCCATTCTATACATTGTAACCACCTGCGAAAAGGCCTTATCTGTGATTTCAGTTCTTTACTCATATCATTTTTATATATAAGAAAACACAAAGGTCCAATAGTACTGACCTGCGTAACCTCCACTTAATCGTTACAGGATCAGATCATTCTTCACCTACAGAAGGTCGTTTGGGAATACTGGGGACGGTGTGTGAAGGGTAATTAACTTATGAAAAGCCATGTCTCCACCAAAGATCATGCTCAATTGGAAAGCCAGCATTTCTAGCTATGGCCCAAGAAAGTAATTTCCATTGCATCAGACCTTTTAGCATGTCTATCTTATCCCACTCCTCCTCACAGACTTTCCAGAAGCCATTGATAGTGCGTGGACGCCTATGTTATAAGGTCCTTCTTAGGGGTCCAATTGCACAGAAGTCCATAGGTGACCCATCCATCGGGTGCCTTGACCGGAATGTCAGTAAAAGGAATAGCATAGATTCCAGTTTCCATCTCCATTTTCTATAAGAACAGACGAGTGGTGTGTTTGGATGCATTATTTTGATGTACCCGTACATAAAACCATCTACAACAGTGCAGTTCGTGAAAACGACTCACTACATTTCACCTCATCATTGGAAGTCGTCATAGTTTCTAAGAATTAATCATAAAAGTATTTCCATCACTAAAAATTTGTAAATGACTGTGCATTTCTTCACATTTCTATAATAATGTATATAGAAAGAACACTGCAATATTTTTTTAAATATATGTTGCTGTTACATTAATTCATTTTATACCGAGCTCAATAGCTGCAGTCGCTTAAGTGTGGCCAGTATCCAGTATTCGGGAGATAGTATGTTCGAATCCCACTGTCGGCAGCCCTGAAAATGGTTTTCCGTTGTTTCCCATTTTCACACCAGGAAAATGCTGGGGCTGTACCTTAATTAAGGCCACGGCCGCTTCCTTCCCACTCCTAGCCCTGTCCTGTCCCGTCGTCGCCATAATACCTATCTGTTGTGCCCTACAGGGCCCTGTGGTTCCGACCAGGCGAATACCGGTCTCGAACCCAGAGCACAGTAGTGAAAAAACTCCCACAAACGTGAGCTTGTGCACATACTCTTACCTGAACACATATCCTCGCACAGCAACTCAGTCGCGCACATCTCAGGGATACAATGGAAACAAAGGGGAAAATTACGATAAACAACAGGATATGTGACATATCAGGTAAGAATAATCTAAAATAAAAATGAACAAAATACGAGAAACCAAGCTGCATTCATAAAATAAGGTGGTGAATTTATTACAAAAATTTTAAAGCCAAAATCATATATACAAAGAGTTTGAATATCTGATATTTTCCAATATGATATCGCTGGGAACCTCTTCGTCACAAAACCATCGGTCAGCCGGGCTGGAACAAGGGTGGAATAACAGAATAAGTCGAAATAGGAAGATAAGAGAACTATCTGGGCAAAAGGAAAAACCAAAAAGCAATCTCCCGTGCGTAAAAATGTTGCGTCACATGACCTCGAACCCATGCGCTACCGTAATCAAAGCTTTACAGTACAAGACCGGGACTGGATGAAAGCTCACAGTCCAACATAACTAAGGTCCACACACTTATCAATAAACCCATAGATATTCCCCGCTCCAACGAAACGTGGCGAAATAAACAGGTGGCGAGATTAAGTAGTCAAGAAAATATAAACCAAACAAACGAACTGCGGTCCTCCCAGGCCGCTGTAGGCAAGGTCACAAGCCCAGGGCGACTTCTCCCTAAGCACTTGAAAACAAAACAAACACGCAGACAGAGACAAAATCTTCCCGTCAATGACGTCACACTCGACTGCCCTGCCTCGCACAAATCACATGGCTGAGTATCTTTCTCCGCCATCCTACATTACGCACAGCTGTTCAACTATAGGGACTTCTTACCCCCTTACATAAACACACATTTAACCTCTTAGTGCTGAAATTATCTCCTCATAACATATCTGCCTTCATAGGGCTTGGACATACATATTACTCTCACATACTTTGCCTCCATAGGGCTTTCCATCATGACACCTGGGTTCAATTCCCTGGCACTACCAAAATTATTCATCATATCAACAGCACTCATTCATATAACTCTCATAGACTTTGCCTCCCTACGGCTTTTCATCATGACACCTGGGTTCAATTCCCTGACACTACCAAAATTATTCATCATCTCAACAGCACTCAGTCATATAACGTTCATGCGTGCGATTAGCTCTCTCTACCGTGCATAAGAAGCACTAGCACCATGTCTAACACCTCCAGCCATGCCAACCTGTGCAAGTCAAGGAATCTGTCTCCAGTATGAAAAAC
This sequence comes from Anabrus simplex, assembly GCF_040414725.1. Taxonomy (NCBI): domain Eukaryota; kingdom Metazoa; phylum Arthropoda; class Insecta; order Orthoptera; family Tettigoniidae; genus Anabrus; species Anabrus simplex. Next base: position 193,017,410 of record NC_090267.1, on the reverse strand, counting down.
TTACGTACAATAACCAAAGAAATAAAAATCCTCTGGTTCTGAAATCCTGTGTCTGGCAAAAAGACCTAGCTAACGTGACCAATGCATAAAACATGCCGCGAACAGAAACTAACATAATACAAGGTGAAAATATAAAAATTTACAACCATGTCTACCATCCAGAGTTCGAGGTCTGTGCATACCTATCCTATACAAACCATTATTTACATAACTGTCGTGGCTGACGCCACCTTGAATTTTAATATGAATCTGGCCCATGCTAATAATTAATTGGCTCTGTCTGACCTGGGAGTACCGATGACATAGTGAGGCGGCTCTCTATGGAACCTTGAATTTTAGTTCATGTTGACAGATAACATTGCCATCTGCAAAGTTATGTAGATCGCTGGATCCATGCTGGATGGTGAATGATTCTTCGACAGCTTCCGTGAAGGTGGTCCAGTCTCCTCCGGTATTTTGGTGAGCTCCGCCTTCTTGGAGTCCCCGCGTCGATGCTCGGTTGTCTCGACAGCTGTTCCGTTGCTACAGCTTGCTGTTCTTCTCTCTCGTTCTCTGCGATGTTTCTCACGTTGTATACGTGAAGGGAAACTGTAAAAGAGACATAAGTTACCAAGCGTTCTGCTACACAGTCAGTCTCCACTCACGCCCCTTTCACACGTTTTAAATCTCCCTTTAGAACGACGTCAAGTACACCCCTCATTCACATTTTCAATAATTGGGCCTAGATTCAGCCTTTCAATAACAGAAATGTTTTTCCAAACGGCCAGAAATCATCTGAGCTATAATAATATTACGAACCTCGTTTCTAATACTTGGCCCTAAAAGCTATTCGAATTACAAGTGAGATAGTGGAGTTATTGGCAGTACATTTCCATGACAGGCAGCCAAACACATGTAGTCTGAAAGATTCTACTTGATTATGCAGATTATTTACTTACTTCTATTCCCTGGTAGGTTGTGCTGGATGTTAACAGCTCGCCGCTTAAATCTGATTCACGATGTCCTTCTGGAGTAGTATCACACCGTCGCAGTCACGAGACAGTCAAAGAGTGCGGTCTCGAGTGCTCTCCCGCTGCATATTTATAACACGTCTCGCGTGCCCAAGTATTTCCCCGCGATATTCTCCCTCCAGCGGTCTCCTTGCAAGAAGCGCGCTAAGTACTTATCTCGCATATGCACTTTTAGTTATGCCCAAGTCACATATCAAAATTTTGCTCATCTTATGGAGGTTGCAATTTTCTTCTCAGCTTAAATGCATTTCTTCTGTGCTTTAAGATATAAATTAATTTCCTTTTCGCTCCAAATCTTTGTTGACACGCCACCCTTTGTAAAGGGTTTAGCGTCCTGCGTCTAAATTAACGCGGCTTGGCTTGGAGTCATAAATTTGTCTTATGAGATTCCAGAGATTTCCTAATTATTTAACTGTTCCATTCCCACGAGCGCTGCCTCACTCAACTTCTCCCAGGCAATAAATTAAAATACAAGGATCTCTAAGGTTCTTCAGGGTGGTCTTGATTGTCCGTGATACCACAGGCTAAAATCATGCCTCTATAACAATGACCAATAGGGTTCACTGTGTCGGTGCGACGTAAAGCAACTAGCAAAAAAAAAATAAAAAAATAAAATAAAATATGATTTATGTATACTCAACTGTAAAAGATATTCATAATCATTACTTAATTAGTATTACCAGTTTCTTATATTATCAGAATTAATACAATGTTTATATTTGTATTGTTTGTTTAGAATATTATTATAGTACCGGTATAGCACATTATTAATATTAACATAATATAATCGTGTAAAATGTGAGTGACACACTGTAAGTGAGTTAAACAAACCATGTAGCACACAATAAATAAATAAATAAATTAATTAATTAATTAATTAATTAAATAAATTAAATAAATATTATTCCGAATGTCATTACTCAAAACCACCCATACCTCAGCAGCTTCCGTACTGTCGTAGTCATGAATGAGACTGGGACTTCGGCAGAAGCTACATTTAGTTTTGGCCTGTGCCGAGACACAGAGGATAATGTACTGCATCAATCAAGAAGTGGAAACAGGTGTATCTTTTGTAACTTTATTATCGCAGGCAAATTTCATTATTTCGCCAGTATTTGTAACTTCCTCTACCTGGATATTTTCCCTATATTCAACTATATTTACATAACTTACTGCTGACTGAATACTTATGCCTTCTGTAAGTCCTCATATTTACGTTTCCTTTGTTCATTAATGATCCTTCCAATGTTCTTCGTTGAACCTTCTTCTGGCTTAAAGTACTAATGCATACTATTTCTTTGTTTTTTCCTAAATTCATGTGATTGCCATTTATCGATGGCCTACATTGAATACCTCGTATCTCAGAAAGTTCTTCCTATCCATTATTTCCCTTAAGACTGGTTACGCCTTCCAGCCACACATGGATATGCAATTCATCAGAACAATGTTCGTTGTGTTCTTTTTCCTATGCCGATGTGTGAAGGAAAATGAACCTTACCGTACCATACTATTATGTTTGCGTGACGTATTTACTAACTCGTACAGTATAATTTATAAGGTTCATTTTCCTTTACTCGTACGCATAGGAAAATAAACCCAACAAACATTGTTCTGATGGACTGCATGCCCAAATGTGGCTGGAAGGCTTGACGAGTCCTAAGGGAAATAATGGATATGAAGAACGTTATGAGATACGAGGTATTCAATCTAGGCCATCGTTATGTTATTAGCTGATTTCTTTACTAAATTCAGAGGGGTATGCTTCAGAAAAGAGCCTCCGTGACTCAGAAAGCAGCGTGCCGGCCTCTCGTCACTGGGTTCCGTGATTCGAATCCCGGTCACTCAATGTGAGATTTGTGCTGGACAAAGCGGAGGCGGGACAGGTTTTTCTCCGGGTACTCCGGTTTTCCCCGCCATATTTCATTCCAGCAACACTCTCCAATGTCATTTCATTTCACCTGTCATTCACTAATCATTGCCCGAGAAGAGAGCGACAGGCTTCGGCAACCGACACAATTCCAATCCTCGTCGCTAGATGGGGGCGTCATTCATATCATTCCTGACCCGCTCGAATGACTGGAAGCAGGCTGTGGATTTTCATTTTTTCATTTTCATATGCTTTAGAAAGTGTTTCTTCTTGGCTGAATGGTCATCGTCCTAGCCTTCCGTTCAACGAGCCCCGGGTTCGATTCCCAGCTGGGTCGAGGATTTTGAAAATGAAAATCCACAGCCTGTTTCCGGTCATTTGACCGGGTCAGGAATGGAATGAATGAAGCCCCCATCTTGCGGCGAGGATAGGAATTGTGCCGGCTGCCGAAGCCTGTCGCACTCGAGGATGTTTAACTCCATAATAATTCCTTTGGCTCAGAGACTGGGTGTTTGTGATCGTCTTGATACACGTCTTCGTTTATATACAAAATTGTTCTTTCAACAATCGAACAAGTTTGTATCATGTAGCTATCAGCTTGCATTCGGGAGATAGTGGATTCAATCCCCACTGCTAGCAGCCCTGAAGATGGTTTCCCGTGGTTTCCCTTTTTCACACCAGTCAAATGCTAGGGCTGTGCACTTGTTAAGGCCACGATCGCTTGCTTCCCATTCCTATCCCAACATCGCCATAAACTATATTTGTGTCAGTGTGACTTAAAGAAAATTGTTATTTTAAAAATCTTTATCAACCACCATAGAAACACGCGATAGTGAGTACATCTCTTAACACATGGCAGAGGGCAAGAAGGGCATGGGTTGGTAAAAGCTGGCTTACTCCACATTAGTGCTTACTCGAGATTATTGAAGGCCAGGAAGAAGAAGAAAGGGAGCACACTTCGTAAAACATTGCTAACATAATAAGTAGTTAAGTGGATAAGCTGTGGCTTGTGGTTGTTTGAATTTAACAATAATGATATATTTTTACGACCCTGTATATAGGCCTTCTTTTACGGTTTCCGGAGACGCCGAAATGCCAGAATTTCTTCCCGCATGTGTTCTTTTACGTGTTAGTATTTCAGCAGCTTCAAATACTACTGGACTGAGCGTGGATTGAACCCGCCAACTTGAGCTCAAAATTCCAGCGCTCTACCACCCGAGGTTACTCAGCCTGGCTTGCTTAAGGTTAAATGATCTGATACATTCGCCAACAGTCCAATCACGTTTACCGGCAAGAACGTTAGTTAGGTTATTTATTGGAAGAATGTATAATTTTTAGTATTGGGTTTACAGCGTTGTACTTCAATCTTGGATAGCAAATATCTTGTCTTAAATCACGGGAAACTCACTCGCCATTTGAAGGCTAGCTATTTTCATCAGTCGTCTCATAATAAATTTTAAATACTATTTTCAGAAATTCAATGTACAAGGAAGTCACATACCATCACAACAAATCAAGCTTTAAACTTGTTGAATTGTATAAATGTATTACGGTTTACCGAATTATGTTACTTTTCTCATTGGAAATTCTGTAAATCCCATCCCATAGCTGGCACGCTTAAATCTTTGTAAATTTAAATATGAAAATTATAACGTGTCAGTTTCCTTTGAGAATGTAATTATAGGAACATACTTTCAGCTGTGTCTGTTAATATCGAATGTCCACGAACCTGCTACGCAGGCGTAGCAGGGGGAGAGGTGATACTCCCACGTGGCGCGTCCCAGGTGGCGGATAGGGGGGTCCTAACCGGCTTGCCGGCGGACTTGAGGGAAATAAAATACCTCTCGCGGACCAAACACACACCCCCTGTGGGTGGGGGAGGCTGACGAATAATACACCCACGGTATCCCCTGCCTGTCGTGAGAGGCGACTAAAAGGGGCGACCAAGGGATGATTGAATTAGAACCATGAAACTACTTTTGATTCGTACCATCACGCGGGGAACACCATGGGTTGCCTGTACTTGCGAGTTGTACCACTATGTTAGGTACGAAATGGGTTTGTGTTTAGTAGTAGTCATGAGCGTGGCCTGGGGGTTTCCAGTACCCGTGCGTCGTACCCATGTGAGCACCACCGCGGGTCTGGGCGTAGCCTGTGAGTTATACCACTATATGAGCGACACCGTAGGTCTGCGTTGCCTTTGATTAGTATCCACTCTGTGAGGAACACCACGGGGCCCGTGGGACCGGCATCCGTGCCTAGTACACCTAGATGAGGAAACTCATTGGTTTGCGTTGGCTATGAGTGACGCCATTGTGTGAGAAACACCATAGGTCTGCGTTACCTGTACGAAGTACAATACTTGTGAGTAGTACCGTCTTGTGTGGAACACCGTGAGTTGCGCTACTTTTGATTAGTACCCCAACATACCAATACCATGGTTCTACTTTACTCGCGACATGTACCATTCTGTGGGGCCTTAGACATGGATTTTGCACCCCTTTCGACATCAAGCATCATCGTGCTTTATGAGTGGTCCCTTGGTCAGTAATCAATTATGTATGATCTTTGAGTCTGATCCACTGTATTTTGGTTGTTTGTTTGTTTCCTTTTTTTTTTTTTTTTTTTTGTTGAGTTCATGTCCATCCATTCATTCTTCATGACGACATTATTATTATTTTTGGTCAGTGGATGAATTTGACATTTTTGTTCTTTCATTTCGTACCATTAGGGGCCGATGACCTCGATGTTAGGCCCCTTTAAACAACAAGCATCATCATCACATCAATATCGAATGTAGTATAAACCAAATATGAATATTCCAAAAAAGAGTTTTTGTTTACTATTATAGTGTTTTCTTTTTTACCGTACTCCAGTCAACATTTCTCTGAAAAGGTGCGTGGATAGCTTCATAGTAACAATTGTACGTCACTGCTCCTGTACCGTGCCGAGTGTGTTCACTCTCTCCCATGACTGTGACGTACAGTATGCTTGGCGCGTAAGCTGCCCGCATTTCAATCAAGCTAGCCTATCCACACTGGGCTGGTCTCAACGGACGCCCATTTGCGGAACTCGGTTATATTGTTATGTTTTGCATTTCAGCATCCATTCTATAAGCCTCTTATCATCAAAATTAAACAAGATAAGTCTAACCTTCGTCACGCTTGTCTCCTTCTACTTCTCTTACCCTCCACGACCGAGTCAGTTATTCTCTAAGGTAAGCAATTTACTTTCATTCACTCCACCATGAAGACAATTCATGTATACAATCCATCGAGTTTAATAAGTAAATAGAGTGAGGAAGTGAGTCATCTTGGTTGTCAGGAAAAATAGAAGGGGAATCTGTAGAATTAAATAGATGGGAAGGCAAGAGGATGATTAAAAGAATGATGAAATGATGTCATGAGAGAGAAGGCAGGTAAAAGGACTCGAAAAAATGAAATGGCGTATGGCTTATAGTGCCAGGATGTGTCCGAGGACTTTGCTTCGCTAGGTGCAGGTCTTTTGTTTTGTTTTGACACCCGTAGGTGATGAGGATGAAATGATGAAGAAGACGACACATACACCAAGTCCCCGTGCCAGGGGAATTAACCAATTATGGTTAAAATTCCCGGCCTTGCTGGGAATCGAACCCGGGACCCCTGTGACCAAAGGCCAGCACACTAACCATTTAGCCATGGAACCGAACAAACGACTCGACAGAAATAAAATAGATGAAACTACGTGACAGGAAAAGCAGGAAGATAGGAAGAAAATAAAAAGGAAGAAGTAATGGGGGAGGAAAGAGAGAAGGAAAAGGAGAATATACTAATAGGAGAAGGAGAATAAGAGGGAAATGAATAAGGCAGAACTATAAGAGATGAGGCAAAGGTAGAATGGCATGAGGAAGGTTTGAAGATTACGAGAGAGGTACGGATAAAGGAGATCGATATAAAAGGTTTGGCTAGCAGTTCTTTACTGACAACTTCATTTCAGTGAATTATTCAGGAAACAAGCGTATGGTTTGATCTGATTGTGGGAGAAAGTGGGAGCGAAAGATTGTAGTATTGAGATAAGCATCAAATGTATTTTGCAATTGCAATATCCCAGCCAGTCCGCATTAAAGCGGTAGTAGCCGAAATGGAAGATGAGAGAAACGTAATTGGCTGTTCAATATGGCCGATTGTTTGGAGATAAGCGGCGACTCTATGAGTACTGTGCTGCTTCTCGTGTGCGCGTCATGCATTCGTAATGGCCATCATAGCATCTATAGCTACTGCACCAGTCTATAGAGGTAAAGAGCTTAACGTTTCGCCTATGAATATTCATAGGGCAATAACATTTGTAGAGAGAAGGCTCCGGTCCAGTCCAGCTGTCTCCCCGTGTGTCCAGAATACTACAGGAGCTAGCGGTCACGGAAGATGCATTAGCCTAATAAGAGAAATCTTCCGCTTTCCTGTATATATTACTACCACAAAGTAACATGTTAAATACAGAACTCTGCTTCAAACAGCATATGTGCACTCTTTCCTGTAATACAATGTCGAGGTGTATAATAATGTTATATGTTCCTTAAGAGGCAACAAGGTGCCCTGAAAAGGAATTATTTAATATGCCTGCAAATCTATTAGCAATAGCTGTTAAATTTTATGACTCTTAAACATCAAGCGACCATGCCGGAATTGCCAGGATTCACTCCCACAACCTTGAGCGAAGCAGGCGAGCGGTTAATCAACAAAAATACTCACACAGACGAAATGCTTATCCCAGTAAAGATAAACTGATATGTAAGAGCGTGATAGCTGAATGGCATCGTTACTGGGTGACAGTGGATCGAATTCCAACCAATTCACGCGTACACTTTGAAACAAGAAACCACATCCCCAAATTGAGATTGGACGCGAAACTAGAGATCTTGTGGCAAAGGTTACATAATCAGTCACGTATAACTAGAAGCGTATTAGCTATTTTTAATCAACTACCAAAAAGGAAAAAAAAAATATGTATTTTTTTTTACTACGAGTTAGACTTATTCTAATTGGAACAATTTTAATATTTCTTGAGACAATGAAACATTTGTAAAATATATGACATAAATCCACTAAAATCTGTTGAAGTAAGATTATCATGTTACACAACACTATTAACATTCATAAAAGTGAAATAAGTAAAATCATCGATCCAGTAACACGAAGGAACAATCTATTAGTCAATGAGTTCATTAACAAGTATAGAACTTAGGTTTGCACTTCTAGTGCGTAAATAATAATAATAATAATAATAATAATAATAATAATAATAATAATAATAATAATAATAATAATAATAATAATAATAATAATAATAATTTCTTTGCTCCAGCAAGCCGGGTGCGTTTGTGTATAGCCTCCTCCAGTTATTTCTGTTCATCCACAGATGATGTTCATATTTGCGACGCCAATTTACACCTCTACGTGCCTTTGCTGGCAAGATGTAGTGTTTACAGTGCACTATGTCTTCTGGTGTGGGCTAGAATAAATTTGTTACTTTCATTGACCTGTCTCAGTCTTATACTTGGCTTTGACAATATGAAAGTGGCTGCGGTATGAGTGATGCTAGTAATGCCATTCCTTATGCAGCCAGTCCCTGTTGTGAATGGTGTGAAAATGTTGCTCTTAGGGTCGGTTAGTGCACGCATTTCAGTGGGCTTGGCAGACTGATATGCAATAGCAACTTCTGGCCCAGTGAGGAAAGCAACGGGGAACTACCTCACTCCTCATTTCCCTAGTACGCCTCTTCAGTGACACTTAGGCAATCTATGACAGCTAATGGTGGACCTGTTGAGGATCCAACCAGCCTTCGGGCTGAATACCCAACAAACATACATACATACATACATACATACATTACAAGGTCGTTGAAAATGAGCTTCTCCCAAACATCACGAGGTCTTTCTCTTGGTCTCTTTCCAGGAACACTGCAGTCAAATTATGCTTGAGGAGTCCTATGGGTTTCCATCCTTTTCATGTTACCATCCTATTGAAATTTCTTCACTTCGAGGCTCTCCAGCAAGCTTCTTTCCAATCCAAGCTATTGTCCATTTTTGTTTTTTTCATTTCAATTTCTGAAGACGACTCGTTGTTGATAAAATAAGTGTTACTGCTTCCAGATGATACGTCAATATAGGTACCAGGTATATTTTGTACAAGCTGATCTTAAAAATTGACGGACATGTTTCATCCCAAAGTATTTGAGGTGCAGCGTGATAAAGTGTGGAAGCTTTTTCTGTTCTGTTGCTAATCTCTTGATGTATGGTATTGTCTGAGAACAAAACACAACCTAAGTACTGGAAGTTGTCTATCAACATCATTCTCCTTACCTACATTAATAATAGCAATAGTACTAATCTTTCATGAGCCTTCAACCAGGAACCTTGATTATCAACCACCCGGCAGAAAATATATAATCAAGAACCTAAATAATAACAGGGCTTCAGGTGAAGATGGTATAGTAGCAGAGATGTGGAAATACGGGACGAACAGTCCCTGCAGGGCATCAACAAGATTTTACAAGATACAGTATATAGACAGAGACTTTACCAGAAGGATGGACGTCAGCTATGATACACCCACTCCACAAGAAGGGAAGCAAGACAGGCCTCAATAATTACAGAGGTATCTCCTTATTACAGGTCACCTACAAGATTTTTTCTGCAGCCCTGTTAGCTAGAGTCACCAGCCAACTAGACTCTCAATTAGGTAAATATCAGGCCAGTTTCCGGGCCAATAAGTCTTACCCAGAGCAGATATAAAATCTCAAATCTATCCTCACCTATAAGAGACGGAGGGGACATCCATGGGTAGTTGTCTTAGTATAGATTTCCAGAAAGCATACGATTCGGTGGACAGAGAGGCCCTTTCCTTCACCCTGCGGGAAATTGGTCTTGATGAGACCTTAAAATTAGTCTAAGCCACCTTGAAGGACACTACTTCTAAGGTCAAGTTCAATGGTGAACTATCTGAGAGCTTCCCCATCAGGACAGAAGTCAGATAGGGAGATGGACTCTCGTGCATTCTCTTCAACTGCATTCTGGAGAAGATCATAAGGGAATGGACGGCAACATTACAACCAGGAGCAAGAATGAAGCTAGCGTACAAGAAAGGCAGCCTTAATGTCTCATGCCTAGCCTTTGCCGACGACTTTACCATACTAATTAACAGTATAGAGGAGACTTCTCACCATTTACAAAGCGTTCACATTTCAGCTGCTGGGGCTGGCTTGAAGATAAACGTCAGGAATAATGAATTCATGACCAGTATCAAGGAAGCTCCTTCCACAATACCACTAGAAGACCACACCATGAGATAGTCCCCGGTGGTCATGTACCTAGGGAGAGTGGATATCAGCAAACCGGACAAACCGGAGTGAGAACCCAGCCATAGACACCAGGTCGCCAAGTTTGAGAAGGCCTACCATTCCTGTAGAAGCATCTACGATTCAAAGTAACTCTCCAAGAACCTCAAACTCAGACATTATAATGCTTGCTTTTTTTGCTAGAGGCTTTACGTCGCGCCGACACAGATAGGTCTTATGGCGACGATGGGATAGGAAAGGCCTAGGAGTTGGAAGGAAGCGGCCGTGGCCTTAATTAAGGTACAGCCCCAGCATTTGCCTGGTGTAAAAATGGGAAACCACGGAAAACCATTTTCAGGGCTGCCGATAGTGGGATTCGAACCTACTATCTCCCGGATGCAAGCTCACAGCCGCGCGCCTCTACGCTAACTCGCCCGGTACATTATAATGCAGTAATAAAACTATCTGTTCTGTACGCCTCTCAGCGTCTCTTGACGACCAGAAAACTCCCTCTCAGGAAATTAGAACTCAAGGAAAGAAAGATCCTGAGGACAATATTGTAATACTGGGACCCGTAAAAGAAGAGGGAGACGCCTACAGAATTTGGCACAACGATGAGCTATACGAACACAGGAAGACATCGTTACGTATAGAAGAAAAGATTCCTGGTATTCTATGGACACCTAACCCGCATGAAACCCTGCAGACTAACTAACAGCATCTTGGCTGTTGCAGGTAGAGGAAAGGCATCCAGGAACAAGTGGATCTCTTCCGTTAAGTCGGATCTGGAACTGGGGATCCCGTATGCGTCCATACAGTTTAGGCAAGCCATCCAGCGGGGAATTTTTCCAACGTCACTTACTAGTAGGATGAACACAGGGGCCAGCAGACTGATGTGGACGGAGGAAAGAAAGCTCCCTTACAACCAGAAAATGAAGGAGTACTGGAAGAGGAGGAAACGGAAGGTGCAAGTGACGAGAAGATACGAGCCCCGTGGTCTTCATTAAGTAGAGCCGTGCGCGTAGAGGCGCGCGGCTGTGAGCTTGCATCCGGGAGATAGTACGTTCGAATCCCACTATCGGCAGCCCTGAAAATGGTTTTCCGTGGTTTCCCATTTTCACACCAGGCAAATGCTGGGGCTGTACCTTAATTAAGGCCACGGCCGCTTCCTTCCAACTCCTAGGCCTTTCCTATCCCATCGTCGCCATAAGACCTATCTGTGTCGGTGCGACGTAAAGCCCCTAGCATTAGGTAGAAACGACAAAGAACAATAATGTTTTCTTGAAAGACTGCGAAAATCACAAACGCAACATTACTATTTTTAGAAAGAACAGAATATTTTTGTTGATTTCTTTACACTTTGTGAAGAAAATGTGTCTGGAATTCTGAATACCATTACCATTTTGAAAGTCAGAATGTCAAAGTACTTAAGCAATTATCCTAAAGCCTGTACCAGTTATAATACCTCTTTTTGAAGGTTATATTCTCAAAAGATTAATATACTATACTATCAACCCTACATATGAATGCATCCTAGTCCATCATCACCATAACAACTTCTTGTGTGGGTGCGACGTAAAAATGTAGTGCCGGGCTGAGTGGCTCAGATGGTTGAGGCGCTGGCCTTCTGACCCCAACTTGGCAGGTTCGATCCTGGCTCAGTCCGGTGGTATTTGAAGTTGCTCAAATACGGCAGCCTTGTGTCGGAAGATTTACTGACACGTATAAGAAAACCCGCGGGAACAAATTCCGGCACCTCGCCGTCTCCGAAAACCGTAAAAAGTAGTTAGTGGGACGTAAAGCCAATAACATTGTTATTATTATTATTATTATTATTATTATTAATATTATTATTAAAAAACTAGTATCGATAACAACTTTCAATGTGCAATGGAGAACGGTGAAATTTTATCAGACTTGCAGCAACATTTAAAATTTATATTCATAGCTGGGCGACCACTAAAACGTAGGTTATATGAAATATGCTTCACTTGAAAAAGGATGGTACATATGATCCCTGTATCGTTATTCATTTATCTGCAACTATTTCTAGCAAAACAATACTTATGAACGCCGTCCTAAATTGCAGTTAAGCCCCCTTTCCGGTAGGTTTGATTTTCGACTCTATCACGAACAGACTTCAGTGGGACGCATTGACCTTAAATAATATGATGGATAATAATGATAATAATAATAATAATAATAATAATAATAATAATAATAATAATAATAATGTCCGCCTCTGTTGTGTAGTGGTTAACATGATTAGCTGCCATCCCCGGAGGCTCCGGTTTGATTCCCGGCTGTGTCACGAAATTTGAAAAGTGCTTCGTGGGCTAGAACGGAGTCCACTCAGACTCCGGAGGTCAACTGAGTAGAGGGGGGTTCGATTCCCACCTCAGCCATCCTGGAAGTGGTTTTCCGTGGTTTCTCATTTCTCCTCCAGGCAAATGGTTTCTAACTTAAGGCTACGGCCACTTCCTCCCCTCTTCCTTTTCTATCCCTTCCAATCTCCCCCTCGCCCCGCCAAACGCCCCTGTTCAGCGTAGCAGGTGAGGCCGCCTGGGCGAGGTATTGGTCCTCCTTCCCAGTTTTATCCCCCGACTGAAAGTCTCACTCTCCAGGACACTGCCCTTACGGTGGTGGAGGTGGGATCCCACGCTACGTCTGAAGGAAAACAAACCCTGGAGGGTAAACAGGTTAAGAAATAATAATAGTAATAATAATCAGGAAAGGAAAGCAACCCACAGTGTAAAGATGAAGAAATACTGGGCTAAAAATAAAGTTCACCAGAGTTAGGAAACACGTGGTCCAAGGGGCATGAACGAAATAAAATAATAATAATAATAATAATAATAATAATAATAATAATAATAATAATAATAATAATAATAATGGTTTTACGTTCCATAATCTTCCTTTTTACGGTTTTGAGAGACGCTGAGGTGCCGGAATTTTGTCCCGCAGGTGTTCTATTACTTGCCAGTAAGTCTACCGACATAACACTGGCATATTTGAGCACCGTCGGACTGAGCAGGGTTCGAACACGGCAACTTGCTTTCAGAAGACCAGCGCTCTACTCTCTGAGCCACTCAGAACGACCATATGGAGAAAACAGTCAGAAATACATCTTTTGATTATACTGCAATTATATTTCAGTGTTTGGCCTACTTCTTGGTCTATGTCGTCATGGTACTTGACACGTACGCCAAGGTTGTTCCCTTCTCAATCATACTCACATTTTTAACACACAATGCTGATAAAAGTATTGACACCTCAACAAAATATTCAGGTCATCAGACTACTACTTGAGCGTGTGGTTAGGACCGAGCAGCTATGAGCTTGCATTCGGGAGGTAGTGGGTTCGAACACCACTGTCGGTAGCCCTGAAGATGGTTTTCCCTGTTTTCCCATTTTCACACCAGAAAAATGCGGGGACTGTGCCTTATATAATACCACGGACCCTTCCTTCCCACTCCTAGCCCTTTCCTGTATCATCGTTGCCATAAGACTTATCTGTGTCGGTGCGACGCAAAGCCAATTGTAAAAAGAAAAATAAGGACATGCTACTACATATAGGCCTACATTAAGTATACGAGTCCATTGACAAAAATATTACAAACCCCTTAAATGAAAAAAGCAGCACAAAAATTCACATTGTGTCCATTCTGTTGCTGTTCACTATGAAGAGTCATTAATTCATCGACATGTTCAACAGATGGCGCTTTGTGTTAAGCTGTGCTTCATCTGGAACTGACGACACTTGCAGTACAGTTGAAGATTCGTCATTCTGTGTGTGAGTTGTGGCAGTGCCTTGAGCAATGCGGGAGACGTCTAATCAGGCCGTTCTACAGTAAAATAGCATGACTGTCATTGCAATGTACATACACTCGTTAAGTGCCGTCTTTCGACTTCGTAGAGGAGAAACTCATATTTCAACCACCTAAGCTGCTGCAACAGAAATCTTCATGCGAGGTAAGTACAGCTTCCATAATTCTGGAAAGTAAAATCGTCCTTGAATATACGGTATGTAAATCAGTGTATGGTACCATTCCAAATATCGTAATTGAACTCCTACCCTGGGGAATGCCGTATTTATTTGTTAATATAACTTTCCCTCGTGATAATTAATAAATGTTGTTTATGATCTATTATACCTTTGATAGAATTAGATTTTCATTTTATGGGAATGGTCTTTTTTCTTTGCGTTTAGGCCATCTGTGGACCACGGTGCTTGTGTTCTAGCTATGTTTTTGACGTCGTCTGCCCCTTTTAGCGTACTAGATTGTGTTCTTAGTGGCCTCTTGAGCCTTCCTGTTGGCCCAGTATTCCTTCATTTTTTCGCTGAATTCTTTCCTGCGCTCCTCCGACCAATTCCCAGCTCCTTTGTGGCTAGCTGATGTAAGGGATGTTAGGAAAAGTTTAGTTTTGATCATTAAACGGTATGCATTTCTGTCAGTAATGGCGGCTTGATTAATATTAAGCTATGCAAGATCTTTGTCCACTTGTTTGTTATAATCAGCGCCGTGTAGTTAATGCGTGTTTTAATCATATCTGACAGCCTAAGTTACTGTGATCTCTGAATTTTTAATTAATGTAGTCTAGCAACGGGGAACTTAATAAAGTTGGGAACTTGGGTGCAATAATAAACGACAGAAAGTCATGTCGGGGATAGGCATTGTTTGAATTTGAAACCAAGGTCCTTCCCGCGTCGTGACTCCCACAGTCTCCGCTTTTGTATGCTGAGTTACTATGACACTTTGTGTGATAGAGTTTATAATTTTCGTTATTTTCTGTGTGAATTGTGAAACTGATAGCCACAATTTTTCTTCGTTGAATAGTGAGGTAAATCGGGAAAATGTAAAAACACTCTGCCTACTTCAGTCTGGATAGATTTACTGTAGTATGGAATATTGTGCGGGCAGGTAAAGAAATAAACTGAATTGTTTGAACTTTATTGTAATGACATTGTTTTGCCATTACCGATGTGAAGAATTGAGAAATAATTGTGGCATGTTGAATGTTAAATTAGCCGTGAAGAATAATGTGAGGTATTACCTTAGGATATGTTTGAAATGCTTATGAAAATAATTATGATGATAGTAAACACTCGTAATCGAGTACGTTTGTTTTTCAGACGGGATGCCTCTTCATCTATGAGTTCGGAGGTGACTATACAGTCCAATGCGGGAGTTACACAATTTTCCATAGTGATGACAGGTAGTCCCAGGTGGAGCAGTCATGTTGTTTCTATTTCTCCACAGCACTTCTCTTTCTGCCATGAGAGCGGAAATTCGATTCTCGGAGCTCTAGAAGTGTGGTTTACAGGTAAATTCATACTATATCACTATCGTTATTTCTGTAGATCCTAGGAAAGACCTAAAATTTTACCTCTTATTTTTCTACTACTGCTTTACCCACCTATGTGGGGTCACGGATGTGTATTTGGCCCCGTTTTACGGCCGGATACCCTTACTGACTCCAGCCCTACATGGAGGGATGTAATCACCATTGCGTGTTTCTGTGGTGGTTGGTAGTGTGGTGTGTTGTCTGAATATGAAGAGGAGAGTGTTGGATCAAACACAAACAGTCAGTCCCCGAGTCAGAAGAATTAATCAGACACGATTAAAATATCACCGATCCAGACGGGAATCGAACGCGGGACCCTCTGAACTGAAGGCCTCGACGCTAACCGCTCAGCTAACGAGTCGGGCAATCAAGTAATATAATTACCATATGGAAATTAATTTGCAGACTTTTTTTTGAAATTTGCGTGCCAGCTATTTTGTTTTACTAAAATAGATGCGTTATCAATACGCATTTCGTTTTTGATCATCATTAAAGGTCCGCCTCTGTGGTGTAGTGGTTAGTGAGATTAGCTGCCACTCCCGGAGGCCCGGGTTCGACTCCCGGCTCTGCCACGAAATTCGAAAAGCGGTACGAGGGCTGGAACGGGGTCCACTCAGCCTCGGGAGGTCAACTGAGTAGAGGTGGGTTCGATTCCCACCTCAGCCATCATGTAAGTGGTTTTCCGTGTTTTTCCACTTCTCTTCCAGGCAAATGCCGAAATGACACCTAACTTAAGGCCACGGCCGTTTCCTTCCCTCTTCCTTGTCTATCCCTTCCAATCTTCCTATCCCCACGCAAGGCCCCTATTCAGCATAGCAGATGAGGTGGCGTGGGCGAGGTACTGGTCATCTTCCCCAGTTGTATCCCCCGACCGAGAGTCTGAAGCTCCAGGACACTGCCCTTGAGGCGGTAGAGGTGAGATCCCTCGCTGAGTCCGAGGGAAAAACCGACCCTGGATGGTAAACAGATAAAGATCATAATTGATGTGAGAGCGTAATACACGTGCTGTCACAGAGTAAAATCTAAAAAGTCAAAAGGGCATAAGGAAATGTCTGTTCGTCTGTCTTTCGTGATCCTATTGAATATATTCAATTGTTCTTTACAGTATGCTAGATAATATACGTTCGTCAGGAAAACATCCGTAGCATTTTTCAGGAGTTCTAGCGTGTCTGATGGAATCTTCCGCACCTGGTAAACGTGTGACTATATTTTGTCGCCGTATGCGGACGTTACGTGGCGGGTTACTTTTTTCTACCCACAAACCTACTACGCTAGCGTAGCAGGGGAGTGGTGATACTCCCACGTGGCGCGTCCGAGGTGGCGCATAGGAGGGTCCTAACCGGCTTGCTTGCGGACTTGAGCGAAATGAAATAGCTCACGCGAACCAAACGCACAAACCCTGTGGGTGGGGGATGCAGGTGAAGAATACACCCACAGTATTCTCTGCCTGTCGTAAGAGGCGACTAAAAGGGGCGACCAAAACATAATCGAATTAGGACCATGAGACTACTAGTAATTAGTATCATCAACCGGGGAAAACTATGGGTCACCTTTACTTGCGAGTAGTAGCAGTATGTTAGGTACACAATAGGTTTGTGAATAGTAGCTTTTTACTTTACTGCGCATCGACACAGATAGGTCTTGTGGCGACGATGGGATGGGAAAGGCCTAGGAATGGGAAGGAAGCGGCCGTGGACTTAATTAACGTACACCCCCAGCATTTGCCTGGTGCGGAAATGGGAAACCACGGAAAACCGTCTTCAGGGATGCTGACAGTGGGGTTCGAACCCACTATCTCCCGGATGCAAGCTCACAGCTGCACGACTCTAACCGCATGGCCAACTCGCCCGGTGTGATTAGCAGCAACATTGTGTGAATCAGGATGGGTTTTACAGTACTCGTGATTAGTACCACTACATGCGGAACACCACGGGCTTACGTTGCCTGTAATTTGTACCATTATGTGAGGAACACCACGGGATAGTACGAGTCCCTGCGATTAGCACACATATGTGAGGAACACCATAGGTTTGCGTTACCTGTAAGTGGCGCCGCAATGTGAGAAACATAGGTTTGCGTTAAATGTACGTATTACATTACCCTTGAGTAGTATCATAATGTGTGGAATACCGCGAGTCTACGCTACTTTGGATTGGTACCGCAACATGACAAATACCATGATTCTACTTAACTAGCGTTAAGTACCATTATGAGGGCCCGATGACCTGGAATTTGGACCCCTTTAGACAACAAGCATCATTGATTCAGGATTGTGCTTTAGAAGCAGTCCCTTGGCCAGTAATACTAATGTTTCTTCTTCTTATTTATCTGTTTGCCCTCCAGGGTCGGTTTTTCCATCGGGCTCAGCGAGGGATCCCACCTCTACCGCCTCAAGGGCAGTGTACTGGAGCTTCAGAGCTTCAGACTCTGGATCAGGGATACAACTGGGGAGGATGGCCAGTACCTAGCCCAGGTGGTCTCCCCTGCTATGCTCAACAGGGGCCATGCGGGGGGGGGGGATGGGAAGATTGGGAGGGATAGACAAGGAATCAGGAAGGAAGCGGCCGTGGTTAGGTACCATCTCGGCATTTGCGTGGAGAAGTGGGAAAGCACGGAAAACCACTTCGAGGATGGCTGAGGTGGGAAACGAACCCACCCCTACTCAGTTGACCTCCCGAGGCTGAGTGGCCTCCGTTCAATCCTCAAACCACTTTTCAAATTTCGTGGCAGAGCCGGGAATCGAACCCTGGCCTCCGGGCAGGTAATCACACTCACCATTACACCACAGAGGCGGACACTACAATTGTTTTATATTCATATTCATCCATTCAATCTTCGTCATCACGTTTTGAATTCTGGTCAGTGGATGATTTTGGACTTTTAAATTGTCATTATATTTCGTCTCATTTCGTACCATTAGGGGCCGATGACCTAAATGTTGGGTCCCTTTAAACAACAACAACAACAATAATAATAATAATAATAATAATAATAATAATAATAATAATAATAATAATAATAATAATAATAATAATCATCATCATCATCATTTTCTTCCACCTCTTCAATGGCAGCACTAAGACTTCCACTAAAATCACTATTATCGGGCAAGTTGGCCATGCGGTTAGGGGCACGCAACTGTGAGCTTGTATCCGGGAGATAGTGGGTTCGAACCCCACTGTCGTCAGCCCTAAAAACGTTTTTTCGTGGTTTTCCATTTTCACACCAGGTGACTGCTTGGGCTATACCTTAATCACGGCCACTTCGTTCCCACTCCTAAGTCTTTTCTATCCCATCGTCGCCATTGGGAAAAGAAAGTCACTATTGCTGTCTACCTTTTTTTTTTTTTTTTGCTAGGGGCTTTACGTCGCACCGACACAGATAGGTCTTACGGCGACGATGGGATAGGAAAGACCTAGGAGTTGGAAGGAAGCGGCCGTGGCCTTAATTAAGGTACAGCCCCAGCATTTGCCTGGTGTGAAAATGGGAAACCACGGAAAACCATTTTCAGGGCTGCCGATAGTGGGATTCGAACCTACTATCTCCCGGATGCAAGCTCACAGCCGCGCGCCTCTACGCGCACGTCCAACTCGCCCTGCTGTCTACCTATTGCTCAGTATCTGTACATTCATTTGGGCCGGTGATCCATATGTTAGGTCACTTAATACGACAATAACAATAATCATCATCATGATCACCACAATCATCATGCTCATTCATTTCTTCTATTATATCTTCCTTCTTATCACTATATGGGTCAAAATTATCTATATCATAATTTGTCCCAGTAAACTCTGTACAATTTTCAACATACCGTATTCGGATTGTCCAGGCAACTCTCGCCTTCTCAGTCACTTCAGTGCGACCGGTAAGAAGTAGCATCTGACAAAATGTCTGCTCAAGATACGATAATCTAACCAACAATATTACAATACACAACATACTTAAAGAGAGTAACTTGCATTGTGACAGTAAAGGATACGTGGATTCCTTCGAATGCCGCGGTACCTTTTTTAACAATAAATTAACACTACAACAGTTAGATTCAGAATGACATACTATTTATGCATAGTTGATTGAATGATAGATGGCAGTTCCTACAATAAAAATAAAATAGTGTGGCTTCAATTAGACGCCATGCGACTACTTCTAGATTAAGAACACATAATTTAAACGCAACACAAGAAAGATCAGATGGTTAGAAATCGGAAATTTCAAACACTGAGTCGTAGGTTGTATAACTGGTTGCGTAAGGTGGTTGGTCAGACGACGAAGGAAAGAGAGTTGTGGCAAAGTCGGTTGGTATTTAAGAGTGTTTAAATACCCGAGAACGGCGTTCAATATTTACCGGCGCGTTGCAGTATTAAGACAAAATTTCGGTGTTGCGTGTGAAATTTGGTTCCGTAAAGAGCCAATTAATAAAATTCTAACCAATTTTGCTTTTCGTAATCGATTACAACATATTTTGCTTGTTTTAAATATATGGAATACTCATTCAATCAGCAAACACTATGATCTTTTATGAATTGTTTTGCTGAAGCAGAAGAAGTCATGTCTCTCATATTACTGAACGAACGACAAGCAACATAACTGATGGAAGCAGTTTGGTGGAATATTCCTGGCCTGATGACTCTAACCACATGAGGATTAGGACTGTTTGTTAAAATTTGGTGTCCCTTCACTGAGGCGTTAGCTTGTAATTGGCGGTTTCAAATATGCAGTTGCTATCACGGACTGTTGCACTCTACTATAGTTTATCAGTTCATTTCGATGTGTAGTACAACTATTGGCGCGAGGGTACGACATGTTCAGACACGTGCTCACATGTTGTTCCGTGTGTTACATCGAGGAACATCAAACGATTCGCTTGGAACGATAATACTTCTGTTACATCATGTCACCCTTCTAACTATACAGCGGTGAGCAATAAGCGGCACAATATTCTCAACTCTGACACTAAACAAATGCACTAAAGAAGAAACACGTATGGTTGGCATGTCACAATGAGATTAGTCGAAATTCCTATCCCTTGAGTTACGTCGCATTCCCCTTCATAGTTACCGTTCAATTTACCAAATTGTGCCGAAATTTGAAGGGCTAAAGTGTCCAGAAAGGTTTCATGTTATGAGTTTGGTATATCTCTATAAAATTGAAAAAAAAATCGAAAATCCCCTCCGGCCTAATCGTCACCATAAGACCTATCTGTGTCGGTGCGACGTAAAGCAAATAGCAAAAAAGAAAAACAGAAAACTTCCGGCCTAAAAGTTGTCTAAAACCACATGATTCTTTACTCGTTATCTTTTTGACTCAAATCCTAGCCAAATTAAGTTATTTAAATAATTATTTCTGTAATTCGTTCCCTGGTTCAATACACTCAGGTATTGTTTCATTTCATGAAAAATATCCACATCGAATGTAGTTTATAAGGACTTAAGTGAAACTCTGCATTGACTCACATTAGCGCTCGTAGTGGTGCTTAAGTGAAACTCTGCATTAACTCACATTAGCGCTCGTAGTGGTGCTTAAGTGAAACAATGCACTGACTCACATTAGCGCTCGTAGTGGTGCTTAAGTGAAACAATGGACTGACTCACGTTAGCTCTAGTAATGGTGCTTAAGTGAAACAATGCACTGACTCACATTAGCGCTCGTAGTGGTGCTTAAGTGAAACAATGGACTGACTCACATTAGCGCTAGTAGTGGTGCTTAAGTGAAACAATGCACTGACTCACATTAGCGCTAGTAGTGGTGCTTAAGTGAAACAATGCACTGACTCACATTAGTGCTAGTAGTGGTGCTTAAGTGAAACAATGGACTGACTCACATCAGCGCTAGTAGTGGTGCTTAAGTGAAACAATGCACTGACTCACATTAGTGCTAGTAGTGGTGCTTAAGTGAAACAATGCACTGACTCACATTAGCGCTAGTAGTGGTGCTTAAGTGAAACAATGCACTGACTCACATTAGTGCTAGTAGTGGTGCTTAAGTGAAACAATGGACTGACTCACATCAGCGCTAGTAGTGGCGCTTAAGTGAAACAATGCACTGACTCACATTAGCGCTAGTAGTGGTGCTTAAGTGAAACAATGCACTGACTTACATTAGCGCGAGTAGTGGTGCTTAAGTGAAACAATGCACTGACTCACATTGGGGCTAGTAGTGGCGCTTAAGTGAAACAAGGCACTCACTCACATTAGCGCTCGTAGTGGTAGAAAAGGCAAACTGCTAATTTAATCCACCGGATAACGATGATTAAGAAAAGTATTTTAATTTTAAGGAATAAATAAAGAAGATATTCCCCTACTCCCTGGTATGTTATTTACCTAAAATTCGTAGCTCATATACCTAGGATGTTTTCAACATTGAAGGACAAGAACTGTGAATATTTTGCTATTTTTGTGCTGAGACGTCCACCGGTGCTTCTCTACAATACTTCCTCATTATCTTTAACTATGTAGATGTAGTGGAGCTAATGCAGTGAGCTCGAAGTTGCATTCAACGGTGTTCTGTAAAAAAGAAGTGAGCTTTCAGGAAAATGATTTTTCATTTCTGTGTTTTCAGAGAGATTTTACTGAGTGGATTCGGGACATTTTATTCATGAAATGTAAGACACATGGAAGAAGGGAGAATGATTGCCGATACAAGCAGGTTAGACATTTGGCAACAGGGTTTTGTGCAGTGGTGGGGATTTAGGAATGAATTCGATGAATGAAACTGTGCTTGTGAAGAGACTTCGGTGGTTAAGGCCATGAGAGGTATAAAGGGATGTAAATTTGGCCCAGTTTAACTGCCGTATGCCCTTCCTGATGCCATCAGTATGTGGAGGAATGTAATCACTATGGGGTGTTTCTGTGGTGGTTGCTGGTGTAGTGTATTGTTTGAATATGAAGGGGGGAGTGTTTGGATAGATTCGAAGATCCAGTTCCCGAGCCTGAGAAATTAATCAGATGCGATTACAATCTACGAAGCGGTGGGATTTGAATCCGTGGTCCTCTGACCAGAAGGCCTCAACGCTGATCATTCAGGGGTCGGACAAAGCAGATCTACCAACATATCAAACATCATACCTCCCCTAATCGCGCAGACATACACGCGACACTTGAAGGACCCTCTTGTAAAGCAGTATCCGATATAAGAGTGGTGAAAAAATGTTTTCAATAAAATGGATGTTACGGTAAGCACGACGCTTATAATGCTAGACATGGTCAAAAGTGTTACATTAAACATTCTTTCCAAGCGATGCTACTTTTATCATATTTTCCTCACGTTTCCCTGTTCGTTCTGGCCTAGGGTATCGTACGTCCTCGGCTGCCCAACCAAATTTCCCCCATTCTGTATATTGTGTGTTTCTATATTTGCATCATCTCGGCCGAGAAAATTGGTTGCACGATCCGGGCCATGTAGCTATTAACTTGCATTCGAAAGATGGTGATTTCTAACCTCACCGTCAGCATTTCTGAAGATTGTTTTCCATTTTTACCTATTTTCACAGCAGAAAACTGCTGGGGCTGCACGTAATTAAATCCACGGTCGCTTCCTTCCTTATCCAGCCCAGTGTAGCCATAATACCTGAGTTGGTGCGAAGTTCAAAATATAGACCTCGCTGCAAAACTCTTCCCAACGTTACAAAACTTTCCCAAAATTGTGAATTTTGTCTCCAAATCTCAGCTGTTCTCCCAACTGTAAGTTTGAATTCTTTGGACTAAAGCTTTATTTTCTGAACCAGATTACGGGGCTCATTTTTAAAGCTACATGCCTTTTCTGGCGGGACCTAGTGTTTAGACTGCACTAAGTCTTCTGGTATGCGCTAGAGCGATTTTGTTACTTTCATTGATCTGTCTCTGTCTTATCCTTGGATTTGACAAAATGAAAGTGACTGAGGTATGAGCGATGCTAGTAATGCCATTCCTTACGCAGCCAGTCCCTGCTATGAATGGTGTGAAACTGTTGCTCATAGGGTCGGTTGGTGTATGCATTTCAGTGGGCTTGGCAGACTGATACGTAATAGCAACTTCTGGCTCGGTGAGGAAAGCAACGGGAAACTACCTCACTCCTCATTTCCCTAGTACGCCTCTTCAGTGATGCCTAGGCCATCTATGACAGCTCATGGCGGAACTGTTGAGGATCCAATCAGCCTTCGGGCTGATGACTAAACATACATACACATGGTGTTCTATTTACTCAGGTTGCACTTTATCATATCGACAAGCTTCGTGGATACTGATTAACTGGCATGCATGGTCAGTAACACTGATCAACAAACAAACAAACAAACAAACAAACAAAAAAGAATTTCGGTGGATATTTTGGTAACCAACAAGACAATTCAAACATATTGACTCAAAATATGCAAACTATTTGTTTCCATCACCCACAGTTCTTGAGATATACGACATTAGCCATTTACATATTTTTAACATTGTATCAAGGAAAAGAACTCACAGACAGAAGTTTTTTTTTTTTTTTTGCTATGGGCTTTACGTCGCACCGACACAGAAAGGTCTTATGGCGGCGATGGGATAGGAAAGGCCTAGGAGTTGGAAGGAAGCGGCCGTGGCCTTAATTAAGGTACAGCCCCAGCATTTGCCTGGTGTGAAAATGGGAAACCACGGAAAACCATTTTCAGGGCTGCCGATAGTGGGATTCGAACCTACTATCTCCCGGATGCAAGCTCACAGCCGCGCGCCTCTACGCGCACGGCCAACTCGCCCGGTGACAGAAGTTTCACTAGAGCATTGATTGCTACAGGGAGTACTAATGAACATGGCTCTAGCTGAGAATAGTGCAAATGCACGACATGGCACATATTGGATTTGTCTGTTACATAGCTGCACAGATAGCAAAAGAGATCTAGTGAATTTATGCAACTTACTGGCGTCATAATATCCACTGTCACTGGAAATAAAGGAGAAACAAATGGAGAATTTCAACATTGTATGCAAAATTACGAACAACAATTTAAAGAAAATTTCGACTAACCTGTTCCATAAAAAAATAAAACTTTGTTAATATCTTCAAAATTAGACGTGATAGAGCAAAACGGTTTCCAGATTTAAAATCAGCATAAAAATCTGCACTGGAAACAGTGAACATCATATTAGACATCTACCCCTTATCAATCAGTGCAGCTCATGCCTATCATAATATGTCCCTCATCGTATTGTACAGGGAATCAGCAACTCTTGTTCTCCCGTTTCTTTGATCATGGACGCTCATCGTTTCTCTTAGGCCTGCTCTTCCACCGTACGTAGGCAGGTTAATATTGGGCATTATTTTTCTCCTGGCTGTCTTGTATTATGTGATTTGAAAGCTATATTTCAAAACCAGTGAGCCTCCGTGGCTCAGACGGCAGCGCGTCGGCCCCTCACCACTGGATACCGTGGTTCAAATCCCGGTCACTCCATGTGAGATTTGTGCTGGACAAAGCGGACGCGGGACCGGTTTTTCACCGGTTACTCCGGTTTTCCCTGTTATCTTTCATTCCAGCAACACTCTCCATTATCATTTCATAGCATTTATCAGTCATTAATATAAATCACCTTGGGAGTGGCGACCCCATTGTAATAACAGCCTATATATGTTTCATTCATTACATCCCTGACCCGGTCAATGACTGCAAAACAGGTTGTAGGTTTTCATTTTCATTTCAAAACCATAACTAGCAGTTGTTATATGTGAAATTTTTGAATATTACTCACTTATTTAAGGAATGGTAAATTGTGACACTATACTGTAGATTCGAACATTACCCTGCATTAGCGCTCGTAGTGGTGCTTAAGTGAAACAATGCATTGACTCACATTAGCGCTCGTAGTGGTAGAAAAAGGCAAACTGCTAATTTAATCCACCGAATAACGATGATTAAGAAAAGTATTGTAATTTTTAGGAATAAATAAAGAAGATATTCTCCTACTCTCTGATATGTTATTTACCTAAAATTCGTAGCTCATATCCCTAGGATGTTTTCAACCTTGAAGAGCAAGAACTGTGGATATTTTGCTATTTTTGTGCTACGACATCCACCGTTGCTTCTCTACAATACTTCCTCATTATCTTTAACTATGTAGATGTAGTGGAGCTAATGCAGTGAGCTTATAGTAAGACTCGGGAATATTTTTCTACAATTTTAGCCACCAGCTCACTGTACAGTCTAAGATATGTGTGGCTTGGTCCTACAGAAGGTAAGAATTGATATATGCCTTCAAATCTCTCTCTCAAAGTAACTGGTCGTACTTTTGAATAAATGTACTTAAATAACATTATCTGCATTTTCCACTCATCGAATCTCTATTCTTATATCGCGAACGGAATTCCCAATAAGAATATATTGGAAAAGATTTAAGAGCATTGAATATATCATAGGTATAATCATTTCTGAGAAGCGACCGTTACATCTGAAGGAAAATCTGAATCAATTTTCTTCCAGTGCTCTGCCGTCAGGAATATAGAAGTCTAAATTTGAAATAGGGTCGGATCACACCGTGGGGCTTAGCACACAAAGCGGAGTTTATATAAATTGCTTTGTGACCTTCATCGTCGGTATTAGAAATCGAATCGTTCGATTAAACAAGATCATGTTTTAAAAAAAAGAGTAACTATCAAGACACTTGGTTGGACAACGGCTGACATTTATGAGACAATTCTGAGTGTGGTCAGTTCAATATGATGTATTTTAGCATCTTCATAGTCTTTTTTTGGCACCGGAGCTATTAGACTGTATACTATCTGGTTTACAAAGGATATTATAAGTAATATTACACTAAAAGAAAAAGTAGAAAGAAGAAAAATCTGAGTATTGCATGCATATTACTTAAAACTCTCGTGAGTTTGCATCCGGGAGATAGTGGGTTCGAATCCCAGTGTCGGCAGCCCTGAAGATGATTTTCCGTGGTTTCCCATTTTCACACCAGGAAAATACTGGGTGTGTACCTTGATTAAGGCCACGGCTGCTTCCTTCCAACTCTTAGGCCTTTCCTATCCCATCGTCGCCATAAGACATATTTGTGTCGGTGCGACCTAAAGTAACTAGCAAAAACAGCCATAAGAAATCACCCACCTCACCGCTGAGAAAACAACCAGAAACACCCGCACAGCCTTCTGAGACTAAAATTACACCTTCCAAAAGTCCACCCAAACCTCAGCAGGGCATAAGCTCACTCAACACTCCATCAAAGTCGCTCCAAACACAGACCATCCGGCGCAGAGCACCCCACACTTCCAGGAGCCCCGCGCTTGTCACTGTGTGCTATAATTGTCTAAAATTGAACCAATCCGCTGACAAGTGCACGGACGCCAAACGCTGCAACACATGTGGCGATCATCACCACCATGCTGCTGGTAAGATACCATGGAAAAGACGAAGTGTATAAATTACCACGGTAAACACGTCGCTTCGTTTCCTAGCTGCCCATACCTTGAAAAGACAATTAAAGCCAATTACACACTCAAACACACGCAGCAGTCCTTAACTCGTCTTGATGTGCCTGTCGTAGTTATATTGTTGATCCTGCCCTTTTCAGTGGTTTTGTGAACATTTAATAAGAAGCGCGTTATGCTATGCCGCAGTTCGCAGTCAGAATTCATCCACTCTGATGTCATCATGTCGTCTGTTTGGTAAAAATATATCCATATAACCGCTATTTTCATCCTTCAGCTCTTGATGTAAAGCTTGATATTGTGTCGTAGAAGACAATGTAATTTTAATCGCAGTTCTTCTATATAGAACGGTTGCCTTGTTAGCTCATAGGTTTGTGTCGAAGGAGCGTTTTATACCAGACAGAGAACATTTTTAAGATACATGGCCTTCAATCTTTCTCGTGTAGCCAGGTTATCCTTCGATAGGTGTTCGAGTAATGTCTAAGGCGGATGTCATGATGGAGTCTGTTTGTCCGTAGACGTTTTACTTTTACCAGAGGAGAGGATGCTGAGAAAGTGCTACATTCAATATGTCAGCAAATATGGAAAACCCAGCAGTGGCCAAAAGATTGGAAAAACTCCGTGTTCATCCTAATTCCAAAGAAGGGCAGCACTAAAGAACGTTCAAACTACCGAACAATCGCACTTACATCGCATGCTAGTAAGGTTATGCTCAAGGTCCTGCATAATAGGCTTCGGCAGTATGTAGATCGAGAACTACCTGAAGAACAAGCCGGTTTTCGCAAAGGCAGAGGAACCAGAGATCAAATTGCTAATATTCACTGGATTATGGAGAAAGCAAGAGAATTCCAGAAAGACCTATACCTATGCTTTATTGACTATGCTCAAGCCTTTGACTGTGTCGAGCACAATAAATTGTGGCAAGTACTCAAGACTATGGGAGTACCAGATCATCTTATTTGCCTTATGAGAAATCTCTACTCTGATCAGGAAGCTACGGTGAGAACCCTATATGGAACAACTGAATGGGTCAAGATTGAGAAAGGTGTACGTCAAGGCTGCATATTGTCACCTTACTTATTCAACTTATATGCAGAGTATGTGATGAGGAATGCCAAATTAGATGAAACAGAAACTGGAGCTAAAATTGGTGGGATACATATAAATAACCTTAGTTATGCTGATGACACCACCCTGTTGGCAGAAAGTGAAGAACAACTTAAGTATCTACTAATGAAGGTGAAAGAAGAAAGTGCAAAAGCTGGACTAAGGTTGAATGCCAAGAAAACAAAGATCATGGCAACTAAACCTATCACCTCCTGGCATATAAATGGTGAAACAATGGAGGTTGTTCCTAGTTTCATCTACTTGGGCTCCAAAATAACTATTGACGGCGATTGCAGCCATGAAACTAAGAGACGCTTGCTCATTGGAAGGAAGGCAATGGTCAACCTTGATAACATTTTCAAGAGTAGAGACGTAACTTTAAGAACGAAGATTCGTATAGTGAAGGCTATGGTCTTTCCAGTAGCAATGTACGGAAGCGAAACCTGGACAGTTAGAAAGGCTGAGCGCCGAAGATAGACGCATTTGAACTATGGTGTTGGATAAAACTCCTTAAGTTCCGTGGACTGCGAAGAGATCTAATAAGTCCATATTACAGGAAATCAGCCCAGGCTGTTCACTGGAAAGTCAAATACTCAGGCAAAAACTAAAGTACTTCGGTCATATTATGAGAAAATATGATTCACTGGAAAAGACCTTAATGCTGGGGAAAACTGATGGTAACAGGAGAAGAGGGCGACAACGGATGAGGTGGATTGATGACATCAAGGAAGCCACGGCTCTCAATTTAGAAAGACTTCGGAAAATAGTATACGACAGGAAAAAATGGCGCACTTTGGTCTATGGGGTCACGGAGAGTCGAAAGCGACTAAACGACTAACAACAACAACAACAACAACAACAACAACAACAACAACAACAACAACAACAACAACAACAACAACAACAACAACAACAACAACAACAACAACAACAACAACAACAACAACAACAACAACAACAACAACAACAACAAGTTTTTAGGGATGCCCTATCATCTGTTGAATATATTTCGAAGCTGGAGAAGGTTAGAGAATAAAATAGTATTTAGCAGGGAATAGTATTCTTCCGTGATCGTATACTCTCCTACTTGACAGGTAGTAATCAAACATGGCTGAATGCTATGACATTACCTAGGATGAACATCACATCAGGATATTAATGATAGTGTTTGTCACGTAGCAACCTGCTAAGTACAGAATGTATTGCGGGTTAGGGTAGCCCTTCTCCTGCAAGTATTGGAGTGATCATTTAATGATTTGACTTTATGATTACTCGAAGTTGGCTGAACTTAGTGACCTATCAATCTCTCATGATTCACCGTCAGGTAATCCCGGAGAGAAAGAACCAAAAATGAAGCAAATCGGTCCATTAAAACGGGCGGATGGGTTTTCCAAAGCTGTTTTAATAAATTATTTTGATATAATATAGATAATAATAATAATAAAAAACCAAACCCCATGGCACTACAGCCCTTGAAGGGCCTTGGCTTACCAAGCGACCGCTGCTCAGCCCGAAGGCCTGCAGATTACGAGGTGTCGTGTGGTCAGCACGGCGAATCCTCTCGGCCGTTATTCTTGGCTTTCTAGACCGGGAATAATAATAATAATAATAATCATAATAATAAAATAATAATAATAATAATAATAATAATAATAATAATAATAATAATAATAATAATAATAATAATGCCATTTTTCTAGTGCTTTAAAATCGCACCAATTCGTATAGGGCTTCGGTGACGGGTGAAAAATGCTTAGGACTACGGAGGCAATGACTTTTATTAAGGTACAACTCTGGTACGTGCCTGGTATGAAATGAAAAATCACGGAATACTGTCTTCACGACAGCTGTCGGTGGAATCCGAACTTACAATCCGCCGAGTGAAAGTTTACAACTATACAACCTACGTAGTCAACTCGCTCTCCACCAGTGTTTCACTGTGAAAAGGTACGCCTCCGTAGCGTAACGGTTAGTGTTATTAGCTGCCGTCCTTGGGGGCCCGGGTTCGATTCCCAGTACTGCCAGAAATTTAAGAATGGCAGGAGGGCTGGTATGTGGTTGAAATGGCACATGCAGCTCATCTCCAATGGGGGTGTGCATGAAAAGAGCTGCATCACCTCGGGATGAGGACATGAGTTTACTTTACTATGAAAAGAATTTCTTCCTTATCGATATCAGTTGAGCAGTCGATTAGTCCTTCTTTCCTTCTGCCTGTTAATTAGTTAACACGGTTCGATTCTTCAGCAAGCACGTACATCAAGTGAAACAAGCCTGCCGAATTTAAAAAGTCTTAGATACTGACTGACAACACTGGATTTCGATTACCAAACCTTGAACAGGGCAAGTGAGTGTCCTATGACACTGCTCCCAGAATTATACTTTCATAATCTACGTCGTTAAAAAGGGGGGATTTCAGTAACGGTATGATTGCTTATAATTACATCCCACCGAGCTCGATAGCTGCAGTCGCTTAAGTGCGTCCAGTATCCAGTATTCGGGAGATAGTGGGTTCGAATCCCACTGTCGGCAGCCCTGAAGATGGTTTTCCGTGGTTTCCCATTTTAACACCAGGCAAATGCTGGGGCTGTACCTTAATTAAGGCCATGGACGCTTCCTTCCCACGCCTAGCCCTCTCCTGTCCCATCGTCGCCATAAGACCTATCTGTGTCGGTACGACGTAAAGCAACCAGCAAAAAAAAAAAAAAAAAAAAAAATTACATCCCAGACGTTATGGCTGTAATAGGTTAGAATGCAAACATAGCAAATAGCAAGTATACTCTACCTGGACACCAGTTCTGCTATGAGATTTGCATAAACAGTAGGGTCCCGGCCTATTAGAATCCCTAAAACTTATGTTACTCTCACTACACTAAGGAAAAGCGGATAGACGACAGTTCCTACCAGGTAAGTTGGTTCGCATTTTAACTTATTACTGCATGAACATCCGGGCTCTACTTATAATGAGCGTTTCCCGAAAGATTAATTATCCACATTGCAATTAGTTCGTTGTTAACAGAACGGACGCCAAATCATATGTGTACAGCAGAGTATATACTTAGGAACTGGATATATATCGCAGTAAAACCAAAGCCTCGCTTCACCTCGTTTGTTTTACGCTGACGCTACTGTATGCTGTTATGAAGGAATTTCTAGTCATTCCGGTAGGGAGTGAAGGCGCAGAGAAACGTTGTTTTCCCTGTTGTTGTTTGGTAGGGCGGTTGAGGGAGATCGGGCTGGCGCGGTGATAATAGCTGGCCTGGATCTGTTGTTACGAGCGAGGCCATTATTATAATGGAAGGTGCTTTCCTTAGCATGGATTATGCCCTGGCTCCGCCAACGTCTATCCTCTCAGGACACATCCCAGCATACGTGCCGGCTGATCTGAGCATTTTAATTGCGTTTCCCACTTACCTGCGCTCCGCTTTCTCAGATAATGATAAAATAAAGGAGAGAATTAAACGAACATGTTATAATATTAAGCCGTAAATGGACTTAATGGAAGAGGGAGTTTAAAAGTTCGAGAACAAGATTACGAATTTAACTTGGCTTTTAAAATTTTATAGCTATAACCTTGTTAGTTTAATTTTATTCTTGTTATAACAATTATCACGAATACTTAAGCTTGGAAACTCGTGCTCAAATCTGAGCTACTCTATTTACAGAATATTAAAAATAGGCCGTACTTGTGCTCATAAACGGCAGGTATTGAACCGCTCAAGTTGTTGAAAATAATTGTTATGCGAATCCCTGATTCGTTGCAGAACTCTCTGTCGTTGCTATTATTTTCAGTATACATGGTTAGAATCTTAAGCATTTAATTTCATGTTTGTTTACCCTTTAGTTCCGTTTTTGGGTTACGGGGTTGGGGTTGCGGCCAGACGAAATTACATGGCATTCTTTCATAGCCGGATGCCCTTCCTGACGCCAACTCAGTTGAGGAGTTGATGAAAATGAAATGAATGATGGTGAAAGGAATTCTATAAGGGAGTGGAAGGAATCGGCTGTGGCCTATGAATATGAAGTATCACGGAATTTGCCTGGAAGTGAAAATAACAATCCACAGAAAACTATTCTCAGGGCAGTTGACGGTGGGTTTCGAACCCAGACATCTCCCGCATTCATAGCTTGGTTCCATTACCATAGCGTCTTAATTCTCGGGCCAATTCCGTCTTAATCATTCAACATAAAAGTACTAGAAAATTATAGAAACAGAAGAGTGAAATTCAAAGAGTTTCGAGTCTATTTATGCACTGAAAAGACTAGGAACGTAACAAGGAAACACATTGTCAAAGTCTGAGCAAGTTGATTGTACAACTCTGGTACGTGCCTGGTATGAAATGAAACATCACGGAATACTGTCTTCATGATTCACCGTCAGGTAATTCCGGGGAGAATGAAAGAAAAATGAAGTAAATCGGTCCAGTAGAACGGACGGAGGTGTTTGCCAAAGCTGTTTTTAGTAAACTCTTTTGATATAATATAGATAATAATAATAATAATAATAATAATAATAATAATAATAATAATAATAATAATAATATAATAATAATAATAATAATAATAATGCTATTTTGC
This sequence comes from Anabrus simplex, assembly GCF_040414725.1. Classification (NCBI taxonomy): domain Eukaryota; kingdom Metazoa; phylum Arthropoda; class Insecta; order Orthoptera; family Tettigoniidae; genus Anabrus; species Anabrus simplex. Next base: position 192,984,815 of record NC_090267.1, on the reverse strand, counting down.
TAGTGTTTTAAAATCGCACTAATTAGTATAGGTTCGTCTCAAAGGAGCGTTTATTGCCAGGCAGAGAACTTTTTTAAGATACATGGCCTTTAATCTTTCTCGTGTAGCTAGGTTATCCTTCGATGGGTGTTCCCAGGTAATGTCTAAGTTGTATGTCATGATGGGGTCTGTTTGTACGTAGACTATTTTTAGCAGCATGTAAGTTAGTAGAGACGCTCTACAATCTGTTCAATATAATAATAATAATAATAATAATAATAATAATAATAATAATAATAATAATAATAATAATAATTTTCTATTGGATTTACTTTAATGTAGCGGAGAATATAGTACACTCGCAGTTTTGACAATATTCGTGCACTATCGTGTCGGCGGGGAACGATGTCTTCAACAAATTATTCGTTTGTCATTAACTGCACGTAACCACCAGCTCTATAACTGTAAAGTTGCTCTCTTGCATTTGGGACTTGGTGGGTTCGAACCCCATTATCGGCAGCCCTGAAGATGGTTTCCCGTGATTTACCGTTTACACACCAAGAAAAAGCTCTGGCTGTACCTTAACTGAGGCGACGGCTCTGTCTTATCCCCACCGTCGCCAAAAGACTTGTCTGTATCTGTGCGCTATTCTCCATTGCTCAAGCACGTATTAGGATTGTAGGATTTCTACTGGATGAGCTATAATCGGATATGACGTCATTCCCAGCAATCAAATCCAATGCATTCCTTTACCAACTTGTACACTGTAAAAACACAACTGAATGCAATCTGTAACGAAACAATGTACAATACCGAGCAACAATAATTTCCTGTTGAACTTACTTTAATGTAGCGGAGGATGTAGTACACTCGCAGTCTTGAAAATATTCGTGCACTCCTATAAGTGGGAACGATGTCTACAACAAATTATGCGTTTGTCATTAGCTGCACGTAACCAACGGTTCTGTAACTCTAACGTTTTCGCCAATCTTCAACATAGAATAAGCTGCTATCGCCCTACGGAATGCTAGAGGCCTAACAGCCGCTTCGCGGCCCTAACCTGGGCCCACGCACCCAGGACTACGCTGCTTGATAAGTCCAATGGCATTGCCACTAGCCGGACCTAACCAGTAGAGATCTATGGCTTTGTCGCTAGCCGGTATGGTAATTTAATTCACATTTCCGCCACTGGGAGACTACTGGCAAAAATGAGTGCAATTGTACTAGACAAAAGAGTGACTGAATGGGTTCCTATATTTCTTGAAAATAGATCTCAGATAATTAGAGTAGGCGAAGCTTTATCTGACCCTGTAATAATTAAGAGGGGAATTCCTCAAGGCACTATCATTGGACCTTTATGTTTTCTTATATAAATGATATGAGTAAAGAAGTGGAATCAGAGGTAAGGCTTTTTGCGGATGATGTTATTCTGTATAGAGTAATAAATAAGTTACAAGATTGTGAGCAACTGCAACGTATGCCTCGATAATGTTGTGAGATGGACAGCAGGCAAAGGTATGTTGATAAACGGGGTTAAAAGTCAGGTTGTGAGTTTCACAAATAGGAAAATTCCTCTCAGGTTTAATTACTGCGTTGATGGCGTGAAAGTTCCTTTTGGGGATCTTTGTAAGTATCTAGTAATATAAGGAAAGATCTTGATTTGAGTGATCACATAAATAAGATTGTTAATAAAGGGTACAAATCTCTGCACATGGTTATGAGGGTGTTTAGGGGTTGTAGTAAGGATGTAAAGGAGAATGCATATAAGTATCTGGTCAGACCCCAACTAGAGTATTATCCCAGTGTACGGGTCCCTCCCCAGGATTATTTGATTCAAGAACTGGAAAAAAAATCCAAAGATAAGCACCTCGATTTGTTCTGGGTGATTTATGACAAAAGAGTAGCGTTACAAAAATGTTGCAAAGTTTGGGCTGGGAAGAACTGAGAGAAAGAAGACGAGCTGCTCGACTAAGTGGTATGTTCCGAGCTGTCAGCGGATAGACGGCGTGGAGTGACATTAGTAGGCGAATAAGTTTGAGTGGCGTCTTTAAAAGTATGAAAGATCACAAAATGAAGATAAGGTTGGAATTCAAGAGGACAAATTGGGGCAAGTATTCATTTATAGGAAGCGGAGTTAGGGACTGGAATAACTTACCAAGGGAGATGTTCAATAAGTTTCCAATTTCTTTGAAATCATTTAGAAATGTCTAGGAAAACAACAGATAGGGAATCTGCCACCTGGGCGACTGCCCTAAATGCAGATCTTGATTGATTGATTGATTGATTGATTGATTGATTGATTGATTGATTGATTGATTGATTGATTGATTGATTGATTGATTGATTGATTGATTGATTGTCCAACATAGATTGCGCTGTTATCGTCCTAGGGATTGCTACAGGCTTATCAGTCGCTTCGTCGCTCCCAGCCTCCCCCCAACCCCTCTTTCTACCATTAATTCGTAAGTTCAAGAGTTGCGCTGCTGCCACTCGTACCACTTGTTCTTAAGTTTAAGTGTTTGCAGCCTTGTGCACCACACGATAACGTCGACCGCGTGAAGTCCGCGAGAAAGAAACAAAGGACAGTGCATACGCGCGTAGATGTTTACATTGCAACATGGCTGCAGATACTAAACATCTGACCATTTCCGCCGGGCTGAGTGGTTCAGGCGCTGGCCTTCTGTCCCAAATTGGCAGGTTCGATACTGGCTCAGTGCCGTGGAATTTGAAGGTGCTCAAGTACGTCAGTCTCGTGTCGGTAGATTTACAGGCAGGTAAAAGAACTCCTGCGGGACTACATTCCGACACCTTGGCGTCTCCGAAAACCGAAAAAGTAGTTAGTGGGACGCAAAAACAAATATATTATTGACCACTTCTAGTCAACACCTGTGACGACATTGTTCAACATTTTACTTTAAAGAGGAAGGACCAATGTACCTAGAAACAAGAGTCTAACAGTGATATGACGTCATTGTGTGATGCAATAGTTCTTCCATATTGAGGTACTAAAATCACCGTGCCACGCGGCTAATAAATTAGTGTAAATTGGACAATTATATACGTTGTATCGGGTGTCGTTTGATTATTATTAGTGTGTTACATGCGTATACAGCAAACTCTGGACCTAATAGTGAAGATTTGAGAATAGTGTGGTACAAGGAAGTGCGAAAAAATATATTTCTTTTTTTTTAATGTGTCGCGACATACAGTATGGACAATAAAACAATGGTGTCAAAATTATAGATAACGCATTCGAAATAATAGAAACAAATACGAAATATCCAAGATCGTCCGAATCCGTGGCTAAATGGTTAGCGTGCTGGCCTTTAGTCATAGGGGCCCCGGGTTCGATTCCCGGCAGGCTCGAGAATTTTAACCATAATTGGTTAATTTTGCTGACACGGGGGCTGGGTGTATGTGTCTTCTTCATAATCATTTCATCCTCATCACGACACGCAGGTTGCCTACGGGCGTCAAATAGAAAGACCAGCATCTGGTGAGCCGAACTTGTCCTCGGACACTCCCGACACTAAAAGCCATACGCCATTTCATTTTTGTCCAAGATCACCAATGTCTAGCATCAAAAGTCTTATCGGTAGTGTCTGAAACTTAGGGTGGCCGATCGTCGTTAGACGAATTGCACGCATCCAGAGCCCAGCCGAGCACATCTACTATTCCAGTGACGGGAAATGATTTGGAATTTATGGACTGAAATTTTTTAAATTTGTTCAGAATTTGGTTGTGAACAATAACGTTTCAAACCCATATCGACTAGGTACTTAGCTTCGATAATACTTACATTTATTTTACAATTTTACTTTAAGTCCACCGACACAGACAGGTTTTATGTGACGGTGGTACAGCCTGATGTGAAAATGGGAAACTATCTTCGGGGCTGCCGACGGTGGGGCAATACGCGGTACGTATTCCCGTCAAAACGCCGGCACAGTCCCGTTCTTTTTTTTTTTTCAAAAAATACAGGGTAATTTAGCTAAGTTGTCCACCTCCATTAACTCCGAACTGTCCAAGATATCGACATTCTGTTTACACTTTCAGTAATGGTACCAAGGTGGTCATAATTGGACAGACAGTACTTTTTCATGGCGTCAATATTTCTGAGATGATGGCACTAACTTAGAATCTTTTAATAGAAATACACTGTTTTCTACACATAACGTTACGCTTGCAAACATTAAAAATTCAGCACGGTGATTATTTTGAAAATCAGGTAAGTACACCTTGAGCAAATGTAATGTATCCAAACGTCCTTCATTTGCCAGATAGGGACTGCCTTGTTCGATTCGCGCTACGTATAAAACATGAGCTAGTTGTCGACATAGAGTTGCTTCACCTGCTTCTGACAGATCAGTATTTTCTCTACTGTGCTCATAAATACGGTATGATAAAATGTATCGTCGTAGGTAACAGTTAAAAAAGCAGATATCCGATAGGTTTCCTTTCCTATTGAACTTCCCTGAATCGACCCTTGTTCTTTTCTGATCCTGACGGTATTAGGTTTGTGAATCCTAGGGAGTCCTTCATTTTCACGTCCTTCGTGGCCGTTCTCTTACTTTTGTTGATTCTTCGAAGAAGAGAACCCCTTTCCTTTTTTCCCTTACGATGAGTGTTACGGAGCAGTGATTGCCAAGTTGTACTAGTTGTACTTCTTTAAATAACACTGACTTCCGCTACCTCCGTACTTCAAAACATCACACTACCGAGCTCGATAGCTGCAGTCGTTTAAGTGCGGCCAGTATCCAGTAATCGGGGGACAGTGGGTTCGAGCACCACTGTCGGCAGCCCTGAAGATGGTTTTCCGTGTTTTCCCATTTTCACACCAGGCAAATGCTGGGGCTGTACCTTAATTAAGGCCACGGCCTAGGCCTTTCCTATCCCATCGTCGCCATAAGACATATCTGTGTCGGTGCGACGTAAAGCAAATAGGAAAACAAATCTTTATGTTTATTAATGTTTCTCCTTCTTTCTCTGCCACTTTTTTTTACAACTTGGTGGGGATGTGTATCGATCCGCGATAAGCATGTCTAATTGGTCCGGTTTTATGGGATGATGTCTTCCCTGACGTCAATCCTGTATGGTTTTCTTTTTTTCCTTGTGTTAGCACTTACTCGGTTAGTTTTCGGTGACGATGGGTTAGGAAAAGACTAAGACAGGGAAGGCGGCGGTCATTATCTTAATCATATGGAAATGGTGTGAAAATAGTAAACCACGAAAAACCATATTCAGGAGTGGCGATAGTGGGGCAGGCGCGGCTCCATAATACGATCTGCAGAGCTGCAGAACAACCACAATGAAAGATATACAGTAATATATAGCGATTAGCGATGCCATCCTTCATATTGAGTGTCTATATCGAGCCAAAGATCGATACCCATACAGCTGCTGGTGATCTGGCAACCCTGTTTAGATCTGTGAACGACAGAACATTAGGAGAGCCACGGCCGACTGGAAGAGCACACTTAACTACAGCTTTCTTCCGGTAGGTGGCTAAGAGTCGCCCATAAGGCTCTGTATGAACTACACGCCTTGCAGTACGTCTGACCTATCCCGTGACCATGGAGTGATGCTTCTGTTCAGTAGAAAGAAAGCCCAAATAGCTTAATTACAGGATAAATGTGCTATAAAAGAGGATGGTTGTGATTAAGTAACACAAAATCAATTTAATGTTCATGTTAAGTCTTAAAACAACGTACCTTAAGATTGGAGGTATGTATATTTATATTTTGTGTAAATGACCAGGACTTCAGCATAATTCTATCCAACGACTGAAAACATTCTCTCTCGTACGAAGCGAATGAGCGAGTTCTTAGGCCTACAAGTAATCATGACAATGTTTCTCCGTAATGGTAGTGAATTCTTCGGAGTTAGGTAGTCATGAAAATGAAAACATAAACGTTAGTACCATCAGATGATGTTCCCCCTCCATTGAGAAAGCCGGCTCCCAAAGATGTATGCAGAACTCGGAACCTTTGTAAAAATGAATGTATCGATAGATCAACATTTTTTCGATAAGCGGAAGAGGGGCTATAATTTTTGTAATTTTTTAATTGTTGTTTTTTGTACAAGTCAGTTTTTTATATTGTCGATGTTCCTCGAAATCGGGGTCTTTACAAATTGAGATGAACGTCTACCTGTATTTTCTCGGTACATTTCAGAGAACTTCACACTGAAAGGACATGGAGTAAAGCGTTTCCGCGGAGTTGGAGGACGGATTCACACGAGTTCAGCTGAAACTTCCCGTGTGCAATACGAATTAGATTTGTCTATTACACTTACTGCAATGGACTGGGCGTCACAGAGCAGAACCACCAACATTATTCAGCACGAACCGCCACTGTAGTGGGGTTCAAACTTGCCATCTCCCAACGCTACCTAACAGCTAAGAGCCCCACACTGTGCGACAAGTTCGTTCGGTCCTGTATGGTGTAATGTCACGTCAGGATACTAATGGTGTCTCATAGAAACCGTCGCATATCCATTTTTCATTTATTTCTTACCTTCGGCGATGTTAAAGGAATTAAAACACACTGCACATTTTATCATAGGGTGTTTATGAGTACAGTAGAGAGAATAACTTTCCGTCAGAAGAAGGTGCAGCAAATCTGTATGCGAAATACTAGCTCATGTTTCATACTTAGCTTGAATCGAACAGGGCAATCGCTAACTGGCAAATGAAGCACATTTGTATACATCACGTTTTCTCGAGAAGTACTTGTCCGACTTTCAAAACAATCACTGTCTTGAATTTGTAATATTTGTAGGTTTAAGGCCGTGTGTAGAAATAAGTAGGGCTGCATTGAAGAATGTACCATTATCTCAGAAGATATTGACGCCATGAAAAAATACTGTAAGTCCGATTATGAGCTCCTTGGTGGTACCATTACTGAAAGTGAAAACAGAATGTCGATATCTTGAACGATTCACGAGTTATTTGAGCTGGACAACTTAGCGGAATAACCCTTTATGTTTTTAATTCCGACATAAAATGCAGGAAAAAAGGATATTGTGACAGGAGGTATTTGTTTTGATAACACTGAACAAAAAAGACTTTCGGCCACTTAGCTTTGCTTTGGCACACTCTTCCTAGCACAGCTAAATGGCACTTACAAGTGCTTAAAATTAGGGTCCCTGGTTAGAAAGATCAGTGGCTGTTAAAGAATATGAGCTCAGTGTAATGTTTCGGTACTCTTGACGTCTCGCTTCATCGAAGATAGATTTTCCTTGTACAGAATAATCACGCTCAAGTTTTCTATACTGCGTCCCGTGCTATCATCTTTCACACGTTCGACTCGTTGGCTGAACGGTCAGCGTACTGGCCTTCGGTTCAGAGGGTCCCGGGTTCGATTCCCGGCCGGGTTGGGGATTTTAACCGTAATTGGTTAATTCCAATGGCACGGGGGCTGGGTGTATGTGTTGTCTTCATCATCATTTCATCCTCATCACGACTCGCAGGTCGCCTACGGGCGTCAAATAGAAAGACCTGCACCTGGCGAGCCGAACCCGTCCTGGGATATCCCGGCACTAAAAGCCATACGACATTTCATTTCAACTTTCATACTCTGAACTATTTTCCAATATACACTTTGCGAATAAAAATGCCTAGATCTATTCGCTTTCTGTTTGTAAATTGTTAACTGGCTTAGATGTGGAGTGGTATCTCAATATTCCAACGTAGTCTCTTAGTACAGTTGTTGTAATGTACTGTATATTATGAAAGCCTTAGTTGGTGGGTTCCATCCCGATGATCCCGATGCAGACAGGTCTCAAAAATATACCTACACGTAAAAGAACTCATTCAGGACAGAATTGCGGCACGTCCGAATCTCGTAAAGCAATTATTATTATTATTTTTTTTTTTGGTAGTTGCTTTACGTCGCACCGACTCAGATAGGTCTTATGGCGACGATGGGACAGGGAAGGGCTAGGAGTGGGAAGGAAGCGGCCGTGGCCTTAATTAAGGTACAGCCCCAGCATTTGCCTGGTGTGAAAATGGGAAACCACGGAAAACCATTTTCAGGGCTGCCGACAGTGGGGTTCGAACCTACTATCTCCAGAATACTGGATACTGGCCGCACTTAAGCGACTGCAGCTATCGAGCTCGGTATTTGTTATTATTATTATTATTATTATTATTATTATTATTATTATCATCCCAAACTTGACTCAGTATCTGTATTTCTAGATATCCTAGATTTCCCTGCGGTTTGAGATATATAATAAGACATCCATAGCATCACATGACTGACGTAACAGGTGATTAAAGTTTACTACCTCCCAGGCACTTTCACTTGTGAGCATGTTGGCGACCATGGGTTACCTAGCTGAGTCTAGCGTTGTTTCCAATTACTTGTGCCAGCTCCTCGCTTTCGTCTTTTCTTGTCTGGTCAAATTTCAATCTCTTCCGACCACGATAGCATTAAGTTTGAGAAGTCTATGGATTATTTCATTTCGTGTCTTTAAAAAGTTTGAGAACGAACTTCTTCATATTATTCTTCTCATTAGAGTTAGGAGAGGTTGACTATGTAGGTGCACTTTTCCACACACTTATTGTCAGTCCAAGAATTTATTTTCAAGTCAAAATTTGGGCACTTAGGCGCCTCCTTAAGGTGTTAGCATTTGAATCGATGTAATAATAATAATAATAATAGATTATGCTTCCTCCAACTGGAGGCGGTTATGTAAAATATAGTCTCTCAAAAAGAATGAATGCTTGGTACTGAATGTAGCTCGCATTTAATATTTTATCAGACTTAATTTAGATACACAAACCAAACACTATATCTGATAGGTCCAATTGTTTCTGAGAAAAGTAGACCTGTGGAGAACTTGTACAATAACTTGCGCTTGATCTTCTTCTGAGCGGCTGTACAAAGTATATAAAAAATAAACCCAAGGGTACAGAAATGAGAGAGAAAAAAAATAGTAATTCTAAATATGTGATTCACATTGTAATGTTTATTATCCATGGGGACCGATAAATTATTATTTTTCCTAGTGAGCGCCATACAAATGATTTTTTCTGGATGCGAAGTGATATTATTTTTGCTTGTTGCTTTACGGCGCACCGACACAGGTAGGTCTTATGGCGGCGATGGGAGAGGAAAGGCCTAGGAGTTGGAAGAAAGCGGCCGTGGCCTTAAATAAGGTACAGCCCCAGCATTTGCCTGGTGTGAAAATGGGAAACCACGGAAAACCATCTTCAGGGCTGCCGAAGTGATCTTGCGCGACTACCCATGACCACTCGCTTGATGAACGAATTGTTTAATTGTTCTTAATATTTACATCAAAATAACTACTGTCGTCGGAAGAAGTATGGGCACCCGAGTTAATACGTTTATAAAAAGTGTATGCTTTATCCCACATAGAACCAAGCTATACCAAAATTTTGCTTATTTTGTTTTACGTTTAATTATGTGGAACCGAAATTTTAGTCGTAACCAGTTAAAATTTTAACACAGGTTGAACACGAAAGTGCCGATATTTTTTTTTTCCATTTTCAACGAAGCGGTCAATTTGAAACTCCATAGCCGGGCTGAGTGGCTCAGATGGTTAAGGCGCTGGCCTTCTGACCCCAACTTGGCAGGTTCGATACTGGCTCAGTCCGATGGTATTTTAAGGTGCTCAAATGCGTCAGCCTCGTGTCGGTAGATTTACTGACGCGTAAAAGAACTCCTGAGGGACTAAATTCCGGCACCTCGGCGTCTCCCAAAACCGTAAAGGATTAGTTAGTGGGATGTAAAACAAATAATATTATTATTAATATTATTATTGAAAATCCATAACTTTAAAAGTATTGATCTGATCACAACCAAACTTTAATACATCTTAACTTATTCTTTATATGTATATCAAGTGTTTGTATCATCTGATACTTGTGAAAAAGGTTGTTGCAAATTTTGTAAAACAACTTTTTCTCATTACTAAATGATCATAGTCGTAAGAAAACTTCGCCTTGTTGCGAAACTCATGAGAATATCAGGCTAAAATTAAAGCTGCTTTTGGCTGCATGCAATTGTTGATTTTATATTTATTTATATTTGAGTGGGTTTGAGAGAAGAGAGCAGCGTATCCGCCGAGCGATGTTGCCCAGTTGGCCTATTTGCCGCGCCAACTGATCTCTCACTGTTCTGTATCAGATTTGAGTCATGTAGAGCTACTTGGAATTGAATGTGTTTCGTTGTGGGGTGAGAAAGTGGGATAAGGGAATAACATGCTGGATGCATCACCCGGAACTTTAAATACAAAACGTTTCAGAAGACGAACGTATCCCATCATTACTATTGCTATCAAGAGATGATACACTTCCAATAAGCCCAATCACCTAGCGCCGAGAGAATATAAATTTCAATGGCCTGGCCAATAATCGAACCCGGTATCCTTGTATCCGAAAACCAACACGCTCACCATTCAGCTACGGTGTCTGAAAAAGAGTAAGTAATTTTTGGCACACACTGTAGGGGTTTAAACTTTCCCTGTCAAGGAAAAGTCAACGATGAAGGATAAACACTCAACCTTTACATTTCTTTCAGAACCGGGCAGTGACGATTCTCACAGTATATTTCATATTGCCCGCGATTCTCGTTGTTCACGTAGAAATGAGACATTTTGAAGAAACAAGGATTTCTTCTCCACTTGTAAGGAAAGTGAGTTTCGAAATAATTCTGCGAAGTGCACTGATGCATTAATCACTAACGAAACGAAGAGGTCCTTCTCATAAGCCGGAAATAACGGCAAAATACGAGATATATGAACGATAGAAGTACGTAGCATATCGAGCGCAAGTCCAATAAAGATTTTAAACAACTGACGAAACAAAAAACATCCACTTATTGTATAGTTGATGTTTATGTGTATTGTTCTCGCAGGCCAGTAGGTTGATTTCTTTTCACACAACCACACATTAAATGTAAATCAATATAAAATCAACAATTACAAGCAGGCAAAAGGCAGGTTTAATTATAGCTTGACATTCTCATGAGCTTCATAACAAGCCGAAATTTTTGCAGCTATGAACACCCAGTAATGAGACAAAGTTGTTTCACAAAGTTTACAACAACCTTTTTCATAAATATCAGGTGAAATAAGAACTTGGAATACATATCAACAATACGTTACTTTAAGGCTACGGTATTAAAGTTTGGTAACGATCAGATCAATACTTTTAAAGTTATGAATTTTCAAAATGAGCGCTCCGTTGGAATGGAAAAATAATTAGAAGTAGAATACGGTAAAAATAAGCTACATTTTGGTATAGCTTGTTTCCATGGGTGACAAAGGATAAACATTTTACTAATGAATTAACTCGCGTGTCTATACTTTTTACCACGCCAGTAGTAACGGACTTCCGGAAGCATTAACGATGAACAGGAATGAAATTCCACGCAAGGACAGTAGTTTTTTTACTTTATTTTACAATTGGCTTTACGTCGCACCGACACAGATAGGTCATGTGGCAACGATGAGATCGGAAAGGACTAGGAGTAGGAAGGAAGTGGTCGTAGCCTTAATTAAGGTACACTCCAGCATTTGCCTGGTATAAATGGGAAACCACGGAAAACCATCTTCGGGGCTGCCGACAGGGGAGTTCGAACCCATTATCTCCCAAATGCAAGCTCACAGCTGCGCGCCGCTAACCGCACGAAAGACCATAGTGATGATGACGATGATGAAGATGATGATGGTAATACGAATATTAATAATAATAATTTTGATGGCTTCAACTAGCGTGGTGGAGCCTTTGTCCTCGAGCCCTCCGAGGAGGGTGGGCTGCGTCCGCTGTGATAGTGAAAACTGCCTGTTAGTGTGGTGCAGGAATAATGGTGACAGCACAAAAATCCAGTCCCTGAGCCAAGGGAATTAAATGTTTATGTTTAAAACTCCTCGACTGGGTCGGAAATCGAACCCAGTGCTCCAAGGAGCAAAGGTGTAGACACTCTACCACTCAGCCATGGAAGTGAACCCTTTACTAAAGAATTTAATTTCGCGATTAATAACATTTTAACATTTTCGATTACCCACTGGTGCTTACATTACTCAGAGAAGTGTACTAAATACAGTCAACTACCTCGTAGACTCATGTTCTGAGACGCTCTTGAGCAGGACGATTCTGACAAAATATGAATGCAGCAGTCGATGAGAACGGAAAAGCCACAAATTGCGTGCACAATTACGTTAATGGTTCTGAAGTGCTCTTGTTGTAATGTACGGGTTCATCCGAGGACGAGATGTGTAATGGGCCGCTTGCAGTATTGATAACCGCTTCCATCTCTCATACTATGTAATGTGTTGCTCTTCGTAGTATTTATTATTATTATTATTATTATTATTATTATTATTATTATTATTATTATTATTTTATTGCTGTCCTTGCACGAGTTCTAGATAGGATATTATTTTTTACATCTATTGTAGTGTTAGTTTCCCAACAACACGTAGTCGAGGCATATTCACAGTCCAGAAAGCCACCGATAATACAATAAAATTTGGTGTACTCAAGTGTGGTATTGGTAAGGCCTATCTGTCTGTTAAAATTTCAGCCCCAAGGCTGGCTGGATCCTCAAACAGCACCACCAAAGGTAGTGCTGTTATAGAAGAGAAACCCACAAAAACCGACAGTGGTGCCGTATTGAGACATATTAGGCATATTAATGCATGAGGAGGAATCAGCTAATTTTCCATTGCTTTCCCCACTGAGAAAGGAAGTGCCGTTGCAGCAAGACTGATCCTATGAGCAACATTTTTCATAATATCCTGACACACTACATTAACTGTGCTCCAAAATAATGATTTCCTTGTCCTTCTTTTACAGGTTTCTTTACGTCCCGCCGACACAGATAGGTCTTAATGGCGACGCCGAGATAAGAAACGTCTAGGAGTGGGGAGGAAGTGACCGTGGCCTTTCCTTGTGTGAACTTAGGAATCCACGGAAAACAATCTTAAGGGCTGCCGACAGTGGGGTTCGAACCCTCTATCTCGCGAATGCTAGATTACAGCTTCGCACGGCCAGCTCGCTCGGTTATGTAATTACTCAGCACCACTGGCGAACTACCTCGCTGTCGCAGCCATGGTAATGAGGCTGGGACTTCGGTGGAAGCTACATTTTTGTACTGGCCTGTGCCAAGAAACAGCTGTAAAAATACTGCGTTGTGGTGTAGTTTTGGATACAAAATCATTGCTCTGTTAGACTTGGTAAAAAAAAATGGCGTATGGCTTTTAGTGCCGGGAGTGTCCGAGGACATGTTCGGCTCGCCAGGTGCTGGTATTTTGATTTGACGCCGGTAGGCGACCTGCGCGTCGTGATGAGGATGAAATGGCGATAAAGAGGACACATACACCCAGTCCCCGTGCCAGAGAAATTAACCAATTAAGGTTAAAATTTACGAACCTGCCGGGAATCGAACCCGGGACGCCTGTGACCAAAGGTCAGCACGCTAAACATTTAGCCATGGAGCCGGGCGTTAGACCTGGTATGATTGATTTTCTACTTGTTGGGTGCATAAGCATAGTTCACGAGAGTTTTCTAAAACATTATCGTTATAATTGATTTAATAGTGACTAATGTTGCTCCTTCTGATTGTTTATCAACGTAGAAGAGGGCTTGAAGTTTCATAGAAATACAAATGATCGGTAAAATTATATTCTAGAGAGGGACAATCTGTTACTAAATTATTATTATTATTATTATTATTATTATTATTATTATTATTATTATTATTATTATTATTATTATTACTATTGATGTTTAAAGTAAATGTGCCCCGAGAATTATTCCCTCTTAATTCTAATCATAGGTTAAAGACAAAGAGGTCCGAACTTTTGAATAGAATAGAATATATTACTTATCAATCAATCAATCAATCAATCAATCAATCAATCAATCAATCAATCAATCAATCAATCAATCAATCAATCAATCAATCAATCAATCAATCAATCAATCAATCAATCAATCAATCAATCAATCAATCAATCAATCAAGATCTGCATTTAGGGCAGTCGCCCAGGTGGCAGATTGCCTATCTGTTGCTTTCCTAGCCTTTTCCTAAATGATTTCAAAGAAATTGGAAATTTATTGAACATCTCCCTTGGTAAGTTTTTCCAGTCCCTAACTCCCCTTCCTATAAATGAATATCTGCCCCAGTTTGTCCTCTTGAATTCTAACTTTGTCTTCATATTGTGATCTTTCCTACTTTTATAAACGCCTTTCAAACTTATTCGTCTACTAATGTCATTCCACGCCATCTCTCCGCTGACAGCTCGGAACATACCACTTAGTCGAGCAGCTCTTCTTCTTTCCCTCAATTCTTCCCAACCCAAAAATTGCAACATTTTTGTAACGCTACTCTTTTGTCGGAAATCACCCAGAACAAATCGAGCTGCTTTTCTTTGGATTTTTTCCAGTTCTCGAATCAGGTAATCCTGGGGAGGGTCCCATACACTGGAACCATACTCTAGTTGGGGTCTTACCAGAGACTTATATACCTTCTCCTTTACATCCTTACTACAACCCCTAAACACCCTCATAACCATGTGCAGAGATCTGTACCCTTTATTTACAATCCCATTTATGTGATTACCCCAATGAAGATCTTTCCTTATATTAACACCTAGATACTTACAATGATCCCCAAAAGGAACTTTCACCCCATCAACGCAGTAATTAAAACTGAGAGGACTTTTCCTATTTGTGAAACTCACAACCTGACTTTTAACCCCGTTTATCAACATACCATTGCCTGGTGTCCATCTCACAACATTTTCGAGGTCACGTTGCAGTTGCTCACAATCTTGTAACTTATTTATCACATCATCCGCAAAAAGCCTTACTTCCGATACCACTCCTTTACTCATATCATTTATATATATAAGAAAACATAAAGGTCCGATAATACTGCCTTGAGGAATTCCCCTCTTAATTATTACAGGGTCAGATAAAGCTTCACCTACTCTAATTCTCTGAGATCTATTTTCTAGAAATATAGCAACCCATTCAGTCACTCTTTTGTCTAGTCCAATTGCACTCATTTTTGCCAGTAGTCTCCCATGAACCACCCTATCAAATGCTTTAGACAGATCAATCGCGATACAGTCCATTTGACCTCCAGAATCCAAGATGTCTGCTATATCTTGCTGGAATCCTACAAGTTGAGCTTCAGTGGAATAACCTTTCCTAAAACCGAATTGCCTTCTATCGAACCAGTTATTAATTTCACAAACATGTCTAATATAATCAGAAAGAGTGCCTTTCCAAAGCTTACATACAATGCATGTCAAACTTACTGGCCTGTAATTTTCAGCTTTATGTCTATCACCCTTTCCTTTATACACAGGGGCTACTATAGCAACTCTCCATTCATCTGGTATAGCTCCTCCGACCAAACAATAATCAAATAAGTACTTCAGATATGGTACTATATCCCAACCCATTGTCTTTAGTATATCCCCAGAAATCTGATCAATTCCAGCCGCTTTTCTAGTTTTCAACTTACAGGGTGTCCCAATTACAGATGGTGTATTAGAAAATAAAATAAAATAATTAAATTAAATTGAATATTCAATTGAAAAATATATATAGAAATATATATGTATAAACAGATATAAATCATCAAATGTTTTCTACAGATTATTTGCATAATTTAAAAAATTATCACATCCACCCTTGAGAAGAACTTTCCGAATTGCAGTGGAAGGGTGGCGAAAATGTCGAATGACCCTTTCAGCTGATTTATGGTCCAAGAATTTTGGTTCATGCAATTGGCGGAAAAGGAAAGGGCATGCGCCCTCATATACCCACACTATCCCCTGCCAGTCACAAGAAGTGATTGAAAGGGGAAACCACGGTGTCGGTAGCCTAGACAGTCTGAGAGGAAGAATAGTCTTCAGCAAAAATATATGTGTTATTTATTTTATACTTTGCCTTTATTAAACATTACGATTCAGTAAATATTCATGCTAGGATATTATGTAGCGTAAAATATTATTTACAATATATGCAACTGTAAATATCAAAATGTAAACAACATGCATATTGATAATCTTAATATTAAAATATGCTTACCTCTATGAATGATATTCCGATATCTAATAATAATAATAATAATAATAATAATAATAATAATAATAATAATAATAATAATAATAATAACTTAAGCCGGGCTTAGTGCCAGTCTTCAGAGACCAAGTTCGTGGTTTCGATCTCAGCACTGTCCAAAGGTGTTTGAAGGTACTCAAATACGCCAGCATCGAGACGGTAGATTTATTGGCACTAACGGAATTCCTGCGGGACAAATTTCGGCACTTTGGAATCTCCAAACGCTGTAAATACAGTTAGCACGACGTGAAAGCAATAACATTATTAACAACTAGGGCGCGGATTCATATACATAAAAAACTCCAAAAATATGCATGCACATATCCACTAAAATTGTTTATAATATGCACTAAAATAAAACAAAATACTTTTAACAAACGCATTATATAATTTTAACTCTGATAAACGTGTTTCATTTTTTGCAAAATGGTGCATGGCTGTAGGTTATCAACAGTTTTTCCAAGTTTTCAGGAGTCAATGACTTTCTGTTGTCGGGCAGAATTAATTTATGCGCTGAAAATGATTGTTCTTCGTCGACCGAGGTAACTGAGCAATACTTGCACACTGGCATTGACTGCTCGGAACATTCTTCTGGCAACGACTAACTGATTCCACTTATGTAGTTGCTTATGGATTGAATCTTCTTCACCGAGCTCGATAGCTGCAATCTCTTAAGTGCAGCCAGTATCCAGTATTCGGGAGATAGTGGGTTAGAACCACACTGTCGACAGCCCTGAAGATGGTTTTCCGTGGTTTCCCATTTTCACACCAGGCAAATGCTAGGGTTGTACCTTAATTAAGACCACGGACGCTTCCTTTTTACTTCTAGCCCTTTCCTATCCCATCGTCGCCATAAGACCTAACTGTGTCGGTGCGACGTAAAGCAGCTTGCGAAAAAAATAGAATCTTCTTCATTTGAGTCCAAGATCGCACTGAGTTTCCTTCTAACTTTATCCCCAGTTTCCCCAGGGACGTCATTTAACCCGTCAAAGCCCAATGTCGCCTATAGGTGACACCTAATATTAATAACATTTCCTGCTCATCAGCCTGTTTGAACTTTTCTGCCTGTTGGAAGTATTTACAGAAAGGTCTTATAATTTGAAATGGACCCTTTTTGAACTCGCAGCCTGCACTGATCAGTCAGCTCTCGCTCAGATAGAAGAGGAAACAGACTGGACTGAAGTGGTGAAGCAACCGCAAGTTATTGTGACATGGAAAGCATGTGATAAAAGGTCATTTTATTTTGCATGTTTTCTTTTTTTTTTGCTAGGGGCTTTACGTCGCACCGACACAGATAGGTCTTATGGCGACGTTGGGATAGGAAAGGCCTAGGAGTTGGAAGGAAGCGGCCGTGGCCTTAATTAAGGTACAGCCCCAGCATTTTCCTGGTGTGAAAATGGGAAACCACGGAAAACCATCTTCAGGGCTGCCGATAGTGGGATTCGAACCTACTATCTCCAGGATGCAAGCTCACAGATTTTGCATGTTATGCATGTATGTTGCTTAAAGGTTCAATAATGAAAGTGATACTTTCTTTGGCACAATATTAAAATTTAAGCTTATGTTATTGTCATGAAAAAGCATTGTGCCACCTGTAGGTGACATTGGTCACGTCCAGTAGGCCTTTTTGTCAAATTTCAATTGTGAATATAGTATCTGATATTCACTTTGTTTTTCTCTCTCTTCAGTCTGACACTGGATGAGCTACTACAAATGTTGGAAAATGACAGTAATAATGCTCCCCAGATTATATTATTATGTTTCCTCCAAATGATGAACAGTTTACGGATGAGGGAAGTGGCGATAAAGCAACTAATTCTGTCGATGTCAATCTCCTCTCTGGTAGAATGTCGAGGTTGACAGTGTAAATATACGTGATATCAGCACATGATGGTACTCCTATAACTTCTAAAGAAATGCAGCAGGCATATGGTCTTTCTAGGACAAATAAACCAGCATCATCTACGAAAAGATACACTACATTGTGGGCAGCTACAGAGAAGAATTTTATTTTCCGATTGGGTGAGGTGACGTGCATGAGGTACCTCCTGAATATGACGGACCGCAACTATCTCCAGTTCAGTGTTTTGAGTTACTATTCATTGAAGAAGAAGAATCTCACTGTGAAAATGTCCAAGTTATGATGATATAGATGTTGATTCCCATAGGGTCCAATAACGGACCATTTATATTGGTATTAATGTCCAAGTTATACGCTCTGCACAAGAACCATATGCTAGGCATAACTGTGGTCAATTGCTATGCGATTTGGTAACCTCATAGACTATGAACCTTACTAAGGGTCTAAATCGCCTCAGAATCCGGGACAGTCTGAATATGCGTTAGGCGCAGCAGTTATCCTCGCACTTGAAAGTAGGATACCAGCAAGCTGCGAACTGTAACTGTACTGACCAATGTCACCTACAGGTGACACCCCTATATTTTCTTTGTGGACCACGTTTCTTGTAGATTTTTAGTTTTGCATTGTTTTCTGTAGTGAAGCTAACATAATAAGAAAGGACATACTTAGATTGATTTCCTGCATTGTGCATGGGCTTTGAATGGTGTTCTGAATTAGCTGAAGGGATTCATTTAGGGGTGCACCCCGAGTTTCTAGGCACTTGATCGCCTTCGAAAGTGACGAATACTAATTCACATGGAAGAAAATGATCTTGATATACAGTTTCAGAATCAAATGCACACTTTACCTCATGAACACGCACAGTATGACTATCATCAATACTTTTAACTGCATCTGTCACTAGAGTAATATTCTCACGGTAGAACAATACTGCGCATATCCAAGTTCCCCATCTTGTGAAAACAGGTCTGGCGGAAGAGTTTTGTTCAACTGTACACGAGCCGATGCTTTTAGGAACAGTTTTCTCCCACTTGAAATGACTTTGTTGACAGATGGAAAGAGGATACTTATCTCTTCTGCAATACGGTGCAATGAATGGGCCAAAAATGTGACATGGATGTGATTTGGAAACATACTCGAAGAGGCTGACCAGCTTTCAACAAATACAAAGCAGCATTTTTGCCAAAAAGAAGAACATTGTAACAATCACTATCTGATTCACTAAGCCACAAAAATCGTTCAGAAATCTTAGATAATCAATCACAATGTATATGCACTAACGTTCAGAATATGCACATATGCATTTATTTAATCTAAACCTTATTAATCCTTCTTCTTTTCCTACCGCTTTTCCAACACCTGTGGGATCGCGGATGCGAACTGCGGCGTAAATGTGGATTTGGCCCCGTTTTACGGCTGGATGCCCTTCCTGACGCCAACCCTATTGCGTGTTTCTGTGGTGGTTGGTAGTATGGTATGTTGTCTGAATATGATGAGGAGAGTGCTGGGACGGGCAAATACACCCAGTCCCCGAGCCAGAAGATTTAATCAGAAGCGATTAAAATCCCCGAATGTGTATTGCATATCACCAGAGTTTTGCATTTTAAAACATGGTATTCCTTCATTAAAAATGTAATTTAAAGTAAAATGATGAGTGAATTTGTATCGCATTTTAAGTCCTTTTTGTCAGTTTTACCGCCTTTCTTTTGCATAATTTTAGGTCTCCTTACAGGTACTTTTTAGGCAATATGTAGGTCTTCAGCTTCCGAGCCCAAGCCATTATAAAAAGCAAGGTGACGACTGCAGCATGTGTGTATTTGCTTCGATATAGCATATATCCAACATGTGCAACCTCATGTCTCACGCATTTCTCATATCAGCCCTGTAGATTGTCGAACATATTGATAAAACACAGGTTACTGGAAGGACATTAAATTTATTATCTGCCCTCGTAATTTGGAAGCATTCCTAGATAGATCACCAGACCAGGAAACTAATTCTACCGAGCTCGATAGCTGCAGTCGCTTAGGTGCGGCCAGTATCCAGTATTCTGGAGATAGTAGGTTCGAACTCCACTATCGGCAGCCCTGAAAATGGTTTTCTTTGGTTTCCCATTTTCACACCAGGCAAATGCTGGGGCTGTACCTTAATTAAGGCCACGGCCGCTTCCTTCCAACTCCTAGGCCTTTCCTATCTCATCGTCGCCATAAAACCTATCTGTGTCGGCGCGACGTAAAGCCCCTAGCAACAACATAGTCGCCATAAGACCTATCTGTGTCGGTGTGACGTAAAGCAGCTAGCAAATAATAATAATAATAATAATAATAATAATAATAATAATAACCTAAGCCGGGCTTAGTGCCAGTCTTCAGAGACCAAGTTAGTGGTTTCGATCTCAGCACTGTCCAAAGGTGTTTGAAGGTACTCAAATACGCCAGCATCGAGACGGTAGATTTATTGGCACTAACGGAATTCCTGCGGGACAAATTTCGGCACTTTGGAATCTCCAACCGCTGTAAATACAGTTAGCACGACGTGAAAGCAATAACATTATTAACAACTAGGGCGCGGATTCATATACATTAAAAACTCCAAAAATATGCATGAACATATCCACTAAAATTGTTTATAATATGCACTAAAATAAAACAAAATACTTTTAACAAACGCATTATATAATTTTAACTCTGATAAACGTGTTTAATTTTTTTGCAAAATGGTGCATGGCTGTAGGTTATCAACAGTTTTTCCAAGTTTTCAGGAGTCAATGACTTTCTGTTGTCGGGCAGAATTAATTTATGCGCTGAAAATGATTGTTCTTCGTCGACCGAGGTAACTGAGAAATACTTGTACACTGGCACTGACTGCTCAGAACATTCTTCTGGCAACGACTACCTGATTCCACTTATGTAGCTCTTATGTAGCTGCTTATGGATTGAATCTTCTTCACCGAGCTCGATAGCTGCAGTCGCTTAAGTGCAGCCAGTATCCAGTATTCGGGAGATAGTGGGTTAGAACCATACTGTCGGCAGCCCTGAAGATGGATTTCCGTAGTTTCCCATTTTCACACTAGGCAAATGCTGGAGCTGTACCTTAATTAAAGCCACATATGCTTTCTTCCCACCCCTAGCCCTTTCCTATCCCATCGTAGTCATAAGACCTATCTGTGTCGGTGCGACGTAAAGCAGCTTGCAAAAATAAGAGAATCTTCTCCAGTCATGGGTTTGAGTCCAAGATCGCACTGAGTTTCTTTTTAACTTTTTCTCCAGCTTCACCATGGACACCATCACCCGTCAAAGCCCAATGTCACCAGTAGGTGACACCTAATATTAATAACATTTCCTGCTCATCAGCCTGTTTGAACTTTTCTGCCTGTTGGAAGTATTTAAAGAAAGGTCTTATCATTTGAAATGGACCCTTTTTGAACTCGCAGCCTGCACTGATCACTCAGCTCTCGCTCAGATAGAAGAGGAAACAGGCTGGATTGAAGTGGTGAAGCAACCGCAAGTTATTGTGACATGGAAAGCATGTGATAAAAGGTCATTTTATTTTGCATTTTATGCATGTATGTTGCTTAACGGTTCAATAATGAAAGTGATACATTCTTAAGCACAATATTATAATTTAAGCTTATGTTATTGCCATGAAAAAGCATTGTGCCACCTGTAGGTGACATTGGTCACGTCAAGTAGGCCTTTTTGTCAAGTTTCAATTATGAATATCGTATCTGATATTCACTTCATGTTTTTCTCTCTCTTCAGTCTGACACTGGATGAGCTACTACAAATGTTGGAAAATGACAGTAATAATGCTCCCCAGATTATATTATTATGTTTCCTCCAAATGATGAACAGTTTACGGATGAGGGAAGTGGCGATAAAGCAACTAATTCTGTCGATGTCAATCTCCTCTCTGGTAGAATGTCGAGGTTGACAGTGTAAATATACGTGATATCAGCACATGATGGTACTCCTATAACTTCTAATGAAATGCAGCAGGCATATGGTCTTTCTAGGACAAATAAACCAGCATCATCTACGAAAAGATACACTACATTGTGGGCAGCTACAGAGAAGAATTTTATTTTCCGATTGGGTGAGGTGACGTGCATGAGGTACCTCCTGAATATGACGGACCGCAACTATCTCCAGTTCAGTGTTTTGAGTTACTGTTCATTGAAGAAGAAGAATCTCACTGTGAAAATGTCCAAGTTATGATGATATAGATGTTGATTCCCATAGGGTCCAATAACGGACCATTTATATTGGTATTAATGTCCAAGTTATACGCTCTGCACAAGAACCATATGCTAGGCATAACTGTGGTCAATTGCTATGCGATTTGGTTACCTCATAGACTATGAGCCTTACCAAGGGTCTAAATCGCCTCAGAATCCGGGACAGTCTGAATATGCGTTAGGCGCAGCAGTTATCCTCGCACTTGAAAGTAGGCTACCAGCAAGCTGCGAACTGTAACTGTACTGACCAATGTCACCTACAGGTGACACCCCTATATTTTCTTTGTGGACCACGTTTCTTGTAGATTTTTAGTTTTGCATTGTTTTCTGTAGTGAAGCTAACATAATATGAAAGGACATACTTAGATTGATTTCCTGCATTGTGCATGGGCTTTGAATGGTGTTCTGAATTAACTGAAGGGATTCATTTAGGGGTGCACCCGAGTTTCTAGGCACTTGATCGCCTTCGAAAGTGACGAATAATAATTCACGTGGAAGAAACTGATCTTGATATACAGTTTCAGATTCAAATGCACACTTTACCTCATGAACACGCACAGTATGACTATCATCAATAATTTTAACTGCATCTGTCACTTGAGTAAAGTTCTCACAGTAGAACAATACTGCGGATATCCAAGTTCCCCATCTTGTGAAAACAGGTCTGGCGGAAGAGTTTTGTTCAACTGTACACGAGCCAATGCTTTTAGGAACAGTTTTCTCCCACTTGAAATGACTTTGTTGACAGATGGAAAGAGGATACTTATCTCTTCTGCAATACGGTGCAATGAATGGGTCAAAAACGTGACATGGATGTGATTTGGAAACATACTCGAAGAGGCTGACCAGCTTTCAACAAATACAAAGCAGCATTTTTGCCAAAAAGAAGAACATTGTAACAATCACTATCTGATTCACTAAGCCACAAAAATCGTTCAGAAATCTTAGATAATCAATCACAATGTATATGCACTAACGTTCAGAATATGCACATATGCATTTATTTAATCTAAACCTTATTAATCCTTCTTCTTTTCCTACCGCTTTTCCAACACCTGTGGGATCGCGGATGCGAACTGCGGCGTAAATGTGGATTTGGCCCCGTTTTACGGCTGGATGCCCTTCCTGACGCCAACCCTATTGCGTGTTTCTGTGGTGGTTGGTAGTATGGTATGTTGTCTGAATATGATGAGGAGAGTGTTGTGACGGGAAAATACACCCAGTCCCCGAGCCAGAAGATTTAATCAGAAGCGATTAAAATCCCCGACTGTGTATTGCATATCACCAGAGTTTTGCATTTTAAAACATGGTATTCCTTCATTAAAAATGTAATTTAAAGTAAAATGATGAGTGAATTTGTATCGCATTTTAAGTCCTTTTTGTCAGTTTTACCGCCTTTCTTTTGCATAATTTTAGGTCTCCTTACAGGTACTTTTTAGGCAATATATTGGTCTTCAGCTTCCGAGCCCAAGCCATTATAAAAAGCAAGGTGACGACTGCAGCATGTGTCTAACTGCTTCGATATAGCATGTATCCAACATGTGCAGCGTCACGTCTCACGCATTTCTCATATCAGCCCTGTAGATTGTCGAACATATTGATAAAACACAGGTTACTGGAAGGACATTAAATTTATTATCTGCCCTCATAATTTGGAAGCATTCCTAGATAGGTCACCAGACCAGGAAACTAATTCTACCGAGCTCGATAGCTGCAGTCGCTTAGGTGCGGCCAGTATCCAGTATTCTGGGGATAGTAGGTTCGAACCCCACTATCGGCAGCCCTGAAAATGGTTTTCCGTGGTTTACCATTTTCACACCAGGCAAATGCTGGGGCTGTTCCTTAATTAAGGCCACGGCCGTTTCCTTCCCACTCCTAGCCCTTCCTTGTCCCGTCGTCATCATAAGACCTATCTGTGTCGGTGCGACGTAAAGCAACTAGCAAAAAAAAAAAAAAAAACTAATTCTTTTAGCATGACTCATATGTGGGCATCTTAGGGCATGAGATCCGGGGAGTAGGAATTTCGTTTCACGGGAAAATAAACGATCTCTAAACTGTTGTTGCAGAAGGGCTAGTGACGCCCCATCGCGGTGTGAGCTTTATCTCCATATTGCTTCATCCATTGACATTCCAGTGGCAGGATTTTGTCAACATTCAGGACTGTTTGATGTTCAGAGCATGTTTATAATAATTTCAGTTGGCTACTGTTTGTTTTACCACATACTGAATTAATTGATTGGGAATCTGAGACGTATATACAGTTAAAACCGTTAATGCGACATCGCTTTTAACGAAGTATTGTATATAACGGGGAGAACTTATGGTCCCGTCTGAATTGTGTATAAATACTGCATTTTAAAAATCCTTAAGTATGACATATCGTATAAAACGACGTAGTTTCGGGGAAATGTTTCGGCTGTAACGTCCAAATATTTTTTTTTAATTGTTTGCGTACTTTGGGATTACTGAATATAATGTAACGCTTATTATTGTGAAATAGTCAAGGCAAGCATCGGGGAGAAGATGACGGAGAAGAAAAAGAAAGTGTTTAATACTGAAGAGGATTCACACATAATTTGGCAATTGTAAAACAGAGAAACAAATGTCAACATCGCGAGGGAATAGGGTGTATCATACTGAATGATTTCTATAATTGAATCGTTTGTTTCAGAAACGACACTTCTCCAACGTACCAAATTGTTCAGAAAACAGGAAAAACTGTTAGTGTGTAATGCCATTTCTATCCGTCCGATATTTATTATGCTTATTCTACTGTTGAAATGACTATGACAGATAGGTTGTTTGTATGGATTAGTCCAATACGTCCCTTTACAGATTTTGTTGAAAATGGTGGAGACGTGCTGTTTCTGCAACAAACACCATTAATGAGAATATAAGGAAGTGTAACATTGATTTTAACGTCATTTCAATTTCAAAAGGAACTTTATTTGTACTGAGGAAATATAGTGTTTAAACCCATTATTTAATAGTTATTTGTAAGACTTACTTATTTGCACATATTAGACCACATTGTTTAGAAAAATAAAGAGAAGAATACTCATTTTATGTCCCTTTCCAATGTTCAAAATATATATAAATCAAAACAACACAATATAATACAAGTAACATGTAAGTCTCTTATCTTTGAACAATGCTTCTCACTTGTATTGCACTGATGTTGTCCATGCAAATAGTTCATTATAAAACTCATGGTCTTCTTCTGGTATGTAAGATTCCAACTTCTTTATTTCTGCTAATTTCTTTTCATTTAATGGAACACAGCCTTGTGGATAAGCAAGTCTAGTTGGTAACAGAGGGAGACGGGTTGCAGAAATAAGCAACTTGAAGGTATGAACGCACAGTCCATCAATACAGTATTTTCCTAAGACATGATTTGCCTCATACTGAAACTCCATAAATTGATTTATATGAAATGCGACTTTTGCATCTCTTTTCACACCTCTTCCTAACGACTCAAGATGAAAGAACTGACACAACTACTTTGTGAAGCGGGCTGGTTTGAAGTAAAAACAACACCTCTCCAGGATAAGTGTTCTTTCTGCACAAAACGGAAACTTTCATTCGCGACTGACAAGCAGAGATATGTGGTAGAAGTGCTTTTTCTGCACAAAATGGTAGCCCTTCGTGCATTATCATGGCAGTAACAATAACTCATATGGTGTCAAAAAGTGGAGAAGTGCTGTTTCTGCAACAAACGATTCAATTTGAAAGAACAAAGAGAAAATCTAGTCTCTTTTCCAATATTTAAAAAAAGTCGAGTAGACCAGATCATCAGTCTGAGCACGAAATTATTGAGGAATATTTACTTATATCTTTTGAGAAGTGATGGATGAACTAATGGTGATTCTAATTTAGACTGCCGGGCTGAGTGGCTCAGACGGTTGAGGCGCTGGCCTTCTGACCCCAACTTGGCAGGTTCGATCCTGGCTCTGTCCGGTGATATTTGAAGGTGCTCAGATACGTCAGCCTCGTGTCGGCAGATTTACTGGCACGTAAAGGAACTCCTGAGGGACTAAATTCCGGCACCTCGGCGTCTCCAAAAAGCGTAAAAGAGTACTTAGTGGGACGTAAAGCAAATAGCATTATTATTATTAATTTAGAATGTAGCCTAAAGAAGGTGAATATCCAAGTGAAATGCCATTAAGAAAATGCAAAAAAGGACAAATTAAACCCGCCGTTTTCTGGCCTACAATGACCCAGAAAGAATGTGTATTATGTTGGACATCGTCTCCAGACACTCGAAAAAAAAATGACTTTTCCTCCACTTCCAAGCCATAATAATGACGTATCTTGATGTTCAGAACATGTTTTTTTAATTCGCTACTCTTTATTTTGCAGCACACTGTAATTATGACGACAACGACGACGATGATGATGATGATGATGATGATGAATCGAAAAGTTCAGTTATCACTTTATTCTCACGCTAATCCACAATCGATACTTTCGTGTAATAAATCCACATGTTGAGGAAAATGGAAGCTTATTTTGGGCAAGCTCAGCTTTACTTTGCCGCAGTGTCCCACTTCACATTTGTTACTCTGGCTATCGCACAGAACACTGCAAGAAGAAACTCGGATCTAACCGGAGACTTTCGAGAGAGAAGGAGAGAATCTACTTTTCAAGGCACCATTTGCAGCTGGGGTAACGAGTATAAAAGAAAAAAACACATCGATATTCCCCGTCTTATGAAATATACTCTTAAGAGAGAGTCTCAGAACTTGCGGCAGAACCTCGTGTTACAATGACGAAGTGGTCCACTTTATTCCGAGCCAGACTTTTTAAATTCCAGCAGCCCGTTGCTAACCCTTCACTCGAGTGTTACCCTGCTGATATCTCCCAATACATTCAATGAAGGACCACTCGCTCTCATTCTCTCGCTCTCTCCCTCGCGAGTCAATACGCAGAGCAGCAGGAAGGGAATACTCACAACATTTCCATATTTCCGAATACTCGAATGAAGTCATTTATTTTCGTTCAGATATTCCCATGTGGCTACGCTCTTTGGAGGGAGCAAGAAAGACGTGGTGGCTGGTTTAAAACTTCTTAAACCACAATACTATTCCACACAGAAGTAAGAGGTCAGCCCGTGGGTTGCTATTTCATAAATTGCTCGTGCTATGTTCATGTTTGGTCTAAAAGTGTCAATAGAAAATGTCAGATACTTCATGCTAACTATCAGAGGTACGAATTTCAAACCACGTAGATTACAATCCTTCAAATATGTTAAAGATGATAGGATGGATATCTAGTTCAGACGAAAGAATATTCGAATCCCTCACAGTTCCTCACTCAGTTCTCGCTGATAACCTAGGCGTTTCTGAAGAGGCGTAATATTACAACTTGGGTATGGACGTTAGTGACCATGGGTCTCCTAGTTCAGTCAAATATTGATTCTATTTACTTATGTCCACTTTTTTTCTTCCGTATTTCCTATTCGAGTTTCTTTGATAATCTCCTACTCTTTTCCAAACCATGCGTTGTTACGTTCTCGACTTCTACAAAGCTAATTTTCAGACCTTTGATTACCCTCCTCATACTTTCGCACCTCTTCCAAATTCTCTCTTGATTGATATATTAAGGGAAGTAGTTATTTAGTTGTACTTGCCGTAATTTTCGTTTGCAAGTGGTTAACGTCACGCTTACACAGATAGGCTTTCAGTAACACTTGGATGGGAAAATAAAATATACAGTAAAAGTTACCTGTAAATAATACATATAGCCTACACGAACGAACTGTGTCAGAGTCACAGCCGTGAAGTCTCTGGCGTACCATAACGTCGCACTGACTCAGGCACTTTGTTTCTGGTAGGAGGTGAAGACAAGAGTTACAGTACAAATTTCTTCCTGCCCATCTTCGGACTTTAACTTTCTACTTTACAAGTTTTCATTCTGTCCCTGAACGGCCTCCTAGGTGGTAACACCGTCCCTCAGCCAGGGAGATTTTATTCAGCGAAGGAGATGTTTGGAGAAAAGGGGGTTGGCGACCGTAGTCTATATTGTAGGAACTGTCCCGACATTATCCTTAGCACAGGAGAACAGAAATCCACGGAAATGAATTCATTCTCAGAACAGCCGACGGTGGGGGACCAGACCCTGAGGGAGTGGGGCGGGCCATACAGAGGGCAACACCCTTTCACAGTCCATATTCAATTCCTATTGTGTGCCCCGTCAACTGTCATATTCTTATTCTTATTCTTATTATTATTATTATTATTATTATTATTATTATTATTATTATTATTATTATTATTATTATTATTATTATTATTATTTCTTCCCACTTTTTAGTGTGCCCCCTCCTATTCTAGTATAAATTAGGCAAATTTCGGCTGAAATTTATTCAACAATTTGCTCTACTTCAATTAATAATTATGTGCTATCCATGTCTCCCTCTACCCCTCCTGCACGCTATCTTTTTATGTATAAACTGTGCTATCTCTGCTGTTCTGAGAAATAAATTATTGTTTGGTCCAGTTGGCCTCAAATACTACTAGTAACCATTCGTCTTCCTGACTGGCAACAATACTGCCAACGTTTTCACAAAATAACCAATGCTGCCACACCTGTCACATGGTAGCAATCCATTTGTTTGCCACATGGTAGCATTCTACTATGTCCGTCGCGTGAGACAACGTTATCTTCCGACGAATCACACTTCTGTTTAAGAAGAAACAGATGCAGAATTTTGTCATCAGGAGGAAGAGGCGTTTCGATTCAGGCATACTGCACCAAGTCGCAGGTCTGAAGTTCTTCCGGTTACGACATTACAATGCCTTACGTAGGAATCAGTGCCCTCGTAGCAAATGCCACTTATGTTAATGCAACCCTGTGGTCAGCCATCCTTCCATATTTTCAAAGCACGCGCGGGACCAAACTTAACAGGAGAACGGATCAGCACCGACTGAAAGTGTCTCAGACATTCGCAACTGATGGGAGCAGTGATGCAATCGTCCAGCAGCAAATCTGATTAACTTTCGATGCAGGTGAATCGAACCGCGTTGGCAATAGTGAAGGACACTGTCTCCTCTCGTGACCATTCCAGACTGACCGCCGTCCAGGGGGCGCTCCCGTTTTATAGTAAATCGGGATGCGCGTGTAGGGAATCGAGCACTTCCCTGGACGGTCGGTCAGCCGGGTTGGCCGTCGAGGCGACAGGTTGCCACGAGAGGGTTATGCCCCTCTCCAATGCTTTATTAATCAATCTTACAAAGAGAGTAACAATGTATGCATGGGCATGTAAAACGGGTCCACGACCCGTGCGTAAGGTCCACAAAGCTACACTGCTGTCGGTGAAGACCTGTAGTGTCCGGGCGGTCGAAGGAATCTCTTCTACATACCACAGGGCGCCGGTCACTGCTGCTGCTACTTCTGCGGCGTGGATAGGGGCTGGCGTGGCGAAAGCCTGAGCCCAGGCTTGGTGGTGTAGCGGGGCGACGGCCGCAATCGACGCCGGGGTGGCGTCCGTGTAAATGGAGTCCGTTGGCAGGTCGAAGGCGGTCCGTCGGGGCGTGGCAATGAGTTGCGGTGTCAAGAGGCGGTGTATCCAGTAGGTTTCGCCCGACAGGGCGTGCTTGGAGATGAAAAAGGGCCATCCCATCACCCAGGCACACCATGCCAGGTAGCCTGCTATCTGTTGACGTTCTTCAAGGGAAGCCGTGGGGATGAGGCGTATTAGTTGCTGCACTTTTTCTTGGGTGCTGAGGTGAAGTGAAACCTCTGCTGCTGGAATGTCAATGGTTACTCCCAGGTAGGTCAAAATCGGGGTCGGAGTGAGCTGGGATTTCCGTACGTTGATGGTTATGCCCATGACGACCTGGAGGTAGAGCAGGATGCCTTCGACGACGTCCGGAGTTAATTCTGGTCCGTGCAAGAGCCAATCATCCAGGTATGCCACCATCTTAATAGGGAATTCGGATTCCAGAATTTCAGCGACAGCGAGGGCCCATCTCTGCATGATGGACGGGGCTAATGAGTGCCCCATTGGTAGGCGTGTCCAGGCATAGGAGACCCCGCGATATCGGACGCCCCAATTGTGTCTGGTAGAGGGAGAAATGGCCAACTGGAAGAAGCCACAGACTAGGTCGATCTTGATGGCAGTATGGTGTGTTGGTATAGAAGCTAGAGCTTGTGCCGGACCACGTAGAGAGAACGAAGGTCGTTGGATATACGGCGTCCAGACCGAGAGGTCATAGATGATGCGGGCATCTCCGTTTTCCTTGGGTACTAAGAAAAGGGGAAAAGCTGCCGTGGGCCGGTCCCGCTGGAGCAATCGGTGATCTAACAGATCCTGTATGGCCTGGTCCATAAGAGGTGAGGTAGGGGTGGCGCGGAACACGGGTGGAGCATCCCGTGGCCGCGGAAGATGAATCCCTTGGGACGTGATGATCTGGGCATAACGTCCCAGAGGGGTATCAAGATACGGTACTGGGTAGGCAAGGGGGACAGCCACTGACTGATAGCGCTGGGGTTTAGGGCGTGGAGCCAGTACAGAGGGGCGAAGAGGATCAGTGGTGGGGTGGGAGCGGGGTAGAGGCATGAGGAAGGAGCCATTGTTGAAGTAGCCATCGTCGGTATCCTCTTCGGTGTCGGAGGCGAGGCGGTCGCCAGCTTCGGACCTGTCGTCCGATTCCGACCCTGCCCTGGAGGGGGCAGGGGAGTCTGAATCACCCGAGATAATGTCCCACGGGGCCGATCTAAGTCGTAAATCCTGAAGTGACGTTGGGTACATATCTGGTGCTGCTTGGATGATGGCGGCCGGAAGTTCTTCGTCCTGGTCCGGATGGAAGGAATGCCAATAATCTGCTAATGCGGAAGGAAGGTCTGGAGCTGGGGCGTAGGTGATCCAGACTCCTGCACCGGACGAGGAGGACCGTTCTGCGGTGCCAGCACATGGAGCCTCCGATGTCTCCATGTCCCTACGCCTCCAGCGATGTCGAGGTCGGTCACGTAAGACCATGTTAATTGTGACTACCTGTCTCCTCTCGTGACCATTCCAGACTGACCCAATGCACACACTGTGAAAATAAACATCACAGAGTTTTTATTTTATTTTAGGGAACCGTAGAGTACATATTACCCTTTTTCCTTCTGGAAAGCACTGCGTGGTGTGTTGAGGGTGATTTACTAATTGTTCAAGAGAACAGGTTAACCATTCAACATAGATAAATGATAGCTAATATGTAAGGAATTCATTTAAGCATTTTAGACGTAATGCAAGTGTATCTTGTCCCTTTATTTCTGGAAATTGCTGACCAAGTACCTTGCCTACTTACTGGCTCTTCAAGAGAATAGGGAGGCGAAATTTCCATATTAAATGCTACGCAGATTCTGGTGAATACCTAACCTAGAGCTAAGTTAAGTCAGAACGTATGGGCAGCTAGTGTAAACCGATAAGAAGCTTACCCTTTCATTAATAGTGTACATACGACTACAGAAGCAGGTGAGCGGTCCCGTGATATTGTGCTTCTCACGAAGCTAGTAATACTATCAACACTGCAAGTTCAGATTGGCCGGAGCGCTAATACATCTCACAGCAGATTACTTGGCAGACCATAACCTCCATGGCCATACGTAGTTAAATGCGTACCATAGGAGAACAAAGTTAATAGAGTCAAACCTGTTTTATTTGAGCATCTTCCTAGCACCTTAAGAAGGATTTCCTGCCGCATTTATCCATATCTGCTCCGTAAAAACAGAGCTGGCCATGCGGTTAGACGCGCGCAGCTGTGAGCTTGCATCCAGGAGATAGTGGGTTCGAACCGCAGTGTCGGCAACCTTGAATATGGTTTCCCGTGGTTTCCTACTTTCACACCAGGCGAATGTTGGGGCTGTACCTTAATTAAGGCCAGGGCCGCTTCTTTCCCACTCCCAGGCCTTTCTTATCCCATCTTCGCCATAAGACCTATCTGTGTTGGTGCGATGTAAAACAAATTGTAAAAAAAAAGAAGAAAAATAGAAGCGTAGAAATTTTGTTAAGCCAGGATAAATGGCTCAAACGGTAGAGCGCTTGAGTTCTGAGCTAAAGTTTGCGGGTTCGATCCACCTCAGTTCGATGGCATTGAAGGTACCCATATTCGTCAATCTCATGCCGACAGATCTATCTCATTTAAAAGAACTCCTGCAGGATATAATTCTGATACTTCGGCGTCTCCGAAACCATTAAAATAGTTACTGGGATGTATAAACTTGAGAAAAGACGGAAAATGATCTTCAGTATTGTCGACGGAGAGATTGGGGTCTACTATCTTCCGAATGCAGCTTACAGAATCACCATCTGCACCGTGTAGTCAACTCGCCCGGTTTCTCACGATGTTCTTAAAATCCGTTTCGAAATCCTCTTCTACTCATAGCCATCGCCTCTTAAATCTTCCCTCTCCATGTTTATCTAGAGTGACTCCTTATCTTCCTTCCTGGGGGCGATCAGTTTATAACATTCTCAGGCCATCTCTGTACTGCTATCCGCTGAACAAGCCCATACCAATGTAATGACCGATATTCTAGACCAAGGATCACATATTGGCACACCTCGGTCCGAATTCGGACCGCAAAACTTAGGTTCCGGTCCGATCAAGCAATATACCGCAAACCGGAAATTTGAGTAAATATTGGTTTTGTTCTCTCTTATTATTTTTATGAACGTTGTGTAAATAACGTTGTGATTAGAAAAAAATATGTCATATTTTTCTTTAC
This sequence comes from Anabrus simplex, assembly GCF_040414725.1. Classification (NCBI taxonomy): domain Eukaryota; kingdom Metazoa; phylum Arthropoda; class Insecta; order Orthoptera; family Tettigoniidae; genus Anabrus; species Anabrus simplex. Next base: position 192,951,917 of record NC_090267.1, on the reverse strand, counting down.
GCTCTCTCATCTAGTAACAAGTTACAATATTGTATTTTCTGGTTAGATCTTGCCAGACGAAATTTTCTCTTGTATTATACCACTAGACCGATATGCAGTAGATATATACCATATTAGCACTGCCGACTTGATGCGACCTGATTCACTCATCTTAGCGAGTGTAGAGGGCATGAAGTCATCCCTGATAGTAGTACGGTATTAGTGGAAGATCGGCTGAGCTGGCTGTACTCGGTATGGTCGTGCACGCACATAAAGGACCCTTTAGTTTTCAAGTAGCATATGTTACTGGAAAAGGTAGGATTTTTGAATTGTTTGTGAGAACGTATTTCATGAATTGTGGCTGTGAGTGGGTAGTGTTAAATAAGGGTAACAGAAGAAAAGCCGATTGTGAAAAATAACATTTTTAAAAATATCTGAATGGACTGTTTTACTGTCTAGGTCGCCGTGGATGTCTATCGGTGTGTGTGACTTGTAACGTAAGTTAAATGTTCTAGTAATAAAGATCCATTTTGAAAATAAACAGAAGCCTCCGTGGCGCAGGCGGCAGCGTGTCGGCCTCTCACTGCTCCGTTCCGTGGTTCAAATCCTGATCGTTCCATGTGAGATTTCTACTGGACAAACCCGAGGCGGGGCAGATTTTTGTCCGGGTACTCCGGTTTCCCCTGTCATCTTTCATTCTAGCAACACACTCCACTATCATTTTGTTTCATGTGTGGGTCATTAATCATTGCCCCAGAGGGTTAAGACAGGCTTCGACAGCCGGCACAATTCCTATCCTCGCCGCAAGATGGGGACTTCATTCATTCCATCCCTGACCCGGTCACTGACTGGAAACCAGGTTGTAGGTCTTCATTCATTCATTTGAAAATAAACACACATCATTTTCATAACGATATACTTTTTGTAGCAACCTTAGAAAAACTAGAACAGGTACCATTCTTTCTAACTATTCCAAATCTACATAGATTTTAAGTCGATCTGTGACAGAACAAGAAAAGTGAAGTGAAGTCTTTTACCAACGGAATCATAGTTAAGGAATGTATGATCGGTGTTAGACATTGCTGCGAGGGCTGTAAATACAGTTGTGGCAATATTGATAGAACGCAATGAATTAACCAGCCCAATTGCATTTCATCCTTTCAATGCAGTCCCCCGCAAAGTCTATTACCTTTTGCCCAATGTTGGGAAGGCCGTTGGAGACCGTCGAACGTATTTCATTGCGCAGTGTATAGGTTCCACGTCAGGAAATAGGTGGCCTCAGAGGGGTTACTTCAACTTCCGAAACAGGTTGAAGTTACAAGAACTCATGTCTGGTGAGTATGGAGGGTGTATCAAGACCTCCCAATGCCACCGTTGTTGCAATAAGATTTTGACATTGATTACAACATGACAACGTGCGTTGCCATGCAACACGATAGAGCGATCGTCTGGCTATTAGCGTGGACGTTTGCGCCGGATTGCCAGACGCAGATGTCGCAGCATAAATCAGCAATAGTAATTTGAGATTACGGTTTGCCTCCCACGCACAGCATGCATACGAATAACACCCTTAGTTGTACGTCACAATCATCATAATCTTCACCCGACTGGGTTCCTGTCGAAATGTCTGTGAACATGGTGAACCTGGTTGACGCCATTCATTCGATTGACGCTTTAATTTAGACTCGTAGGCTCGTCTCTACCTCTCATCAATGGCGACAATACGCTGCAGAAATGCGTCTCCTTCATTGCCGTACCTATCCAGGTGGATGCCAGCCAGTGCATACCGATGCCTTTTCTGTACGTCGGTGAGTTGATGTGGTATCCAACGGGACGCAAGTTTCCTTGTTAAGACATTTCCCCAGTATGTGTCAACCCATTTGATGACTCAGACCAATCTCTACGGATAATTCCAAGTCCATCGATGGTCTATGGAAACGAGACCACTCACGATGTTAATCTGATCGTAAATAGTGGAAGGCCGATCTGTGCGGTGCAAATCCGAAGTCTCATTGCGACCCACACGAAACGCCGTGTAAACGTCCTATACGGTATTGCATTCTGTCCACAGGCTTCACGTAATCCTCGATAACATTCTGATGCACTTTTGCCACGGGCAACCTCGATTTTAACCCACGAATGCTGATTATATTTTGAAAATATGCGTTAGAGCGTTGAAATTGACACTCTTCACTTCAACGCCACACAGCAAACACACACCCAAATGGATGCCCATCAAATGCACACTACACATCGACAACAGCGCCACCTGACCACTCCCGTATCCTATTCGCGCATGGCCGAACTCCTGAGAGTGTCCAGACTACGTTACTACTACTTTACTTTACAGCCCTCGTATTTCTTCAACTTCCTTTCAACTGCTGTTGCTCACACGAGACCACTTAGTTCCGAAATTTTGTTCAGAAAAGGAATGTATAACCATACTGTGTGAACTTTACCGAAACCTATGTTCCTAATTTGAGAACTCATAAATGCAATGGCACCACCTTACTCCTCATCTTGCTTATCATGTATCGTTATAAAGCTACCGTTGATTTCTGCTGTTTCCTTGTAATCACATAACCTACTTTCGGGCCGATAAATTCACAGACCAACAAGTGGTAACCGACTGTATCCGAATTTGACCCCGTAACCTCGAAGATAGTGGCCAAAATGAGTAATAACTAAAACTTTTCATATTGTGAAAAAATAACGCAATGAATTTAAAACTAATCAATTTTTTCAATAGGGCTTCTTTTAGAGGCAAGTGATTACATATTATGGAAGCTTAAGAGTCCTTACACTCTGGAAGAACACAGCCTACACATTGCTTTTATTGGATCTAAAAGATGGAAGTAATAGATTACGAGGTCCTCATATAAGCGGATTACCAGTTAGATTGAATGTTCGTTTTACGATGGAGAAAATTTGCTGAGTTTAATATCTGGTCGTAAGAGGAGACTCTAATTTAAAGAAAAAGTATGTTCATATGAGGCATTGTATACACAGAGTTGTCTGGAGCATTTCGACTTCCATATGCATGACTGATAATACGTGTACTAAAAAGTACTAATTTATGTATCCGAAATTAATGTAGTGGTTTTCAGTAATGATTATGAATGTTATGTAGGATAAAAGAGTCCGCCTCTGTGGTGTAGTGGTGAGTGTGATTAGCTGCCACTCCCGGAGGCCCGGGTTCGATTCCCGGCTCTGCCACGAAATTTGAAAAGTGGTACGAGGGCTGGAACGGGGTCCACTCAGCCTCGGGAGGTCAACTGAGTAGAAGTGGGTTCGATTCACACCTCAGCCATCCCCCCGCAAGGACCCTGTTCAGCATAGCAGGTGAGGCCGCCTGGGCGAGTTACTGGTCGTCCTCCCCAGTTGTATACCCCGACCCAGAGTCTGAAGCTCCAGGACACTGCCCTTGTGGTGGTAGAGGTGGGATCCCTCGCTGAGTCCGAGGGAAAAGCCGACCCTGGAGGGTAAACAGAAGAAGAATAAGAATAAGAATAAGAAGTAGAAGATGTAGGGTAAAAGACCTAACCAGATCCTAATCCGCCCGATTCGCATTTAGAGCTGTTTTCAAGGTGGCAGATTCCCCAATATTTGTTTACCCGGTCTTGTACTAAATGATTTCAAAGAAGATGGAAATTTATCGAACGTCTCTCTTGGTAAATTATTCTTATCCATAAGTTTTCCGCCTATAAACAAAGATTTTTCCCCAATTTATATTCTAGGATGCCAACTTTATCTTCATATGTTGATCTTTCCTACATTTAAAAACCCCATTCAAGCTTATTCGTCTACCATACGACGCCATTTCCCCACTGACAGCAGGGAATCTACCGCTTAGTCGAACAGCTCGTCTCGTTACTCCTAAGCCTTCCCAACTCAGGGTTTTCGTAACACCACTCATTTGTCGCAAATACCCAGAAGAAAGTCGTCCTGCTTTCCTTTGGTTCTCTCCTAGTTCTCGAATCAAGTAATCCTGGTGAGGGTCCCATACCATTGAACCATACTCTAATTGAAGACTTTTACATTGTCTCAATGGGTGAGGTCCCTGCACTATCACAAGGCGTATCATCATGTCATTTAATCTGAAGTCCGGCTCCATGGCTAAATCGTCAGCGTACTGGCCTTTGGTCACACTGGTCCCGGATTCGATTCTCGACAGGGTCGGGAATTTTAACCATAATTGATTAATTCTCCTCGCACGGAGACTGAGTGTATGTGCCATCTTCATCTTTATCATCATTTCATCCTCATCACTACGCGCAGGTGGCCTACGGGAGTCAAATCAAAAGAACTGCACCAGGCCTCTCCGGAGGCCACACGCCATTTCATTTCATTTAATTAGGAGCAGAGAGAGAAAAGTTATTATCAATGTGATAGAGAATTGTGCGCCTGAGTGCAATTGAGGCACTCTCTCAGCAACAAATAAAAGGGCATCTTCTCTATTTGCACAGATGCAAGTCTCAGGATAATTGGAGTAATACGGAAGCACTGACTGGACAAGCCCGAAGTTACTTTACCCTCCCCTGTGAAGAAGAAGCAACCAAGTAAAAATAAAAACAGAAGTAAAGGGGCTTGATACAGGCGTGATTCCACGGAATATGGAGAACAATTGCATCAACCAAAAAGTAATACGAATTGTTAGAAAGTTACTCTCTGTAATTAAGGAAAAGATCAGTTTCCTTTGGCAAGATGATGTTCTCGTTTTTAAGCGTTCAGTGAGTAAGAAGAAGGTATCAATAGAGAGATGGGACGTTATAGGTTGGAGATACAGCAATTTAACGAAAGTATTACAGTTCAGGGCTGATGGGAAGTCAGTGTGTTTCCGCTATGAGACTTGGATGGACAATATCCTCACGTTTAGTAAATGTTGACAAGGCCCTGGCATACATAGATGCCATAAGGTGAATTAATATAGTAATAGAAGTTTACATTGGATCAACGGACAGGTTTCTTACCAGGGCCACAGCACATTCACAAGGCAGGAGGCACGATTGGCGATATCACGCCCTGATGAGCTACGGGAATATTTTTAAATTGGTCATTTACCATTTAATTTACCACCAGCAAGTGTCATCGTAATGGAAAACGCACCTTACTACTGCAAGGAACACACACACAAAAACTCCTGGAAATAGAGCTAACAAAGAAATCATGGTATAGTGGCTAAAATGTGCGTTCTTTGTTGGTGTGTTCATGCGTAAAACCGTCCTTTTCAACAATATTGAACTTTAAGACCTAGGGAAAATGTGTTCAAAATTGACCAGTTAAAATGAAATGGCGTATGGCTTTGAGTGCTGGGAGTATCCGAGGACAAGTTCGGCTCGCCAGATGCAGGTCTTTTGATTCGACACCCGTAGGTGACCTGCGTGTCGTGATGAGGATGAAACGATGATGAAGACGACACATACATCCAGCCCCCGTGCCAGCGAAATTAATCAATTAAGGTTAAAATTCCCGACTCTACCGAGGATCAAACCCGGGATCCCTGTGACCCAAGGCCAGTACGCTAACCATTTAGCCATGGAGCCGGACATCGATCAGTTTTTCGATGCATATGGAAATGTTGTTGTAAGACAGCCACTATACATGTGTAAACTTACTGCCAATGAGTGGCGTTGTGAGGTGCAGGAACACAGCGGGCAATATGAATATGACAAAACCATGAGGTGGCATAAGTCAAATGACGCCGAAAAACAGGAGGGGTTACTGCAAATCACGTTAGGAAGACTGATGGAAATTAAACTGAACGTCATGTTATCCATTCGGACGCCTGTGATGGAGATAGCAACGAATCAGAAGAAGAGAAGAACCGGGTGATTCTGCTCGTTAAACCGGTAAATAGATATTTTTATATTTTATTTTTATAACATGCAGTAGGTAAGTACTGGGCAAGTGGAAGACATATATCAGTTCGGCCTTCACTACGCCGTCAGGCAGTAAATATGAAATTATATTTGCACGACGTTTATACGTAATGTGCAGTTTTTCAATATAGCTAAGATTAGCCGAGAAATTTCACTTTTTCCTGTTTGGCTCCCTTCAAAATTGTTACATCATTTTATACTTTCTTTCCTTATTTCTTAACCCGTTTACCGTCCAGGGCTGTACTGGAGCGTGAGACTTTGGGTTGGGATACAACTTGGGAAGAGGACCGGTACCTCGCCCAGGCGGTCTCGCCTGCTATGCCGAACAGAGGCCTTCTGGGGGGATAGCAAGTTCGATAGGGATAGACAAGGAAGAGGGAAGGAAGCGGCCTTGGCCTTACGTTACGTACCATCCCGGCATTTGCCTGGAGAAGAAGTGGGAAACCACGGAAAACCACTTCGAGGGTGTCTGATGGGGGAATCAAAACCCCCTCTACTCAGTTGATCTCCCGAGGCTGAGTGGACCAACTTCCAGCCCTCATACCACTTTCTAAATTTCGTAGTACCGAGCTCGACAGTTGCAGTCGCTTAAGTGCGGGCAGTATCCAGTAGTCGGGAGATGGTGAGTTCGAGCCCCACTGTCGGCAGCCCTGAAGATGGTTTTCCGTGGTTTCCCATTTTCACACCAGGCAAATGCCGAGGCTGTACCTTAATTAAGGCCACGGTCGCTTCCTTCCACTTCCTAGGCCTTTCCTATCCCATCGTCGCCATAAGACATATCTGTGTCCGTGCGACGTAAAGCAAATAGCAAAAAACAAAAAAATCGTAGTATAGCTGGGAATCTATCCCGGGTCTCCGGGGATGGCAGCTAATTACACTAACCGCTACACTACAGACGCGTACAATTTTATGCTAATCAAGCAATATATAGCGCAGTGGAGTAATCGGCCATTCCTGAACGTAATCTCCGAATTTCGACAAATTCTACGGAGCCGATTTCTCGGAGAAAACAAACAAACAAACAAAATAGAAAAGACAAATGAACCCACTTCTATCTTTTGTCTACCTAGAACGAGATGACAAAAACGAATTATGAGGTGAGAATCTGATATCTTTAGACAACATTACAGTTTTATTCATATAGATTGGCTGACTGCAAAAACAGCTGTGAGACTAATATTTAATTACTTTGAATCGTAATGATTAGTTAGCTCTGTAATCTATGAGAATGTCAGCAAATGGCTGAACTTTTGAAGCATGGGCATTGCTTTAATTGAGGGATACTTCGATCTTACGAAACGTCAAATAACTAGATTAAAACAGGATTCCGTAATCGGGCTCTTCAATCTAGTGACACAAGTTTCGTGAATGAAACAATCTCAAGTACCCATCAACTGTCCCGAGACTTGGTATCACATCATGAGCGTGTTACTTAACTGGTCATCGAATTACTGTATGTACTTCGAAATACGACGAGAAAGAAGCGCTGTGTTTACTAACCAGAAAATAACTATAGTTTAAAAAACTTTTACGTGGCCATATTCATATTGCCGGCTGCATTCCTTCACCTGGCAATGGGCTTATAATTTATATTACGCCACTCATTGGCGACCCTTGCGAGTTTGTTTGTGTGGATACAGGAATGAATCAATTTACTGTTTTTAAAAATTGTTTAAATTTTGGTAGTTGCAATTTGACGAGTTCCAGAACCAGGTGGAGTACCATGGACTCCGTTCTGAAAAGCAGAGGTACGAGCGAAGGTCTTATGACGACGATGGGATAGGAAAGGCTTAGGAGTGGAAAGGAAGCGGCCGTGGCCTAAATCAAGGTACAGCCTGGTGTGAAAATGGTGTGACCGTTCACAACGTCACCTATAGTATGTCATGATATCCAGGAGATGAAATATGCCGTTTTCCGCGTCATTCTACGATAAAAACTGCCCAAGTCAGAATTTTTCTGCCCGCTCCAGGACTCGAGTTGCAATATCCAGAGTCGCGCGACCCAGCTCTAGTTGCTGGTAATTAGCAGCAAGGCGGTGCAAGAGCGCTTGTACTCGAAACTCTCTCACTCCCACCGCGAGCGAGATGAAACCATACGCGTTATCACGTGACAAAGAATCTAGGTCACTAACTGAGCCCAGAGAGTAGGTCCAACGTGAAAACTAACATTATACCATGTTTTCCTCGCTCATCCACCACTACCAACTTATCGCGTTCAGCTGTTTTATTTCTGTTAATTTTTATAAATCACAAAATACCCACTGGATAATTAAGCGCAAACATTCATTTGAATCAGGGAATTTTACGCATAATTATGGGACCGAGAAGTGCTCTACTTAACTGACAGAGAGATAACTGCGCTGTAAACAAGGGCGCGTCTTAATGACTAACAGATGTTGGACTGTAGCCGTGCCAGGGAACACAAGGAATCCCCTGTGCTCGTCATCATTCACCGCCAGAAAACTAAAGGACGCTTTTAAGATTGCTTCAGAACCTACGAAGTTATTTTAATAACAGTCACTCAGTGGAGATGGGAATACATGAGCTACATTTTGATATCCTGTTCGTTACTGTACGTTGCGTATTAACGGACCAATGTGTGAGAAAGGATTGCATTTTTTCCCCCACCCTCAGCATTCGGGTCTCTAGCGTAGCGCGCCTATATATTCATGAGCTGAGAAGGAGACACCAGCCAGTGCGTTCTTATTGTAATGCCAGTACGGTAGTATTCCGTCGTGGCTTGTGAGTGAGTCGTTTGTGAAGAAATAATCTTGTAATTTGAGTAGTGTAATACAGTGATTCATTAAATTCTGTGAGTATGTGGAAATAATCACCCTCTGAGTGAGATGTTAGCGTGTACAGTGTGCCGCAAATTAATAAATAGGAACGGTACGAAACCGTAATAACTGATACCCGTGTGAAAAAAGGTCGTACATCAAGCCTCCTATGTGTCTAATTTAATACGGCTCAGCCAACATATATAGTGACGTAGTTAGCGAAGTGGGTGGAGCGTACGTGCTTGATATCAATATGAATTACCAAGAAAGTCAGTGAACAGCTCAGTTAGACCTAATTGAGGACAGCGCCACGTTAAAATAACCCGCAGTACAGTGAGAGCTCGACTTACGGCTAAGTGCATTAGAACAGGCCTGAACAAGTGTCATGAATACGAGAATGCTAATACATTAGTGGCCTAACCACTGTCGTTTCTAGGGAAACTAGTGAAATTTCTGGGCCTATAATCGCTGCCTACAAGAATAATAGATAAATGAGAAGGGATTAATGTCGGGCTTCTGGGACATTACCGACATTAGGTTGGAATGCTCGTGCTATTGAGCAAATCCAACCATATGTTCAAATTGTGGTGTGTGATAAACTAACGTATTCACTTGAGATAATTTCCCCTCATTTACATGTCTACGTGAACGCCGACGCCCATCTGAATGCCAGAATTTTGCCTGCATATTAGAGAGAACCAGACGCCTAGCTGTCTTCGCCTGGTGTAGCAGAGAACGTCGAGAACGTCATACCAGATCAAGCCGTCATGTTCGTGACCTGCCAGGAAGTCATCATGGGTCTTCACATCACCGATGACGTGATGCAAGCAGTCTAAAATCCATTGAGTGCCTCCCTGTAATGCTGTGAACGTGGTATCCAGAAGGCTGAGTACATTTCCAAGTATTTATATCTTTGAAGGTCGTGTCCCATTGTAAATATGTAAATTTTTCACTTAGATATAACGTAGACTGCAAGCACGCCATTTCAGAGGGATAATAATTATAATTTCATTTTTATTTGGGTTCTTATAGAATACTTTCTTCATGGTTTGGGAACGACCATATTTCACTACCATTTTTTTTTACAAGGGTTTGATAATGCATGACGTAAGTTTAAGGACCTCAGATTAATTATGTGTGAAGTACTGTCAAGTAAAGGGGCTTAAATAATTCTACGTAAACGACTCCAGTTATCATCTTTCTACAGCCAATAGGAGTCCTCAAAGATATCTCAGTAACTGATTTTTTTTTGTACTTCACGAGCTCTTAGGAAATCCTCCTTACTAGAAATTAAAACTGCTGGAACAACGAATGGAGCATGAGATTGGGGTATATATCTTACATCGCTAATTAGTTCGCGAATACGCAAGTTAACTTGAATTCTGATGGCAGGAGATCATCAATAAATCTGCATCGTAGTCAATGTACCGAGAGGAGAAATGAAATGGGTGAACAGGCGGTAGCCATAAGATATAGTGTGAAATGAGAATGTTAAGTTCCCTCGGAACTCTTTAGTAACGTACACGAAGTGGATCTCGTGATGTGAACATGCTGATTAGGCCTGATATAGGGCCGTGATTTATGTGATGCCATTTGTGGCTAGTATTGAAAGAAGTGAATAGATTATTGGCCGTGGAGCCATTGCCCGAGAAGGCTAGTAGACCGCTCGTTGGAAGGGTGTCACGGATAGCTCCCAGCTGGAGTTTTATGAGCCCCTTTAAACGGGGGAGTGAAGGCGTTTTTCTTCAGTGAAATAGAACAGAGACAAGTAGTGAGTTTCTTTCCTTTTCGGTACAAAGATTACGCGTGTTAATTTAAAAAGAGCCAACGTCGCAGATATTCCAAATGAGCATTAAATGAAGGACCCCTCCAATTTATTTCTTTAATCATCCACAGCGTATAGGGAATTCCAGGTCAGATATACCCCGTCTCAGAAGGTCCTGAGTTCATCGCAGGAGACAGTAAGGCCTCCTGTCACAAGCGGCAGGTGAAATAAGACCACCTGCGGCCCATCGTGTGTATGTGAAATGTATATATTCTTGTCCATTGGTTGCAGGTAGTGCTATAATACTTTGTTTATGATGTCTGGTATTGAAGTCGCTAAATGCTTGTCCATAGGTAACATCGTTGTGTAAATAATGTCCTGATATATGTGTTGATAAAAATCCTAATGAAATGGGCGTGTTTGTCATACTGCATATTTGGCAGCGTATAACTTAAAGTACTGTTGTAACGCGACTTTCAAGGGATTGGGAGTGTAAATTGCCTATTTCAGTTCATACGATACTAGCAAACTTATATCATAATTTGATGCAAGTTGAATATATTAATTTTCGACAAACAAACAGAATTACAGCTGGATATGCCTATGTTGAATAGATGTGTGTGTAAAGTGATTAGTGTAAGTGTAAAGTGAAATAATTAGAGAGAAAACGCCTCTCTAAGTCTGAGGTACCGGTAGTGTAATAGTTCGAGAGGGAGCGCCTTCTTAATTTTGAATATTTAAACGTATAATGAAGTGTAGAAAGACTACCGAACATTTAAACGTTAAGATCACCCAAGTTAATATATGTAAAGTGTTTGCACGGCATACCCATGTAAATAATGTGTTTCACTAGTATAAGTAAAAATTTATTATACAAGATATTGTCTTTCTTCTCATTAGTAATGAAATGGTATTCCTCTCATAATTAACTTTCCCCCCTACTATAGAGACTATTACTAAAGGACTTACCGCCCCATCGGACAGTCCACAGACCCAAAAATGCGATACCGACTCGGCTAGCGAATTATTCTAGTAGGGGAGGGTGAGGCTTCGACAAACCGGGCTGAGTTCGAAGCTCACCGATGGTGCTCTATTCTAACGTCATATTTATGAACAATGGTAACTGGTTCATGTACTGATGCCTTGGAAAGGTTACATAATTGGCGCCCCGTAACGTGTGGCCTTATTGTTGTTTGGGGCGAGCTACATATTGTTCTCGCGACGCATAATTTAGCGTCCCGTTGTTGGGGCAAGTTTGTAAAGCCCTACGGCACCATAAATATTGATATAGCCAATATTAAGGCACAAGTTCGAATACCACTACTATAAAAGGAGTACCTAAGGTAGTAGGATTATCAAATTGATTCGGTTAGAACTGAACGAATGGAAATACCAAATTTTACCCGTATATTAAATTTGCTAGAAGAGAGGAATACAAAATAGAATCAGAGCGTGTGAACGTGATAGTTAATATGAATAATATGTCGGATGGAGTGCGTAAGCCGCTACCATAGACAGTTACGTCACGCGCAACGATATTTGAATGAGTGACTGGAATAAATTAAATCCGACGGATGTAGGGAGAAGAATGAAGAGATCGTGTACCAGGTTAAGTGGAAATATACACGATGGTCACTCAGAAATATGGCGGACCTGAAAAAAAAGGTTATGGAGTTGTGTAACTTCAGGGGAGCAATAAAACGACCTTCCCATTGTTGAGGATAAAATGACTGGACTGAGTTCTTCAAATTCTTCTGGTCACAGGTTCATGCCGAAGGCGATGCGTTTGTAGCAGGCCTTGGTAGTTTAGGGGATTCATCCAATGTAAACAGGGTAGATATCGCGGACAAGAGTGGAAGCCTCATCACTCTTAATTTTTTTTCTCAAAATGAACAGTGCAATGTTGTCAGTTCGAGACGGGGAATTGTCTGCTAAAGCATCTTCCAAATCTCGAGGCTGAAAACATCCAATGTTTATTAAGTGCATCACATTTCTGGCACACGTAAAGTACCGAGCCCATTTAGGTCGCGGATTTAGGTAATATTTATTTTTAAAAAAGGGCTACATAAATTTAATTATTAAAAAACAATATGTCGGGATAATGTTTATGAATTACGTAGGAAAATACTAGGGTAACACAAGTAATTATTAGGAGGTGTGACGCAGCTGTTTTGAAGCTAATTTTGGCGTAAAACGACTTGGTCATTTTCAAAAATTGCACACCTTCCTAAGTTTAGGAAACTGAATCGTATGAACTGAAATACCACGAGCAGCTTAATTCAGGGGGGCACACATTTCTCAAGAAGTGAAGTATTATGGATGTGGAAGGTATTAAACAGTTGATGGCCGCCTTACTGGCCGAACAAAGTGAGAAGCAGGCAGAGCTTTTCAGGGAACAGAGTGCGAAGTTTGATGAGCGTCTTGCGAAATTGGAACAGGCTAATGCGGACAATAGTGAAAGACAGGCAGGACTTTTAAAGGAGCAGCTAAAGGCCGATAGTGAAAGACAGGCAGGACTCTTAAAGGAGCAGTTAAAGGCTGATAGTGATAGGCAGGCAGAACTATTAAATAAACTAGGACAGGCAACCACTCAAATTGAAGAACGTTTAGACCAGCACAATAGTCGAGTAGGTCAGCTCACTGCACGGTTAGACGGATACGAGGCGTCGTGTAAAGCCCAAGCTGCGGAGCTCAAAGAACATGTTAACTCTCGCATTGATGACGTGACGACACGCATAGATTCCCTCGCGTTGAAGCTAGAGCAAACCAGTCGCCGTCTGGATGAGCGTACAGCCGAAATAGAAATAAAAATGACAGCTCAGGAAAGCAAAATGGAAGAAATGGAATCGAAGGTTAACGCCAGCACGGAAGCCATGATAGACCTACAAACAAGATTTGAGGATCTGTCTTTAAGGACTGAAGAAATGGAAGGACAAATAACGCAGGTTCGGGACGGCACAGAGACTAAATGCAAGGAATATATTGATCAGCACATGGATCGGGCGAAGAATGAATTGAACGTTACCGTCGAGGGAAAACATCGGGAAACGCAGGGAAAGGTCCAGGAGTTGAAGGACAAAATTGATAAATTTGAACTGAAGGCTCATAAAGCTACCATTAAATTAGCCGTCCACGAGAGGCTAATCTTGGAACTCCAAGAAGAAGTAGAGAACCTCAAGACGCAAGAATCTCGAGGAGACGACCTGTTGAAGTCCATCTTGGACAAGTCCGATAAGAAGGACCAGGAACCGCCAGGAACGCACAACGAATCTGACTTGACGGGAAAATCAGTTCCAACCCATGAGAACAATCAAACTCGCTTTATGTCAGGACGTAGCTCAACACCACAGGATCTTGGTTCGATCCCTTTTTACAACCTTTTGCGTTTCAGTCATGATGAACCTAAGAAATTCGGGTCCAATGCCCATATGACACCGAAAGGGTTCTTAAATGAGATGGACCAATATTTTTCCGACCACAATGTCCCCGCAGAGAGGCGCCTACGGATAGTTGAAAGATATCTCGCGGACCAGCCGTTGATATGGTTCAAGGCATTTAAATACTGCTTTGACGGATACGAAGAATTCCGGCGTAGGTTTTTAGAGAAATACTGGGGGATCGAGACACAGCAAGGGTTACGTCTCGAGTTGTACTCACGGCGATACTCGGCAACTGGACAAACGAGGTTTTGTGAGTACTTCGTCCATCAGCTTCTTCGCATGAAAGAGTTAGACAGCCCACCTTCCGAGTTAGAGCTGATATCAGCGATCGGGAAGCAACTTCCGCCGGAAGTCCAAAAGATTCTCATTTCTGCCAATGTTAAGACCGCAGTAGAAGCCGAGCACATTTTGCGCCAGTTGGACCAGACAACAAGTGGAGGTCATGTGAGACAGAGACACCACGAGACGGTGCACACGATAGACGTGAAATCAGAAGGAGGATCACCGAAACGTCGAAATCAGGGCACGAGTACCGAAGAGAGAAGGGAAACTTACTCAACGTCGAGGGATGGTGATAGAAATCCTCCGAGATGGAGTGAGCCGAGAGATAGACGCCGTGAAGAGTGGAATTCCAGGAGTTATGACTACCAAAGGCGACCTGAACGGAGAAATAGGTTTAGGTATAGTCAGGTCGACCATTGTAGAAGGCCATACGGTAGATGGAGAGGAGAGAGTAGACGGTCATGGGATAGACCGAGGAATATGGACAACCAGATACGGGATCGACAGGCGGAATCGAAGAGGTACGTCGAACGACTCCGAAACCAGCCCGCAAGAACGGACAAATGGCAAAGGCCTATCCAAGAGATGGCATCATCTGAGGAAGTCACAGGAGCTGAGAGTATCGAATTTCAAGCTCAAAGGGAACAAGACCGAGGAAACCGGCTGAACCCTCATGCGTCAGAATACTTCGCAGGGGGCGGAGCTGTTAAAAAAAAGCAGAACTAGGTAGCGAGGAGATAGTTTCTCCACACATTAGCAACCATCGAGACGATTCAGACTTAGTCATTGTCACGATTGACTCATGGGAAATTCAACCCGAAGATTTGTTAGAGGATCCAAGTCCATGTTGTAAAAAGATTATCCGAGAACTTCCAGTAATTTATATTCGTGTCCAAGAGTTACGCGTACGCTGTCTAATAGACACAGGAGCTAGTATCAGTGTAGTTTCAAGAACGTTTGTACGTGAAATACAGTCAAAATTCAAAATTCCGACTTTACCCGTTTCCAAGGTGAAGGTGCGAGGCATCATTCCGGATCGCACGGCAGTATGTGACACGCAAGTGTATTTGGATTTACAAATAGGCAACGCCACACTCGCACATCCATTTCTGGTCATGGACCGAATGGAATACAACGTTATCCTGGGATCTGACTTTTTACGTGAATATAAGGCAGTCATCGACATGGATCAAAACCATGTTAAGTGGTACATAAATATGATTCAAGAGAACGTGAAACTGAATGATAAACCAGAGACCATGGACGGAGAACGGATATGGACGACCCAGTTGTCACAAGATGCAGCGGAAGACTACCACGAATTCTTGAATTGGGACGAACAGAAAGTTGAAGAAATTAGAAAACAATTCGACGAGATGGTTGCTAATCTGGAGAAAGTGGAAGAAGCAGAACCGAAGTTTGAGGATATTGTACAGGTCAAATTGAGCGAGGCGAAGATTGATGACGAGAGCATGTGTAAATTGAAGGAAATTTTGGAAACTTATCGGGATGTTTTTGGATCTCAACCAGGAAAGATTCTAAATTTCAAATATAACATGGTTGTAACTAGTTGGGAACCATTTAAGAAAAACCCCTACCCTGTACCAGAGAAGCACTATCCTAAGGTGCGTGAGATCATCAAGGAGATGGAAGACAATGACATCATTTCAAAGGCTCCAACACCGTTTCTAAACCCATTGGTCATTGTTGCCAAACCAAACGGATCTCTGAGGGTTTGCTTAGACGCCCGAGCAATTAACGAGAGACTCGTGCCGGAATACGACCGTGCGCCGAATATCAAAGAGCTCCTAAAGAAATTTCAGCATATGCAGTTCTTTTCCAGTGTAGATTTGCGAGCCTCCTACCATCATGTAGAGCTGTCAGCCGAGTCAAAGGTCTTGACTGGTTTTCTGTTTGACCAGCAGACATACGTTTACAACCGTCTCCCGTTCGGACTCAAGAACGCTGGGTCAGCCCTCATCCGAGCACTTGATCGCAACTTAAGTGATAAGGTGAAGAAAACCACAGTCCAATATGTAGACGATATCTTGATAGCTACGCAAACTTTGGAAGAACACATGGAACATTTGCGTCTCGTTTTGGAAGATTTAGGCCGAAACAATTTCAAAATTAACCTTGAAAAATCCCATTTTTGTCAGCGCAGTATCCTCTTTCTAGGGCATGTCATTGATGCCGAGGGTATCTCTCCAAATCCTGTGAAAATCAAGGCGATTCAGAACTTCCCGAAGCCAACCAGAGTGAAGCACGTTAGGCAGTTCTTAGGCTTATGCGGATTCTTTGCGGATCACTGTCCGTCATATACCACCACGGTTGCTCCCTTGCAAGAGCTATTAAAGAAAAACAACCGATGGAAGTGGGATACAGCTTGTGAGGAAGCTTTCCGTAAGACTAAGGATCTGATGAGTAACAGCGTTAAATTAGGATATCCTGATTATAGCCAGAAGTTTATAATACAGACGGATGCGTCCATGATTGGTGTCGGCGCAGTGTTATATCAGGAGAAGGAAACTGAGCCACGAATAAATTACTTGGCCTTCATGAGCCGCAAGCTACGCGGACATGAGCAAAATTACACTGTTACCGAATTGGAGATGCTTGCGATCGTAACTGCATTGAATCACTGGCGCAAATACATCTATGGTTTTCCCATTTTATTACGAACGGACCATCGAGCTTTAACATTTGTACTCAAATCCACCATGGCCTCTGAAAGGGTAAATCGTTGGACCTTATTCGTTCAACAATTTGATCTGGAGATAGAACATTGCGCGGGCAAAGAAAATATCATTGCAGACGCCCTTAGCAGAAATCCTGATCCCGAGGGCGAAGCCATACATCATCTACAGCTAGTTGAGGAAGATCGAGAGACCTTGGATCGACTCAGACAAATTCCTGAAGAACAAGGAAGTTGGCCGGAGACCCGTCGAATGATTCAGTTTCTGCGAAAACAGTTGCAACCAGGAACGCCAGAATATCAAGACGCTGAGAGACATGCGCAAAACTATAACTACATTAATGGGATCTTGTACAAATATGTGGATGATGCGCATACTCGTCTTAGAGTGGTCGTTCCACCCGCTCTCCAGGTTGACTTAATATGGCTGACGCATCACTCCATAGGACACGCTGGTGTAGACAAAGTCATGGCGACGCTTAGAGAAACCTTTACATGGCCGCGAATGAGGAGGATGACTCGTACAGTTTTAATGACTTGTGACATCTGTCAACGTATTAAGCCCAACGCGTACTTACTCAAACAACCACCGAAGCCGTTGATTCCTGAGAAGCCCCGTGAACTGTTTTCCATGGACTTCTATGGTCCGCTTCCAAAGGCGACCAGGGGGCTCCAATTCATTTTGGTGTGCATGGACGTCTTCAGCAAATATGTTATGCTGTGTCCAGTATAGAAAGCGAATACGCGTACCGTTGTCAACCAGATAAGGAATAAGATCATTCCCAAGATGGGCAAACCCGATAAACTCTTAACCGATCACGGATCGCAGTTCACATCAGCCGCGTTCCGTAGAGACATGGAACAGATGGCAATTCAACACCTCATGAGTTCGATTCGACATCCAGAATCGAATCCGTCTGAAAGGATTATGAGGGAGATCGGAAAATTTTGCAGAATCTATTGCCCGAGACAGCATTGGCGGTGGGTAGATGTTGTTCCAACCATCATGGAATGCATAAACTCAACCGTACACTAATCGACAGGGCAGATTCCTAGCGTCGTGCACTTCAACGAACATCCCGAGAGACCATGGACAGATGTCGTGCCATGTCCAGAAGATCCTAGACCATCAGTAGAGTTGAGGGTGAGAGATACGTTGGAATCTCTGAAGAAACAGGCAGAGAAGCGGTTACGACGATTGCGACGCAAACGATTCCACAGACCTCTACGTGTGGGAGAACTTGTATTGGTCAAACGTCCCGCAACTTCGGATCCACCACGGAAATTTTACCACAAATTTGCAGAGCTGTATATTGGGCCTTATCGAATAATTCAAAATTTAGAAAATAACGCGTACAAGGTACAATCCATGGATGGAACAACTGAGGCTATCTATAACGCCTCAAATCTGAAACTATACCATGTGCCAGGACAATTACCGGAGGAGAATCCAAACGATCCAGATGACCTAGAAGATGAAGGACAACCTCCAGAAGAAGACGAAGACGACGACGGAGTGGACGTCGCAGATGAAGAGGATCCTGAAGAAGAAATGGATGTAGTAAACTACATGGAACTAGAAGATCACCATTGGATGGATGACAACATTGGCGAGTCGGGAGATGAAGATTGTCTAGCATGCACGGAAAGACGAGATATCATGACCCAAGAATATTTGCGTATCCTTATGTCCAGATACGCTCTAAGACAAGAAAATGCTATCCTACGATACACTCACATTTAATAACACGAGAACCATGTGATTGGTAAGAAAAATCCCTACCCGTGATTTTTCTTATTTTAAGCAGGGGAGGGATGTGACCTTTCACAACGTCACCTATAGTATGTCATGATATCCAGGAGATGAAATATGCCGTTTTCCGCGTCATTCTACGATAAAAACTGCCCAAGTCAGAATTTTTCTGCCCGCTCCAGGACTCGAGTTGCAATATCCAGAGTCGCGCGACCCAGCTCTAGTTGCTGGTAATTAGCAGCAAGGCGGTGCAAGAGCGCTTGTACTCGAAACTCTCTCACTCCCACCGCGAGCGAGATGAAACCATACGCGTTATCACGTGACAAAGAATCTAGGTCACTAACTGAGCCCAGAGAGTAGGTCCAACGTGAAAACTAACATTATACCATGTTTTCCTCGCTCATCCACCACTACCAACTTATCGCGTTCAGCTGTTTTATTTCTGTTAATTTTTATAAATCACAAAATACCTACTGGATAATTAAGCGCAAACATTCATTTGAATCAGGGAATTTTACGCATAATTATGGGACCGAGAAGTGCTCTACTTAACTGACAGAGAGATAACTGCGCTGTAAACAAGGGCGCGTCTTAATGACTAACAGATGTTGGACTGTAGCCGTGCCAGGGAACACAAGAAATCCCCTGTGCTCGTCATCATTCACCGCCAGAAAACTAAAGGACGCTTTTAAGATTGCTTCAGAACCTACGAAGTTATTTTAATAACAGTCACTCAGTGGAGATGGGAATACAAGAGCTACATTTTGATATCCTGTTCGTTACTGTACGTTGCGTATTAACGGACCAATGTGTGAGAAAGGATTGCATTTTTTCCCCCACCCTCAGCATTCGGGTCTCTAGCGTAGCGCGCCTATATATTCATGAGCTGAGAAGGAGACACCAGCCAGTGCGTTCTTATTGTAATGCCAGTACGGTAGTATTCCGTCGTGGCTTGTGAGTGAGTCGTTTGTGAAGAAATAATCTTGTAATTTGAGTAGTGTAATACAGTGATTCATTAAATTCTGTGAGTATGTGGAAATAATCACCCTCTGAGTGAGATGTTAGCGTGTACAGTGTGCCGCAAATTAATAAATAGGAACGGTACGAAACCGTAATAACTGATACCCGTGTGAAAAAAGGTCGTACATCAAGCCTCCTATGTGTCTAATTTAATACGGCTCAGCCAACATATATAGTGACGTAGTTAGCGAAGTGGGTGGAGCGTACGTGCTTGATATCAATATGAATTACCAAGAAAGTCAGTGAACAGCTCAGTTAGACCTAATTGAGGACAGCGCCACGTTAAAATAACCCGCAGTACAGTGAGAGCTCGACTTACGGCTAAGTGCATTAGAACAGGCCTGAACAAGTGTCATGAATACGAGAATGCTAATACATTAGTGGCCTAACCACTGTCGTTTCTAGGGAAACTAGTGAAATTTCTGGGCCTATAATCGCTGCCTACAAGAATAATAGATAAATGAGAAGGGATTAATGTCGGGCTTCTGGGACATTACCGACATTAGGTTGGAATGCTCGTGCTATTGAGCAAATCCAACCATATGTTCAAATTGTGGTGTGTGATAAACTAACGTATTCACTTGAGATAATTTCCCCTCATTTACATGTCTACGTGAACGCCGGAGTGAACGCCGACGCCCATCTGAATGCCAGAATTTTGCCTGCATATTAGAGAGAACCAGACGCCTAGCTGTCTTCGCCTGGTGTAGCAGAGAACGTCGAGAACGTCATACCAGATCAAGCCGTCATGTTCGTGACCTGCCAGGAAGTCATCATGGGTCTTCACATCACCGATGACGTGATGCAAGCAGTCTAAAATCCATGGAGTGCCTCCCTGTAATGCTGTGAACGTGGTATCCAGAAGGCTGAGTACATTTCCAAGTATTTATATCTTTGAAGGTCGTGTCCCATTGTAAATATGTAAATTTTTCACTTAGATATAACGTAGACTGCAAGCACGCCATTTCAGAGGGATAATAATTATAATTTCATTTTTATTTGGGTTCTTATAGAATACTTTCTTCATGGTTTGGGAACGACCATATTTCACTACCATTTTTTTTTACAAGGGTTTGATAATGCATGACGTAAGTTTAAGGACCTCAGATTAATTATGTGTGAAGTACTGTCAAGTAAAGGGGCTTAAATAATTCTACGTAAACGACTCCAGTTATCATCTTTCTACAGCCAATAGGAGTCCTCAAAGATATCTCAGTAACTGATTTTTTTTTTGTACTTCACGAGCTCTTAGGAAATCCTCCTTACTAGAAATTAAAACTGCTGGAACAACGAATGGAGCATGAGATTGGGGTATATATCTTACATCGCTAATTAGTTCGCGAATACGCAAGTTAACTTGAATTCTGATGGCAGGAGATCATCAATAAATCTGCATCGTAGTCAATGTACCGAGAGGAGAAATGAAATGGGTGAACAGGCGGTAGCCATAAGATATAGTGTGAAATGAGAATGTTAAGTTCCCTCGGAACTCTTTAGTAACGTACACGAAGTGGATCTCGTGATGTGAACATGTTGATTAGGCCTGATATAGGGCCGTGATTTATGTGATGCCATTTGTGGCTAGTATTGAAAGAAGTGAATAGATTATTGGCCGTGGAGCCATTGCCCGAGAAGGCTAGTAGACCGCTCGTTGGAAGGGTGTCACGGATAGCTCCCAGCTGGAGTTTTATGAGCCCCTTTAAACGGGGGAGTGAAGGCGTTTTTCTTCAGTGAAATAGAACAGAGACAAGTAGTGAGTTTCTTTCCTTTTCGGTACAAAGATTACGCGTGTTAATTTAAAAAGAGCCAACGTCGCAGATATTCCAAATGAGCATTAAATGAAGGACCCCTCCAATTTATTTCTTTAATCATCCACAGCGTATAGGGAATTCCAGGTCAGATATACCCCGTCTCAGAAGGTCCTGAGTTCATCGCAGGAGACAGTAAGGCCTCCTGTCACAAGCGGCAGGTGAAATAAGACCACCTGCGGCCCATCGTGTGTATGTGAAATGTATATATTCTTGTCCATTGGTTGCAGGTAGTGCTATAATACTTTGTTTATGATGTCTGGTATTGAAGTCGCTAAATGCTTGTCCATAGGTAACATCGTTGTGTAAATAATGTCCTGATATATGTGTTGATAAAAATCCTAATGAAATGGGCGTGTTTGTCATACTGCATATTTGGCAGCGTATAACTTAAAGTACTGTTGTAACGCGACTTTCAAGGGATTGGGAGTGTAAATTGCCTATTTCAATTCATACGATACTAGCAAACTTATATCATAATTTGATGCAAGTTGAATATATTAATTTTCGACAAACAAACAGAATTACAGCTGGATATGCCTATGTTGAATAGATGTGTGTGTAAAGTGATTAGTGTAAGTGTAAAGTGAAATAATTAGAGAGAAAACGCCTCTCTAAGTCTGAGGTACCGGTAGTGTAATAGTTCGAGAGGGAGCGCCTTCTTAATTTTGAATATTTAAACGTATAATGAAGTGTAGAAAGACTACCGAACATTTAAACGTTAAGATCACCCAAGTTAATATATGTAAAGTGTTTGCACGGCATACCCATGTAAATAATGTGTTTCACTAGTATAAGTAAAAATTTATTATACAAGATATTGTCTTTCTTCTCATTAGTAATGAAATGGTATTCCTCTCATAATTAACTTTCCCCCCTACTATAGAGACTATTACTAAAGGACTTACCGCCCCATCGGACAGTCCACAGACCCAAAAATGCGATACCGACTCGGCTAGCGAATTATTCTAGTAGGGGAGGGTGAGGCTTCGACAAACCGGGCTGAGTTCGAAGCTCACCGATGGTGCTCTATTCTAACGTCATATTTATGAACAATGGTAACTGGTTCATGTACTGATGCCTTGGAAAGGTTACAATGGAAAACCACGGAAATCCTTCTTCAGGACTGCTGACAGTGCTGTTCGAACCTACTATCTCTTGGATGCAAGCACGCAGCTGCACGGCCACGTAATCGCACGGCTAACTCTCCCGATGATCTCCTTGAACTGAATGGTAGTTAAGTGACAGGGAGCGAAATAGAGATTTAGAAATATATAAACATGGTTTCAAAATTTTGCAGTAGGAATATGGAAATTCTTGTAATGGCTTAGCTACAGTAGATGGTAAGGTTTAAATGTCGATGATCCCTAGAGTGGGATTTTAACTTTAAAATAGCAAGTGTCGTCAAGATGTGCATCTAGGTTAAACACTCAAAATGAGAAGAGATGGTTTGTATGACCCATAAATTGCTAGGATTAACTGAAAAAGATATAGATTATTTAGAACGCTCACCATGGCAATTAAATAATAGCAGAAAAAATTATATACAATTTGCCAGTTATTTATTTATGGTAAACGTACACGAATTACAATTTCTAAGCTCTGACTGCTTTGTATGGGTGGGTTTTGTATTAAATTATATAAAACCAGCGGCACATACCCGTCATGTTGGCGATGTCACTGACTTTGTTTTACACCCATCACTGACGTGAGTAGTATAAGGGCCCATATAAGACATTCTGGCATTCACCGGCATGCCGATTTACAACACATAATTTTTTCCTATTGTCTTCAATAGGCCCACGAGAAAAAAAAAATAAAATATCACTGTCATGCAGATTTACAACACATAATTTTTTTCCTATTTGTCCTCAATAGGCCCAACGAAAAAAGACTGTTTAAAATACTTAAAATGACAAAAAGTTGTTTAAATACCTATAATTTACGACCTTTATATTGCCATTAAATATCGGATCTTAGGACACATGCACAACACATATTTTTTTCCTATTGTCCTCAATAGACCCACGAAAAAAAATTATGAATTCATCGTGCCAAAAATGCATCTATAAATTTTTTCCTATTGCCTTCAATAGACCCACGAAAAAAATATAAAATAACAGTTATTTAACACTATTTTTCCTATTTGTCCCAAACGCGCACCAACGAAAAAAGTTTGTTTAAATACCTAAAATGGTGAAAGAACTGTTTAAATACCTATAATTTGTCCTAAGTGGGCCCCTCGAAAAAAATATAAAATAACAATCATTTAAGACTATTATTATTATTATTATTATTATTTTCCTAATTAACAGTACTCATTCATACTCGTTCTCTGTTGAAACGACCTTCCCGGAGCAACGTTCTATCTTGTTGAAGCTAACAAGGTCATTTCCTCAATGTAATTAGTGCTTGCGGTATTAATCATTCTTCAATGTCATCTACACTGTTCCGGTGACGTAAGCGCACAGCGATGTGTAATCTTGTTTTTCCGCATGTGCTTCCCTCTTGTAGATAATACTAGATACTAGTAGATGCTTTTAGTAATGCCCTCTAGTAGCTACCGATGATACATACTTAGACAAAGACTATCAAAGCGCACTCTTAAGAGTACAGATTGAACTTTTTAGATATTTAACTTGTGTTAATCTTGCATCATATAGTTGATTAAACTGTCCTTCATTCAACAGTCATCGTAGAGTAGTTGGTTAAGTGTTGAGCTGGCAATCGAAAGCATTGAGGTTCGAGTCTAAGTATTGGAAAGAAATTTTAACATTTATTCAGCATTAAGTTCATATATATATCCCTAACAGAACGAGAATCTTTGCCACGTTAGCTCAGGTGGTTAGATGTTAGGTAAATGTCTAGGATTTGTTCTCTTTCGGTCGAAGGCGCCTCGACTGACTGGTTCGAATCTCTATTCATTCCTTTCAAAAATTCTGAGCTATATAGGAGTGAGTGTTGAGAAGTTAAGTTGGTGAAGGCTCTCCAGCGTTTAAAACGTTGAGAGATGCATTCGGAGGAGTTGGCCACTCCGGGAAAGGAAGGAAGGAAAGGAAAGAGAAGGAGAAAGGAAAGAGAGGTAGAAGAAGGAAAGAGAAGGAGAAAGGAAAGAGAGGATAGGAGTGAATAAAAACCCTGGGGGTTAGATAGAGTACAAATTAGAAAACCGGCGCCGGTATCCCCCAGGGTTCTCCTCATAGGAGTTTTGCAACATCAAACATCCTCATCAACATCAACTCAAGATAAACCTTAAGTCTGTGTGAATGAAAGACCTCTGGCGTAGCATAACTGCTCGTAAGTCTGTGTGTATGTTTTGCCTTTTTTTCTTAGTGTATACATGTTAGTATATGTGTTAATAACCATATGGAACGGTATCATAATTAGGAAGAACTACTCTTTTATCGTACGCAAATGAAAATTGTTTGGTTACGTCCTTATTTACTAAATTTTTAGTTATAGCGTCTCTGGATATTTGATTGTAGTGTAATGGTATATTTTCCCTTACTTCGCTTTCAATAATTTTTATCATAGCTTCACCATTCAGACGTTGTAAATTTCTCCAATTTAGAGTGAAACCCTTAATTTTCGTAATAGTGGAACTATCATTCTTTTTTAAATAATAACTTTTTGGCCCTGTTGATACCCACTCAACACCGCACACACCTTTTCCCAGTTCATTTGTCCATTCACCTAACATACAACCTGTTTCTATAGTATTTAAACCATTATTTTTATACACTATTGAATCAGTATCAAAATATATCACAGCATCCCCCAAATTATCTAACATCTGATACAATCGTAACCTGGCATTTGAAGTAGTAAAAGCAGCAATGAAGACGTTTGTCGCAGTATTATTTTCGATATAATAATCTTTAAAATTGTACTTCATTTGAACCATATCGTCATTGATAAAATTCACATCTATTTTCTCTAACCTGTCGTCTAGAAGAATTTCATAGAATCTATCTAGCGTAGTTACGTATTCAGTTTTACTCATATTTTGTCTCTGACCAAACTTACCCCATAAAGAATTTAAGCATGTTTTTGAAACATTACGTTTTCCTGGATTTTCTCCAATATTGTCTAAATCTAGATTAATATCTAATTTTTCCTTAACAGCCTGTATATAGTGTTCCTTGCTTTCGAAATCATCTTTCCAAGGACTTGTTTCCAGTTTGATTTTCATAAAATCTTTCACATACCCTCTAAATAATGTGTTGCTCTTCTTTTCAAAATGCCAGACTTCATATATATTTAGTATTTTATATCCCTTTTCTATAGCCATGTTGACTTCATCTGTTGTGCATGTGCCTATAAAACTTCGTTCTATTTCGGTATGGTTACAACATTTTATTTGTTCCTCTGCACACTTGTAACATAGAGGAAATAATAATTTTTCATTCTTGTCAATTTTGATTTTTGCAGGAAGTACAGGGTGATATAATTTTCTTGGTGCTGTAACTCTGCATTTTATTAATCCGTACCAAGAACGATCATAGTAATCTGGCTTATATATTTTAATTGGGTGCCCGACAGGATATTAATCATAATACTGAACTGTTGGATAAAGACTGCAAACATCTATGTATTCTATTTTGTCATGAACTCCATCAACTGTAACTCTTAGTTTTGTGGCATTCGTTCTTCCTCCAAAGAAAGCATCTCTTGGATTAAGAGGTTCAATAATTTCAGGCAGTTTTTTGTTCTTTTTCATCGTTTTATACGTTTGAGAATTTTTCCATTCGCATTCCCAAATCTCAATTATGTTGTATCCAGCATCTCGTATTTTTTTACTTCGCTCTAATGTTTTTTGATACAAATCACTCATAGTTTCCTGATTTTTGTTGTTAATACTTTCAGATTTAAAACATCTTCGACATCCGTGCCAGAAGCATCCGTGGAACTGATAAACGGTATTATTTTCTCTGTCAAAACCATCGACTTTAGCGCCCGCAATTCTAACTTCTCCACCATTCAAAGCATGCTGAATATTTTTCTTGTAATGACATGATAACCACGAAATAGATTCTTTACTGTATCTTTCATTTTGTTCTTTATCTAGTACAGCGATTGTATTTTCTTGTAGATATTTTGAACGATATATAGCCATACAAACTCCAGCTATGGTGAGGTAACAAAAAGGATCAATATTTACAATTTCTAAAAATTGTTTCCGTAATTCTAGACAGCCTCTTCGCAGAATATCAACATCTGAATTACAATATTCGTTAATTTCTTTTTTCATGTTGAATACGTAATTCTCTTCAACTCTTTCCTTATGCCATTTCAAAAACATTTCTCTGTCTTTTGGCTTCATTGTATCGACGCAGTAATATTTTGTATCTGGAATAGAACCTATATAATTTTCATTTCCTTGAGTATTAAACAAGTGTGGGAAGTATCCTTTTTTCAGTTCTTTCAATCCAAATGTTTTTGGAAAAGCACTCAGAGCACCTTGTACAAAATTACTACTGTCAATAATTTTTAGTCTGATACTCTCAATTTCAAGAAGCATAAGTTTCGTTCCAGTGTAAACAGTGTAAGGTGTGATTGTATTTTCAACGCAATATTTCAAAATAAACTGTGAATCGTAGGCCTTAGCATAATGAGCTATAAATGTATAACCCTTGTGTTCTTTAGAAATCAACCACTTACAGAATTCTTCATTTGTTTTGAATCGGTAAACTGTATCACCACTGAAATTGTGAACTATTATTAAATTAGGTATATGAATACCTGTTTCTTGCTGAGCCTCGTAATCAAACCACATATACTTTTCGGTATAGTCACAATCGTTCTTAGGTTTTAAATATCTGCCTTTTTTGTCCTTACAACACTTGAATTCAGAGATATTATCACATTTTAAAATTTTGTGGCATTCTGAGCACTCGAAGTAATAATATGGAACACGCTCTACAATTGTCTTATCGAAAGCATTCGTTAAAGTCGTGCCATCTTTACTGCAATTAGGACATCCTCTTGCCATCAAAGGTTTTCTACCTTTCTCAATTAATCTCGTACATATTCCACCTCTTTGTTTTCTTCTCTGCATGTAACATTTGTGATTTTTAATCTCTACCTCTTCTTTACAGTTTCTACACCATTCGAATCCGCATTTATGTTCTCGATTTCTCAATATAATTTTATTACATCCTGTACATTTCAAAACCGTGTCACAAACTTTTTGATGGTTATCTAAACACTCTTGATTGTAACAATATCTATTACATTGGCTACAATATATTTTATCCTCTTCCGTTTCATGTTCATCTCCAGAACACAATATACATTTGGTTTTTACCTCTTCTCCTTTACACGTATGTTTATTTTTATTATTGTACGGCTTTTTACATTTGTGACAGAAGTAAGAAGAACCCAAGAAAGCCTGCATACTGTTGATTACATCGAAGTGATTTTTATTTTTATATAGGTATATTTTTGTCTCACTATCCCTACCGCTGTAAATAATCGAGTTAAAATTTTCTGCGCATACAACGTTGATTTGAATATTTAATAACTCTTCTGTATTTTTATATCAGCCAACGTAAACCCTTCTTCATTAAATTCACCCAATCTGTTACACAATTCTGCAGCAAGTTGATCCTGTAATTTTCTCCCTTTTCTAATATATGTTACTTCATTATCACTTAATTCACGGTCAAGAATTATTTTTGTGTGATAGGTTAAAGCCACAATAACAGCTCTCGGACAACATAAATTATCAGTATTGTTGATCTGAGTTATTCGTCTTTTTGTTCTCACATCTTGACTTAAATTTATAATTTTCTTTCCACCACTAGCACCTCTAGGCATGGAAATAACTCGAATGCTAAAACCAGTTTCAGCAAAGTCTAGAGTTTCGTTTGAAGTTAAAATCTGTGCTATTCTTTCGGAAAATGAGTGAACTGATTCCTTGTAGCTGTGAAATTTGTAAAGTCCTGTAGAGATGGGATTATTAAAAGATAGATTATTAGCCACAATACACACCATATCGTCTCTTCGTAGTTTAGTCCTCTTTGGAACCAACTTTAGCATTCTGGTTAGTGTGTCTTCAATTACGTTAACATCAGTAGTGGTATTTGCGTTGTTATTGAATTCAAAACGGTAATTAATTTCGTAGGATTTATATTTTTCATTAAACCTTGGTTTTGATTCTACGATGTTAAAAATATCTGTTCTTTCTCTCTTGAACTCTTTCTTTTCATTTCTTGGTTTCTTAAACAGTTTATTGCTAAAGGGAAATATATCTTTTAATTTTTGTGGTCTCTCTCTACTGGTGCCAAATAATTCATCATCGAACCGATAAAAGTAATTAATATTTGGAACATGCTTTTGTCTTGGAGGTCTTGGTTTTTCAAAGATATCATTACTAAACTCGAGGAATGGATTACTTACAGATTTTTCTCCTTGTATAAGATTTTGAAGTCTTTGAATCAGATCAGCCTTTCTTAATGTAGAATAATTCCTAATACGATTTTCTCTTGCTAATGCTCTCAACTCTTTTACATTTAGACTGTTCAAGTTATTATTGTTAATTGGCGGTACCTCTGGGGGATTTTGAAGTCTTTGAATTAGATTAGCTTTTCTTAATTGAGAAAAATTTCTAAGACCTCTTGTTCTAGCTAGTTCTCTTAAATCTCTCACTGACAGATTTCTCAAGTTGTCCATTTATATAGGAAAAAAATTATGAATAATATTTTCTTGTGAAAGAGACTACGCCTTTTCTATTTATATAGGAAAAAAATTCTTAATAAAAAAATAAAAAATGAAAAGTGAAAAATAAAAGAATATTCAGCATAATTTAAGCGGTAATTTTCTCATGATAAGGTAGTTTTAGATGACTTCTCATACTACATCTGGAGAGAACCTTTCCACAAATGCATTCAACTTTCTCTGTTAATTTTGATTGGTATTTGTCATAATAAGCTTTGGCACAATCTTTACATCTATAATCACTCGTACAATTTAAACAACGTTTTTCTCTTGTTGGTTGACCACATTTATGATTATATCTGCTACCATTCTTAATGTTTTCATTACATACTGGACAGGTAATTGTTTTTTGTTTCCAGTTACGTTCGAGTTCCTTAAGATGTTCGGAATTTTTTTCTCTGTACTCTTTTTGTTTCTTCTTTATACATTCAAAGCACCCACTCTTCGATGGTAAATTTTTCTGTTTAGTTATTTTGATCTCTTTATGCATTTCTTTCTCTTGTTTACACAAGGGACAAATAACCATAGAAACAGTTTCCATTTATTATAGGAAAAAAACATCAGTAAAAAATCTCTAAAAAATAAATCTATTGAATAAATATATTTATTATTAAATAAAACGATGGCGTCCCTTAAAGATGTTTGTTTTCAGCAAATAAGAGATAATTATTATTACGGATTGTTTGGAGATTTTAAATTAATTATAGATAAAAACACTGGATACTTCAATGCAACGAAATTATGTAAAGAAGGTGGTAAAAGATTTGATAATTGGATTAGAAATGCAAAATCTAAAGAATTAATGAAATATTATGATAACGAAAGTGTTTCCTCAAAAATTAGGAGTCACTATTTGATTAAAGGAAATGTTGATGAAACATATAATAAAATTATTTCTGGAACGTATGTACATAAAAAGCTATTACTTGATATCGCTACATGGATTTCAAAAGATTTCTATGATAAATGTTATGATATTATTGAAGATTATTTTGTAAATGAATACAAATTAAAATATGAAGCCAAAAATGAAGAGCTAGAAAATAAACTCAATGAAATAACACAAAATATGGATCAATTAAAAGCAGAAAACGAAAAATTAGAAACAAAACTTGAAACTATAAAAGAAGATGTAGCTCCAAAAACCAGAAAAAGTAGTAAACATCACACTTTTACAATCGTTAGAAAGAATAGTATTAATCCTGTTAGAGAATATTATTTCATAAGAACAATAAGAAGTAATTACAAGAAAAGTATTGATCGTCTTAAAGCAAAATATCCAAATATGGAAATAGTTGGTGAAATGAAATATGATCCCAATGCATTTAATTTATTTGAGAGAATGAGAGATTCTTTGAAATATATTGATTGTAAGTTCAATCATTTTCAAATTAAAAATGAAAAAACATTACAAGATTTATTTGACGACATTGAAAAACTTACTTCAGAAAAAGTAATTTAAAACTGTTTTTTATTTATTTTATTTTATTTTTTACTTTTATACTATAGCACTATCTTTCGGTACCCAACCGTTGTATGAATTATTGAACCCAAGCAACTTGAAAATAAAAAAAAAATTAATAATCATTAATTTATTAAAAAACACCTTCATCAGGATCAATTTCGGTTTCGATAGAATCCTCATCAAGTGTTATTTCACCGAACATAATTATTTTCACTTGAGTGGGTAAGATCTTAAGACCTTCATTAATTTTAAATGTTATTTTGTTGTAAATATTAACCTTAAATGGTTTACTTAAATTTAAATGAGTGATAGTTTCTTCCATCGGATTATTTTGGGTATACACAGAAAAAACTTTATTGATATCGCTTCCTGAATGTATCTCTGGAACGGGTATTTCGATATCAAATATTGAAACAACTACTTTTCTAATATACAGCTCATAGCAAAATACGTAGCTTATTTCAGTATCTAATTCAGTTGAAAATTTCTTTTCTATTTCAATTTTATCAAAAACTTTCCTGTTTATTTTATTTACCTGCCGTTCTAGATTATGTATATCATTTGTTAAGGGAGCAATTTCTGTTTTTGTAGAATAGTCTCGAAATACTGTTTCAATTTCTTCCTTTGTATAATAATTTTTAAACTCATCTTTAGGTATATCTTTTGAACTTGTGACTTTTTCTAATGCTGTATTAAATTGTTTCAAATTAATTGCGTCACCATCTTCAACACCATCGCCAATATTTCTTAATATCTTTTTTCTGAAACCGAAATAATCCTTACCATACCAGATTCTACTTTTGAATTCTTCATCAAATTTGTCTTTAGATATAAGATCTTTAGTTTTATTATCAATACTGTTTATTAATTTTGATATCTTTTTGGATTCGTCGTCAAATTTCTTTTTAGTTAACAAATCTTTAATTTTATCATCTATATCTATCTTTTCATAAACACTCTCCAGTTCTTCCCTTATTATAATACTATCGTGTTCTTTAATTTTATTACCGAATATATCCATTTATTATATCCAAAATTTATGGCCCTATAACACTATCTTTCGGTACCCAACTGTTGTGTGAATTATCGAACCCGAGCCACTTGACATATACTTGATCACCTTTTTTTCTTAGAACCTTTTCAACCAAGTAGTGATCAGGATGTTTTGTTTTCTGCAGTTCTTGTTCGTAAAATGTGCCCTTAATCTCTTCTCCTCTATAGTCTTTTAGAAAATAGTAGATAGGGTTCGTTGCAAAAACTTTGTCAATTTTAAATATTTCTGTGGACCAGTTCCCAGTATATCCTTTTTCAAATAACCCTTTTATTTTGCTTACACGTACGTAATCACCTATTTTAAATTTTGGTTTTCCATGTATAGTAGGCTCAGAATCAAATAAATTATTATATACATCTTCTCGGTTCTTTGGACTAACATCTACTGGTTTCATTTTAATAGTGCGATGAAATGTGTTATTATAGTCATGTACTAATTTTGGGAGAATGTCTACCCATTTATAATTTCCTTGTATTGAAAACTGCTTCCACATTTTTTCTTTCAGTGTTCTATTGAATCTCTCAACAACAGCTGCTTTGAAAATTGAAAATGTAGAGTAGTGATTGATGTTGAATTTCTTCATGAGATCTTGTACATCCTTGTTGTAAAACTCTTTACCTTTATCTGTCTGTATATTTTTTGGAGATCTATTTGATGTTTTAAATATATGGTCTAGTGCATCTCTAACACGTTTACCTGATTTATCTTTAAGTGGTATAGCCCATGCTAACTTGGAAAACACATCGATGACAGTCAGTAAATATTTATTGCCTTTATTGATTTTTGAAATTCCTTTCAAGTTACCAGAATCCATTTCTACAAGATCAGCTTGCCATAGATCATCGATACCGTATGTGATAGTTTTTCTAGTAGGATAATTTCTTCTAGCTGGTTTGTGTACTTCATCGATAATGTCTTCTCGTATTCCGTCACCGATCAATTTTTTTTTACAAATTGACTTTTCTTTGCACCACATACCGAACATATACCTGATATTCTCTCTCTTCCATTTACTGTTTTCACTCGTTGAGAATCAACTGTGTTTGTTTCTTTCTTACACTTCAGGCACCAAATATGTTTCATTTATAGTGTAAAAAATTCTCAACCTTATTGTAACTCTAATATTATGGTAGTCGTAGTACCATTAAAGTCAATCAAGTCATCATTTTCATCTGTAATCTCGAGATGTATATTTTGAATTCTGTCATAAATCGGAACAAATAAAGGGTATTGTGGTTCGTAGATTATTGCTCCTCCAAATTCAACATCTGGCATAAAACAAGCAATTACGTTTGTTTCTCGGTGATAGTGATTCCCATCTTTTTCAAACATTCCATCGGCTAAATTAAAGTGAACTTTGATCATTTCGAAGGGTATTATTTTTGGTAAGTCAAGCGCAAGGGTTTTTGTTTTTGGATATACGATTTGATCATTAAATCCTAACACTGAACCGATGCTCTCTTCTTTATCAAAGTACAATTTAAAATCGCTTTTAATTTCAACTCTATTTAGCTGTTTATTTGCTTCAATACTTATATTGGTAGCATTGAAAGGTGGTTGACTCTGAATACTTTTTTCTAAACTCTCTAATGTATATTGTCCTGGAGGAATAATCATCATAGATATTACATGTGTTCCATCATCCGATGAACCAGGAAGAACTTTTTCATAATGTAGTTTATTGTTTTTTGAAGTTACATTTGGTGTCAAAAATCTAGAATAAAATCCAGCGAGCCTAACTTTTCTAAACTCGCTATTCAAGGGTACTGTTAGTCGCTTTTCTAGGGTAGATGACTCTCCGATCAACTTTAATAATCTACTCATTTATTATAGCTAAATAAATGAAGATTGATTGGGATCCAAAAATACGATTACCAGAAAAGGAGATAAAAACTAAACATGGAGAGCTTTTACCGAATTCTATTCGTTGTGCTATCGTTGGTTCGAGTGGATCTGGAAAAACTACACTTATGATAGATAATTACATCTTAGCTCCAGGATGGCTTAATTGGAAGAAAATCAACCACTTGTACGTTTATTCAAAGAGCTTAGATCAATCAAAGTATCAGGATCTCATCAGCAGATGTAAGAAAATTGAAGATAAAAATGGTCTTTCAATAGCTACGTTTATAGATAATAATGAAGATGCTATACCTTTAGACGAGTGTGAAGATTGTTCTATACAGTAGTTCTATTTGACGACTTTATTCTAGAAAATCAAGATATTGTTAGGGAATACTTTACGAGAGGAAGACACAAGGATATTGATTGTTTTTATTTAGCTCAAACTTACTCTAGAATTCCTAAACAGTTGGTTAGAGATAACTTGAACTTTTTAAATATATTCAGACAAGACGACACCAACTTAAATCACATTTACCATGAAAAAGTAGGTGGAGATATGAAATTCGATAAATTTAAAAACATGTGTAGTAATTGTTGGAATCAAGATTCTTTCGGATTTCTAACTATAGATTTGACACGCAAGACACATGATGGAAAGTACAGAAATAAAATTCAAACATTCTTGTAAACAGACACAACAGACACAACAGACAAACACACTGTTTTTTTCGTTATATAAATGTTAGCACATTACGAGTCTATGACAGCTAAGCCAAAGAAAAAGAAGACAACCAAACAGAGAGAACAAGAAACTTCGAAGGACTCGGAGGAATCTGAAGCCGTCAAACAAGCAAAAT
Organism: Anabrus simplex; assembly: GCF_040414725.1. Classification (NCBI taxonomy): domain Eukaryota; kingdom Metazoa; phylum Arthropoda; class Insecta; order Orthoptera; family Tettigoniidae; genus Anabrus; species Anabrus simplex. The sequence continues at coordinate 192,917,580 of NC_090267.1, read as the reverse complement.
TAAATATTAGAAAAGCAGAAGAATTGAAAGAAGGTTTCAAAGCTTGGAAGAGACAACCAATTACAGAATATGAAAAGTACAAGAAAGAAGACCAACCTGTTATAGATGCCATTAGTATGGTTACTAATAAATTAGAGGCATTAGAAGATAATGTTGTAAAAGCTATAGAAGAAAACAGAGAGGTTGAAAAAAGATTAGTACCATACAAACACGATGACTTTAGTGATTTATTTCCGATACCACCAACACCCGAAGAAACATCGTTTGAGAGAAAGTTATTCCTAAGTGACGATGAATCAATCTCTTCTACAGCAAGGAGAAATTTAGAACCACTCTTGGAGCAAGTTGAAGAGAAAGAAAAGAATAGAATTGCTAGAAAACGTATGTTAAAAGATAGTCCTAGTCTCATAAACGTAGGGCCCGAATTACTAGAAGCCATTAACAATTCTGATGATTTTATATTTGGATTTAGACCTGAAGGAAAAGAGAGATATATTGGTGATTCGAAAGTTACATTCGATCACGATGATTTTATCGTTCAGAAAACAGGTAAAAAATATACAGGGACAAAAGGTCTTCTAACACTTCTAACAAGGAAGGAGATATCCAACAAAGAGTATACGGAGGACGATTTAAATAACTACAAAGAGATAGCTGAACACACGAATTTGATTTTCGAGGACTATAATCCCGATACAGGAAAAGTACGATCATCAAGAGGAGAAAAATGGACAGATATTTTTAGTGATCTATGGAAAGACATTAAGGTAAAGAGAGGAATAGGAAAAGTATCAAGATCAGCATCTTTAACTACTCCTCCAAAATCTGCAATGTCTCCTGTAAAGACTGGTACAGGGTTTGTGAAAAAATACACAGAAAAGCCTGTACAATATGTTTGGATGAATGATGTTCGAGATTTGATTGATAGACTTGCTGTCATTCACGGTGAAGAGAATGCTGGTAATAATAATTTTTTAAATGAGAAGGTTGGAATCACACAAATGTTAACGAGTAAGTTTAATGACTTCATTGTGAATCATCCTAAAGGTATTCCTTATCTTATTCGATTCTTGAGTAATCTTCCTCATACTTTTTGGAAATCTGAAAAACATGGAAAAGGAATAGTAAATTGGGCTTTAAATAATTTACCTCTTCCAGAAATGCATATACCTGGATTTAATTATTGTGGCCCTTACACGAAGTTAGAAGAACGATTAGCAAGAGGTGATAAAGGAATAAACCCTCTCGATGAAGCTTGTAAATCTCACGATATAGCATACAGAGATTATAAAGATTTAGAACATAGACATGTAGCTGATAAAGAATTACAACAAGCAGCAAAAGAGAGAATGTATAGTAAAGATGCTGATATGAAAGAAAGATTGGCTGCTGCAGCTGTTAGAGGAATAATGTACTCTAAAAGAAAATTAGGTATGGGTATAGAAGTTGATGAGAACGGATTAGGATTGTAATATATTTTTATCTATATAAATGAGTCCAATTAGTATTAACTATACAACTTGTCCAAATGGTAAACCCAAACCCAAATCTGTTTCTATTAAATTTCCAAAAGATAAGGTAAAAGAACTCAATAGCATCGATGATTATTTGACTGCCACACAGAAGACGAGAAAACAAAATCAAATAAAGAAAGGTGGTAATTTACTCTTAACATTTACTATACCTGTACTAAAAAAAATATACGAACATTTAATAAAACAGAAAGAGGGTTCAGGTCTATCAAAACATGAAGGAGGAATTTTACCACTTATATTTGCTGCACTTGGTGCTCTTGGTGCATTAGCTGGAGGTGCGGCAGCAATAACAAGTTCTGTACACAATAAACAAAAGAATGACGCTGAACTAGAAGAACAAAAGAGACACAATCTAGCTGTAGAGAAAAAAGGTTCTGGTTTACCAACAATTCTCGGATCACTTTTAGTCAAGTACGGTTTAGAAAAAATTATTGAGGCACTAAAAAAGAAATCTGGTCGAGGGATTTTTTTAGAGAAATAGACGATGGTATATTAAATTCATTGATCAAACAATACCCACAGGCACTGAGTAATTTTGACATAGAGAAATTAGTTAAAAAATTAACGATTAAAAATTTTAGAGGTGTGTTTATGATTGATGAACTACCAACTAACCCTAATAAAAAAATTGAATCAGGGATTGTAAATCTAGATACTTCTGATCATGTTGGTACGCACTGGATTTGCTACTACAAGAAAGGTGATGAAAAATTTGTATTCGATTCCTACGGTGGTAATGTTCCGAAAGAATTAGTTGATTATCTTAAACCCGAAAATTTATTCTTTAATGCTGAAAGAATACAAAACTATGACGAATATATCTGTGGTCACTTGTGCCTATTTGTTTTAAAACTGTTTTCGGAAGGACATAGTAATCCGAGTGAAATTTTAGATATCGTAAATAACGTTAGACGATAAAGCAAAGACACGATATTTTCTTTTATATAAATGGAGAAAATCGAAAGCTATCAGTGGCATTCATTCCCAGTGAATGAAAGAACTAAAAATAATGTCATGGTTCCAAACAAAGACACTGAAATAGAAGTCAAAGTTGGTGATGGATGGATAAAAGATAAATTCCAACTATTAATGAATTTAAATGTTACTCATGTTAATGGCACAGACTATACACATTACGAAGGAAAATCGAACGTGAGACTCATAGATAATTATCCAGCATTCTTGTTCTCTGCAGTAACTGTTAAAAAAGGTAACAATGTTGTTTCTAGGACAGAGAATCCAGGTATCGTTGCCTCTGTATTGCATAAACTCCTTTCGTCTTTAAGTGAGGAAGTTAGACTTGAATCTAACATTGTCAACAATGGAAAATTGCAATCAAAATCAGTCGAAGTACTGTATCCGTTAGAAAAGTTGGGTGGATTCTTCAAAGATTATCAAGATATTGAGTGGGAAGGTAATTATACAATTAGTTTCACTTGGAGCCCAAGCGCAGGAGATGTGCTATATAGATGGTTCAGTAAAGATGAAACAGGAGGCGATATCGCAGGAACTCGGCCTGAGGAAGGAAAAGTAACTATTACACATTTAGAGATACGCACTCCTGTTGTCAAGTACGAACCAAATTATGAAGTTGAGTGCAGAGAACAAATATATAAAAATCCAAAAAGTCTCATCTCATTTTTTGACCTACAAGCACATGAATTTTCAGATATTGTTGGTAAAAGGAACTTTGAGATAGATATTACCAATTACTATCAGTCTATGGAGTTTGATCAACCTTTATTTATTTTTGTAGTATTCCAGACAAACAGAAAAGGAAATCAGTTGCTAGATTCGTCTCTCTTTGACCACGTACAGCTTCAGAACATATACGTAAAAAATGCTCGAGATGAAATATTTCCAGAAGAATCTTGGAATCTTGACCCTCCAGGAAAATTCTTAAAAGCTTACGACGCATTTACAGATTTCAAGAGAATAACTCAATTAAGCACAGATGTTGGTATTAGTCCTCGTCAGTATATTAAATCATATCCTGTTTATGTTATTAATATGATTAAACGTAGAAATGTTATAACTGCTACAAAAACAAGTATGAAGTTGTGTGCAACATTTAATGCACCTATTCCTGGTAATACATCGATGTATGTAATCATGTATGGAAAGAAGAACCTAATCTTCGATGCTCAGCATAGACTAATTACAGAAAAATTTTAAGCTATATAAATGAATAAAAAACTAAAAAGCATTCTAGAGTTGATTGCTGTATGTTTTTCATCATTAGTTAGAAAACGCGAGAAGGAGAATAATTAATTCAAAATCTTTCTTTTATATTTTTATTTTGCAGGGTTGTATTAAGGACAAATACGATGATAATAATAATAGTCTTAAATGATTGTTATTTTATATTTTTTTCGAGGGGCCCACTTAGGACAAATTATAGGTATTTAAACAGTTTTTTCACCATTTTAGGTATTTAAACAAACTTTTTTCGTTGGTGCGCGTTTGGGACAAATAGGAAAAATAGTGTTAAATAACTGTTATTTTATATTTTTTTTCGTGGGTCTATTGAAGACAATAGGAAAAAATTTATAGATGCATTTTTGGCACGATGAATTCATAATTTTTTTTCGTGGGTCTATTGAGGACAATAGGAAAAAAAATATGTGTTGTGCATGTGTCCTAAGATCCGATATTTAATGGCAATATAAAGGTCGTAAATTATAGGTATTTAAACAACTTTTTGTCATTTTAAGTATTTTAAACAGTCTTTTTTCGTTGGGCCTATTGAGGACAAATAGGAAAAAAATTATGTGTTGTAAATCTGCATGACAGTGCTATTTTATATTTTTTTCTCGTGGGCCTATTGAAGACAATAGGAAAAAAATTATGTGTTGTAAATCGGCATGCCGGTGAATGCCAGAATGTCTTATATGGGCCCTTATACTACTGACGTGTAACCTGCCATTTAAATTTCACTGGTAACGAAATAAGTTAGCAAATCGATTAATTAGTTTCTGATGATTATTGGTTTCAAACTGCAGCAAACCCCGCGCACACTTTTGTCTGGTCTGTGAATTACCAGGACCGTCCAAGAACCGGCCAAACACCCAGCCTAATAGCGCTTGGTTTGCGGGTCCTCCGGAACGCATATTTTAATACATAAAATCGATTTTCTTGGAGAACCATTACACTTATAAACAGAAAGCACGTAAATTTTGTAGAATTTAAAACACACGTGCTGGAATCTATTTTTTGATATGATTAAAGTCTCTCCCATTATTTTGTTTTTAGCGGATAAAACATGCTAAAGTTCAGTAAATACGTACCTACATGTAAATGGCCGTCATTTTCAAAATACAATAAGCCTGTGCAAGAACTAAATATCTCCGCTACATCTCTACTAAATTCCAATTCATTTTATCCCATGATTTTGGCGTGATTGAGCGAGAAATAAACACAAGGACTCTCCAGAGACCACACGACATCTTTATCTCATTTTATGCTATTACACGAACTTTTCAAATAATATACATTAACGTCAATGTTCTAAAATTAAACATAGTTACTCATGTGACAGTCCTCGCTGAGAATGTTTGTCCTAAATTTCACGAAATTCCTCGAAGTGATTTAGACATGTCGTCGTTTCGGAAGGCGGACAGACAGACAGCCATCTTTTTATTATATAGAGATGGAATATGCTGCTGGGTTATCAGATCGATTGTGTTATTTTTTATTAGATATCACATATTTAAGATTTCAAATTCCTACTTTACTCATTTTATCCGATTGTAACCAGTTATAACCAAAATGAACTAATTGGGGAGCCAATACATTGTTTGAGATAATTTAAAATCCCTTGTTGTCTTGCAATAAGTGTAATTATCTTTAAATAAAATATACGGTAGTATGTTAGTTATTATCAGTGCATATCTGTCAGAACTGAAGGAAATAAGGTTACATGTATGGGGGAAATTTACGTAATTCACGATATATTATTCTAATTCAAGGTAATATACTGAGAAATTTGCAATTCAGTACATTACCCTGACCATTTCTAAACTTATTAAATTCGCAGCGTAAGTGGATATGACTGAAAGGAATGCCGTAATTCTCCGTCGCTTACATCAAACCAGTGAAACAGAAAACTACATGGAAATATGAATAAATAAATGAATTTTATTTCTTCCTCTATTCTTAATGACATTTTTCCAAGTTGTTATGGTCAGAACTTTGTACGGATTTGATTCAGTTATATCGCCGGATTTCGTCCTGAAGACCAACCCGATGCGGTGGGACGTGTTTCTTTGGTGATTGATAGTGTCGTGTAGTGTGTGCGGATTAGGTGATGTGTATTAAGATGAACACAAATGCCTAGTCCCCGAGCCAGAGGAATTAACCCTACGGATTTCCTCGGTTCGGTCGGTAAACTAACTCGGGGTCATTTGAACCAAAGACCATTCGGCCGAGGAGCCGGACTCCGTCTCTTTTCTTAGATTAGTGACAATGAGGTACTGACAAACACCAAGCAAGTTAGCTGCGTAGTAAGAGCCGTGTAGCTTTGAGCTTGCTTTCGAAAACTCTGAATATTGTTTACCGCAGGTTTCCATTTTTACCCCAGGAAAAAGTTGGGACTGTACCTTAATTAACGCCACGGCCAATTCCTCCCCTGCCCTAGCAATTTCCTATACCATTGTCATCAAAAACACATGAGCTACACCGACGTTAAACCACTAACAAGAATAGAACTGATATTTGTATTACATTGCGTTTGAAAACAACGATTACCATTGCTGTCTTTAAGCCTAAAACTGAACCGTCTAAAACAAACCCTGGTGCGGATGTGGAATAATATGGTCGATCTCTTTCCCCTTGGATGAGAAGCATTTAGCGTCTATTCCTTCCCTAGTCTTGGTTAAGTTTCCACTTGAGACTTCAGGAAAGCTGCACATGTATTGAGTCCGAAGGTGGGGATACGGAACTAAATTATGCATTAGCGTTCAAATATTTACGAAGTAAAATGGGAACATGCGAGAATGACGATAATAGTTCGTAAAAAAAGAAAAGTGGAGAAGTTTGTAACAAACAGAAGAGAATATAGGGAGACAAAGGAAGTTCTTTTAAGAGTGCATAGCACGCGAAGGCCGTTACCAGATGAAGATATTGCACACATTTTTCTCGAACATCACCAAATATATGTCTATGGATTAAACATATTCTCGGAAATATCTTCGTAAGCAAACACGAGAACGGCTGAAATGAACTTTTCGTGAAATATGTGGACAATGTGATTTTTTTTCTAAAAGAAGAACTTGAGTGCTACTAAAGTACATTAGCATGATCACGAGGCAGGCAGTCTCTGTAAAGTATTCAACCTCTACAGACAAACTAAAATAAATCTGAATAAAAGTTCTGCGGTTAGAATCTCGAAGTGACTTCAGTTCTTTAGAGATTGCAGCAGTTGTGTGGGACACCACCAGCTTTTTTTCTCATAACACACGTACAACTGGCAGTTGTCACATTTAGACTCAATTGATAGATATTATTATTATTATTATTATTATTATTATTATTATTATTATTATTATTATTATTATATACATATTCATTTAGGGCTGTTATTGCCTTACATAGTCCAGTCTGCAAGTCTCTGTGAATTTACGAAACGTCTCCACAATCCTCTACTTGAACTAGCTCTGCGACCTCGTTTAGTTCCATTCCTCTTAATTGATTAGAAACTGAGTCTAACCATAATTCGTTTCGTCTCCCTCTACCTCTATTAACCTCCATGAGCAAGTCCATTATTCTCCTATCCTCCTCAATTGCCCTCACTTGACACGACGACCGAAGCTTGTTTATGCGTACAGCCTTTACATCCCTTGCCTTCATATCCTCATTCCGAGTATCACCCTGCCATTGTTCCCATCTGTTTGTACCAGCGATCATCCTCCCTGCTTTCACGTCTGCTACTTTTGACTTATGAATATTCTGAATCCACCCAGATTTCACTCCAGTACAGCAAAGTTGGTATGAAAACACACCGGTGCAAAGATAGTTTCATTCGGGACCTGATTCTTTCTTACAGAATACTGTTGATCGCAACTGCGTGTTTACTACATTAGCTTTTCTACGTCTTTATTCACTCTCTCTCACTCTACTACCATTCTGGGGGAATACACATTCTAAATACTTGAAATGATCTTCCTATTCCAGTTTTTTATCACACACCTGACATTCAATTCCCTTAGGTTTCTTCCCTATTGGCATCAATTTAGTCTTGGAAATGCTAATTTGCATATCACTACACCTACTTTCCTGTTCCAAGATATTAGATTGCAGACTTTCAGCACATTCAGCCGTTGAAATCAAGTCGTCGGAGTAGACTACTTACTAAATTTCCACTTAACTCAATCCCTCCCTGCCAGTATATGCCTTTCAGTAGATAATATTCATGTAAGCTGTTAGCAACAAAGGTGAAAGATTACAGCCTTGTATAACTCCCGTAAATACTGTGAACCAATAACTAATTCTACCTCCAATTCACACTGTAGCGCAATTATCAACATACATTTATTTGATTAACTGCAATAATCTACCCTTCATCTCACAATCCCTCATTGTGGCTAAAAGCTTTTCCCTTGGTACTCTACCGTATGCCTTCTCTAGATGTACAGAACATAAACCTAACTGTCTAGTCCTTTCGTAGCATTCTTCAATTACCTGGCGCATACTGAAAATCTGGTCCCGATAGGCTCTCTATGGTATAAAACCACACTGCTTTTCACCCAACTTACTCTCAACCATAGAGAACACCCTGTCTTCCAAAATTGCACTGAATACCTTGTCTGGTATAGGCCTCCTAATTAATTAAATATATCGATATTTGTTCTAATCCACCCTGATCCCTTGCTTATGGTTTGGTGCAATAAGGAGAAACCTTACTAATATGCCATGCTTATTCTCTGCGAAGTCAATAAATACCTGCCTTACCACGATATTTCACCCCTCCCGATCGAATTTCATCCATTCCTGTTGCTTGATGACAATGAAGTTTATTTACCATTCTTTCCACTTATTGAGGCATAATTTCATTGACTTCACTCTACTCCTCCCCATGAGCTCGGTTGTTTGGGACATCAACAGAAAAGTTTCCTTTTACGTTGAGAACTTCAAAATGTTCCTTCCACCTACCAAGTGATTCCCTGGCATTTATTACGGCTTCACCTGATTTACCCAACCTATTATGAGATCATCCGATTTACCCACGACGTTATTCATTTCCTTTTCCTCTCCCTATCAAAGATTCCTTATTACTGTCCAGAAAGTTTTCGCTGCTGCTTGACCAAACATTTCCTTGTTATTACTGCAGTCTTTCCCTTACTTCCTCTTGGATTCAACAATTATTGGTTTTGCTTTCCTTTCATCGATGTACAATTCCCTGCTGCATCAGTCTTTGTTTGGAGCCATTGTGGCTTTTATTATCCTTAAACACAGTTGACTTGGTATTCCCTTGTTGTTTATATCACAGCATCACCCATTATCTTCTCTATCCTGAAATTGCTTACTGCCTATTCTTTGGAACTTTTCTCTAATCATAAGCATGTACTTCTAATTTCATTGCCTTGGAGATTCTCTACCATTGCTAGTCTGCAGAAAGATTTCACTTTCTCTATCTTAGGCTTGAAGAGAGGCCTACTTAGTTCACTGCAGATCAGATAGTTATCTTTAACAACACCCCCTCCCTCCGCGGAATACCCGAACTTTTCTAACAAATTCGGTTATGATATAATCTACAATATTACGGATCTGATGCTCTACTCTACCATTTCATATAAAGCGTGTAATAACCGTATGGTTGAAGGGTATATTCGTTAGTGTTATTCCCATATTAGAATGGAAGTCCATTAAACGCTTTTCATTCCTTTTTGCCTTCATATCTCTCCCTCATTTAACCTCCACCTTCTCATATCCTTCAGTTCTAATTCCAACTCTAGCACTGAAGTCGCAAATTAGAACTAGCCTAGCCTTACTTCTTGACCCTGACTACGATGTTCACTCAGTGCTTCATGAAACCTGTTACCCTCATTTTCACCTGCACCCTCACATGATGTATAGGCTGAGACAATTCTAGTCCTGATTTCTCCGTGTGATAAATCTACTCAGATCACTCGCTCATTTACGTGCCTGACAGAAACTATGTTGTGTGCAATAGTATTCCTGATGAACAGTCATAACTCACACTCCTGTTAACACCTGTTAAATATGTATTTTATCAGAATATTGGAGCACGTACTGTGTGTGACCACTAGGATCCTGAATGTGATGAAAACGCTAGTAGGTGTAAAGTTACAATTTGGAAAAATGTAAATCAACTATTTGTATGCACAGTTAAAGGAGGTTTATGCAGAATAATGCCTCTCTACTTCGTCATCTATCCTTACCCGAATAACATTAACTCCTAGCACATTCGACCTCGTCATCTTGCCCGATGCAGCCAGTTCTACTTCCTTTCTTTCTTTCTTTCTTTCTTTCTTTCTTTCTTTCTTTCTTTCTTTCCTTCTTTCTTTCTTTTCCTTTCTTTCTTTCTTTCTTTCTTTATTTCTTTCTTTCTTCTTCCGTAACTCCCCAATAACGTTGAAAGCTCCCATCGAATTCTATTTTGTTCACCAAGTTGATTCCAAGGAGTTCCTCGTCTGTCCAATTGAATCGGGGCTCCGTAACTCCCATAGGTCCGAGGCTTGCTTAAAACATTCTAACCCTGCTCGGTAAGAATTCTACGAAGCAGGATGCTGTCCCACTTACTCTTAGTCCCAGTGATAAAGTATTCTCTAGCGGGCTTTTAACCCCGGTAGATTGTATAGTCCTAGTCACCTAAGCACAACGAGGGCCATGACGTCCGAGATGCCACTCCTATTCCATAACAACTGGTAACATGACTCGCAGGACCACTCAGCCGTTTCCCTTGGTTAACGAACCAAGACGTGATTACAGTAACGCACACCACAATTATTATTATTATTATTATTATTATTATTATTATTATTATTATTATTATTATTATTTCCTAAGATATGTGTCTAGATACGTTATTCCTATTTTATTCCGTTAGCTTGGGATACTAAATCAACAATTTCAAGGACCTACAAGAGGAATAGTTTGGGTTGGACTATACCGATTGCAATATAACATGGTGGGACGATCAATGAAGACATCTTGAACTTAATGGTAATTGTCGTTGTGCAATAAAATAGTATTTACTTACTTTTAGTTTTCCTTCTGTTTTTAAGGCGCGTGGTGTTTCTAAGGCATCGATTAGGATGAAACTTGTTAGGATTATCCATTAAAACGCCAGAAGAACGCTGCATGCCTTATTTGACTTATGTCATCTATGATTATCTCACAGTTTTGTCATATTCATATTGCCCGCTGCCTTCCTGCACATGACAACGATTTCTTAAGTTATATTACACCACTCGTTTGGGGTAAGTTCATACATATATAGTGGTTCATGTTACATAGGCTGTTACATAGCTTGACAAAATTAGTGATTCTTAACAGTAGTTTGGCAGTTTCCTTGTTTGTGTTAATAAAAGCTTGTTTATATACTGTAGATGACCAAGAGCATATGAAAGTAAAAATCCACAGCCTGTTTCCAGTCATTTAACCAGGTCTGGAATGGAATGAATGAAGACCCTATCTAGCGGCGAGGGTACGAATTGTGCCGGCTGCCACAACCTGTCGCACTCTTCTGCGGCAATGATTAATGACTGACAGATGAAATTAAATGAAATTGGAGAATATTTCTGTAATGAATGATGACAGAGAAAACCGGAGTACCCGGAGCAAATCCTGTCCCCGCTCCGGTTTGTCCAACACAAATCTCACGTGGAGTAACCGGGATTTGAACCCTGGAATCCAGAGGTGAGAGGCCGGCGCACTGCCACCAGAGCCATGGAGGCTCTCGACCAAGACCACATACTGCATAATATTTTGGCCGATATCATAAACGATACAGAAGTATTAAAATCCAAATACTTCGATATATTAATATAATTTACCTGTCAATAGAAAAGGTTTGTAGATAGTTAAATTCTGTTCGCATTCTCAAAATCTCGTGCTCTATATAAACTACGGTATTTTACTTTAAAATAGAACCTTCAGTATATTTCTACTACAGATGAGCAACTAAATGATCCGAGCCACCCAGATATTTTTTAGCAGTTTTACGATAAAATGATTATCACCATGAAATTTAAGACATGTTATTCGATCATTCGCCCAAGTTTCATTGATATATATGATATGATATATGATATGATATGACATGACATGACATGACATGACATGACATGACATGACATGATATGATATTGATATATGCCTGATTGAACTCAAACAATTTTCTTGTTACTTGTTAAAGCTATGTGACTCTGATATAAGAAATGGGCCTCGAAATGCCGTTATGTGACAATGTTGATGGGGGGAAATACTAACCCGCAGCACATGTATCACTTAGAGCGAAAATTCGTTGATAAAGTTCATGCAATACTGAACCTTAGATGACAATCTTTCTGCTCAGAGTTCTAAACTGAAATATTATCGCATAAAGGTTTTTCTAGGTTCAACAACGATATGTATTACTTATCGATATGAGTTTGGATTAGGAATGTAGTGGGCGTGGTTAGTGAAGTGTCAACTAATATTTATTTAGAAACCACTCTTACGATAAACAAGAACTAGACTTGTAACCCTTAGATGCATGAAGTAACGTTTAGAGGTGATAAGTACATTAGCTTAGCTGCTGGCGTTATACTTAGACACACCGGTTGAGTTGGCCGTGCGGTTAGGGGTGCGCAACTGTGAGTTCGCATCCGGGAGTTAGTGGATTCGAACCTCACTGTCGGCAGCCCTGAAGACGGTTTTCCGTGGTTTCCCATTTTCACACCAGGCAAATGCTGGGGCTGTACCTTAATTAAGGCCACGGCCGTTTCCTTCCCTATCCCATCGTCGCCATAAGACCTTTCTGTGTCGGTGCGACGTAAAACAAATATATATACTTAGACAGCCGAGGTTGAAGCACCGGTAGATTTCATGGTGAAATATCTGGAGGAAAAATCACATGGCGATTTTAAGTGTATCGGGGGAAAAGTGACCCCAAATAAATAGATTATTTGTGTGACAATGTGATTTAGTGGCCTATCCGCTGGCTTAACATCCGGAACGTTCGGGTTCGTTTCCTAGAATATGTTTTTGACTGAAAAATAATAACTCACCAAGCCAATTTGTTAAGATTGTACTCGGGAGACGAAGATGATTTTTCTTGGTTTTACATTTTGGCACTAGGCGAATGATCTTGGTGATTATTGTTTTAATGGGAAATACAACCGCGCAACCTTCCTGTCTTAACACTAAACAGAATGGCTACATTTGTAGAACTGAGAGACTTAGAGTTAGTGAAGCAATATATGATCCTGCAATGATTTGGAGGGGAGTTTCTCAAGACAGTACTATCGGACCTTTAAGTTTTCTTATATACGGAGTGTATTAGAACTATAAAAACAGAAAATAAGGGATGCTCTTTTTGTTATGTTAAGAAAGATGATGCAATCAGATTGACGGAGAAAAATCTTCTTTCGGAGAAAAATGATACCTTTTTATTTTCGGGCACGCGATTCAAATGAACGAACTTGCAGTGTTTGCTATGTCATAGAGCCTAAGGGAAAGGGAGGGGAAGTGGGAAGTAAGAGACAGAGGTAATGCTCGGTACTAAAGGTTTCTCGTTCGTTTCCCATAGTAGCTTTCCAGCCCCAGAAGCCAGAGTACAGTTTGTTCCGCACAAATTGTGTACCATGCGAACCCCGTAGAAAGACTACATGAACTTATCGAAGAAAAAAGGCAGCTATCCAGGTTGTTCGCTACACACCACACATCTTGAACAGAGTCCAGAGGTCACTACTACACGGTTGTGAACTGTGCATCGAAGTAGGAGGTGGTGCATATTGAACGTCTACTGTAATCAAACCATGGGGCGTATTGTTTCTTTACTTCGGTATTTCATACAATTACAATGTTGATAATGAAAGAACACACAATGGTGGAGCGGCAACGTAGCATCTTCGAGCATGTTAAATAATAAAGAATATCACTGCCTCCAGGCGATGAGAGGAGAAACGATCTGGTACACTTTCTGACTGAACAGCGTGTGTTAATTACAGTGTGTTCTTGGACTACATGCGCAGTTACTGCTGTTTAACAAACGAATTTTGGATATTGCCTGTAAGGCACAAGCGTAGGCCTAATCCTGTGCGAGTGGAGCGAGGAAACTTGTGCATATGCGCGGAGCATTATCTCCGTCTCCATTATAAACCCCAGTTCCCCTCCCTCCCCTTATCTTGCTTGAAGCCTGGCAGCCAGTGCCGGATTAAGGTGTTTGGGGGCCCTGGGCCATTTAAAAATGTGGGGCCCATTCTTCGTAACATCACGTAAGAATAGCATATTAAGTCGTTATAGAACTACTTCCACTTACATTAATGAATAGGGAAGTGTTGAAATAGACTTCAATTTTTCTCCATTTTTCATGTTAATATTTCTTAATGCCAAAACATGTTTTGTCTCATCATCACTATCAAATAGACATACAAAACAGAAACGTTTTTTGGCACCACTAGGATATTTTCTATCCATTTTACAAGAACATTACAGATGTAATTACAAATGGTTCAATAATCAGAAGAGAACCGGAAGTTCTCTTCCTGATGCAGAGATATAGTATAGCAGGCGCATTCCACCGTGCTTCCCCTGTCCCCTCCTGCTCACTTCTTAGACCTCTTCCCCCTTCACCCCTCTGCCCGTACTCGCAAGCTGCCAGATTTAAATTTTCGTCAACAATAACTTTTGCAATAATTACAGTGCGTAAGTAGCGAGGATTCGTGTCTCCGGACGGTAATTGATTCTAGCAGTGATGAAATACTAACGCGGACAGCTGATAAGAAGGACGGAAGAATGAGCGTTCGATATTTTGTGAACGTAAATATTCATGTACATGCACGGAGGTGGAGCAGCAGGCCTTTTTATACAATTTAGGTTCGACCAAGGGCCGGGGCCCCTTCGCACGCGGGCCGGGAGATGCAGCCTCTTTGGCTCCCCCTTAATCCGGCCCTGCTGGCAGCGGCTTTTGCTCGGGCATACCAAATACGGAGAGTTCGAAAATTTGAATCACGCACCCGAAAGTGGCATAGTAACCTCATTTCCTCGGAAAGGAACATTTCCTCCGGCAATCCGATTGCACTATCGTTCTTAGCTTAACACGAAGAGCATCGCTGATGTTTTCGCCGGTATAGTTCTGATACACCCTGTATATGAGTGCGGTAAGACTTCTTGTGAATGATGTTATAGTGTATGAGTAGTGTACTGTATAAGTTACAGCCTTGTAGGGACTACAAAAAACATTGATAATGTTGTGAGTAGGACAGCAGACAATGATATGATGATAAACGGGGTGAAGAGTCGGGTTGTGAGTCTCAAAAAAGGAGGAAACGTCCTCTCAGTTTTAATTCTGCGTTTTGGGGAGAATGTACCTCATGGTGATCATTAAATACCTAGGTTTTAATATAAGGAAAAACCTCCATTGGGGTCATCACATACATGGGATTGCAAATTACGGTTTAATATATCTTCATATTGCTATTAGGGTATTGAGAGGTTGTAGAAAGGATATAAAGGATTCGGCATATAACTCACCAGTAAGATCAAAATTGGTGTACGGTTTCAATGATAAGATAATTTGATTCGAGAACTGGAAAAATCCAAAGAAAAGCGGCACGATTTGTTCTGGGTTATTTCCAACAAGTGTAGTGTTACGAAAACATTGGGCTGGGAAGACTTGGGTGTAAGGAGACGACCTATTCGACTAAGCGATATATTACGAGGTATGAGTGGAGATATTGAGTGGAATGACATTAGTAAACGAATACATTTAAGAGGATATTTTAGGATAATAATATGAAGGTAGATTTGGAATTCAAGAGACAGATTGGGGCAAGTATTCGTTTATAGGAAGGGAAGTTAGGGACGGGAATCATCTACCAAAGGTGATGTTCGATAAATTTCAGAGTTCTTTGAAATCATTTATGGAAAGACTAGGTAAAAACTAATAGGGAATCTACCACCTGGGTTACAGCCCTAAATACAGATCAGTGATAATAGTTTCATTGAGGGAAAAGAATTGGTCCAATCATTTGAAGAATGAGGTTATCTGTAACAGAGAGGAAAGGCCCGTGAAGTGCATGCAAATGAAAGAATCTCCACGCTTCGCAGACCCGCTGGCCTGTTGTGGTATTTTTAACAACAAGCTAGAATATAATACGTAGAGTGGCTATCACGCTGCCATCTTTGAAGAAAGTTGAACTAGCGTCCGCCATGTCTTAAGTGTACCTCAGTAAGCGGAGCGCTGCGTGAGCGAGTGCGGAACAGAGTGGGAAAATGGGACATTTTCATACAGATCTTATTCATTAGGTATAGTTTAGGTCTAACAGTTGGAGATACTTGAGTTGTTGATGAAAATGTCGGATGGAAAGCAAAACTATTTGATTCATATAATGTACGTTTTCGTTAAGCAGAAGTTCCATACAAAATCGCAATGCATTCTAACATAAAATAGAAGATACAAAATTTCTATAAATTTGTTCTTGAAGCGATATATTGCTGAAGATAATTAAATAAATAATTGTTTTATCACAAATATGTGGAGAAATCCACACATCTCCAAATTATCAACGTGCAGAAGTGTGTAGGCCTACGGTACTAGATTACGGATTAGGATGCGTATCTAAACAGCCAAGAAAATTAAATACCTTTAATTAATTAATCATACATTACAAAGGCAACTTTTCTACGTAACAGTTTTATAACATAGAATGAAAGTAAAATTTACAATAAAGAAATTGAATTTTATATTCATCTGTTAATAGTCACATTTATCGATTCGAAACAGCTTTCTCATTCACATTAACTGATATGTATTTTTCTAGCTCTGATTTATTGTCCCATGAAAAGTATTAATTTTTAAACATCTGCCATATAGTTACTGATTTCAGTTCTGGCGTAATAGCCCTGTACTTGTGGTGCAGTCTAATTTAAAATGCTTCTTCAAGAGAAGTTTTGTCATGCTGATGTAATGGGTTTCCTCACTGAATTCGCCAGCAGTAAATAAATTATCGTTACTGTAAAACAACTGTCCTGCATCTGACGAGAACACTTCACTCTGTAACTTTGACATAAGGTTTAGGTTACAGCTACGTGATGTGACTTATTTTCTGAACACTTTTTCAGCCACGTGACAATTTCACAACATCATGACCTGGACTGTCTTTCCAGGCAATACGTTCTTTCTTCTCTTCGGATTGCTAAGCAAACATAACCTTCAGACAGTATTGGCATTTACTTCTCTTTCCCACCTCACGGATGACATTTTCCGCCATGCACTCAATAACATTTTCAGAGTACTTGGCGAATGACTCGCAATTTGTAGCACAGCAGTCATGATCAGCAGAGATGCTCTCATCAGAAGGAACCATATTACATAGATAAGAGAAGCGTCACGCCCTATCGGTGGTTCATTCTGTCCCAGTAAACGCTTCCTGTGTGCTGATCTGAATTGCTCTGCATTGGTATTATTTGTTTTCTCCCAAATTGCGTATGGGTGAGTAGAGAAATTCTAAATTGTTGGTAATGCCTTGGGTAGCTGAACTCTCGTATCATTAACTGAACACCTGATCCCGTAGAGAAGCGGGAAAAGGGTTGGACACACACACACACATATGGTCACTCTCTTGTCCCTCTTCATGTTATTCATCCACTGCCTAGTTAACTACGTCTTGTCTTTTAGTAAGAAACTGTGGCAAGAATTTGTGCTTTACAGTGGAGAAAATTAAGATGAACTTTCAATACACGTAGCCTTCTTTAGGAAAGAAATGAACTTACCTGAAAGAAGATACACTGCTTTCTTTTTGCTCGAACAAAACATGCGAAACAGAATGCAGATATATTGAAAGCAAAGCAAAGTCATCTCCATACAGGCCATGAAGGCCCTTGGAGGTTCGGAAGGTAAAGGATTCCACTATCCGTAACATCGGCACTTGATGGGGGTACAGTGGTTAGCTCTACGCCCGGCCACCTTTGTCCCCAGGAATTATCCTGGTACTCATTTTTGGTGTAGGCTGAATGAACCTCAGGGCCATTTCCACCTCCAGAAGTGGAAATCTCGTTTCTTAAATTTGTGACTTCCTGACAGTGATTCGAACCCACGTCCTTCCAGGCGAACCGAGCACGCCTTTACCGCCTCGGCCAGGCAGCTCCTGCAGATATATTCACTCATCAATAAATAAAGCCAAACTACAAAATAATTTCTATCAACGATGAACTTGACACACATGCGAGATTACTCAAATAGCTCCAGACAGCTGTTGTCGTCAGCTGATACATTTATACCATGCCGGCCGTAGGGTTGCTTACCTCCACCCGGAGCGCTAATCTAACTGCTATAGTCACTCTATGTATTATATTATAGCATGTGGATTTTAAATGAGTATTCGTTTCAAATCGAATGTCATTAATATATGGGTATTTACTTAACTTGAGCAGGTTTTATCCCCTAAACAAGAAAATAATTGGCAAACGTTTAGTCCTATTACAATTAAAGCTAAGCATTTTCTGCAAAAATAATCAAATAATTTTTCCTTTTGGCTCTAATGGATGTCCAGAAAATTACACTTTACGCTTTGAGTGTTGAAACTCGCATTCCAGAGCACCCGCTAGCCAAGCGCTGTATGGCTAGGTGCTTGCCCGGTTGTTGGTTGATGCTGGCAATTCACATGCAGGGCAGCAGAGTGTGCAAAAGTTGCTGCAGTTTGAAAACCATGACTGCGTACCTTAATAGTATGCAGGATATATAATTCCATGCTGCCCGAATAGATATGAAGCCAGGCATGGAACGATGTTAAGTCCGTCGGCATGTAAAATGCTCTAGTGAACACATTGGGTGTTCTCATGGGCAAATTATCTCCTCTGTGTGTTTTACATAGCGCTCGAAAACACCCGCTAACATGGTTACATTCACAACGTTAGTGTCAAGAACCTAGTGGATTATTGAAGTACGTCGCCAACTATCGGCCCGTTACCGACGGATAAGTTCTGCTGGCATAAAATACAGGGATGCTTTGATAACTATATCGTACAGGCTTTACCTGCTGTAAACCATAATTCAAAGAGAAACGAGTATTCCATATTCCATCCCCCCACCACACACACACTTTTGGGCAGCTTGGAATTTTATTCTGCTTTGTATGATATATGAAGGCTAGTGTACTCAGTCCCTTGGTCTGCAGCTTTGTTAACAGCAGGTTCTTTGACACCGTACCCGCTGCTTCGAATTATGAAAAGTGAATATCGTCGTTGGACCTAGAAAAACCGCTATGTGATAATATTTCAACTTAGAACTCTGACCTGAAATGTTCTGTCAGCTGAACCAGCTCAATGAATTTTCGTCCTAACTGATATAAGTGCTGCGGGTCAGTATTTCTCCGTTTAATATCGTCACATAACAGTATTTCGAGGCCTAACAACGATATGTAGCTCTGCTGAATTGTGTGGTACTACAAGTTTTTAAAAATGACATTGACACCTCTGGAGGGAATTTCGATATCTAGTGTGTGTTTCCCATGTGTTCCATTATGTTGAATAGAATTGTTGATTAGTGGTTGACTGTACTGTGGATTTACAGTGATATACGGTATACTGATGAGTGGGAAAGATTACAGCATGCTGGATATTACGGATTGAACGTGGCTTCTCGTGTCGGAGACAGGAAATGGTTTCCTACGCCATGACGTAAAATGGTGTTCTGTACCTATCTTATGTACGTTGCCTAGCAACAGTCAATCTATGCATTTAATCCTGGTGACAGCACGTTGGATCGTCATATCCAAACACACGTTTTTTTTTGTTTTTTTTTTCTATTTGCTTTACGTCTATCTGACACAGATAGGTCGTATGGCGACGATGGGATAGGAAAGGCCTGGTAATTGGAAGGAAGCGGCCGTGGCCTTAATTAAGGTACAGCCGCGGCATTTGCCTGGTGTGAAAATGGAAAACCACGGGCTTCAGGGCTGCCGACAGTGGGGCTCGAAGCCACTATCTCCTGGATACTGGCCGCACTTAAGCGACTGCAGCTATCGAGCTCGGTCCAAACACACGTTTTCCGATGATTTTTCTTTCATAACTCACCAACAAAAGCGAAAATTAAGAATCCGGCTTCGAGGAGCATTCGGACCCACTTCCATCTACTTACTGTATGTTCAAAATGTCATCTCTGCATGCCATATTTTCGGCTGGGCATTGCGCACACATACACACAGACGAACACTTCCTTTTATCATTATAGATTGCATGCTATAGCGTTTATGTGAATGGTAAACCATAAGACACTGCACATTCCGAGAATTGCTTGTTTTGATTCTATTCCTTTAATTATTTTACTCATATTCTTATCATTGTATCTTTTCCCTAGCTTCGTAATAAATATATACATATTTACAATTTGCTTGTCCGACTCGTTTGCTGAATGGTCAGCGTACTGGCCTTCGGTTCAGATGATTCCGGGTTCGATTCCCGGTCGGGTTGGGGATTTTAACCTTAATTGTTTAATTCCAATGGCTCGCTGTCCCCAGCAGCCCTGAAACTCACACACCACACATAACACTGTCCTCCACCACAATAATTTACAGTTATCTACACATGGCAGATGACGCCCACCCCAATCGGAGGGTCAGCCTTACAAGGGCTGCACTCGATTAGATATAGCCACACGAAATTATTAATACAATTTGTTTTACGACGCACCGACACACATACAGTAGGTTTTATGGCGACGACGATGTAGGAAATGCCTGGAAGTGGGAGTAAAGCGGCCGTGTCCTTAAGGGGGATGTAATTAATTTTGTGTCAAAAAATCAATTTCCGGAAACTTGTTATTTGTAATCTGCATAGTGTAATTTTCATTGTGTATACATTTTATAGTTATTGGAGGCATGGAAGTTGATTAAAATATATTTAATGTATGAATTATTTTATATTTGAATATGGTAACCAAATGTTTAAATACATTTTTCTCTATTATACATTTTTCTATAATCTAAAGCCTTCTCTCAAAAACTATAAATCGCAGAGCTATGATTTTTTTCAGGAGTTGTTCATTACACATTGTGGAATATATGGAACTATAATTGTACTCATTACTTATTTACTTTTTTATTTATAGGGTTTTATCTGATGAAAAGATGTATTATTTCTGCAACAATACGTTCAAGATTTTTAAGTAAAAATCTAATATGCACATGTAATTTATTTTAGTTCAGTATTCATATTGTAGTGATAGCTTCATACAGTAAACATGTCAAAGTGATTGTTTCATTAGAATTCCTGTTATAGCCCTCATCCAAAAAGGGCATAACTGTTAAATCTTATAATATTTTTGTATATGCCTTACACCTAGGCCTCTGATTATATATTTTTTCATTTATTACAGTTAGTTACCTATCTACACACAACATTTCATGCCTTTAACTAAGAATCTATGGTTCTAATGATTTTTAAGGAAAAGCTTGCATTTCCGATTAAAACCCCCGTTAATTGAGGCACAGCCGCAGGTATAAAAATGGTAAAACACGGAACATCATCTTCAGGGCTACCGACAGTGGGTCTCGAACCCACTATCTCCCGGATGCAAGCTCACAGCTGCGCGCCCCTAATCGCACGGCCAACTCGCCCAGTATAAACGTATTTCATTAATACTGGTATGATATACAGGGTGTATCAAAATATACCGATAGAAAGTTAGTGATCCCCTTCGTGTTATGTTAAGAACGATGGTACAATCGGATTGACGCAGAAAAGTTTTCCTTCCGAGAAAATTATCTTGCATTGTTACTTCGGGCGCGCGTTTCAAATTGACGAACTTGCCATTTTCGCTATGTCAGATAGCCAGACGCTGCCTGTTGCTGTGCGTCAGAGGAGGGAATGGAAGGGAGGGGAAGTGGGAAGTGGGAGACAGAGATAATGTTCGGTAGGAAAGCACAAGTTTCTCGTTCGTTTCGTAGAGTCGCTTCTTAGCCCCAGTAATAGGCAGTGTACAGTTTGTTTTCCACAAATGAAATGGCGTACGGTTTTCAGTGTTGGGAGTATCCGAGGACATGTTCGGCTCTCCAGGTGCAGGTCTTTCGATTTGACTCCCTTAGGTGACTTGCACGTCGTAATGATGATGAAATAATGATAAAGACGACACATACACCCTGCCCCAGTTCCGGCGAAGTTAACCAATGATGGTTAAAATTCCGCACCCTGTCGGGAATCGAACGAAGAACCCCTGTGACCAAAGGCCAGCACGCTAACTATTTAGTTATGGAGCCGGACTGTTTTGCGCAAATTGTCTACTATGCGAACCCCGTATAAAGACAAGATGAAAGAGAAGATGAACTTGTATCAAGAATACAGGCAACTATCCAGATCGTTTGCGATCGTGAACGGGGTCCAAAGGTCACTACTACACGGTTGTGAACTGTGCATCGAAGTAGGAAGGGGGGGATATTGAACATCTACTCTAATCAAACCCTTGGGCGTATTGTTTGCTTCGTTCAGTATTTCATTCCATTTACAATGTTGTCTGTGAAAGAATACACAATAGAGGGGCGGAAGCGTTGCATCTTCGAGCATTTTAAATAATAAAGAACATTTCTGCCTCCAACAGACGAGAAGAAGTACAGTAAATTCCTTTACTGACAAGTAGGATGTGGTTTGTCGGACAGCTTTGAAACAAAGAGAGGAGTGCAGCAGGGCAGCTCATTGTCACCACTTCTATTTATTATTGTAATGGAAGTAGTAATGAAATCTATTAAAAGGAAAGAACATGGAGATATCAAAGCCTTCACATTTGCAGATGATGTTGCTATCTGGAGTGACTCAGAAGAAGAACTGAGAGAGAGAATGCGAAGCTGGAATGAGGAGTGTAAGAAATATGGTTTAAACATCAGCAAGACCAAGACGGTGGTGATGAAAGTGTATGGGGAAGGAGCAGAACCAATAGTCATGTTAAATGAAGCTCAACTGGACAGCGTTCCAGTTTTCAAGTACTTGGGTAGCGTTATATCAAATGACAACCTAGCAAAACATGAGGTTAACAATCGAATCAAAAAGGCAACACAATTTTACCACCAGGTAAGACACCTGTTGTGGGATGAGCAAATACCCATGAAAACAAAAATGACATTGTACAAGTCCTATTATACACCAATTCTTACATACAGTCTAGAAACCACAACACTGACCAATAGAGATAATTCCAAACTTCAGGCAGCTGAAATGAAATTCCTACGCACTATGATCCAGAAAGCCAGGAAAGACAAGGTTAGGAATGAGAAAATTAGAGAAGAAGTAGGAATAGATGATTCTCTCCTCAATAAGATTCAGATATCAAGACTGAAGTGGTTTGGTCACATGAAGAGGATGCCAGTAAACAGAACTGCAAGGAAGGAATTTGACAGAAAGGTAGAAGGAAGACGACCCGTGGTAAGGACACGAAGGAAATGGATAGATTTAGTTAAGAGCTCATGTACTGCTGAGAGGTCATGATTGGGACAAGTTGGTGGAGGAAGAATGGTACAAGGACAGGATGAGATGGAGGAGGCTCATATACCACACCCGGGAAACTGGAGATGGTTTAGGATGATGATGATGATGATGACAAGTGTTCGTGTACTGTATGTACATTTACGGCTGTTTAATAAACGAACTGACCGGGCGAGTTAGCCGAGCGGTTAGAGGCGAGCGGCTGTGAGCTTGCATCCGTGAAATAGTGGGTTCGAACCCCACTGTCGGCAGCCCTGAAGATGGTTTTCCGTGGTTTCCCATTTTCACACCAGGCAAATGCTGGGGCTGTACCTTAAGGCCACGGCCGCTTCCTTCCCACTCATAGGCCTTTGCTGTCCCATCGTCGCCATAAGACCTATCTGTGTCGGTGCGACGTAAAGCCACTAGCAAAAAAAAAAAAAATAATACGAACTCTGGTTATTGCCTGTAAGGTACAAGAACAATCCGGTGCCAGTTAAAAGAGGAAACTTGTTAATACGCTCTGTCTGTATCATACACCCTAATTCCCCTCTTTCCCCTTCTCACCCCTGCAGCACGCAGCGGCTTGTGCTCCGGCATAGTAAATACGGCGAGTTCGTCAATTTGAATCGCACACCCAGAGTAAAAAAATTACCACATTTTCTCGAATAAATCACCACCAATCCGGTTGCACCATCGTTTTTAACACGAAGGGCATTCCTGAGATTCTGACGGTCTAGTTATGATATAACCTGTATATGCAAGGTGCCATGGAATGTTTTGTTTATTTACCTTATTGTATTATGTTCATGTTTGTTTTGAGCGGCGCGGACGTTTCTTATATCCGGGTTTGGGCCTAATTTTAGGTCACGTTCCCATTTCTTCTTGTTGGAATGTTCTTCCGGGCGTTCCGCGATGCTTATATTGTATAGAGTTCAAGCGAATTGAATCACTGGTGGCTTCTATTTATTTGACCTGGATCTTCATTCATTTCAGTAGCTTGCCTTACCTAGATAGATTTTATTTATACAGGTGAAGCGAGTTCGAATTCAGACTCTTTGATATATCTACCGCGGTTAAGATCCGTCGGCCTACACCTATTAGCCGCTTCCTTCTACTGCGTCTGCTAGTTGTATGTACTTTGCTATTTTGAATTCGTTTATTTTTTATCGTTGTGATCTGGGTAGGGGTCAGTTGCCCCTTCATACTGTTCTCTGCTAGGTGATCTGTATCCACTTGCTTAACGCATGACTTGGTCGATCGACGCTTCTCGTAGCCTCTTGGGGTATTCACTATACCAGAACTTTGAAACATTTCTGGCCACATGACCCGCCCATTGCCACTTGAGCCTTTCCACTCGTTCTACCACATTTGTGATCCGAGCCTCCTCCTGTTCATCTCATCATTGATTCGGTCTTGTAAGATGACCCCCAAAATCGCCCGTTTTATAGCTCGCTGGTAGACTGGGTCTTTTAGCACTTTTCTTAGTGCCTGTAGCTGTTTCGAACCCATATGTTGCGACAGGTAGGAGCTACATTTTCTCTGAGACCCAGAGGGATTTTTGAGTTTTGAAGGATGTAACTAAGTTTGCCGAAGGTCAAGCCCATTCTTCCAGTGATATCAGCTATAGGGTTATCCAGCCCAAGTTTGATTTTGCGCCCCAACTACATATACTCGTCAACTTCCTATATGATGTTATTGTCGATCGTAACTTGGACATCGTTCGGGATCATAATTTTAGTGATTCACAGGTTCATTTTCAGCCCTACAGCTTGGTTTTCTTTTAAGTTCTTCGACCATTATGTCAAGTTCACCGGTAACACTACTGAAGAGGACAAGATCACCAGTGAAATATTATCTGTATCAAACAGTCTGGAGAGAAATAACAACTTGCTTATGTGTATATAGTGTACCCTTGGAACTGGTGGAGCATGTCGACTATAAAACCAATATTTACTCATGATGTATAATACATATAACATGCTCAAAATTCTCTTTGCTAACTACCGACATGGAATATAAAAATCATTTTTCCTTGCTATGAACGTTTCCAGAAAATTTTTTCACAAGTTGCTTTACGTCGCACCGGCACAGGTAGGTCTTATGGTGACGATGGGACAGGAAATAAAATGCGGTGTGGCCTCTAGAGAGGCCTGGTGCAGATATTTTGATTTTACTCCCGTAGGCGACCTGCGTGTCATTATTAGTATGAAACGATGATGAAGACGACACATGCACTCAGTCCCCGTGCCAGCGAAATTAACCAAGTATGGTTAAAATTCCCGACCCTGCTGGGAACCGAACCCAGGACACCTGTGACCAAATGCCAGCACGATAACCATTTAGCCAGACGATGGGACTGGAAAGGACTAGTAGTGGGAAGGAAGCAGCCTTGGCCTTAATTAAGGTACAGCCCCAGCATTTGCCTGGTGTAAAAATGGGAAACCAGGGAAGACCATCTTCAGGGCTGCCGACATTGGGGTTCGAACACACTATCTTCCGAATACTGGATACCGACCGCACATAAACGACTGCAGCTATCAAGCTCGGTTGTCAAGAAAGTCCAATAATAAGTGCTACATGGCAAAATAAAACTTCATGCCATGAAGTGTTAATGTTTGGCTTAAGAAGAGAAGAGGTGACAATGTCGTGGTATGGGCTTAATGTCTGAGTAGGCAGTATGCAGTCATCAAAACACGACCTAGATAACGCTGTGTGTATTTCAGCATCCCCAAGGGAGCACGATGAGTTGACGTTTAGATTGGTTGTTTCAAAGGGTGAATGACGTGGGACCAATTCACTCTTGCTCTACTCACTTACGGATACTCGCCTGTTTTCACACAGATCAATGTGCCACTAACTACTGTTTTCAGATACACCGAAAGTTTTGTCCAAACAAGAGTTATTTTTTGCGCAGATAAATCTACTGACACGCGGCAGACTTATCTAAGCATCTTCAAATACCACTGGACTGAGTCGGAATTGAGCCGGCCGACTTGGGCTCAGATACCCAGCGTTTTGTCAGAACCATTGAGTCCGGTACGCAGCAGAAGAGGCGTATACTACTGTGTCGAAGATGGTGCGGTCGAATCGTTTTATTGTTGTCTGGAATTACTCATAAAAGACACTATACTGAGAGTCAACTCAAGACCTTAGCGGTCCCTTTGATGTTAGACAGACTTCTGGTCGGTGAAAAGGCTTCCGCAGCGCAAAATAGTTCCCTAGGTTTGTTACTTGTTCCTGAAGTCAGGAGCTTTCTCCAGTTTGGTTAGATATTCTGGTGAACTGACTTGATGAATTAAAATATTGCCCTGTATAAATATGGAACATATATCACAGGTTGTATGTTAATCGGGTTCGTTACCAACTCTTATATTTCATACGTAGATGGCTATGAATAGTTATTGTTCTCAGTGAAGTATGTAGCAAAATAATACTTATTTAATATGATATTGATATCTTATTGCACTGTGTACTTAGTAAGTTTGTTCGAGTTCATGCCTCTGCTGATAAGTTCGCATAATATGTGCGACGTTGAAGATGGATCCAAGAAAACTGTTGGCAATACTGGCTGCAACAGCGTATTCAGTATTCATAATGGCTGCCAGCTGTGAGCAAGACGTGTGTGATGCCGTGACGCTTGAGTTCCCTGTGAAATACTTTAAAGTTAACAAAAGTGAAGAAAAATAAAGTAGAAAATCTAAACCAAATTGTTTTAAACGTTTACAGTAGCCTGCGAGATTAGAATCCACTGTGGGCTGTGGAAGACGTGAAAAAGACCGCGCAGCTGATCGGCGTTTCTGTGCACAGTGTTTACGTCGTTCGCTTGGAATTTAAACTCCATGGAAAATCCAAGTCTCCAGCGAAAGATCGATGTGTCAGCTCAGCACTCGCCGTAAATAAAACAGGAAGGGCCTCAACACGGTATGGGAATAGGATTCTTGGCGTATTCGATGATGATGATGATGATGATGATGATAATAATAATAATGTGTACTTTATATTCGTAACCGCCCTCTACCTGCAGAAATGTTGTCATGAGAGGATCATGAGTTCGTTTTTACGTTCCGAATGACGAGACTGCAATATTTATAACATTCCTGGAAGCATTGTATTTTGCAATACCACTCACGGGTGGGTTTTTCAGCTTTTTTAACTGTGAGAAACTGCCACTGATAGTCGTTGCACGTGAGGGGAATTGTATACTTACGTTGCAAGTCTCCATGTGCCTCACACAAATCGCATTATGAAATAAAAATAAATCTTGCCTCGGTATTCGTCAGTAATCTGTAGGTTTAACATGGTCAATAAAGGAATAAATAGGTAAGGTACGTAATCAAAGTACAGCTATGTGAAATGAAGTGATTTCGTTTGATGCTTCAGTATTTAGAAATGAAGTACTGTATTTGTCAGATGGACGCACGGCGTTAATGATAAGCTGGTTGTGGCGGAGATGGAGAACGGTGACGAGACGGGAAGGGAGAACAGGGGACGCGCTCACATGCGGAAGGATACTTTTCCTAAGCTCTTGACTTGAATTTTAGCATAGTTTAGGCTTGACAAGGAAAGCTTCAGTGTAATCACATCATAATTTCCATGAAATTTCGGTGATCTAATACATACCACGAAATGTTCATCAATGAAAAATTATCATCTGCGGGTTTTAACTGGAAGTTTCCGAAATCGACATAGGAATATGTGGGGGCGAAAAGATGCATAGTGACTAGTATCGGTTGTATGAGTCAGTTTGGGCAATAGATCATGCACCCATGACAGACAAGCTGCGTGAATCAGCGCGTTCTTAATCTCGCTGTCCTCTCACCAAAGAAGAAACGACGCAGAGCGAACAGCTGACCCAGCTGACTGCTAACATTGTCCACCACCGCACCGTCTCCAGGTACCAGTTAATAATAATAATAATAATAATAATAATAATAATAATAATAATAATAATAATAATAATAATAATAATAATAATTTAATATTTCTTTATTTTCTATAGATTTTAAGAGGGATTGTGCTGTCAGAATTTCGCCCCACAGAAGTTCTTCACCGTGCCGGAAGTCAACGACACGGAGATTATTTAAACATCGTACATGACACACACCTCATGCTTGATTAAATTCACTATCTTCCAGAAGAGATGTAAAACGAACTAAGGGCTGCACCACGGATATTGGAGACCTGAAGGGACACCACAGTGCCACGTGCTTACTTTGAAAAGGGCCTCCCATTTAAATTCCTATCGATCGATCCGGGAGCCGATCCTACAAATATGAGCTTAACCCTTAAATAGTATTGCTCCGTTTAATTTCCCTGATGATGACTGTAATTAGATCTAGATGAAATGGCTCGATTTAAAAATGACGTGTGTCCTCTGGGTATTAATAGCATCAGTTTAATCAGCATTTGATTTGACGTCGGAAAACCAGAACTAGTACAATACAAATATAACTTATCTAACACAGGTGACCCACTCCACTTTATGTGTGTACGTATGAATATCGTTCTCTGACACACATTGAGGAAGATCCAAAAGGGGAGGAAAAAGGAGTAGAACACGAGGAATTTAAAAAATGAAGTCATATTTAAAAGAATGAAATGGATAACACATATGAGACCGTACGATAGGCTGTGGGAACCAGAAATTGTGTGGGAGATGCAGGGAAAGAGGATGCGACTGAGGAAGGGTGGAAGGGGTAGGAGGGGGTATACAACGTCATGTAACTCTCTATTAATCCTGCAGATATGCTCGTCCTCAAGCGGGCTCGGAAAAGGGGGGGAAGTGGGGGTTGGTTAGGGGCATGCGATATGTTAGGGATTTGATCTGGCTGAATTATTACTCGTTTGATCGCGGAGGGAGTTGTGAGGGAGAAATCCGGGGATGGGGTTGGAAAAGGATTGTTACAGAACCAGTTACGACATTGGGATAATAATGTATGGACGACCTCTTCATAGAGCAAGAGAGAACAGAGAACACCACATAAAAACTAACGGGAGAAATGTTTAAAAAAAGGAAAAAGAATATGGGGTGTAAATTGGCGAGCAGTGGTGGGCCATGCAATCAAATCTGGGCAAGTCCCAATAATGGACAAGCAAACGAGATTTGGGCTAGATTTTTGTGAGTTACAAGTTCTATCAAATCGTTAAACCTCATTACCACAGTATTTGTAGAAAATTGCATGCTAACAAGGATATAAGGTAGAACTCATAGTTATACACCTACTTCGTTCATTCTTTACCTCACATTTGATTCCGTATTATTACTTACTATTTATATTCGTCATTCCTTTCGTGATACAGATTGGGTTTTAGAAGGGTATAGGAAAAACATGGAAATAAGATATTTCTTCCATCTCTTCTTTTTTGTGGCCTTTTCCCATTTACCTGCGGACGGTAATTTGCATAGATTTAGCCAATTTTACGGCCGGATGCCTTTCCTAACGCTAATGCAACGTGAAGTTATGTATTCATTGTTGTATGTGGGAGTTTATAATGTGATATGCTGAATGTAAATGAAGTCTCTGAATCGGCCGGGAATCGAAGCCAGGATTCATTGAATCGAAAGCCACTACGCTGACCTTTCAGCCCAGGAACTGGGCATATTTCTTGTATCTGCAAAGGATTGACATTTCTGTCACTAGTCCAAATCAATTAGAGATCTCGACTTTCTTCAACAATGTGATCATGGAACCACTGCTATTTTATAAAACGGGGTGTTTCATGTAAGGTGTAAATAATAAAACAGAAAATTGGGAATGCTCCACTCAGCAACTATGGGCTTAGATATGTCAATCAATATTACTGTTCTCTGGTTTTACAGTTAAATTTTCTTCTTCGTCTTAATCTGTTTACCCTCCAGAGTGGGTTTCTCCCTCGGAATCAGGGAGGGATCCCACCTCTACCGCCTCAAGGGCAGTGTCCTGGAGCTTCAGACTCTGGGTCGGGGGATACAACTGGGGAGAATGACCAGTACCTCGCCCAGGCGGCCTCACCTGTTATGCTGAACAGGGGCCTTGTAGAGGGATGGGAAGACTGGAAGGGACAGGCAAGGAAGAGGTAAGGAAGCCGCGGTGTCCTTAACTTAGGTACCATCCCGGCATTTGCCTGTAGGAGAAGTGGGGAACCACGGAAAACCACTTTCAGCATGGCTGAGGTGGGATCGAACCACCTCTACTCAGTTGACCTCCCGAGGCTGAGTGGACCCCATTCCAGCCCTCGTACCACTTTTCTAATTTTGTGGCAGAGACGGGAATCGAACCCGGTTGGCAGCTAATCACGCTAACCACTACACCACAGAGGCGGACTACAGCTACATTTTACGTGTAATTATTTACATCTAGTTTTTACATCATTTACAGTTATTTTTGTATAGTACCACATCGATGATAAACCTGAGTCAAAACGGTTTGTACCTCACAGCAATTGTCCTAAATGATGGCCACCAACCTCGTCGTACGAGATTCTGCCGCGCTCTTTTAGATATCCCTGGCGTGTTTCGAATTGTATCACTGCAAATAAACAAAGCAAAAGCTAAATGTAAATATATGTAAAATTAGCCGTAAATAATCAGGAAAACTGTAACAATGTTGAACTCTTTATTTTGTATCTGAAAATGTGTCCGGCTCCATGGCTAAATGGATAGCGTGCTGGCCTTTAGTCACAGGGGTCCCCAGTTCGATTCCTGGCAGGGTCGGGAATTTTAACCATAAAATTGCTTGATTCCCCTGGCGCGGGGACTGGGCGCATCATCTTCATCATCACCACGACACGCAGGACGCCTACGGGTGTCAAATCCAAAGACCTGCAGCAGGCCTCTCCGGAGGCCATTCATTCAGGTGAAAATGTTCAGTAGACGATTCCCTAGTTCTTCATTGATGTTTCTACATTCTTACTGAGTCATTGAGATATCATGGTAAACAATTCCAAAGTACTTATTTATGTGTGCCTGAACTTGTGTGTAGGTAGTTAACTGCAGCTGAGAATTGGAAGGAAGAAACATTTTTTTCTTATTTTCTTTATGTCGCACCGACACACATAAGTCTTATGGCTACGGTGAGATAGGAAAGGCCTAGGAATGGGAAGGAAGCGGCCTTGGCCTTAATTAAGGTACAGCCCCAGCATTTGCCTGGTGTGAAAACGGGAAACCACGGAAAACCATCTTTATGGTTGGCGACAGTGGGGTTCGAACCCACTATCTCTCGGATGCTAGCTCACAGGTGCGCACCCCTAACCGCACAGCCAACTCGCCCGGTGGGGAAGAAACTAAAAACTGTGTTATGCATCAACAAGATGTACACTTGAAGATGAAATAGATAAGCGTGGTTAACGATTTCAAGATGAACGAGAGCGGGAATCATCCTTTAGATGTGATTCCTGGACGAAGTGCACTGAGTGAGTTGGCTGCGCGGTTCGAATCACGTAGCCATGAGCTTGAGAGGGTGGGTTAGAACCGGACTGTCCACTACCCTTAAGATGGTATTTTTTGGTTTCTCATTTTCACACCTAGTCTTAATTAAGGCCATGTCTGCTTCGTTCCTTATTCTAACCCTGTTGCATACCATCGTCTGAATAAGACGTGCCTAAGTTGGCGCGACGTAATACTATGAAATAAAGACAAAGTGCATCTCTTTCTAGACCTTCCAATTTTATACGTGTGACAGACGGGAATCACTCCCATCAACCAACTGGACTACTACTATTTTACTCCCTGGACTCTTGATGTAACAAGTAGTACTGTACCGAGTGAGTTGGGTTCGCAGTACTGATCGTGTAGCTTACGTCTGTAGAGGGTTCGAACTTCACCGTATCCTGATCTGAAAATAATTTTCAATAACTTTTCACCATTTGACTGCAGAGACTCTACGTTAATTAAGATTACGGCCGCAACTTTCATACCAGTACCACCCTCTGGCAAGACTAAGGGAAAGATGCACTGAAACTGGAACAGGTCACTGGGATTAGCCCTAGTTAGGAAGAAAAGAAGAATATGATGTTTGTGAACACATTTACTTATTACAGATCAATTATTAATGATTGATTATAAAAATGTTTACAAACATAACACTAGGAACTAACTGAGGACGCAGAGTTAGTTACAGGTTGAGAAGGCGTTTAGTAAATTCACAGAAGCTAGCAGACTAAATGCAGAAAGTTATGAATATTGAAGATTTCTATAGTATACTGTATCTACATCAAGCTTTATTCGAGAACTGCCAGACTTATGTTTTGAACTGATATATTACACATTTTGGCTTTCCAGCTTGTATCAATCCCTGCTTGTATCAATCAATGCTTTATTTTATAACCACGCACAATTAATTAATCAAAATTAATTAATTAAATTAATTAAAATGAATTAAATTAATTAAATTAAAATTAATTAAAATCAGCACAGAGAAACTGGGCGGTAGTAATGGCAAAAAGTTGTAGAACCCTGTTTCTCTTAACATCGATCGTTCGTCGAGTATATTCCCTAATGCGGGCAAGAGGAACTAAGTGAGTGTACCTTTCTTCAGTAATTAAAATGAATGTAGCGGCTTACTTTAGTTTAATAAGTTTCAATTAACTCTGAACTGCATATTGCTGAGCCCGCCCTCACTTTCTTCCTGCAGACCTCCATAAAGCTCTCCAAATACCCAGACGTCCTATATTTAAATATAGTACCGGGTTGTTGTAGTGTGAGAAGAGAATCTTTATCAAATCTGGTTACAGGTAATTAATAAAATCACTCCTGGGCAAGAAAAAGTATCTGTGATTTTCACTAAAGAAGGTAAACCTCTATGGTAAAGTTGGTTTTGAGTTGTCCTTTTTTTTTTCTCGAAGATACCGGATAGATTCTGATTGAGATTCATGGTTTTGGAGGATGTTTCACTACTGCATCAACTCCGTGTCACTAGTTTCCGGCATGTTGCAGATTTCTAGAGGGAGGAAGCTCCTAACTACCGTCGTCTTCTAAAATACGTAACAGTTCAGATGACGTTAGAAGTAAACATTCAAAGTAGTGATGGGAATTTCGATTCATTTTACTGAATCGATCCATTTGATTCCGTTCACGTTACTGAATCTATACAGTAATCCGATTCACGGCACATTAGAGTCACCGTTCCTACTGCTTCTGTGTAGTATGTAATGGTAAGACAGCAGCAACAGCATTCATTGTTCGTTGCTGCCATTTGGTCTTCATACTATGAACTCCGTTCTTAGAAGAAAATGCTAGTCACTCTAATACATCGAAGGTTTCCGGCGACGCAGGATGGGAATGGTCCTGGATTAGGAAGGTAGCAGCCATGGCCTTAATTAAGGTACAGTCCCAGGATTTCCTGGTGTAAAAATGGGGAAACCACGGAAAACCATCTTAACGGCTGCCAACGGCTGGATTCGAACCCACCATCCCCCGAATGCAAGCGCATAGCTACGCGATACTAGTCGCACGTCCAACTCGCTAAGTCATTTTTGAAAATATGTACTGTTTTCTATCAGCAGAGGATTTTTTTAATCGTCATATTTTGTATAGGCTACCCGAGATGTACAGTAGCACACTGGTTTTCTGATTCAACATACTGTTGGTTAAGTTATTGCGTCAGTCGGCTTACTTACTGTCCACATATTATTGAAGTCTTGTGCAACGATGTGACATACGAACTGAGGCAATACTGAGCCGTTCTTCCCAATATAAAACAGGCACTTTTGTGTGGTTATGAGCATGACTCATCGCCATAGGGCAGGCTAGAGTCGAGTCTAATTAATTGTCAAATGTCAACTAATAAATAGTATAACCTAATAGCCTACCTACCTACTAGCTACTTTAGAATTATGTTTTGACTACCGTTTTAACACTGAAAATAAAATAAATCCATCTATTATTTAAACCTCCCTGCAAGAAGAGGACAGTGAATGCAAGTGGGTATTATGTTCAAATGAGCTGACGTCGGGAGTCCATTTAGCTCTCCGCCAGTGTCCACTGTCCAGTGTGCCGATAAGGAGTCGTGTGTATCTTGTGTCTCACTGAGCCGTGCTCGTTCACGATTCTTTCGGTGTGCCATGGCTCACTGTATGTCTCGCTGCAGCGGAAGCTCGGCTCTCCGCCACCCGCCAGTGTCCAGTGAGCCGATAAGGAGCCGTGTATATCTTGTGTCTCACTGAGCCGCGCTCGTTCACGATTCTTTCGATGTGCCATGATTCACTGTCTCGCTGCAGCGGAAGCTCGGCTCCCCGTCAACGTCCAGTGAGTGCGCCACTCAGCACTGCCCGTTGGGAGTAAGCTGAATCGTGTGCCGTGAGCTCGCCGTTCCTGTGAATCGATTCACTCGGACACTTGAATGAATCGATACACTGCTTCGAATCATGCATTCAGTAGCCAACACTAATTCAAAGATGAAATGCTCCAGTGATCATTTCCACAGACTATTAAGAACACGACGTTTAAAAAAAATAATTATATGACCACGAACTTCCACAGAATCCCAATGTTCAATGTATTTCCACCCTTCTTCTTCATCTTCCTCCTCTTATTATCCTTCTTCTTCTTCTTCTTCTTCTTCTATCACTATTCCCACAACCCTGCTGCAATAATAGGTGCGAACTGTGTCGCACATGAGGATTTGGCTGTTTTACGATCAGATGCCTTTCCCGATGCCAACCGTATCTTCTTCTTCTTCTTCTTCTTCTTCTTCTTCTTCTTCTTATCCTTCTACCAATCTTCCCACACCTGTGGGGTCGCGGGTGCGAACTGTGTCGCACATGTGTATTTGGTCCTGTTTTACGGCCAGATGTCCTTCCTGACTCCAACCTTATATGGAAGGATGTAATCACTATTGCGTGTTTCTCTGGTGGTTGGTAGTGTAGTGTGTTGTCTGGATATGAAGAGGAAAGTGTTGGAAGAAACAAAAGCACCCAGTCCCCGAGTCAGAAGAAATAATCAAATACGATTAAAATCCCCGACCCGGCCGGGAATCGAACTCGGAACCCTCTGAACCGAAGGCCTCAACGCTGACCATTCAGCCAATTAGTTAGAGTCTGACGCCAACCCTACATTGTGTTTATTACAAGTTGCTTTACGTCGCACCGACACAGATAGATCATATGGCGATGATGGGCTAGGAAAGGGCTTGGGAGTGTAAACGAAGGGGCCGTGACCTTGATTAAAGTACAGCCTTAGCTAGGAAACAATGGAAACACGTCTTCATGGCTGCCGACAGTGGGGTTCGAACCCACTATCTCCGGAATGAAAGATCACAGCTGAGCCCCCTTAACCGTACGGCCAACTCGCTCGGTGCCAACACTATGTGGAAAGATGTATTCTCTATTGCGTACTTCTGTGGTAGTGAGGTGTTTCGTGTGTCAATAAACAGACGTGTATTGAGGCAAAGAGAGACAATCAGTTCTCGACAAACAGACCCCGAGCCAAAGAAATACAGTAATTAACCAGACGCTGCTAAAATCCCCAACTCGGCTGGTATTCGAGCCCATCACCTTCTGAACTAGACGTCGCGACGCTGGCTATTCAATCAAGGAGCCGGACATTGGAATTAATTCCACTATCACAACTAAATCACGATATTATGGTGGTGGTGGTGGTGGTAACTCCCAGGACCCCATAAACTCAATATTGTCGAGAATAGTCCACCTCTGCGGTGTAGTGGTTAGCGTGATTAGCTGCCACCCCCGGAGGTCCGGGTTCGATTCCCGGCTTTGCCACGAAATTTGAAAAGTGGTACGAGAGTTGCAATGTTGTCCACTTAGCCTCGGGAGGTCAACTGAGTAGAGGAGTGTTCGATTCCCACCTCAGCTATCCTCGAAGTGGTTTTCCGTGGTTTTCCACTTCCCTTCTAGGCAAATGCCTAGGAAGGGCCACGGCCGCTTCCAATCTTCCGATCCTCCACCCCCACCAGGCCCCTGTTCAGCATAGCAGGCGAGACTGCCTGAGAGAGGTACTGGTTCTCCTCCCCGCTTGTATCCGCGACCCAAAGACCCACGCTCCGGAACACTGCCGTTGAGGCGGTAAAGGTGGGGTCCCTCGCTGAGTCCGAGGGAAAAACCAACCCTACAGGGTAAACGGATTAAGAAAGAAAGAAGGAAAGAAAGAAAGAAAGAAAGAAAGAAAGAAAGAAAGAAAGAAAGAAAGAAGGGAATAAAACTTGACCAGAAGAAGTCAGCTAAAGTTATGGAACCTACTACAAGTAAGTATAAGTTTTAATGGGAAGTATACTTAGAAGACAACCGCCTATGAACTAAAACCAGAACGGGAAAATAAGGAAGTCCGGTTCTTCGAATAATAATGGTATTCCTAGAGGAAGAGTCACGAAGGATGTGGACATTGAAGACTCGCTATGACTCGAAAAACTCATATTGTCTGGATACGATGAGAACAAGAGGCAACCGAGGATGTTCGGCTAGGAAGGACTAATGGAAGGAACCTGTAACATCTAAATCAAAATATTATGGTGGTGGTGGTGGTAACTCCCAGGACCTCATAATCTCAACAAGTTTAGGACCTCGTACTCGCAAAACTACGCTCTGGGGTAAACAGCCAATGCATCGGGAGGTTACCTGCTTTAGTCGGCTGGGGATGAACTCTCTGCCTCCATTCCCTGTGGATAATGATGTTATTCTATATACTATATGTGTAGGTGAATAGCTGAAATGCTTAAAACGCGAGTCGTCAGTTATGCTGTTGGTAACACTAACAAATAAGCTGGATGACACAAAGCTGAACTAATTACGTTCAGAAGGTCTATTTGCTACGGCTGTGCAGCACGTTGAGACTACTGTGTTGTAAAATTTTCAAACATCATGCTATTAAAACCTTTTACCAGTTACAAGTGCTGCTTACTGCTGCTGTGAAATACCATATACAAATGTAGTTTGCAGCGTCATGGCTCGCGGAGCAAAATCCTTTACATCGATCCGTATCATTACGAGGCCTAGTTTCTATTTTTACATAAAGCGAATACAATTCCTGTGAATGTTCGGGAATGCGAGGTTTAATAATAATAATAATAATAATAATAATAATAATAATAATAATAATAATAATAATAATAATAATAATGTTATTTGTTTTACGTCCCCCTAACTACTCTTTTACGGTTTTCTGAGACGCCGAGGTGCCGGAATTTAGTCCCTCAGGAGTTACATTGATATCCCTGTATATCTGTATATAATGTTCTTAGTTTCAGTGAAGACTGTCCTCCGGTTTAGATTATTCTGGAAATACCGATTTGAGTGGCCCTAATTAGCGAGTTCGGTACTGGTTCGATCCGGTGATATTTAAGGGTACCATTCAGCCTCATGCTGGCACATACATGATTTACTGTGGGATAAAATTCTGGTACTATGACGACTCCGGATATCACAAGAGTTGTTAGTAGGACATAAACAAAATCATCTTCTCACTGGTTTTCTCACGATTGAAAAGGCCTAAAATGTGAATACTTTAGTATTACCAATGTTTAAACTTCAATTATGGCTCCCTTCTGGAAACCTAAATTTTGATACCCTATAAAAGCCAAAGTCAGGCATTTATTCAAGTTGAGGTTCATATGACGAGTGTCTGTTTAAAAGGTACCATTTACCCCATGAGACAGTTGTGGTGAAATCGCAAGAAAAATATAATAAACGGCACACGGAACGTACCGTTGATCAGGTTTAGTACAACTTCCAAATAGTTACATCTTTCTGGTGTCCGTTGGTGCTCGTTGGCTGAACGGTCAGCGTACTGGCCTTCGGTTCAGAGGGTCCCGGGTTCGATTCCCGGCCGGGTCGGGGATTTTAACCTTAATAGGTTAATTCGAATGGCACGGGGGCTGGGTGTATGTGTTGTCTTCATCATCATTTCATCCTCATCACGACCTGCAGGTCGCCTACGGAAGTCAAATAGAAAGACCTGCACCTGGCGAGCCAAACCCGTCCTGGGATATTTCGGCACTAAAAGCCATACGACATTTCATTTCATTCATCTTTCTGGTCTGGATTACTCATGGTAATCGATAACATTCAACTACTGTATTGCATGTGGACGAAATACTGATTTATTTGTTGGAAGAGGAAATAGCTCCTTTTGAACAGACACTCCTAATATCTCCCCTCGTGCAGACACTGCAAAGGAGGCTTGCAGTGTTTTCTCAATGGCGCACAGTGGGGCAGAAGGCCTCCAATATTGCTATTAAATCATTTAAGGGACCCGAAGAACAGCAGTGGCCTGAGTTGATAACAAAAGATAACAGAGAACACAAATAGTGCTAAATGTAACAATATTTGTTTATTTTTTTAATTTGATTTGTTGCTATTTGCTTTACGTCGCACCGACACAGATAGGCTTTATGGCGACGATGGGATGGGATAGGAAAGGCCTAGGAAGTGGAAGGAAGGAAGGAAGGAAGGAAGCGGCCGTGGCCTTAATTAAGGTACAGCCCCAGCATTTGCCTGGTGTGAAAATTGGAAACCACGGAAAACCATCTTCAGGGCTGCCGACAGTGGGGCTCGAACCCACTATCTCCCGATTACTGGATACTGGCCGCACTTAAGCGGCTGCAGCTATCGAGCTCGGTTATTTATTTATTGATCAATGTGTTATAGCTTCTTGGATCACTTTATATGAAGGAAATCTATTTCTGTCTTTATATATCACATCTGCATAGTGATGTCTTGAACAATTGTCTTCTGTAATTATGGAAATACCTTCCTCTCCAGTCAAGGGAGAGACCTTCTGTAGTGCCGAATCCCAAATAGCTTTTTTATATCGCCTCGCTCGGAAAGGAGATGCGTTAACAGTAATTTCCTTCAATATGAAACCCCCTTTTCACCAATAGGCTGCAAACTCATCTAAGTGCCAAATGCTACTTCTTCTGATGAGTACGTCTGCCGCAGTTCACGGGTCGTCTTACGTTTAGTGTAGTCAGAAGCTCCCGAAAAAATGCACTAAAGAATGACCTCGTTGCTTTTCTCCACTGCCTTCATATATAAGAAAGTACAGTAATCTCTGGCGCAATCTTTAATGTACGTTAATAAATATATCGTACATTCTATGTGATTCGTACCATTTCTCCTTATATTGCGACACAAATTGAGAAATAAGATGAATGAATTCAATCTTAGAGAATTCGGGACAATTAGTTAATACTCTAATGTGTTCCTTCAAGAAACAGATCTGTTTCTGAATATTCTTGTACCCTGAAATTCTATATAAAAAAAGACAGAAGAACGCACGAACTTAGAACAATTTGTTTTTTGTCGAAAGGGGCAAAAAATGGCTATGTTTGTCATTATATATTTAAAATAGAATGTACGCACGATGCAACACAACAAAAGAGTTTGTTTGGACGTATTTGGAAGGTACGTAAGTCTACATCAATTCATGAATTCATATCAATTGTGTCAACAGTTGGCATAAATATCTTTGTACGACTATAGACACAACATTTTTGCAGTATTATGACGATATACTTTTACTTACCTTTTGATGTACCAGCCATTTTAATTTCGTTCCAAAATTCCTTTGCGTTTACACAACACAGGCTCAAACACACTAGCATGCACCCAGCGCGCACTGCGTGAGCTCACCAACTGACCAGATTTGACGTTGCAACAATTCAGTTTGAACACGCTGCATTTCAAACAATTTTCTACAATTTACCCCTCCCCCGCTCTTAACTATTTACTTTTACAGCTGTTTCATTTGTTATATCACGTTTATATTGTGCAATAATAAGAACGCTTCAGTCTTGCCGCTCCAACAAGAGTACTTTTTTTTTTTTTGCTACGGGCTTTACGTCGCACCGACACAGATAGGTCTTATGGCGACGATCAACAAGGGTACGATAGCATTATACAGGGTGTTAGGTGTATACGTGCAGATATTAAGCTAGTCGGCAAAGAAAAAGACATATCACAATATATGCTATGTGCTTTTTACCTTGTCCTATTAGTTTGCCCATAACTGAGCCAAACATTTCAGGACCTAATGTGTTTTGAACGGCCGTAGCAGGATATGCCGGTTACGTCATTCTGTCCACGCGTAGTGGAAGTACAGTAGCAGAATATAGGGCTTGTTGAACCTGTTTCTTATCGCAGGCCAACGCATGTTGTTGTGCACTTCCCCTAAAGGCTTGGCAAGTAGGAGAGGATGACTCACGTGCCAGCCACTTGCTGTACTTGAAAACCGGTCTAGGGTACTCTGTATGAAATGTACACAGAATCCTTACAGTGACCTCGAAGATACGTACCAGCACATACATGCGAATCAAGTATTGTGTAGGTGTGTGTGATTCATAAGACGTCAATGGCAATACTCAGTGATCCAAGCTGACAAAATGAAAGGAAATAGTTAATAAGTAAATGAAAAATGAGCGCAACATTTCGGTGCTGTTATTGCGACAGGCTACAATGAATTTCGGACAATAGACAATGCGAGTTGTCTACGCTTATTCATAAACTTTTCAGGTCAATGAAATGACGGTGGACACTGAAAGAAAAGGCTGTAAGTATTCAGTCATATTGTTATTAATGAGACAGATTTCAAAAACCGTAGTTGCAACCATGCGTGAACATTGCTCGAAGGAA
This sequence comes from Anabrus simplex, assembly GCF_040414725.1. Taxonomy (NCBI): domain Eukaryota; kingdom Metazoa; phylum Arthropoda; class Insecta; order Orthoptera; family Tettigoniidae; genus Anabrus; species Anabrus simplex. Next base: position 192,876,868 of record NC_090267.1, on the reverse strand, counting down.
AAATAGCTACTGTGGATTTTTTTTGCTAGTAGCTTTAAGTTGCACCGACACAGATAGGTCTTATGGCGACGATGGGACAGGAAAGGGCTAGGAGTGGCAAGGAAGCGGCCGTGGCCTTAATTAAGGTACAGCCCCAGCATTTGACTGGTGTGAAAATGGGAAACCACGGAAAACCATCTTCAGGGCCGCCTACAGTGGGGTTCGAATCTGCTATCTCCCGATACTGGATACTATCCGCACTTAAGCGACTGCAGCTATCGAGCTCGGTCTACTGTGGAATTGCCGCCGGGCATTTCTAATAGAAGGCTTATTCTTCTTTTTCCTAATCTGTTTACCCTCCAGGGTAGGTTTACCCTCGGACTCAGCGAGGGATCCCACCTCTACCGCCTCAAGGGCAGTGACCGGGAGCGTGATACATTGGGTCGGGGGATACAACTGGGGAGAATGACCAGTACCTCGCCCAGGCGGCCTCACCTTCTATGCTGAACAGGGGCCTTGCGGGGGAATGGGGAGATTGGAAGGGATAGACAAGGAAGAGGGAAGGAAGCGGCCGTGGCCTTCATGACGTTACAGCCCTAGCATTTGCCTGGTGTGAACATGGCAAACCACGGAAAACCATCTTTAGGGCTGCCAACAGAGGGGTTCGAACCCACTATACCCCACTCATGAGCTGTGGAACATCTCCATTCAATAGGACAAGGCGATTTCCAGCACCGGTTCTAATTAACATCTGGATGGGTGTAGTTGGAGGTCGGTTACATCTTTTTATTAATGTTATCTTGCTCCTGTAGAGGCAGTACGTTACTGGAGCTTTCAGAGGATGTGTCGCTTCGACTACGCCGAACCACGTGGATTTTACACGATGGTGCAGACATTTCCTCAACGGTAGACAGGACGATGTGGAACTATCAATTGGCCAGCCCTTATTCCAGACCTTTTTCCAGTGGATTGTTATGTCTGGCGGGACATGAAACACAAAGTATACTGAACTGAAGTAACCACTTCGGATGACCTCTGTAAACATGTTTTTTCGGCACCAGAGGATATTCTGAACAACACAGGTTCCTTGTCTCGAATGCGTCGCAACTGCATTCGGAGAAGTGAAGCCCGCAGAGAAGCCCAGGGTGGTCACTGTGAACAATTGCTACGAGTTTCGCTTTGGTATGTCAGATGTTACGCCATTTCTGCACCGTAATGGCTTGGGAGTACAGTACAGTATCGATATAGTATTTTGAGTCCCGATAGTTCGATATTCTCATAAATCCGAGCAGTGAAATTGAAGTACCGGTAACAAAAATTATAAATCGAGAGTTTCAGTGCGCGAGTGACTTGTACGTGCCGAAAGCTGAACACAACACAGGGAAGACGTGCTTGTTAAAACTCTAGACATTGACCTTGAACGCATTTTGGCAGTTCCTCAATTCTACCCTGCATGTGGTTTTGGTTTTTTACGTGTGTTCGAGCAATTTATATTTTGTTTCTTATTCACTACGAGTTAAAACAAAAGGCACGCGCTTTTAAGGGCCGATGACCTTAAAACAGCAATCATCATCATCATCACCATCATCATCATTAACACGTATAAAAATTCAATAAAATGCTTGTGTTATATTCATCACTACTGAAATAGGAAAAAATTCAATCAAATTAGTTATTTCATTCCCAGACCTCGTGGAGGAGTGGGTGGGCCTTCAGCTATGCGTGTAGCTCATGGGCCATGTAGTAAGGAAGTAGAGTTGTGAGGATGAAATAATTCAAGTTGGACGTATGTCTTGTACATACAATAAATTGAATTGAATACGTTAGTAAATATGCTTGTTGTTTAAAGGGGCCTAACATCGAGGTCATCGGCCCTGTTAGTAAATACCTGACCGCGCAGAGAGATAACCGCAGCAACAACACGGACCCCAGAGGAGGTCCGCAGAGCACCCCACCCAGGACAGAGGTCCCCCCAAACACCCCGTTTATTGAGTAAATTTTCATGGTACGATGTTGACATAGTACAATGTTGACATACATACATACATTGGTAAATAAACAAACAAACAGAGAGAAGTGGTTGGCCTTGAACTTGCTGGGCCGATTGAGACGAGTTCTTAGTCCAGTTATGTGAACAAAACAAGCACTGAGGTCATTGACCATGCTACACTCTTAAAGGCTACAGAGCAGATTAAAGGTGATGTATCACAAGGTCAAACTTAAACATGTAACAGAACGTAAGATGTAATTGTGACACATGAGAAACGAAACGCAATCCGGGCTGGGAAAACAAACACAGATCTTGCAACACTGTCTTGAAGCACAGACAGAAACATAGATATACACTGGCACACGACACAAAAGGTGAATTAAAGACGGAAAATGTATTGTGTCACGTGAAGCTAAAGAGAAGTTATAAATAAACGAAATAAACTAAATCTAAATAATAAAAATAACAATAATAATATAAAAATAACAATAATATTAATAACAAAATATCAAATATGAATAACAAGTATACGACTTAAAAAGGAGAGTAAAAAGAGGAATAAGACGAAAATATGAACAGGTGAATAATAATAATAATAATAATAATAATCAGACGAGGAAAAGAGTAATAAGAAGTAGTTCAATATGAGTAGTAGCAATAATAATAAGACTGAATAATAATAATAATAATAATAATAATAATAATAATAATAATAATAATAATACCGGTAATGTTATTTGCTTTACGTCCCACTAACTACTCGTACTGTTTTTGGAGGCGCTGTAATTTAGTCCCACAGGAGTTCTTTTTACGTGCCAGTAAATCTACCGACACCTTCGAATACCACCGGATTGACCCAAGATCGAGCCTGCTAAGTTGGAACCAAGAAACCAGTGCTTTAACCGTCTGAGCAACTCAGACTGGCCACTTTTATTTTGATAAATTTATTAAGCACTGCAAAGGAAGCAGTATGTTCTACTTTATTTTACCATTACACACATGCTTTTCGATTGTAAGCACGAAATAATAATGTAATTTTTTACGTCCTAATAATTACTTTGACGGATTTTGGAGACGCCGAGGCGCCGGAATGTTGTACCGCAGGACTTTTTTTAATGCAAGTAAATCTACAGACACGAAACTGGCGTATTTCAGCACCTTCAAATACCCCCGAATTGAGCCTCCATCGAACCTGCCAAGATGGGATCAGAATACCAGCGAACTATCGTCCGAGGTACTCAGCCCGGCATTAGAGCTTGGAATACGTTGGTCGTGCGGTTAGGGGCGCGAAATTGTGAACTTTCATTGGGGAGATACTGGGTTCGAACTCCACTGTCGACAGCCCTGAAGATGGTTCTCCGTGGTTTCCCATTTTCACATCAGGAAAATGCTGGAGTTGAACCTTTATTAAGGCCACGAACGCTTCCTTCTCACTTCTACACCTTTTCTGTCCCATCGTCACCATAAGACCTATCTGTGTCGGTGCGACGTAAAGCCAATTTTGAAAATCATCATATTTAGGACATTATACAACTGTCGAGATCCATAGTTATAAACGATGAGAAGTATTTTCTGGGCAGACATTATTGGCGAGTAGTCAATAATAATAATAATAATAATAATAATGATGATGATAATGGTATTTGCGTTACGTTTACGGTTTTCGGAGACGATGAGGTCTCGCAGGGGTTCTATTTACGTGTCACTAAATCTACCGGCACGAGTGTGACGTATTTGAGCACATTCAAATACCACCGGACTGGGCCAGGTTCGAACCTGCGAGGTTGGAGTAAAAAGGCCACCACCTCAACCGTCTGAGCCATTCAGCCCGGCAGGAAGCACGAAATGTAGGTACGTACACCGGTAGCAGCCTTCAGCTGTTATCGTAGTTCAGTTGCTCGTAAACATAAAACCAGTTTGGCAAGTATATTACGTAACATCTCGTTACAGTAGTACATTTGCTCTGAAACATAAACAGAAACCGGTTTGGCACGGGTGGCGCGTGACTTGCCTGTTATCAACGGAAAGCTATTCATTCACAGAACAAAGCATACTACCTATTCTAAAAACATCGTACCCCTTTGCTTTCGAAAATAACTTCCGCTGATTACTAAAAGTTTGATATATGGTGGTTCGTCACATCGTTCTCTATTGCTACAAGAAATATCTGCACGTATACACCTAACACCCTGTATATCGGTGATTCGAGATGTATTTCTCGGTATTGCGCTACTTCGATGTCTTCATACATTCTATGACTATCCTCACTAGGCCCTCCCAACAAATAAGATACGCTCGTCTTTCACGTTTGCTCTACATGATTCTCTCTATCAGTTGATTTCCTGTCTCTACATATGCACAGTTTCATTATGCAATGTTAAGGCTAAGAAACTGTGCAAATGAGCTAAATGCCTCCATTATCCTGTATATAGCCTATGATAACTATGATCACACCTACTTCTACGTCTCTTATCCTATAATCATTAAGCATCGAGTCTAAACCTTGTTTTCTTGCTTTTCTCTGCTCCTCTTACTTTCCATAATCGAATACGATAGGTTTTTTTTTTTGCTATTTGCTTTACGTCGCACCGACACAGATACGCCTTATGGCGACGATGGGATGGGATAGGAAAGGCCTAGGAAGTGGAAGGAAGGAAGGAAGGAAGGAAGGAAGGAAGGAAGGAAGGAAGGAAGGAAGGAAGGAAGGAAGGAAGGAAGGGAGGAAGGAAGCGGCCGTGGCCTTAATTCAAGGTACAGCCCCGGCATTTGCCTGGTGTGAAAATGGGAAACCACGGAAAACCATCTTCAGGGCTGCCGACAGTGGGGCTCGAACCCACTATCTCCCGATTACTGGATGCTGGCCGCACTTAAGCGACTGCATCTATTGAGAACCTGATAGGTAGCCTATCCTCCAGTGATTCCACGACCTCATTACGCCCGTACACAATTTTCACCAAATACGCCGATCATTGATTTTATCTTTATCGCTTCATTACAAGTAATTTTGTACAATTGCCCCCTCCCTCGTTCTTACCTATTTACTTTTACATCTGTTTCATCTATTATTTATCTAATACATTTTCACTGAAGGAGTTCTGGAGCACCGGTATCCAGTTATAAAATTACAGTCAGCGTCCGCCAGGACTCCGCTCTATAAGCATTTACTTTGACCCCTGTGATGTCCACGCCTGTAGTGTAACGGTTAGCGCTGTTAGATGCCCTCCTCGGGGACCCGTGTTCGATTCCTGGAACTGGCATATGGCAAAAACGGTACATACAGTTCACCTCCACAAGAGGTGTGCCTTTGAAGAGCTGCACCACCTCGGGACGAGGATGAGAATTTACAGTATTTGCTCTTGTGCTGGACATCGTCACCGCAGTTAAATGTATGAATTTATATTATATTGACTAATTTCAAGGGAACTATTAACCCTTTGTGTCCTGCCGGCTCGTATTTAGTCGTATATAAAACTATAGTAGGCAAGGACATTTGTTTTGTGTTCTGTGGGTACTCTCCAGTACCTACAGAAGATATTAAAGTGGTTTTGGTGGTGTGAGGCGTAATAATGACACCAGAGAGAAGTACTAAATTAGCTTGGATTATTCAAACCTCCATCTGGTATCGAAGCACTGACATTTTTCTAGAAATATGCAATTATTTTTCATGTTATTGAGTGAGACATTGTGAAGTATGCAGTTAAACAGTTAGCGTGCTGTAGAGTCACTTGAACTAGATTTTATTGTTTGAAGTATAGTGGGTAATTCTATGTACCGACAAAACTAGAGGCGTTCCATGCTTCTTGTTCTCTTTAGTAACCATGGTTTGTTTATGTTTGTTACCGTGTTTTTGTGGTAGTTATGCGTGAAAGCAGGTGCGGGGTGGTGAATAGGTCTCAGGCTACGAAATTAAAGTGAATTTAAAATTTAACAAGGTTATATTTTCTTTTCAAAATCAAGAAATAACAAACATGGCAGGTACAGAGTAGCAAGGCAACAAAAGTACAATTACAGCATTTACAGGATTTGGGCTTCGAGCCCCGCGATCACAATCCTTGAGCAATTAGCTCAGTTTTACCCCAAACACAAGTGTCAACAGAGGGGCAGAAAACCCCATTCATGCCTAGGAGCACTTGCTCCAAAATACACAGTAAGGCCTCCTTGAGGCGCGCAGAAAACAAAATTTTCAGAAAAAGAGCAACTTGCTCTCAAAATTCAGGCCTGTCAAAGGCCCCACCTAATTCCACTTTCAAGCTGTCCTTTCAGGACATATACACAGGGGTAAAATACCCAACCTACTGAGGTCTGTTAAATGACAAGAAGGTTAATTACATGACCTCTAAAATAACAATTTGAGAGGAGGCGATCTGCACTCCTAATACACTTGTTTTTAAAACCTAATCTGGCTCTAGGCCACTAATGCAAGGGCTAATCCCATACTACAGAGGTGACTTTAGAAAAGAACAATTTGCTTTACGTTAACGAAGAATAGGTTGAGAAAAATAAGTTCACCTCAAAACAATATGATTGGGAGCTCGAGAGGGTTAAGCACTCTCTATCCCGATATGCAGTTTAAAAGATGGAATAGATACAAGTTTCTTTACATTTTAAGGAAGGTTACATAATGGAAAAACTTCGGACCCGCCCCGAGAGTTAAACTGCTGAGCAAGCAAGAAAAGAAGTAATTAATCGGCCATTACCTGGTTGTTGACTGCCGCCGAAGAAAGAGGCGCTTCCCGCCCCCTGCTATGTACTTTACACACGAAAAGATGGAACAGAAGTGGCCCGGAGACCCTAAAATCAGCAGTTTATATACTCTCGCGGAAAGTTCGAGGCGTAAGGGGAATGAGAACACCCTCCCACAAACTCTTTATTGGGTAGGATACAGCAACATATTCAAGTTGGGGGAAGATACATCCGATTGGTCAGAAATTAATGAAAGAAATTCGGGATTGGCTAAATTTAAAACAAGGGGAAAGAAAGGGTTAATATTGCCAACTTAAACAATGACAGAAGGAAATTTAACAAAGAACAAACTTTTGAAATTAAATTTTCTCCAAAAGAACAGTTCTTTTTCTTCGCACTAGGGTGCACTATTGTAGTTCTTCAGTAGTGTCCTCTAGAAGAGAAAGTTCACACTTCTTACTACCGGTAAAACAAAAATACATCAAAAGTGGCACAGTTCAAAAACTCCAAACTTTCCAAGTAGTGACATCTTCCGAGAAACTTGAAAATTAATACCGTCGATAAAGTTCAGACTTCCTTCAGCAGAGGAGTTTCAATTGGCGCACATTTTAAATTAGCGGCGTGGAGGTGTACCGCCCGGTACAATGTTGATCAGGTGTGATTGTTGCAGTCTTTATTTCTGTATTGTGGTAATAATACATGAACAGTATAACGAGTAAACATCTTACCAGTGTATGATATTAGCGATTTACTGGCTGGTATAACAGATAATGGAGCGTTATCTGATGTGAGAGATTGCAATAGTGATGAAAAGACTGTGTGTAAAACACGTAGTCTAGACAGAAGAAATCGGTACAGTGAGCTCCTAGCGTTTATTGGTCTTAATTTTATGATGGGTTACCACTACCATTTTACTAAACAATTTGGTCATCTGCTAGAGACCTCGGTGTGGATTTAGTTGCGGATACAATGACGAGGGGAAGATTTCAGCAGATCATATCGTATATCCATATGAATGATAAACTGCAGTGTCGATAGAGAAGCCAGACAGGCTACACAAAGCAAGTCCTTTCATAGTAAGTTTCAATGTGTATATGAATGGACTCGGGAAGTAAGTGTGGACGATTCTGTTGTGCTATTCAAAGGACGCAATTCTCTAAAACATCACAATTCTGCCAAGCCCACCAAGCGGGGTTACAAACTCTGGTGTTTAGCTGAGCAGAAGGCATGTATTCTCGCATTTCAAATGTATCAGGAGAAGAGTGAGGATCATGAAGAAGAGTTCGGAGGGCACAGGTCAGGTGAGAGGTTGGTTTTGTCTCTGGGCGTGGGGCAAGAACAACATTGTATTTTTGACAATTATTTTACCTATCTTCGATTTTAAGAAAGATTGAAACTATAAAAGACCTTGGCATGTGACACAGAAAGATCTGACAGGCAGGGCTGTCCAAAAAACCTAAAACTGAGAAGAGTCTGATATGAAGAAAGTACGATTACAGATTTCCTAGTACTGGTTTGGACTTCTGGAAGTGGTAAGGCAACAAATCTGTAAATTTTGCATCAAATTACCATGGTTTAGAACAAATTTATATGCAATGAACTGAGAAAGATGGATACAAACAGAGTGCAGCATGCTCCGTAGTTGTATATAACTACAATATATACATGGGAGACTTTAACCTTACCGACCATTTTAGAACCCTGTATGATGTTCACAGGAAATGGAAGAAATGGTGGCTGGGCTCTTCTGGGGTTTCCTTGATGTCATGTTTGTAAATATCTACGTAATTTACTGTGAAATGTTTGGTAAGACAACGATCCTCCAGTTTCGAAGGATGGTAGCAAAAGGACTTTTGTCAACAACAACAAAAAAACAGAACAAGAGAAATTCCTTGACAACACATGAGTCACCTCCATCTCACTGTAGAGCACTCTGCCTCAAAATATGTCAGAATGGGAAACCTCTTGAAACCTAAATGAGCTGCTTTAATCGCATGATGAAAACACAAATATTTTTGCACCATGCACAACGAATATGGATTTTAAGCCCACAGATTTTCTTCAGTTTCCCTTACTTGTCTGAAGGCAATATTTTGCACGCACTTCGAACTCGAGAAGTTTCTCCGTTGTGTAATTAGTTGCCAACCATGAATTTCTAATTATTTCTTTTAACCTTGGGGAAAAAGGTTGAAAATGAATGAAGGTCTGCATTTTCAATATGCTGTTTCTCTGATAAACATCAAACCGTAAGTCTTAATAAGGTATCATAATTTTTGTTCAAAGGTAAACGCCGAAAAACTTATCCATGGGATGTATTTTCCCTGTCTTCAAGGCAGCATTTATCACTATAAGTAATCCAGGAATCTAACAATAGCAAACACTTGTCCTCTGCGAATGACAAGAAGGCCTCATTAAACCTGTACTTTCATTTTTTTCTTTCCCATTTTCAGTAATTTTTGCGCTGTTACAATTATATGGTCCCCATAAAACATCTCTTTGAAAAATCTCGGACAAAAATTCCAGTTGTTTCCTGTGTTACAATGAATCATTTGGGGAAAGGTCACCGGCCATACTAACAGTAGGCATAATTGTGTACAACTGGGTTAATGCACTAACTGATTGAGCAACTGCTTCTTTATGTTTCCCACCATCAAATGCTAGGGTCCTTTTCGCTTTCAGTTCGTGCACGAGGATTCTTCTGAGGCAGCGGTTGATGAAGACTTGGATGTTCTTGGTCATCTGTGTTGTAAATTTCCATGTGTCATATTTGTACAAGAGAACTATTTTTACATTACTCTGAATGATTTGAAGCTTTGTCCTGGTCGAAATGTTGTGGGCTTACCATATCGAATATAGCTTGATGAATGCGGAATTTGCTTTTTTTAACGCGGCTCTTAACACTTGCACTTGCACAACCCTCAGAATATATCCTGCACCGATCAAATCAATACGTTTCATATAATGGAGAAGTTTTTGCAGGGAATGCAATGCTGTCTTTTACAGTTGCGGACTTCCTCATGACCTTCAGCTCCCTGATAATGGATTTCATGTAAAAGACCTTGGTTATGCACAGAATACCTGAAAAATTCATGTCTTACAAAGAGACTGTATGGAAACTACAGGAGAGAAGTGGTTCGTAAAGGAAAATTGACCGAAAAATATTTTATTCTACAAAGGGCTGATTTCTGTCTGGTGTAAAGTACATGGTACTTCTTGTACTGGATTTATACGTTTTAGAAGAGATTTAAAATGAAAACCTACCACCTGTTTTCCAGTCATTGACCGGGTCAGGGATGTAATGAATGAAGCATATACAGGCTGTTAGTACGATGGGTCGCCACTCCCAAAGTGATATATTAATGACTGATAGATGCTATGAAATGAGAATGGAGAGTGTTGCTGTAATGAAGATGGCAGAGAAAAGCGGAGTACCCGGAGAAAAACCTGTTCCGCCTCCGCTTTGTCCAGCACAAATCTCACAGGGAGTGACCGGGATTTGAACCACGGTATCTAGCGGTGAAAGGCCGCCGCGCTTCCGTCTGAGCCAAGGAGGCTCCCTTTAGAAGACACTGACAGTTCCCTATCGTTTGGCCACCTCATTGGCCACCTGAATGATTAGGCCTACATGGTGTCAAAGAAAAGTATATTCCAGGTGGTTTCTTGGCATTTTATAAGAACTTGGAGCAAGAAGAGTTTCCCGCATATTCAAGGATTGGAAAGCCAATTAGTTACAAAGTTTGCCTCTACATACTTTTACGAAAAAACAATTCTCAGTCATGAACTGGAATAAGAATAAAAATAGATTACTTTTGTCCGATGCTGCATTAGAAGTAAGGTTACGCATTCACACTGTTCAAATAATTTTCTCTGGCTTCACTAAGTAGTGGTGCAGCTCTTTCAGACACACCTTCAATGTAGGTGAGCTGCACATACCTACTTAACACCATATGAGCCTCATGCCAATTTTCAATTTCTGGAAGTACCGAGAATCGAACTACGGCCCACGAGGACGACAGCTGCCCACTTGGAATGGCCTGCAGTAGGCTAACGCTTGATGCGTGTGCCCAAGTTATTTGAGGTGTCATACATCACATATTAAAAAAGACAAATGAAAGGGATACTTTTTACGTAACGTTTACTCCTGTCTATGTAGAATGACTAGAAGACAAAAATAAAGCGATAACTACGAAGTATTGTCCCCAACCTGTAATGTAGAGTCTGTTATCAGATTTACCAGTCACGGAGACGTCGCACCAGGGGCCAACTCTCTACAACTCAGCAGGTGTCCACTTGATTTGTGTTCAGATAAAGATCCTCTCCTCTACAGATATTATCTTCCCATGCAAGTACACCACAATCCGCGAAAGTTACCACACTCTAAATCAGAGCTTGAAGACTTACGGAACCATTGCAGAATGATATAGTGTAAAAATAAGAATTATTGCCGAGTTACCCCTCGTAAAGATGTATGAAAGCCTACAGAGAGAGATACACACAGCAAATCACATTTGGTAGTTAATAATGTTGACAGGGATAGTGATTGAATAAGAGCTAGAGATTAATGGGTTAGGATGATAACTGAATGCATGTTGTACCACTTGCTAACCTTGTCCTAGACTTCGGACACTTTCCACATTTCCAAATTTGAAAGGAAGGAAGATTGCATCGATTAGTTACATATTCAAATTTATGAATGTTTTAAGTTGAGCTCGAACCTAGGGTTAGATGGTTACCAAATCGAAAAAAATAACAAATGAATAACAATAATTATATGTCCAACCAACTGGTATTGAACCCAATTGGTTCCTTCTCATTGGCAAATAAATAAGAAGTCATGAAAATAATATATGTGGAAGAATAGTTTATATTGGAACAATATGTGTGCAGATATCCGGCAAACCAAATTATGTTCCCAGAGCTGCACGTGTAGGATTAGCGAATGTTGCAACATGTAGGCCACTGTAACTTTCCGTTCGGTAGAGAGAGGAGCTTGGGAACGATGTGGGACAAAGCCAAAGATATCTACTGGCGGAAAATTTGAACCAACGAATAACAGATCAGCGTGCAAATGACTAGTCGGAATGACAGCAGTAGTACTAAGACAACAGCACTGCAAATAAAGGCTGAACTCTAGAAGAAAGGACTTTACAATGTAAATAAGGCAGTTATAATTATGTATAAACTAAGATATACTGGCTGTTTGTGAAATTGAAAAGTGTATTAATCAGAGATACGAAGTATTGTGAAATGTTAAGGAGAAGCGCTGATACATATACCAGGAAGCAAGCAAGAAGCGGGTGACGTCACGCAATGACCGGTGAGCACTTAGATTGTTTGAGTTGGACGGATCGGTCGCGTTTTACGAGTACCGTCTGAAAAACGCGAAGTTAGTGCGCTGAGCATTTCTGTAGGTAGAGGTAATGGCTGTAATATTGCAGAAATGAACTTAATCCACAGGGATTTTCCCATAGGGGAAATATTAATATGGATGACGATTTTATACGGTGGTAAGGAAATAGCTGTGTGAAATAGTAAGCAACTTGTTGTGTGAGTAAATAAAAATTTATAAGAAACACAGTCGTGAATTAGATTAGAACTTGTATGCAGATTATAATTAATTGGACTAACATTAACTACCAGATTCCGGAGGTGAATAGACTACAGGACTGAACTATTACGCTGACGGAATTGTGAAAGGGATAATTACATTGTGTAATTGTCTGTGCTGTGAGATAATTGTTATTGTCTATTTTCCCTATGCTCAGTGTATTTCATCTTGTGCGAGACACGAACTGCAAAACTGTGTCGTGAATCGAAACGTTTCGAGATAGTGTACATCGGAAACTTAGCATGGAGAAGAACTCTAAGAATTGCAGCAGTACCAGTATCACGATGGTGTGAGCGTGGCGTCATTGAGCTGACCTAATGGCCTAAATTGGTGCACTGCTGAATCATACAATGACGTGGACAAGGATGAGTAACATATCTGATTCAATATAATCTATGACAATAACAGCTTGTTGCCTTGTAAATTTGTATATAGTTACTTATTTCATGTAACGTTTGAATTTATTTGAATTATTTATGTATCTAGGGTCAGCTAGGTTAGAATACGTTTCTTGGTACTGAAATGAAATGGCGTACGGCTGTTAGTATCGGGATGTGTGCGACGACTTCGACTCGCCAGGTGAAGATCTTTTGATTTCACTCCCGTATGCGCCCTGCGCGTCGTGGTGAGGATAAAATGATGATGAAGACAACACATACACCCAGCCCCCATGCCAGGGGAATTAACCAATACGGTTAAAATACCCGACCCTACCTGGAATCCAACTAGAGACCCCTGTGACCACAGGCCAGCACGCTAACCATTTAGACATGTAGCTGGACATTTTGTTGTACTAATGCTTTGGGGATGTTGGTTTCTTATGTAAATAGTTCTAGAGCAATGGTGTCAGTTTTATCCTCAAAGTATCTTCCCGAGTGTGTGCTAGAAACAATATTATATTTTAATGAAATATCGACATGTGTTATTGTAATGGGGACATAAACATTAGATGGCATTGCGTACACTTCAAGTAGTTTGCATGGGCATGTTAATGTAGTGGCATGTTGCGTGTGGATTTTCTTCTTTGAGAAAAACCCTCAGTGTTGTGCTACGAATTCGAACGAGTAGTCATCAACGACTATTACAGCTTATATTTATAGTTTTCGTAATATGAATAGACGATTTGATTTTGGTTAACATTAATATCTGTGCTGTGAGGTAATTCATGCTGCGACGTTTCTTTATGTAACTTATTTAGGGACGTGTGAGATTGGAGTGTTGTTTTAAACAGCAGAACGGTAGTAAAGGGAAGCCAAAAAAAATTAAAGACAAGAGATAAGATACTGTGAGACACATGCAATAGAGGCAACACATTGTGTATTTCAGATTACGGTGATTTGAGGATTTTTATGTTAATTCTGGTGAGATATTTAACCAGTGGGAGTTGATAGAGAGCCAAAGATAGACCTAAAATTAGAAGGTATTCTGAAGAAAGAATTAATATGTACTTGCCTTGTTATGAAGCTAGCCAGATAATGCAGCCATGTGTGCAGTGTCAAGAGAGTGTTGAGAGATGCATGTTTACTCTCAAGTATATGAGCTTTCTTGCGACCGTGCCTGACTGTATTTGATTTAATATTTAATTGAAGAATATTAAGTATGTAAAATTCGTAAATAATTTTTCCAATTGAATAACTAGGACCACAGCACAAGTTGCTTAATTATTATTTAACGTCATCTGAACATAAATTTCTCGTTTGAGGTCAGGGCATTTCAGGTATGCTATAATATGATGTTTTCCACAGATGGATCTAAATGTGTTCTCATATGTGTGGTTTACTCTTGTATGCTTATGTGACCACAGAAATTCTGTTTTTTGATTGTTTTGTTTTGTTGACATGTAGACTCAGTTCCAGGTGGTTACCATTTCTTGTAGAACAGGGGCTTCATTCCCACTGCAGTAAAGCCAGTGTAGTTATGATTTTTAGGATGATTTTATTCTGTTTATGTCAAGTAGGGCCCTTCACTACAAATTTATTATTAGCGTACTGTTTTGTTTTTCAACGTAGATTTACTTGTCGATGTAATAGGGGTACTAGACAGCTAGTTTTTATTTGTTTATATGATTGAATTTTTAGTTAGATCTACTCATGTCAGTGAACTAAATCAAATATACTCGTTCAGTTCTCGTTCGGTTCGCATTAATAAATTTTAGGAATAATTCGGCGAAATGATGATTTAATGCTTTAAATAACACATGTCAATTAATTTTACGAATAATAATGTTAATAATTTCAATAATGAAACTGAACAGGAGGGTAAACAAACTGTAATGAGTGGTAATGATTTATGTGGGCAATTTTTTTGTAAACAGACCCTTAGACTAAACCAGGATCTAACCTGCCAAGATGGGGTCAGAAGGCCATGGCCTTAGGCGTCTGAGCTACTCAGTTCGGAATATATAGGACAGTGAAGGACTACAGCTACTATTAAAGAAAGACCTCCTCCCTCATTCATGATCAACGGTGTGAAAAGCAAAATTTAAACCACTCGATGGAAATTTGTTTAGGATTTCACGATTTTGAGGGAGTGTTTTTACATTTTAAAAAAAATAATGAATGGAAACGAGATTAAAATAAAATCAGCATAAATATATTCAAATAAGTGTTGTATGTTGTGCTCAGTTGAACAGTAACACTTGGAAGATATAACGGAATTATTCAACATCCGAGTGGATGAATTAGTGGGATTTTCATGTCAATTGACTCTGTGATTTTGGCAATGATTTTTTGATAGTGCTTTATATATTTTTGTAGTGCCAAATCTTATAAATAAAGTTGTAGGGGGTCCGCTGTCTGTAATTTCGTTTGTTTTGCCAATTTTTCAGATATTTATCCGTTTTAGGTCAACTCAAGACCGAATCGGTGGTTTTTACTTTTCGTGTCTGTTTGTTCCACCATCACGGAAAAACGGCTGGATAGATTTCAACCAAACTTCATATTTAGAGTATACTCATCCTAGGGAAGGTTTCGATGTGTATATCATTTTAAAACCTTTGACAAGACGGGGTTTTATAGGAAAATCACAACGGTTTTCCTCCATTTTCTCTTATACTATTGATTTTATGTAAACCCTGTGGACCGTATGTGAAAGGTCTCTTCATTATAAACAACTTTCGTTATGTTCATAATTTACCTTACTCTTCAAATGACGGAGAAATTTACTATTTTCTGTCGGTACCATGCTCTGCATTGAGTGACCGACAGACCGACAATGAATATATGGGTTACCATGGCAACGTCTCTGACTGCTTGCCAGCAAGGAAGTAACGTATTGCCGTTTTCCTCATCATTCCTTTAAATTCGTGGTTGTTCCTTGGATAGAAAGCAAGGGAGTCGTCAATCGGCCATTCTGCGGGATATTGGCGGAATATCATTGGAGGTTATAACCGTCCTCGAATACCTTAAGAAATAACACAAATATTCATCTTCTTATCTGATTGCCTAAAAATCCCTACTCCTACATTTCTCTCCGATTACCGCTTTCTTATATCCATAACTCACACCGGCATAATTTATTGAGGAGCATTTGATTTTCCAATACATTCACTTGGTATTTACATATTTGTCGTCATCCGGATGTCCTCAGTTATAATCCATTTTCTATTAATTTCAACTTACTAAACTGTATTATTTTCTTCCTTAATTACCACGTATGTATGCGAGTGCTAATCCCGAATGCTGGGCACTCTTTTCTTTGAGGAAATATTCTAAGCTATGCAAATGTATAACTTTTGGCCCAGGAAAATTCCGAAATATGGATGCAATTTTAACGACGGTGCAGACCTTCGTTTCGGGGTAATTGGTGGCTAATCAGTACGTCGTATCACAAGTCAGAAAGCAAATGGTGGTTCATTTTGGAGAGATCTACAACTTTTGTCCTATAACTTTTCGTCGTATTTCTTTCCCTAATACGTTAAATACAGCTGTATTTCTCGATTTCAGTTGATTTTGTACTTTTACACGTATATGTTATCATTTAGCACACTTATAGGAAAGGTAGAATCATGACATTCGGCACGCATATTGACATGACCATTGGCCATGTTATAGCCAAATTTTATCATTCTAGCTGTCACATGAGTATCAAAAATATAAAGTAGTATGTGAAAACTGTACAAACTTTCACCTCATTCAATGACTTTAACTCAATCCTACCCATAAATATAGAAGGTACGAGAATATGTCATAGGACCAACCATGTAGAGCACTGAAAGGGACGTCTGATGGTGAAGTCCGTTTGTGGATACGTCGTATCGTTTCAAAGCAGTAACTATCGAAATAAAGGTCTGCACTTCTAGAGTGTGTCTGTACATTGACAATTTTGGCGAAATTTCCGTACAGTTATCCGTTTCAGGTGTAATAATGACCATCTGCATATATTCAGTTTTGGTGTCTGTCTGTTTGTTTGTTTGTTTGTCTGTTTGTCTATAACTTGGAAACCGGATATATTTCCACCAAACTTGATATTTAGAATCCACCTGTCCTTTGGTAGGTTTTACGGCAAATATTGTATCTAAATCCCTGAATTGACTGGGGGATTATACGAAACCGAAACCGTGATTTTGCATTCCCACAAAATACACACAACCAAACTTAATGTAAATTTACCTGCCTTAATGTAAATTAATTTCTAAGCCTTTTTCCTCATGTGCATCATTTCAATACGAGGATTAATAAGGGAGATATCATTAACGGACCGTTTTCCGGTGCAAGTCCCACAGGACATAACTCAAGAGCGGGTGCGTGTAAAGCGTATTTTTTACAACTTGAAAACTACTGAAGATATTTGAGTCAAACTTTACATTAACATACACGTGTCCAACGGTAGGTGTTAATCGTCAATAACATTTCATGTTCCCGGAATGGACTGGCGGTTTATAGGGAACCGAAATGGTGATTTTACTCTTACACAATATATACAGTACAAGACCAACTTGACTGGAAATCGACCAAACGTGATGGAATTCCATCTCTAAAACCTTTTTCATGTGCATTTTTCGACAGGAGGAGTAATAATGGAGATATCATAAACGGTCCGTTTTTCAGGTTAAGTCCAGCGGATATAGCCAAAAAGGTGTTGTACGTGGAGCAGGTTCCTTATCTATTTATGCAAATAAAATCGTAACGACTGTGTGCCTGTACATTGACTATTTTGGCGAAATTTTCGTACAGCTACACGTTGAAGGGGTAATAATGACCATCTGCATATTTTTTGGTTTAGTTTCTTGAAAGTCCTAATTTTTACACTCCTCACCGAAAACCCAGATTGCGGCATAATCTGCCAGTCGAAGAAGGATATTGAAATTTGGCAAAATTATACGTTTTAGCCTGTAACGAACGGAAAACTTCCAAGATCTTTAAATTTTTCCCTTTTTATCCCGAAGAATATTGAAATATGGAGGCAATTTTAATTATGGTGCAGACCTTCGGGAAGTATTATCAAATAACGTTCAATTTGGAGTGATCTACAGCCTTGGTCTTACGACTTTTTGTCTATTTCTATCCCTTTTACGTTTGATTTTTCTCTATTTCTCGATTTTAAGTAAACTTGGACTTTTCACATACATAATTCATACCTTCCATCATTTATAGGAAAGATAGAATCATCAAACTACACGAAAATTGGTCCACCCAGTAGCCATATGTGAGCCAAATGCTACCCATGTAGCTGTCACTTAATTATCCGAAAAGCAATGCAATGTGAGATAATCTTACACAAATTTTACCCTATTCTACATTTCTAACTCAATCTGACCCATGAATAGATGAGATATCATAAGACCAGCAATTTAGGCCGCTAAATCCGGCGTCTTACGGTACAATCCTTTCTCGATATGATGTACCGTTTAGCAGCAGTTAATCTGTAAATGAAGGTCTGCAATATTGTAAACAAGCACATAGTTTCGTATGTCGAACTATATATATTCACTGATGTCGATTTTGTAGCGATCGAGAATGGGTGTGTCTGTTATTGTAATCAGTACTCCCCACACCGACTTCGACTGGCAGTAGGAATGGGGTCCTTCTCCAATTCCTGTGTAACTGGCATTAATAAGGCAGGCCTACCATTGTAATGAGTAATTCACTTCTCGATTGGACTTGCAGAAGGCAAGGGAGCATGCAGTTTTGTTCAAAACTCCCCTTACCCGATTGTGTTTGGCTGTAGGCAAGTGTTCCCGCAGTTATAAACAGATGTACCCATCTAAAATGTAACTGGCATTAGGCATACTGGCCTGCTATTTTGATGGAAACTCACCAACTTCGAGTGACTAGCAGTAAGTTGGCTGGCAGTTGGAAAAGGGGCCTGTCGTTAGAATGATAACTGCACAACTCAATTTTGACTGGTTGTTGGGAAGTTTCCTGCCATTATAATAAAAACTCCTCAATTTGTAATATGTCTGGAAGTAGGAAAGGGGGCTGCTATTGTAACGGAAACTCCCCAAATCGATTGTGACCGCGCAGTAAGCAATGGGGCCTGCAATTATATTGTAAACTTAGCATCTCGATTGTGATTGGCAGTAGGCAAGTGAGCCTGTCGTTATCATCATAAATCCGTAACAACTACTTTACATTGGAAACAACGTATGGGGACCACTCCATGCTGTTTCTCTGATAACGCTAAGAGACATGCTATTTTAAAACAATCTTATTTATTGCATGTACAGTATTTACTTCAATATTCGTATACAATGCAGAATACCGTAGCGAAGCATGGGTACATTTGCTAGTATTTAAATAAACTTAATTTCGCAAAGAGTTCTCATTTATAATTTTTTACTCCTTTTGTTACTCTTTATCTCTCCTTGACTATTAATTTCAGTTTCTTCCTTTTAATATTCGAAACATCACCAGGGTATGCCCGTTTACGACTCTGCGATGAGCATCCGGTGGTCAATATGTAGGCACGAAAGGTATAGCGTACAAGTAAGTTATTTTAATTAATCCTCTTAATACACAAGATATATTTGAGGAGAATAATGTTATTGGATTTATGTCCCACTAACTATTTTTACGGTTTTCGGAGACGCCGAATTACCGGAATTTAGTTCCGCAGGAGTTCTGATATATACCAATAAATCTACTGACACGAGGCTGACGTAATGAGCACCTTCAAATACCACCGGACTGAGCCAGGCTCTAACTTGACAATGTGGGGTCAGAAGGCCAGCTCCTCAAGCATCTGGGCCACTCAGCCCGCCATATATAGGAGAGCGAAAGACTATAGCTACTCTAAACGAAAGATCTCCCCCCACTTATGATGAACGGTGTGGTAATATCTTTAAAATGTCTGTGAAAAGCCTTGGGGTCAATATAAATTAAACTTTGTAGTGGAATGAACAAATAACTGATAATTGCAGGAAATTATATACTACGCTCCACCCACTCAAATGCACCATTCGCTTCTTTAACACAACATGCAAAGAAGATTAATTCGGAAGATTCTGATGTCCATACTCAACTACTGTGATGTAGTATTAACTGATGTTACTGAGGAACAAATAAAGAAACTGCAGAAGGCAGTTAACTCGTGAATCCCTTTTACTTTTCTGTTTATGTATACAGCTTATGTCAATACAAATTATGAAACACTCGGCAGGTTTAAAATTAAGCAAATGCGATATTTAGTTTAGTTTAGTTTATTGCCTTTCTTATACGGCGGGGCTCAGGCATTAAGCCTGCTATTATGCCAAACCATATTATACAACAGCTTTATACAATTTACAGAATAATGTACATAAAATAATTTTTACATATATTTCTAAAAATCACTAAAAGTAATTTACTTAACCTGTATACTTTTGTATCCTTATTGATAATTAAGAGCTAATTATTAAATTTTTATGTTGGTGAAATCTACTTTTTACACATTTGAGTACCACATTAAACATTTCCTTTTAAATAGCCTCGGATTGCCTATGCCTCTAATTTCAGCTGGGATTGAGTTCCAGGAACGTATGGTAGCAGGTATGAATGAGTTGTACGAGTTACTGTGGTGAATGGGAATGGACAAGAGGGAACGTGTGGATGACCTTGAGGGAGCTCTATCGGAAGGGGAGAGGTATTTAAAGTCTGTTCTAAGATAGTCTGGTTTGCTTGTTTGCAGAATATTGTGGAGAAGGGAAACAGCGTGGTATTTACGTCGTTCAGTCAATCTTAGCCACGACAGCTGAGGGAGGAAAGGGCTAATATGAGTTTGTATTGGAATATTTAATACGAATCGAGCACAAGCATTGTAGGTTCGCTGTAGTCGACATGAAAGTGTTTTGCTCATACTATTATAAACTACACCTCCGTAGTCAAATATTGGAAATATTAGACTCTGTACTAATAATTTTCTTGTGTTTCTTGGAAGGAAGTCCCTCATCCTTTTTGCAGAATGTAATGAGTAGAATACTCTTTGACAAATTTTTGTGACGTGTTCCGACCAACTTAAATATTAATCGAATACTACTCCAAGGTTCTTTACATGATCGCTAAATGTTACTGGTATTCCACTGAGCATATAACTGGGTATATACGTGTTTTGTATTTTAGCATGAGATTTATACGTGCCAATTATGATGGCTTGTGATTTTGATGGGTTCACTTTCAGGCCATGTCTGCTAGTCCAGTCATTAACATTTGCTAGGTCTTCGTTTAACTTAGTGACTGAATTGTTTAAGTCATTAGGCTTTGTGTGAATATATAACTGAATATCATCTGCATACAGGTGATATTTACAAATCCTCGCGTTCACATCTGAGATCAGAATACCATTTCATGTATACAGGAGGAATATACTTCTGTGCCAATTTCATCACATCTCTGTACTTCTTGTTATTCAAAGGCAGTGGAGTTTGGTACAACTTGGCGGGATGTAATATTGGAGTACGTTTCGTCTTGAACAGACAAAATTTTGTATGAACAAAAGTGTTTTGACCAGCAGAAACAGACAGCTCTCTCCCTTCATAAACCAATTTATAGTACCTACTTATTCTGAATGATTCGGTACCATTCTTTATTATTTACTTAAAATGTGACACCAATACCATGTCCTGGTGTACTTTCACCACAGCAAATTTTTCGGAAGCAGATGAAACAATATCGTACCATTCCTGAGGGATAAAACACATACTCTTTCTTGCGTTTTAGCTTCTCAATCTGTGCGAAGGTACGATCACAGGGCATGAACGAATGTCCACGTTCTGGAAAATGGTGATATATTTTGACCAATCTGCCCGAAGTCGCTAGTGTACTTAAGTACTGAACCATCAAAATATTCTTGTTTTGCCCTGCAAGAATGTAGTTCTCTACATAATGGTTCTACACCTATTTCTTCATCCTCATCTTCACTCTCAGTTTCATTGTTTCTTGCAGCAAGCTTCTTTTTCCTTCTCCACTTCATGCTGAAATCAGGGTGCCCTCTACAACAAAAATATATTGCATTGTTGTGTGTTCAATGCTCCTACAAAATATATGTCTAAAAATATTTATTTAAAGCTTACGTTTGAATATTATGTGAGATTATTAAGCCCATGAGATATTCATCCTGAGCATTCTTCTCACTCATTTCGTTGAAATTCCTAAGAATTAGTTCTTTAATATCTTTGGAGAACTTGGCTATACATTTTCTCTTAAAAAAACAATCTGGAGCAACTGTCTTTGCAGGCACAAGTTTCCCTGTTGTTGATATATATATTCTCCTCCATTCAACATATTTCGTTTCCTAACATTCCTTTGTCAGTTATATTCTTTTCTTGTCCTTTTCTTACTCTTTACCGGAGAAGAATCAGTAGAACTTAGTAGCGGTATCTAAAAATTACAATCATTTATAAAAAACATAAAGTGTGGGTTTCAAACTCCCACATTTATTTGAAAATATTTTAGTCTAAAATATTGTTGTATAATACAATGGAACATTAAACTGAATATTCTGTAATATACATTCTATACATTTATCACTAAAATACAGCTCTTAATGGAACCTACCTCTGAATTAAAGCTTGCATTTGCAGCACTCAATAACTCACTGCATTCAGCCACCTTCCTTACTCTTCTTCAGCACGAGGGCAACTGAGAGCAAGAACTGGATAATTCCGGTTATTATCCAAGTCTTGCACTCAGAAAGGAACCAGTTGAAACTTAAAGGCCATCTAGCGAGAAAAATAGGCACTTTCTGAAATTAGCTTCTATAGTAACTGATAGAGGGCAGTTAAGGCTATAAATAGAAGTCAAAAGCTAATTTTCGCTAAATGTGGTCATTATCTAGTTCTTGCACTCATGTCTTCAATTGGTCAGCGTCTCAGATAAGTCGTTCATGTACAATGAGAATAAAAGTGGATTCTCCAGCATTCGAATGAAGCAATGCCGCATTACCTCTCCTCAGATATTAGCTACCTCTCCCTCACTCATCAGCATTACAGCCACTACTCACTTACTATACCTATACGTTGTATTCAGTATACAATCGTTCATTTCTCGTATCTGGTGCTAGGTTACGAAATTCTCTTCCACTGGGTGTCGAGAGCTGCACTACATTAGCCTCTTACGATCTTAACTGGATTTACTCCTAAATTCGTAGCCAGCTTTTATGAATGCATGTGTGAATATGAGAAGGTATGATGTAGTACTTAAATATTTATGTTACTTATGTAACACGACGCACTAAGTAACGTAACCTACAAACGTGGCATGTTAATATAATACTTATTTTTACTATCATTACTATCACTAACCTCAGTAATCTGCTTACGTACAGAACAATGTTTAGGTCTATAAGTTGCCATATTTCCTTTTTTTTGAACCATAGATTGAATTTTGAAGAACCTCCTCACCAATATCATCATCGCAATCATAATCGTTACCTTATTTATTTAATTCAACCTGTATTTTAGAATGTGGATGAATCTAGAGCTATAATGTAAAGACATAAATACGATCTGAATACTACTGATCGATCATCTGCAGTGTGTTGCTCCTGGTATTCCCATTTTTTCATACATCTCAGAAGTTAATATAAAATATAAACGGCATAATATATTGAGAAAAACCGTTCTTAAATACAGTTTATCAAGTATTTCAAGTAGAATACTCCAACTTTGGCTTTTTTGGTTTTATCAGATGCGTGGTACCCTAATAGATATTTAATTTAATCATTTTTTTAAACTGAAGTGAACAGGAGAAACAAAGGTTTGACTTCAATGATCATAGATATCCTTGAATATTTTCCTTGATTACGTGCTATATTTTACATATGAAATATAATACTCTATAGGGATGAACGTGAGAGAGGAGGTGTAACACGACTTGGTTAAAGAGAGGCATTTTACTACTAGGCTCTGTGGTGCTGTAGGAGGGAGTCGCTCTGCACCCTCTAGAGAATTCACACTAGGCCAGACGTGACGACCCAGGCCTGAGGGTGGGAAATATCCCAAAAGTACCGTATATATTCGGTACGACTTCCGCTGTGGTAATAAAATACATAGAACATATTCCAATACCACCGTCCCCTTATATCTCTTCATATAAACATTTAAAAACATAACATTCGTGTGTTCAACATCACGTTGAATAATAATAATAATAATAATAACAATAATAATAATAATAATAATAATAATAATAATAATAATAATAATAAGAATAATAATTCTTTCAAATGACCAAAGTAGTTTGCTATACAGTACACGATGTTCTCCAAAATAGAATTTGCTAGATGATGGGTTCAAACTGCACCATCGGCAAAAATGAAGATAGTTTTCTTCATCCCCCCCTTTTCCACACCAGATAAACGCCGGGGTTGTACGTCAGTTAAGACCGTGGACTCTTCCCTCGCAGTCCTAGCCCATTCACATCCCATTGCTGCCAAAATTCTGTCTGTTTTAGTACGGCATCACACATTTTGCAAAACGAGAGAATAAAATTGCTGTTTACTGGTTGTGTAATTAAATAATCATGGAAGAGTCTTATACTCGTATTTACAATATTTAATTTCCTCTAGAGGTAAACTCTATAAATATTGGCTTGGCGTTTTCGTTTCCTAAGATTTATCTACGTTGTTAGTACTGAAGTGTGTAGAAGTAGTAATTTTTACTTCCATAGCCAATAATCTAATGTTGTGGTGAACATCTTTGTTGTATGAAGTATACAAATTGACGGTGAGAAATGTATTGTATTTCGTTTTGATGTAAAGAACACAGGAATTTAATTAAACAAGAATAATATTATTATTGAACACGATATGAATTACAATTTTCAAGCATTAATTATATAAAATTGCCATCACTAGCACAACGTGATAATGAGTGCGACCTTGCTGAGTATAGCATGTGGTGTTTTTCGCAACACTGTCACCAAATCTTACATTGATATTTCTCAGTCGGCCCATGGTAACCTCTTTGGTTACATATACCGTGTTGGTCTTGTACAGATATGTTTCAGTGTGTTTCAAGGACATTAGAATTTTTCTGCTGCCTTCTGATCCATTTCCTGTAACACAGCCGGAAGCGTTCTCTAAACGTTGTGCATTGTTATGCGATTTCTGACAATGTAGACAGTTTTCACTGAGTGGTACACAATCCTGGATGGTGGGAATTTTGACGGACATGAGTTATTTTTACGAAAGTAGATTTGACGCTCTCCAGTTTTCTTAAATTTGTGTTATTTGGATTCACTCCTTATTGCACAAGATGCGTTTAGTATAAGGCCTTTTTCCAGAAATATCAGTTATAGGGCTGTGGCAATTGAAGGCTTATTAAGATACTTGATTTCAAAAATTGTACAACTCCTGCGGTGGTTCTTTCCTGAATGTGAATTTCTCTGTATTTTCGAGAGTTAGGTTTAAGTACTTGTATGAAAATCATGTTTGCAAAACGTAAGAATCAAATGAGTGTTGCAAATTGCTGTTTACTGATTGTGTAAATAAATAATCATTGAAGAGTCTTATACTCGTATTTTCAGTACTCCATTTCCACTCGAGGTAAACAAATAAATATTTATCGAGCCAATATTTATTTTTACCTCTGGAGGAAATGAAATATTGTAAATACGATTATAAGACTCTTCCATGATAATTTATTTACACAGCTCCTGCAGTGGTTCTTTTCTTAATGTGTTTGGTGAATGTTTTCATGTTTTTTTGGTTAATGTGTGAATAGGTCTTGTTTATATTTTCACCCCTTCTGAACTTCATAATCGTGGTTATGAATAGCTGCGGTTCACGTTATTGTGAGTCACACATATACTAACTATCATTTACAAAACGTTCCTTCCCATTAGTTACATTTCGAAATGTTTCCATTTTCCTATTTACCTTCACTTTTCGATATATAAGTATCCCCATAAATGTAATTCATTTTTCTTCCATTCTCCCTCCTTAAGTGAATTTTCCAAAACAAAAAATGCGTGTTTCTTTATTTATAAAGGAGCTTCCAAATACCAATTATCATGACTGTTTGGAGATTCTTCACAAAAGATTTAAACTCCTGTTCATTCCCACGCCCCCTCCAACCAAAGTTCATTTTCCCCCAAACGCGCCTTTCTTTATTTTTAAAGGAGATTTCAAATACCAGTTTTAACGTCTGTAACAACCTTAGCTTTTATCGATATAAGGTAATCTCATACAAATTATTCAACTAATATTTCAATTCTTTCAACCTCTCCCCAACCCCCATGCTGGATTTTCCGAAAACGTTTTACTTTATTTTTAAAGGACTCTAAATATCAATTGTTTCATCTGTAACATCTTCAGTTTTTGAGATATCACTATCCTAATAAAAATAATTCAACCCCTTTCAGTCCATTTTACCCCTACCCCTTAAGTGTTTCTTCCGAAAACAAAAAAATACATCTTTCTTTATTATTACAAGAGGTTAAAAATACCAATTAATCACGTATGTAACATGTTAAGTTTATGACATGTTCTGTATATATTATCATCTTAAAAATTCACCCCCTTTTTCAGTTCCCCTTAAGTGGATTCTCCGAAAAAGACTATCTCCGTTTTTTTACTTTTACAGGAGATTCCAAGTACCAATTTTCACGCCTGAAACAATTACTGTGCAATATAATGTAGATATAGATTTTAAAAATTCAACCCCTTTGTCACTCTTGCTCATCCCCCATAATTGGATTTTCCAAAAAGTACATGTTTATTTTTAAAGGAGATTCCAAATACCAATTTTCATGTCTGTAATATCTTCAGTTTTTGAGATATAAGTATCCTCATAAAACGTATTCAGTACCTTTTCACCTTTTATAGCCCCTTAAGGGGATTTTCCGAAAACGAAGTAAATACGTGTTTCATTATTTTTAGTGGAGATTCTAAATATCGATTTTTACGCCTGTAAACTTTTAGGTTTTTGAAATATAGATACGCTTATTTAAACAATTCATCCCCACTTTTCACCCCCTTAGCGACGGAATATCCAAAAATTCTCCCTTAGTGAGCACCTATACTCTAATATAAATGTGTCCCCAAAATTTCATTTCTATATGTGTAGTAGTTTTTGTTCCGCGATGATGAGTCAGTCAGTCAGTCAGTCAGTCAGTCAGGACATGTTATCTTACTATATATAACATGGATGTATGTGTGTGTGTGTGTGTGTGTGTGTGTGTGTGTAAATGACATATCTCCTCCTAATCCACTGGAGAAATTTCAACCAATCTTGATACACTCATGACTTACTATCTGGAGATGAGCACTGTGGGGGTAAGCCCCCTTAGGAGTGGGGGGTCAAGAGGGTTAGGTAAAAAAATCAAAAAGGTGTCGAATTCACAGTTTTCGGGGTCTTTGAGATGAATATTGACACTCTCGATTTGTTAAAAGTCAAAGTTCATCTCCCTTTTGGGTGGAGATCAAGAAAGAATTGAGAAATAAAAATAATCGAAAATAGTGTCGAATCCATAATTTTCTGGGTCGCTGAGATGAATAGTAACACGCTGGATTTTTTAAAGTCCAAATTCATCCCCCTTCGACATAGGGGGTGAGAAAGGGTGAAACATAATTTGTCCAAAATGACCGAGATAATGGGCGTATGTATGTTCCATTGTGGCTATCAACCAAAATTGTTACAAGTATAACATTCTACCTCGAAAATATACTGTGGGAGTAGGACGCCCCTAGCACCACTAGGGAAGGGGGGTGAAATATAATCCATATTAATAAATGGAAGTCAGTTTTGAGCGATCTATACCTATACTAGATATATATATACTTTAGATATATTTATAAAGGCAGGTGCAAAAATGAAAACAGACATGAATTAATGAGACATTTCCAGGCATCTTAAAAACTTAAAACTTGGTACCAGACAACCTGAAGGCTTCAGGAACCTTATAAAAGTAGAATATCCTCAAAATTCTCTGAAGTTTGAACTGGAAGTTTCGAAGTTGCATAAGAACGCAGTTGGATATATTTATCTAAAACGACAGCCTTTAGGTTTCATAGGCTTGAAAGTTTCCTGAAAGTCCTAATTTTTAACCCCCTCCCCCATATCAATATGGCGGTACAATCTTCTAGACGTGCTAGAAAATTGGAATTTAAAAAAATTATAGCTTTTATTCTGTAACCGTCGGAAAAATTAAGAGATGTATAAATGTTTATTTTTAATATGAAGGCAATTTTAATGACGGTGCAGACCTCCCTTTTGAGGTATTTGGTGTCTAAACGGTAATTCGAACCACAAAACGGATGGCACAATCACCGTTCAAATTGGAGTGATCTACAACTTTGGTCCAATGATTTTTTGTCGTAGATCTCTCTTTCTTATACGTTAGATGTTGCCGTGTTTCTCGACTGCACGTAAATTGTGTGCCTTTTACACGTATACTTCATAGTTTGACACACTTATAGGAAATATAGAATCATCAAATTTGGCACGCATATTGACACGACCGATGGCCATATGCGAACCGAATTTCATGATTCTAACTTCCACATAAGTATGCGAAAAATAATGTAAATTATTAAAAATACTTCCAAGTTGCACCCTATCGAAGTATATGGGGGATACCAGAAAATGTCATGGGACCAACCATGTAGAACGATAAAACGATAGAACGTCTTATGCTGTAATCCGTTCGTCGATATGATGTACCGTTCAGGAGCAGTAAATCTCCAAATGAAGGCCTGCGCTTATAAACGTACCCATGCCTATCTGTCGTTTTATCTTATCTTACTATATACACTGACTGACGGAGCAAATGCAACACCAAGAAGGAGTGGTTCGAAAGGGATGAAAGTTGGGGAAAAAACAGAGACGGCACGGACGAATAATTGAGGTTTATTTCAAACCGATATGCAGGTTACACAATGCGCACGGCATCGACTCAGTAGGATGTAGGACCACCGCGAGCGGTGATGCACGCAGAAACACGTCGAGGTACAGAGTCAATAAGAGTGCGGATGGTGTCCTGAGGGATGGTTCTCCATTCTCTGTCAACCATTTGCCACAGTTGGTCGTCCGTACGAGGCTGGGGCAGAGTTTGCAAACGGCGTCCAATGAGATCCCACACGTGTTCGATTGGTGAGAGATCCGGAGAGTACGCTGGCCACGGAAGCATCTGTACAACTCGTAGAGCCTGTTGGGAGATGCGAGCAGTGTGTGGGCGGGCATTATCCTGCTGAAACAGAGCATTGGGCAGCCCCTGAAGGTACGGGAGTGCCACCGGCCGCAGCACATGCTGCACGTAGCGGTGGGCATTTAACGTGCCTTGAATACGCACTAAAGGTGACGTGGAATCATACGCAATAGCGCCCCAAACCATGATGCCGCGTTGTCTAGCGGTAGGGCGCTCCACAGTTACTGCCGGATTTGACCTTTCTCCACGCCGACGCCACACTCGTCTGCGGTGACTATCACTGACAGAACAGAAGCGTGACTCATCGGAGAACACGACGTTCCGCCATTCCCTCATCCAAGTCGCTCTAGCCCGGCACCATGCCAGGCGTGCACGTCTATGCTGTGGAGTCAATGGTAGTCTTCTGAGCGGACGCCGGGAGTGCAGGCCTCCTTCAACCAATCGACGGGAAATTGTTCTGGTCGATATTGGAACAGCCAGGGTGTCTTGCACATACTGAAGAATGGCGGTTGACGTGGCGTGCGGGGCTGCCACCGCTTGGCGGCGGATGCGCCGATCCTCGCGTGCTGACGTCACTCGGGCTGCGCCTGGACCCCTCGCACGTGCTACATGTCCCTGCGCCAACCATCTTCGCCACAGGCGCTGCACCGTGGACACATCCCTATGGGTATCGGCTGCGATTTGACGAAGCGACCAACCTGCCCTTCTCAGCCCGATCACCATACCCCTCGTAAAGTCGTCTGTCTGCTGGAAATGCCTCCGTTGACGGCGGCCTGGCATTCTTAGCTATACACGTGTCCTGTGGCACACGACAACACGTTCTACAATGACTGTCGGCTGAGAAATCACGGTACGAAGTGGGCCATTTGCCAACGCCGTATCCCATTTATCGTTCGCTACGTGCGCAGCACAGCGGCACATTTCACATCAGGAGCATACCTCAGTGACGTCAGTCTACCCTGCAATTGGCATAAAGTTCTGACCACTCCTTCTTGGTGTTGCATTTGCTCTGTCAGTCAGTGTATAAAAGTGGATGTGTGTGTGTGTGTAAATAACACATCTACTCCTAAACCAGTGGAGAAATTTTGACCAAACGTGGTTCACTTATGACTTACTATCTGGAGACGAGCATTGTGGGGGAAAGCCATCCGTAGAGCATTTAGGGGTGGGAGAGGGGTGGGAGTCAGGGGGGTTACGTATAAAATAATCGAAAATAGTGTCAAATCAACAGTTTTCGGGGTCGCTGAGACGAGTAGTGACACTCCCGATTTTTTAAAAGTTAAAGTTCATCTCCCTTTTGAGTGGGCAAGGGGGAATTGAGATATAAAAGTTACAGAAAATAGTGTCTAATCCATAGTTTTCTGGGTCGCTGAGATGAATAGTAACATTCCGGATATTTAAAGTCCAAGTTCATCCCCTTTTGGCATAGGGAGTGAGAAAGGGTGAAAAAATAATTTGTCCAAAATGACCGAGATAATGGACGTATGTATGTTCCAACGTGCCTGTCAACCAAAAATGTTACAAGTATGACTTACTACCTGGAAAATATACTCTGGGAGTAGGACGCTCCTGGAACAACTAGGGAATGGGATGAAATATAATCCATATTAATAAATGGAAGACAGTTTTGAGCGATCTGTATATACTGTAGTGTATATTGAACCCATTACCATTGTGCCATAAGGAACCAGAGTCCTAAAGTCATTACTTGAGGTCTCAATAAATTACAAGTCATGAGCTCTAGCTACAATTTTTTAATCTCTGACCAGAGAAGGCACGTGGAGGAAACAGGTGGTGTTTCTCATTCTCGCCCTAAATAAATGACGTCACCCGCACGTGTAGAATGGCCGAGGATATGTCCGGACTATTTTTTCTGATAAAAAGTATATTTTAAGAAGAGTTGATGAAACTGCCGTAGTTAACGTCAGGAAATTGTAAGTGAAACAATTTGGTCATTAATGATAAATATTTTAGACCACTAAATAGCTCCAGAAGGAACTCTGTTACATCGACCAAATATAGTACCTATCTTATGAGGTAATTTAACAATTCAGTTGGTTAAGAGAAATCCTTAAATGCTTATCATCAACACCGTTACTAAACTAAACAACTATGTGTTACGTCGTGATATGTCATCAGTACATTTTTATGGGGTAGAAAAAGTGTCTGTAAAATTTTGGCGGTAAATGCAGACGGCACGAGAGTGAGAGTAAATGTTATAAAAGTAGAGCTGGGAACGGAGCTATTGCTCCTATGATTGCAATCGGTAGTGCGAGTGCAGCGCTCCCTCCGGTATTCTCCGGTAGTCAACTGTTGCTTGGAAACCAATCGGAGGTTTCGGAGGGCGAGCGGAGGACGGAGCAACAGTACTGAATGTGTGCTCGCTTGCACTTCCAGTAGTGGAGCGCAACGGATGTGGTAGCGACGTAGTGAATACTGCTTTATAAGTATGAAGAAGGCTAATATATGAAATAAATACATTCGCATTTATCGTTAACGTTTAATAATATATATATATATTTCCGATAAAAGCCCATGCAAATAGAATAGACCTTTTTCATTATATTACCTTTGAAGTGTAATATATATGATAGACTATAAGAGCTCTCGTACGTCCCCGCGGTGTTGGGGCCAACGCGCCCGCTTGTCGCGCGGCGGCCCCGGGTTCGATTCCCAGCCGGGCCGGTGTTTTTTTAATTGTAATGAATACTATTCCAGTCCTGGGGACTGGGTGTTTGTGACGTCCTTAATCTTCCTTTCCTCACACACAACATTCCACACTACCGCCATTCCAATTACACGCAGGTTCATACAATATGGTGCCTGTAGGGGCAAAAGATCCGCATGGGTCGACGCCCCGAACAAATAGCATTTTGAAGAAAATAACCAGTGTTGAAAAACAACGCGAGAAGCGGGACTCGATTCAGTAAACCAGCGCTTTCGGAGCTTGAACGCTAACCACTCGACCACCGCCGTTTCGTGCACGTGAACCCAAAGGATCGGTACATATTCGACGCGAAAGGTTATCTTGCGATTTTCTCGAGAACGTGATCCGAACGTCATGGTCTCCCCTTGTAAGTGTATTGTACCTGTATTCAGTCTGTGAGTATTAAATTT
Organism: Anabrus simplex; assembly: GCF_040414725.1. Lineage (NCBI taxonomy): Eukaryota > Metazoa > Arthropoda > Insecta > Orthoptera > Tettigoniidae > Anabrus > Anabrus simplex. Next base: position 192,844,929 of record NC_090267.1, on the reverse strand, counting down.
GCGTCTATATTTCCTCTGTTTGTTGTGTTGTGGTCCGCCTCTGTGGCGTAGTGGTTAGTGTGATTAGCTGCCACCCCCGGAGGTCCGGGTTCGATTCCCGGCTCTGCCACGAAAATTTGAAAAGTGGTACGAGGGCTGGAACGGGGTCCACTCAGCCTCGTGAGGTCAACTGAGTAGAGGTGGGTTCGATTTCCACCTCAGCCATCCTCGAAGTGGTTTTCCGTGGTTTCCCACTTCTCCTCCAGGCGACTGCCGGGATGGTACCTACCTTAAGGCCACGGCCGCTTCCTTCCGTCCTCCTTGCCTATCCCTTCCAATCTTCCCATCCCTCCACAAGGCCCCTGTTCAGCTTAGCAGGTGAGGCCGCCTGGGCGAGGTACTGGTCATTCTCCCCAGTTGTATCCCCGACCAAGAGTCTGAAGCTCCAGGACACTGCCATTGAGGCGGTAGAGGTGGGATCCCTCGCTGAGTCCGAGGGAAAAGCCGAACCTGGAGGGTAAACAGATGATGATGATGATGATGTGTTGTGTAGGTAATGCAAAGTATATTAGAAAATAATTGTGGTATTGGTTTGATATTTAATCCCGTTTTTAGATGGTATTCGTGTTTTAGAATATTTAAAGGCATTTAATAAATTTGTACAGAAATTTGTACCACAAATGCCACGAAGGCCGTCTGATGCATGGCATTTCTTTGAAATTACCGATGATAAACATCAGCAAAATGCACAATTTGCGGCCGCAATTACGCGACGGGTGGTAGTCGGCTTCAGCAGAAGAAAACAACATTGCTGTATTAAGCGAAACAGTTATGTTGTGAGAAAAGGGCATTGAATATACGGGTGAAATACCTTTACGTTGTCATGCCGCTACAGTACATGCAATCGGTAGTTTACTCGGTATAACCGGATGATGACGTCACAACAACTGCACCGCTCCGTCCCAGCTACTAGCCAGCGCTCTACCGTCTGAACTACTCAGCCCGGTACAGCATATAAACAATTCCAATCACTTCATTCTCTTCAGTAATAAATGATCTTTCTTTCTTTCTTAATCTGCTTACCCTCCAGGGTTGGTTTTTCCCTCGGACTCATCGAGGGATCCCACCTCTACCGCCTCAAGGGCAGTGTCCTGGAGCTTCAGACTCTGGGTCGTGGGATACAACTGGGGAGAACGACCAGTACCTCGCCAGGCGGCCTCACCTGCTATGCTGAACAGGGGCCTTACGGGGGGATGGGAAGATCGGAAGGGATAGACAAGGAAGAGGGAAGGAAGCGGCCGTGGCCTTAACTTAGGTATCATCCCGGCATTTGCCTGGAGGCGAACTGGGAAACCACGTCCAGGATGGCTGAGGTGGGAATCGAACCCACCTCTACTCAGTTGACCTCCCGAGGCTGAGCGGACCCCATTCCAGCCCTCGTACCAATTTTCACATTTCGTGGCAGACCCGGGAATCGAACCCGGGCCTCCGGGGGTGGCAGCTAATCACACTAACCACTACACCACAGAGGCGGACGCAAACTGAATTTAAACAGATCAAAATCTGTTATTCACAGCGTAACAAAATAATGAGGCAATCTTGAAACGACTGCAGCATTCGAATGACAAACGTAGAAAGACACATGCATCTGTGGAATTGATACTGAAGCCTAAATTGTAATTCCACCCAAGATCACCATTACTACATTGTTCACATTAAAGTATTTGAATTTTCCGCCAGTGAATTCAATCGGAGGTCTCCAGAGGAAGAGCGAAAACAATTGCTCCGCTCCGCTCCTACCGTTCTCAGCTCTAGGCAGTCTGTCTTCGTCTTAGCTATGTCATGTTCCACAGTTTCATCTGAGATTGCATCGGTTCGTCATTGGACGTAGAGCTGGGAACGGAGCAGTTGCTCCTGTGATTGCAATCGGTAGTGCGAGTGCAGCGCTCCCTCCGGTATTCTTTGGTAGTAAACTGTTGCTTGGAAACCAATCGCTGGTTCGGTCGGCGAGCGGAGGGCGAGCGGAGGACGGAGGAACAGTATTGAATGCGTGCTTCCTTGCCGTTCCATCCGTGGTGCGCAACGGATGTGGTAGCGACATGGTAAATACTGCTTTATACGTATGACGAAGGCGAATATATGAAATACATACATTCTCATTTATCGTTCGTGTTTCATTTGTCGATTACTTTTGTAACAATTTGCTTTACGTCATGCCGTCTTATGGCGACGATGAGATAGGAACGATTAAGGAGGGCAATGTCTAGACGTGAAAATGGAAAACGACGTAAAACCATCTTCAGGGCTGCCGACAGTGGGGTCCGAACCCACTTTCAACCGGGAGATAGTGGGTTCGAATCCCACTGTCGGCAGCCCTGAAGTTGGTTTTCCGTGCTTTCCCATTTTCACACCAGGCATATGCTGGGGATGTACCTTAGTTAAGGCCACGGGCGCTTCCTTCCCATTCCCAGACCTTCCCTATCCCATCGTCGCCATAAGACCTATCTGTGTCGGTGCGACGTAAAACAAAACAGAAAAGTATCCCCGACCGAAAGTCTCACGCTCCAGGACACTGTCCTTGAGGCGGTATAGGTGGAATCCTCTCTGCGAACGAGGGAACACCCAACCCTGGAGGGTAAATTGATGGAAAGGTTATTATTATTATTATTATTATTATTATTATTATTATTATTATTATTATTATTATTATTATTATTATTATTATTATTATTATTATTATTATTGTACTCCCATATCCACTTCTGTGGTTTTCTGCGACGTTAAGGTGCCGGTATTTTGTCCCACAGGAGTTCTTTCATGTGCCGGTACACCTGCCGACATGCGACTCTCGTATGTCAGCATCTTCAAGTACCGCCGAGCAAAGTCGGAATTGAAACCGCAGACTTGAGCTCAGAACGCCTGAGCTCTACCGTCTGAACTACTCAGCCCGGTACAGCATATAACCAATACCAATCAGTTCGTACTCTTCATTAAAAAATGAAATGGCGTATGGCTTTTAGTGCCGGGAGTGTCCGAGGACAAGTTCGGCTCACCAGATGCAGGTCTTTTGATTTGACACCCTTGGGCGACCTAGCGTCATGATGAGGATGAAATGAGTATGAAGACGACACATACAGCCAGCTCCAGTACCAGCGAAATTTACCAATTAAAATTTAAATTCCCGATCCTGCCGGGAATCGAACCTGGGATCCCTGGGACCAAAGGCCAGCACGATAACCATTTAGTCATGGAGCCGGACGTACTCTTCCGTCATAAATGAGCTACACGTATAACACAATGTAAGAGCATCGTATATAATACATGTTTACATGCACTGGAATATACTTATTGCTTAAACTGTTTTACTATTAATAATATTGTAAATGCATTTGCAATGGTATTATATGTGCCAATATTCAATCTACAGTATTCTATCCACCTACACCTACTGCAAACTGAATGTCAGCAGATCAAAATCTGTTGTTCATAGCGTAACAAATAATGCGGCTATCTTGAAACGACTACAGCATTTGAATGACAAACGTGGGGGAACACATGCATCTGTGGAATTAGTAATGAAATTTAAATTGTAATTCCTCCTAAGATCACCATTACAACATTGCCCACATTAAAGCATTTGAATTTTCCGCCCATGAATTCAATCGGAGGACTACCGGAGGTCTCCGGAGGACGAGCGAAAACAACTGCTCCGCTCCGCTCCTACCGTTCCCAGCTCTATATAAAAGTATGGTGCGCCATTTTGCAATCCCGCATTGTGTTCAGATAATTTGAAGCGACCGCACGCTACTCAGAATAACAGTAAAAACTGGTTGTGTAGACTAAGTCACCACAGCATGGTAGTTTGGCCAACGGTGGCTATATAATATCACCTCCAAGTTCAGAAAGATTGCCAGTCAAGTTAACGGTATTCCCATGTGGAACCGTCATGTAAATTCATATCAAGGCAACAGACGGTCATTGTAACGCCGAAGTCCTGCAATCGAATTAACCCATATTACTTATTTAACTTCGTTTGCGTGTGCGGATCGGTATCTTGACGATCATGTGTGATGGGCATATTTTAGTTTTTTGTCATTATTTTCAGGTGAATGATAAAAAAAGGCAGAGAAGGGAAAAATATGTTTTGGAAGGCCACTATCTGTCGAGATGGCTAATAAAGAGCGGCGGAAATGAGACGATGGTACGATATGTTGGAAATAACCATTTTCAGGGATGCGTCTTCCCCCGGGGCTGGAGGTCTCTTCACGGCAGGAGAAGAGGCCTCGTCCTGGTGGCCCTCCTCCCAGCCTTGTGACCCAGGGTTTGCTGGTGGTCCTGCTGTGGAGACGGCGTCTCCATTGTCTTGGCTGGCGGCGGTGGCGTCGGTCGGTGTTGACACCTGACTGCGTTCCCTGTCCTGTGGGACGCACATCGATGTCTGCACCTCGACAGACACGCTGGCAGGCCGGGCCTGGATAACTGCCTGCGATCGACAGGAGATGTCCTCCTCCACTGTTGTGCTGCCGTCCACCGTTTTGGGCACCTTCCTGGATTGTGCCCGGGTAACAGGCCCTTCCTGATAGGCCTTGGTTTGCGTCCACCTCGCAGAAGTGGTCCTTGGAGGAGCGGTCTGCGTCCACTTAACAGTGGCGAGCCACTCGGCCTGGGTCGCACAGTCGTGGCACCAGGGGGCGGTATGCTCCACCTGCGTGGTGGCGTCGCTGGTCTTCGGCGTGGTCGGGAGGACGAGTCGGTGTTAACTTCCTTATTCCTCGCCCATCGGTCCTTCCTGGTCGTCTGGGTGGCAGGTGAATTGGTCTCTGTTTCGGCCCTCCTCCTGAGGGCGCCGGCGTTAGTCCCTGGTACGTCGTCCCTCGCTGGTAGTCGGACGATCTGGAACAGAGTAGAGAGCTCGGTCTCCACGTCGCACATCCGCTCCTGGTCGTGATGCCTGATGAAGAGGCCTCCTGGTAGAAAGCTCTCGACAGCCACGGTCGTCGGGAGCTTCTTTCCTCCGTGGTGAGGGCGCCGCACTCTGTCCAGGACTAGGACCTGTTCAGAATGTACAGGGCGCCCCGGCTTGTAGTAGACAGCAGCGCCTCGTACTCCGGCTCCGTGTAGCCCGCGAAGAAGAAGAAGAAGAAGATTTTTTTTGCTATGGGCTTTACGTCGCACCGACACAGATAGGTGTTATGGCGACGATGGGATAGGAAAGGCCTAGGAGTTGGAAGGAAGCGGCCGTGGCCTTAATTAAGGTACAGCCCCAGCATTTGCCTGATGTGAAAATGGGAAACCACGGAAAACCATTTTCAGGGCTGCCGATAGTGGGATTCGAACCTACTATCTCCCGGATGCAAGCTCACAGCCTCGCGCCTCTACGCGCACGGCCAACTCGCCCGGTAGAAGAAGAAGAAGAAGAAGAAGAAGCCATTGTGCGGGGTAGGGGGGGGGGTCACACCCGTCCCTGTACGACTCCCTCTCCGGCTCCGTCGGTGGTGACGGTGTCTCCGGTTCCGTGCTGTCTTCCGGGGCTTGTGGCATTGGCTAAAAGCGGCCTCGCTCTAAGAGCGGCACCTGTGGTTTTACTTGAGATTCCCGACCTCATTGGGTCCTTACTCGCAACTTGACGCGTGGCTCTTAACTTGTGGTTTTGTTTGGTACTTAATGTCTAGTATTTCAGGAAAGGTAGAGTGGTGGCGAACATGGTGTTATTGAAATGCGATCATGGCAGTGTCTGCCGTTGCTTTCGACTTGGGAATAGGAGACTTATTACGCTTGGGAAGGTACTAGCCATCAATTGGGCTCGTTGAGTGGTTTGGAGGGGACTTATTTACGGGGTGCGTTGCTGGTTGTTGGGGCATGCAGTGTTTCTGTGCGGGAAGGCATTGGGTTGTGGTACTTGGATTATGTGGTGCTGGTTAGTAGAGAGAGGAGAATTTTTAGAAGTTCTGTGGTGAGGATGGTTTGTGATTTGCGGTTTAAGTGGTACGTGGGAGGGGGTTAAGGTTAAAGTTTAGTAGAGACGGAATTTTTTTAGTGAGGCTGTTGTGGGTGGCAGACTTGCTCGCTATGTAGTGAGCTCTTATGGCTTTTTTTGAGGAATGGGCTACCTGGGTATGATGCGGCATTTTCTGTCGGGTACATTATATGAAACTTCAGAGGAGTGGGTAAGTTATACACTATTGGTACACAGTAAGGAATTTCTAGGCATATAGATAAATGCATATTTACCTCGGATGTTATCAAAACACCGACAGAAATCGTGTTAAGTGACTTTACATATCCTCTCCCGTCGTCCTAACGGCAGGGGCCGTAGAATACATCTACGTTAACCTCTGTCTGTCGTAATATTTGACTAAAAGGAGTAATTTTCACCGGGGAATGGAATTGGGGGAATGGTGACCACAAGTCCCATACCTAAGTCTTGCATTATTTCAAATTACTTTTACAAGGCTCCTCAGGTTCATCTTGTCTATCTGACCTCCCTTAATCAAGCGACTCATCCTACAACCAGCGTTTTTGAAACTTGTAGTCGCCTCTAGGCAAGGTTTTGGTGTCCAGAATTCATTCTTTACTTACACTGTGTTACATGGAGGGTTATATAATATTTCCGATTAATTTGACCGATTAAATATCGCGCTACTGAAAGCATCGAAAATAACAGCGACAACTCTGATTATTATCAGGAAGCATGAATTGTTCCTGGAGTGACAATCGAATCTGTTCGGATCAAGTAGATATTCGTCTTGACTTGATTTCTTCGAAACCGTTCAGTAGTGATTTGAGACGTGCAAGCCTCCTACAACATTACTGTATTAATAGTGGACAATCACAAGTTTCCACAGCATCGATCTAGATGTGGTTGGAAACAATCAAGTTGATTAATATATATCCAAGATCCATTAAGCAATTACCGGTTGATTATAACAGAACACGTCAATACGCTTCCCTCCGTGGCCAATTACCTGCAGTTAGCTGGGTGATGTATGTCTACACAGTTAACTGCTACCCTGCGGTCCCCAACATCCTCAATGGTACCATGATTCCTCGTTTAATGAGTCGGAGTTAATCTTCTTACTATACTCCTGAAGGATCTACAAGGGAATGCTCTCAGTCAATTTACAGGAGTAGTGTTTGAGAATATGCTAAATATGATAGGGGCTGCCTGGTTGAGACAGCAGTGTTCGGCTTACTTCGAAGTACGTGGGTTTGATTCCTCGTCAGGAACTTAAAGGAGATTGCAAAGTCTGGGTACGCAGATGACCCAGTAATTCACTTAGCCTACCCCAGAAACGAGTATCAAGTTAATTTCTTGGAGCTAAGGTGGTCGATAAAGAGCGAGGCTCTCCATCTCACTTAGTGCCGAGGTTAAAGATAATGAAAGCCTTACTTTCCATTTTTTTGGAGACCTTCATATCCCAAACGGAGATGGCTTTGATTTGTTTTCTTACTGAATATGATGCTATATAATACAAAGATATGTGTCAGACTTCCTCTGTCCTAATGAATCTATTTTCTAGAACCATACTGTCTTACGTCCAATTTGACTAAAATATTATTTATGAAGCCCAGCGAATGGCCCATGTCCAGGGCTATGCTGTGAATGACAGGAAGGGAGGGAGGGGGTCCATTTAAAATGCCCGATATCAACAGAACCGTTTTGTTCTATGTCTATACTTCCTATTAATTTCTGGAACATATTGTTCGAAATCGAAGAATGACAGTATCAACGTTACGTCAGTCACAAAATGTCCATTGCCTTAATAATTTTTTTGGATAGCGGCAAGCATAACATAAACAATATAGAACATAAATACCAAGAACATGGTCGTAGAGCTTCAAGAGGTTGATTCAATGTATGCAGTTAGAGAACGACACATTAGTAGTATGGAAATTCATAGTCCATTCATAGTCTGTGTTCAGGATTACCCTGTAGGACAAATAAAACATTCAAAGTTCGCCAGATGGTGCCAAAAGATGCGTTCGATTTTGATATTAAGTCAGTTGATCGTAAATAAAAATTAAACAAATTGCCATACTCATAATTAAAGCATATACAATAAGGGAAACTTAGCAGTTCAGTGAAATACAAATGCCTATTTTCAGACAGTGATTTTAAGTAAGTTAACATATTAGTGCACACTAAGATGAGGTCTAATTCTACTGTAGGTTTACCACAACCAAAAGTAGTTTTGCACTGAAATCCGTAAAAGTGATGAAGAAAAGAAGGTAAATGACATTAAGTCAGCGCACAAGTATTTCTCATTAGAAGACAAGAATAATAGTATATTACAATTATTTGTTAAAATGAATATAAATAATATGAATATTCTATTCCTTCATCTCTGAAATAAATCTATATCTGTAAACCATTTTGTTGTATGTCCATTACGGTCACCTCCCTGTGGCCTATTAATTTCCAATGGTTGGAATGGTTTGTTAATTAATAAATCTTATAATTTCATGGGAACCTAATAAGGTCACAAGGTCGGCTTATAATAATAAATGTACTCGGGAGATGGTAGGTTAGAACCCCGCTGTCGGCAGCCCTGAAGAGGGTTTTCTATGGTTTCTCATTTTCACATCAGGGAAATGCTGGGGCTGTACCTTAATTAAGATCGCGGTTGATTTCTCCCCACTTCTAGCCCCTTCCCCTCTCATCGTCGCCATAACACCTATCTGTTTCGGTGCGACGTAAAGCAACTTGTAAAATATGTACATGTATTATAATAAATACGATAAAATTTGACTGCTTTAAAATGGCATCGCTTCTACTGTAAAATGAGATAAATGGGACTAGGAACAATATGGTTCTAGACCATCGAAATATTATTGCTGCACATTGTAGGGAAATAGAGTACTTTCAATTCATTAAATCTTTAAAGTGTAAATTACTGTTATACTAATACGAATATGGTTTGTTTGTAATTTTTTTAAATTTAGAATTTGAGTGGAGAAATAATTTTACTTAATGTAGAAATTTATCGCTTTTATCAACAATAAAATGTCTGTTTTGAGGACACTATTGTTTATGTTATAAAACACATACTGTACTTAAAAAAAACATCGAAGGGAAAACTACCTATGAACACAAGTGAATTTATGCTACTGAAAGTGTGAAAATATACCATGATACCATGAACACGCCAACCTGTTGATGAGCTTACTATGAATATATCACAAATACCGTGATTGTTACTGATGCCCTACTCATTGGCTGAATTGTCAGCGTTGAAGCCTTCAGTTCATAAGTTCCCGGATTCGATTAATCTCGTATGATTAATTCTTCTGTTTCGGGGACTGGGGGTTTGTGTTTGTCACTACACTCTCCTCTTCATATTCAGACAACACACCACACTACTAACCACTACAGAAATATGCAATAGTGATTACATCCCTCCTCAATTTGTTGGCGTCAGGAAGGGCATCCAGTCGTAAAACAGGGCCAAATCCACGTGTTCGACCCAGTTCGCACCCACGACTCTCAATGAGGAATTTGACCGCAGAGGGCACAAACAACAGCATCTAACTCCGTTATTGTGATGAAACCGGTAGCTGACATATTGGTAGGCTGGGGCTCAAAGTGAAGTGGAAAAGTATAACCAAATCAAATAGCTATTAGATTTGTTCTATATTCACTTTCATTATAATTATTTAATTTTGTAGTTTTTCGATAAATGAAATAAATTCAATTTGAGGTCTAGATTCTCTCAAGATAAATTCTGGACCTCCCGTTGTATTATTGTACTACAGATAGATTTTCACATAATTCGACAGATAAGCTGGAGGATACAGGTAATAAGTAGATAAGCCGGGGGATATAGGTAATAAGTAGAACTTAAACTGATAAAGTGATATTCCTCTTGATTTTACGTTCTGATAATTAATTTTACGGTTTTCGGAGACGCGTGGTTAGGGTCGCGTAGCTGTGAGCTTTCATTTTCGACAGCCCTGAAAATAGTTGTCCATGGTTTTCCATTTTCACACCAGAAGAATGTTGAGAACATATCTTAATTAAAGCCACAGCCAGTTCCACCCCAGTTATAGCTCTTTCCCATCATTGAGTAGCCAAAACCTTCATTGTGTTAGTGCGACGTTAAACCGCTAGCAAATTAGTAAATTATCACCGATTCGTATAATGTAAGTTAAGATATTTTTGGCAAGAATGTGGTCACTTATCAGCAATAATCATGGTCTTCTACTACTTGTCCTTCTACCGCTTTTCGCACCCCTCTTTGTAACTCGTGCACAGGTTTAATAAACCATAGTCATCGGTGGAAGATAGTAGTTACAGTGGTCACAGGATGTTTTCTAATACAGGCCACAGAAAGTCCATTGCATTCATCAGTGTATTGTCCGGCTCCATAGCTAACTGGTTAGCGTGCTGGCCTTTATTTGAGGGTGTCACGGTTTCGATTCCCGGAGGGGTCAGGAATTTTAACCTTCATTGGTTAATTCTGATAGCTCAGGGATGGGGGCTGGGTGTGTTGGGGTTTCCTTTGGGGAATTTAAAGGTATTTTTGAACCCAGACTTCATCTAATACGATAATACATTTAAAATTGCGATGTGTGTGGTTGGTCCTTATTTATCATCAGAATTCATCATAGTTAGCGGCCCATCCTCACAGACGTGTCAAATCGCTGCTTGTTGTTTAAAGGGGCCTAACATCTAAGGTCATTGGCCCCCAAATCGAAAAATTTGCACCTGGTGTCTTCGAGGCCATACGCTATTTAATCAATACATCCCACTCTCATTTCGAGATTCAACAATATACAAAGTGTATTAAAAGTGTTGTCCAAGGTCGATATAACTAGAATCTGGACAATTGAAAGGATGAGAGGAACCAGTTCTTTAACTCCCCATGTCCGGCTCCATATCTAAATGGTTAGCGTGCTGGCCTTTGGCCACAAGGGTCCCAGGTTCGATTCCCGGCAGGGTCAGGAATTTTAACCATCATTGGTTGATTTCCGTGGCACAGGATGTGGGTGTATGTGTTGTCTTCATCATAATTTCATCCTTATCACGACGCTCAGGTTGCCTACGGGAGTTAAATCAAAAGACCTGCACCTGGCGAGCCGAACCCGTCCGGGGCTCTCCCGGCACTGAAAGCCATACCCCATTTCATTTACTCTCCATTTCCATCCATAGTCAACTGAGGAACAGTAACGTGAAGTAGCGTGGTGACTTTAATTTATCAATTGGTGGTCACTGCGATCGTTCTGCTTAGAAGTTTGAACCAATGAAGTTCTGTAATCGTGTAAAAATTATACCTCATTTTTTTATGATCCCTAGACAACAAAGCGTGTTGCAATACAACAGCAATTTAAGAAGTGGCAACATACTACGTGAATAATTAATGAGGGAATTCCTATGAAAAAGTTTAAGGATTATTTGGATCGAGACTTCATCTAATACGATAAACGTTTAAAATTGCGATGTATGGGGATGGTATTTATTTATATTTTAATTGCCCTGATCCCTCTTTATTACAGATTGTGAATATTGGACGGGATTTCTCTTGCGCCCTGAAATAATGTGGTAGAGGTATGGGTGGTCCTGCGCCTCAGCTGTGTGATACTGATGAGCGTAGTGGTTTCAGTTCGTGGCCACGTCGGAGATTCTAACCACTCGTCTGACTCGGGGACTGAATGTTATTGTTCACATGCCTTCATTAAAACGCAACACACTACCAATCGTCACAGGGACATATAAAAGGTGAATACTCCCTCCATCTGGGGTTGACTTTAAGAAGGACACACGGTCGTAAAACTGGAACAAGCCCAAATATTCGAACGAAACAACACCGCGTGTCAAACGGGGTACGTGAAAAGCTGTAGGTTGGGAAGAATTAGATGTGTACACAATAATAAAAAACGCTATACATTAGGACAGTTTATGTGATGAATGTTGGGAAAGTGTCGACTGTATATGCGTTCCAGTCTGGTATTTGACCCTCTCCTTAGCCTAATAGTCAGCACAGCGGCTTTAGGTTCAGAGGGACCCGGTTTCGATTCTTGGCTGGATCTGAGATTTTAACCTTAAATAGCTAATTCCCTAGATTCCGAAGAGTGGATGTTCGTGCTATCTTCAACTTCACTGCAACTCAAATACCACACATAACTACCCTCCATCACAACTACACGCAGCATACGGCAGATGTCGCCAACGTTCGTTAGAGGGGATGCCTCATAAGGGCTGCACCAGGCTAGCAATAGCCACACGAAATATAAAAATGAATGACTGCTTGTATAACTGTAAGGGTAACGATTGGAGACCACTTTTCATTTCTTCAGAAGAACCCTTCACTGGCGCCTAGGATTTATTGGTGGAACTATTGGTGGCGTATCGGGCCGATAACTTTGTATACGGTACACACTGGCTTAATGCAAGCTTCTATAAAGAGTACTGAACTCTTATTTGATAACTCAAACCATGATAACAGCTCTAATAAAAATTGTGCAAAATAATTCCCGAAGAAATGTACTTGCAATCCAACCGAATAAATAGTATTCTCCATATTTAGCACTTAATTTTTAAGTAACACAAATCACCCATATGCACAATTGACACATGACATATTACGCCATAATAAGAAGATTAAGCAATGTCTGAAGCTGTATGATGTCACCAATAAATAGGAAACAAGTTGAAGACGAATTTGCTAGTCATAAAAGGGTAGCTAAACCCTACTGTGTGGCAACATACTACGTGAATAATTCATCAGGGAATCTGCTCTGCTTCATCCATCTCATATTCAGTTTTTACTCGCAGTTCCATGACCGGTGTGAATTGCAGATGAACGAGCGTCCAGACTGTTGGCGAGGACGAATGGACGATGTGATGTAATTGTGCATGGAGAGGTGAATGTGAAATACAGAAAGACACAGACTGCTCATGGCGGCGCACTTTCTACTTGATATAACATAATAAGGTAGCATTCACACGTCAGGAGCAATATTTCCGAATCAGTCAGTTAGTCGTTTAAAAATTAACGAGTTCGATTGCAGGTAAGGTCAGTGCCATTTGAAAGTGTTTAAATGAGCCTACACCATAAATTTGGCTTTTAGTACATTAAAAAATAAAATAAAATTCCTTTACAGGTGTAATCTATAGCAAAAGCGAAGCTTCCTCCCTACAGTCCAGGAAGGCCCTTGGAGGAGTCAAAGGGAAAGACTTTCACTGTGTATTACAAGTAGGATAGAGTATTCATCGCTGTGCTCGGCAGCCTTATCACAAGAATTAACCTAGTATTCACTTTTGGTGTAGAACCTCAGGACCTTCACCCTCTCTAGAAATGGAAACTTTCCGTCCTGTTCTTTCGTCTTCCTAATGGTGAATCGAACTTACGTCCTTCTGGGGTGAACTGAGTACGCCTCAGTTAGTCAACTCCATATAATCTATAGCAATTGAAGAAATTAAAGATAGAGCCTTTCTTATTATTATTATTATTATTATTATTATTATTATTATTATTTTGTTGTTCATAATATGAAAATGATAATTGATAATTAATGTTAAGTGTATAAAAGCCACATAACTGCTGTTGATTTTATGAGATGCTAGAGCAGGGTTCACCAATTAAATTTCATGAAGATCCATTTTTCAAAGTAATTTGAAAGTTTCGAATCCATGAAAAATATAAAGCTATCAAATGAAATGAAGTATGGCTTTTAGTGCCGGGAGTGTCCGAGGACAAGTTCGGCTCGCCAGATGCAGGTCTTTTGACTTGACCCCCATAGGCGACCTGCGCGTCGTGATGAGGATGAAATGATTATGAAGACGACACATACACCCAGTCCCCATGTCAGAGGAATTAACCAATTATGGTTAAAATTCCCGACCCTACCGGGAATCGAACCCGGGACCCCTGTGGTCAAAATCCTGCACGCTAACTATTTTGCCATGGAGCCGGACAGCTTACAATAGACACCGTGAATTCTCGATCTGTGGCTACGCAATTCCGGCAGCTGAGTAAGACACAGTTCGTCCATTGCAAGCTGCGCAGATTCACATGCAATTTAACACATTAACAGTGACAACAATACTACAACCATGATTCTAAACATTGACTTTGTTCTTGATTCCTTTTCGTACAATTAGCACTAACTAATATCTTTTCATTTCCTTAAGATATAAAAAAAGGTTGTTATTTGTGCTGGTGTAATCCATTCTTTGTTTAACAATTTGCATAGAATTCCTTCTCTCTTTCTATTTTTAATTTGTGTTCATCACCAAAATATTTCATTGTAAGTGCATCAGTTCCCCTACATACTCACAATAGAAGAGGTAAGGTAAGGGTTATTCTGGCCGAATGCATGTCCGAACCTCCGCAGAGGTGTTCCTGAGCCGGAGTTTACGTGCGGTAGGGTGGCCAGTTCCTTTCCGCTCCTCCATTACCTTACCCCCCACCAACAGCGCGTGGCAACCCATCCAACTCCTGACCACATCCAATGTTGCTTAACTTCGGAGATCTAACGGGATCCGGTGTTTCAACACGGCTACGGCCGTTGGCACAATAGAAGAGCCTCTTCCATTATTTATCCACAGAGTAAAGATTAATTTTCATTATATTTCTCTCTCAGTCCTTTATTATTTATCCCCATTAGCTACCACACCACAACTCTTAGTTCTCTATTTGGGAGCCTTTCTTTCCGTATTGACATGTTTTGGATAATTTCACAAAATTCTGATAATGTTCTTTTAGTCTCACATTCTGTCCTAATCTTCTGTTTCTCAATGTCTTTAACTCTGATCGTTACTATTTTTATGAATTTCTTCTCTTCACTGTGCATCTCTTTATACCAGTATTATCCCATTCCTATTCTGTCTAGCATACTTTTCACTATAATAAGCCAATAATCATCACCTAGGTGTTTCATCTGGTGTTGGTATGCTAGGTTCAATATTTCCCTCCCATCTCCCCTTCTCAATCTTAAAAAATATTTTACTACTTTCCTGGTTGTATCTGCTTGGATGCTGATATCTTCGCTTAGTCTTCTAGCTCAACTATTTGCTGTACATTCTGGTAGACCCATTATTATTTTTACAGAAGTTATTACTTATTACATCAAATCATTTTATGTCTACTTCGATACCCCGTATTTTTGCTCCATACAGTGCTGTTGACATCACAAGCGTATTTAAAATATTTTTGTGCAACTTGTATTAAATATTTGTCATCTTACTCTCTAAAGACCTTGTCCTGGATATTGTGGCCAATACTTTCATTTTGGTACGTCATATTTGTTCCTTCCACATCCCATTCGATGTTATGATAATTCCTTAATATTCTAATTTATTGACAATTTCTAATTCTACGCCTTCCAGCCACCGGCGCATTTCGTTTCTCCTTAATTTATTTCCTCTCTTACAAACCATTACTTTTGTTTTCTTAATCATCATCATCATCAACATCATCATCTGTTTACCCTCCAGGGTCGGCTTTTCCCTCGGACTCAGCGAGGGATCCCACCTTTACCGCCTCAAGGGCAGTGTCCTGGAGCTTCAGACTCTTGGTCGAGGGATAAAACTGGGGAGAATGACCAGTACCTCGCCCAGGTGGCCTCACCTGCTATGCGAAACAGGGGCCTTGTGGAGGGCTGGGAAGGGATAGGCAAGGAAGAGGGAAGGAAGCGGCCGTGGCCTTAAGTTAGGTACCATCCAGGCATTCGCCTGGAGGAGAAGTGGGAAACCACGGAAAACCACTTCGAGGATGGCTGAGGTGGGAATCGAACGCGTCTCTACTCAGTTGACCTCCCGAGGATGAGTGGATCCCGTTCCAGCCCTCGTACCACTTTTCAAATTTCGTGGCAGAGCCGGGAATCGAACCCGGACCTCCGGGAGTGGCAGCTAATCACGCTAACCACTACACCACAGAGGCGGACTGTTTTCTTAATAATGATTTTCAAATTCCATGTTCTGCAATATTCAGCAGTTTTCATGAGACTGTTTTGCATACTGACTGTTGTTAGTGAGAGTGAAAGGATGTCATCTGAGAAAACTGGGCCAGGCATTTCTTTGTTATTTAATCAGGGGATTGTCCTATCCTCCTTCCCCTGGCAGTCCATTAAAGCATTAATAAAAAGTGAAAACAATATTGGTGATAATTTACATCCTGCTTCAGTCCAATATTCGAATGTATCCTGCCTACCATTAAATCTTCCTTGACTTTAATCAAGCATATCACTTTTGCATATAGTTCTTCTGTGGATTTAACCATTTTATTTGACATCCCTATCCTAGCCAGCTTCGCAACGACAGCCCGCCTGCTAATGAAATTAAAAGCTTTTTGAAGGTATACTCCTTTTCTCTTTAAACCTTTGTCTATTATTGTTTTAATCTATATAAATAAAATCGTAAAGACCGTGTGTCTGTACATTGACTATTTTAGCGAACTTTTCGTACAGCTATCCGTTTAATGGGTAATAATGACCATCTGCATATTTGTTAGCTTTAATTTGCTGAAAGTCCTCATTTTAGGTGTAATAATGACCTTCTGCACACTTTTTAGCTTTGGTATCTGTTTGTCTGTTTGTTTGACTGTTTTTCTATAACTGGAAAACTAGTGGATATATTTCTACCAAACTTCACCTGTCTTGGGTAGTTTTTAGGGCCAATATTGTTTCAAAATCTCTAAATTTACTGGGGGTTTGTATGAAACTGAAACAGTGATTTTGCACTCCCACAAAATATACACAAACAAACTTAATGGAAATATACCTGCCTTAATGGAAATCAATTTCTAAACATTTTTTTTCATATGCATCAATACGAAGATTAACAAGGGAGATATCATTAACGGACTTCGGTACAAGTCCCACCGGGCTTAACTCAAGAGTGGGTGCGTGTAAAGCATATTTCTTACAACTTCAAAAATACTGGAGATATTTCAACTAAATTTCATATTTAGCATCAACCTGCCCAAAGGTAGGCCCATACCATCTCGAATTCTCGAAAAGGACTAGGGGTTTATAGGGAAACGAAACATTGATTTTACTCTCCCACAATATATCAAAGACCCATCTGACTGGAAATTGCCCATCCTTGATGGAAATCCATTTCTAAAACGTTTTCCTCATGTGGTTTTTTCGATAGGAGTATTAATAAGGGTGATAGCCTGCAAAACCGACCATTTATGATAAGTCCAGCGGACATAGCCCAAAAGGTGTTGTACGTAGAGCAGATTCCTTATGTATATAAAAAAATCGTAACTACGGTGTGTCTGTACATTGACTATTTTGGCGAAATTTTGTACAGCTATCCGTTTAATGGGTAATAATAACCATCAGCATATTTGTTAGCTTTAGTTTCCTGAAAGTCCTCATTTTAACCCTCTCCCTTCCCCAAAGCAAAATTGAGGCACAATCTGCCAGACGAGCTAGAAAATTGAAATTAGGCAAAATTATATGTCTTAGCCTGTATTCGACGTAAAGATTCCAAGATTTTTAAATATTTCATTTTTACCCCCCAAAAAATATCGGAATATTGAGGAAATTTTCATATCGGTGCAGACCTTCGTTTTGAGGTATTTCGTGGATAAACGGTGAGTCTTATCACAAAACGGATGGAAAAATCTCAATTAAATTTGGAGTGATCTACAACTTTGGTCTAATGACGTATCTCTAAACGTTATGTGTTAGATTTGTCTCTATTTCTCGATTATACCTACATTTTTCTCTTTGTATACGTATAGTTCGTAGTTCGAATCAATTATATGGAAGGTAGAATCATCTAATTCTACACGATCATTGACCCACCTAGTATCCATACGTGAGCCAAATTCTATGTTTGTAGCTGTCACATTAGTACCCAAAACTAATGCACTGTGAGGAAATCTTACCCAAATTTTACCCCATTCAACGTTTCTAACTCAGTTTTACCCATAAATAGATGAGACAGGAGAAAATATCTTAAGTCCAACCATTTAGACCGCTAAATGAGGCGTCTTATGGTACAGTCCATTTGTCGACATGATGTGTCGTTTAGCAGCAGTTAATCTCTAAATGAGGCTTTGCAATATTGTAAACATACACACACTTCATATGTCGATCTATATATTCATTGAAGTCGATTTTTAACGATGTATGAAGGTTGTATTTGCCATTATAATTAATATTTTATAATTAATATTTTATATCGATAGTGACTCTCAGCAGGAGGGCATCTGCTATTGTAATCATTTCTCTGCACATCGACTTTGACTGTCAGTAGAAATGGGATCCTTTTCCAACTCCTGTGTAACTGCCATTAGTAAGGAGCGACTACCATTGTAATTAATTATTCCCTTCCCGATTTGGCTGCTAGAAGTCACGGGAGCAAGCAATTTTTTTTCAAAACTACCCTAACCTATTGTGTTTGGGAGTAGGCAAGTGTCCTCATCATTGTAAACAAATTTAGCCTTCTAAAATGTGACTACAATAGGCATAGTGGCCTTGCTATTATAACAGAAACTCACAAACTCGGTGGCTGTTATTAAAAAAAGGGACGTGTCATAATCATAACAGCACAACTCAATTTTGATTAGCAGTAGGGAAGGTGCCTGCTTTTATAATAAAGAAATCCTCAGCTGTAATCTGTCTGGAAGCAGAAACGGGCGCCTTCCATTTTAACGAAAACTCCACAAATAGGTTGTGACCGCGCAGTAGGTAATGGGGCCTCCCATTATAATTCAAACTTACCTACTCGCTTTTGAATGGCAGTAGGCTAGTGACCCTGCCGTTATCATCCCAAGTCCACAACTCGCACTCTACACTGAAGAAAATGTACATATCGGAACCTCACCCTGCTGTTTCTGGATAACTGCGTATACAGTAATTTACTTCGATATCGGTATACAATGTAGAATACCGTAGCGAAGCACGGGTATATTTCCTTGTTATAAATATATTATCTGCGGTTCTCATTCCTTTTTGAAATCCTGACTGGTACACTGAGAGTATAGAGTAATCTTCTGCCCAAAATTCGTTTTGCCAAAATACCGGTGTGAATCTTACTGAGTGTATCCAACAAGGTGATACCCTTATAGTTATTTGTGTTTGATCTTTCCCTCTTTTTTATATCGGGCATTTTATTCCTTCTTGCCAACAACTTGGAATTTTTCTGCCATCAAAAGTTTTATTAAATATTTTAGTTATTATTTCAAGCATATTATTCCCTAGTTCCTTCCAGAATTCATACGTAATTCCACTGTCAGCACCAGATTTTCCTCCCTTCCCTTTTCTTAATGCGTCTAGTACCTCATCTGTGGTTATTGTATCATCTAGTACCCCACATGTCTCAGTATGCCAGTCTCAGTTTCATTCTTTACCCATGTATATTTACTTCCTAAAACGCCTTGAAACACATTAACCACTTCTCATCGTTTATGATTATTTGATTACTGCTTTTATATACTTTATATATTGCACTAATTTTTCCCATACTTTCTTAGTTTAATTTTCTTTGCAATGCTTATACAAAAATTTTATCCTTTTGGCTTGCAAGTTTATTTTATTTTCGCTCATTAAACTTTTGTATTCCTTCCTCTTTTTACAAAAATCTGCTCGTAATTCCTGAGGTCCCTAATTTATGTACATTTTTAATGCCTTCATCACTTCATTCTTGTTTCCTTTACACTCATCACTATACCAAAAGTTTTGCTTATTTTCCGTTCACTTTCTCACAACCATTTTTCGCAAGCTACTAGTATTGATCTTCAACCATTCTTATAGCTTCATCTATGTTATTATCCTCTATCGTATTCTCAATACCTAACTTCAAAATTTCAAACGTTTTACCCTGATGCTGGTCCCTAAATTCGTCTCTATGTTCCTCACTCCACCTATACCTTTCTCATTTTCTTTGTATATAGTTAAGATGATTTTTTCTTTCGGTTTACTTTCGTCTCTAGGTGTTTGAATAACAAATGGGAAATGATGAGATTCTGTCCATTTATTTTTGCCTGAATGTTCTTAACATAATGTAGAGCCTCCCGAGATGCCAACGCTAAGTGTATAACACTCCCTTCTGACTCGACTATGTGCGTTAAGTTTCCTGATCATCCCCCAACCAGCCCCATTAAAAATGTACAATTCCTCTATTGCGCACATATCCAGCAATTTCTCTCCACGTTTGTTACACTCTTTGTCTTTACTTCTCCTTGCTTCTGTTAATATTTCATCAATTTTTCCATCATTGCATTGAAATCACCAATTATAATTATTTCTCCGGCAACTATGTCTCTTCTTCTCATCTTCTTCGTTTTGCCTCATGACTGAAGCGTTGTGACTATCGTAATATTTAGCCATCTAGGCGATGAACCATACTCCGCCATTCTTCCCTATCTAAAGCTTTCAATGTGGTTACTCTGAGAGAACACTGTAGGGGGCTGTTCACCATGTCAGTCCATCGCATTGGTACTCGTCCTCGTTGTCTGGTTCCCTGAACTTTGCCCTCAACAATCAGCTTTTGTAGACTACCATCTCGGCGCATTATATGTCCAAAGTAGCGTACGATCCTCTGAGAGACCTTACACGATAGACGAACTTTTATCTGAAGTTGGTTCAGGATTGATGTGTTCGTGCGATGAGCTGTCCAAGGAATCCTTAACATTTTCCTCCAGCACCACATTTCAAAGCTTTATATCCGTTCACGATCACGTTTGAGGATGGTATTTTGTATTGATGGTGATGATATTATCTTTCCAGATCTTCCGCAGACGGATCATTGCTACCTTTGCTATTTCAATTCTTCGCTTTATTTCATCTTTGGAACCACCAGAATTGGATAGTAAGGAGCCTAGATATACACACTGATGTACAACTTCACACCCTCCAATCTGTTTGATATGTGGACTGTTGTTGTTCTTACTTTGGTTGTCTGTCGATTTAGGCGTAATCCAATTTCTAGGCTTGCTTCCTCTACTCTCTTGATCAGCTCTGTCAACTCCTCTTCAGATGATGCTATCAAGCTGGTGTCATCAGCAAATCTCAAGTTGTTGATCTTGCATCCCCCAATGGAAAATCCTTTGTCCCAGCCATCTAATGCAGTTCTCAATGCATACTCACCATAGAGATTGAAAAGTAACGGTGACAGGATACATCCCTGACGAACTCCAGCCGTCGTACGAAAATGCTGAGACTGTTTGTTTTGAATCTTCACAGTGGCTGAATTTTACTTATACAAGGGCTTGAGGAGATCAATCAAATGGGGTGGAATACCCATATCATCCAAAATTTTCCAAAGATGGTTCCATTTGACAGTATCGAAGACATTTTGGTAGTCAATAAAGCACAGGTATACCGGAACATTTAATTCTCTAGCCTTTTCTGTGATTTGTCTTAGGCTCAAGATCTGTTCTCGAGTGCTTTTTCCTTTCATGAATCCTACTGAGCTCGATAGCTGCAATCGCTTAAGTGCGGCCAATATTCGGGAGATAGTAGGTTCGAACCCCACTGTCGGCAGCCCTGAAAATGGTTTTCCGAGGTTTCCCATTTTCACACCAGGCAAATGCTGGGGCTGTACCTTAATTAAGGCCACGGCCGCTTCCTTCCCACTCCTAGCCCTTCCCTGTCCCATCGTCGCCATAAGACCTATCTGCGTCGGTGCGACGTAAAGCAACTAGAAAAAAAATCCTTTCATGAATCCAGTCTGGACTTCAGGAATTTAATACTCTAGGAATTCCCGGAGTCTCTTGTGCAAGATATGAAGCATACCCTTACTGGCATGTGAAATCAAGCAATTAAGCGATAATTTACACATCTCTTCCTCGGTATTTTCTTGTGGATTGGGACAAAGATTGACTGTACCCATTCCTCGGGCCATCTTCTAGAATTCCATATTGCTTGGCAGATTTTCTGTACCATCCCAGTAATTTCATTATCTCGCATTAGATTTCTACATCATTTTCCAGTGTACTCAATATACCCTCGATATTTATATAATCACACGACCCAGCCTAGTTATTTATTCGTGGGTATATCCCCGGAATCCAACGCCTTACTTCTCGTCATTTGTGCTTTTTCTAACTGTATAATACATCCACTTGGGGAGCTAACTATTTCCTCTTCCAACCCCCTGGCTTCCTCAGAACTCATCAACCTTTTTTTTAAGCTCAAATCTTTCAAATTTAGCGGTGGCTTACGTTTCTTTCCTTCTTTTCCCCCCAGGTTGACTTGCCTCCTAGAGACCCCTTCTTCTTCTTGAGTTTTTTCCTGGATTGAGGATGTCTGGTTTCGAACGCCGAATCATACAGTTCACTGCCCTGATTTTTTAATTAACACACACTGCCGCTGATTCAGATCTGCTGTCGTAACTCACTAGGCCGCTGGCCTTCTGTATAGCTAACAAATTAGGGCAATGTTCCAGCTCGCGTAGCTGACTGCCAGTCCATTTCCTACTCCATGAATCGCCCACCACTATAAGTCTGTCTCCACGGATACATGTTTTCACACCCGAATGCCGCGCATTCCCTTGATGAAAACGAAATGTTCTCATATTTTCCATTTCTTCTCGATATAATTCTTTTTCATCCCTATTTTTGTTCCCTTCAAGCTCTTCGAACAGTCTTAAATTTTTTGGTTCTTCAAACTTGATACCATACATAATTTCTCTTACCGAGCTCGATAGCTGCAATCGCTTAAGTGCGGCCAGTATTCGGGAGATAGTAGGTTCGAACCCCACTGTCGGCAGCCCTGAAAATGGTTTTCCGTGGTTTCCCATTTTCACACCAGGCAAATGCTGGGGCTGTACCTTAATTAAGGCCACGGCCGCTTCCTTCCCACTCCTAGCCCTTTCCTGTCCCATCGTCGCCGTAAGACCTATCGGTGTCGGTGCAACGTAAAACAACTATCAAAAAAATGCATAATTTCTCTGGCCTTCTTTTCATATTTCTGCCCATTCTAAGGGCAATATCAATATCACTCAAATTACACTCGACCTTCAATTTCTCCCTGATTAAAGAAAGTACCCTGTCTAACATATCATTAAAGTTCTCATTTTTGTCTCTACCAGTCCGTAGATTATTATGTTTCTCTTCCTATCTTCCTTCACTCCTTTCCGTTCATTTTCTTCTAGTTTTGTTATCCTTTCTTCTAAATCTGGGACTTTATTCCTCATTTCATCTATCCAAGATTATCCCGCCCGTGGACAGCCGCTTCAGTCAGCTGCTGAATGTTAGCAAGGGGATTAGGACGGTGGTTAATTGCTCCCTTTATTTCATGCCATGAATGCTTAGCACAGTTCATGTTCGTAGAATATGCCGATCACTGTTATGTCGCTGTTATGTCATTCGTCTCAAGGAACTGATTGGCCACTCTTGCTGGAGCATTATCATCCACTAGTGTAAATCCCTTGACCTCAGTGGCATTTAAACCTGTAAGCATCTGGAGGATATTTTCTCTGCATACCAGACCTTACATGTTACTCTGGATAGGAATTAGAGGCGTATGTTGACCTAACATGATCTCCCTCCAAAACATATCCGTGCATCTTTGCAGCTGATGGCGCTGCTCGTTCCGTCTCTCACCGGATTGCCTCCAAATTCTAAGGAGGCTTTCACACTGCCGACGGAGCGGAGCATGTCCGGGCTGAACCGATTCCGCCACTTAAACAAACACATGCATCAGCACAGGGCTATTCAAAGTGACAGTTGAGTGAATCCGGACCGACAAGAGCGTGGCTGAGCCGAGCGAGTTGAAACAAACTTGTTTGCCTTGTGGGCGTCTTTGGCGGGCGATTCCCCTTCCATGAATGAACGGTCGATTACACAATCTTGACGTCATACGTGTCGCTGTAATACTGCGTATCTCGTGTGCATTACCTTGCTACATTTCGAAAGGTCGTGTCCTGTTTGGCTTGCAACATAGCCTGAAGTAGGTAGTCAATCGTCTTGGTACTCATTCTAAAACGTCCTTCGTCATTTCTAATATCCTCATTTAACGTGCGAACTTCTACGTACTTCTCACGATCAGCACTGAAGTCCAATAACGTCTCCTTTTTATACCAATTTCCCACCATGGACTATCTACGGGCAATAAAACAGCGGATGATGGTAGAGACATACCGATATCCCAGTTCTCGGGTACGAACTGTTTCGACCGACAGATCGGCGCGGTTTGAGTGAATACTCACTCGCTAGGCTCGGCCTCGCTCATTTTTATCCAGTTCGGACACGAGCCCCTCCTCCTCCAGTGTGAAAACTGCCTGATGGGTATGGGTGCAAACTTCCGGTGACCTCATTATCCACTGTTCCTGATGTCATGGGCTACGAGTTGTCCTTCATCTCTCACGAGTGACCGTGTGGTGTGGTTTAAGAGGAGCTTATGCGACAGATTTCTTGATATCAACCCTCCATTGTGCAGCCGATTTCGCACTGCCTGCTCTGACACATTCACTGCGATGGCCCTCAGAACATACTGGCGGAACCAGGTTGCAGTATCAGAAGCCTACGACGTGCTGAAAGCAACCAATAGCGTTCCTCCCTGTGAGTTGTTTTGCTTAAGCATCCCATCTGTTGTCGATCAGCAACCCATTTTGCCTCCCTGAATGTTTTCGAAGCAATGGAGACATCAGTCTGATTTATTTTAACACGAGTGACGCCATCCACTTATCACCAACCTTCTTGAAGCATTGTCACAATTCGAATGAGGACGGTAGCAGAAATGGGTACTCTTACCCCACCCCTACATATGCTCTCTATAGACTACCGACCTTGCAAGTGATGCTGCTAAACTGACCGATATGACAAGTTCCTCCTATTGGACAAATGTGGCACAATTAATTTCTTGTAATAATAATAATAATAATATTACTAGTTTTAAGTCGCACGAACTACTTTAACGGTTTACGGAGACGCCGAGGAGCCGACATTTTCTTCCACAGAATTTATTTCACATGCCTGTATATCTATAGGCAAGGAGATAGATACCTAATAAAATTGTAAAAAATAATCTTTGAGTAGCTTGACTATAGTTTCCTTCTATTAGACCAGGGCCTCTCAAACGTCCAAAATTTCACGCGTGCAAATCAAGGCGCAAGAGCTCCGTGCCCTGTGCATCTGTCCCGCTCGGTTCAGTTCGGCAAACGCTTCGTCTCTAGGCTACTCGGCTAAGCTCGGCTCTATTTGGCTCAAGTTAGCTCTGATTTAGAGCGCTAGGGAGCAAGTGTGGAAGAGGGAGACATGGGGAGCGAGCGAGACAGGCGTGAGGAAAGAGAGAGTAAGCGCTATTGCTCCAAATTGAGTAGTGGGGGTCTGCACTCTGGACAACCAAGCGAAGTCGTCTTTTGCACCGTGCATGCACCAAGCGCGTGCACCCTGAGAGGCCCTGTATTAGACTATGATGTGCTCAAGTGACGGTTACCCCTGAGGCGAGAAGAATTGCGGTATTAAGAAGGGGGATTTGGAGAGGATTAAAAGGTTGAATACCTAAAGGAGGTCAAAGTCTACCTAATTCAATACTACGTGAAAGACTTCTATGGAAAAAAGGCCAGAAGAAGGAGATGAAGAAAAATACTTCAGAAATAATAAATAAAATTATACCTCACCGTAACCCCTTTCTTACTGGCAAGGTATGGAGGCCTTGGTGAGTTCCTTCTCGGCGTATTTGAGCACCTTCCAATACCACCAGGTTGAGCAAGGAGCGATCCGGCTAACTTAGGAGTCAGAAGGCCGGCGGTCTATCACCTGAGTTACTCAGCCTGACTTTAATATAATAATGTTACGAGTTTTACGTCTCACTAACTGCTTTTACGGTTTCTCGAGACAACGAGGTGCCGGAGTATTGTCCAACGGTACTTTTACGTGCCGGTAATTCTATCGAAACAAGGCTGGCGTATTTGAACACATGATTGAACCTGCCTACTTGGGCTCAGAAAGCCAGTGCCTTAAACGTCTGAGCCCATTTCGGCTTTAATTGTTGTCACTAGAGACTAAAACCTATACTTTATACCTGATAACACCGTTATTGTATATATTGATGAGAAGATGCTGTATATTAACGTCCTTGCCACTGCTATCGATCGCGGGAAGGTTGGAATTTGGCCCTAAAATGCCAATAAAGTTATTAACAAAGATATCTCATATTGGAGTTATCTTGTATGATGTAGATGTTGATTCCCAAGGAGAATATCCAATAACGGACCAACTATATTGGTACTCTTGTATGCGAACCAAGTACGTCCAAGTTTCGAACCCTCAAAAAAGAATACAATAATTTACTTCACTCTGCCTCTGGTCTATATTTCAAGTTGTATAACCGCTTAAAATAAGAATGAGGGTATGGTATTGTACCTTCTTAACATTTAATATTTTATAAGATTTAATTATAATTATAATTATTATAAAAATATAATTCACCTTCCGTGTAGATACAAACATGTTGATACCCTCTACAAAAATAATTGTCTATGGGTTCAATTTCTGGGGAAAGTGTACCTGCGAGCAACTCATACAATACCATGTGCTATTTGTTTGAGTGACTATATATTCAATAAAATGACGGATTATATCGATAACGTTAATTCAATGATTTATATGAGTGTTGGACAAGTGAACTTGCTTCTGATGATCTTGCAATGCAGTAAAGGGGCATGTTGAGAAGAGGAAAGCTGGTTGTTTCAGCTGTCTAGGCTATAGAGCAAATAAACTAGAATATGGTAGCGCAGTTTAATGTAGTGATAATACAAGGAGCTCTACACCAGACAGAAAATACCCTCGAGTCAGAGAAGTTACGGAGAATCATAGCTATAATGGACGTAGGTGCTCATCCATCTCAAACTCCCTTCCGTCCAAGAGCTGGACGCTGGACTGTTATTAAGTGAAGTAGAAATATATGACATCATAGACCCTCTCCTGTCCTATACGGAATAGTAATATCATTTGCCGGACTGATTGGCTCAGACAGAACAGCGTTGGCTTTTTTTAGCCCTAGCTGGCAGGTTCGCTTCAAGTTCAGTGTTTTGGTACTTGAAGATGCCAAATATCAGACCCTTGTCGGTAGCTTTACAGTCACGGCCAAGAATTCTTGCGTGAAAAAATTACGACACTTCGGATGTATTAGAGGTCATTAGTGTGACGTAAAACCAATAAAGTAGTTGTGTTGTTTAATGAAACCAGTGGAAATTAAGGCTATTTTCGTGAGACGGTAGCGAGAAATTCGTTAAGGCTCCATAACTACTAAAAACAAATCTTATGGCGCAACAGCACCGAAGGACCATGGCCTACCAAGCGACCGCTGCTCAGCCTGAAGGCCTGCAGATTACGAGGTGTAGTGTGGTCAGCACGACGGATCCTCTCAGCCGTTATTCTTGGCTTTCTTGATCGGGGCCGCCATCTCACCGTCAGATAGCTCCTCAATTGTAATCACGTAGGCTGAGTGGACCTCGAACCAGCCCTCAGATGCAGGTAAAATCCCTGACCTGGCCTGGAATCGAAGCCGGGGCCTCCGGGTAAGAGGCAGGCATGCTACCCCTACACCGCGGGGCCGGCATCATAACTACTAGCTCGTATTTATTCAAGGACAAATGGCTTCTAGGCTTCAGTAATACTTGTAATATGAAGACATAATTACTATCAAGTTCTGCCAGCTAACACCTTGCTTATACTTGCAAATGAAGTCCTCTTACAGTCCCACCTCGGAGAACAAAATGTAGGTTTCTAAAACTTCCCACTGTTAGACTTGAGAAATCCATTGTTTCAGTAACTACTTGAGACACGTAAATCCACATTCTACAAAATAGAGTATTGACAACTTCCAGAATGTGTTAGCCTGAAAAGGAACTTTCTTTAGAAGCTGAAAATAGAATCTGTGAGGATATCGCCATGCATGAGAAATTCCCCAGAGATGATGGAGAGCAGATCGAACCTGCGACCTAAAAAGTTCAAGCGAACCAGTCACTTTAACATAAAGCTGAATTGCCTTGGGAATCAAGACTGCAACTTCTCTCGACTCGCCTTACTCTTAGTTATAGAGGGCACTGTGGCGCGCTGTTAAACGGCAGCTGAAATGCCAAGTGAGAATGACTGACTCATGAAAATCCTATTACCTCCAGCACACAATGTTATCGGACTGAGAGTGCGGTCGGTTTTACGATCGCACGCTACCTTCAAGTCATCCCTTAAGGAAATCTTGACACAATCGTCGAGGAAAATCAGCCCCACAGGATAATAATGTCCAAGTATATATATATTTTACAATTGACTTTATGTCGCACCGACTCCGACGGTAGACGTTGTCGGGTTCGATCCTCAAATACGCCAGGTTCGTGTCAGGAGATGTATTAGCACGTAAACGAACCCCTGCGGGACGAAATTTGGGAACATAGGTGTCTCTGAAAACCGTAAAAGTACTTAGATTTCAACCATCTAACTTTATGTTACGAATCCTGCATGTATTCGTTTTGTTAACATCCTTGGAGTAGTAAATTTTGTCATCATAGTAACCATGTGCTGTGGGAAATAAATAAATAAATAAATAAATAAATAAATAAATAAATAAATAAAATTAAATAAATTAAATATTGTCAATATCATGTGTACGCAGATGACCTACAAATATATACGCTTGCACACGCACGTGACTTACAGACTTCAATAAATAATATGAATGACGGCCTAGAAAGAATGTGTATGTGGACTGATGACCATGCACTAAAACTCAATGCCCAGAAATCGCAGTGTATTCTTTCAGCTACTCAGAAAACCCACGCGCGCCTCACAGACGTTCATACTCATCCAGTAACATTAAGAGGCACTCAGTTTAAATTCAAAGACACAGTTAAAAACTTAGGGATGA
This sequence comes from Anabrus simplex, assembly GCF_040414725.1. Taxonomy (NCBI): domain Eukaryota; kingdom Metazoa; phylum Arthropoda; class Insecta; order Orthoptera; family Tettigoniidae; genus Anabrus; species Anabrus simplex. Next base: position 192,816,180 of record NC_090267.1, on the reverse strand, counting down.
TAATGGACAAAAACCTTAGCTGGAACGACCATGTAATGGGTATATGTCAGCGAGTGTTTTATTCCTTATATTCCTTTAAGAAACTCAGATATTTACTCCCCAAAATGTTAGAAAGCTGCTTATCCAAAGTATGGCAATGCCATAACGCATGTGTTCGATTTATTTCAGATATACCAAGGTTTAACCATATTTATCCTGCATTCGATAGACTTTCATGGCTTCGCTTAAGAGAGCGACGAAATTTACACACTGTTTCTCTGTTACATCGTATACTGAACCTCAAAACTCCTGAATACCTCGCCACAAAATTCCATTACCTAGCATCACCTTCTAGTATTCCTACCAGATCTTTATCCACCTCAGTACTAAGCATTCCCATTCACCACTCAACAGGTTACAGTAGATCATCTCTAGTCGCCGCCAGTCGAATTTGGAATTCCCTACTGCTGAAATTAGGAGTGTGTCAAACCACCTCCGCTTTAAGAAACTCTGTCAAACCTGGTTGAAATTTAAAACCTACGACTTGTTTTTCAGTCATTGACCGGGTCAGGGATGTAATGAATGAAGCAGCTATACGCTGTTAGTACGATGGGGTCGTCACTTCCACAGTGATTTTATTGATGAATGATAGATGCTATGAAATGAGAATGGAGAGTGTTGCTGAAATGAAAGATGACAGGGAAAACCGGAGTACCCGGAGAAAAACCTGTCCCGCCTCCGCTTTGTCCAGCAAAAATCTCACATGGAGTGACCGGGATTTGAACCACGGTATCCAGCGGTGAGAGGCCGACGCGCTGCCTGTCAAACCTGGTTAATAAATAATAATTATTCATAACAAACGTAGGATGAGATCATAGCCAAGTTATTATGTCAATTAAAACATTTAAGTGATACCTTAAGATATTAAATTGTGGATAACTTATTTAGTGTATATTTTACTCTTCATGTAGGTGTAGGTATGGTCGGATATAATAGTAGGCTTCATAGCGTGAGTCCCGCCATATAAAACAAGGCAACGCACACAACATTAAGGCCGCATAGCCTCGGTAATGAAGAAGCTACCTTCTTGTATCACATCTAACACATACAAATCGGAATACCCTGAAATAAACACAAGTAAACACACACACACACACACACCTATCTACGCCTACTCACAACCCTTTACCCAATACTAACAAACAAAAATTAAGTAAGGGCACTAGCATCCATTTGCTCTGGATCACCAACTACTGCACCCGTCATGCCGGGCTCAGCTCGGCCGGTGAGCGAGGATCTCCAGGGGTAGATCGTTCGCTTATCGGCTGTGCGAAAATTTTTAAGTGCAGGGATAGATGATGAACTAGTGGCAAATGAGAGAAAGCTAAATAGGTTTCACACATTTATTACAACTACTGCTCTTCTCAAATTCTACAAATAATTTACAAAATCTAGGAATTTTCATATGACTTGTCTTCTTTTATGTCGTTAGCAACATGGACACTCCATCGATAAATGGAACAGCAAATGCCTGAGTCTGTAAATATAATATTTAGATTTTTAGTCGAAAATTAATTAAATGATTAATAATAATTAATTTGAGATTATCTCTTCCATTAATAATTAAATGATTTGAAAATAAAATTTCCTTCCTCAATGGACTTCATTGAACTCGAGTTTGAAAATGATCATTTTCACTCCTTTCTGAAAATTAAATAAAAAATTTTCTCCCATGAAATTATGGTTGAATCGTCTTCCTTGACCTTTAAACTAGTTAATAAATTCCCTTTCATAATTATTCAGTAGTTGATCTTCACACAATAATTTGGAATTTGACATCATGTTAACCTACATTTACCCATTGATTGAAAATAATTAGTTATGTCACTCTTACAACTTCGATTTTTTGAGTTCAATCCACTGACATGGCCTATACTTATTTATATGTATTCGCTAGTTAAGACCCTATTCTTCCTTAAAAACGAATAAAATTCATTAAAGGTTTAAATTCTATCAAATAGTGAACCACTGAAGTTGGCATAAAATTGGCCAAAAAATCCACGAAACAGCGAAGAGCATCATCACAAATATGGACTGTAAAATTACAATAAGCAAAATACAGACAAATCACACACACTACATTCATACAAAGATACACGGAAATATTATATACATATTTACACGAACGCTAGCCCTTGATTATTATTTCATGTTTAGTCAAAGTAAGGGAAAATATTCTCATGATGACAATATCGTGGGGACTTCCTCTCATCAACTTGAGATGTGATAGAGCAATGATTATCACTTTATTGAAGAACTCAGTCATACGACGATGTTCAGGGAAAATTTACGAGCAAAAATCATCCGAAAATCATCGACAAAATTGCCTAAACACAGGTCAGAATGAACATTCCGCGCACGCGGTTCATGAGCTGCGATATTTATTTTTACCTTTCCACCATAATTGTGGCTCTCAATTAATCTGCGCTCACAACGAAGAAATTACGTCAGGTAACATATTTTCTTCTTAAATTGACTCAATAATGGATGCACAACTTATCTGCTAAATTCAATAATATCCATCTACCAGTCAAATAATTATAATAGCACAGCAAAAATATATATAAATGTATCGGTCAGATACTGCCATTTCCCAGGCCTAAATTAATACAAATGAGCGCACATCAACCTTATTCAATAATAATAATTATTATTATGCTCATGACCTTAGGTGTTCCTTTACGCGATAATTAGGTTAATTTATTTTTATTTTTATTATTATTATTATTATCCCTGGCCGCGCAAGATCATACATGCGGAAGCTACTGCACAACAATATCTCAGATGACTCTATCGCACTCGGAATCCAACCATACGTCGTATAATCGAGGAATGAACTCTGATATAATGGAATCCACGAAATTACTGTCCCATCTGATCTCAATTCAAGTATAAACATTATTCAAATAGTCCTAGTTTAACGTTGAGGTCGTATTACTTTTATTCCTCCTGCCACAATGAACTCGGGACAGTCGAAACATTTCTCGATGACATTCACTCAAACAAGCTAATAGGTTCAAAATACACACACTCATTCCCAAACTACCTTCACCAAGAAAGAAGAGGCGGAAAAAATTCTAACTAATAGAAATTCTTCTAAGCAAATAAGTAGAGGCTATATCATTACACTTTACATTTTACAAATAGGAAGAAAGAATAACAATGTTTAAATATTACTTGGTGGTGACTGTCGATCGTAGAACTCGGGCTGATGACCTAGTGCATTACCACGTTACGCACCATCGATCCTGGTCTCGCCCGTCTGAGCTGCTTTACATTCTACTCGTTCATTGAGGACATGCTGGCGCGCTGGAAACCACACCATTCATATCGTAGGAAGACAGGCATCCTGACTTGCACTCGAACCAATAATCTCCTCTGTAGAAGTTCATGCGAAAGCTGAAACTGAAAATTAAGTCTGAGACAAGTCCAAAACACACACCGCTGTTTGACGAGATGGAAAAGCAACTTATCTTTTAATATCTTCAGTTAATTGTAAGTAGAATCCGTGAATGTCTGAACTGCTATCTGCGACAAGTTGGAAGCTCTAAATAAGACGAAGTTCCCCAGTAAGCAAAGTGCGTCTTCTCACGTCTGTAGTTGAAGTCAGAAAAAATCTCCACTCGTCGCGTTCAGAGGTAGAAATTTCAGAGTAAAGTTTCCTTAGGAAAATCCATAATTCACCGTCTTAAGACAGGGGTGCGTCTTTTCATTATACACGATTGGTCACTTCATTAACTTCACACCAAATTGATCACTTGATTGGCTGCCATAGTCAGACGTCATATAACTTTACTAATATCGATCCAGCATTTGACACACATTTCGCCTGATCACGTGGTATTCACGGCTAATTTGAAGGTTACTTGGCTAGCGGTATCCGCTCGCTCCCTCTTGCTCGCCCTCAGCTGGGATTTCCGTACACCTGGTGTCTGGTTCTAGTCGACACGACGTGCTAAAACTCCCTTCCTGGTTCACGAAATAATGTTCCAATTTACAGTAGAAATAAAATATTATCCCTTAAATGATTTTTACCACTTTTGAAGGGGACACTACGTAACCTAAAATCAAGAATAGTTCAGCTCTAGCGAGCTGACATTTAACGTTAATTATTTAAGATGTACATTGGTTGAAACTAAACTGATTTCTTCTGTCTAAGAACATGGTTATAATATTGGCATTATCACTTAGCTTGGTCGATCTCTGCTTTCCCATCCTCTACATGGCTGCAGCGTCAAAAGATCTACACAGCCATCGTACCACACCGGATGTGATTACAGTACAGATGAACAACACATGAAGATACCGTCATAGTCCTTGTAGAAAAACACTCCTAGAATAAATGAATATATGATCATTCTACACTTGCTCTATTGTATACGCACACACTAGCTAAGCAAATACCACTTAACACAAATAATTAGATCGCTAAGATACTGCTTTTTCCAGAGTTAATGTTTAATTGAATAGATCCCGTATCAGTTCGTATACAAGAGCAATGATCGAAACGAACGCACACCCATCAACCGCGACCACGGTAAGCGACCCGACAACTGTTGGCGTATTCGCGGTAACCGTCTTTACCGTCTCTCGAATTTTCCATGTAAGCGGTGCCTACCTAACTTGGCATAATAGCGCTGCGTCACACGGGCAAAGGTAATTGCCACAACAACGGACCTCGCACTTCCGTTTTTATAAGACTTACTTCACACCAGGATGGTACATTTTTACACAGTTTTCAATATAGCTTCACTGTCATTACATTATTCTCACAATTGTATTTGTAATAGCGTCACTGTTAAAATGGAAATAGACAAAGAATATGGCAATCACGACTGACGTGGAGACTGCCTTCCGACTGAGAAACGAATAACGAATGACTGACCACGCTTCTCTTGCTGCACCTGGTCTTAGATTCACTGTCCTTATTCAAAAGAGGAGGTTCCCTAGTAGACTATAGCTTGAGGGGCTCAACCGCTTTCTGGAGAAGAAGCGTACGACTGTTGGAAAATAGCAATTCAGTACCAATATTGAAAGTAGCCGAAATATGAACAGATATGTGTCTTTAAATTCAACTGCAACTCATTATTCATTTCAAAACCGTGGAGCATAGGTTATATACCGGACTTCACCCAAATAAAAATAGCAGGTCAGCACTGCGATTCATGAAGTTGGTAATCCGGCTAAATTGTCTTCGGGTTTAGCATGACCGGAGACCACGCCTTCTCAGCTCGCGATTGGCTTACTTCAAACTAGCCGCTCGTCGGCGATAAAGCGACAGTCCTTGCAGACTCGTTCAAACTTTTCAAATACCTCGCCGTTTCAAAGCTTGCTACTGACTGTCCTCTATCTCCGCGCGGTCCAGAATGAAACCGTTTGCTAACCGCCTCTCAAAAAAGCCTTCAAATATAACGAACCCACAGTGTTGCTCAATATTCAAATAAGTATACGTGGGGCACATATAATATATCCCAACATAACTATCTGTTACCCACGGCTTAGCTCGCGAGGATTCGGTAAGTTGATAAAATATTAATTTTTCCTCGGTACTGCACTAAGATATTATCTGAAAATCCCTGAATTATAAAAACTCATCGAAAAATTGCATTTCATTTTCTCCACAGCCCCTTTGCAAACCACGTTTTTGGCATTGCCTTTTGGGGCTAATATGACCAGGCTACTGGCAGAGCTAAATCTGGAACATGCGACGTTGATCTCTACATCAGAGAAACAGTCCTCTTTTAAGTCGGTAAAAGAAGGATTTCATTATTTCTAAAGGAGATACCAAATACTGATTTTCACGTCTGTAACATCTTATTTTTTGAGATACAAGTATTCTCATGAAAAATAATTCAACTCCTTCTTCACTTATTTTCGATCACAAGCTTATGTTGAGTTTCCGAAAACAAAAGGTACGTGTTTCTTTACTTGTATAGGGGATTACAAATACCAATCCTCACGTCTGTAACATGTTAACTTTCTGAGATTTACTGTATACAGTATATACTCACTTTAAAAACTGCTCCGCTCCTTGGCTGAGTGGTCAGCGTTGAGGCATTTGGTTCACAGGGTTCCGGGTTCGATTCCGGTCGGGGTCGGTGATTTTAATCGCCTGTGATTAATTCATCTGGCTCAGGGACAGGTTGTTTGTGTTTGTACCAACTTTCCCCTCTTCATATTCACTCAAGCACACCACATTACCAACCGCAACAGGAACAAGCAATAATAATTACAACTCTACACACGGGGTTGGTGTCAGGAAGAGCATCCAGCCGTAAAATAGTTTCAAATCCACATGTGCGATACAGTTCGCACCCGCAACCCCACAGGTGTGGGAAAAGCGGTAGAAAAAGAATATATTTTAAAATTCACCCCCTTTTTTTATTCCACCCGCTTAAATTGATTTTTCAAAAAAAGTGTGTTCATTCATTTTTAAAAGATATTCCAAGTATCAGCTTTAACGTCTATAACGTCTTCAGTTTCTGAGATATATGTATCCTCATATAAAGAATTCATCTCATTCCTCACTCCTTTCCACACCGCCTTCATCCCTTAAGTTAATTTTCCGAAAACAAAAATTTGTGTTCTTTTATTTTTAAAGGAGATTCCAAATACCAATTTTCATCTCTGTAGCATGCTACGCTTTGTTATATATTGTAGATAATCTCGCTGCTGTAACCCTCCTGTGGGTATGGGTGATGGAATAACATCCAAGGTATCCCCTGCCTGTCGTAAGAGGCGACTAAAGGGGCCCCAGGGCCTCTGAACTTTGGAGCGTGGGTTGGCGGCCACGGGGCCCTTAGCTGCGTCCTGACATTCCTTCCCCTTACTTGTGCCAGACTCCTCATTTTCATATATCCTATCCGACCTCCCTTTGTCATTTCTTGTTCTTTTCCGACCCCAACGGTATTAGGTTCCCGAGGCCTAAGGAGTCTTTCATTTTCGCGCCCTTCGTGGCCCTTGTCTTCCTTTGGCCGATATCTTCATTTTTCGAAGTGTCGGATCCCTTCAATTTTTCCCTCAGATTAGTATTATATAGAACAGGGATTTCCAATTAGTAAGGGCTCGAGGGCCACATTGGAAACCTTAGGTATCATCGCAGGCAACACTTTAACAATAAGCCAATTTTCGTAAAATTCTACAAATAGAACAGAGGTACCAGTATGAAATAATGTTCATAGTTCAATTGAAATGAAGGTTTGATTATTTTCATTGCTTAAAACGCTATTGTACATCAGCATAAAGGAGTGAAATTAAAAATTAACACTACTATACCCAGGAGAATTGAATTCTGAAGAAGAGCACCCAATAATGACAGTTCATTTGAATTAATATTTGACGAGTGAGAAAACAGACAAATGCCCTAAGAATAACTTAAATTAATAATGTAGTCGAAACAAAACTTAGAGAAGGACTATTTAGTGGGAGTAGTGTGGTCGATCAGCTGCATCTGCCTCCAGCTCTGTTGTTGCTAATTTCAAAAGATGCAGCAAGGAAGAATCTGAAAGTCAACTTCTATATTGCACCCATAAGGCGTTAATTAAATTATTAAAAATCATACATGTGAATACTACAGATACCAAGGAAGAGCCAGCAACTTCACAAAGTTCTACACAGAGACATCACAGGATGGAAAAATATCCCCAGAAATTCGTTAAAATCACGTACCGGAAATAGGTTTGGCTAAAAGCTTTCTCAAATAAAACGTTATGGTGCCACCAAGTGCAAAACTTTCTACAAGGTTTTCTCAGGGGAATCGGGAGAACGGAATGCGGCGCACCCAAAGTGTGTGACAAAGATAGAGGTAATACCTGTCACCCCTAGACGGAAAATGGTTTCGCCCGAGCCAAGACACGCGGCAAAATCTTAGCCAATCAGAAATTCCAAAATTTAACCGCCTTGTTCTAGCGGGAATATTTATCCAGTATTTCGTGATTTGGTGACGAAGGAAGTATAAATTTATCGTGTCATAATCTGGAAATAACATTTGGAGGATTATTTATGTGAATAAGTGATTAATTATTCTGTAAATTATAAGTTATCAGCATTGTGTGGAAGAATGGTTTCTCCCATGACACTGACTGTCATGGCGGGAAAGTGCCATGGTGCGATGGTAAATAGGCCCTATGACGCATTTCGATTTTTAAAGAAATCAACGATCATTTCTGATAATGGAGTGCAACAGTTGAATCACACCAAATTTAGGAATTATCAGAATACAGTTACTGAACATTAGATCCTCGGGGAGTTGAAAACTTAATCCAAGGTGTCATATCACTACGCCGCACCCCTCCAGTTGGTCCACTCTGGAGTCGGAGCTTTCCGAATTTACAAAACTAGTGGCGACACTTTGCCGATATCTCAGTCAGTTGCAGTTTCCGAGCCCACAGTCAAGTCTTCAAGTGCAGCGCAAGGTGATAGTATGTAAACCTGCTACTTATATTAGTCATCGCTTAGTGTGATTCGTGAGTATAATCAGGTGACGAACATTTAGGAGAACTCTGATAATATTAGGAGATCAGGTCATAGAAAATGTTGACACACTCACTACAGTCAAATGTTGATGATATTTGTTTACTAGAATGTTTTATAAATGAACACTTAACCTGGTAAGCCGCACGGAGAACACAGACTGAACTGTGGGACTTTTTAAGAACGTTTAGTTTCACGGCAGTTTTCTAGCTCACATAACTTACACACTAGTAATTGAGCGAAGAAGTCGCTACATTCTAAATGACAATATTATTTTTTAAATATGGTTTTCCTCTGTGACAGATCAGAAAAAAGTTGCAATTAAATTTGCGCATTGTATAATAATTACTGTTTCATTTGAGATATTCAAACCAAGCACTACTCGTGCTATTTTAGAGGGAGAGACTCTGTTACCATTGGAATGTAACGGGAGAAGGACTGGCGAGGTGAATAACTTTTAATCCCTTGTTCAAACAACGGAAGGTGCAAGCCTTGCAGACCTAGTGGGAAGGATATCAGCAAGCTAGGTAATTTGTTCCTGACAATGAACACCAACTGAATGTGTGCTAATTCCTTGTATACTGTGTAAATTATATTTACGTGTGAAATTCAAGAGTGCGTGTGCTTTCGGCAAATCTTACGAGTGCTACATAATTAAAATGGATCCGAACCGTGTGCGCGAAGTGTCTGGTATTCCCAGCAGGATGATCAAGATGGAGTAAAAACATGTATCGGAGGCTGATGAGGATCCAGCCCACCTGCCAGCACCTAAGGTAAAGAGCATGTTGTATTTATGTGATATGTAATTGATGATGACGTGAATGATTCGTGGTCAATTTTAGGTTTGTGATATCAGGTAGTCTTGTATATATAAATTTTACATACCCAAGGGAGCTGAGTTTTTGTAGGAGTGAGACCACGGCAATTACATCTAACGATTCGGGGTGTAAATGTCAGGGTGTCAGTAATATCATAATAATCATTGAATAATAATAATATTCTCTTAAGTTTCTCGTTAATCTTATTTGAGTCATGTTTGGACATGAGTTTTGTGTGTGTGACGTATGGAGAATTTTACTTTACAGTAGGTGTTTATTGCATAGCGTATTTTCAAGTCTTATCATAATAATATTAATGATAATAACATGGATAAATAGTAATATTTTTGTTTCATGTGGATGTTTGCCGAGTTATTTAATATAAGCTGATGTAAAGTTACGGCGTACCTGAGCTATTGTTATCTTACGTGATCACAGTTTGATATCCAGTTTTGGATTTTCCTTTCGTTGTTTTGATGGTGTAAGTTGTTAAATGCACGATATTATTTTATTCGTGTGACATGGCTTCGAGTTTTCGATAGTTGAGTGTGGCAGGCAATCTTGTTTATTATATTCAATTTTAGTGGTAGGAATCGTTGCCAGCCGGCTCTGAAATTCATGGCAGCTTTTGAATATGAAATGAAAGATCGAGGAAACCGAGTAGACAGAAGCAGTAATGTCCCTGATGTTAATAATTGTGAGATGGAAAATAGAATCTTGAGGACCATATCGTATAATAATGTCGTATTTATGAATATGAGAACGACACGATGAATTAGTAAAGTTATTGAGCCCGTGCGGATATGAGCAGGGCTTTGTTGACAAATAAAAGCTACGTTGAGAGTAATGAGATAGATATGAGAAGTGAATGATAATCAATTTGAAGAATAGAGTTAAATATACGACAGCACATGTGACAGTTATAGGCGGAAGGTTTAAGTACGAAAATATTTTCCAGGGATGACAGAACACTCGGAGATATTCTAATAAGAGGCCGAGTGGAGGCATGAAACAGGGCGAGCTAGCAATGTATGATTTTTGAAAGTTAATTTGTGATCATGATGACGCACATGTCTCATTCATTGTTCTTTAAAAGTCGAGAATATCGGTTTCGGACATTTACGTCCTATGTTTTGGGATTGCCGCCAAATTCATCTGAGTTGTAGTGCAAGTTTATTTTGATAGCGATGTTTTGCATTATAAAATTTCCCAGTTTTTGATTAATTTATGGTAGGCAGTGATCACGTTATCTTTGAGAATTTTGTTCCTTTTCTTTTCTCTCCTTTTTGATATTTTTATTTGCTGTGTTTTATAGCGTAGAGGCCGAAGGTACGTGAATCTGGTTGTATGTGTTTGATTTAAATGTAGGAGTAGGCAGGTTAGTTTACGTTTGATTTCTTCTTTTGTTTTGGAGCGCTTTGTTTCTCCAGTACTGTGTATATTTTTGTACATACGAATGTTAAGTATTAAGTTAATGGGACCACGTGTTATTCATAGTCAGAATCAAATGAAACAAGTTCTTTACGCAGACATGAAGGCACCGTAACAAACAAATGAAATTGGACACCACTACTACTAATTAATTATGCAAATGAATCGACCTTTGTTATAAGGTTATGTGATAAACGCCGCAAACTGACTAAATAAGATAGAATCTACCTCCAGTAACGGTAGGACAACACAATTTGGTTATGCTCAGTACAAGTGTAGTCAGCGGCAGTGTAAAGTAAATTAATGTTGTAAAAAGGCGAATTCATTTGATAAATGTAATAACTGAGGCACTTGGCCAAATTTATTTTGTTTTGAGTGTCCAGAACTATCACAGGAGGTGAATAATGATATAAGAATTGATTTGTTCATAATAAATGTTGTGTTATTGGTGATTTGTTTCATGGTTTAGCCACCAGTTATTTTTGTTGTGGCAAAGTAATATAAATATTAACGAGTTATTGTCCTACATAACGGGATGTGTTCATGGATTTTTCTTGTCTGTTCCACTTATTGTGTTCACATAATTTTGATTTAACAGTTGGGGATATTGGCAAGTCAATCAGTATTTTGAATCATTAATTTAAGATACCCATTTGCGATTTGAGAGTATTTGATTAATTAATTAAATAATTTTTAAATCCCATTTAATTGAATTACAGTTGGAATGTAAGTCATGAGATATTTCTGTGAATGGCAAGTCTTGGCAGACCATTGGTTTATTTTATTGGAGTGCAAATGGACATTGGAGTCATTAGTTCGATGGTGATGATTATTTCAATTCTGTGACCTTCAGTCAAGTTTGTGTAAGGTAGATTTTGATTTCAGGAAGACTTGAGTTTTGTTACTTCCAGTTATTTTTTTATTCTTATTCCAATTTATTTCGATTCATTTAAATTTTGTTTTGTTTTCCTTTTTGCCAATTTTTAGTAAATAAATTTTTGATCATTTAAATTCAATTCAGTCTTTGGGTACCGTTATTTGTAGTTAATCGACCAGCCGACATTTTTATTTCCTCACCCCTCATTTTGTGTGGCCCGACGAACTCGAGGAAAGCTGAGGGACGGTACCACGACACAGGAGATGGAGTCTACGTGAGCGGTACGTATATTTAAATGTTTTTATTTACAGGAGCAGCCGGAGCAACAGTCGAGCAAGAAGTGTACCGCCACACATGCCTTGAAAAGGGCACAATATTGATTTATAATGAATTTCATAGAGGAGAAACACTTTCACATATGTACGTGCTCCCAGACATTGAAGTCATTTTAGTCCAAATTGTCTTAATTTAGGGTATTTTTCGCTGTTTAGCAGTTTTTAAAAATGTGATCTTTTTTCTTATCTTGTCTGTAGGAACGTATTGGCTTGTAGATTGCACAGCTCAAGTTGTAGTTGTCGTTCTTGTTCCTCGATTGCAGCACTAAGAGGATCCACGTGAAATTGTATACTGCTTTTCAGAATTTCATTTTCCTTGAATCGTGTGTTGAATTCTTCAATGATCTCTTGAATGTGTGAACTGAAATATGAAAAATGTATGATTTCTTGGTCGTTCTCCGCCGCTAATTGTAGACAGCAGGAGAAATGAGTCAACTCATTGTTTTCTAAAGAACATTTGAAAATTTTCAATTTGTTTCGAAATACATTAACAGTTCCCACCATATCTGACACCTCGTGGTTTCTTACTTGAAGATTCAGGTTGAAGGTGTTAAGGTGATCTGTCATGGCTCTTAGGAAAGCTAACTGCTTTAAAAACCCTGGGCTTTGTATTTTCTCTTCTAGTTCTGAGGTATCTGGCGAGACAAACTTATAAAGAAATTCGAAGATTTCCTTGTGAATTGCAAAAAAGTTGAAGGCACTTCCCTGCACTCAGTCACCTTACAGCAGCAAGTCTCCACATTCTGCGTCAATTTCAAGCAGAAACGTTTTGAAATTTCTATGCAAAAGGGCTCTATTCCCAACTCTTAACATATTACTAATTGTAACCATTAGTTCTAAAACTTTCGTTTTCTTAATTGATTTCTCACAAAACGCCTCTTTGTGAATGGGACAGTGGATCATTGGACATGTTACACCATTTTCTTTTAGCAATCCCGTCAGATATACATGCAAGTAAAAATGATATCCATACGAAAATATATGCTCTCGCAAGAATTAGGGTTTTACAATTTTAAAAATTATAAACTAATCTATTCAGAACAAGTGAATACTTAAAAACAGGAAATAATATTAAATAATTAATTACTTCTGACTTGAGATAATTTTTTGAACGAGCTGTGAATTATTTTTTGGTACATTTTCTTCAGATTTCTTAAAAATATATGTAATTTTTCTAAAGCTTTCGCGGGCCGTACAATATGGCTTCGCGGGCCGTGCCCCGCGGGCCGCCTTTTGGAAACCCCTGATATAGAGGATGGTTGCCTAGTTGTACTTCCGCTTAAAACAATAATCACCACCACCACCATCTCGCTGCTGTAAGAATACTGGAGCTGACGTTGCCATGGTTGCGGCAGTTAATTTCTATATCCAATTCCTAGAGCAGGAGTAGTTTGATGCCAATATCTCCATAACGGTTGGTTTTACGGTTTTCTTGCCCGTAGGCCTTACCAAGTTTTGTTTTTGCGTCAATGGGCATAAACAGAGCTTTGTCTCGTCCTTGTACGGCAAATTCGATATTTCGCGTATATTAGCCTAGTATATATAGTTCTCCCCCCGGGGCCCCCCACCAGGAATTGTTTTGAAAATAAATTACAGCTCATATCCCTCAGGGATAATGAATATTTACGTTAGAAAATAATTTTTGAATCGGTCCAGTAGTTCCTGAGGTTAGCCATTCCATACAAACAAAATTATCTCTTCATACATTAGTATAGATTGCTTAACAACTCCCAACATAATGTGCTCTACCTCTGGTAAGGTGGCTTAAATCTTCTACTCTGCAGTCCTTGCTAGAATTGTGGAATGCTACTTCGTTTCTATTCAGAAATTAAAGAATTAAATATTCCACCATATCTCCTAAGGCAATTTAGGTGCAGTACATTGACTATTTTGGCCAAATTTTTGTGCAGTTATCTATTTCAAGTGTAATAATGATCATCTGCATATATTTTAGCTTTAGGTTCCCGAAATTCATCATGTTTACCCCCTATCCCCAAATTGAACATGGCGGTAAAATCCGCCAGATGAGCTAGAAAATTGAAATTTGGCAATATTATTGGTTTTAGACTCTAACCGACGGAAGAATTACAAGATGTTTAAATTTTTCTCTTTCTACCCCAGGAAAATATAGAAATATGGAGACAATTTTAATGAAGGTCAAGACCTTACTTTCAAGGTATTTGGTGGCTAAATGGCAAGTCGTATCGCGAAACGGATGGCAGAATCTTGGTTCAATTTGGAGTGATTAAATCCTACGACTTTTGTCGTATCTCTATCCCCTATGCGTTAGGTTTGGCTGTGTTTCTCGATTGTGCTTACATTTTGCAGTATTTACACGAATATTTCATTGACTGACACACTTGTAGGAAAGACAGAATCATCAAATTCGGCACGAACATTTGCCATCCCAGTAGCCACATGTGAGCAATATTCCATGCTCCTAGCTGTCACATAAGTATCCGAAAAGTAATGCAGTGTTTGAAATCCTTACCCATATTTCTCCCTATTCAAAGTCCCTAACTCAATCGTACCCATAAATAGATGAGATACGAGAAAATGTCAGGGTATCAACCATGTAGACCGCTAAATGTGGCGTCTTGTGGTGTAATCCGTTTGTCGATATAACGTATCGTTAGCAGCAGTTAACCTATAAATGAAGGTCTGCAGTATGTAAACAAGCATATACTTTCGTATGTCTATCTATATATTGCATCTGTCCCATGCTCCACAGGAGCATGAATAAAATAACTAAATTCCACTATTAAATATTTGGATGGAAATCTGTTGAATGAGAACTTCGGCAATCAATCCTGGACATCGAAGTCCTATCCTCCCCACTTTCGTTGTCCCCACCACTACACTCAAGAGCATACGGGTCAATGGTCTGTTCGACTAAAATTGGCGCTAATTTAAATATATTGAAAGTAGATTGTCCTACAATCTGTGAGCAATACGTTAATTACTAAATGAGAAGATTTTTGTTCCCAATCAAATACATAAAATTTTAATGAACTGATTTAGTCACAAGGGTAAAAATAAATACACGAGGCAATGCCATTTAAACATACATGATAAATCAATTACCTGGAGACTGTCTCCATATTCACGTCAGTTAGTTATATATATGACTCTCATTTGACACTCCCAAATCATCTTGTACACACGCACTTAAGAACTTACCTTTTTCTGTCAATAAGGGCGCCCCCTTTCTATACTACGGATACCCGCTGATATCTCTTACATTACCGTACAACAAACAAAAGATTAAATATATTCATTTGGTATGGCACTTCCCGCCAAAGGACACAATCATTGGTGTCTCTCATGGTATTTGAGGCATCTAATGAAACGCTGTTACGCACATTCCTATATTCATGAACATCATATCACCATATTTATATATTAGAGTTTACCTAACTACCTTAGTGAATTCCTACAATATCGCATAAGCCTGTTTCTCCAGGATGTCTTACACTAATATATCACACTGAAACAACGTTGGTTGCCTGTAAGGTAGCATAACACGATCGAATAATACAACCATATGAAAATAACATAGAGATAAAATATTCACCTGAAATTATTACAATATATACACTTCACACTCAAGAATGCATATAGAAGCTGCGACCCTTCCAGGTCTCCTGTTATTTATCCATGGTCGTCACTCTATGTAGAATCGACCCATGTTCTTCAGACTACGGGGTACACGTCTGAAACCCTAACTTCGATTTAATTTAATAAAGAAAAATTAATGGAATCAATTCGTCTCGTAAAATATCGAGTCTCCAACGCTGGCGGTGATCTATAATTTGCATGTGGCTATTAATACAGTGTTGAGATGGAGCGAACTTATCGTATGAATGTTCCTAGCCCTTGACAACCAAGCACACCCTGTCTCTGGGCTCAACGTTCCTTCGTACAAATGAGTCGTAAATATGTCACTGAGCAGTCGGCTACTTCGTCAGCTGGGAGGAAAAACTTTTACCCTGTGCGGAATTTTCCCTTCGCAGTGTAATCGCCTTGTCCAAGCAATACCATTTATCAACGACCTGGCTTCTTTCAGCCTTACTATAATTGTAATATTCATCTTATTCTTTCCATCTTTCCGGTCTGTCATTTCAAACACTGGCATACAAATCGTACTTCCCTCTCTCACACACACAAATCTCAAACCATACTCATTCAGTTAGAATACTCTACGTTACCAGGCACTTTAACTAACACAATAACACCCGCGTACTAATTACAGCATGGATCGTACCCCGCGTCACATTTCACCGTCATCTGGTCAGCAGCCTTAATACTACAAGGGGGGATAATACCTGCATTACTGGTGAAGCATTAAAACAATTATTTTTTTGCTAGGGGCTTTACGTCGCACCGACACAGATAGGTCTTATGGCGACGATGGGATAGGAAAGGCCTAGGAGTTGGAAGGAAGCGGCCGTGGCCTTAATTAAGGTACAGCCCCAGCATTTGCCTGGTGTGAAAATGGGAAACCACGGAAAACCATCTTCAGGGCTGCCGATAGTGGGATTCGAACCTACTATCTCCCGGATGCAAGCTCACAGCCGCGCGCCTCTACGCGCACGGCCAACTCGCCCGGTTTAAAAACAAATTAAACATGAAATATTCTGATGACTCATAAAGACTAATGGAACATGTAGTGACTTAGGACGTTTGTTGAAATGTTAATCGCATCTACAAATGCTTCACCCGCAACAAACACTAGGGCCTTAGAGCTAATTCATGCATTAATTTCACGGGAGGAAGGAAAATGTGATAAACCAATCACAGAAGACAAATCCGTATCAAACCCTATTAATAAAAAGCTTCATTTCCTTCAAAACACGCCTATGGCGCTAACCTATACTTCAAAATTTTATGTACATAACTTTAAACATTTTACGGGATAGAAATTCATGCTTAGGAACTGAAATGTACTTAACGCCCCTGCTTTAAGTTGTCTGTCATTGGAAGTCCCATCTGAGGTGTTTAAGCTGTGTTAACTGCAGCCTTGTTAATGGAAAGTCCTCGGTTCTTCATCTGCTTGGTCCCATTCATGATGGCTTGATCTGAAAACTGCCGTGGACGTTCTGGATGGTCCCTGAAGATCGCAGGCACACAGGTGCTTTTCTGGACGGTTCCTAATTCTGGAGATTCAGGCATGCAACGCGTTCTGGTTGACCCCTCGTGGGTTCGATGAACACTCACATACACATGGACAAACAGGAGAACTGGTTAGTGGAATACTGTTTCTATGTATTCAAAATTTACTTATTAAGGATAGATCCACTCATTAACTCGAGTAGTCTACCCAAGCAGCGAATAAGTTCCGGGAGATCGCTACTTCTTTCCACTTTATTGACACAAGGCAATAGTCAAGAATATTGCTTTTTCTATGTGAGCACTACTTGTTTTACTATGCGGCACTCCCTGGCTTAATCTAGCATTGCCTATTATTTCTCACGACGTCTCCAAACACTGCAATTTCCTTGATTACGATAGGTTAATAGCTCGTAGGATACGTTTACGTCACACTACGTAATAGTTATTTGTCGGAAACTTGACCCATTCTTTAAGAACATTTATGTGAGCCGCCACTGCTTGTTAACAGCATGCACTTCCTTAACATACCAATATGTGAATATGGGAGTTACAAGCACCTACATTCACATACCACAATCCCGCTTTCATCACGTACAATCGGATTATATTCCACGTAGAACTGTCTGATATGAAACAGACATCACTTGAACACTATTCTTCAAATTTGAATGTCACCTACAATTCTTCAGTTTCACTGCAAAACACTTGGTCTCCTATGAACCATGAAGACTACTTCCCAATACACTAACGAATGAATGACTGAGTAATGGGCCTAGTCTGGCCGTTTCTTTTATAGAGATCTAGTCTGCCGGTGAAAGTGGTAAGCTCCGCCCCCTTCTGAAAGATCACTCCGCTAATAGTTACTTCTCAGAGTCGAATGAGCACTCAATTTGTAGCCCTTAAATTCTTCTATCTACTGATTGAGTTTCATTCAGATCGCATCGTGGGATTGCTCACAATCTCGTAGGCTTTCCTTTATAATTTGGCGCCATTCCATCGTTTCGTGGGGAATCCCACTTCTCTATCAGGCGGTTAGACCTCCAACATCTGGTTCCTATTAGCCGCACCTATCTAAAGTGCGTCATTACTGATCCACTCGTTATGTATCACATATTTAGGTATAACTAATTAACATAAACTTCACTGCTTCAAAAGAGTCCTTACTCGTAAATTTCCATAGGTGAGGTCCAAACCTTTATTATTCCAAAGAAGAATTAGTAGACACGGTTTTCCACAACAAGGAAAAAAATGATCGAAATCACGTATGGTTGAGCGGATGAGCCATTCTAGCCGCTAAAATTTTCGACATACACGATATGAACATCATAATTCTAAACAGAATCGCAGGTGAAAAAGTGGCAAACAAATTCATTGACTCCGTGATGAACCAAAGTGAAGTAGTGAATTATCCAACAGAATTCTTTAATTCTTTCGATCTTCCCGAATTACCGTTATATATTCTAAATTTGAAAATTGGAGTACCAATTATATTACTCCTAAACATCAATCAGCCAAATATACAATGGCACACGATTAGTAATTAAAAAATTGATGAACAATCTAATTGATATCTGATTGAACTCATAAAGGTGAAGACGTTGTACTTAAACGAATACCAATCATTCCGACCGACATGGCATTCGAGTTCAAACGACTTCAGTTTCCAATACGCCTTGCGTTCGCTATGACTATCAATAAAGCGCAAGGGCAATCTTTGCATGTGTGCGGTTTGAATTTAGAAAGCGACTGCTTCTCTTATGGGCAATTATACGTCGAATGATCCAGAGTCTGTAAACCGTCTGATATTTTTGTTTATGCAGGAAAAACCGGACAGACACAAAATTTAGTCAGTCCACTAGTTTTACAATAAAAAGTGATTTTCTGTGAAAAACACCTTTAGTATTCCTTTCCTTTCATTCCACAGCATAGTCACAGCAACGCAAGGCAGGGTATTGAATTGAATGATGTGTTTTCGCTGCGAGTCTATGTTCGATAGAATAGATTTAATTACGTAGACATTCATTTCACAACAGGCTGAGCCACACTGAAGCGTGGCCGAGTTTAGCTAGTAAATAAATATACCATGATCCCACTTTAGGTAATAATAATAATAATAATAATAATAATAATAATAATAATAATAATAATAATAATAATATAACTCTTTTAATGTACAGATACAATCATTATGCAGTTATTCATGTCATAGGTAATAAGACAACTTTACGCTCACTGCACTCGAATGTGGTTCAAAATTAGTGAAGAAACACAACTACATTACTTGAAGAAGAAAATGAGAAAATGCGATTATTGTTCTGTTCCCAATATATATATTTATTCATTCATTCATTCATTCTTCCATTCAAGAACACATTTCGAGTGGATTCTGAGAGTAGGGGAGGAATGCTGTAGAATTTCACACTTAGAAATTTACGACAAAGGTTGTTATAGCCAGAAATTCAGACTGAATGAATCTACATACAGAAACTATTACATTCAAGAGAGGAGAGAATAAGTGACTTTCTGTTCCACAGGCAAAATAAGTGGTTATTCCACTTGAAAGCTCTTAAAATATAAATTATGTATGGCGAATGTGTTCTGCTCTCTTGTACTAAAGGCCGGTTTTCTTCAAGTCGCTTTCTGCTGCTTTTTTCATATTTTCTTTTCTCTCTTCTTGTTTGTTCTTGTTCAAATACCTTAAAATAAATCTTGCCATCCCACTTAACCGTTTCCTGAGTTAATCATTAAACAAAGGGTCACTTCTCCAAAATCAGCATCTCTTTGGAATATTTCTCCATCATCATTTTATATGACTAAATATTTGTTGATTGTAACTACAAATTAGAGAAGACATTATTATTAGTCATAAGCTCATACTAACTACTCGTGGTTTTGAATATCTTCCGGAATAACGTCTACCTGTAATCAAACTATTGAGCGGATAATTATCCTACTCCGCTACCCTCTTACAGGGCTCCCTCTGTGGATTAGTGGTATTTTGGCTACCAGGTTCACGGGTTCAAAACCAGCCGGGGTAGACAGATATTAATGAACGGAAAAATATCCACTATGCAATCCATTCGTGTGACGACCAATTCTAAAAAATCTATTTGGTATTTTTCGGGCGAAATTAATTCAACCGCATACATAGATAACCCAACAGAGTCCTGATGTCTTTTCAATCCAGTAGAAGAGGCAGAAGTCAAAATTGACATTATTTGTGAGAAAGAGTAGTATAATTAATATACGTTGTCATGGGCGCCCATATGACAGTTTGTAGGGAGGGGCCTAGACCTGGGGGTGTGTAGTATTTTTAGTATTTTGGAAGATGAATGGTCACTTGTATTCTGCAGTATAATAAAACCCACGTTATCGCCTATCACTTCTAAGAAAAACACCTGACTACATTAGATTTCTGCCTTTCCCTGAGAGCTAGAGGAGAGCCGACCTCCACCTCCCCCCCCCCAAATGCCTCCGGGTATGGGCGCCCTTGTACGTTGTGAACAATTGGAACGACGATCTCAAATCGTTTTATTGATCTTATTCCCCCTATTCACCCCCACCCCCCGCGACGGCCAGCCTCTATCACTATTTGGATTCCGAGTCTTCGGTAGCCCTTTCAGCTCTAATATGGTGAAGAAAAGCGCATTTTTCTATGTTATTAACTTCCCACGCAATATTCCTATTGATAGCCCTATTCGATAACATTACGGTTCGAGCTCTGGTTGTTTCAACAGACAGGCTATTAGCTAGTTCACTGCATTTTCCACTTACTTTCTCCACGATGGGTTCCATTATGAAGGATCGGTTGTCGGACTGAAAGGATAGGGAAACAAGTTGCTCAGCACTTAAATATAGCTAACTCTGCCAGTGCGGGTGTATGATACCGATCTTTTTTCTTTTTGCTAGTGGCATTATGTCGCACCGACACAGATAGGTCTTATGGCGACGATGGGTTAGGAAAGGCCTAGGAGTGGGAAGAAAGCAGTCGTGGCCTTAAGGCACAGCCCCAGCATGTACCTGGTGCGAAAATGGGAAACCACGGAAAACCATCTTCAGGGCTTCCGACAGTGTGATTAGAACCCACTATCTCCCGGGGTTGAATCCCACTATTGGCAGCCCCTGAAGATACCGATCTTAGAACAATTATTGATTATCAGTATGTCCCCATTCTGGTGACCGTTACTGATACAGTTTACTGAATTTATACTAGAATTATATATTTCTGATAAAGTTTGGAATGCTATGGCAACAAAATACAGTTAAGGATACAATCCTCTATCGAAAGCAGTAAAGCCATCTTCGGTTCGCCTGGAACGACAATGGATAGAAACCCAGTCATAAGGATGAAGAAATTTAGGAATGGGTCTTCAACTTCTAGAGAACAACATGATCGTTGGTTTCAATCAACTTGCAACATAAATTAGCATCAGGTAGACTCCTTTGGGCACAAGTGGCCGAGAAGAGGCTAACCGCTTTGTCCCACTTAGCGTTGATATTTATTATTATTATTATTATTATTATTATTAATATTATTATTATTATTATTATTATTATTATTATCATTATTATTATTGTTGTTGTTGTTGTTGTTATTGTCTCCGTAGCACAACGGTTAGCGCTATTACATGCCGTCAACGGGGGACCGGGTTCGATTTCCTGCCCTGTTAGAGATTTTGATTGAAGAGAGCTGCACTACCTCGGCGAATAGCAAATGAATTTACTTATAGTTATTCATAATAATACTTGTTGAAAATTATTTATTTATTTATTTATTTATTTATTTATTTATTTATTTATTTATTTATTTATTTATTTATTTATTTATTTACTACCTGGTGACCCGTGCTTCGCTGCGGAATTTTACATTGTATACAGAATTCTAGGTTAGATAGTGTACGCGTTGTGAGCAAGATTGTATTAAATTGCATAGCTCTTAACGTTACCCTAGAAACGCGACGGGCAAGTTAGGAAACGTCTTTTCTCATATGAAGACTGCGTAAGGGAATTTTCGTTGTAATGGTAGGCCCGCTTGCCTACCATCAGTCACAATCAGGTTGGGGAGTTTTCATTATAATGGTAGACACTCACTCTCCACCTGCATTTTTACATCCTCAGAAAGACTGTCTTAGTGATTTTCCCAACTGAAATGAACATAGGTCATTACAATGACGTCAGTAGGAATGCCGCGATTAAATGCAATGCTTTCATATGAAATACCGATCAAATGAAAAACCATACATTTTCTCACTTTTAACGAAAAGTACTAGGCTGCCGATCTAACAGTCCAAAGTTTCAGAGCTGAAATGATCAAAGCCGCAGACAGCCATGATCCGTGAACACACTTTGTCTTTTTTCGGCGGGGAGGGCGTCGATTAGCGGAGACTCTCAGGGCAAAAACTATGCCCTTTTACTAATCTGTTTCCTAGGAGTACCCGATGAGTCGGAAAATTTTAATTCACTACAATGGCGGCGGAAAATCTATCTGACTTGGAGGCAAATTTTTCTTCCAAGCCAGAGAAAAATTTGGAATAAAATAAATGCAGAATAGAATAAAAGTGAGGAGGAAGAAGCTTTTCTTAGTAAATGCTCTTTTCAGGGTTGAATTTTGAGTGTTGCTAAATTTTAATAGGCTTAAATTGTTATCATATACCAGGCCATACTGCTACTACTATTACAACTACTACTGCTGCTGCTGCTAAGTGAGC
The DNA here is from genome assembly GCF_040414725.1 of Anabrus simplex. Taxonomy (NCBI): domain Eukaryota; kingdom Metazoa; phylum Arthropoda; class Insecta; order Orthoptera; family Tettigoniidae; genus Anabrus; species Anabrus simplex. Next base: position 192,793,388 of record NC_090267.1, on the reverse strand, counting down.
CTCTGCCTTAAGTATGCACACAGCTCATTCAAAACAGCGCGTCAGAGTAGGGATGGAATAGCTTGGAATACTACGATGAGCCAGTGTGTTACGTACCAACTGTATCAGAAAATGTATGAACCAGAAGAATGGCATGCTAAAGAAGAAAGTTTTCTTTCTTGTTTTTTGCTAGGGGCTTTACGTTTGCGCCGACACAGATAGGTCTTATGGCGACGATGGGATAGGAAAGGTCTAGGAGTTGGAAGGAAGCGGCCGTGGCCTTAATTAAGGTACAGCCCCAGCATTTGCCTGGTGTGAAAATGGGAAACCACGGAAAACCATTTTCAGGGCTGCCGATAGTGGGATTCGAACCTACTATCTCCCGGATGCAAGCTCACAGCCGCGCGCCTCTACGCGCACGGCCAACTCGCCCGGTAGAAAGTTTTCTAACTCCACAGCTATTTCCCGCCAATATTCAGTCAGACTGTTATACTCGGTACGCAGCAGTAATACCATCTATCGGAGTTCAGAGGCAGCGTAAGAGACAAAGAACATCACAAGAAACGATGGTCAATGTAATGTTATTGTTGATCAATGTTATGCGCTTTCGATATTGTAGGCCTTCACATTTAGTTTTCTTCCAACTCTGAAATACCACTCATACCATAGTTGGTACGGTAAAACTGAATAAACCGGGCGAGTTGGCCGTGCGGTTAGGGTCGCGCAGCTGTGAGCTTGCATCCGGGAGATAGTGGGTTTGAACCCCACTGTCGGCAGCCCTGAAGATGGTTTTCCGTTGTTTCCCATTTTCACACCAGGCAAATGCTGGAGCCACGGCCGCTTCCTTCCCACTCCTAGGCCTTTCCTGTACCATCGTCGCCATAAGACCTATCTGTGTCGGTGCGACGTAAAACAAATAGCAAAAAAAAAAAAAAATGAATAAAACATAAATGATCGGAAAATATATTCTCTATAACTTTTGTTATGTCATACTTTTCGATAGGACTAATAACATAGGTATTTAAATATTACATTTGAGGCGCCTTCCCCTAAACTATAATTCAATCCAGGGTGAATAAATTTATTTATAATTTAGACTGGTTTTTCTTATTCCCCGACTCTATATGGCGATTTTCATTAAATTCTGTTAACCCATTTTCTCGTGGCTCGGCGGTGATATGGACTTAGCAACAAAATTACGAATTCATGAATATCTGTGTTATCATAGCCGGTACGGTAAAAATGTATAAGGCATAAATGGTCGGAAATTTAATTCTATATATCTTTGGTTATGTAGTATTTATCGATACAACCACCAATAATATAAATATTTGAGAATTAAATTTTAGGCCTTCCCCTAAACTACCATTTAACTCAGCGTGAGTAAAATGAGTTATAGCTTAGATTATAGAGGCTCATTCTCTGACTATGCATGTCAATTTTCATTGAGATAGGATCATTAATAATGAAAATATTTAAGAATTAAATTTTTGACCTTCCCCTAAGTACCATTTCACTCAGCGTGAATAAAATTATTTATAGCCTAGATGGTAGCGAATTATTCCCCGACTTTGCATACCGATTTTCATTAAATTCTCCTTAGCCGTTTTTTTAGTGATGCGTGTACAGACAGACAGACAGACAGACAGACAGACAGACAGACAGACAGACAGACAGACAGACAGACAGACATTACGGAAAAGTAAAAAATGCATTTCCTTGTTATTGTGGACATGACCGATACAGGAATACCATTCTTTTCCATTTCTGAGCAATGTACATACATAACTCTTATATTATATATATAGATTGTCAGTAACGAAATTTAAGCCAAATTGAAGTTTCTTTTTAGAAGTTGCTTTACGTCGCACCGACGCAGATAGCTCTTATGGGGACGATGGGATAAGAAAGGGCTAGGAGTGGGAAGGACGTGGCAGTGGCCTTAATTAGGGTACATTCCCAGCATTTGCCTGGTGTGAACATGGGAAACCAAGAGAAACCATTTTCAGGGCTGTGGTTCGAACCCACTATATCCCGAATACTGGATACTGGCCGCACTTAAGCGACTGCAGCTATCGAGGTCGGTAATTGAAGTTTGTAACTAAGGATCAGCGACAGTGAAAAGAAGTAGCAATCTAGATACGTTTATCTTGCAAGACGAAGAAGTCAAATGGAGCTCTTTGGCAGGCTGAGCCTGGAGTTATTTCCTCTACTAAAATATGAACTATACTGCCTGACAGGAAACGTTAAGCCCCCGGAAGGAGTGGTTCAATATTATTCTATTTCAGTATACATGCATATCATTGATGTGCGAGTAAATTATTAGATTTAAAAGGTTTTGTAATGTGTAGAACGCCTTCCAGAGTGCATTCGCAATGGCACCGTCCTGATGTTGATAAGTTGTTACCAGCCAACTGCTGTAAGTCATACAGTAGAGTTAAGCAAGACGAACAAAGAGGACTACGTACAGTACGAAGCACCCACGATGCCTCGCAGACGCGTTAGACAGCCTATCCACCAACTGACAGTATTTGACAGAGGCCGCATTGTGGGACTGCATGAGGCTAGTTGGTTGTATCGTGCAATTGCCAGACATGTGGGCCATTCAGATGTCACAGTGGCACGATATTGGACTCAGAGGGTACATGAGGGCACCCAATCACATCGTACAGGTTCGGGTCGACCAATGAACACCACCCCGAAGAAGGACCATCGTATGGTGCGCCAAATATTACGGGATCCCATAACTTCGTCACCCTCCATCCGCGAACATGCACTGGAGACTCTACACAGTATCTCGACGACACGCATCCACCGGATTGGGGTCCTACCGCTCCATGGGTCGGTTGCCATTGGCACCAGAACATCAACGCCTGTGTTTGGAGTGGTGCCTTGCCTGAGTGGCATGGACAGAGGATGACTGGCGTCGCATCATCTTGAGAGATGGATCCCGCTTCTCCATAATCTCCGATAACCATCATGTGTGGATTTGGTGGCGTCAAGAGCAGAGGGCAGATCCTTCCCATATTGTAGAAAGACACACAGGCGTAATCTCTGGACTCATGGTGTGGGGAGCCATAGGATATGCGTTTGGGTCACCTCTAATAGTGCTTCAGCAGACTTTGACGGCACAGCAATACGTCAAAGACATTCTGCGTCCAAACGTCCTACCCCTTATGGCACAGCACCCTGGGACAGTGTTACAACAAGATAATGCATGTCCACACACGGCACTTGTGTCTATGGACTGCCTAGAGCATGTTGAGGTCCTCCGGTGGCCAGCAACATCCCCTCACCTCTACATCATGGAACACATTGGAAGGGGACTCCATCCCAGTATCAACATGCGGGATCTGGAGAGACAGCTGCAACAACTGTGGACTAAATCGCCTCAGGAGAGCATCCAAAGGCTATTTGACAATATTCCGAACCGCATAAGGGCATGCATTGCGACCATGGTGGGTTGAGGTGTGGGGGGGGGGATGGTTGTGGAAGTGCGACACCCTATTGACTTGGTGCCATTATTCCACCTGTAACTGTCAACAGCCTTGTCTCTTTCATCCCATATTGTAATCAATTCAATAAAGGCGTATGGTCATTCAGCGTGTGTAGTTTCATTCACTTTCAACCACTCCTTCTGGGCGCGTAACTTTTTTTGTCAGGCAGTGTAATTACAACATTACAACATTTTTCATAAAACCTCTTTGCTGGGATCTCTTTAAGAATTTTCGGTCACTAAGCATTCTTGTATCTTTACAGGCTAAGGGCTACGTTTCATGCACACTTATTATTATTATTATCATTATTATTATTATTGTCCGACTCGTTGGCTGAATGGTCAGCGTACTGGCCTCCGGTTCAGAGGGTCCCGGGTTCGATTCCCGGCCGGGTCGGGGATTTTAATCGCTTCTGATTAATTCTACTGGCTCGGGGACTGGGTGTTTGTGTCCGTCCCAACACTCTCCTCTTCATATTCAGACAACACACTACACTACCAACCACCACAGAAACACGCAATAGTGATCACATCCCTCCATATAGGGTTGGCGTCAGGAAGGGCATCCGGCCGTAAAACAGGGCCAAATCGACATGTTCGACGCAGTTCGCACCCGCGACCCCACAGGTGTGGGAAAAGCGGTAGGAAAAGAAAATAAGAATTATTATTATTATTATTATTATTATTATTATTATTATTATTATTATTATTATTATTATTATTATTATTATTATTATTATTATTATTATTATTATTATTATTATTATTGAAAATGAAAAATGAAAATGAAATGAAAATCTACAACCTGTTTTCCAGTCATTGACCGGGTCAGGGATGGAATGAATGAAACATATATAGGCTGTTATTACAATGGGGTCGCCACTCCCAAGGTGATTTATTAATGAGTGATAAATGCTATGAAATGATAATGGAGAGTGTTGCTGAAATGAAAGATGACAGGGAAAACCGGAGTACCCGGAGAAAAACCTGTCCCGCCTCCGCTTTGTCGAGCACAAATCTCACATGGAGTGACCGGGATTTGAACCACGGTGTCCAGCGGTGAGAGGCCGACGCACTGCCGTCTGAGCCACGGAGGCTCTATTATTATTATTATTATTATTATTATTATTATTATTATTATTATTATTATTATTATTATTATTATTATTATTATTATTATTAATTATTAATATTAATTATTATTATTATTATTAATAATAATAATAATAATAATAATAATAATGTCAATACCTTCAAAGGACAAGGCACAACCTTTTCTAGTACTGATAAGGAATAAGTGCCTCAGAGCAATAAAGTTTTCCATACACAAGATTCTCGCTGACTGGGTCTGCAGGAGAGGTCATTTTTCTAAGCGAATTGCTTTCTTCCTTACACTGTCATCACGCACATGCATGTCTCACTTGACACTCATTTCTGTTCTCTGAGAATGAGAGTATAGTACCCTCGTTTAGGGATTCCATTATCTAGAAAGCACGTTATGCCTATTCCTCGCATGGGAGTTATATTCCCAACTCTTCCGCATACTTATCTCTCTTACCGTCTTCTGCTTAATAGTGCCCAAACACAGACGAGTTGGGCTTTACTGCCGAGTTTTATATTTTGTACAATGATGCAGCCAGAGCATTACAGCCCGGACAGGTAAGAGAGAACTGCTGCCTCGAAAAGTTGTTCACATTAAGCGCACTCCTTCTAAAAGGGCTATATTATAGTGTTATAGCCCTTCTTATCTAGCTGTATATTAATATGGTAATATTTCTGTTAAAAGTATTCTTTCTTGTTTGCAAGTATTGTACCTTATTTGACGTCCCTTTTAATCTCTATACCTCTTCCTGTGTATGTGTCAGGTTACTGTTATGGCTCTCAGTTAAAGCAATTTTAATTGTTTATGTTCGAAATGTTTATCTGATTACACAGAAGAATTACTGCAACGACGTATCACTTAGCACCTGAGGTGAATTCAAACAACGCATTGAGCTGAAAGAGATTAAAGTTGATGAAAATGTAAAACATGTCGGCTGTCATGAGAATGATTATCCATTTTCAATTCCGGGAAAATGCCGGAACAATTCCGCAGCCGATTACTTTCATCTCTTTACGCAATTTCATTCAACGTCATTCACTTCATCTTTAATAGCTCCTCAACTGATTTGGGTTCAGAAATGGCATTCAGTCATATAAACGTGCCATATTTCATCTTGCCTCATCCCCATAGTCGTATCAGGAAATGGTACTAAAAGGTAGACGACATAATATACACACATATGTACGGGTACATATTGTGATAGGCTTTAAGTTTGCTTATTTTGTTAACTCCAGCTGTCTCTCGTTAGTCCCTGTCAAACTATAGGTGTTCGAGCTGGAATGAAGTCTATTCCTTAAGAGCTTTACTATCAAGAATGGCGTCAGAACATTAATTCAATGATGTATTTACAACGATATATTTTTTATCACAGCCCCTTTTTATTAAACATAGGCCTAGGTGTTATGTTTGCATGAAGCAGACAAAATGTAAACATTTCTTTCGTACCTAATATTTATTATTATTTATTTAGTCCGGCTCAATGGCTAAATGGTTAGCGTGCTGGCCTTTGGTCACACGGGTCCAGGGTTCGATTCCCGGCAGGGTCGGGAATTTTAATCGTAATTGGTTAATTTCACTGGCACGGGGACTGGGTGATTGTGTCGTCTTCATTTCATCCTCATCAAGAAGCGCAGGTCGTCTAAGGGAGTCGAATCAAAAGACCTGCATCTGGCGAGCCGAACTTGATCTTGGACACTCCCGGCACTAAAAGCCATACGCCATTTCATTATTTATTTGTACAATTTGCTTTACGTTGCACCAATGCAGACAGGTCTTACGACGAGGATGGGACATGAAAGGGTTAGGAGTGGGAAGGAAGTGGAAGTCGATTTCGATTACAATTCGGTTGTGAAAATTCAATATTCATTGACTTGGCCCTCAACGGGCGACTTAAACGCATTCTACAGTGTGATGTCAGTAGTGCCAGACCTGTAGCTTAGATCCTTTCCAACAGAACAAAGATGACCTAGCCCACCATAGCTCCATGAACTTTTCTAAATGGTTAGCGTGCTGCCCTTTGGTTCAAGGAGCCCCGGGTTCGATTCCCGGCCGGGTCGGGGAACCCTTAATTGGTTATTTCCGCTGGCTCGGCGACTGGGTCTGTGTGTCGTCCTTAAGCATAAAATGAAACGAAAACAAGGAAAGAATGAGGAAAAAAGGAAATATCGGTAAAAATAAAAAGTCTAAAAAGTAAAAAATATCTCAATTGGTAGAGGAACCGACGCGAAATCGGGAGGTTGTGGGTTCGGATCTCACTGGTGTCCGGTTGGAATTTTTTGTTCTGTGCTTAACATCTCTTCAACACGTACTGAATGTACGTAAGACGGCCTAACAGGTTGAAATTCGATTTCGATAACGAGACAAATGTTAAAGCTTTAAAACTGTACAAAGGTATAAAATTATATCACAGGTCATACATTAAGAATTGCTTTGAGGAGTGCCACATCGTAACAAATGAGAGACGGCATTATATATGTTACCGACTGATTGAAATTTTATCTGCTAACAGGACTAGAACCTAGTGTAATCTTATCCTTAAATGAACTGCCTTATCATCTTGTTAGGCATAAAATATCTTCACGTGCGCTTATAAGTACGTCTCCTACAAGTGTTCCTCACGCAACCTTGTTAGAAAGCGGCATTGCTTCCACGTACTTGTGTTAGGCTCCCTACTTTTGTCTGTCCTATCCGATGGTATCAGGTTTGTGAATCCTAAGAAGTATTTTTTTTCATTTTCACGCATTTCGCGACCCTTATCCTTCATTGGCCGATATCTTCATTTTTCTTAGTGTCGGATCCCTTCCATTTTACCTCTCAGATTAGTGTCATATAGAGGCAGGTTGCCCAGTTGTACTTCTTCCCAAAACAATAATCACCACCACCACCACTTTTTAGAAGGTTTATTTTAGAGAGAAATTTCCTCTTCTGTTATTTATCCTGACAACTTTATATATGTTTGTTTCTGAAAATAACGAATACACTGTTTGGCTGCTCGTAGGGAACATGTCATTACGTTTTAAGCTTATAACTTGGGAGTAGACATGAGTGAAATGAAAGAGAGAACTTTCAGAGTCGTAAATCATCTGGTATTGCTTATGTTGTTTGACGCTGTCGTTAAAAGTGTTACGGCGTTTGTATTTTTGTTCAATATTTTATAGGAAATTATGTTGGAGATCCTGTTGTCATTTTTAACATAGCAATATAAAGTTTACGATGGAGTAAATATAGATGTAAACCAGCCCTTTCCTTGCCTCCATGTGTTTGTGTTTTCACACTCGCTCAGAATTTGATATCCCGTAATATCAATAGGTTGCATAAATGCAAAGAATCGTGGTAAATAAAATTTTACAGTTGGAAATTGTTACTTGCTTGTCCTTGGCTAGATTGTACGATGTGTGGTAGAGTGAGTGCATGTTTCAGAAATAAAAAGGAACCGACAAAAAATTATTGGAGCCATAAAAATATATAACACACAGTTCTCTGGACATAAAAATAATCCTCTCAGGAATTTGGAGTGGATTAAGAGAGATGAGGATAATATTGTGACATTTTTATATTTGTGTATGGCTCTCCACTGCTTTCCTTGCCTCATCGTTTTCCGGACTCTGTCACAGATATAGGAAATATAAATATATTACATTTGGCTATAGGAATCGATTGTTACATTTATGGTTGAAATATTTGCTTTTATCTCGAGAAGGAGGGCTTCATAACATTTTATAGAGTTCTATGAACATGCATAAACAAAGGGGAATTTTTAATTTGGATGGCAATAAAAAAATATGATTTTGTTAGTTACGAGCCTGGTAAAGGGAATAATCTAACCCTTCCTACTTGTCCCAGTTTAACACTAGTAAAATTGGCAATGATTCTTTTAATAGCTTTATGAGACCCGAATGATTGAATATATGAGGACTCCCATAACAGTTCATATACGTTATAGTTCATACAACATTTAGTAACAAACGAATTTCCATTAATTTTAATTTATGGGAATTATTTATTTATGTGAACTGAATTAAGACTGACTCCATTATCGATTGATGGAACACCGTGCAGTTCGCTACTTAATTATTAACTTTAAAAGGTGAATAACTACCTTTGGACTATAATATGATACAATATTGAATACAAATTCACGCAAACTATAAAGGGTATAAGGACTTGGGGTTGACGCCAATGGGTGGCCTGCGAATCTGTGGGGATGTGACCCCAACAGGTTAGGCAATCTTATTCACGATCCTTTAGATCAAAGGTCAGCATGCTAACTATTTCGTTTTTTTTTTTAATTTGCTGTACGTCGCAGCGACACACATAGGTCTTATAATGACGATGGGAGAGGAAAGGGTTAGGAGCAAGAAGGATGCGGCCACGGGAAACCATCTTCAGGGCTGCCGACAATAGGATTCGAGCCCTCTATCTCCCTAATGCAAGCTAACAGCTACGTGCCCCAAACCACGCGACCACTCGCTCAGTTAACTAGGTCGCTTCAGAGCCGTAGGGTACCGGTTAGCGCTATTAGCTGCCGTCTTCGGAAGCCTGGGTTTCATTCTCGGTACTGCCAGAGGAAATGGCAGCGCTGACACAGATTCAGAATTATTTGATAAGATAATCAGCTATGTGGGAAACGACATGGAAAGGAATGTGATTGTAGCGGGAGATCTCAATTTACCAAATGTAAATTCGGAAGGAAATGCGAACGACAGGAAGCATGACCAACAAATGGCAAATAAGCTAATATTGGAAGGACACTGATTCAGGAGGTGATGGAACCAATTAGAGGGAAAAGTATCTGGATGTGGTGGTGGTAAAACCAGATGAGCTCTATAGAGAAACCGAAGTAAGAGATTGTATTAGTGATCATAATAAGTGTGATAGAAAGGAAGGTATTAAAAGTAGGACTATAAGGCAATACCATATGGCTGATAAAGCAGGTATGGGGCAGTTTTAGAAAGTAACTATGATCGGTGGAATACGGTAAATAAAAATGTAAACAGACTCTGGAATGGGTTTAAAGCAATTGTTGAGGAATGTGAAAACAGGTTTGTACCTTTAAAGGTGGTAAGCAATGGCAAAGACCCACCTTATTATAATAGGGAAATAAAGAGACTAAGAAAGAAGTGCAGACTGGAAAGAAATGGAGTTAGAATTGGCTGTGGAAGTAGGGATAAATTGAAGGAAATTACTAGGAAATTGAATCCAGCAAGGAAGGCAGGATAACATGATGGCAAGTATAATTGGCAGTCATGTCCGGCTCCATGGCTAAATGGTTAGCGTGCTGGCCATTGACCCAGAGGGTCCCGGGTTCGATTCCCGGCCGGGTTGGGGATTTTAACCTTCATTGGTTAATTCCAATGACTCGGGGGCTGGCTGTATGTGTCGTCTTCAGCATTAGAATTCATCACGGGTAATGGCCCATTCTCATAGACGCGCAGGTCGCCTATACGGCGTCAACTCGAAAGATCTGAACTCGGCCTCTTCGGAGGCCACACGCCATTAATTATTGGCAGTCATACAAATTTGAGTGAAAATGGAAGGGTATGTATAGGTACTTGAAAGCAGAAACTGGTTCCAAGAAGGACATTCCAGGAATAATTAATGAACAAGGGGTGTGTGTATGCGAGGATCTTCAAAAGGCAGAAGTATTCAGTCAGCAGTATATAAAGATTGTTGGTTACAAGGATAATGTACAGATAGAGAAGGAAATTAATGCTAAAGAAGTATAACAATTTACATATGACAACAATGACATTTACAATAAGGTACAAAGTTTGGAAACTAGAAAAGCGGCTGAAATTGACAAGATTTTTGGGGATATATTAAAGACAATGCGTTGGGATATAGTACCATATCTGAAGTACTCGTCCGATTATTATTTGGTTGAAGGAGCTATACCAAATGAATGGAGAGTTACTATAGTAGCCCCTGTGTATAAAGGAAAGGGTGATAGACATAAAGCTGAAAATTACAGGTCAGTAAGTTTGACATGCGTTGCATGTAAGCTTTGGGAAGACATTCTTTCTGATTATATCAGACATGTTTGCGAAATGAGTAACTGGGTCGATAGAAGGCAGTTCGATTTCAGGAAAGCTTATTCCACTGAAGCTCAGCTTGTAGGATTCCAGCAAAATATAGCAGATACCTTGGATTCAGGATGTCAAATGGGCTGTATCACATTGACCTGTCTAAAGCATTTAATAGGGGGGATCATGGGAGACTACTGGCAAAAATGAGTGCAATTGGACTAGACAAAAGAGTGACTGAACGGGTGGCTATTTTTCTAGAAAATAGATCTCAGAGAATTAGAGTAGGCGAAGCTTTATCTGACCCTGTAATAATTAAGATGGGAATTCCTCAAGGCAGTATTATTGGACCTTTATGCTTTCATATATATAAATGATATGTGTAAAGAAATGGAATCAGAGGTATGGGTTTTTGTGGGCCATGTTAATCTGTATAGAGTAATAAATAAGTTACAAGGTTGTGAGCAACTGCAACATGACCTCGATAATTTTGTGAGATGGACAGTCCGCAATGGTATGATGATAAACGGGGTTAAAAGTCAGGTTGTGAGTTTCACAAATAGGAAAAGTCCTCTCAGTTTTATTTACTGCTTTGATGAGGTGAAAGTTCCTTTTGGGGATCATTCTATGAATCTAGGTGTTAATATAAGGAACTAACTTCATTGGGGTAATCACATAAATAGGATTGTAAGTAAAGGGTACAGATCTCTGCACATGGTTATGAGGGTGGTTAGGGGTTGTAGTACGGATTTAAACGAGAGGACATATAAGTCTCTGGTAAGACCCCAACTAGAGAATTGTTCTAGTGTATGGGACTCTCACCAGGATTACTTAATTCGAGAACTGGAAAAAATCCAAAGAAATGCAGCTCGATTTGTTCTGGGGGATTTCCGTCAAAACAGTAGCGTTAAAAGAATGTTGCAAAGTTTGGGCTGGGAAGAAATGGGAGAAAGAAGACGAGCTGCTCGACTAAGTGGTATGTTCCGAGCTGTCAGCGGAGAAAAGAATAAGTTTGAGTGGGGTCTTAAAAGTAGGAAATATCACAATATTAGGATTAAGTTGGAATTCGACATATTGGGGAAAACAGTCATTTATATGAAAGGGAGTTAGGGATAGGAATCGCTTACCAAGGGAGATGTTCAATAAATTTTCTTTGAAATCATTTATGAAAAGGCTAGGATAACAACAGATAGGGAATCTGCCACCTGGGCGACTGCCCTAAATGCAGATCAGGATTGATTGATTGATTGATTGATTGATTGATTGATTGATTGATTGATTGATTGATTGATTGATTGATTGATTGATTGATTGATTGATTGATTGATTGATTGATTGATTGATTGATTGATTGATTGATTGATTGATATGTGCAGGTCTGTTACGGCTAAAATGGTACGTGAGTATCACCTCCATTGGTGTTGCACCTCCTCGGGATGACGACATGACTTTACACTGAACGCTGGTGGAAACATTGATGACTTCTTTGAGAACGACAGTATTACCGTGCGTAATACACAGACTGAGCAAATGTCATTGGATAGCGGAGCACTGATGCGCAAGTGTGTTGTCTGCGCACCACACGCCCCCTGTGCCAGCGGCAGTTGTATACGAGACCTTGCGAGCAGTGGCTGTGAATGTGACCTGTGTAACATGGAACGTCGTCGTGAGCTGACACCGTTCGAACGGGGTATGGTGGTCGGTGCCCGAGGGATGGGAAGTGCGATTTCGGAAGTGGTGCGGGAATACGGATTCACACGATCAACCGTGTCCAGGGTGTATCGTGAGTGGTTGAATGCGGGTGTCATCGTCCACAACAGACGAAAGATCGGCCGTCCAGCCACTCTCGACGACCGTGACCGGTGACAACTAAGACGGATTGGCAATAGTGACAAATGGGCAGCCGTGCAAAAAATTACGGCTCAATTCAACACAGGCCGTGCTAGACACATCTCCCAGTGGACAATCCGTAGGAACATGGGTTCTATAGGAGAATGGGAGCCGGCGCCGCACTTGGGTGCCACTGTTAACTCAACGTCATCGGGCGCAACGACACGCATTTGTCGCCAGTCATCAGGGATGGACACTGAAACAATGGCGTAACGTGATATGGTCGGACGAATCACGATTTCAACTGCACCATGCCGATGGGAGGCACCGTGTATGGCGCAGACCACATGAAGCGATGGATCCCGCCTGCCTCAAAGGTGTGGTCCAGGGCGCTGGTGTCTCTAATGGTCTGGGGCGGATTTTCATGGTATGGAATGGGCCCTCTAGTTGTTCTGGAAGAGACTTTGAATGGTACGCGGTATGTTGAGCTGCTTGTAGACCATGTCCACCCATTTTTGGCCTTCCAGCGCCCAGACGGTTCTGCGGTGTTTCAAGATGATAACACGCCGCCACATCGCTCCCACGTCACCCGGGAATAGTTCCAAGAACGTGCAGCGGAGGTCCAACGACTGCCATGGCCACCCAGGAGCCCCGATATGAACCCTATCGAGCATATCTGGGATGTCCTTGAACGCAGGCTCCGTGCCGTGGATCCTGCACTCTCGAACAGACCAGCATTGGCGGCCGCTCTGCAAACGATTTGGTGTCAGCTGCGTCCAGAGGACTACCAGGGACTTGTCGAACCACTTCCACAGCGTCTCACTGCAGTTCGCAGGACCAGAGAAGGCCCCACACGCTATTAGGTGACTATCCCATGACATTTGCTAAGTCAGAGTACACTTTATTACAACTGAGAATTCATTTAATGAACTTTCCCATGTATAAATTCTGTTTTTCTTCTTATACTTATCCTTCTTCTCCATCTTATTCTGGTTCAGAGGTCGGCTACAGTAATGAGTTTCTTCCATTTCTGCCCCTCCCTCCCTCCCGACCCCCCCCTCTCTCGCATCCTCTTCCCTAAGTTCTTTCTCCTTTACGTCATCCACGATCCAGTCCCTCCACCTCATCTTTCGTCTTCCTCTTGATCTCCTTGCAGGTATCGCCTTATCCCCTGTTCTCTTCACAATTTCTGTTTATTCTTTCTTTACTGCAGGCCCATATCCTCTCAATCGATTATCCTTTATATTTCCTGTGATGATATACACAAACTCTTTCATTTCTTACCCTTTCTCTCACTTTTACTCCCCATTATCCTTCTCAACATACTCATTTCTGTTCTTTCTATCAGTTTTTAACACTTACATTTTACTCATGGCAGTTAGGTTTCACTCATCATACTAAGATCTCCGTGGAATACGTAGTCGAAGTACATGAAATGATTCACCGGTAGCGGCCAGATGTCTTCTGCCCGATCATTATTACGGAAAAACGGATGAAGGGATTTTCATGAAACTCGGTATTTACAACAAGGAAAAGTAGTATATTAGCTTTAGGTTGTTTAAAAATTCAAGAGGAGCTTCAGATGGGACAAAAAACATAGAACTCGATGTATCTCTCTCTAAATTTTGTTTTATATGGAAATTGCTCATGAAAAAATGCTTTAGAAATTAAATGCAAAAAATCCTTCTCTAACTTATTCCAGTACAGTGAATAACGAAGGAAATACAGTGGCGGTCTTCTGAAATTTTTCCAAGAGAACATGGAGAACCACAGAAAATCATTGTAAGGACAGCCGACAGTAGGATTCGAACCCACGTACATACCAAACGCAGAGCTCGGCTTCATAGTCGCAGCGCGTTAACACGCGTTGCCACTTCACTCATTTAAACAGTATGATAATACAAAAATAGTTAACCACACAGTATCACCATCCCCGACGTAAAAGGATCTGCCGCAACACTTATGTAACAGGTCAGAGAAACCACACGCGTTAATTTCACTAATGTTCGACTTGAAATTTTTGTTACAGAAGTCAGATGGGTAAGTCTGATTAAAGGAGCTGGCATCGCGTTTCATAACCGCGGCTCCCTGTTACGCCATCTGTCCGCTTGCTTAATATTTTATTTGCTCTGGAGTTTAAAATAGCGAACTGAGTCCATACACATGCAACATGCCACACGACACTCAAAGGGGACTGGCTCTGCTGATAGGTGCATAATTCAGTCTTCACCGAGAAATAAAATATGAGCAGAGTATTTTAAGTGCATCGTCCATTTCCGGAATCGGCCGGCCTCCAGAGCGCCATATGTTAGTTTCTTCTGCGGATGTTGTCGGATCTCTTATGAATATGAAGTGGAAAATGACGGTTTATGATGAAAAAATTCCTTCAGCTTATTCCTGGTGGTGTAGGGTTAGCGTACTTTCCTCTTATCTGGAATTATCAGTTTCGATTCCCAGCCGGTCCCGAGATTTTAGTTCTGGATTACGGACTGGAACTGGGTTCACTCAGCCTCCTGAGGCCAACCGAGGAGCCGACTGACACCAAAGACAGCGGTCCTGAACGCCGAGAATGGCGTCTCGCTGACTCTATCGGGTAACACAGTAGATCATTTCTAAATAATTTTGTCGGGTAAAACTCGGAATGTGTCACAAGGGACCTTTAACAAGTCGACATTGTACGAGATGGATTAGGCCTACTTCATGGACAATTTTCCGATTATCTACACTCATCCGCAGAGGTAGATAGGTACTTCACTCTTATTATTGATTATTATTATTGTACCGGGCGGTACACCTCCACGCCGCTAATTTAAAATGTGCGCCAATTGAAACTCCTCTGCTGGAGGAAGTCTGAACTTTATCTACAGTATTAATTTTCTACTTTCTCAGAAGATGTCACTACCTGGAAAATTTGGAGTTTTTGAACTGTGTCATTTTCGACGTATTTTTGTTTTGCTTGTAGTAAGAAGTGTGAACTTTCTCTTCTAGAAGACACTACTGAAGATCAACAATAGTGCACCCTAGTGCGGAGTGAAAGAACTGTTTTTTTGGAGAAAATTTAATTTCAAAAGTTTGTTCTTTGCTAAATTTCTTTCAGTCATTGTTTAAGTTGGCAATATTAACCCTTTCTTTCCCCTTGTTTTGTATTTAGCCAATCCCGAATTTCTTGAATTAATTTTCCACCAATTATGTGTTTCTTCTTCATATTGTGTAGGGGTTTCCTTGGTTAGCCAATAAAGTGATTGTGGGCGGGTGTTCTCATTCCCCTAACGCCTCGAACTTTCCGCGAGAGTATATAAACTGCTGATTTTAGGGTCTCCGGGCCACTTCTGTTCCATCTTTCAGTGTGTAAAGTACATTGCAGGGGGCGGGAAGCGCCTCTTTCTTCGGCGGCAGTCAACAACCAGGTAATGGCCGATTAATTACTTCTTTTCTTGCTTGCTCAGCAGTTTAACTCTCGGGGCGGGTCCGAAGTTTTTCCATTATGTAACCTTCCTTAAAATGTAAAGAAACTTGTATCTATTCTATCTTCTAAACTACATATTGGGATAGAGAGTGCTTAACCCTCTCGAGCTCCCACTCATATTGTTTTGAGGTGAACTTATTTTTTTCTCAACCTATTCTTCTTTAACGTAATGTAAATTGTTTCTATCTTAAGTCACCTCTTTAGTATGGGTTTAGCCCTGGTATTAACGGCCTAGTGCCAAGTAGGTTTTAAACAAAGCGTATTAGGAGCGCAAGTTCACCTCCTCTCAAATTGTTATTTTAGAGGTCATGTAATTAATCCTTTTTCACTTAATAGACCTCAGTAGGTTGGGTATTTTACCCCTGTGTCTATGTCCTGAGAGGACAACTTGAAGGTGGAGTTTGGTGTGGCCTTTGAGAGGCTTAAAGTTCGAGAGCGTGTGGCTCTTTCTTGAAAATTAAGTGTTGTATGCCTCGATGAGGCTTTTCTGTGTAATTTGGAGCAAGTGCTCTTGAACATGAATGGGGTTTTCTGCCCCTCTGGTAAAACTTATTTTGGAGTAAAGTTGGGCTAATTGCCCTAGAAGTGTGAATTCGGGGCTCGAAGCCCAAATACTGTAAATACTGTAATTGCACCTTTTGTTGCCTTGCTACTCTGTACCTGCCGTACTTGTTATTTCTTAATTTAAAAAAGAAAATATAACCTTGTTAAATTTTACATTAACTTTGATTCCGTAGTTTGAGACCCGTTCACACCCGCACCTTCTTTCACCTCTACCTACCGCAAAAACACGGTAACAATTATTATTATTATTATTATTATTATTATTATTATTATTATTATTATTATTATTATTATTATTATTATTATTATTATTATTTTTTTTTTATTATTATTATTACGGGATGCCTGGCCGAGGCGGTAAACGCGTGCTCGGTTCGCCCGGAAGGACGTGGGTTCGAATCCCCGTCAGGAAGTCTTAAAAATTTAAGAAACGAGATTTCCACTTCCGGAGGTACATATGGCCCTGAGGTTCACTCAGCCTACACCAAAAATGAGTACCAGGTTAATTCCTGGTGGCAAAGGCGGCCGGGCGTAGAGCTAACCACTCTATCCCATCACGTGCCGTGGTTAACAATGGTGGAAGCCTTTACCTTCCACTCCTCCAAGGACCTTCATGGCCTGTACGGAGGTTCTTTGTCTTTTTTTGTATTATTATTATTATTATTATTATTATTATTATTATTATTATTATTCTCTCTTTGATCGTATCTGCTGTCTTCTCTGGGCTTTGATCTATGCCCAGTGCTCCTTCATTCGTTGCCAGTTACGCTCTTTTCCTTTCTCCGTCCACGGAATGTGCCGATCTGGCCGATCTTGCTGTAGTCTAAAAGTTCCAAGTCCTATCCCCCTCATTCTACGAGAAGACGAGCTGTCAGTAGATCTCGTCATCTATGATGGATAGTGACCAGTTTTATCGCTTTTAAGAGTCCATTTTCTGTTTGTTTTAATATGAATTTTGTTGTAAACTGCTTTTCCTTCTATTAGTCCCGTTTTAGTCTGTATTTGTGTATTTTAATGTGAGTTTTAACTTCTTATGGAATGTATGATAATTACTTCAAAGGCAATGCGTTGTTCCGTTTAAATTAATTTTAATCAAATTTCAAATTTTTAGGCATTGCGAATTAGATTCCCTGATTATTTTAAATTCGCAATCATTGTCTTCATCATTGTCATATAAATTCTGGTCGGTGGGTAAATGTTAAATTTTAACTATTATTAGACTTCGTTTCATCTCCTGCCATTAGGTGTCGATGACCTAGGTGTTAGACCCCTTTAAACAACAAGCATAAGCATCATCATCATCATCATCACCATCGAACCAAATTAGATGAGTTTATTACTTCACACTGCCAAGCAGGGAATACTCAGCAGGACACAGATAGCATCACAGTCTAGTCAGAAACCTACTCTGGGATTCCAAAATACCACAGAAAGCAAAACTAATCATGTACCACACCTACTTTGTACCAATTCTCACTTATGGTTTAGAAGCGTGTACTCTACTAAACAATGATTATAACAGAATTCAGGCGACACAAATGAGATCCATTACAACTATGGATCAAAAGAATCGAAAGGAGAAAATCAGGAATGAAGTAAATAGGAAAGTAGCTGGCACTGAGGTCCATATTATCAGGAAAATTAATAGGCATTCAGGTCCATATTACAAGTGTTATGGCCACATTTAGAAAATTAACAACAAATGACGTGCCAGAAAATACATTGACCTTACTGTCCAAGGAACAATATCAGGCAAATGCCAAGAAAATGCTGGATAGAAGCAGGAAAACCAGATGTGGAGGATAGAGGTTTTGGATGGGAAGATGCCCTGGAACAGAATATGTTTGCACAGGAGGAGTTGGCGGATGCTTGTGCACCACACCCGGGAAACTAAAGTTAGGAACTGATGATGATGATTATGAAGACGATTATTATGATGGTGATGATGATGGTGATTGAGTACTTTGTACAAATGTTACTATTTGCTGTCCTTACCAAGGGAGATGTTCAATAAATTTCCAATTTCTTTGAAATCATTTAGGAAAAGGCTAGGAAAACAACAGATAGGGAATCTGCCACCTGGGCGACTGCCCTAAATGCAGATCAGTAGTGACTGATTGATAGTTTCATTTCACAGCAGATGAGTGACAAAGTCCAAAGTTTGCCAGGCTGAGTGACTCAGATGGTAGCGCCCAAGGTGGTAGATTCGATTCCGGCTGATTTCGGTGGTATTTGAAGGAGCTCAAATACATAAGCCTTGTATTGTAATATGTACAATATTACACGCAGGGCAATTCATCTTACAGTATTTATTTTATAACATTAATGTGTAATATTTCATTATGTGAAAATACAGAGGCATTTGTATTATAATTTCTGGTACCATGTTGTAAATAAGGAATTTCTTGCAATTATATGTTCAAACCCTGTATAAAAATGGTAAGAACCAGACAACTATTTCCTGGGACATTGCAACTCAGCTTACCATTTCAAATAAAAAAATGAGGTGGTAATACTATTGTAGGTTAAACCATGCCTAGAAATATCCTTGGAACAACACTCAAGTTCGAGTGATCTCATATGAAGGGAAATGTACTCAAGTGCGGCTGCCCTCATGTGAAAATCTAGTTAGGAAAACGTGAAGAGCCCGGAACGGGAAATGGGGCAGTGACCTTATGATCCTAAGTTTGTCCAAGAAACTTGTTAAGGAAATGTGAGTTTGCACTGAACGGGCATAATTGAAGTTGAAGTTAAGTTGAAAGAGTGATAAATGGAAAGTGTGCAAGGATACATAAACCTATGTGTTTTATTCAGACGACATTTCTATACTATTCTGCCGTGACTGCTGTCAGTGTGTCGTGCTGTCAGTCATGTTTGTGAAGTTTGTGGAGTTACTATATTTCATTGTACCAGAATCTATGAACTGTTTGAAGCCTGTTATGTTGCCAGTGTTATGTATTAATGGTGTACGTGAAAGATAGTAGTAATCGAACTATGGACTTTGTCATAATTCGGTCGCAGTACTGCAATTAGCGTACACTAAATGTTATCAGTTCCATATAAGTGGTAATAACCGTACAAGTATTATAAATGGGCAAATTTTGGTCGGCACTTTCTTTTCCCTTCAGGAATGCAAAGGTGGGGCTCGCAAATACACAGGGGAGGGTGGTGATATTCGCTCTAGCATAACACGGCACGGGTATGGTACATGTCTTCACAAGGAAACCGAACCAAGGACAGTTCCGGAGTCTCAGGACGTGAGGAATGAGTAACCGCCTCTTTTTAAAGGTGGGTATTAAATGGAAAATTCTAAGGGGTAAAGAGTATTAGGACTGATCTGATTCATGCCAGAAATATAGTCACTTATTATCTGTATCAAATTGTATATTTTCTTTCCTTCTGGTAATATAGAGAATAGTGTCAAAAATTTGGTTAAAGTCATTTAGCCTATGTTATCCTTGATTGCATGCTCCTATCACTTTCTAACGTTTACAGGGTGTATTAGGTAAAGCCCAGTCAACAGAATAGCGGTTCTCCAGTCATTATGTAGACTACCCGAGATAGAATCCCTCATCATGTACCCTAAATAATAAATTCCTCTTATACTATTCAAAATTGAGGGATATTATGGTGCGCACTTGTGTTCATTTACCTGCAATTTCGGCAAATTACAAATTATTACTTTATGATTATTATTTTGATTATTATTATTAATTTCTGTTAAGTTACAAAATGACTTCCCGGCCTTGGGCTAGTAAAATTCATAGTTACAATTGTCATCCAACAGTATGGCAATTACTTTACTGTAGAATACAGTAGTTGTAGTATCGTATTATTTACCAGCATGTAAAGGAACTAATGTGGGACAAAAGTTTCCTGCACCTTGGCACCTCAAAACCGCCAAAGTAGTGAGTGAAACGTAAAAACAATATTTTAAAAATGTAACTCAAGCATTCATGTCTGTAGAAGGGCAATGAAGTACTTAGGCCTCGTCCGGGCCCGGGTAAATGAAATATGACCAAGGAAGGTCGAAAAGAGAAAATCAAGAAAGTAAAGTGTGGTACTAAACTGAAGTGATTGTTACATACATCTCATAAACCGTAATCATCTCGTGGAGAAAATAAGATTAAATGTATGAGCTTAAAATCATTATTTCACACTGGTGTGAAAATATGAAACCACGGAAAGCCATCAGATGGTATTAGAGCATTCGAGGCCTAGGGAGTCTTTCATTTTCACGCCCTTCGTGGCCATTGCCTTTCTACGTCCGTTACTTCGTTTTTCGAAGTGACGGATCCATTCTTCTTTTTTTTCACTTTCTCTCTCTATCCCCTTATTGGTAGGGGACACAGACGATAAATACACCCACGCTATCCCCCACCTGTCT
Source organism: Anabrus simplex (assembly GCF_040414725.1). NCBI lineage: Eukaryota > Metazoa > Arthropoda > Insecta > Orthoptera > Tettigoniidae > Anabrus > Anabrus simplex. The sequence continues at coordinate 192,772,541 of NC_090267.1, read as the reverse complement.
TAAGAGGCGACTAAAAGGGTTGACCAATGGATGATTGAATTAGAACCATGGAACTACTTGTGATTAGTACCATCAGTGGGGAGCACCATGGGTCTCCTTTACTTGCGAGTAGTACCATTATGTTAGGTACACAATAGGTTTGTGATTAGTAGCAGCAGAGAGTGGTTCACTGTGGGTTAACAGCAGCTGACGTGGTTTCCCATTTTCACACCAGGCAAATGCTGGGGCTGTACCTTAATTAAGGCCACGGCCGCTTCCTTCCAACTCCTTGGCCTTTCCAATCCCATCGTCGCCATAAGACCTATCTGCGTCGGCGCGACGTAAAGCCCCTAGCAAAAAAAAAACAGCAGCTGAGATTAGTACCACTATATGCGGAACAACACGGGCTTACGTTGCCTGTGATTAGTACCCACAATTTGAGAAACACGACGGGAATACCAGCGTCCGTGATTAGTACACCTAGGTTAGGAACACCATGGGTTTGCGTTGCCTATGTGTGGCGCTATTATGTGAGAAACACTGTAGATCTGCGTTACCTATGCGATGTACCATTCTGAGGGGCTGTTGACCTGGAATTTGGACCCCTTTAGACAACAACCGTTATCTATTCAGGATTGTGCTTTGGAAGCGGTCCCTTGGTCAGTAATACTTTTGGTTTAAGATGGTTTCTGAGAAGGTGCTGGCCCGATCTACTGATTGTTTTAAGTTCATAATCTTTGTTCATCGTCTTTTTTAAAAATTCTAGTCCGTGGATCGATTTTGGAATTATGTTGAACTTTCAGTATTGCGAGTTGGATCCACTGATTATTTTAAATTCATATTCATCCATTCATTCATCATGTTTTGAATTCTTCTGAGTGGATGAATTCTGGACTTTTCAATTTTCATTACACTTCGTACCATTAGGGACCGATGACCTAGATGTTATGCCCCTTTAAACAACAAGCATCCTCATCATCATGATTGTATTCGATGCCAGGAGTCGAAGACACATAAGGACGAATCTATTAAATATGAACTTCTGTTTAGCCAAGAGATGTACCTCAGTATATTGAATTTTGAACGTACGAGAAGTCTGACGCAGTCTGACTCAATTTCTTAGGGGAAATGAATGGTATCATGGCATAGTTGCCCGCTCTGGCATGAACCCGAAGAAATAATGATCCAAGTAGAAGCAAGAGAAAGAATTAAATGGGCTTCCAGGCAGAGTGTATTGAAGAGAAGACAGGAGAGGTGATTACAAGGATCGCATCAAACTTGGAAGAGAAGGTTAGAAGTGGTTATCTTCCTCCAGGGCATGCTTTTGATCAGCTGTACTTTCTCCTTTTTTAGAAGGTAAGCTCTCGTGTATAGATATACGTATAGTTTTGGCTTGCGTGTTTCGGATGGGGTTTGCAAGGTGGAGCCCCAAATAAAACATAAATAACGGATGCGCTCGTATTCGGGCGGCCCGCCCGGCCAGACCCGGCCCCAGGGGATGACGGAAATTCAATATCAGGCTCACAGTTTCAGCCTCGAGTCCCGCTTTCTTCAGGGGCTTTCCTTGTCTTTCTCTAAACCCAGCCAACACTCAATTAGCAAAGTGAACACTAGTGTTTCAGTTCAAGCCCAAGCTCCAGCCTTTTACACATTTCCTTTATTGCTTTCCTTCCTTCTCACTAATGTGAAGACGGACTGGTGTAAGTTTTCAAACGAAACTTTAAATATTTTCCCACAAAATATATCTTCGTTACACAAGTCTGTTTGTCTGCAAACTTAGAATTCACTGCTGTAATACCAGAACCACCGTAAAATAAATAACAGAATGCAAGATAACGTTCATTTAGGAATTATATTCCGTTCCTCTCTATGGACAATAAGTAGACCTACGTATTAATAATCCAGAATACAGTTTATTTCTAAATTTACTTTAAGCAAAAAAAAAAATGCCTTGTGTCCATTTTCACAAAAGGAAAGAAGACTTGTATTAATACGATTACTATTTGTCTTGCCTGCGACTTGTTTGCTGAGAGTTAGGTATGACAAATTGTTACTGTTGTGTCTCCTTTAGTGAAGCGGAAAAGGAGAACAAAAATATCTATTATCTCAACTGTAGTGGTCCATGATAAATAGAAACGATCTCTGACTGCATTTAGTGGCTCATAAGGAGGATTGTTTCCAGCAGATATAGTGATTATAATTATTGATCCTCATTAATCGTCCACTTCAATGGTATTTCTAATCTCGTCTACTGCAGATAAATGACTGTCTAATTTATGACACCAAACGTGATGCATTTTAAGTACTTCGGTATTCGCTGGCCATTTAATTCGCCATATGTTTAAACACAATTATAGGAGATGCCAATAGTATTTCTACGACCATAGACTAATTTTACTGGATACTGACCGCACTTAAGCGACTGCAGCTATCGATACACGGAGCTCGATAGTGGGTTCTAGCCCCACTGTCGACAGCCCTGAAGATGGTTTTCCGTGGTTTCCCATTTTCACACCAGGCAAATGCCGGGGCTGTACCTTCATTAAGGCCACAGCCGCTTCCTTCCACTTCCTAGGCCTTTCCTATCCCATCGTCGCCATAAGACATATGTGTGTCGGTGCGACGTAAAGCAAATAGCAAAAAAAAGAGACTAATTTTAAGGCATTAAGTGAACTTATTGTAAATAAACGTTAGGTTTTAAAATGAGATTAAGATTTAAAAAGAATGTTTTCATGTAGGCATTCAAAATCTCAGACGATTATGATAAAATACATGCTAAAAGAATTCCTGAATGGAAACTTTCAAGCACCTCGGTGTCTGTGAAAACCGATGACATTTAAAAAGTTGAAAATTATACTGCAGAATATCGCGTCTGTATAAGCAGAATTGACTTTACAGTGAAGGATTGTAACTGAAATGGTGGGAACTTATACCTGCTAAGAACAGATTGTAACTGAAACTATAATGCAAACTTAATGTTTACATTTATCACATTTAAAAAAAAAATATTGATGAGTACTAACGTTGTCATTGAGGACTAACGGGTTAATGTTGTATGATCTGCGAAAGTAAAACGCAGAAAATTTCAGCTACATTCTGTACTATTAGAAAGTAAATGCGCTGTCTCAAAGACCACTAGGCATTAAGTCATTCAATAATTAAATGTGTCTAATTCTTTCATTTGTTTGCCTTATTGATTCCGAAGGGAAATCAGCTTCAGGTAATTTAGACGGAATTGACTAAATATGCCATTTTAGCACACATGAAATTTCAAGAAGGGATTACTGAAATTAAATCGATATCTCAAAAACAGGAGCTTTATAACTCGACGAATATGAAGAGAAAACTATATCATTCTGTATCTTACAGGATCTTGTTCATGAAACAATTCTAACATCAATAGTAGTAATGTTATTATTTTTTACCACACTATGACGAATTTATATTCATTCTACGCTCAAAAGTGCACGGAAAATATTTATGCAACAGCCAATAAAATGATTATAATTATAAATAATTTAATACTTCACCACGCAAATCACCCATGTTTGACTTATGCAGTGACCCTCTGTTTGGAGAGAGAGAGAGAGAGAGAGAGAGAGAGAGAGTGTGTGTGTTGCTATGAAAGATATAAGAGGCGTGTATGTGAAGTAAATATGGTTCTCCGGTCCCGAATGAATAAAGGTAATACGAATTTTGTGATATGCTGTGATGTATGGGATATTCATCTGTTAGAAATGATGCCGGGCTGAGTGGCTCAGACGCTTGAGGCGCTAGCCTTCTGACCCCAACTTGGCCGGTTCGATCCTGGCTCAGTCCGGTGGTATTTGAAGGTGTTCAAATACGTCAGCCTCGTGTCGTAGATTTACTGACACGTGAAGGAACTCCTGCGGGACTAAATTCCGCCACCTCGGCGTCTTCGAAAACCGAAAAAGTAGTTAGTAGGACGTAAAGCCAATAATATTATTATTATTATTGTTGTTGTTATTATTATTATTATTATTATTATTATTATTATTATTATTATTATTATTATTATGGAGAAATGGATTAACAGTCGTCAACGTGGTGATGGCGGCAGATTACTGTAGCTGGGAATACAGAGACGCCATTTTTAGAGTAGATGAGTACGAAACCACCGTGCTGCAATCAGGCGGTGAAACAGTGTTTACATTACTGTGAAGGGGAGTTCATCCAGGCAGGTACGTGACTTTTGATAAAGCAGTGCGGAAAATAATTACAGGACGGTAAAGAGTCATTTCCCGTACTCTTTTGATTACGGAAAGAAGGCAAGTACGTCATAGTATGAAATAAATGATACTCCGCACTTCAATAGATCCTTTCCGTACATTTTAATTTTAAAAGCGTCCCCGATTGGTTGAACTCCGGTTCGCTTATCAACAGTTTCTCTCACTAGTTCAAATTTCCTCTCGAGTATTGATATTCTGAAATTCCATCCATGTTTATCATTTGGTCACTCCCGGTTTATCATTTGTTCGCACATTGTTGTATCCTGCCTAATGTCTTTCTTGATGGATACAGTACTTCTGCATCCATCTCTTGGCACAGGCCAGAACATAGTGTAGCTTCCACTTAAGTCCCAGTCTCATCCATGGCTGTGACAATATGGAAGCTGCTGGGGTATGGGTGGTGCTGATTAATGACATTCATAGCACAACCAGTGTGTTTGAGTGTCATGAAAGGTGTTGCTCATAGAGTTCGATGTGCTACAATAGCACTGGCCCAGTGAGGAAAGCAATGGCAAACTACCTCACTCCTCGCCTTGCCTAGTACGCCTCATTTTGGTACTGCCATTGATTTTTGTGGTTGCCCAAAAACTGCATAGTCTTTGTTGGTGCTGTTTGAGGATCCAACCTGCCTCTGGGCTGATGACCTTAACAGACAGATTGTTGTATCAGTTGTGTTGGTCACGGCCGCTTCGATAATACAGTACATGATTTGGGTGACGATGTGTCAACATTATGTATAATAAAATATTTAAAAAATAAATTCGCCGCAGTGTTGAATAAAACACTTTTGGAACAGCCACTATTGTAATACGCTTACCTAAATACGTTTCAAAATTCCGTCCTTGCCTTAAACATCTCATTCGTAAGTTGAAACATCATTTTCCGTGGCTGGTTTATAAAGAACTACTATGTCCTACTAACGTTTACGATTTGTGAAGATAATGAGGTGCCAGAATTTTGTCTTACAGGAAATTTTATATGCCAGTAAATCTACCAGCATGAGACAGGCGTAGTTTAGCTACTTGAAATACTACTGAACTGAGCCAGTATCGGACCCCCGGACTTGAGCTTAGGAAATCTAGAACGGTTCAATTTAATGAATTTCTTAACTTTTATTTTTATCGTTAACCTTACCCAAACGAATCCTATTTTCGAAAGATTGTTATTACGTTCTGCTGTAAATTTCGAAGTAACCGAGCAGAGCCAAGTACTACAGCTACTTTCCTTATGAAATTCACGACATTTTCAACCGAATATTATTCGTAAAGTGTTCAGTCAGTGATGTTCGAGTTTTAAATTGCTTTGCGCTTCTATTCCCACATTTTATCCGTAGACCTCAGTCGTTATTCACTATAAGTTATTTTCCGAGTCTAAAGGTATAATATCTTACTTAATTAGTTTCAGTCAATTTTACCTCTAAATACTAGCTAAGAAAGACTTGAATTCAAATCTGTTCACATCTGATTTTTGTGGGTGGAGAAGATGAACGCATGTTCAACGTTTAAGCCTCAGTAAACTTGAGTGAGCGTTGAGGAAGATGACATGGAACGTGAAATCACTAAGTACTTGTCTATAGTGATTCTAGAAAAATCTATTAAAACGTTCATAGTAGAAAAGGCTGCTTGTTTGAGACAATGGGTTGTCTTCTCTGCGCTGTGCAAATGAAGATAGATGACAGAAAATGTTTTCTCTAAACTGAACTCCGGGTGTATCTAGAGTCTGAAGTATACGACTACATCCTTTAAAACCAAATTACAGAAATATTCTGATGGAAGGGCTGTTTTTCTACAAGAAGTCTGGTATACGGACCAGTCGTCACAGATTTTTCGTCACACGGAATACTCATCAGACATTCCACACCGGTCACTACCCACAGTCGTCACACATTAATAACCGGCCACACTAGCCACAGGTTAATTGTCTGTACAACTGGCCATTGCTAATTAATCGTATCATTACCATTGCATTGTAGTTGCGTTGCTATGGATTTAGAAAATTTTACAAAATTCACAGCACATCTACAAAGTCACAATCAAGAGTGATGGGTAAATAAATCCTATTTACAAGAATTCAGCGGAATGCAGAAAAGTTGATATATCGGGGATTTATGTCCACGAAACATCAAACACAAGAAACAGGTTCAGTTTGGTGAGTGTAACGTCACAGTGATATTGTCCCTATTCATTCCAAGTACAGCTCTAATTGGCATGGGGGTGAGAAGGGGCGAAATAGAAATCTCCAGAATTGCCAAGATTATGGATATGTGTGTGTACGTACCAACATAGCACTCAACCAAAATAGGTGCACATGTGACAATCTGGAAAAAATACTGTCTGGGTAAGATACTCCTAGCACCACCAGGTGAAGGGTGAAACGTAACAATAATCGAAAACGAACGATATTATTGTCGAAACCATAGTGTTCCAGGTCACTGAGATGAATAGTGAAGGATTCCGTTTAAGTCTATGCTCATCCCCCATCGGCATGGTGTTGGCAAGAGATGAAAAATAATAGGTTAAAAATTGCCGAGACTATATATGTATGTTTGTATGTTCTGTTGAGCTCTTAACCAAACTTGGTACACGTATGACTTTCTTTCTTTCTTTCTTTATCTGTTTATTGTCCAGGGTTGGCTTTTCCCTCGGACTTAGCGAGGGATCCCACCTCTACCGCCTCAAGGGCAGTGTCCTGGAGCTTCAGACATCGGATCGGGGGATACAACTGGGGAGAATGATCAGAACCTCGCCCGGGCGGCCTCACCTGCTATACTGAACAGGGGCCTTGGTGGGGGATGGGAAGATTGGAAGGGATAGACAAGGAAGGGGGAAGGAAGCGGCCGTAGCCTTAAGTTAGGTACAATCCCGGCATTTGCCTGGAGGAGAAGTGGGAAACCACGGAAAACCACTTCCAGGATGGCTGAGGTGGGAATCTAACCCACCTCTACTCAGTTGACCTCCCGAGGCTGAGTGGACCCCGTTCCAGCCCTCGTACCACTTTTCAAATTTCGTGGCAGAGCCGGGAATCGAACCCGGGCCTCCGGGGGTGGCAGCTAATCACACTAACCACTACACCACAGAGGCGGACACGTATGACTTACTATATGGAAAAAATACTGTGGGGGTAAGATATTCTTAGTACCACTGGTGGGCGGGAGTGAGATGGGGGTGTCTTATAAAAATTATCGATAACGTCCAATATTAGCGTCGAATCCATAGTTTCCGATTAGTGACAATCCGGATGCTGTATAAGTCCTAGTTCAGCCCTCAGCGGCAGGGGGTGAGAAGGAGTGAAAAGGAAAATATCCAAAATGACCGATATGATGGATGTATTTGTGTTGTGCTCCGACAAGTCTCAACTAAACCTGGTGCACGTATCACTTACTACCTACAAACAACTGTGGTAGTAAGACACCCCTAGCACCCTTAGGGGACGGGGTGACATGTAAAAGTGATCGAAAACGACCGATATTTATGTTGATTTAATACTTTTCAGGGTCGCTGAGATGAACTGTGACACTCTGAATGCCGTTTAAGTCCATGTCCAGCTCCATCGGCATTGGGGCTGAGAAGTGGTGAAAAAGCAATTGTCCAAAATGACCTATATTAGTAATGAATCAACAGTTTTTGGGGTCGATAAGCTGATTGGTAAGAGTTGCAGTGACAGTTGAAAGCATGTTCATATCTATAGCTTGACACCTAAATGCATACAATTATAGGTTACTTTTATTATATATTTGAATGGATCAACGACTTCCACAATAATCTGGGCGTCCACAAGGACAGCATTTTAAATCGAAGCTAAATAATCTAAAACTTGAATTAAACACACAACTCTAAATCTACCAAAGAGTTCGTAAAATATCCATCAAAGTCACAGTAAATAAATCTATAGACATTCACTTCAAACAGGTTACAAAAACCCTAAAATTAAACATTCAAAGTAACCGAGCAGAGCCAAGTACTACAGCTAGTATATAAAAAATTACCTTACATCACAACAAATACTAAATGGACATCATTTCGGCAGTGCTGAGGTTGTCTCCCCTCCTCTCCTTACTATTCATGACGGGAACAGTATATGTTCTTTTCACTTGCCAATAGTGTACAAAAGCCGTATGTTTAAACAGATGCAGTAGAGGACCAATAAACTTGATAAAGAGGAGATCGGCAACAGTATAAATGAGCAGTGAGACCGAAGAAACATTTTAACGGCGTGGATAAATTAAAACTAAACATCCAAAAATATTGTGCCATATCACAGCCATGAATAGTTATCCAGGCGCGGGTATATAAAATTTAATTCAACATGTTCTGTATATAGCGCGCGCGGATATGAAAGGAGGACTGATACCACAGAAATTTCCACACAAGGAGCGGGGGAGATAAAGATAATTGTGCGATGGAAACAGAAGATGATGCTGCTGATGATGCTTGTTGTTTAAAGGGGCCTAACATCGAGGTCATCGGCCCCTAATGGTACGAAATGAAATAACAAAAAATTTAAAGTCATCCACTGACCAAAATAAAATAAAAAAGTCATGAAGAATGAATGGATGGACATGAACCCTACAAAAAAAGAAAAACAAACAAACAAACAAAAACAGTGGACCACACTCAAAAAGAAGGTAGTTAATTAGAGTATTACTGACCAAGGGACCTTTTATAAAGCACAATGATGCTTGATGTCTAAAGGGGTGCTAAATTCACGTCTAAGGCCCCACAGAATGGTACATGTCGCGAGTAAAGTAGAACCATGGTATTTGCCATTTTGGGGTACTGATCAAAAGTAGCGAAGACTCACGGTGGTCCACACAAGGTGGTACTACTCACAAGTATTGCAATTCGTACAGGGAACGCAGACCTATGGTGTTTCTCACACAATGGCGCAACTCATAACCAACGCAAACCGGTAAGGTTCCTCACCTAGGTGTACTAGTCACGGGCGCCGGTATTCCCGTGGTGTTCCTCACATAGTGGGTACCAATCACAGGCAACGCTGACCCACGGTGCCGCTCATATAGCGGTACAACTCACAGGCTACGCCCAGACCCGCGGTGTTGCCCACATGGGTACAACGCACGGGTACTGGAATCCACCAGCCCAGGCTTTTTACTGCAACTAATCACAAACCTATTTCGTACCAATTTAGTGATACTACTCGCAAGTACATGCAACCCATGGTGTTCCCCGCATGATGGTACGAATCAAGAGTAGTTTCATGGTTCTAATTCAATCATCCATTGGTCGCCCCTTGTAGTCGCCTCTTACGACAGGCAGGGTATACCGCGGGTGTATTCTACATGTGCGTCCCCCACCCGCAGGGGGTTGAAACAGAAGAGGGCAGGTCTGATGGCTCTGTTCGACGTTTCTTTGGTGGTGGACTGTCCCTATGCTTCCATTGCATAGTTTGTTTCGTTTGTGGCTCATGGTATTGGAGCCATGTCTCATCACCAGTCACAAGCCTAGCATGAAGTCGACTGGATCTTGATCATGAAGTTGCAAAAGTACTCTCCACACGTCCACACGTCTGTGCTTTTCGTCGGCAGACAAGAGTCTAGGCAGCCATGTGCGTGACACCTTCCCCAACTGTAAGTGGCCGTGCACGATCCGCTACAGAGTGTTATGGCTTATTCCCGTGGCTGCCTCTATTTCCGTAAATGTGATTCATTCGTTCCCTTGGATGGCCTGTTCGACCCGGGTAATGCTGGCTGGTATTGACACTGTCACATTCCATCCAGAACTGGTTCCCTTGTCCACTGATGTGCGCCCTGTTTCCCAACCTTCCACCCGGTTGTGTTTTCAGTGATGGCGCTTGTTCTTCACAGACTACCACCAAGCGCCGATGAATATCTGCAGTGGTCATGCCTTCTTTCCAAAGGAACCAAGTCGTATAGCGCTGTCCCTGATGGTTGCTTTCCATGTTGTCTGCTCCTGCGGTGACAGTGTTGTTATGAAATGGCCCCTGAGCGTGTGCTGCTACCAAACGGTGGAACAGGACACTAGTTACATGTCACCACCTTCAAAAGTGTAATGTGAACCATACCCGGACGTACAAAAAAATTAAGTGCAAAACAATATAGTACTCCCTTCGTATTTGATGTAAAGTTCCAAAATAGAAATTTTCAATTTATTTTGTGAATGCATTAGTTTATAAGGTGTTGGAAAATGATCATATATTAATTGCTTGTAAATAGAGTCTCATAAATGTATGTCTTTGGAGGCATTTGTAATTACAATACTTTACTACACTTTAAAATGTAAATTAGTAGGATTTTGTAGCATAAGATCCATCGATGGAGATTTTTTTTTTGCTAGGGGCTTTACGTCGCACCGACACAGATAGGTCTTATGGCGACGATGGGATAGGAAAGGCCTAGGAGTTGGAAGGAAGCGGCCGTGGCCTTAATTAAGGTACAGCCCCAGCATTTGCCTGGTGTGAAAATGGGAAACCACGGAAAACCATTTTCAGGGCTGCCGATAGTGGGATTCGAACCTACTATCTCCCGGATGCAAGCTCACAGCCACGCGCCTCTACGCGCACGGCCAACTAGCCCGGTTCGGTGGAGATTTGCGACCCCATTTATATAAAACTTTCCGTAAGTAAGCACTTTTCATATTAATTTCCCCTTGCTCCCTGAATTTTAGACAAGCAATTAAAAATATGACAGGTCCCTTTAGTTTAAGAGAGTTGTTTTCCCTTGGGCGTCCTGAGGTTATGAAACCCGATCTATATTTATTGAGACTTGGTCAGCAGGAATGGGATAGCAAGAAAGTTATTTGTATCGATATGATTATTACAAGTTTTGATTTGTTTATCATACCAAAGGTACTGACAGCGACATTTGTGTGAAATGGGATTTCAGAGATTATGTTCTCAAAGGAGTGAGGCGTATAAAGTATTATATGAGATTTTCTGGCACAATTGATATTTTAAAAGGACTTGTGGGGCGACGGGACTGGGTCAGTGATGCGAGGGACAAACTATGCCTGTTATTTGTCAACCCCCGGTGTCAGTGCTAAATAAATGCCCTTCTTTAAGAGAGTAACGACTTGGGTGGAGAAGGAAACACATTATAATAAAGTCTGTATTTATATTTTCACAAGGGAGGTTTACACAATTTAAGGTTTGTTTTAAATGCCAGGAAATATTTCTGCCGCAAGGCCAGGTAATTAATGAATGTAAGAGCTAGGAAACACTTTTCTTGAATAACGTATTTAGGGTTTTCTTTTTCAGTGACCTGTGTGGCGATCCCCTTTACTATGAGTATTGTAATAAACAATATATAAATTATGGTATAGTCCCTAGTAGTTGTAGTTAAGCAGGCCAATTCAAAACAACACTTCAACTAATGTGGAAGCGAATCTCACAAGTCAATCCAAGGTCAAATGTGCCCAGGAGTAAGCAGAGCGCAGGGAAGCGTAAAGTACTCGAATATTTACACAGTTCGAAGGCCGTGTTTAAGTCACCACAGATCCCAATACATTAACAAAGCAAAGTGCAAGGAGTATTTTGGGCCATAACCCTAGAGAAAATCCGCAGTAGGTACATGTAAGATAATAAAGAGGAAGGGATCATGTAAGAAAGAACTCCCCAAACAACAGGTTTTGAAAATAACAAATATATTGAACAAAAAGGTAATGACAGAAATTTCCACAGGAACAGATAAAATGTGTCATCTTCGGGTACATACAAGTATGAGTTATGTGCAAATCACACAAGTTATTATTATTATCGCAGGTGCATACAGATACTGGAAAAAGGGAGAATACACTACTTATTATTGTTGTCTTTGGTATGCATAGCTAAAATTTTACAGATATCTGTCATTGGCAAATAGGAACACGAAAACAAGGGAAAAAATATAAGTTACAATTGCTTTGAGTAGTCTATATACAAGGACACAATGAAAGAGAAATTACACTCGTTATTACGCTCATCTTTGGTAAGCACAGGTACAAAGGGAGAACCATGAGAGTTCTTCTTCTTCTTCTTCTTCTTCTTCTTCTTCTTATTATTATTTTTATTATTACATTTGAGATTCAAAACGGAGACTTTGACAAGAATCATGACCCTCAAAAACAACAAGTTTTGAAACGAACATTCCCAAGGCTAGTAAACGAGCAAGTATAAGTGACATCCGATCCCCCAAAGCTCTGACAGGCTTACTTGAAAGGGGCAATATGCTAGAATGTTCGAAAGGTAAACATTAAAATTACAATCGAATAGGCAGACCACAACATTTCCACAATCACTTCCACACTATGATTAAATCTAACTGATAAAGAAATCGGGAAAGGAGGGAGGAGAGGAAGTAAAAAAAAAAGGAAGGAGCAAGAAAGAAAAGTAAGTAAGCGAGAACGATGGGATGGGAAGTCCTGGGAAGATCAGGCTGCCGAGTCCCCAGCTCAAGATGACGGAAAGCAATGTTCATTACACCATCCGAGAAGTTTACAAGTTACTTTTTGTTGCAAGTCCAGCACTCCTTTGCCTCCACATTCTAAATAATAAAGTCCAAAATAATGCAAGATATTAGTGCATCACAGCTACGTCGAGTCCTGAAGGGACTAGAGTTCAAAGTTTCAGCAGTAGCAAAGCCCATGCAGGAAAAAGGGCAGTTATGAAAACATGATAGTAATAATAAGTATCTACTCACCCAGTCAGTAGAGAAGAACGAGCTGAAGTTAAAATCCACACGGTCCAGCCGTGTACACTACTACAACTCCCACTGCCTATTACAGTGTCCGAAATCACAGCAGATCGCCGAACGAAGGAAAGCGGCGAGTATATATACACGGCAGGGAGCGGAATCTAGAAATTACTAGGGCAGATGACGTCAGGGTGGATGCGCAGAGAGGGGCAACGGCCCAAGCAGTAGTAAGACAGACAAGCAAGCAGACAGTTCGTAGAGTCGCGCACTATAACGTGCACCAAATCGAAGCGGTGAAATCACATAAGGTAAGAGAATAAAGCTCGTAACACCTGCTATCAAGGCAGAAGATCTATGGTTCGAATCCTGACCAACCAACGTGAATTCACCCAGGATTTTCCTTGACCTGGACAGAAATGTACACGCAGCCAGGGGTTGATTTTTATTGTTTCATTATTTCGTTGCTTATTATTTTGGTTATACGTGTGGTTTTGTTTGTAGTTGACTTAGCTCACGCAATGATTCTGGGGTCGTATTTTCTCGGGCTCGAGTATTGGCTCATTCTCTTTAAGTGCATTATTTTACTTTATTTTGTTCTTTGGCGTAAATGGTAGGCGGGCATTAACCACTCAAATAGCTTCAATTATTATTCATGTTTAGGTTTAAGTTTTTTCCCACTGTCGAAGTAAACGTAATATAGTGTTCGCTGACGCATTTGTAATTACAGTACTTTACTACATTATTAATGGGGATGTAATTGTCTGAAACTAATTCAAAATCATTTCGTCATGTGAGTTTTAATTTCCGGGGGTCACGTACTCCGAAATATGGTCCAAATGACCAAAATGAACATATGTATGAGTTTGTTTTAATTCTTTGATTTGTCACCAAGGCCATTAAATATTAGTTTGCTCATATTGGGAGAATTTCATTTGCCGTAGCATAGAGTGTCCTGAATTTCCCTCCACATCCTTAAGCCTGTAAGCTAGATATAAGACTCGAACAAATCACCCCGACAATGCCGGGAATCAAGATCGAGGGTGCGAAGAAGGGTGCGTTCGTATCCTGCACAGGCATTGGGCGGTGCCAGATCTGTTGTCAAGGATTCTTGGCTTAAGGTTTTGTGGTGGCACAGTATACTATGCCAGATAAGGTTAAATATATCTACGAGGTATGATATTTCCTAACATTTATTTTAATTTGGTGAAAATTCACTTACATGGTTTAATAAGTTGAATTGTAGTAGTATTTAAGATATTTTTCTGTGTTTTATTACTACCCGTACTTTGCTATATTTCATAAGTTTAAGGTCATTGTACAATGAGAGGCAGTAACAATAAACGACTTAATACACTTTACCGTACGATGCTGTGAAACCTGAAGGCATTACCTGTAAACCTATTATCCCTATCATGAACTTGACACATATCAACAAGGGACTAGGCCAAATATGAGGGAGCAAATTCTCAGCAGTAAGCAAGCAGCTGAGTATGATCGTCTATCTCTGAGTTTTAACAACTCTGCGGCTTTGTGGCACGACGTTACATGACATTCTTTACGAATAATGAATACAAAACGCTGACGGGAATTCTGAACTTCTGAAGTTTGGTATTATATTTCTCTGAGATATCACTGCAAATTACAGATCCGTAATCTAAAACACGAAATACCATAGTTTGGATCAGCATCATTCTCACCAGAAAAGGAAGGTATGGCAATTTTTGACGAAAATGATGAAATATACCACAAACCTTCATGACGAAATATTTTGCATGGAAGAACCAGGAGAATTATCCATAAGAATACCTAAATTGTTAATACATTCCTGATACTTGACTGCAGAACCGTTTATAATTACATGAAGAATGTCCCTATTAAGATTTGATAAATTTATTCGATATCCTAGGAACATAGCTAAGATTTTGTTTCCATTTAATAGCAAATTATGACATAGTGTATAATGATGTAGTCTTTCTATATCTAGATGGATTTTATTAATATATTCGTTAACACAAATTCACAGTAACATGGTATTAGATCTGTAAATAATCGGCCTACATATAATGCCCCATGTGGCGTAATACTTCAGGCAGACTATTTACGCAGTAAGAACAAAGGGGGCCCCGAGGAACGCCAGAATGTACACTAGATCATTTAGACAATTTTTTTTCAAGTACTACACGCTGAGACTTCCATTTCAAAAAGTGCTTCAAACCAAGAAAGAACTGATAGAGATATCCCCGTTGTTTGATTTAGTCAGAAGGAGGTCATCAAATGCCTTGTAAATTTGAATAGTACCAAGAGTAAACTTGATGTCATCGGTGACTATGAGAAGTGTCGTCATAGTTCGAAAACCAGACTGAAACGGGTTAAGAATAGAATGAATATAAAAATAAGAAGTGCGTTGTTGGTAAACAATCATTTATAATACTATATCTAAGATAGACGAAAAATACTGATTGGTCTGAAATCGTCAACATTTTGAGAAGAAGGATCCTTAGGAATAGGTCGGATATAGGCCATTTTGCTAACAGCTGACGGTAAACAGAAATTAGCCTTTACGGCTGAGCTATGAACGGAGTGATTATTTCCAAACAGTACATTAGGAAGGAAAGTGAGATACCATCTGGTCCAACAGCCTTTCATTATATCTTCACAGTAAATATATGAAAAGTGATCATGTTGAGTTCATTTGTGTTCATGTAACAATGGAAATATTTTCCAATTTTTTCTACCGTGGATACGGACTGTGTCGCACATGTTGGATTTGACCCTGTTTTACGGCCGGATGCCCTTCCTAACTCAAAACCTATATGGAGTGATGTAAACACTATTGCGTGTTTCTGTGGTGGTTGGTAGTGAAAGTGTGTTGAATGCTCATGAACAGGAAAGTGTTGGGACAAACACAAATACCCAGTCCCCGAGCCAGAAGAATTAATCAGAGGCGATTAAAATCCCCGACCCGACCGGCAATCAAACCCGAGACCTTCTGAAACGAAGATATCAACGCTGACCATTCAGCCAATGGATATTTTCCGATGTTCTGCGAGAATTGTTAACTGGTGAAATTTTTAAGAAATATTCATCTTTTAGTTCTGCAGATATGGATGAGGATGTAAGAACTTTTCTTGACAATACCTAGCGATCTTCTTGTTCCCCATAAAGCAGACGGAGTTGATCTCTTACCGAACGAAGAGTGCATGATTTAACTTTGGCATCTCGTATAGCAACTTTGGTTTTATTACGCGAGATGCGAGAGGTTTCAAGGTCATCAGCTTTACTGGTTTTGATATGCCTTCTCTTTGCCTTGTACGATGCGAAGGTTAATTGGATTTCTGAGAACCTGAGGATGTTCTTTTGAAACGAAACATGTAATTCTTTGTTTAATAGTGTGTATTTTTGGAGGTATATTATATAGTTATATAATGTGTTTTGAAATTGTACATTTGACAGACTGAGAATATTTTAAGTTACATCTTATACGCGTGTTTATCGGATTCAATTGAGAAAATCCACGCTCTCGATCACTGGACACTATTGTGTGTGTTCGGAGAAGGAAGAAGGGATTTTGGAGCATTCTTGTCTGTAAGACCATCCCAGAAACCTCGAACGATTTGTCTATCAGGAAGCCCAAATTGACGACATAACGATTTTGTTTCCTTGAGTAATTCCTGGAATATCTGACCAAGCCGATCAGTTGACACTTCAATACATTCCAGAAAAGAAATATTCTGTTTTCACCATTTGTTCTTCCAGGTAGCAGAGACATTTACTAACATTAGAAGAAGGAAGCAAACGATTCAAGAGCAAATTTAGAGAGAAATGTCAACATTTATAAACCTGAAAATAAGACAGGAACATTTTGAATTTACCATTAAGTTAAGGGTCCGACTCCATGGCTAAATGATTAGCATGATGGCCTTAAATTGAGCGGGTTGCGGGTTCGATTTCCGGCCAGGTTGGTGATTTTAACTTCGTTTGTTGTTTCCTCTGCCTCGGGGGTGGATGTTTATGCCGTCTTCAACATTAAAATTTATCTTAGGTACGACTTCATCCTCACAGATACGCAGGTCGCCTGTAGGATGTCAGCGCGAAAGACCTTTACCAGACCTCTACGGATGCCACACGTTATTAATTTTTAATAAAGTAAGGAAATAATTAGTACGTTTCCCTTCTTTGGAGCCCTAAATATTTAGGGGAACGCGTTCCCCGAGAAAAATAGCCCTGGCTGTTAGTGTTTATAACACAAAACGACTGACTTCGTAAAAGTATATGTCATTGTAAGGGCGTCCGATTCGTTGGCTGAATGGTCAGCGTACTGGTCTTCGATTCAGAGGTTCCCGGGTTAGATTCCCGGCCGGGTCGGGGATTTTAACCTTAATTGTTTAATTCAGATGGCTTGGGAGCTTGGTGTGTGTGGTGTATTCAACATTAGAAATCATCCTAGGTAGGGCCCTCATCTTCACAAACATGCAGGTCACCTAATAGGCCATCTACTAGAAAAAGACCTACACCAGGCCTCTCCGGAGGCCATTCGCCATTATTATTATTGTAAGGGCAATGATATCACATTATTTAGTAAACTCTACAAACCTGTGTATGTTTGAAACTAAGGAGGTTAGACCAATGTGGAAAACAAGAGATAATAGTGTACAGAAATAATGTTACTTAAAATATCTAAATTACAACTTTCACTTAACTTTCTAATCAGATCGTATTGGAAATTAAATATTAATTGTATGTTAGGCACCTACATGTTCGTATACCATGATGCAGTCAGTCCATTAGAAAAATATAGTTGCGTTGTTGTTATTGTTGTTGTTGTTGTTATTATTGTTGTTGAATCATTGTAACGAGTGCGCACCTTGGTCAACTCGCCGACGAATTAATGGGAAAAGAGCTACCTCTTTGAGAATTTCTACTACAATACAACATTTTGAAAATAATTATTTACGTACACGTGAGAGTGAAGGAGGCTGTATTACTATCTAGATGGTTAGATGGCTAAGTAGGGGCTGAAGGTGGGAGCGAGTGCTGTGTTCTCAAACCTTCCAACTGTGTTACCAGTTTGCTCGGCCTGACTGATGGTAACTCATGTATCGCCCGACACATTACGACTCGATGATAAATTGGCCAGTTCCTCGCGAGTTTCTCTCTCTCTCTCTCTCTAAGGAGAATACACGCGAGAAGACTTCCAAAATGGAACATTTAACGGATAAAGAGGGCGTGCCCCTACCTGCAGACAGATTACACACACGAGCATATCGCCACCACGACAGCGTCAGTCTGCATCTTCATTGTAATTGAGCTGTGCGTTTGTAGAAGTGAAAACTTCATGACTACTTAATACCAATAATAATAATAATAATAATAATAATAATAATAATAATAATAATAATAATAATAATAATAATAATAATAATAATAATAAAAATAGTGAACAGATGCAGACATATAGCCTCTGAAGTTAAATTTTGCACATAAGAGTTCATTGTATTTTTTCAAAGCATTAAAAATTATCGTGTAACATTTGCATATAGCAATCCTGAAGTTGACATAAAACCCCATCCCATCGGAGACACACCATCGCGTTTCGCCATTGTTTCCAGATTGTTTTGTTGAAGTTCTTGTTTGGATTATACCTTTCTATCTAATACAAAAACGTTAAATTAAATTTCATTCGCAAATACGACTGTTTTCCAGCCATCAGAAGTTTCACCTCAGTGTTCCATTGTAAATAGTAACCTGAGACGTTCATACATGGTGCTGACTTACGGGTTGTTGCTCGCTACTTAACCATGGAATTCTCAATACGATGGACTATCCCAACAGTTTCTTGGAGGATCTTATTCTGCAGGTGATTCATACTTCCCTTGAGAATGTTGTCACGTTGGGATTCCAATTTATTTGAACTTGAATCCGTCGTTCATCTGACATAGTGAATATTTTTTGACACTGTTTTCCTTGTTTTATATTATAATCTCGTAATGAAAGTGATTAACAGTATTTTGGACATTAGAATGACTGTGTTTCACTCTTTTCCGATCTCAAGCAAAGGTTCATCCTGCTGGATAAAAAATTACCCGTTTACCGTTACAGATTACCACCTCGTTTATGTTCCATATTGATCCAAGACAAGCTACTTGACCGCAAATGTGAGCTTTCATGTACAGAAAAAAGGTAGTAATCAAATAAGGGTTGCAGAAGATGTACAATACCACCTTCAGTGCGTCGTTCATTTTACAACACTTTAGTTGATTCGGATGTCACGTGGGTACATAAAGAGTACTGATGTGTAATTCTATAAATCCTCTACCCTAGGTGGGTGATGATAGAAAGAAATCAGGTTATCAATGATTGGCATTTAGAAGGGATATGCTTTTCCTACCAAATAGCATATGTAACAAGTGTACAATTTCCCTGCGAGCCACTGTAAGCAGCTCCTCTTAACCTTACGGTCCCATTCTCGGAATTCTTACGCTGCTACTGTTCATTCAAGTAATGTCCTTCCTTGGTCCTTCTGTTTTTTCACAATCCTGCGATCGTCAATGAGTTTCTAAGTGACTTTCTAATTTATAGCCACCTACTTTTGTTTCTCATTCGACCGGCCGCTTCCTCTGCATTGTCAACGATGGCTCGTTTCAAGCGTGTTCATTGACCTTCGATATCCACATTGTGCTGCATAAGTAGCTGAAAACGATTGGTTATTTTGAGTTTGAACTACGCAACAACGGCAGGGTCCTTCCTTTTCCCGACGGCGAAGGGACGTACTGATTGGGGTGGTTGTATTTTCTTTAGTCTAACGCGAAATGTAGTCATGGCTAGACAATGGACTGAGTCCATCTCATTTCGAAGGTTGAACAATGCCAATTCCTCACTTATCTTGAGATTAACGAAATCTTTGGCTTCTAATTGCAGTTTCCGTAGCAGTGCAAGTTTTTGTGGGGCAGATGTGTTAATTTTACGCCAAACCATCCTCCTTTATTGTGACTTGGGAACAAGAACTCCAAGAAGTAATATAATACTTGAAAACACTCAAAAAGGACTAAACCGTATAATATGTTAAAAACTGTATAACCGAGTCAAATAAATCTAAAGATTGATGTTGGACATTTGGAAGATTTTCGTGGTTTCCAATTTTCACACAAGTCAAATGCTTGGGGCTGTACCTTCCTTTAGTCCACGGTCATTTCCTTCCCAGTCCTAGCCTTTTCCCATCCTTGGGTCACCAGAAGCCTTCAGTGCGCTAGTGTGACGTTAAACCACTAGCACATACTAATTTAATTAACTAAATAAATTTAAATATCGTATGACCATAGCTACAGAATTTCAAATTTTCTAAAGTGTAATCACCTAGGTGGCCTGCTAAGCAATTTTGACGGTCCTTTTATACCAATCTCTAAGCGACGAAAGTGAAATTATACTAGACAGTTCCTACAGCTGAGTGATTTTAATTCCCAGATAGTATTTAATGCCCCATCAGTGGTCTTTAAGATGGCAACATCAATGATATGGAGTACCAAGATTTTTTACTCTCGTTCAAATACCGACCACCTTAGGCGGGATCGAACCTCGTGAACTGGAATCACGAGTCAGACACACTGACATTGATCACTGAGGCACCTATTCATCTCTATTGTGCCATACAGTCTGACCATAGGATACGGAGGGTTAGATCCAATCCCTCTAGTCCACCTTTCTGTGCCATACCACCTTTTATCCCTTACCAAGAAATTCTTCCAAAGGCTGAACGGCATTGAAAATAATTTCCAACCAGTTAATCGTTAAAATGAATCAACTTATTAAGTGAAAATAATATTAATCGGCTGCATTTATTCACATTCGTAAGTTAACCACTAGGGTAGAAGTTTCTAAATACCAGAACCCGGTTAATTATTGTTGCAAAAACCAGCAATACAGCGATCTGAAATAAAGACATTGGAAATGTACCGATAAGGTATTGGTAAGTGTAAAATAGCACATTTTCTTAGCGATTGTTTTACAGGTACTGGTATTTTATGTTTCTCTTTGATTACGTTTCTTCCTGGCATTGGTTCGTAGTTTGTTTTACGTTACTAATTAATGCCCCAGTCTGAACACATAATTCTACCTTGCTGAAATTTCAACTACAAGATGAAGTGCATCCATATTTGTATTGCAAGCTCATCTCACGTTCTGTGGCGTGACAACTCACAGCGGGAAGCGGAACACAAAACATCGAACAAGGTCGGAACATTTCGGAAGACTTCGGGTAATTAATAATTAAATTCAGGTTAATAACCTTCAATGAGAGAGATTTCGGCACTGTCATTAACAAAGAAATAAGTAATTAAGAATGTTTTGGGAAATATTTGATGAAGCTGAAGCATCCACATCACTGATTATGTCTTTTGCTTGTAATTTTGGCTAAGCTGATGATGGTCCAAAAAACGGACCGAAACTAGTACCTGTTATTATTATATTGGAATGTTTTGATAAACGTTAAATGATTTTAAGTATTGAGAAGGTGGAACAATAAAATTTTGTACTCATTCTTAAGTTAAGTCTTAACTCAATACGGAACCCAACCATGAAGTTTATTACTTTAAATGAAGCCAAAGTCCACAGGGTAGAAATATATTTAATTAGGCTTGGAGAGAAAGCAGCACCTATCTTGGTTGACAAGGAAACACTAATTGTCAAAGACATGCAGTCAATCCTTGTGCAAGAAATTAATTAATTACGCCCATTAAAGAAACAATGAAAACTAGCAAACAATACTATCATTACTGGGAAAATAGGTGGAATTTCTGGGGTAGACTCGAAGAAATCGGTCCACTGGTCATCAATTGGAATGATTTCATCACAGTAGATAACCCCCAAGCAGAGCGTCCTTTCTACATGCATAAATACCCCCTCCTCAGGCAAGAGTGTCAGTTACCATTCAATTGTCCGCGAGTGCGAATCTGCGTCAGGCGACATTAAGAACAAGGCTTAAACTGGGCGAAATAGACTTGTAGAATGTCTAAATACAGTCGGCTTGAGGGAGGAATACATTACCAAGTGGTAAATGGTGAATGGAGACAAATTAGATATTAATAACGTAGTATCCACGATATCCATCCCAGTCGGGGAAGAAAATCGTAAGTTAAATAGTTGTAGAATTCTTGAACTTCTCCATAGAGGGACAGCAGTTTCAGATTAATTACTGCGGACGATGTTTATTTTGGTAATCCGTAAGGGAGGACTTTGGTAGTCTTGCGGAGATAAGCTTTTGTCTCACGGTCAGTCACACCTGTAAAACACCTGGATAGGAAGGAGTTGGAGGTCCCCGCAACTATATTAGTTGAGTTCTCGACACGAAGCAGGGCGGTTTATCTGTTACATGTATACAGAATAAAATTTGCGGTAAAGTGTTATATAAAAGTAATTAATCTGTTTTGCTTCAAGCCGAGTGCAGAATCAGTGCATTTATAAGTTGGTGTTTAAGCGAAGAATGTGTCCTGAAATTATGAGAGGCTAAGTCCGAGGTGGCTGGCATAAAATGAAGCCGAGATAACGCCACGCCAACGCCGAAATTAAAGGTCTGTCTTATTTAAATATCATGTTTTGTAGTTAGAAATGTAAATGCTTGTTCCTTTAAATTAATTAATTAATAATTCCTAACATCGCACTGGATAGGTGGCGTGTATAAAATTTAAGTGTTGAGACAACGAGGATACGTCTTGTCGTTATTCTGGTGTGACGACGAATCGCCTGTTATGTATTCCATCACGCGAGACTTTAAAATGTGTTTGAATTCCTTTAAAAAACTTAAAAATTAAGTTAAATAGTGCAATGAATAATCAATGAAATAATGTTCGGACTGGTAAAAGTTGCAATAATGACTGTAATAAAATAAATGTTATAAGTGTGATAAATCTATACAATAGTAATAATAATGATGATATTCACGCCAGGATAAAATTTGTGATGATGATGACTAAGCCTTCAGCGGTAATGTCAAACTAGACTTCGGGTTTTTATCGAGTTCCAGTGAAGTATGATAAAGTTGGCATTTTGGAAACTTAAATTTTGTGACACCGTGTATTTGTGATACAGATAATCACGGTATGCTATTTTGCTCCTGAGTCCGGAAAAATTTCGAGAAGTTAATTGTGAGATAATTATGAAGTTTTTGTCTTGGGATCGCTTGTATTTAAAAGTTTCAAGCAAGAAGAAAATGGATTGTAATGATAATGAAATATTATGAGAATAATTAAGATGTTAAAGGCAGAGTAAGTCTGTATTTAATGAGTGATGTAGAGTAAGCGGGAAGCCGAGAGTAAGAGGCCTCGTATTTCGACGGAGGGGAATTTTTGTGACATAGTGTATAGAATGATCTGTAATATTTCTCGACAGGCTGTATGAGATGAACGATGTCCAGTAGCAATACAGAACGACTGATGAATGTAAAGGTTGTCAAAACCAAGTGAGCACGTTGTAAACGCCTATTTTAAGTACAAGTGGATGTTCTCCCATGATTACTATTTTATGTAAGGCCTTAGGTAACGGCAGTTAAGACTAAGGGACGGTTCTATTTGATACCAGAGGAGTGCATTTTGGTGTTAGCCGGCCTCACGAACAAAATACATTCTGACACCCGGTCAAGATAATACTGTAAATTGAATCCTTTTCTGTATCTTTACGAGACAAAAATATCGCTGACTGGATAGAGTTTCAACGAGGATCAGACTTAGATATCCGTACATTGTATTAAAGTTTCGATTTCGGCTGGTGGTATGAATGATGTGTAGATACCATAACGTTGGCTTAGCGATAGATATAGGATGCCGCGTGGATTATATAACTTAAATATGAGTAGTCACTGTAACGTTGGCTCAGCGACAGGATTAGAGCGTCGTCTGTACATAGTCAAGTCAAAAGTTAGACATTTTTTGCGAATCGACTTGAACGATGATTGCAGTAGTGGATACGAATGTGAAAGGTATTATCAGTTACTATGTAGGCCATGTTTCGGCATAATTCTTACTAACCAGAAAGTGCTCACATAATAGCGTTGCATCAGTAGTGGCATGAATATAAGAGTTGTTCCACGTGGAAACCTGGCTAATGGAGACTGATCCTTACTGCTTAGTCGCGCATGTTCAAGTTCGATGAACGATTGTTCATATTTATTTTTCTTTTCTTTACTTTCAGATTTATTGTTCGGATGTCCAGTGTATTGTGATAATACCGTGTGTTGTCACTTAGTTGGTTTCTGTAGGATTTACACTACGGATGCGGTTTCGATTACTCAGCTGTTAATATATTTTATTTTCATTTTTCGTTATTCACATTATTCATGTGAGACGTTGATCTGCCGATCACTTGTAGTTTAGCTTAATGGGACAAGAGTAGGTAGACAGATTTGCAATTGTAGTCGTAGTTATAGAAAATTGGAAAGATTCCCTTTTGTTTGTTATATATTGTGGAGTTGTAATTTAACAAATTTAACGACGTAATTGTTTCATAACCTGAAAGTTGGTTTAGTAAGAACATTTTAAGTGATTTATCACTTTTCTTTAAATTCGCTGTTTGGCATTTCTTCTAAATGCATACATACATACATACATACATACATACATTATCATTATAGACTGTTATGCCTTTCAGCGTTCAGTCTGCAAGCCTCTGTGAATTTACTAAACGTCGCCACAATCCCCGATTTGCATCTAGTCTTATGGCCTCATTTAGTTCTATACCTCTTATCTTTAAATCTTTAGAAACCGAGTCTAACCATCGTCGTCTTGGTCTTCCTCTACTTCTCTTACCCTCCATAGCAGAGTCCATTATTCTCCTAGGTAACCTATCCTCCTCCATTCGCCTCACATGACTACACCACCGAAGACGGCTTATGCGTACAGCTTTATCCATTGAGTTCATTCCTAAATTAGCCTTTATCTCCTCATTCCGAGTACCCTCCTGTCATTGTTCCCATCTGTTTGTACCAGCAATAATTCTTGCTAATTTCATGTCTGTTACTTCTAACTTATGAATAAGATATCCCGAGTCCACCCAGCTTTCGCTCTCGTAAAGCAAAGTTGGTCTGAAAACAGACCGATGTTAAGATAGTTTCGTCTGGGAGCGGACTTCCTTCTTACAGAATACTGCTGATCGCAAATGCGAGCTCACTGCGTTAGCTTTACTACACCTTGATTCAATCTCACTTACTATATTACCATCCTGGGAGAACATACAACTTAAATACTTGAAATTATCAACCTGTTCTAGCTTTGTATCACCAATCTGACATTCAATTCTGTTGAATTTCTTACCTACTGACATCTATTTAGTCTTCGAGAGGCTAATTTTCATACCATACTCATTGCACCTATTTTCAAGTTCCAAGAAAATTGGAAGACTGCAGGTTTTCGGCACAGTCTGCAATTAAGACCAAGTCGTCAGCATAGGCAAAACTGCTAACTACATTTCCATCTAACTGAATCGCTCCCTGCCATTTTATACCTTTCAGCAGATGATCCATGTAAACTACGAACAGCAAAGGTGAAAGATTACAGCCTTGTCTAACCCCTGTAAGTACCCTGAACCAAGAACTCATTCTACCATCAATTCTCACTGAAGCCCAATTGTCAACATAAATGCCTTTGATTGATGTTAATAATCTACTTTTAATTCCATAGTCCCCCAGTATAGCGAACATCTTTTCCCTCGGTACCCTGTCATATGCTTTCTCTAGATTTACGAAACATAAACACAACTGCCTATTCCTCTCGAAGCATTTTCCAATTACCTGGCGCATACTGAAAATCTGATCCTGACAGCCTCTCTGTGGTCTGAAACCACACTGGTTTTCATCCAACTTCCTCTCGACGACTGATCGCACCCTCCCTTCCAAGATGCCAGTGAATACTTTACCTGGTATACTAATCAATGAGATACCTCGATAGTTGTTGCAATCCTTCCTGTTCCCTTGCTTATAGATAGGTGCAATTACTGCTTTTGTTCAATCTGAAGGTACCTTACCAACACTCCATGCTAATTTTACTACTATATGAAGCCATTTCATCCCTGCCTTCCCACTATACTTCACCATTTCAGGTCTAATTTCATCCATTCCTGGTGCCTTATGACAATGGAGTTCCTTTACCATCCTTTCCACTTCCTCAAGCGTAATTTCACCAACATCATTTTCCTTCTCCCCATGAGTTTGGCTGTTTGAAACACCACCAGGATGATTTCCTTTTACATCGAGAAGATGTTCAAAATATTCCCTCCACCTCTCCAGTGATTCCCTGGGATCTATTATGAGTTCAGCCGAATTACTCGAAACACTTTCCACTTCATTTTTCTCTCCCTACCTAAGATTCTTTAATACTGTCCAGAAAGGTTTCCCTGCTGCTTGACCTAGCCTTTCCAGGTTATTACCAAAATCTTCCCATGACTCCTTTTTGGATTCAACAAATATTTGTTTCGCTCTGTTTCCTTCATCTACATACAACTCCCTGTCTGCCTCGGTCCTTGTTTGGAGCCATTTCTGATAAGCCTTCTTTTTACGTTTACAGGCTGCTCTCACTTCATCATTCCACCAAGATGTTCACCTTTTCCCATCTTTACACACAGTTGTTCCTAGGCATTCCCTTGCTGCTTCTACTACAGCATCCCTGTATGCCAGCCATTCACTTTCTATATCCTGAACCTGCCTATTGTCTACTGTTTTAAACTTTCCACTAATCATATCCATGTACTTCTGCCTAATTTCTTCGTCCTGCAGATTTTCTACCCTTATTCGTTTGCAGACAGATTTGACTTTATCTACCCTAGGCCTAGAGATACTTAGATCACTACAGATCAGAGAGTGGTGTGTATCATCGAAACATCCCCGGAAAACTCGTACATTCCTAACAGATTTCCTGAATTCAAAGTCTGTTAAGATATAGTCTATTATGGATCTGGTACCCCTAGCCTCCCATGTGTAGCGGTGAATAGCCTTATGCTTGAAGAATGTATTCGTAACAGCTAAACCCATACTAGCACAGAAGTCCAGCGAACGCTTCCCATTCCTATTAGCTTCCATATCTTCCTCACATTTACCAATCACCCTTTCGTATCCCTCAGTTCTATTCCCAACTCTCGCATTGAAATCGCCCATTAACACTATTCTATCCTTGCTGTTGACCCTGACCACGATGTCACTCAAAGCTTCATAAAATTTGTCAACTTCATCCTCATCTTCACCCTCACATGGTGAATACACGGACACAATTCTTGTCCTAATTCCTTCAACTGACAAATCTACCCACATCATTCGCTCATTTACGTGCCTAACCGAAACTAAGTTGCGTGCAATGGTGTTCCTGATAAAGAGCCCTACCCCAGACTCTGCCTTTCTCTTTCTAACACCCTCATTATCCCCCCTTACCCGAATATCACTTACTCTTAACACATCCAGATGCATCCTCTTTGCTGACTCAGCCAGTTCTACCTTCTTTCTTCCATAAGCCCCATTAATATTGATAGCTCCCCATCGAATTCCATTTCGTTCGCCATGTTGTTTCCAAGGAGTCCCTCGCCTGTCAAATGGGAGTGGGACTCCATTACTCCCATAGGTCCGAGGCTTGTTTAAAATATTCTGAGCTCGGTGAATTCTTGAAGCTGGATGCTACCCTACTTGCACATAGTCCAAGTGAGGATCTCTCCTCTAGCGGGTTATGGACCACCGGTGAATTGTATAGTCCTAGCCGCCTGAGCACAAGGAGGGCCACGAATCAGAATAGTCCGAGATGCCCACACCCATTCCATAGCAACTGGTATCCCGACTCTCAAGACCACTTACTAGGCCACTCAGCCGTTGCCCATGGTTCGCGAACTAGGACGTGACTACAGGAACCCACAAACATGAACCAAATGCATAATGAATTGATGTTTTCCTGCATTTCTCTGTTTTGTTCCCATCGGATCAAGTGGTGTTGGTTCTTTCTGAACATCTGTTTGGAGTTATGCATGTTTCAGCAGCGGGATTCCTCTGAAACTGAAGGGTGTCTGGAGGGGGTGGGAGGGGGAGATGTTCCAACATCCGATAGGATAGTCGACTGGTAGATAACCTTAATAAGATATAAATCTGGAATTCCACTTGTTGAAGGTCAGATTTTCCACAGGTCGTGTGGATTAACTCTGAGTTATCGTTTGGATCAATAGTGTCCGATTTTCAGGTTTTTCAAACATTATTTTCTGGTGTTCGTTGTCCGCGAATGTTACACTACATTTTCATTCCTTGAAAGACAATAATTAACAATTTCAATAAAACTTTACCAATCACGTTATGCACTCTGGCTGCATAAAAAAAATGCGAAAAGTTTTATTTAATAAATAATTTAATAAATATATTATTGTGATTTACATTGAATAAATATTTTAGTAAGAACATTTTTGCTCCTCATTTGAAGTAGTTATGCTCTACTCTGAACCCTATCGATTGGTCGCTGAAGTGACAGAAAAAAATCTCGCAACGACCCCAAGATCCAAGAGTACGATATTGCTCTACAGAAGCAGCCGAGGCAGATGACCAACGATGGAATGGTAAGTTCATCTCAAGGAAACTTGCAAGGAAGAACGACAAAGGTCTGAAAATCCCTCCTTGACCAAATATTCCGAACGCCGCAGCTTCTATAAAGTAATGGATTCTCTAAAATCAATTCACTAAAATAATTATTCGACGATAAATGGGCAGCGTGTAAATCATTTCTTGAAGACTCCTCGTTCTGCTCATGAAATGCTGCATAATTGCTTCCTTGTCTACTCACCGAGAATGGGCATAAAAATGGGGAGACTTAAAGCAGGACGACTGTGAGTAGTGGCACTAGGTCAGGCTGATGGATTGGTAGGCCCTCACCGAGCCGGTCTCCAGGTGACCTCAGGATACACGCGACTCCCTAGAGACCCCGTTCAGCCGGAGGGAAAAACTTCCAATTGGAACATGTCACTAAGAATTATGTGGATACGTGGGTCCTGGTGTGCCTTTCTTCCTGAATTACGAGCCTCATATTGATTTAAACTTGGTAATATAAATTAAAGTGCATGATGCTCCTGTATTGGGCAATATGCAAAGAGTTTAACGTCATATTTATGAACTGAATAAAGAAAGGAATTGAAAAGATAAACTGTTAAAATATTCAATGTTAATACTACATTACTTTAGTGTGAAAATAATTACGAATCACAAATAAGAACCTTTATATTTTTTATTAGTTGTTTAGAAATACAATGTTAATGCTTGTTCGTCTCACAAATTCCTATGGCGGTTTTTGGAGACCTTGAAACGCTGGAATTGTTCCGTATGATTTCGTTTCTGTGCTGGATTATTTGAGCGCCTTCATACTTCACCGTAGTGAGTCGGGATCGAACCTGCAAACATAGGCTCAGAAAGCCAGTGCTCTACCGTATGAGCTACGCAGTAATTTAGAAGCATCACAATTACATACGGCGTAGAGAATGTATCGAATACTGTTCGGAACATTTTAAACCATACAATTTATACCATACATTTTGATAAAAAGAAGTGTTATTTCTCACTCATTAAGACGTTTCACATAATATCGTGCTAAGATGATATACACTGACTGACAGAGCAAATGCAACACCAAGGAGGAGTGGTTCGAAAGGGATGAAAGTTGGGGAAAAAACAGAGACGGCACGGACGAATAATTGATGTTTATTTCAAACCGATATGCAGGTTACACAATGCGCACGGCATCGACTCAGTAGGATGTAGGACCACCACGAGCAGCGATGCACGCAGAAACACGTCGAGGTACAGAGTCAATAAGAGTGCGGATGGTGTCCTGAGGGTTGGTTCTCCATTCTCTGTCAACCATTTGCCACAGTTGGTCGTCCGTACGAGTCTGGGGCAGAGTTTGCAAACGGCGTCCAATGAGATCCCACACGTGTTCGATTGGTGAGAGATCCGGAGAGTACGCTGGCCACGGAAGCATCTGTACACCTCGTAGAGCCTGTTGAGAGATGCGAGCAGTGTGTGGGTGGGCATTATCCTGCTGAAACAGAGCATTGGGCAGCCCCTGAAGGTACAGGAGTGCCACCGGCCGCAGCACATGCTGCACGTAGCGGTGGGCATTTAACGTGCCTTGAATACGCACTAGAGGTGACGTGGAATCATACGCAATAGCGCCCCAAACCATGATGCCGCGTTGTCTAGCGGTAGGGCGCTCCACAGTTACTGCCGGATTTGACCTTTCTCCACGCCGACGCCACACTCGTCTGCGGTGACTATCACTGACAGAACAGAAGCGTGACTCTTCGGAGAACACGACGTTCCGCCATTCCCTCATCCAAGTCGCTCTAGCCCGGCACCATGCCAGGCGTGCACGTCTATGCTGTGGAGTCAATGGTAGTCTTCTGAGCGGACGCCGGGAGTGCAGGCCTCCTTCAACCAATCGACGGGAAATTGTTCTGGTCGATATTGGAACAGCCAGGGTGTCTTGCACATGCTGAAGAATGGCGGTTGACGTGGCGTGCGGGGCTGCCACCGCTTGGCGGCGGATGCGCCGATCCTCGCGTGCTGACGTCACTCGGGCTGCGCCTGGACCCCTTGCACGTGCCACATGTCCCTGCGCCAACCATCTTCGCCACAGGCGCTGCACCGTGGACACATCCCTATGGGTATCGGCTGCGATTTGACGAAGCGACCAACCTGCCCTTCTCAGCCCGATCACCATACCCCTCGTAAAGTCGTCTGTCTGCTGGAAATGCCTCCGTTGACGGCGGCCTGGCATTCTTAGCTATACACGTGTCCTGTGGCACACGACAACACGTTCTACAATGACTGTCGGCTGAGAAATCACGGTACGAAGTGGGCCATTCGCCAACGCCGTGTCCCATTTATCGTTCGCTACGTGCGCAGCACAGCGGCGCATTTCACATCATGAGCATACCTCAGTGACGTCAGTCTACCCTGCAATTGGCATAAAGTTCTGACCACTCCTTCTTGGTGTTGCATTTGCTCTGTCAGTCAGTGTAAAAACTCCTTGAATATACAGGTGTGAAAGAAACATATTTCCCTTAAAAACAACTGATCGTGAATGCATAATATTTTTATCAAACAATGTTGCTATTATTTAACCGTCAAGCTTGTGTCTGAAAACATACAATTTTCTTTCATAAAGAAGAGATATGCCAAATACTCTGAAATTTGATGTATATGTCTATATTTTACTGAAAATATTAGGAGTGGGATCCATTTACCATCAAACCATATCACAAACTATCTCAGAATTTGTCCATTGTGTTTTGTATAGCTGATGGATTGATCAGACATACTATACCTAATTTCTGCTTATTTGTTTATATCTTATGGACTTTTGGGTATGTTGGTGTGCACCTTAAATTTTGTATATCTTGAGGTAGAAATTTACAGAAATCAGACCCCATTGTCACAGTGGCTACTCAATGTCTTCTCATAATGCTATTGATTTTACGTCACACTGGCTGGTCTTTTGGTGAGAATGGGGAGGGGTTGGGAGGGAAGCGACCATGCCCATAACTAATGTTAAGCGCCATCCCAGCATTTACCTACTTTTAAAACTGGAAGACCATGGAATATCATCATCAGAGCTGCCGACGGTGAGATTCGAATATACCATCTCCCGAATGGAAACTCGCAGCTACGTGACTCGAACTGCATAGCCAACTTACTGTATTTATCTTCAAGGAAACATTGCATTGATGAAGTCAAACACCTCTCTAGGCAGTACACTGTGGCACCATTCTGGGAGTTATCAGTCGTTCTTTTGTGTCTGTACCTAGGCAGTATCCTGACTGTTCTCAACAAGCTGACAAGATATATCTAGCAACAAGTTTAGAAGTCCCGAAAACATTTCCATAATTTATCTTTCTTTATGCGTGTCGCTTTCTTGTTCGTGGTTCAACGTTTCAGACCGAATCCTTGGCTGATTGGTTCAGAGGATCCTGGTTTCGATTCCCGACTGTGTATGGTTAATTCCTCTGGCACGGGGACTAATATATTGTGCCTTAGCTTACGCCACTTCATGTAATCTCATGTAGACCTAAACCGTTCACCTTAGTTACTATTGTTCTTCAGGTACCCTTTTTTCCTTGGGCTACCTGCATCTGCTGCTGGAAAACCTAATAATAATAATAATAATAATCATAATAATAATAATAATGATAATAATAATAATAATAATAATAATAATAATCTGAATGAACCCCAAAAATTATTACATAAAGTTCTATTTATAAAGCAAATGTTTTAAAACGTATAATACACATTTTATACTATCCGCTCTTCTTTTAATATTGTTCTTCATAAGATATGGAGAGAATTAAGAAGTTGTGTGCTAACCCTATAGGCTTGATTGGTATGGTTAGAAAGGCATGAAATAAAAATAGCACTTGTCCAGATACTGAAAAAGAGTTCTAGACATGGTGAAAAGTGGTGTACGTGAAATTAGTAAAATATGTGCGAATTTTGATCAAGCTGTTAGTTTAATATCAAATAAGTCAGCGTGAAACACAGTCGTGCCATTAATTTTGTGAATTTAGAAAAATATCACGTCTGTACGTGCGAGAGTGTAATGTATCATTCCCGCAAATGTCACAATGGCTGAGATGCAAGTTATTGTTGCGCAAAGTGTTTGAATGAAAGCTGCAGCATATGAAGAGGACGTTCTGGGTATCCGATACTGACAAAGCCTATAGAGAACTATCACCTGCTAAAGTTATCGGTGACTTACCATTCTGCTCAAATCTGCTGTTTAGTGTCTCCTATAACAGTTCTTCGCCGTTCATTATTAAATTGATTCCACGTTTTTGGCCATCTTCGAAGGTTACCATTTGATGAACTTTACCAAAACTGCGACTGACAGAACATACATACATACATTATCATTATAGACTGTTATGCCTTTCAGCGTTCAGTCTGCAAGCTTCTGAGAATTAACTAAACGTCGCCACAATCCTCGATTTGCAACTAGTGTTGTGGCCTCATTTAGTTCTATACCTCTTATCTTTAAATCGTTAGAAACAGAGTCTAACCATCGTCGTCTTGGTCTCCCTCCACTTCTCTTACCCTCCATAACAGAGTCCATTATTCTCCTAGGTAACCTATACTCCTCCATTCGCCTCACATGACCCCACCACCGAAGCCGGTTTACGCGTACAGCTTCATCCATCGAGTTCATTCCTAAATTAGCCTTTATCTCCTCATTCCGAGTACCCTCCTGCCATTGTTCCCACCTGTTTGTACCAGCAATCATTCTTGCTAATTTCATGTCTGTTACTTCTAACTTATGAATAAGATATCCTGAGTCCACCCAGCTTTCGCTCCCATAAAGCAAAGTTGGTCTGAAAACAGACCGATGTAAAGAGAGTTTCGTCTGGGAGCTGACTTCCTTTTTACAGAATACTGCTGATCGCAACTGCGAGCTCACTGCATTAGCTTTACTACACCTTGATTCAATCTCGCCTACTATATTACCATCCTGGGAAAAAACACAACCCAAATACATGAAATTATCGACCTGTTCTAGCTTTGTATCACCAATCTGACATTCAATTCTGTTGAATTTCTTACCTACTGACATCAATTTAGTCTTCGAGAGGCTAATTTTCATACCATACTCATTGCACCTATTTACAGTTCTAAGATGTTAGACTGCAGGCTTTCGGCACAGTCTGCCATTAAGACCAAGTCGTCAGCATAGGCCAAACTATTTACTACATTTCCACCTAACTGAATCCCTCCCTGCCATTTTATACCTTTCAGCATATGATCCATGTAAACTGCAATATACAGAATATCAGAATATTTTGTTTACCGATGAGTCACTTTCTCTGATGTGCCCCGCTAAATGAAAAAATCTGTCACCTGCTAAAAAACGCTTGAGACATGGTGAAATGACGGGTGTTTCGAACGTATTGTATGTACGATGGCGTAGCGTTAAACGCAATATAAGAAAACGTATTCTGGGAACTTCGGAAGAAAAGTGGATAAATATTACCTTGCAAGAACAGAGATAATAATTCCGTGTAATTATGACAGCCAGCTCTTCTTAGGTTTCACTTTCCTCTTTTCTTATCATCATCATCATCATCCCATACCCAGACGCCCAGCAATAAAGCCATGCGCTGAATAAATAAATTCTCACATAGAGAGTTGCTCCACTTCCTTCTTATGGCTAGGTCTTCGCTCTACTGAGCGCGTATAAAGTGTATGATTGTGAGTTCTTCATTTTCACTCCCTACGTGGCCGTTTTCCTGCTCTTGTAGATTCTTCGAAGGTTCGAACCACTTACTTTTCCTTCCTGATCGAAGTAAAAATGCAGTTCGAACCACAATGTCGGCAGCCCTAAAGATGATTTTCGGTGATTTCCAAGTTTCATACCAAGCAAATGCTGGTGCTGTATCCTAATCAAGGCCATGGTCGCTTCATTCCCCCTCCTAGCCCTTCCCTATCCCATCGCCGCCATAAGACCTATCTGTGTCGGTGCGATGTAAATCAGATTGAAAAAATGTTAAAAGACCGAGCTCGATAGCTGCAGTCGCTTAAGTGCGGCCACTATCCAGTAATCGGGAGATAGTGGGTTCGAGCCCCACTGTCGGCAGCCCTGAAGATGGTTTTCCGTGGTTTCCCATTTTCACACCAGGCAAATCCCGGGGCTGTACCTTAATTAAGGCCATGGCCGCTTCCTTCAACTTCCTAGGCCCATCCCATCGTCGCCATAAGACTAATCTGTGTCGGTGCGACGTAAAGCAAGTAGCAAAAAAAAAAAAAAAGGTTAAAAGTGAATGGGTGCCTAATTGCACTTCCCCTTAAAAATTAATGACCACAACCATCATTACTTTCAAATATTCAGTGTCAAAACCATTACCCCCTTGCCATCTCTCTACATGTTTATTCACGTTTCTCCTTTCTCTTTTTCCACACCCTCAAGGTGTTAAATCAATTAATTTATCATAGTAAATTTTTGCGGGCACAGTAGAACTAATACGTAGCCTTCAGAAGAAGATGAATGAATTCATGTTAAGATTTCATGTGTCATTCTGTACCTTTTGTTGCCGATATTCTCTCAAGACCTCGGCATTGTAAGCAAATACTTAGGATCCTTGTCTGTCTCAGGGGTTTGGGGCGCGCAGCTGTCAGCATGGATTTGGGAGACATTGTGTACGAACTCCACTGTCGGCAGCCCGGAAGATGGATTTTCATGATTTCCCATTTTCACACCAGGCAAATGCTGGGACTGTACATTAAGGGGAGCCACGGTCGCTTCCTTCCCACTCCTAGTCCTTTTCCATCTCATCTTCGCCATAAAACCTACCTGTGTAGGTGCGACGTAAAGTCATTTCTAAAACAAAAATCTCAGGAGGTGGTATTATTCTTGTAGTCACTTCATCGTATGATCGACACTGTACGAAGGACATCATAACGACATAATTAAAAGAAAAGGGAGCTACCGACTCATATTTGTTTAAAATGGTACTGAAAATTTAAGGGAAATTATAACGAAATATTTTACAATGAGCTTCATGAAATTTACATTAAGTGGAAACAGGAAAAACAATAAACACAACAAATTACAACCTAAAACGACTGATGAAATACATTCGTTTCCTCGCACTTTTACTTTCTCGGCCTTTCTATTAGATTATCTCGACTTTTAAATACCACCCGACTAAATATAACCTAAAAACTAAAGTCATATTTCAAGAGAAATTGTAGGTCGAATGGCTTTAACTCAAGAAAACTTTCGCGTACGATCTCTAAACTTTTATGTCTGTACAGAAGGTCGATCGGGATCTCTTGGGACGATGTTTGAAGGGCAATTAGTTTATGAATACCCATGTCTCTACCAATAATCATGCCTATTTGGAAAGCCAGCATTTCTAGCTAATTCAATTGCAGCAGACGTTTTCGCGGAGTTAGCATGTACCTCTTATTCCACTCCTCCTGTCAGACTTTCCAGAGGCCATTGATAGTGCGTTGATGTCTATTTGCCAAGGCCTTTAGGAGTCTAAATGCACAGAAGTCCATGGGTGACTATCGGGTACCTTCACCGGAATATCAGCAAACGGAATTGCACGGATTCTAGTTTTCATTTCCATACTCTCTAAGAACAGAGGAGTCGAACGAGAGGTGTGGATGGATGCTTTATCTTCATGTACCCATATCTGATTTTTCGCCTTCCTTGCTGATAGTATGTAGGATTCACTTTCACATTAATAGTGACACGGCGAATGGTTAACTTGCCATCGTAGCAGTATCCAGCAATGGTCATGAAATCCCTTGGAAAGCTTTCCTGGCATTCTTTACACAACTTCTTTTCTGTCCCTAGGGCGGTAGTAAATCGAGCTGGTTTTTTTTTTACAATCACTAAGGTATACATATTCTTCGTCTAATGTCACCACATTTTCCCATCTGTCCCCTTCCAAATAGCCCTCCCACAGCTTTCTTGCGTTAATGCGATGTTCCGAAATGTGACGAGACAACAGCTTGTGAACTCGGGCTTATGCTGCTTTCCTAATTGCAACCCCTTGTCGATTATGGTGTTAACTGTTGGAACATACATCCACAACTTGGGTGTGCTAGTCTTTTGGAGGGCAGGGTTAACACCTAAGAAAAAGCCTTCGCTTTACTCACCATTTCTGGTGTACGGCTGGTGGCCCGTCGTGGATTTGCCAGTTTTTTCCCATCTGCAATTAAGTCCAGTCGGACTTTTCCTTTTCTATTCAATACACCACTGTTCTCGTTCTTTAATATCAAGAAATCACGCTTCTTCCACATTCCTTGGATTGCAGAATAGCTTGTATTTAGCATCTGAAAGGGCTGTTTGGAAGCCCTCCCAGTAAGGGTCCATCCGCTTCCGCATCGTTGCAGGTTGCAGCTAATGTCACGAAAAGAAACTCTACATACACGTCTACAGTACTGATGTGAATCATCACTCCCCGTTTTGACGTGCTCGAGTTGATAACATTGCCGCTAACGGCCTTCAGACTCGTAACCAGAGTCCCGAACCACCTTCTGTATAAGGTTGTCGAACGATGAAATATCACATATGATACCGTAACAATCACCGCATGAGCCCTTCGTTTAAGACGCAATGACCACCCATTCAGCTTGAAAAAGTCGTTAAAGTATTGGCCATCATTTAATGAAGTAAAATGCGCACCTTAACAAAGCATAGCGCTTCATACTTCAATATAAATAACTGAGATACGAAAATGTGACTGCATTATTTTAAAGAAAATTAACTCCATGAAATAGGATAACTTAAATAAGCTCATGAAATACATTGCGTGCAACTGCACAAGTAAACAAATTCAAAAATATTTACGTTAATATCGCACAAGCTTTAATTAAATAATTGTAGTTATAACTCTGAATACGGACAATTATGTGATCGTGCTAGCATGATAATATTCAAGAAAATTTAATGCTGTGATGACAAGTTAGTAGTCACTTTATTAACAGCAAACAACGTATTGCTAACACTATCATGTCTGAAAAGAAAGGTTTTACAATCATTAACTTGCTACCTTAACATCCATAAACTAACCAAAACACCATCACTGGTGGAATCTTACTACATCAGCCTCGCAGATATTCAATTCAAAACGACAAAACTGAACATAACACTATGTAATAATAAACTTGAAATACACGACATGCAAGCTACTATGACTTGCAAATACACACATGAAAAATAATCATCACGTATATAACGTAGATGAGTAGTCATAACCATTCAATATCAGCTGAGGCGTCACTAAGGGAACCTATCTGCATCTGACCAGGTTATGCAACACTAAATCGGAAGGCATGCCTTGTTGAAACGTTTAAGATCATCTTACATGAGCTATAAAATAAATAACGCCACTAAAGTCATTCCTTGACCCAACATAAACCACTAACAGCCTGAAACCTGTACATCACATCCTCCTTCTATCAACAAACAAACCCCATGGCACTACAGCCCTTGAAGGACCTTGGCCTACCAAGTGACCGCTGCTCAGCCCGAAAGTTTGCAGATTACCAGGTGTCGTGTGGTCAGCACGACGAATCCTCTCGGTCGTTATTCTTGGCTTTCTATACCGGGGCCGCTATCCCACCGTCAGATAGCTCCTCAGTTCTAATCACGTAGGCTGAGTGGACCTCGAACCAGCCCTCAGGTCCAGGTAAAAATCCCTGACCTGGCCGGGAATAGAACCCGGGCCTCCGGGTTAGAGGCAGGCACGCTACCCTTACACCACGGGGCCAGCACCCTTCTATCAACAACTCACAAAAATTACAATAATACTAGAGCCAAGAAATATCTTCCAAGTCCTATCATAGTCCTTGTCCAACTCATTTATATAATATATCCATTCAGTCAGCATCTTAATTCGAATGAATGCGGTAATACAGTGACGCCGTATTGAGCCCACAACTCTACGTTGCTGAAATGCCAACTAAGAGATGGAGAAATAAAACGCGCATCCATATTTTTATTGCAGTCGCACCTCGTGTTCCGTGGGTGTCAACTCACAGCGGGAGGTGATCCCCCAAAACATCGAACGAGGTCGGAACATCTCGAAAGACCTCGGGTAATAAATGATGAAATTCTGGCTAATAACCCTCATTGTGAGAGATTTCGGCACTGTCAGTAACGAATAAATTATTAATTAAGAATTTTGAGACACATTCGATAGAGCTAATTTCACAGGTTGGAAATGTATTTAATTATGCTCGGAAAGAAGTTAGCATCGATCCTGACAGAGTGGAGTACACGTATGAAGGACGTACGGAAAAAATTCCCGGGAACCATCGTACAGGAAATTAATTGTTTATGCCCGTTAAAGAAACAGGAAATATCAGCGAACAAACCATCGTGACTGTAAAAATAGGCGGAATCTCTGGGGTGAGTCTCAAAGAAATAGGTCCAGCGGTCATCAAGTGGAATGATTGCACAGCAGTAGATAACGCCACGCAGCGCGTCTCTAGATATTTCTTAAATACCCCGTCCACAACCGAAACAGGCAGTCATCATTCAGTTGTCCGAGAGGGTGAACCTACGTCGAATGATATTAAGAAGAGGATTTCTAAAATTAAAGTGTGTGAAGTAGACTTGGGGGATCTTAAAAGCCAGTTGAATTCAGGGATAAATGTTTTACAAAGTGGTAATTAGGAGCGACGACTACTTAGATATTGAAACATTGTATTTACGACATCCATCCAGTTAGGTGGGAATATCATAATATTTGTAGGATTCCTGAACTTCTGCGTAGGGAATTATTGCGGACAAGGTTATTTTGATAATCGGTAAGGGAAGACTGTTGGAGTCTGGCAGAGATAAGCCTTTGTCTCACGATCATTCACATCTGTGGGGCACGTGGTAAAAAGGAGGCGGTAGTTTTCCACAAACTGCATTAGTGAATACTCGACACGACGTTGTGTGGTTTAATTTTTGTATATGTGTATAGAATAAAATTTCTCGGTCAGTTCATTATTTCAAGAAAATTCATGTGTGTTCCTTCAAGACGATTGTAGAATCAGTGTATTTATAAGGTAGTATTTAAACGAAGAATGCCCCCTACCATTATTAGGGGCTAAGTTTAGAGGTGCCTGGCAAGCCAGATGAAGCCAAGATAACGCCGCGTCAAGCGGCAAAAGGACAGGTCTGTCTAATTGAAATATTATGTGTTTGTATTTAGAGATTTAAATGCTTGTCTTTTAAATTAATTGATAAACCATAACGCAGCGTTGTATATATGGCGTCTGTAGAATTAATTATGCTGCTATGACGATGATGTGTCTTGTCGTTATTCCATTGTGAAGGCGAATTGTTTGTCATTTATGCCAGCGTGCGAGACGTTTAAAGTTCTTTAAAAAAGTGAAGTTAAAAATTACAATGAAAATCAATGAAATAATGTTCGGGCCGGTAAAACCTATAATAATGATAACGATAAAAATAACCGTTATGAGTGTCAAATAACAACGTATCCAAAATTAATAATAATAATAATAACAATAATAATAACAATAGTAATAATAATATTCACGCCAGTATTAAATTAAGATTATAATAATAATGCGTTCAGCAGCTTAAGATTAGCAGTTTATATCGAAATCCAGTGAAGTATGATCAAGTTTGGCATTTTGGGAATTTAAATTTTCTGACACCGTGTATTTGTGATATAGAAAATGACGGCATGCTATTTTACTTCTGATGTCCGGAAAATTTTTGAAAAGTTAAATTTGAGATCATTATAAATTTGTTTGGTTATGGGCTTGCTCGTATGTTCAAGTTTCAAACAAGAAGAAAATGGACTTTAATGGAAATGAAATATTGTGAGAATAATTAGGAAGAAAGTTAAATGCACAGTAAGCCTGTATGTTATGAATGATGTAGAATAAGCAGGACGCCGAGACTAAGAGTTCCCGTAGTTCGACGGAGAGGAATTTTTGTGAAATGGTGTATAAGTTGATGTGTAATACTTCTGAGACAGGCTGTATATGGGAAACGATGTCTTGTAGTGATCCAGAACGATTGAAGAATGTAAGGGTTGTCAATCAATCAATCAATCAATCAATCAATCAATCAATCAATCAATCAATCAATCAATCAATCAATCAATCAATCAATCAATCAATCAATCAATCAATCAATCAATCAATCAATCAATCAATCAATCAATCAGCACTGATCTGCATCTAGGGTAGTCGTCCAGGTGGCAGATTCTCTATCTGTTGTTTTCCTAGCTTTCTCTTAAAGAATTGCAAAGAATTTGGAAATTTATTGAGCATCTTCCTTGGTAAATTACTCCAATCCCTAACTCCTCTTCCCATAAACGAATATTTGCCCCAATTTGCTCTTGAATTCCAACTACATCTTCGTACTTCTTTTCTACTTTTAAAAACACCATTTAAGCTTATTCGTCTACTTGTTGTATAATTCCACACGAACTCTCCACTGACAGTTCGAAACATACCACATAGTCGAGCATCTCGTCTCCTTACTCCTAAGTCTTCATACCCCAAAGTGTGTAATATTTTCGTAACACTACCCTTTTGTCGGAAAACACTGAGAACAAATCGTACTGCTTTCCTTTGAATTACTTCCAGTTCTTGTATCAAGTAGTCCTGCTGAGAATCCTATACACAGGAGCCATACTTTAGTTGGGGTCTTGTCCTCTCCTTACATCCTTACAACAATCTCTCTCAAAACCATGTTGAGAAATCTGTATCCTTTCTTGACAACGTCGTTAATATGATTACCACAACATACCCTGCCCTGTAGTATTCGTTAGTTTCTCGTCAAACAATCAGCAGTAACAACGTTAATATTGCGGGAATTACCCCCAGAAGACCAGAGATGAATCCTAGTCGAGATGTGATGCTCGCCATGCCAGTTGTTTCTCTTCTATCTGACTTAACGTTTGTGGGAATTTTAATATACTATAAATTGCCTTGTGGGTGGGGACAGTAGAATAACACCCACGATATCTCTTGCCTGTCGTAAGAGGCGACTAAAAGGGGCTACAGGGACTCTTAACTTCGGAGCGTGGGTTGGCGACCACGGGGTCGTTAGCTGAGCCCTAGCATTGCTTGTGCCAGGCACCCCACTTTCATCTGTTTTACCCGACCTCAGTTGATCAACTCTTGTTCAGTTCAGACCCAGACCGTATTAGGACACAACGCGTAGGGAGTCTTTCATTTTCATGCCTGTAGTGGACTTTGTCTTTCTTTGGCTGATACCTTCATTTCTATAATTGTCGGATCCCCTCTAGCCCTCCCCCCCCCGATTAGTGTCATCGAATGATGATTGCCCAGTTGTACGTCCTCTTAAAACAATATTCAATACCACCTCTGTTGAAACAATGGTGCGGCACCTCATTCTCTATGCGGTCCGTCCATAATGTTTTAAGTAGCTGCTGAAATTATATCCTAATTTGAAGGGGGTATGCGAAGTAGCTCCTTTGGGAAGAGCTTTCGCATTACTGGCCATCCGCATGGTCGTTTGCAAGACTACTTTTTATTTATTTATTCTCTCTCGACCGCGCGTCAAAATTTATTTTTTATTTTATTATCTCTCCGTTTTCTACCTTGAAAGCCTTGCAGGCGGCCATGGACCGGGGGTGACACTGGCTCTTGAGCGGCAGTGGTCTAGCGCCGGGAATGTCTTGGTATGACCGCGACAGGGTAACCAGTGCCGAAAGGAGATATGGGATTGCCTGGTGGGTTTAGGGAGGTTTCTCATAACTTCTCCTTTACGGAGGGGTGGAAGTAGCTGGCAGAAGACTAGCCTTTGCACCTCAAGTTATTCTGTACTCTTGTACTAGGCTATGTTCCTGCGTTAGTACTCGCTTGTCGGTCATTTGTCCAAACAGGTAGGTCACCACGGGCTGTGAGGCGGGGCGGAGCCTCACGTCACCCCCCCCCCCCAAAAAAAGACACATACTAAAACAGCTCTAGCCTCTTTATCTCACCTAGAAAAAGGCAAACCTTGTCGAGTTGGGCTGAGTGATGACCGTCCGACCAGGCCTCCAGTGATTTCCATCTCTTCGGATAATTGATGAAGCACAGGAATGAACGTCATGACGTGGCTTTAGAAACTGGAAGCAGAGTTCTGTCTTGCCAACATCGATGTCTTGATGTACAGGAAAAAGATTTTGGATGAGAATAGTTAGTATGTTGAATGGCAATGTGTACTACCATGTATTATTTTATCTGCCTGTAAAATAAAGTTTCTACGTGCAAGATCTTGTTTCCTTATTTTTTTAAAGGTACATTGTACTTATAATACATGTTGACCGTCATCGTTGAAGGGTCTACCTTACAAAGGCTGCACCACTCTTAGTAATAAGCCATATAAAATACACACCCTGGGGTGTAGAAAATTCCATGCACTTGCGGCAAGGTATACATTGGCCAAAAATTCCGGTTCCATTGGTACTCGTATAAAGGAACACCAACGTAATATCCGTCTCAACCAGCCAGACAAATCAGCAATAGCTGAGCACGCCCTATCAACGGGTCATGGCATCGTGTACCAAGATGTTATCCTTCTACTAACATGTTTTTATTCCTTCCTTGAAGAAGAAGGTGAGCCTCCTTGACGGTCACGCCGTCTCTCAGACCAGGAGAAGCTTGGAGGAAGTGAGGGGGAGGCGTTCGTTGCCTATACTACGAACTGACTCGGCGTTCACCTTAGTGCAGGAGAATGGAAAACTACTGAAAACAACTTTCAAGACAGCCGAAGGTGGGGACCAGTCCCTCTCCGTCTCTCGAATTCAAAGGCCTAGTGCCGTGGCCATCCCTCCTCTGTTCAGTTGGCCGGTCGGAGTGCAGAGTTGTCGGACCACGGGCCAGCCGTGGCCACTTGTTGGCCCAGACTCACCCTGCATCCGCCGACCAGATGGTTGTGTCTTGATTGCGAACAGTCCAGATTGCGAACAAGGCAAAAACCGTCCAGATTCAGAACACCTAAATATACCTTGTCCAGATTGCGAACAAGAGGTTAGTGTTGACGTGATATACATAAAAGAGATACAATTTTCAAAACAGTTTCATGTGTAATTTTTGTTCTAGTAGTATTAACATTAGCTGGTACATAGGGATATTTTAGATAACCTAACCATATTAAAAAACATCTTATTGAAAATGTTTAATAATTTAGTTTGCCTCCTCTGCGAACCATGTGACCTTGCCGCGGTGGGGAGGCTTGCGTGTCCCAATGATGCAGATAGCCGAGCCGCAGGTGCAACCATATCGGATGGGTATCTGTTGAGAGACCAGACTAACGAATGGTTCATCGAAAGGGGGGTAGCAGCCTTTCGGTAGTTGCAAGGGCGGCAGTCTAGATGATTGACTGATACGGCCTTGTAATAATACTCAACATGGCTTAGCTGTGTTGATACTGCTACACGGCTGAAAGCAACGGGAAACTACAGCCGTAACCACCTCCCGAGGACATGCAGCTCTCTCTGTATGAATGATGGACTGATGATGGCTTCCTCCCGGGTAAAATATTCCGGAGGTAAACTAGTCCCCCATTCGGATCTCCGGGTGGGGACTACACGAGAGGGGGCGATCACCAGGAAGATGGATACTGACATTCTGCGAGTCGGAGCGTGGAATGTTAGAAGTTTGAATCGTTGTGGTAGGTTAGAGAATCTGAAAAGGGAGATGGATAGGCTAAAGTTAGATGTAGTTGGTATAAGTGAAGTACGTTGGCAGGAAGAACAGGATTTTTGGTCAGGCGACTACCGAATTATCAACACAAAATCAAACAGGGGTAATG
Organism: Anabrus simplex; assembly: GCF_040414725.1. Lineage (NCBI taxonomy): Eukaryota > Metazoa > Arthropoda > Insecta > Orthoptera > Tettigoniidae > Anabrus > Anabrus simplex. Next base: position 192,728,376 of record NC_090267.1, on the reverse strand, counting down.
CAGGAGTTGGTTTAATAATGAATAAGAAAATAGGGCAGCGGATAAGCTACTACGACCAGCATAGTGAAAGAATTATTGTCGTCAAGATAGACACCAAACCAATGCCCACCACAATAGTGCAGGTCTATATGCCTACTAGTTCAGCGGATGATGAAGAAATTGAAAGAATATATGAGGAGATAGAAGATTTAATACAATATGTCAAAGGCGACGAGAATCTAATTGTGATGGGAGACTGGAACGCAGTGGTAGGCCAAGGAAGAGAAGGTAGCATAGTAGGAGAATTTGGATTGGGACAAAGGAACGAAAGAGGAAGTCGGCTGGTTGAATTCTGCACTGACCATAATTTAGTCCTCGCCAATACTTGGTTCAAACACCACAAACGACGGCTGTATACGTGGACGAGACCTGGAGACACTGGAAGGTATCAAATAGACTTCATTATGATTAGGCAGAGATTCAGAAACCAGGTGTTGGATTGCAAAACTTTCCCAGGAGCAGACGTGGACTCTGACCACAACTTGTGGTCATGAAATGCCGTCTGAAGTTGAAGAAATTGAAGAAAGGAAAGAATGCAAAAAGATGGGATCTAGACAAGTTGAAAGAAAAGAGTGTGATGTATTGTTTCAAGGAACATGTTGCACAAGGACTAAATGAAAAGGCCGAAGGAAACACAGTAGAGGAAGAGTGGAGAGACATGAAAAATGAAGTCAGTAGGGCTGCTGAAGAAATGTTAGGAAGGAAGAAAAGATCAACTAAGAATCAGTGGATAACTCAGGAGATACTAGACCTGATTGATGAACGACGAAAATACAAGAATGCTAGAAATGAAGAGGGCAGAAAAGAATACAGGCGATTAAAGAATGAAGTGGATAGAAAGTGCAAGGTAGCTAAGGAAGAATGGCTGAAGGAGAAGTGCAAGGATGTCGAAGGCTGTATGGTCCTGGGAAAGGTAGATGCTGCATACAGGAAAATTAAGGAAACCTTTGGAGAAAGGAAATCTAGGTGCATGAATATTAAGAGCTCAGATGGAAAGCCACTTCTAGGGAAAGAAGACAAAGCAGAAAGATGGCAGGAGCATATCCAACAGTTGTATCAAGGTAATGATGTAGATAATTTCGTTCTGGAACATGAAGTGGCTGTTGATGCTGATGAAATGGGAGACCCAATTTTGAGGTCAGAGTTTGACAGAGCTGTGAGTGACCTAAATAGGAACAAGGCACCTGGAATTGATGATATTCCCTTTGAATTACTGACTGCCTTAGGAGAAACCAGCATGGTAAGGTTATTTCATTTAGTGTGCAAGATGTATGAGACAGGAGAAGTCCCATCCGATTTTCGGCAGAATGTTGTTATACCTATTCCCAAGAAAGCTGGTGCTGACAGGTGTGAAAACTACCGCACTATTAGTTTAGTATCTCATGCCTGCAACATTTTAACACGTATTATTTACAGAAGAATGGAAAAACAAGTTGAAGCTGAGTTGGGGGAAGATCAATTTGGCTTCAGAAGAAATGTAGGAACACGTGAAGCACTCCTGACTTTACGTCTGATCTTAGAGGATCGAATCAAGAAGGACAAGCCCACGTACATGGCATTCGTAGATCTAGAAAAGGCATTCGATAATGTTGATTGGACCAAGCTATTTATGATTCTGAAGATGATAGGGATCAGATACCGTGAACGAAGAATTATCTACAACCTGTATAAAAATCAGTCTGCAGTGATAAGAATCGAGGGCTATGAAAAAGAAGCAGCAATCCAGAAAGGAGTGAGGCAAGGCTGCAGTTTGTCTCCTCTCCTTTTCAATGTTTACATAGAACAGGCAGTAAAGGAAATCAAAGAGAAATTTGGAAAGGGAATCACAGTCCAAGGAGAGGAAATCAAAACCTTGAGATTTGCCGATGATATTGTTATTTTATCTGAGACTGCAGAAGATCTCAAGAAGTTGCTGAATGGTATGGATGAAGTCTTAGGTAAGGAGTACAAGATGAAAATAAATAAGTCCAAAACAAAAGTAATGGAGTGCAGTCGAACGAAGGCAGGTGATGCAGGAAATATTAGATTAGGAAACGAAGTCTTAAAGGAAGTAGATGAATACTGTTACTTGGGTAGTAAAATAACCAACGATGGCAGAAGTAAGGACGACATAAAATGCAGACTAGCACAAGCAAGGAAGAGCTTTCTTAAGAAAAGAAATGTGCTCATTTCAAACATTGATATCGGAATTAGAAAGATGTTTTTGAAGACTTTTGTGTGGAGCGTGGCATTGTATGGAAGTGAAACATGGACGATAACTAGCTCAGAAAGAAAGAGAATAGAAGCTTTTGAAATGTGGTGTTACAGAAGAATGCTGAAGGTGAGATGGATAGATCGAATCACGAATGAAGAGATACTGAATCGAATTGGTGAGAGGAGATCGATTTGGCTAAATTTGACGAGAAGAAGAGATAGAATGATAGGACACATCTTAAGACACCCAGGACTTGTTCAGTTGGTTTTTGAAGGAAGTGTAGGTGGCAAGAACGGTAGGGGTAGACCAAGGTATGAATATGACAAACAGATTAGAGCAGATGTAGGATGCAATAGTTACATAGAAATGAAAAGGTTAGCACAGGATAGGGTGGCATGGAGAGCTGCATCAAACCAGTCTATGGACTGATGACTCAAACAACAACAACAACAATTTAGTTTGAGGTAATCTTACCATTTAGAAGATTATCTTTTTTATTGTATAACGTAACTAGAGGGCTAGTTGTTTATGGTGGATTAGTGGGAGTTGTATTCTTAATAGCTTATTCTTATTCTTATTTTTTGTATTTCTTTTTTGCTAATGGCTTTACGCCGCACCAACACAGATAGGTCTTATGGCGACGATGTGATATGAAACGCCTAGGAGTTGGACGGAAGCGCCTGTGGCGTTAATTAAGGTACAGCCCCAGCATTTGCCTGGTGTGATAATGGTAAACCACGGAAAACCATCTTCAGGGCTGCCGACAGTGGGATTCGAACCCACTATCTCCCGGACGCAAGCTCACCGCCGCGCCGCGCGCCCCTAACTGCACGGCGAACTCGCCCGGTATTATTATTATTATTATTATTATTATTATTATTATTATTATTATTATTATTATTATCATTATTATTATTATTCAAAATAATACATAAGAAGTGAAATAGTCAGTTTATTTGAAAACAAGTGGGTTTTTTCTTACGTGCTTTTAACTTTTTCTTTTTTATTACCCAGTATTCCAATTGTGTGTACCAGAACTTGTGTACCAACTGAGAGTTAATTTTTCTGCAGCCCGTCAAATTAGAATTTTGTTCCTATTCAAGTCAACATTTCTAGTCAAGCGAGTTGGGCAAGTTGGTATTTCCCACTTGTTCGCAATCAAGACGACACTGACCAGATGTTCGAGCTCTAACCCACACTAAACACTACGGGTCGGATTATACCGGAAACTGTGGAAATACGTATTTCAACAGGGACACCCTCTGTCACTTACGTAATACGTGGTTGCCAGCCATTAAGGCTTTATATAGGTAGTTCTCTTCCCTGTCCTTTCACTATTATGACTTCTTTCAGATTTTTTTTACAAATTGGTATTCTCATCACGAAATGGTTCACTTTGTGCACAGGAATCCATCAGGTGGCGAACGAGAATACCACTTACTACAGACAACGGTAAAGCATTCTTAAGTACGAGTGATTCAAACCTTCATTCATTTTTTATTGGCTTTACGTCGCACCGATACAGACAGGCATTGTGGCGACGATAGGACAGGAAAGGGCTAGGACTGGGAAGGAAGCGGCCATGGCCTTAATTAAGGTATAGCCCCAGCATTTTCCTGGTGTGAAAATGGAAAACCACGGAAAACCATCTTCAGGACTGCCGACAGTGGGACTCGAACCCTCTATCTCCCGAATACTGGATACTGGCCGCACTTAAGCAACTGCAGCTATCGAGCTCGGTTCATTCATTTTTGGAGAAGTCTTGCTCGTGAAGAGACGAGATTACCTTCTGAAGACGCAGAGCAAAGTTCTCTGTGAAAAAAAGCCCAAAAGCTTATTATCGTATCTACTTACAAACTAGTATTAGCTATGTAATGTCATCATCATTCATTGTGCAAAATTTGAATCACCAGTACACTGTATTTCAAGGAAAGTGTATCGGTAGATGCAGAGTGGGTCTCGGCCCGTAAGAGGCCACGGCTGGTCCGTGGTCTAACAGCTCTGCACTCTGACCGGCCAACCGAGCAGAGGAGGGGTGTTCACGGCTGTCCCGTTGCTCTACGCCTCTGCATTCGGGAGGCGGGACAGGGCTGGACCGCACGGTTGGCACCAACCGTCGGCTGTCCTGAAAGTGGTTTTCCGAGGTTTTCTATTCTCCTGCACTAAGGCGAATGCCGGGACAGTTTCTAGTATAAGCCAAGTCCGCCAACTCCCCCACCTTCTCCGAGCATCTCCTTCACCGTCACAAATCTCCCGGTCTCCCGGCCAGCCTCCCCCTTCTGGGGAGGAATGGAAGCATTTTAGTAGTAGAAGTAGTGAAAAGTGTGTGTTTGGTAGTTACTTACACTAATACATGTATTTCATGTACATCATCCTTTAATTGGTCAGTTTCATTTGTAAATGGTCTGAAGGAATGCCGTTTATCAAGTTCTATTGAATCAAGGGGAAGTATAACTGGGCGTCCATCCTAAGTAAAATATGAAATGTTCCAAGAATGCTTAGAATGAATGTATTGGCCAAAGATATACAAGCACAATAAAGGGCTTGAAAATGAAACTTGTAAACTCCCAAAGAATTTCGTCTTCTACAGTTAGATGGCTCTAACATTGACTTGCTAGCTCACTCTCATGCTCTAAAAACGAACAAAGAACTTAGGAAATTTCATTCTTGTTATTAGTAAACCTTATCCTGAACATTGTTTTTCTGGTTCCTCCTATACTGTAATCTATCAGCCTATCAGCAAAGTCTGGTTCAATTTAATCGGGAAGCTACCCCTTACGGAACTACATAAGCAGGGTACTTTAGGGCCGTTTTGTCTGAATTGCTTCTGTGCCTGGGAGTGTGGCTTGACAGAGGCCTAGGAAGCAGGGGCGCGACCTGCTTGAAGAATATCTAGCGATACAAGGTAATGGCGGAATTTTCCTAAAAGTGTGATAGCACCTGTGGATAGTTTGTGGGGAAGGTTTGAGCCCTTTTCTTTTAATGTAATTTTGTAAACTGGTGGTTGAAATGTAGGATTTTCGGCGAAGTCTGAGGACTCTTGTTTCTATTCCCTACCGGAAAATATGTGATGTAAGGGAAAGAAGAGTGGTGACCCTCTGTCGTCTCCCATTCAACCTTGCAACTGGGTAACTAAAGTTTTCAAACTCTAAATTTTGTAAATCTCGTCCCGGCTTTAAAGGTTCCTCCTTTACTCATCCCCTTGTAGTATGGGATTAACCTCCGTATCTTTGGGCCGTAGGCCCACTTAGGTTTTAATAATTTGTATATGGAGTGTTAGAGTTTCGTCTCCTTGCCTTTTGTTAACGGCCGGTTATGTGCAACCTTTTCTCTTTTACTCTTAAGGCCATGTAGTATGGGTAATTATGCCCCTGTTTATCCTGTATTATCCATAAGGCAACTGTTCTTCGTTGCAACTCAGAACGCTTAAAAGGCTTGACATTCACAAAACCAACCATAGCAAAGGGGTAACCTAAGTATAGTGGTAGCCAATATCTTGGACCCAGCATACGCCACTGGTTTTCAGAGACGCAAAGGTGCCGGAATTTAGTTCCGTGGGAGTTCTTCTATGTGCCAGGAAATCTACCAACACGAGGCTGATATATTTGAGCACCTTCAAATGCCACCGAACTGAGCCAGGATCGAACCTGCCAAGTTGGAGTCAGAAGGCCAGCGCTTCAACCGTCTGAGCCACTCAGCCCGGCCCGATATTAATTAGTTTTTGCCCTAATTCTTTAAAGCAGTGTTAAACGGTCGAAAACCTTTGACGCACATGAAAACATTCGCGATAGTTATGGTTTGCCTTGTATTGCCGTGCAATACTTGGCGAGATGAGCCAGCAGAGAATTTGCAAACGTGTTTTCTTTAATGAGTTGTACCGAATTTATATGTTAACAGTGCATTTCACGAGTCGCAGGAAACATACCCTGTCTGCTGGTTGTCTGCAGTGACCACAAGCAGGAATTTCTTCCAAACATCAGAACTGAGCCCATATCTCTTAATTAGTTGATATTCACTGCTTTGAATTTTAGCCAGAACGCTGTCCGTCAATTCATGTGTGGCATGGTGAACTTCAGCTCAAAACTGATGGTAAATTCAACCATTCCATCATTCTTTTATACCTCCAAATTCCCAGCCTTTGCTTTATGTAAAGGAGGTCTTACTCATATCTGGATTAATCACATTGCTTACAACGTCAGTAAGGCAAGCAAGGTCATCCCCGCTAGTCGGCAAACTTCACTTCGAACATGCCCTCTCGAACGAATTGCAGCAAACTCGGGCATTTTAGCTTACACGCTCCACTGATGGGTGATGGCGGTTGCATATGTAGCAAGGCACATGTTGCTCCGTCTTGGTTACCCGTCTCAAGTTTGAACAATGCACGCCACAAATTGCTTTTTCATTCTTTGGAAGACAATAATATAAACAATTTCAAGATAATTTTAGCACTCACCTTATGCATTGTGACTGCGTTATAACAAGTTGTGACAAATTCAACTGACTTATCTCGCCTATTTCGTAGACAAATTATCGTGATTACACTGAATAAATAATTTTAGTAAGCACATTTTCGCTCCTCATTTGAAATAGTTTTGCTCTCCTCTGAACCCTATCGATTGGTCGATGAAGTAGCAGAAGAAAACTCGTAACGACATCAAGATCCGAGAGTACGATATTGTTCTACCTAAGCAGCTGAGGCAGACGACCAACGATGGAACGGTAAGTTCAAGGGTTCAGAATGTCTCAATTTTCTAGCAAATCTGTCTTGTCATTCCACACCGACATTCCGACCATCCTCGATACTCACAAATGAAAAGTAAACCAACGTGATGATATTAACATTAAAAAATTCTGAGATAAGAGACGGAAACAAATCTTCCTTTCTATACACCAGAATTCCAACCCTTGTGGTCCAAGAGTATCTATGTACGTTCCATCATCTTTACTTAGAATCGTGTGACGAACTCTTGCCACTCAATCACATGGACCTACGACTTTAAGTGAAATCCAAACCAATGAATCCAAATCACACTTTCACAAATACAGATGGCACACAATGGCCCTTCTCGGACACGCATAAAGAACACTGGGGCATTTCACGGCTCTTCCGAACGCTATCGCAAACTGCCACGTAGCACTTAACAGTACAAAGGTGCTCAAATCCAGATACAACCTGTTACAAAACGTGTAATCAACATCATTAAAACAACCTTGCCTGAATGATTTTTCAAATGGTTCGACAATACAACAGATCAGTCCCAAATCATGAGTGTAGCTTCTAACATTCTGAACCTCAACTTGGGCCTCAATGTTATTCCAAAAATGTATGCCTAACTAATTTATTTCACTCATAGACATTCTGAATCCACTACTATCAAATTTCTTCGACAATTATTCATTTTCTCAAATGGGGAAAAATTAATTTTTAATATTGGTGTTGATGATTAATTTTGATTTAACATGCAATGCAACCCTAAGGACGAATAAAGACTTTCCTATTCCAATTCCTAAAGGGATGTCTATATATTTTAAACAATTGGAACATTTCCTTGGCCATTGAAACATAGACAAATATTCTGAAGTCAAGACAACAAATTATATCCTTTCGATTACAGGATTTAACAATTGTACATATTTTTGCTGCAAATTATCGCCATCAACTTCACCTTTCCGACAACCTCGGAATATGTTTAGCCATAATCACTAATCTTATGACCATTCATGACACACTGGCATTTCAACACTCGTCTTCAGGGCTTTATTCAAAATAATACTATCTTATACTCAGTATAAACACTTCATTTTATTTCGTTTGAAACGTCTTCTTTCCGTATAAGTTGTCCTTCTTGCTGTCCCGAAAACCGCTTGGCACACGTACTCTTTTACCTGTGCACCATATGGCTAACGAAATGAAAACATTTGATCAATAAGAAAGGGTAGATATCTCTCTTGTTGGTGATGGATGAAAATCATAGGCCTACTGTTATCTTTACATACGTTCGCTGTTCAACATATCAGTAAAAGTCAATTTCCATTCCGTTATCGTCGTAAAAAGTGTGTTAGCATTAGAATAACATGTTGGATAAATTCATTTAAGTACTTTTAAGTACTTCGAGATCTTAGCAAGGAACTGGCAAAGATTGTTACGTCGGTGGTTGAAATAAATAAAATATTGACACTCCACAGTCTGAAAATTTGCAAGCTCTTCGAGGCCTACACAAAAAATAGGCTGAGTCTCCTCCGCGTCGTTTTTATGTATACTCCAACTACGTCAAAATATTCGGCAACATTCTGATGCTAACCAAGTATTTTCCTAAATCATGGGATTTTGCAACAAAAAAATTCCACAGTAGTCATAACATTCAGGCGATCCTATTCTTACTATCAAAATAATTTATATTATATTTTAAAGGCATGAAATTCTCATGGTGTTACTCGTACTATTTTTGTCCACTAAGTTATGGGGTCCTTAGCTTAGCGTTCCTTCTGACGCCATTTCGCACTAACCTGTTAGACGAACTCACTTTGATCTCATTTATTCAGGCATAGGATCGAGATGATATTTTACGTGGGGAAATTATTTTTTGATTATCGTAGCCCATCTTTACAATTTGGGTTTTACTTATGCCGAGATAAGTCCAATTTCCTTCTAAAATAGTTTTCGAAGAACAACAATTTACAAAACATTTGATGTCTTCTTGGGCTTGGATAATAAATTTCCAAAACTGCCCATCCGTCCAAGAGGATGACAAATTGTAAACAAAAATTTTCAATTACCGTGACTGGATTTGTACGTCATAAATGTCTTGACAAATACTGAGGGTGAAATGTATTGAATTCTATCCTGAAATCTGTAACAACAACAACAACAACAACAACAACAACGACAATATCAACAACAACAACAACAACAACAGTATTTTTGTTTTGTTTCATCAATCCTCGGACTGGTCTGATAGAGTTCTCCAAACCATCTCAATTTTTCTCTACCCCATCCCACTCTTCCAATATTAGCCTTCCCACTATACACCATCTCACCATCCAGATTCAACCAACAAGTCTCTCGGAGCGCACCAAGTCAGCTCTTTGTGTTCACCTAGGTCATCACATCAACGCGACTTCCATAAACGCACATGTATGCTAATTTCTGCCTTCTGAGTAGAAACCATGAACGTCAGGATATTGCTCAGTTGGCCTGGTTTGAGGTAGGCCTCCACATTATCCTAACCTGGTCCAATATCCGCATTACCACATATATATTCCATTTTATAAATTTCCTAATCTGTTTGTTATAGTGATCTCTTGGTCCCCCTCGGCTACTTTTATCCCATAAGCCTCTACCCAGAGCTAAAATAACAAGTCTTGCAAGTCTCAGAACGTTACCAGCCAACATTTCTCTTCTTCCAGTCAATTATCACCAAATCATTCCCTTTACAACTGCTCGCTTCAGTACTTCTTAGTTTGTAATCCAATCGACCCATCTTACCTTCCATACTGCCACATTTCGAAGGCCTCCATTCTCTTTCTTCTGCAGCTTGTATGATCCATCCATCACTTCGATTAGCGCCACGTTCTACAGAAAGGAGAGTCAGACATGTATTATTATTATTATTATTATTATTATTATTATTATTATTATTATTATTATTATTAGTATTAGCTTGTATAATAACCTTCCCACTCTACACTATATCACCATCCGGATTCAACCAACAAGTCTCTCGGAGCGAAATAAGTCAGCTCTCTGTGGTCATCTAGGTCATCACCACATTAATAATAATAATAATAATAATAATAATAATAATAATAATAATAATAATAATAATAATAATAATAATAATAATAATATAGCAAATGATTTTACGTCACATTAACTACTTTTACGGTTTTCGGATACATCGATGTTCCAGTAAATCTTCTGACACGAGGCTGGCATATATGAGGAATTTAAAATGAGAAACCACGTAATACTACCTTTAGGGCTGCCAACAGTGGGGTTCGAACCCACTATCTCCCGAACAGAAGCTCACAGCTGCGCGACCTTTACCGCACGGCCAACTAGCTCGGTTAAAAACGTTTCCTGAAAGACCAGCGGAGTAGAGAAGTTCGTTAAGCGATCACTGTAAGTTCTGAAGGTTGTTGAAACAAATCCTAGTGCAGTATGTTCTTAAATGTAAGAGAGTCGCTACAGCTGTTAATTCTAACAATAATAATGATAACAATAGTAATAATAATAATTTCCGTCAGGTCAGAAGTTTTCTGCTACTTAATGTGATAGTAGACCGTACTGCCTGCAACTGTCTGGCCGAGGGTTGGGTGGCCAATACCAAACCTGACAACCCATGAGAGAACCAACGGCTTCGGGCGGAGGAGTTCTCTGATGGGAGGCTTAATGAAGCCTTTGTGCAGGAAATGCCTCATAAATTCACTAAAAATACCTCAACGGCAGCAAAGGCGAAGAAGATGGACTTTAGTACGGTGGAGCTGGCGAAGGAGGCAATCTACTGTTCATCGTTATAATGGGCAAGAGGACACGACGGTTCCACATGTCAGTGGGTGACCCCACATATATACTCGTTGGACTCAACACGAAGAGAAATATCAACAAAAATATTACCCCAGATGGTAACCAATCCAACCCCAGTCATGATGGGGCAAACAAGTCATCCGATTCTGGGAATCCTGCACCTTCATATACTTAACCACTACTTCCCTCACACGAACAGCAACAGAAAAATAAAGGAACATTACTTACCTAGGTACAGTGAATAAAAACTTCCTGTTAAATGTAGATATACTCAAATACCCCCTTGATGTGTTGGACAAGTACAACCTCAAGATAGCAGCACTACAGAGACTCGGTTCAGAGATGAAGAGTCAATGGAAACCATATGATACCGGATCTGTAAAGGGAAACTGGGTAAGGAGGTGTTGAAGACCGTTCCACACCTGGATACTGGCTTTGATGCACACCATAGAATGGTCGACCGTATATTAGAATTCATCTCACCCAATGGCAGAACCTCCTCACTATACTTCAAGGCCCCCCAACAGAGCGTACAGTATAGTTAACTTCCTTACACCCACAAACATCACCAACATGAAAGATCTGAAGCAGTAGAGTACTACTGGAACACCCTTGAAGAGACCCTAGACAAGATCCCAAACCACCACACCTCAACGCACAAGTCACTAAGGAGAAGAAATACGGCAAGATAGTAGGCAGTTACCCAGCCCACAAAAGGAACAACAGAAATGGCTAGCGACTCATAGTCCTTTGTGACAAATACAACCTGTTCTTAAAATAACCGCGTTCATGCGATCGCCTAAGAAGGCCATGAACTGAAAGAGTCCAAATCACATACTGGTTGAATTTCAGTTAGACCATGTGGCTATTGACAGGAGATGTCACAGGGAAATACAGAACGTCAAGGTCTTGATAGGAGCCAACCTTGACTCTCACCAGTATCTCTTCCTAGTATAGACCAACCTACAACCCTTGAGGAGAGCACCCTAAACCCCAAAAGTCTCGAGGATACCTATGTTTAACATCCAACGGCTGAGCGTTGAGGATTGCGAGTTCCGGACCACCCTTGAGAAGAATGGACAGAAACAAGGTTGACCTACTCCTGGTGGACCACAGAGTGCGATCAGGTTATAGAGGAAAGGCGTAGAGCCTGAATCAAGTGGAGCCAGCACAAGGATCAAGCTTTCATTGCGCAAAGAAAAACAACAGCAAGCATTATCCCTAAAACTAAGAGGAACTACAACAGGTCTCAAATAAAACAGGCGGAAGAAGACTTCAAGGGAAACAATTCAAGAGATCTCTAAAAGGGACTCAAGAAACAGTCTACCTGATACACGGCCTCCACCCTGCACCTCCGAGGGCCAGATGGGAAACTCCTAATGAACAACAGAGACTGCACCGACACCTTTGCAGAGTACTTCCATAAACTCCTCAACGCAGAAGAACAAGAGAGACTGACCTTCACCGAGCCCACTGTCAGGAACCAAGAGTCTGTACCGCCCAACAGAGAAGAAATAGAGGAAATAATCAAAGGCCTCAAGAACAACAAGGCCTCAGGTGCAGGTGGTATAGTTGCAGAGATGTGGAAGCATGTAGATGAACAGTCCGAGTATCACCCAGATCATCCAAGACATATGGAGAACAGAGGTCTTGCCAGAGGGATGGATCTTAGCCGTGATTCATTCACTAGACAAGAAGGGAAGTAAGCCAGACCTGAACAACTACAGAGGCATCACCCTGTTGTTTGTAACCTATATATATATACTAACAATTACATGCGGCTTCGCGTGGATTTCGTAATTTGATCAGAGTAATCGTTCCTCGGCATTGTACTAAGAGACTATCTGAAAATACACCCAAAAATTGAGTTTCATTTACCCAAGAAATTCTTTTTAAACCATGTTTGTGGTATTACCTTCTGGGGCTAAGACGACCATGCGATATAGAACTGTACATGCGGGAAACAGTCTTCCTTCAAGTCAAAAAATAAATACATGTTTGTATATGTTTAAAGGAGATTCCAAATATCTGTTCCCACATCTGTAACATATTCATTTTTGAGATATACTTAAGTATCCCCATAAAAAGAATTCAACCCCTTGATCAGTACTTCCCCTACCCCCATCTAAGTGTATTTTCCGAAAACAAAAATATATGTTTCCTTATTTTTTAAGGAGATTCCAAATATCAATTTCCCCGTCTGTAACATTTTCAGTCTTTAAGATATGAGTATAAATAATTCAACTACTTTTCACTACTTTTCACCCACTGTTAAGTGCCCTCTCCGAAAACAAAAAGGTACAGGTTCCTGTATTTTTAAAGGACTTTCCAAATAACAAGTTTCTTGTCTCTAGCATGTTAAGTTTTTGACATGGCTTTTAGTGCCTGGAGATCGCAGGACGGGTTCGGCTCGCCAGGTGCAGGTCTTTTGATTTGGCACCCGTAGGCGACCTGCGCGTCGTGATGAGGCTGAAATGATGATGAAGACAACACATACACCCAGCCCCCGTGCCAGGGAAATTAACCAATGATGGTTAAAATTTGCGACCCTGCTGAGAATCGAACTCGGGACCCCGGTGACCAAAGGCCAGGACGCTAACCATTTAGCTATGGAGCCGGACGACATATAATGTAGATATACCGGTACTCATTTTAAAAATTCACCCCGGTTTCCAATTCTTTCCAGCCCCTCAATTGGACTTTCCGAAAGCAAAAAGAAATACGTGTTTCATTATTTTTAAAGGATATTCAAATACCAGTTTTCATGCCTGTACGTCTGTAACACCTTCAGTTTTTGAGATAAATGTATTCTCATAAGAATTATTCTGCTTCTTCTACCTCACTTCTTTCCACCCCTCTCCCGCCTTAAGTGGACTTTCCGAAAACAAAAAGTACGTGTTTCTTTATTTTGAATGGAAATTCAAAATACAAACTTTCACGTCTGTAACAGCTTCAGTTTTTAAGATAAAGTATCTTCATAACCGTATTTCAACTCTTTATTTACTTATTTTCAACCTCAGATCTCTTACGTCGATATTCCGGGGGAAAATGCGTGTTTCTTTATTTTTAAAGGAGATTTCAAATACTAATTTTCACGTCTGTAACATCTTCAGTTTTTGAGATATAAGTATCCTCATGAAAATAATTCAAATCCTTTATCACTCCACCCCCGCCCATTAAGTTGGTTTCCCACCACCCAAAAATGCGTGTTTCTTTATTTTTAAGGGAGATTACAAATACCTATTTCCTCATCTGTAACCTTACGTTTTGAGGCATAAGATTCTCCAGAAAAAGTATTCAATTTCTTACTTCCTTTCACACTCCCCACTGAAGTAAATTTTTCAAAAGCAAACAGTACCGTACTCGTTTCTTTAAAAGAGCTTCCAAATGCCAATTATCACTTCTGTAACTTCAGTTTTTGAGATATATGTATCCTCGTAAAAGGAATTCATCTCATTTATCATCCTCCTCTACCAAGTCGATCCTCCCCTGCAAATACGTGTTTGCGTGTTTCTTCATTTTTAAGCAGATTCCAAATACCAGTTTTCACGTTTTAACATCTTTAGTTTTTTGCTATGTATATATTCTCATACAAATAATTCAACTTTTTCAATCCTTTCACCCCCCCCCCTCCCCAGTTAAGGATCTTTTCTGAAAAGCAAAGAATATGTGTTTCTTTATTTTTAAAGGAGATTCCAAATACTACTTTTCACGAATGCAACATGTTAAGTTTTGAGATATACTGTAGATATGCTAATTTTAAAAAATTCACCCCTTTTTCAGTTGCCTGTAAGTGGATTTTCCGAAAAAAATATTTTGTATCCTAACTTTTACAGGAAATTCGAAATACCAGTTTTCAAATCTGTAATATGTTACCTGTCTTAGATAATTTACAGATATACTCTTTTTAAAAGTTCACCCCCTTTGTCACTCCTGTAAACCCTCTATTCATCGGATCATCCAAAAACACAAAAATACGTGTTTCTTTATTTTCAACGGGGATTCCAAATTTCAATTTTAATGTCTGTAACATCTTCAATTTTTGATATATAAGTCTCCTCATAAAAGGTGTTCAACCTCTTTTCTCCCATTTTTTACCCCTCTTAATGGGATATTTCGAAAACAAAAAGTACGCGTTTCTTTATTTTCAAAGAAGGTTCCAAATACCAATTTTTACATCTGTAAACGTTTAAGTCTTTGAGATATAGATATCCCCATTTTAAATATTCAACCCCCTTTTCACCCCCTTAGCTACGGAATATCCAAAAATGCTCCCTTAGCGAGCACCTACATGTTAATATGAATGTATCCCCTAAATTTCATTTCTTTATATCCAGTAGTTTTGGCTCGGCAATGATGAGTCAGTCAGTCAGTCAGGACAAGTTATTTTATATACATAGATATATATACGTTTTCTCAGAGAAAATAAACACTTCCCCCATAAGGAGGTTGCCCTTGAGAGCAAATTACAGCATACTATATACATATCTTCTCTACAGCCCTCCTAACCGGAGTCACGGAACAGCTGGACTTTCAACTATGTGAATACCGGGCTGGTTTCCGCATCAGTAGGTCCTGCACAGAGCAGATACAAAACATCAAGACCATCCTCACATATAGAAGCCGAGGGTAACACCCCTGGGTAGCCATTATGGTTGATTTTCAAAAGGCATACGATTCAGTAGATAGACAGACCCAGTTCTCTACCCTGCGGGAACTAGGCCTAGATGAGAAGATCATCAGACTGATCCAAGCTACCTTGACGAACACCATCTCCGAGGTCAAGTTCAGGGGTGAGCTTTCTGAGAGCGTTCTCATGCAGACAGGTTGTCAGACAGGGAGATGGTCTGTCTCGCATCCTCTTCAACTGTGTACTAGAGAAGATCATCAGGGAATGAACTGCCATATTGCTACCAGAAGCAGGACTGAAGCTTGGGTACAAGAAAGAAAACCACAGTGTACCCTGTCTAGCCTTTGCTGATGATCTCACCCTACTGGCCAACAACACGGAAGAGGCTACTCACCAACTACAGAACCTCTATAGTATTGCAGAAAAAACCGGCTTGAAGGTCAACCTACAGAAGACGGCGTTTATCACTAATATAACGCAAGCTCCTTCTACAATCACACTATGAAACAACACCATAAGTAGAGTTCCTGCAGTCAAGTACTTAGGAGGATGGATCTCAGCAACAAGCGAGAGCGAAACTTTGACCATAGACACCAGGTGCAACAAGTTAGAGCGGGCCTATCATTCCCGTAAAAGCATCTACACCTCCAAGTAGAACCTAAAGCTGAAGCAATAAAACTCTGTAGTAAGACCCTCTGTACTCTACGCCTCTGAGTGTCTGTTGATGAATCGAAAGGGGCAACTTAGGAAAGTAGAACTTAAAGAGAGGAAGATCTTGAGGAGGATACTAGGACGCATAAGAGAGGAGGATGGCACATAAAGAATCAGGCACAACAACGAGCTCTACGAACATCAGGAACACATCTTCATATATACGAGGAAAAGGCGACTGACGTTCTACGGGCACGTGAGCCGCCTGAAAACCTACAGGCTCACCAACAGAATCCTCCCAGTGGCAAGTAGGGGAAAGACTTCCAAGACCGAGTGGATCACCTCAGTAAAATCAGATCTAGAGGAACTACAGATCCCGTTAAGGACCATAGAGAACCGATCTCAGTACCGACAGGCCATCGTACAGGGAGTCATTCCATTGCCCCTCACAAGCAAAAAGAGAACAGGGACCTCCAAACCTATGTGGACGGATATAAAGAAGCAGGCACACAGCCAGAAAACGAAAGCATCTCGGTACTGGGCCAAGAAAAAACAGAAGACCATAGCTAAAAGTTAAGACAAGCACCGTGGTCTCTAGTAGGCCAAAATGAACCCCCAAATAATAATAATAATAATAATAATAATAATAATAATAATAATAATAATAATAATAATAATAATAATAATAATAATAATAATAATAATAATAATAATTGTTACGGGGTTATCCATGGAAGGCAGAGGTGAAAGAAGGTGCGGGCTGGAATAGGTCTCAACTACAAAATTAAAGTTAGTTTAAAACTTTAACAAAGGTTATATTTTCTTTTCGAAATCAACAAATAACAGATAATAACAGGTACTAAGTAGCAGATCAACAAATTAAGAAATTACAAATTACAGTTCATTACAGGATTTGGGCTTCGAGCCCCGTTTTACATTCCTGAGCCCTCAGCTCACAACCACCAATTACCAAAGGGCAGAAAACCCCTTCATACCAAGGAACACTTGCCCCTAATGAGAATGTCAAGCCTCCTAGAGGCACGCAGAGATCAAATTTGGAAAGAGCAGACCTGCTCTCAATTTTACAAGCCTATCAAAGGCCACAACAAACTTCACTCCTAACTGCCCTCAAGGCACACATACAGTGAAACAGGGGTATCTTGTACGCAACCTACAGGGCCTTCACATGAAGAAAACAAAACTTTGGGTTAATTAAATGGCCCAAAAAACAAATTGAATGGAGGCATAGCTTGCCCTCCAACATGAAATTTCTTAAAACCTAGGTAGCACTCGGCCAGTTATACAGGGGCTAATCCCATACTAGGAAGGTGACTCGTAGAAGGATAATTTATTACATTAAGAAGAGAAGAAAATCGGTTATGAAAACGCAGTCACCTCAAAACAACATGAGTGGGAGCTCGAGAGGATTAAGCACTCTCTATCCCAAAGTGCGGTTAATTTACATGAATATAGTAAGGTTTACATTGAAAAGGATTCGAACCTTCCCCGCGGGTTAAAACTGCTGAGCTAGCAAGAAATAAAGTTCTTAAACGGCCATTACCTTGTTGATGAACTGCTGCCCGAAGAAAGAGGCGCTTCCCGCCCCCTGCGACATAATCACACACTAAGCAAGTTGTCGATGAAGTGGCGACGAGCCATGAACCTCAGCAGTTTTATACGCTCGGGGAAAGTTCGAGACCTTTCGTGAATAAAACAGTCCCGCCAACTACCTTTTATTGGTCGGCTAAAGATTACGTATCAAAACTGAAGAAGAAATCTAGGATTGGTGGAAAATTAATTTAGAAAATTCAGGATTGGCTGAATTCAAAACTGGCGGAAACAGAGATCAATATTGCCAACCCAAAAAATGAAAGAAAGAAATGTAACAAAGAACAAACTTATGGATACAAAATTTCTTCAAAAACAGTTCGTTCACTTCGCACCAGGGTGCCGTATTATAGTTTTTATGTAGTGACATCTAGAAGAGAATGTCCACACTTCTTGCTACGGTGCAAACAAACACAAATCGAAATAGACATAGTTCAGAACACTTCAAAATTTACAGTAGTGACATCTTCCAAGAAACCTTTGATTTAATACAGATTTGAAAGTTCAGAGTTTCTCCTGTAGGGGATACTTTTTAGGCGCACAATTTAAATTTGTGGGGTCGGGGTGTACCAACCGGTACAATAATAATAATAATAATAATAATAATAATAATAATAATAATAATAATAATAATAATAATAATAATAATAATATAAAAAATCACTTCAATTGCCATACATTGTAACAGAGTGTGGTTCATTGGAGAATTATCTCTTAAGAATTGTCTAACGTGCCGGGAAACAACAGCGTGAAGTTCTCACATTTAAATACTCCCAACTGCAATTAATTCACGTTCTCTGGTATCGAACTCACTATAATCAGGAATATGAAAAACCGACTGCGTCACTGAGATTATCGATTCTTCCTCTTCCGCTTTTCCTACACCTGTGGGGTCACGGATACGAACTGTATCACACATATGGATTTAGCCCTGTATTGCGGCCGGATGCCTTTCCTAACATCAACATTATATGGACGGATGGAATCACAATTGTTTGTTTCTCTGGCGGTTGGTTGTGTGGCGTATTGTGTAAATATGAAGAGGAGAGTGTTAGAACAGACACAAACAGCCAGTCCCCGAGCGAAAAAATTAATCAAACGCGATTAAAATGCCCGACCCGGCCGGGAATCAAACCCGGGATCCTCTGAACCGAAGGCCTCAACGCTGACCAATTAGCCAAGTAGTCGGACACTGAGGTTGTCGATTAATAGTTACTAATTTTTTTCTTTCAGTTTTACGTCACACCGACTAAAATAGGTCTTTCGGTGACGATAGGATAGAACGGGGTTAGGAGTGGAGAGGAAATGTTCGTGACCTTAATAAAGGAGCCCCAGAAATTTCCTGGTATGAAAATGGGTAACAACGGAAAGCTATTATGAGGGCTGTCGACAGTGAGGTTCGAACCCTAGCTAACGACCCGAACCGCGCAATGAAACTGGTAATAATGATGATAATAATAAAAATAATAATAATAATAATAAATTTATTCAATAAGTTTTTAAGTCCATGTTACATCCAATGATTCTACGCATTTGTATACACACTTCTTGCACACCATTTACGGTACCAGGACCGCCTCCATCTGGTCCATCATTGTTTGCAAGTCCTCCGTCCACAACTCGTTATCCAATTTGCCTCGTCTGAAGTCGATTAGCACACTCTCACATGTTCTTTTTAGTACAATGGTCTGTAGGTAGGCCTGTAGCTGTTTGCTCACTTCCAATTTGTCCATGTGCTTCTTGAACAAGTTGGTAACTAGCCCGTCCCATGTTATTACCACAGGGACCATCGTCACCTTGGCCCCATTGTACATAAGTGAGAGTTCGTTGGCTAGCATCTCGTACTTTCTTCCTTTAGTGGTTTCGGTCTGTTTCAGGATATTTTTGTTTGTGATTCCAACTTCAATTAATAGGATTTCATTCTTTACAAGGTCATGTATCATCAGATCCGGTTTATTGTGTTCAATGCGAAGCTCAGTCTGTATGATGACGTCTGACTTTATTCTAATTCGCTGATTGTATATGACATTTTCAACTTTATAGTTCTTTATTTTCTTAGAATTATTCAGCCCATACTTTTTGGTGAACATGAAATGCAAGCATCTGACAACATCATTGTGGCGTTTCTTGTAGTCCAAATTAAGCATTCGTCCACATTGTGTTGCCAGGTGATCTAGTGTCTTATTGCCCTGGTTGCAGTGTGGGCACCTCTGGAATATACTCCCATGACTAAAGAAGATGTTTCTGTCTTGTATCTGACAGAACATTCCTTCTTCCTGTGGAGATATATTCCCCCTCATTAGCCATAACGATGACTGTTTTACGTCAACAAATTTCTCCTGTTGTTCACGGAACAATGTGGAATGCATTGACTTGCATCTGTTTTTGTTTCTGTTTAACTACTTTTACCGTGACATCGTTTCCTTCCTCAATTAGGTACTTCCGTTTCAAATGTTCTTCAATCAGTCCAAGATGGGTTGCATTTCTTCTTTCACTTTCTGCGATAAACTTCGTTCTTGTGTTTGTTGCCAAATATTTACATAGTTCTAGTAAAATCAATTCGGCCTTCTCAGAAATATTTTGTAGTCCTCTTCCTAACTCATGTCTTTTCAGGTACAGTCGTTCCATATTACCTGCTGTTCTGACGATATTATGCTCTCTCAAGATTCCTCTCACCTTCAGATCAATGTTGTTAAATTCTTCGTGCTCGTACGGGATCAGGCCAATATAATAGTTAATAGTTGATAACGCGTACTCATTTATTGCTGCAAACAGGTTTCTCGCGTTCAACTTTGTTTGGCATACATTTGTTACCCGTGATTCGATCTTGTTGGCTATGATAACTTTATTCTCGGGTTTAATTACATTTCTCGAGTCTTCTAATATTCCTAGGTATTTGTATCCTTCCACGTCATTTACCTTCTCTCCAAAGATATGGTTCGAATTGATATTGTTCGCTGACTTTTGCTGATTGATTGTAAAACCCATGTTGTTGAGACATTGATTCGTCCACTGGCTCAGCTCGTTCAATGTCTGCACATCTTTGGCGAACAATTTAATGTCATCGATGAAAATGAGGTGGTTGCACTCAATTCTTCCATGTTCATCTGCTTGGATCTTCTCGCAGTTCTTATTTAGAATTCTGCTTAATGATTCCATAGCAATTACGAACAACTTGGGTGATAGAGCATCTCCTTGTAATATTCCTCTATTTATTTTCACGTCACCGACCACTTTATTTCCATATATTAATGTTGTTCTCTGTTTGTCAAGTGTTCTATTGACAAATTTAATGATGTTTTCTGGCATATGTATCTTCCGTAGGCATTCAATTAGGTATTCATGTGACAACGAATCATATGCTTTCTGAATGTCCACCCAAGCAGTACACAATTTATTATTGTACTTTTCATTTATGGTTTTGCTTATAAGTGCTTGTTCCTTAGCGCCTTGACATCGGTTGCGTGTTCCCATTTGATTACTTGAGATAATATTGTTCACGTCACAGAAATCATTGACTATTACCGTGAACACTTTGCTGATTAATTTGAATAAATTTGAAAGGCATGTAATTGGCCTCAGGAGCTGCGGTATGTTTGCATTCGGGACTTTTGGAATCAAATATGTTATCCCAGCATAAAGTTCTTCATCGATCAAGTCTGGGTTTTGGATTATTTCGTGGATTAGTTGTTCTAACCTCTCATGTAGTGCATACATTCTCTTAATAAAGTAATTATATACAAAATCAGGTCCTGTTGCTTTCCAGTTCGCAAGGTACTTTATACAACTGGATATGACCTCTTTTATCTTATCTCTATCCATATCTACCTCCACTTCCGCTGGACTTAATATGACCTGAGGTACAGGGCGCGGACATTTTAATTTAATGCAATCTGGCTGTTTGCTCGTCAGTTTTGACGTTCCATTTTCCTTTAGGCCTACTAGGTGGCAGAGTCAACCTAATCTGTCTTGGGCATCTGGGGCTGATTTTTAACGAATGTTTTCGGGTATAAATAGTTAAAAGGACATTAAATTATTTATTACCGTAAGTATTGTTGTGATGTTTGGGACATCACTGCATATATTCAATTATTGAACTATATAATTAATTGATAAGATGTATATATTTAATCACTGATAGGTCATTTTTAAATTAATATATATATAGGGTTTTTATCACCCATTTCAATCATCATTTCATTTCTTTGTATCGCGGCTATAACGTATTCTGAACGAACAAATAATTGGATAATGTATTTCAACATCATTCATATTAATAACTTGCAGTAAATTTTCCAATAGCCGTTGTGAGGTGACCAGAGTCAGCAGGCTAATTTCAGCCCATTTCCAGGAAATGTACGTTATCAAGGTTACGAGAGATATTACCCTCTCCACCTCATGAAGAGACAGTTGATACATTGTAAACGCCCACTTTTCGAACTTCGCTACCTGACGCTTTATTTCAGCGGGAAAGTTCAGCCTATGGGAATGAACGTAATGAAGCAACGTGATGGATTCACAGCAATACATAGGAGAAGGGATGAGACCTCTAGTCTTACTGGACCATGTGATATGGCTGATGGAAGGAGACTTTTGAACCGATATACTTCGAAGACAAGAGCTGGAGAGGACATTCTTATTCTCACTCATAGACACTGAGAGACCCTTGGAAGACACTCTTACTACGATTCTACGTCTACACATCGGAGAAGATTTTAACTTAGTTCACTTCGCATATGAGTAGTACCGTAGGATACTACTCAAAAGTTACTCTCATTGGGAATTGTTATCTCAATGACGAGAGGTAGTCAACGGGAGACCGATTTCGACTAGTACAGGGAAGGAGAGCTTTTATTATGAATTTAGCTACGCTACTGTTCCGTAATACGGAAGAATACAAGTGTATTCTCTCCATGAACATAACCCATGGTGGTTTTGCATTTAAAATTACGACTCATTACGACTTTATGTAAGGAGTAATGTAGGAAGTGTTAAAGGCAGGAAAAGCATAAGTAGGACTGGAATCCAACAACAGATGAGGCAGCCGGTACGAGAGATCCAACCATCATCAGCTTCAAGACAATAGAGTCTACATATGGTGAACTTATGGCATAAGTTACTGCAAGTCTTCGCGCAACAGTTCGTTTTCTTAGAGTTAATTTCATTCAATTTTTCTTTTGCTTCCGTAAGTTCAGATTTCGTTAATACGCCGTTACGTCACGTTTTTCATCCTAATAAATAGCTATTTTAATTTGTATGTCCTGAAATTATTATTAATGTTCATTAAATTCCAAGTTAGTATACTTAATGATTTGGGAGTTTTTGAGTCTCATTGCGTATTATTATTATTAATTATAAACTTTCGTTTTCAAGCCATAAGCTTGAAGGCTGGCGCCCATGGGATATTGTTTATGGAGAAACAATGAGATATCATTTTTTAATTTTAATATTAAAATGACCCGCCACGTTATAACTTTGTCTAACATCTGTGGGCCGAGTGGGTACGTCACATTGTTTTGAATGCCACGAAGGCCGCAGACTTAACTGAAAGTAATAGGTCTATATGTTGATGAGGGTGTTTTTTAAATTCTTAGAGTTTTCGAACAGATTCATATTCAATCGTCCCACAGTAGTTATTGTTTAAACATGCAATGTAAAACAAAGCAACGGGAAGAGGAGAAATAGCACTTAAAAGAAATGAGTCTCGCCGCAAATTGCTTCGTCCTGAGTGAATGTCAAAAGTAGTCTTGTTTAGAGAAGAGTCCTCTTTCCAGAGCCATTGTCTGTAGTCCAAGATAGCTGGCTATCTCTGAAGGACTTTCTCTTCACGTATTGATCGCCAGTTCGGTATCGGGAGGGAGAAATGAAAACCGCGAGATACTTATCTGTCGACTTCCATCAACACTTGACGCGTTCCACAGGGAACTCCGTGTGGCTTCGTATTCCGAAGGCTTCTGAAGTTGAAGCTAAAACATACGCTCATTCCTCTAACAAAGAAACGACGAAACTTTTCTGAGCATTGATACCGGAGTGAATTTGAGATCAGAGATAATAATAATAATAATAATAATAATAATAATAATAATAATAGACAGGCCGACTGTTTTAGACAGTGGAGGTACTGACTTTCTGAGCCCCTGGTGGTGGATTTCATCCCGGCTCAGTTCTATGGTATTTCAAGGTGCTTTAATGACGCCAGCCTCCTGTTGGCAGATTTACTGGCACGCAAATTAACTCCTGTGTGACCTTGTCACCTCCGAAAACTGTAAAAGCAATTAATAGGACGTACATTAACTACTACTTCTTCTTCTTCCACTATTACTGCTCCTACTACTACTTCCACTATTACTCCTACTGCTGCTGCTACTACTACTTCCACTACTACTGCTGTCACCTTTTTTGGTGTTTAAAGTGCACTATATCTTTAGGTATGTGCTATATCATTTTTGTTATTTTCATTGACTTGTCTCAGTCGCATCCTTGGCTTTGACAATGTGAATGTGACTGACATCTGTCTGTCTGTTAGGTCATCAGCCCAGACGCTGGTTGGATCCTCAAACAGCTCCACCAAAGGCTATGCAGTTACGGGGAAACTGCAAAAACCAATGGCAGAGCCCAAATGAGGCGTACTAGACAAGATTAGGAGTGAGGTAGTTTGCCATTGCTTTCCTCACTGGACCAGAAGGTGCCACTGCAGCACGACTGAACCTTTGAGCAACACCTTTCATAACACTCAGACACTAGTTGTGCTTCAAATGTCATTACTCAGCACCACCCATATCCCAGCAACTTCCATATTGTCACAGCCATGGATGAGACTGGGACTTCGGTGGAAGCTACACTTTGCTCTGGCCTGTGCCAAGAGACGGCTACAAGAATACTGCATCCATCAAGAAATGGCAACAGGCGGGTGACTGGCATATGAGTGGTGTTAGTCTTACCAATCCTTATGCAGCCAGTGTCACTGATAGGGTCGGTCGGTGCGTGTATTTCATTGGGCTCGGCAGACTGGTATATAATGGCTATTTCTGTTTCATTGGTGAAAGCAACGGGTAAGTACCTCCCTCCTACTTCTCTAATATGCCTTTTCAGTGACGCCTAGGCCATCCGTGACAGTTGATGGCGCAGCTATTGAGGATCAGATCAACTTATGGCTGAATACTCAACATGGTTATAATATCGTCCAATGAAGGGGATTTAACAAAATGAAAAGTCTAGTCCTCGGAATCCATATAGAAATGATGGTTCCGTAACTATGACTGGGATATCTGCAGTATCGTCAAGAAGAGTGCAGGCTTGTTTCTACAAGTAAAGGAATAATAATAAAATAGTAAAAAGAATGAGAACACCTGTGGTATACACAGCATATTAAAGACGACTGTTGGCCGGCCAAATGGCGTGCAGATGTTACAGTAATACGCGGTCAGTGTTATGGCATTATTAGCCGTATTGCTTGGCTTTCTCTACCGGATCATCTTTCTTCCATACCAGATAGTTCCTTAGTCCCCTGTTCATGATTAGAAGTCTTGGACGAAACATCTACACCATTTAACTTTGGTTCTCTATTTACTCTATTTAATTGAACTTGTCTTCCGGAAGTGAAGGAAGGCATTAACAGCTTTAACCGTTGAAGTATAGCGTACATTTACATCTTCCTTCCCGGCGACAAAATTTCCTACTGATCTGCAAATACGCATGATAAATATTTTTTTTTTTCATTATATGTCCTCTTATATTGATACTTCAACTAACACATGCAATTGCCGGGCTGAGTGGCTCAGACGGTTAAGGCGCTGGCCTTCTGACCCCAACTTGGCAGGTTCGATCCTGGCTCAGTACAGTGGTATTTGAAGGTGCTCTAATACGTCAGCCTCGTGTCGGTAGATTTACTGGCACGTAAAAGAACTCTTGCGGGACTAAATTCCGGCACCTCGGCGTCTCCGAAAACCGTAAAAGAGTAGTTAGTGGGATGTAAAACAAATAACATAATATAACACATGCAATTGCACAAAATGATGTATTCGTAACGGCAGCTGTATAGTGGGTAATATTTTTGCGTTCGCCGGATCATTTACAGAAAGTAATTTCTTCAGCTTACCCCAAATTGCAGTCGCTGGATCCACTCTGGTTTACTTTTGGATTTAAGGTCAGATGACCTCTGTGATGCTTGTTGATATTTCGTATGGAAATTCTAAACAGAGATCCACTGAGATTTGAACTTCGGTCTTCCGCGTGGAAAGTCAGTAGATTAGTCGCTTGCTAAGACTAGACTGTCCAGTAGATAAGTCACTGCCCTAATCACGCCTCTATCGTGTATAAGTACAGCGAAAACAATGCTTTTCGGTAAATCTTCACACCGTCATTTATTAGAGCTGAAGATACAAGTGTTATAACAAAAAGTGTTGTGTACAAACCTATACATATAAGATAATCGTTTTTTCTGTACTATCCTCAGAATTTATAAAAACAATGACATTTATGTATCGGTCGTGTCAACAGTAAGAAGATAATGCGCATATTAATTTTCCGTCATGTATGACTGTCTGTCTGCCTGTATATATGTATGTATGTATGTACGCGAATCACAAGAATATGGCTGAACAAAATTTAATGAAAATTAGTATGTAAAGTTGGACAATAAGGCGCTATAATTAGGGATATAAATCAATACATTCACGCTGAGTAAAATGGTAATTTAGGGGAAAGCTTAAAATTTAATTCTCAGAAATCTATGTTACTAGTCCAAGCAATAAATACTACATAAGAAAAGTTATATAGGATGCAATTTCCGATCATTTATCTTAAAAAGTTTTATCGTACCGGCTATAGTAAGAGAGATAATCATGAATTTAGATTTTTGTTGCTTAGTCCATATAAACGCCGAGCTGCGAGAAAATGGGTGAACAGAATTGAATGAAAATTCGATGTGTAAAGTTCGAGAAAAACGCACTGCAGTCTACGCTGTAAATGCTTTTTCCACGCTGGGTAAAATGATAGTTTAGAGCAAGACCTACAATTTAATTCTCAAATATCTGAGTATTAGTGGTCCTATCCATAAATAACACATAACAAAAGCTATATAAAATAAAATTTCCGATCATTTATGCTTTACACAGTTTTACCATACCGACTATTATAGAATTCATTAATTTACACTTTTGCTCCTTAGTCCGTATCAACGCCGAGTATCGCTAACATGGAAATATTCTTTAAACGTGTTAACTGGTGATTGTGGTGGTTTATGTTGTGATTGTCTTAAGGTGAAAACCGCGAGGTCATTAACGCATACGACCAAGAAAAGTGTGGAGATGATTATCAAAATACCATAAAGAAACGATCGCATGGAGAATAAGAGGAGAGGAAGATAAAGAGAGGAAGAAGTACTCCCTTTACATTACCACAGATCTGAGAGTAGGAGGAAAATTTAATATGAAAGCCTATGATATATAAATGCCATAAAATTGATCAACAATAACATTACATTGAGTATTGTTTGTTGCAATTTTCTTTGTCTCTTCCGCTGCAACTCATCTCCGATAGATGGGATCACTGTTGCGTCCCGAGTAGTACAGCCTGCCTGAGTATTGGCGGAAAGTAGCTGGGAGTTAGATACCTCCGGTTCATATACGTTCTGATAACTACTATTACGTGAGGTACTGGTTCATTATAGTGTTCCAGCTACGCCTATTCGCTCCCTGCTTTGAGGCGCGGAGAGGAAAAAGGAGTGTGCATACTTAGCGGAAAACGGAAGAGCAGCGTTCACCGCTGTCTGTTGCCGGATCATTACAGTTCTGGAACTTGACACTGTTAGAAAGTCAGCGTAGTATTGCTCGTGAAAAGTGAGAAACTGTGCCGTTCTTCATATGATCGAGCATTGATTTAACCGCGTCATTCTAGTCGGTTAATATTGTATTCTGCCAAGAATACTGACACCATTGTCGAGTTCCTGTTTGTCTGTTTCTGCTTCAGGATATCGGGAAAATGAAAGGTGGTATTTCAGTAAGGTAGAGTAGGATCTTAGCTGTAAGTTGTACAAGAAATTTCCCCCGGAGGGGTTGCTTCAGAAGGGTCCTCAAGCTTAAAACTTGATGTACCTCTCTTACGATTGGTTTAACATGAAAATAGCTTATGGCGACTTATTGTTCTATGTCTATTTCCAATACAGTGAAAAATAAGGTAAATATCAGTGGGAATCTTGTGAAAGTTTAAGTCCATGAGCTGGAAACTAACTCGATAGACTGCAAAGAGAGTTGCTACGGAGATCGTTCCGGCAGCGATTGAAAGGTTTGTACACCTGTCAGTATTCTTTGAATACCAACCCAATAATTGGCACTCTGTGGAAAGAAAACAAATCGAGAACAGAAATAATGCAAAAATTATGAAACTTTATAGGGCACGGAGAGCAATGAAGTGAGTACTTTACGACAAGCCGCCGAGAGGGAGGCATTCCCACTTATATGCCTCGCAATCTGGGGAACGCTGTGAGGGTTGGACAAATATGCCATTTGCACATGTAATGTGGTTGCCCCGTCAATGACGGCTATTTCAGCTATTTGGTTTAGAATAAAATATTCTTCACCTAGTCCGTCAGGCTATTTAGCTTGATGGTCAGCGTACTTGCCTTCGGTTCAAATGGTCCCGAGCTTAATTCCCGATTCCCACCCGGGCCGGGGATTTTAACTGCTTATGATTAATTCCTTTGGTTCGAGGACTACGTGTATGTGTTCGTCTTAATATACTTCTCCTCATCTAAGCTCAACACATAACACTACCAACTCCTACACAGACCCAAAAGAGTGAATATAGGATAGTCTTCCACACGCAGTTAAATGAACGACATGTGGCCCTGAAGATGCCTGGTGTAGGTCTTTCGAAATGACGCCGTATAGGCGACCCGTGCATCTGTGAAGATGGCACTACATCCCTTGAAGGGCCTTGGCCTACCAAGCGACCGCTGCTCATCCCGAAGGCTCGCAGATTACGAGGTGTCGTGTGGTCAGCACGACGAATCCTCTCGGGCGTTATTCTTGGCTTTCTTGACCGGGACAACTCTCTCACCGTCAGAAAGATCCTCAATTCTAATGAGGGAGGCTGAGTGGACCTCGAACCATCCCTCAGATCCAGGTAAAAATCCCTGACCTGGCCGGGAATCGAACCCGGGGCCTCCGAGTAAGAGGCAAACACGCTACCCCTACACCACGGGGCCGGAAAAATGGTACCGTATCTAAGAATTCTAATGTTCAAGATGGCACAAAGACACAGGCCCCAAACCATAGGACTCACTCACGAAAAATACCTCCGATCCCGCCGGGTATCGAACTAATCCGTCAGGTTCCTTGGCTGAACCGTTAGTGTCGCAGCCTTCGCTTCAGAGGGTCCTGGGCTGAATACCGGCCAAATTGTGGATATTGGTCAAATTTGGTTAATTCTTCTGACACGCCACACTACCAGCCACCACAGAAACACGCTGTAAGGTTTGCTGTAAGGCTAAACTTAAGGCCCGTTAAACATAACCTAGTTCACATATGTGATACAGTTCGCACGGACGACCCCACCGGAGTGTGGGAAAAAGTGGAGAAAAAGAAGAAGAATATTCTTGAATTAATCCTTTATATTTTTTAAACATTTTCGTTAAAATAATTTTTTGCTTTATACAAATAATGTTAAAATTTCTGAAGTAATGTTTGAGAATTGACGTTAGAAAATACATGCAAGTGGTGAATTTGTTGATATTTTAGAAATTTTCAGAAACTTACCGGCATATGTCAGATCTTAACATCGAAAACATATCGTTATGAAATGCATTCTTACACTCCCTTGAAGTGTAAATGTTAATCTAGAACGGAATAATGGAATTGAAACATCGTCGTTCTTTTACTACCAAAGAATCTGCTATTAAACTTGTAGTCCATGTTTAAAGAACAGAATGTACGTTAAGAATAACGTGGCTATACGGTCATAGCATGGCATGCTTCGCTGCTCCTATCTCCATGACGTGCCAGTGCTGTGATCAACAAGTCTGGCCTGGTAATATCACTTGTTCCAAATGAAATGGCAGAGAGTAGCAGTTGAATCACGCTATTATATATAATATACTATTCTAGGAACTTTAGTTTAGATACGAAAACTTCTTTGCCATTGAGAAAAGTAAAAATAAAATAAAAAGTGGAATAATATTCTCTCTCAATTCCAACCGTTTCGCATGTGACATCAACGTAATACACGACAAGTCGAATGTTCTGCGAGACTTTTCTCAGTTCTATGTAAAAGAAAACGACAAAGATTCTTTCCTTGTTTGTCATCATCATCATCATCTGTTTACCCTCTAGGTTCGGTTTTTCCCTCGGATTGAGCGAGGGATACCACCTCTACCGCCTCAAGGGCAGTGTCTTGGAGCTTCGGACTCTTGGTCGGGGGATACAACTGGGGAGAATGACCAGTACCTCGTCCAGGCGGCCTCACCTGCTATGCTGAACAGGGGCCTTGCGGGGGATGGGGAAGATTGGAAGGGATAGACAACGAAGACTGAAGGAAGCGGCCGTGGTCCGGCATTTGCCTGGAGGAGAAGTGGGAAACCACGGAAAACCACTTCCAGGATGCCTGAGGTGGGAATCGAACCCACCTCTACTCAGTTGACCTCCCGAGGCTACCTACTATACTGTATTGTGTTTCCTTGTAGCGCATTGGATAAGGACGATGTTACTGTATCCACTTTTGTATCCTCGTACCACTTTTCAAATTTTGTGGCAGAGCCGGGAATCGAACCCGGACCTCCGGGGGTGGCAGCTAATCATTCTAACCACTACACCACAGAGGCGGACTTTCCTTGTTTGTACAATTTTAAATGCACAAATATTGGACTGGGAGGTGCTTATTACAAGCGATCCCTTTACGAGGTAGAAATGAAAGGTTTTATACATTTTTGTTCTTTTCTGCTCCCATTTGCTTTCAATTTTCTGAATATAATTTCAGTGGCATTGGAATACCTATACAGGGTGAAAAAATGCCAGACGTGGAGATCGGCATGCGGTTTCTCGTTGAAATTCACGACAAAAGTTCATCTTGCAAAACCTAGTCCCACCAATAGGTTTGATAGAAATGCGAGCTAAGAAACGAGGCTCTGGCAACGCTGTAACGGCGTGCACCTTGGGCAAGCACAGGTCGCATGAACTCGGCGCTCTGCCGGAGCTGTCTCATTAGCACAGTGAGACGAGGTAATGCCATAAATACAGGTTGTGCGGACGCGCCGATGTTCGAGTGGCATTCGCGCCATTTTTTTCACTAAATGTACGAAGTTGTATCCAATGTACACCTCCACTATGCAATACACTATGTTCTGTCTTACCGTTACAGTTAACTTTATTTAAACATTCAAACATAACATGAACTTCTTAAAGACTTAAACGACCACTTTGTTTCGTCCTTGGCACATATAAAGCCAATACGTAGAACATAATAGTGAATACAGTAACATCGTCCCTATCCAATGCGCTACAAGGAAACACAATACAGTACAGTAGGTAGGCTACATTGGATTGCCCATTACGCTACGCACAATAATTCCATAGTTTACGTGTGACGTCCACTCCTATCTTCACAGAACCGGTACGTACACTTACGAGCAACGTTCACTTCACAGCAGATGTTCAAAGCGACCACCTTGCATTTGCAAACACTTCACCACTCGCTGGAGCATACTTTGCCGCACCCTACGCAACACACCTGCATCCACCATTGCCAATGCAGCATGCATGCGAGCTATTAGGTCTTGTACATTCATGGGTGGAGTACAATAAACATGTTCCTTTAAGTGTCCCCACAAATAAAAATCTAGTGGATTAAGGTCCGGGGAACGTGGAGGCCAGAACATTGGACCTCCACGACCAATCTATTTCCCTGGAAACGCTTAAATTAACCAGCTAGGCACAGTCATTCCATAGTGTGGCGGTGCACCGTCATGCTGAAACCATAGGTGTCGCCGAGTACCAAGTGGAACGTTTTCTAAAGCGTCAGGCAAAGTATTGCCCAGAAACGTACGATAGCGGGGCGCATTCAACTTGTCCGGTAATAAGGAAGTGATTAAGGTACTCCTCCCACGATTCCAGCCCACAGGTTTATGCCAAAGCGTGCCTGAAAGCGACGTTCACGGGTGACATAATGGCTGTTGTGATGGTTGAAAATACCTTCCCGAGTGAAGATACATTCGTCACTCCATAACACATTCTTTTTAAAATGTTCGTTATCTTCAACTTGTTGCAAAAGCCATTCATAGAGCAGTAGTCGTGAATGTGGTCTCCTCGCCGCTGGTGTGGAGTTAACGTGTAATGATATGTTTGCAGTTTTTCGTCGTGCAACACGTCCACAATCAGTGTTTGAGATACCTGGAACTATCTTGCAATATCACGGGTACTTCGCCAAGGTGATTGGTGATCGACTTCATGAATGTCGTCTTCTGTTTGTGGAGTACGTCTAATCCTTGGACGACCTATGTCCACTACTTGTGGTCGAAGATTACCGGTTTCCTGCAGGCGTTGCTCAAAGCGACGAGAAACATTCCTATCGGGATGGCGCCTTTGAGGGTAACGTGCTGCATTCTTACGAGCAGCAGAAGAAGCTTGGTTATCGGATGCACCCAACACGAAAAACATATCGACTTATTCGCCGTTTGTGTACTACAGCAGGAAGCCGCCCTACATGCACATGGCATGAACAGTTATGGTTATGCACTTCGTGGTTAGTCGACTCATGCATTCAGTTGACTGGATCATACTGTTATGTGCTCGACTATTGTCATGTGACAACAGGATGTGATGCTTACAAACGCAGTTACACGACGAGAACTACAGACCTGACGTCACACACACAAAAGAAAAAAACAACCTGACGTAGATTCGAGCCGTAGCTCCATGGTGCATGTGGGTTAGATAACCCAGCTGTCTACTTAGTGAGCTACGACGGCGGGTACGGTAGAGCGGGATGATGCACGTTTCTCTATCACATTCCGATGCGCTGCAGGATCTGACAGTGTTGCCAGCTTCTCGTTTTCGACTTGTTTTCCAGCAGCACCAGATTCGATTTGGCTATAGAAACTTTTGTCTTGCAATGGGATGAGGAATCGCATGCTGACCTCCAAGTGCGACATTTTTTGTTCACCCTGTAGATCTTGTATACATCACTGATGTGCGTGGTATTACATGGAGGTAAAAGAAGCACAAAACTATTGTTCAAACTATGGATTATAATTTTTCCCCAATTTTTTGTTGCCACGTTTTTACATAAATTCTATAAATAAGAAAATGGAATAAGCTCCTATTGTCAAATGAAGTTGCTTTCCAGACAACACATCCTGGTGTAGGTCCAGTGTGCCGACACCGCAGACAGCTTAAGCGATCACCTGGCCTCCACCTTACCAACCCACGGCGATCACCGGCATTAAGACAGAAATGGCTCTCATCTGAGAACGTAACAGATCTTCACTCCACCCTCCAATGAACTGTAGCTTGACAGCGCTGAAGTCACAAATGGCAGTGATTCGGAGTTAGTGGCATGAAGACTACAGGACGTCTGGAAAAGAGCAGTCCCTCAAGTAATCGATTTGTTACAGTTGGATGTGTCACTTTGGTGCCAATTGAAGCTAATAACTGCTGCAGATGAAATACGACCCTCCACAGCCATGCGGTGAATACGGCGGTCGTAGTGGCCTATGTGCCGCCGGACCCCAGTCTTCTAAAGACAGTCTGTTCCCATGTCCAATGTTGCCAACAGCGATGCACTGTGGATTCACCCCTACCGGGTCTTTCTGCAATATAGTAGAAAGAACAGCTACTTTCTCGTAGCCCTATTAGACAGCCTCATTCAAACTCAGTAAGCTACTGATACTGCCTTCCTCATCTTCTTGCATGGATGCTTGACTCACACGTACCTCACATCATCAACAAGGGCAATGGCTAACACTCACGAAGTGTACAGCGCGTATTTTAAGCAAACTTGTTTTTCAAGGACATAGTGGTGCTACTAGCACGACTCTTCGTTGACTAGCGCACAGATGTGAATAGGCGTCATTTTTCAGAAGTGCAAACACTCCTCTCGAATTTCATTTATCCAGTATAACTCGTACTTTGTATTGGGATTTAATTTTTCGTCAGTGCATTTAACATTTTCACCCCTATCTGTATTTTGCGTCTCTGAGTTGTGAGAAATAGAGTGACAGTCAATACGTCCCATGTATCAACGATATAATACTGTAATATTTCTCACACTCAATTTCAACAAATTTTCTCCCTCTCTCTCTATCTCTTTTTCGGTAAAGCTGACAAAATTTATACTGTAGATTGGGGGTATTCACAGAGTTATTTTTCAACTGTTATAAAAATGTACTGGTACTCTTACTTTCTTTCTTAAACTGTTTATCGTCGAGGGTTGGCTTTTCCCTCGGACTTAGCGGGGGATCCCACCTCTACCGCCTCAAGGGCAGTGTCCTGCAGCTTCAGACATCGGGTCGGGGATACAACTGGGGAGAATGACCAGTACCTCGCCCAGGCGGCCTCACCTGCTATACTGAACAGGGGCCTTGGTGAGGGATGGGAAGATTGGAAGGGATAGGCAAGGAAGAGGGAAGGAAGCGGCCGTAGCCTTAAGTTAGGTACCATCCCGGCATTCGCCTAGAGGAGAAGTGGGAAACCACGCAAAACCACTTCCAGGATGGCTGAGGTGGGAATCGAACCCACCTCTACTCAGTTGACCTTCCGAGGCTGAGTGGACCCCGTTCCAGCCCTCGTACCACATTTCAAATTTCGTGGTAGAGTCGGGAATCGAACCCGGGCCTCCGGGGGTGGCAGCTAATCACACTAACCACTACACCACAGAGGCGTACCACTGGTACTCTTACTCAGAAAATAACAGAATTGTGGTTAATAACGTATCTGTAATACGAACGCCTCGAAAGTTCCTTTTGGGAATACATATTTATTGTTAGGAAGCGTTTCAAAGCTTTATCATTTAAGGTGCTATATGGACGTGTTATTGCTAAAAATCCTTATCTTTGTGCTTATATTTTTAAATTTAGCTTAATCTTTTCATCACCATCTTGAAATATATATCCTCAGTATACAGATATTGTACAGGACCTGTCATACTTCGTGCCTAATGCAAAATTCGAAACAAGGTTATTTCAAACATCTAGTGTACAGTACTTCATGTTTTGGATCTTCATATTAAAGATAAAAATTTTACTTAATCTTTTCAGAACCATATACAATCTATAACAGTATATATATGACGGAACGGAATCGGTGAGGGTTAATTAATAATAATAATAATAATAATAATAATAATAATAATAATAATAATAATAATAATTTATTTTGCAGATATAAACTTGCTATAGATTATAACGGGAACTGAAGCACGGGAACTTTTACCTAAGGAGGGTTTCTTTTATGTGCCAGTAAATCTATTGACACGGTGCCCTCTCATTTAACCACTCATAAATTTGACCTGACAGTACGAGAAATAGAACCAGAAACCGCCGAGCTTGGCTATTTCTTGCGTCTGTACTGGTGCACATTGTACATGTTTATCTGGGGGCCAGTATAGAGAAATAAATGGTCTAGACCTTCGCGTAAAGAACGTTATGATTTGGCTGGAATAGAAGGAACGGAAGCAGAAGAAATAAATCAAGGATGGTCGAGAGGTCCCAAAGAGCTGAATATAGTCAGTACTCATTTAAACTATTCTTAAACCATTGTTCGATTTTTTTATGCGGTACTGGTTGTGTGGCCATAAGCTTCAAATTGAATGATGATGGATTGGAGTCCCAAAATTGGCAGCCCTGCGGTACTCCATGCTCAAGCCAGGAAAATGTACGACCTTTACCTTAAAATAGACCACGGGCGCTGGCGCTCTCTTCTCCTTCCACACCGTCATCGAAAACTTTCAGATGTTAGCACTGTGTTGAACAAGTACCAATATACCAGTATTTGTGACAGTGCTGAGACGAAAGCCGTAGCGATATGGGCGGGAGACCCTAATTTGAACACATTGCTATACAGAAGCAACATATAAAAATTAGGGTATTCGTGTGGAATACTTTTATTTGCTGACAAGGTAGATATTAATGAAAACAAACTACAGGAAAAATGTGTCATGCTACAGTTATTATCTGTTCTTAACCGCACAAAACCATGTGATTACGTGCTTAACTTTACTTATCTGATTGTGGAATAGCAAATTATGGTAATTAATACATGATAACCAAATCTAGGGTGATGTCATGACAAACACGTGGTCTTGTCTCGCATCAGTGAACAGAGTCACACAAAGTACCTTGTGCACGTGATGTACTAGGGTGGACGCTGAGTGAATCACAGCTTGTCCTCTAATAGTATTTAGGTGCATCAGATTGTCATTATAGTGTGTTATCCTATATGTTCCCTGTTTCTTCAACCCTAACACACGCACTACACGAGTTTTCTGCCTGCAGTAATCAAAGCATTGACACAACCTTATCATTAGGTCTCGGAATTTGTTGACATGAAAGTTTATGATGTTGGAGGTGTTTTTTTACGTTGCACCGACAGCGATAGGTCTTATGGCCACAATACAATAGAAAAGGGGTGGGAAGGAATCGGCCGTGGCCTTAATTAAGGAACAGCACCCCAGCATTTTCCTGGTGTGAAAATGGCAAACCACGGAAAGCCATCTTCAGGGCTGCCAACAGTTGGGTTCGAAACCACTAACTGCCGAATACAAACTGATATCCACGTGACAAGACCCGCGCA
The DNA here is from genome assembly GCF_040414725.1 of Anabrus simplex. Lineage (NCBI taxonomy): Eukaryota > Metazoa > Arthropoda > Insecta > Orthoptera > Tettigoniidae > Anabrus > Anabrus simplex. The sequence continues at coordinate 192,691,948 of NC_090267.1, read as the reverse complement.
GCAACTCACTCGGTAGTCAGGTATATTGCTTAGGAGTATTTACGTAACCTTTAAAAAACGAAACGTGTTGAAACACAGGATCACGTGAGATCTCCGAAGTTAAGCAACATTGGGCGTGGTCAGGAGTTGGATGGGTTGCCACGCGCTGTTGGTGTGGAGCAAACTCCGGCTCAGGAACACCTCTGCGGAGGTTCGGACCTGCCTTCGGGTTAACATTTAGTATTTTCATCGATTTCACTTTTTAGATTTCTTATACTGCTGGTACTTAAATGTTCATTTTACGTTATTTTTTCAATTGAATAGGCCTAAGCTAATAAGTTGCACTTTGAATATATCATGGTGGCAATATATGAAATAAAATAAAAACATAAACTGCACAATAACTAAAATGTACCTGAATACAAAATATAGAGTGTAACAGAAAAAGTGGGCAAACTTCAGGTATTGATTCATCATGTACTACAGTATGTAGAGGAGGCAAAAGTTTTATAAACATCGATCGGAAATGCTTATTTGCAGCTGTGCTAAGGCTTCCGAGCATAATCAGTGAGCACTCCAGAACCTGTGAATGATGCGGGCTTGATTTTACCGCCCGCACATTGATTCCAACCCTGAAAACAAATACACCCACGTATACATGAGACCCATGACCGTGCAGCTATGGCTTGAAAGAGAGCTCTGCTTTCGGGAGGTGGTGGGCTGGTCTCACCGTCGACTGCCCGTGGTTTTCTATTCTCCTCACTATGGCGAATACCGAGACAGTTTCTTTTATAAACAATGGCCACTCTCCTCTCACACTTCTCCGGCTCAGAGTGCCGCGACACATCTTCAGGCCTGAGAAAGGGCGTCACCCTCTGGGAGGCCCACCATACCCCATCGTTTACGAAATGAAGGCGTTTCGTAGTAGTAGTAGTAGTAGCGGTAGTAGTATGACTCATAACCCGACAAACAATCATTTCATGACCGATGTAGATATAATTTTTCTATCTCTGCATATCAGAAATCCATATCTGAGGTTTTATCCATTTATTTCATTACGCGCTCTATATGATTTTTTTTACAAAAAGTAAGAAGTTGCATTATACGAAATTAGAAGAATAAAGAGCACATGAACATATGAAATAAAACTCATAATCGTGAATAATTACTTTAGTTTAAAGAATAATTGAAATCAACCGTAGAGATATTCGCAAAAGCTTTACAAAATGTAACTTTATTCAGTTACTAGCAAATTGTACCCAAGCTTCGCTACAGTATTCTACATTGTATACGGATATCGAAGTAAATTACTGTACGTGCAGTGAAGAAGATTTTTTAAATTGCATGTCTTCTAGCGTTATCCGAGAAAGAGTGTGAGTTGCGGAGTTGTGATGATAACTGGCTCGTTTGCCTACTGCCATTCACAATCATGTTGGGAAGTTTACATTATAACGGCAAGACCCATTGCTTACTGCGCAGTCACAATCGATTTGGGGAGTTTTCGTTACAATGGCAGGCCCCCTTTCCTACTTCCAGATAGATTAGAGTTGAGGAGTTTTTATTATAATGGCAGTCAAAATTGAGTTATTTCATTATCATTATAATGACAGGCCTTTTCCTACTGTCAGCCAGCTTACTGCCTGTCACACCGAGTTGGTGAGTTTCCATTAAAATAACAGGCTACTATGCCTAATGCCAGTCACATTTAAGTGGGTAAATTTGTTTATGATGGCAGGCACCCTTGCCTACAGCCAAACGCAGTCGGGTAGGGGAATTTGAACAAAATCGCATGCTTTTTTGCCTTCTGCAAGTCAAATCGAGAAGGGAAATATTCATTACAATGGTAGGTCCTCCTTACACAGGAGGATCAGAAGGGCCCCATTCCTACTGCCGTTCAAAGTCGATGTGGGGGGTACTGGCTACAATTGCAGACAGACTCTTTCTCGATCGCTACAAATCGACATCAATGAAAATATATAGATCGACATACGAAAGTATACGCATGTTTACAATATTGCAGATCTTCATTTACAGATTAACTGCTGCTGAAGGGTATGTCATATTAACAAACGGATTATACTATATGACGTCGAAATTAGCATTCTAAATGGCTGTTCCTATTATATGTTTCCTATATCATCTATTCATGGGTGAGATTGAGTTAAAAACGTTGAATAGAGTGACATTTCGGAAACATTGTCTCACAGTGCATTACTTTTCGGATAATTATGTGACAGCTACAAACATAGCATTTTCCTGACATATGACTACTGGGAGGGCCAATGTTCGTGAAGAGTTTTATGATGCTATGTTTCCTGTAAGTCATTCAATGTATGAATTATGCGTATAAAAAGTACAAAATTTACTTACAGTCGAGAAATGACGGGTGGGTCAGCTGCGCCTGACGTTTACGCTTTTAGGCATCCCAACGAACATCAGTGGGGTGATGGTCGATTTTCTTTTGCCGTATACCAAGCTACAGTCGCCTTTAAAGCACTTACTGCGTCACCACTGCACGACTTTGGCAAAGACATGTATGCGATGGGTATTTACACAATACATCAAACTGTTATACGGTTGTGTAAAATGTACGTGCCAATTATAAGTTTGCGATTGGTTATAGAATTGTCGCTAAAAGCTATGGCATACTGATAGAAACCTTGTGTGAGTTTGTGAAGCGGAACGTTGTTTTACACCAAGTAAGCTTTCTGATAAACCTGAGGCAACAGTCACTGTGGTGTAAAGTACTAACCTCAGACGTGCTGACACATGTTGCGTTGGTAGGTGGGTTCGTATCCCACGAGCGATAATTTTTTCTATTCACGTTTTAAACTTTGAGGATCAAATAAGACGACATTCGTGTCACATGCATGTTGAATGTGTAATGGACTGACACTTGGTGTAGCCTATAAGTCCTGGTCATTTTTTCGCTATGTATTCAATAGATGAGTATGTTGACATGCTCCTCATCTACGATGAAGCAAGACAGAACGCACAGCAAGCACAGCGCTTCTACCAGGAAAGATTTCCACACAGACAACAACTAAACGCAAATACGTTTCGGAGGGTGGAGTGACGTTTTCGTATAACTTCGTCACTTTCCCGAACAGGTTCTCTTGGAGAGGCACCAGTTACGTACGGTGAAGCTGCAGAGATGGTTTTGGACATTGTCCAGGAGAATCCTCACACGAGTACCCGGGCAGTCGCACAACAAGCTCACATCAGCTAGTCGTCTGTAATAAGGATAATGCATTCCAGCTTTTTTGTCCTTATCACCTGGAACTTCATTAATAATTCCACGGACGAGGTTTCGAAACTCCTGTTGATTTCTGTGCGTGGATACTGACGCAAGTTGCAAATGATCCAACGTTTGTATCTCACATTTTATTTTCGGACGAGACACAATTTCATAATAATGGCTCAGTGATTCGTCATACTATGCACTACTGAAGTGTTTAAAATCCTCACTGGGTAAGGCAGGCAGCATTTCAGGCACGATGGGGAGTAAATGTCTTGTGTAGTATACTGGGTGATCATGTAATTGGACCTCATTTCTGTGAGGATCATTTGTCAGGAGCCCGGTACCTATAGTTTCTTCAATACCAACTACCATTGCTGCTAGAGGATGTGCCCCGGGATAAGTGTGTAACCATGTGGTATCAACACGACGGTGCTCCCCTTCACATGTCAGAAGATGTTAGCAACTACCTGAATGTTACACATCCCGGCCGATGGATAGGAAGGAGATGACCTGTCACCTGGCCTGCTAGATCGCCCGATTTGACGCCACTGGACTTCTTTCTATAGGGCTATTTGAAGGAGTAGTGTACACTCAGCAGCCGAAAAATCCTGAAAGCCTTCGAAACCTTATTACGGAAGCCTGTGAATCCGTAACACCTACTATGCTACAAAAAGCCCGAATGGCAGTTCAACGGCGTGTTGAAATGTGCGTTACTGCAGAAGGCCATCTATTCAAACAGGATGTTGCACAGTCAGGCGGATTTACACCCCCAACCAATCTCTCCTCGTCCAGCCCTGCTTACAAAACATCAACATAAGCAGCCTTAATGGTCGAGAACAATGTCTAAATAAATAAATAAATTAAATAAATAAATAACCAACGACGTGAGGGCATTCGGATACATTGGCTCTGGGGATGACTCTCGAAGTACCGGACGAGTTGGTCGTGCGGTTAGGGGCACACAGCTGTGAGCTTGCATCCGGGGGATAGTGGTTTCGAACCCCACAGTCGGTAGGCCCGAAGATGGTTTTCCGTGGTTTCCCATTTTCACACCAGGCTACGGCTAATTCCTTCCCACTCCTAGCCCTTCCCTATCATTTCTTCGCCATAAGATCTAACTGTGTCGGTGCGATGTAAGACAAACTCGCAAAAAACGATTGTCGAAGTACCTAGGACACCACGGCAACTCCAGCGAGTACGTTTCCAGAAAGTGTATTAGATCGACTACTACTTCCGCTTCACAAATGCACACACTTTTTCTATCAGTATGCCATCGCTTTTAGCATTCATTTCATACCCTACTGAAAGCTCATAATTGGTAGGTACTTTTCAATATCCGTATGACTGATGCATTGTGCAAATGCCTGTCTCATACCGTACATGCTTTTGCAAAGGTAATGGTGCAGTGAGTGATTAAAAGCGATTGTTGCTTGGTGTATGGCAAAGGAGAATAGACCATGACACCAGCGACGTTCGGTGGGATGCCTAAGAGCATAAAATGTCAGGCTGGGCTGACTCATCCGGTAGAGACAAATCTAACGTATAAGGGATAGAGATACGACAAAAGTCATAGGGGAAAAAAATTGTAGATCACTCCAAATTGAACTGAGATTGTGCCATCCGCTTTGTGATAGGACATACCGTTTAGCCACCAAATACCTCAAAAGAAAGGTCTGAACCGTCATAAAAATTGCCTCCATATATCGATTTCCTTTCGGGGGTAAAAATGAAAAATTTAAATTTAAACATCTCGTAAATTTTTCGTGTGTTACAGGCTAGAAGCTATTATTTCTGACAGATTCCAATTTTCTAGCTCGTCTGGCAGATTCTGCCACCATCATGATCTGTAGGAGCGGTTAAAAATTAGGACTTTCAGGAAACTTTTAAGCCAATGAAACCTATATGTTATCGTTTTGGATAAATATATCCGACTGCGTTTTTATGCTTAGCCCCAAATTTGAGACTCACAGCGAGGCTCCCTCAGGGTATTTTGAGAATTTTAGATTTTTGTAGGGATCCTGAAGTCATCGGGTTCTCTGCTACAAAGTTTCAGGTTTCTAAGATGCCTGGAAGTGCCTCGTTAATTCACGTCTATTTTCATTTTTATACCTCATTTTTTATATACACACCATATACTACAGTACCGTGTGTATATATCGTTCGAAACCTCTTCTATTTATTAATATAAATTATAAATATTTCATCCCCATTCCTAGGGGTTCTCGCGGAGTCTTGCCCCAACAGTACTTTCTCCAGATAGTAGGTAATATTTGTACGCCCCTCACCCTAAAGGGGGCCGAACATGTACTTTATACAATTCCGGAGTGTCATTATTCATCTCAGCGACCCTAAGATCTATGGGTTCGACATTATTTTCGATTATTTTTATATTTCACATCCCCTCGCTCCCCATCCAAAATGGGGCTGAAGTTGGACTTGGAGTGTTACATCTCAGCGACCCAGAAATCAATGGATTCGACACTATTTTACATTATTATTATATATATTACTTCCCTCACGTCCCGCACTCCGAAGGGGAGTGACTTGGAGTTTAAAAAATCCGGAGTGACACTATTTATCTCAGCGAACCCGAGAACTATGTATTCGACATTATTTTCGATTAATTTTGTACATAACACCCCCTGACCCCCCACCCCTGAGGGTGTTAGGGATGTCTTACACACTCAGTGCCCGTCTCCAGATAGTAAGTTATACGTGTACCAAGTTTCGTTGATTTTGCTCCTGTGGTTTAGGAGGTGATGTGTCATTTATATACAAATATACATACATTCATTTTCATATATGTAGGTCAGAAATTATCGTATTCCGCGCTACGCTTTTGTGTCCTCTAAATGCGTCCTTGTGCATCTGCGAACCGAAATACGAAATACGAAAAGTTAATGAAAAGTTTAATTCACAAAAGTTCAAGAAATGTGGATTATCAACAGGCTCTAAAAGCTGGTGAACACGCTATTTTGTTTATTAACATCCAAAAATGTCCATAAACATTGTTAATTAACAGTGTTTAGTAACAAAATTAATGAAAAAATCTTAGGGTGGATGCACCTTTACACAACAGGATAATTTTTTCCAGATAATAGGTCATATGTGTACAAATATTGGTTTGGCAACTATGCCCAAACACACACCCATAACCTAGCTGCTGTAGAATCATGGAGCTGACGTTGCCATGGTTATGGCAGTTTATTTCTTTAGCCGATTCCTAGAGCAGGGGTAGTGTGGTGCCGATATATATCCATAACTGTTTGTTTTAGGGCCTTAAAGCATGGTTTTCGGGCCTGTAGGGCTTACCGAGTGTTGTTCTTTACGTCTTTAAAATTAATTTTGTCTCGTCCTTGAACGACAAATTCGATATTTCGCCCATATTAGCCTATTATTTTTATATAACCCCGTCGCCTCCCCCTCTCGGATTGTTTTCAAAACAAAATATAGCCTATAGAACTCAGGGATAACGTATCTTTCTATTAGTGAAATAATTTTTAGAATCGGTCCAGTAGTTTCTGAGATTACCTTCCAGATATACACAAATTCTAAAAATTTGCAGTACCTCTTTATTATATTAAGTATAGATTATTATTATTATTATTATTATTATTATTATTATTATTATTATTATTATTATTATTATTATTATTATTATTATTATTATTATTGTTTTGCAATTTGCTTTAAGTCACACTGACAGAGATAGATCTTATAGCGACGATGGGAGAGGAAGGACCTAGGAGTGGAAAGGAAGCGGCCGTGGCCTTTATTAAGGTACAGCACCAGCATTTGCCTGGTGTAAAAATGTGGAACCACAGAAAACCATCTTCAGGGCTGTCGACAGTGGCGCTCCGAACACACTATCTCCCGGATGTAAGCTGACAGCTGCGCGCCCCTAAACGCACGGCCATTTCACCCGGTAATCAACGATATTTAACTAGTTCGACACTAAATATAAATTCCATACAGAATTAACATGTACACTTCCACCACAACATGACAACAGATTCCTTTTTATGAGCTGTGGTCTGGTGATAGGCCAGTCGCGATGTCTCTGGTTTCTCGTCGAAGCGACCGCAGTTTGATTTCCAGCCAACGCAAATGGCTTCTTGAAATGAAATGTCGCATAGAAGTGGTTCGAATTTCACGTAAGAACTGTATATCCTATGGTTCTGATGGCGATATTAAAAAGTACGTCGAATTGCAGCTTGATGTTTTGTGGTCTGTGAGTTAGTATATCAGTTTCCTCATCAGGACGGCTCAAGTTCGATTCCCAGGTCTGCTATGAATGACTAACGTCCTGGAGTGTTGTACTTCTGCTGATGCCCAGTCATACTGTAAATTCTCAAATTATCATTACACACCATAATAAAACTGTCCCAGACCTACAAAGTTGGTGAGATATACAAATAATAATTGTACATAAACATGAAAATAAACTCTGAAAGAATGTAAATTTTAATGTGACTGAACTGGCGTTGTCAGTCAGAAGTGGATTAATTTCATCCTATTTAAATCAGTGTTTATTTGTTTGTTAATTTTTCATTTATGTTAAATGTGGCAAAAATGGTGATCTTCATAATTCATATGAAAATTAGGAATTTCTTACGTGAAATTTAGATGTGAAAACAAACATATGGGACAATAATTTTATTTTTCTGAAGAAATACACATAAATCATAACACTTTGAATTTAACAATGACTTCAAAAGTGAAGTTAGACCCCGTACTAAATAAACCGATAACTCATCAAGAATTCATTTTTAGGGATGTAAATCTTGTTTACCTGAACGAGTGTGAAGAAGTACATACAAACTAACTCGTGGTCTCTCTCTAAATGTCAGTATGGATAAAAAGGCACAAATATGAAGCACTGCAAATGCTAAGAAGTACTTCACGACCTGTGTATTTGCAGTGGAGAGATTTTCTGAACCAAGCATCACCGACAAATCCATTCCATACAACACCACAATTTATTCTCATTAGATAATGGTTTGCATTTTATAATTATTTTTATGAAGTATACGTTTTAACATGAATAGGGAAATATGCACTGAGTGGCCAAAAGTTATGGGAAGACACTGAATGTTATGCTAATAACGAGTAGATCCTCCACGGGCCCTCAAAACGGCGGCAATACGGCGAGGCATCGGCTGTACAAAGTGTAGAATTTTTCTGGAGAGATCTGGACCAATGCATCTTGCACTGCTACCCACATTTGGTCTTGTGTAATTGGTACGGAGTTCATGGAGCGTACACCAGCATCGACAACATCCCATAAATGCTCGACTGGAGATCTGGAGGGCTATCCATGGCCGTAACTTTACTGGAGTGCTCCTCCAACCACCTGCGTGCCACCACAGCCCGGTGACATGGTGCTTTGTCCTGTCGAAACATGGCCTCTCCATCAGTGTACTCTAGGGCCAGAAAGGGATGCAGATGGTCTGAAAGAACGTCCACATAACGTGCACCTATCAGCGCTCCCTGAAGCCGGACAATGTGGCCTAATTGCGACCAAGAAAACGCTGCCCAGACCAGAACTGAGGCACCTCCCGCCTGGACAGCCTTATTGCCACGCAGGATCCATAACTTCACAGGACTTACGCCACACTCTCACGCACCCATCAGCTCGATACAACTGGAACCAGGATTCATCGGACCATACCACACACTGCCACTGCTGCATGATCCATTGCCGATGTTTGCGGACCCATGAACGTCGTTGAGCTCTGTATCGAGGAGTCAGCAAAGGGACACAAATTGGTCGTCGGCTGGTGAAGCCTGTACGGTACAGAAGCCTCTTTACAGTCCTGACAGAAATGGGTTCCTAACTCCCAACATTCAACTGGGCGATGATCTGACTAACAGCGCGGAGGTGATGTGATGTCCGTTCGTTAAACACCTGTGGTCTTCCCCGTGCGGCGGTTTACGACATTATCCTTGCGATGTAGAAGATCTCGACACTGTTGACCTCGCAAACCGGAATTCGCGTGTAATCTCCGCAATGCTACAGTATGATCGATGCGCCGTGCACCGATGATCATCCCACGTTCAGAGTCGATTAACTTGCGACGTGTTGCCATCTTCACGAAACCAGTGTCTGTCACAGACTGCTCCGCTACGTCGCAGCTAGCCTCAATGCTAATGGTGTCGATTTTAATAGATGTTTAACATGCCTGTACAGTAAAGTTACGACTCGAAAATCCCCCATCTAATAGTTATTTAGTCTATAAAATGGGTAAGTAATTTGTAATTTTTAATATTTAATTGGGTCCTGGTTTTGCAAATTGTACTTAACTCACGAATGGCTTTCAGCAGTTCATTTCCACATTTTTACTCTACGTAATTGAAAAAGGCTCATCATAATAATCAGAAATTAATAGGAATCAGCATTTTTGTCTGACAACGAACGGCGTATCTTCTTTATGGTTACCAAACTTTAGAAAGTCATCGTGAAGAAAGGCCGTCCATAAATTATTTGAAGGTTGTGCTAAACCTAAAGGTTATATTGCATGTCCTCATAACTTTGTTGCTAAATCATCCTTTAATTAGAATGCGTGTTTTCAGAGCACATACTTGCTAAATTGACACACGGACGTCACCAACAGTCGTACAGCGGATGCATGTACTCTGCTGTGGTCATAATTACAAAGTACCAGAGGTGTAACTTCAGAGTGTGAAAAATAACCCTCTGGACAATCGCTGAAGAAAAAATGAACCGATGGTATTAGTTTCAGATAGTGACCTTAAGTTTTCCAAGAAATTTCATCTAGGAGAGAGAAAATTGAAACAATTTACAGAAACATACTGGTGGACAGTCAAAATTATCAATCACCACATTTATGGGAACTAAATGATTTTTATAGAGCAAAAACTCTATGATACCTTTTGATTTAAATTTAACTTAGATACGACGATTATTAGTTATAGCTGATCAGTACGCTGTGTTGCACCTGTCCGTCTATATTAAAACAATCTTACATCGGATGCGTGTACTCAGCTGTGGTCATAATTACTATGAACCAGAGTTGTAACTTCAGAGTGTGAAAAATCACTAAAGAAAATGAACTGATGGTATTGTTTAAGTACTTCGCAGGCACACTATTCTCACAAACAATAATTGAATTTTTCTTCTTTTTGTTGCATCGAAACATATAAAATATTTCGATGAACGATCTTTCATACATACTTTCCTAGGAAGTGAGTTAACTTAACGTCGTCAATAATAACCAAAATACTACAGGAAAACAAGTTTGTTTTCTATAGTTGAAATGGAGAAAGCGAAAAGCAAAGTCACCTCCGTACAGGCCATGAAGGCCCTTGTTATTATTATTATTATTATTAATATTGTTAACCTCGGCACGTGATGGGGTAGAGTGGTTGGCTCTACGCCCGGCCGCCTTTGCCCCCAGGAATTAACCTGGTACTCATTTTTGGTGTAGGCTGAGTGAACCTCAGGGCCATATGCACCTCCGGAAGTGGAAATCTCGTTTCTTAAATTTTACGAATTCCTGGCGGGTATTCTAACCCACGTCCTTCCGGGCGAACCGAGCACGCCCTTACCACCTCGACCGGGCAGCCCCTTTGAAATGGAGAGGACATTATTAAATACCAACAGACTGCGCTGGCATTTCCTGCATGGAGCGGCTTCACTTTATTTGTTTATATAACAAATATATTTGTTTCTTTATTATCTCTCTTTAATAATAAGTACATTTAAATATGTTAAAGTATTAAATGGGAGGAACATATAATACAATGCATTTATTTAATTTTCGGTGACAATATATATCGCATTTTCATTTATCTATTTCTAAATTTAAAAAAGTTCTAGTGTAAATAATAACAGTCTGTCAGAATAGTCAGTAGTAATAATATTAAAAGCAAATTGTGACCATTTATGCAGTATTGATAAAACTATAAAGTCCGAGTTTAATCCTTTGGTAGTCGACATTTGGGATAAATGAAAGTTCTTATAAGAAGGAAAGTGAAGTAGGATAATAAATAATTATATTTTTTCATTTAGATATATGTTTATTACCATTGTTATAAGGAAACGCATTTCATGCATGATGTTTTCAGGAGTTGCTTAATTTTCAAAGATATCTTCCTATGGAGGTAATTTAGAGTACCTCCCGTCGTCTGCAGCAATCAACGATGTTAAAATAAAATCATCATCATAACAACATAATTTCGAGGGTGCGAATGGAAGAAAAGTTATTTATGCCTTTGAGGGTGGTAGGGAGTACTTAATAGTCGCAGAAAATTTCACGCCCAAATGATAGCGACGGCTGGCGATAGAATTCGAGACTGGTCAGTTCCCCCTTCCGTCAGGAATTGCATATAATATTATTATATTTCTAACTTTCACGTAATACAAATTAAATTTGCAGAATTACCATGTATTTACATCATCCAGTGAACATGTCGAATTTTTCTTTTGTTTGTTGCAACGAAACATATGAAATGTTTCGATGAACGATCTTTCTTACATACTTTTCCTAGGAAGTGGGTTAACTTAACGTCGTCAAGAACAACCAAAACAATTTTATTTACTATAGTTGAAATGGAAACGATATTATTAAATACCAACAGACTGCGCTAGCATTCAGTCTTGCATCATGGAAGACAATTGTTTAACTAGCTACGATTAACAGCAGGTCAGCTCAAAATTACTCACACGCATATAAAGTAACTAATATTGATGCATCCATTAACGAGGACTCGACTTTATCATTGGGAGAAAATAACATATTGCATCCATGAACTCGTTATCTTTCCTATAATTACGAAAATACAGTAATATTTAACCGTTTGTTACCCAACGAACACAGATATTCATTCTACTTTAAAGATAGCATACCAACCTTCATTATTCTGAGGTTACTGCTCGAGGTACATGAGAAATGTTTCAGTGTTTATCAAACTAAAGAGTGACTCGATCAACTTAGATGTAGATGCACTTTACTCTATAGGAGCCAAGCTGATGTTCGAAAGCGCTCTTTGAAAGGAGATATTGGATATCGGGCAAATATACTTCGACTGCCAATATCGTAATTTACATAAGAGGTATAAGTTAGGCTATGTACCATCTCCTCCTCTGCGAACCATGTGACCTTGCCGCGGTGGGGAGGCTTGCGTGTCCCAATGATGCAGATAGCCGAGCCGCAGGTGCAACCATATCGGATGGGTATCTGTTGAGAGACCAGACTAACGAATGGTTCATCGAAAGGGGGGTAGCAGCCTTTCGGTTGTTGCAAGGGCGGCAGTCTAGATGATTGACTGATACGGCCTTGTAATAATACTCAACATGGCTTGGCTGTGTTGATACTGCTACACGGCTGAAAGCAACGGGAAACTACAGCCGTAACCACCTCCCGAGGACATGCAGCTCTCTCTGTATGAAAGATGTACTGATGATGGCTTCCTCCCGGGCAAAATATTCCGGAGGTAAACTAGTCCCCCATTCGGATCTCCGGGTGGAGACTACACGAGAGGGGGCGATCATCAGGAAGATGGATACTGACATTCTGCGAGTCGGAGCGTGGAATGTTAGGAGTTTGAATCGTTGTGGTAGGTTAGAGAATCTGAAAAGGGAGATGGATAGGCTAAAGTTAGATGTAGTTGGTATAAGTGAAGTACGTTGGCAGGAAGAACAGGATTTTTGGTCAGGCGACTACCGAATTATCAACACGAAATCAAACAGGGGTAATGCAGGAGTTGGTTTAATAATGAATAAGAAAATAGGGCAGCGGATAAGCTACTACGACCAGCATAGTGAAAGAATTATTGTCGCCAAGATAGACACCAAACCAATGCCCACCACAATAGTGCAGGTCTATATGCCTACTAGTTCAGCGGATGATGAAGAAATTGAAATAATATATGAGGAGATAGAAGATTTAATACAATATGTAAAAGGTGACGAGAAATCTAATTGTGATGGGAGACTGGAACGCAGTGGTAGGCCAAGGAAGAGAAGGTAGCACAGTAGGAGAATTTGGATTGGGACAAAGGAACGAAAGAGGAAGTCGGCTGGTTGAATTCTGCACTGACCATAATTTAGTCCTCGCCAATACTTGGTTCAAACACCACAAACGACGGCTGTATACGTGGACGAGACCTGGAGACACTGGAAGGTATCAAATAGACTTCATTATGATTAGGCAGAGATTCAGAAACCAGGTGTTGGATTGCAAAACTTTCCCAGGAGCAGACGTGGACTCTGACCACAACTTGTTGGTCATGAAATGCCATCTGAAGTTGAAGAAATTGAAGAAAGGAAAGAATGCAAAAAGATGGGATCTAGACAACTTGAAGGAAAAGAGTGTGATGGATCGTTTCAAGGAACATGTTGCACAAGGACTAAATGAAAAGGCCGAAAGAAACACAGTAGAGGAAGAGTGGAGAGTCATGAAAAATGAAGTCAGTAGGGCTGCTGAAGAAATGTTAGGAAGGAAGAAAAGATCAACTAAGAATCAGTGGATAACTCAGGAGATACTAGACCTGATTGATGAACGACGAAAATACAAGAATGCTAGAAATGAAGAGGGCAGAAAAGAATACAGGCGATTAAAGAATCAAGTGGATAGAAAGTGCAAGGTAGCTAAGGAAGAATGGCTGAAGGAGAAGTGCAAGGATGTCGAAGGCTGTATGGTCCTGGGAAAGGTAGATGCTGCATACAGGAAAATCAAGGAAACCTTTGGAGAAAGGAAATCTAGGTGCATGAATATTAAGAGCTCAGATGGAAAGCCACTTCTAGGGAAAGAAGACAAAGCAGAAAGATGGCAGGAGCATATCCAACAGTTGTATCAAGGTAACGATGTAGATAATTTCGTTCTGGAACATGAAGAGGCTGTTGATGCTGATGAAATGGGAGACCCAATTTTGAGGTCAGAGTTTGACAGAGCTGTGACTGACCTCAATAGGAACAAGGCACCTGGAATTGATGATATTCCCTCTGAATTACTGACTGTCTTAGGAGAAACCAGCATGGTAAGGTTATTTCATTTAGTGTGCAAGATGTATGAGACAGGAGAAGTCCCATCCGATTTTCGGAAGAATGTTGTTATATCTATTCCCAAGAAAGCCGGTGCTGACAGGTGTGAAAACTACCGCACTATTAGTTTAGTATCTCATGCCTGCAAAATTTTAACACGTATTATTTACAGAAGAATGGAAAAACAAGTTGAAGCTGAGTTGGGGGAAGATCAATTTGGCTTCAGAAGAAATGTAGGAACACGTGAAGCAATCCTGACTTTACGTCTGATCTTAGAGGATCGAATCAAGAAGGACAAGCCCACGTACATGGCATTCGTAGATCTAGAAAAGGCATTCGATAATGTTGATTGGACCAGGCTATTTATGATTCTGAAGATGATAGGGATCAGATACCGAGAACGAAGAATTATCTACAACCTGTATAAAAATCAGTCTGCAGTGATAAGAATCGAGGGCTTTGAAAAAGAAGCAGCAATCCAGAAAGGAGTGAGGCAAGGCTGCAGTTTGTCCCCTCTCCTTTTCAATGTTTACATAGAACAGGCAGTAAAGGAAATCAAAGAGAAATTTGGAAAGGGAATCACAGTCCAAGGAGAGGAAATCAAAACCTTGAGATTTGCCGATGATATTGTTATTTTATCTGAGACTGCAAAAGATCTCGAGAAGTTGCTGAATGGTATGGATGAAGTGTTGGGTAAGGAGTACAAGATGAAAATAAATAAGTCCAAAACAAAAGTAATGGAGTGCAGTCGAACGAAGGCAGGTGATATAGGAAATATTAGATTAGGAAACGAAGTCTTAAAGGAAGTAGATGAATATTGTTACTTGGGTAGTAAAATAACCAACGATGGCAGAAGTAAGGAGGACATAAAATGCAGACTAGCACAAGCAAGGAAGAGCTTTCTTAAGAAAAGAAATTTGCTCACTTCAAACATTGATATCGGAATTAGAAAGATGTTTTTGAAGACTTTTGTGTGGAGCGTGGCATTGTATGGAAGTGAAACATGGACGATAACTAGCTCAGAAAGAAAGAGAATAGAAGCTTTTGAAATGTGGTGTTATAGAAGAATGCTGAAGGTGAGATGGATAGATCGAATCACGAATGAAGAGATACTGAATCGAATTGGTGAGAGGAGATCGATTTGGCTAAATTTGACGAGAAGAAGAGATAGAATGATAGGACACATCTTAAGACACCCAGGACTTGTTCAGTTGGTTTTTGAAGGAAGTGTAGGTGGCAAGAACGGTAGGGGTAGACCAAGGTATGAATATGACAAGCAGATTAGAGCAGATGTAGGATGCAATAGTTACGTAGAAATGAAAAGGTTAGCACAGGATAGGGTGGCATGGAGAGCTGCATCAAACCAGTCTATGGACTGATGACTCAAACAACAACATGTACCATCTACTGATATTGAAATTCCTCACTGAACAATACCTATCCGGCCGGGCTCAGTAGTTAAGGGGGTATAGCACTGGCTTTCTGAGCTCAAGGTGATGTCCTGGATCCAAGATCAGTTCAATGTACTTCAAGATGCTCGAATACGCCAGCATCGTATAAATAGATTTACTGGCATTACAAAAGAAATCCAATGAGGCAAAATTTCCGGCATTCCTGTGTGCCTAGAAATTGTAAAGGTAACTAGTGGGATGTAGAACTGAAATTCTTCTTCTTCTTATTATTATTATTAACTATTATTATTGTTACAGATGTCAAAAGGATATGCTGAAATTATTTCGGAAGAATTCTGAGTTAAGGTATTAGATTACGTCTAAACAGAAAACTACGAAAGTAGAGCAACTGTTACCTTATCCCCGTACTTTCTAATGCCAAATTGAGTGCTCGGTTTACTTTATCGATCCACCGCTACAACCACATAGGCACTTCTGCACTATAACTATCAGAAGCACATAGTCCTGATTATCAACTGTTAGGCTCTGTAGTGAATGCATTAATAATAGTAATAATAATAATTGTACCGGGAGGTACATCTCAACGCCACGCATTAAAAACTAGCGCCTAAAAGGACTCCTCTATTGGTAAAACAGTAAACTGAAACTACACCAATTTGTCACCACTAAAATATTGAGTAATTTTGTTATTCTGAAGTTTCCTAAACTGACTGAATTTATCTTAGTTTTGTTTGCTGTACATCAAGAAGTTTGGATATTTTTCCACAGATGACACCACTAAAAAACAATGATCATGCACCCTGGTGCAAAGTGCAAGAACTTATCATTTAAAGAAGTTTTGTATTTCTAGGTTTTTTAACTGGTTGATGTTCTTTTATTTTTGGGTTGGCAATATTTCCTTTTTATTTCCGTCAATTTTGAATCTAGCCAATCACTAATTTCTGTAATAATTTTCCACCTATCACACGCTTGTTGTTCGATTCTCAGTGAAACTTTGAAATTGACCAATTAAATTGAGAGGGTGTGGCTAATTTAGTCTTGAATGATCTCGAACCTTCTCTTAGGGTTTATAAACTGCGGCTTTTCGCGTTTCCTGGCCAATTGATCGTCATCTTACTGAGTGTGTGTGTCAAAGCAGGAGGCAGGCGGCGTCTTTCCTCGGTCAACAGAACATCTACAAGGTAATGGCCACATAACTTCTTCCTTTCTTGCTACCTCGGCAGTTTAACCCGAGGAAAAGGTCCGACTCTTTTGTTATGTAACAAACTTTTCTAAAATGTACATCTTCTTCGGCTAATGTAAAAATTTCATAAAATCTTTAACATTCAATCGGGGATAGAGAGTCAAGTTCCCTCTCAAGCTCCCCTTCATCTTTGTTTGAGGTGACTACGTTTTTAACTTTTTTTCTTTCTGTAATGTGTTAAAGTAATTAATTTCTGTAAGAGTCATCTCAGTAGTTTGGGAATAGTCCCTGTTTCATCGGCCTAAAGCGCTTTAGATTTTTAGAGTTGATTATCTTGGAGTGCAATGTACGCCTCCATTCCTGTTGTGGTTGGGCCAGTTATTTAACCTGTTCTTTTCCATTAGGGCCCCGTAGGTTGGGTATTAAATATCCCTGTATAAATTATTTTCAAATTTTAATTTGTGGCTTGAGTGGCCAGTAATTGTAAGTTGATGTTCCCTTGAGTAGGCTTGGAACACTGAGAGCCTGTTACTGTAGCTCTTTTTCAAATGTTGTAATAGTAAAGAGTGCCTCTGGAAGGCTAGATTTTTGTATTTTAGAGAGCAACTGCTCTTGAATTAAGGGATTTATGCCCTTGAATAAGTTGTGCTCTTTTGTAAATTTGAGCTAGGAGGTCAGGAAATGTAAAGCGAGGGGCTTGAAGCCCAGGATTTGTTAAGACCTCTAATCTTGTCTTTTCCTAGACTTGTTTTATGATTATCACTGTACCTGATGTTTCATTATTATGATGAAAAATTCTTAAGTTTGAAGTTCTGAAAATATAACCTTCAGTTTCAGTTTTAAATTAATTGTGATATTGTAGTTAGACCCATTCAAGCCCGCACCTTCTTTCATCACCTCTGCGTTCCACAGGGACCCCTGAACAATAATAATAATAATAATTATAATAATAATAATAATAATAATAATAATAATTTAATGGTGGAAAACAGTGGTAAAGGCATACATTATTTGCTCTTGGCACGTTTTTATTTTATTTAAATGTTTGATCAATATAACGCAGAATTATAAGAAGCGTATAACTTCACCTGAGAGAGCGAGAGAGATTCAACTGGTGATTAATCTCAATCAACGTTCCTGTTATTTCACTCCCTTTTCTTCTGTTACCTTCATTTTAAGGACAACATGTCATAGGAATAAAAACTTCACTGAAAGTAGACCTTCAAAGCGATCCGTAAAATATTATTATTGTGTAATAATGTGTGAGTAATTCTTCTTCTACTTTTTCTACCGTTATCCCACACCTGTGGGGTCACAGGTGCAAACTGCGTCACAAATATTGATTTTTCCCTGTTTTATCGTCAGATGCCCTTTCTGACGCCAACCCTATATGGAGGGATGTAATCACTATTGCGTGTTTCTGTGGTGGTTGGTAGTGTAGTGTGTTGTCTGAATATGAAGAATAAAGTTTTAGGTCAAACACAAACACCCAATGCCCGGGCCAGAAGATTTAATCAGAGGCAATTAAAATCCCCAACCCGGCCTGGAATCGAACCCCGGACCCTCTGAACCGAAGGCCTCAACGCTGAACATTCAGCCAATGAGTTGGACAATAATGTGTACGTAATTAATGGTTGCAAATTAGTCTAGATCTCCACACTATTTAAATGTGATCTACAATTTCCTCTATATCGATATCTATTACGTAGTTAATAACAATCGCAAGAAATTAAACCCATTTCACATATAGTCTAATTTTTAATGGTGAAAATAAGTTGCAATGAACAGCCAAAAAAAGGTGGTTGAAAATATTTCATTGAGGTGTTTCTTTTACTGTACGGAAACAGTAGTAAATACGATTAATTTCCATAAAATTGATCAAGAATTCCTGGGAATACTGTTACGTGTCAACTCTGTCGTAGCCCTCTTCTGTGTTTCTTGGAAGGGTTGACTAAGCTAGAACGGTGACCTCCCAGTCGGCCTGAGGTCCTCCTCCTTTGTTCTCTTTGTCTGGTTTCCTCGTGCACCTTCTGCAACGAGAAATGAGAACCTTCCGTTTCTAGCCGCGCCGCGAAGATTCTATTATCATCATCAGGGAGGCTACCCGTGAACAGGCAGTTTAGTAATTGGAATGGGACGGCGTAGTGCTGGCTGTGTCCGTGCCTCACCGGTATCAAGAGTATCGTCGTATACTTAACAGATTACTGTCTGTGAGGAACAGTTGGTGTGAGTAGAGTGGTGCAGTTACGTTGTTGTGAGGTAATTGCAGTGCTGTTGCTGTTAAGGTATCAGTTTTGAGGAGATCACTGTGCGGAGCGTCATGTGAATTGACTGTGTGAGGGGCGGACTTTCTCTGAGCTCCAGCCAGGTAACAGTCGTCTTGTGTTGTGATGCTCTAACTTATCTACGTGCGGATGTTGTGCGAAGCGAGGCGTAGTGAGAGTAACGAGAACTGTCAATCAAAATTCACGCTAGTGGAAGTTCGACCGGTCAGGTAAAGTATACCCAGCTGGATTCCTGTTGTGAGAGACTTGTATATAGACAGAAATTAGTGGAGTTTAGCTACTGATGATTGAATGTACTGTTTGTTTGTATCAGGTGGCTTCTAGCTCCGTACATTCTACTTATAAGTGTCTGGAATGCACTAATGATGAATGGGATGACTAATCGCTAGTTTACAGATATGAGACAAATTTTACTACACACTTTCTGGAACAGTGTACATTAAACACACCAAGTATGCAGAAAATAAATTTGAATTACTCCTTAATTCATAAACGTACATAGATTTCCATCTTCCAAAAAGTTAGTGCCTTGAAAGATCCATTAGCTTTTAATTGCAAATCTGTTCGGCGAACTACCTGTATAAAAGACATGTGACTATTTGAAAACCCTTGAGCGAACCATTTGCGAGCTTCAGCTGTATTCCGACCTGATTCTCCCTAGAATAAAAGTCTTATTCGTCGTTCACAGAAGGGAATGCAAAGGCTGTACATTAATTAAGACCACGGCCGGTACCTTTCCAAACGTAGCCCTTTCCCATCCTTGCGTTGTCGAAAACCTTCATATTAGTGCGACGTTAAACTACTAGCAAAAAAGGAATCACCAATTCGTTCGCCTCTCATGAACTTGACTCAGTATTTATTGTGATCTTATCGACAAACTTTACATTCAACATTATTCTATAACACTATATTTCAAAGTCTCCCATTTTTCCTTTCATCCCTTGCACCCATACAATGTCCGACTCGTTGGCTGAATGGTCAGCGTACTGGCCTTCAGTTCAGAGGGTCCCGGGTTCGATTCCCGGCCGGGTCGGGGATTTTAACCTTCATTGGTTAATTCCAATGGCCCGGGGGCTGGGTGTTCGTGCTGTCTCCAACATCCCTGCAACTCACACACCACACACAACACTATCCTCCACCACAATAACACGCAGTGTCCTACAAATGGCAGATGCCGCCCACCCTCATCGGAGGGTCTGTCTTACAAGGGCTGCACTCGGCTAGAAATAGCCACACGAAATTATTATTACCCATACAATTCAGCAATTTTTCTAGATAAATATTGAGAACGTTGACTTCTCCCCCCTTAATTGTAATCTATATATATAAAGTAGCTTGTCCTGACTGACTGACTGACTGACTGACTGACTGACTGACTGACTGACTGACTGATTCATCATCGCCGAGCCAAAACTACTGGACATAAAAAAATGAAATTTTGGGGATATATTCATATTAAAATGTAGGTGCTCGCTAAGAGAGGATTTTTGGATATCCCGTCGCTAAGGGGGTGAAAATGGGGGTGAAATTTTAAAATGAGTGTGTTTATATCTCAAAATTTTAAAAGTTTAGAGATGTGAAAATTGGTAATTAGAATCTTCTTTAAAAATAAGGTAACACGTATTTTTTGTTTTCAGACAATCCCAATAGGAGGGGTGAAAAAGGGTGAAAAAGGGGTTTAATGCCTAATCAGGATACCGGTGCTTATATCTCAGAAACTGAAGATATTACAGACCTGAAAATTGGTACTTTTGATCTCTTTTAAAAATAAAGAAACACGTATTTTTTTGTTTTTGGAAAATCCAATTAATGGGGGTGAAAAGGGGGTGATTTTTTAAAATGAGTGTATCTATATTTCAAAACTTTTAGTGTATGGATATAAAAATTGGTATTTAGAATCTCCTTTAAAAATAAAGAAACACGTATTCTTTTGTTTTCGGAAAATCCCAATAGGAAGGGTGTAAAAGGATGAATAATGGGTTGAATGCCTTTAATGAGGCTACTTATATTTCAGAACCTGAAGATATTACAGACCTGAAAATTGGTATTTGGGATCTACTTTAAAAGTAAAGAAACACGTATTTTTTCGTTTTTGGGAAATTCAAATATTGGGGGGTGAAAAGGGGGGTGAATATTTTAAAATGAGTGTGTCTGCATCTTAAAACTTCAAAAATTTACAGATGTAAAAATTGGTAGTTAGAATCTCCTCTAAAAATAAAGGAACACGTATTTTTTTTTCCTGTAAATCCCAATAGGAGGGGTGTAAAAGGGTGAAAAATGGGTTGAATGCCTTTAATGAGGATACTTATATTTCAGAACCTGAAGATATTACAGAACTGAAAATTTGTATATGGGACCTCCTTTAAAAACAAAGAAACACGTATTTTTTAGTTTTTGGAAAATCCAATTAATGGCGGTTAAACAGGAGTGACAAATTGGGGTGAATTTTTTGAAAGGCTATATCTACAGAATATCTTGGAAACGTAAAATGTTACAGACGTAAAAAAGTGGGTGTTTGGAATCTCCTGTAAATGTAAAGAAACATAGGTGATTTGTTTTTGGAAACTCCACGTAAGGGGAACTCAGAAGGGGTGAAATTTTAAAATGAGAATTTTTACAGTATATGTAAAAAAAACTTAACATGTTACAGAAGTGAAAAATGGTATTTTTTATCTCTATTAAACATAACGAATCGTGTATTTTTAGTTTTCGGAAATACCACTTGGGAGGTGGTGGGTGGGTAAAAGTGACTGAAAATGGTGTTGAATTCTTTTAATTAGGCTACTGATATCTCAAAAATGAAGATGTTACAGACGTGAAATTTGATATTTGCAATCTGCTTTAAAAGTAAAGAAACACGTATTCACGGAAAATCCAATGAAGTGGGGGGGGGGGGGTGAAAGAATTGAAAATTTAATTGACTTAATTGTATGAGAATGCATACATCTAATAAAAACTAAAGTTGTTACAGACGTGAAAATTCGTATTTAGATCTCCTTTAAAAACAAAGAAAAACACGTTTTGGTGGGGAAACCATCTTGGAGGGTGGGAGTGTAAAGGAGTTGAATTCCTTTCATGGGGACACATAAATCAAAAACTGAAGAAGTTAGAGTCGTGATAATTGGTATTTAGAAGATCTTTTACTATTAAAGAAATAAGTATTTTTTGCGGGAAAATTCACTTAGGGGGGGGGGGGAGTAGTGTGAAATGAAGTGAAAAAAGTAAATTATTTTTATGGGGATACTTATATCTCTAAACTGAAGGCAATAGACATGAACATTGGTGTTTGGAATCTCCTTTAAACATAAAGAAACAAGCCTTCTTTTAATTTTTTTTTTGGGGGGGGGGGGGGTGCGGGGGAGGCGGTAAATAAACTTAACGGCGGTGGGGTGTAGAAGGAGGTGAGACCAATTGATTTTACTGTTATTAATGTACTTATAAGTATCCTCCGTTGCTCAGGCGGCAGCGCGCCGGCCTCTCACAGTTGGGTTCCGTGGTTCAAATCCCGGTCACTCCATGTGACATTCGTGCTGGACAAAACGGAGGCGGGACAGGTTTTTCTCCGGATACTCCGATTTTCCCTGTCATCAGCCCTTCCAGCAACACATAATAGTAATAATAATAATAATAATAATAATAATAATAATGTTCCGGACCGTCGTCAAATGTGCGGACCGCGCTGGAAACGGCTCCTGGACGGGTAATGACTAAGAAAGCAGTCCGGCCGCGGGTTCAGTGCCACCAAAGCACCCAATATGACACCACGCCGGATCTCCTGAAGGATTTTATACATATTAAAATGATTATAGGAAAAGATGGCAAAGATTTACGGACCCAACTGACCGGGAGGAATACCTGAGCCTAGACCGGGAAGTACGAAATCGATTGCTGGAAAGGAAGATTGAAAATGGGAGGAAACGTGCCGTAATCTAATAGAAAACGAGTCAGATCGGGAATTTCGGCGGATTATATATCTAAAACAATAAGCAATCAATTATAAATTTCAGTATAATACCGTAGCGAAGCACGGGTATCTTGCTAGTATCTTATACTTTTCTTTGACTGCAGTTTTCTACAGGAGTTTATAAACATCTGAATGGAGTGGGTTATATGCAAGCCAAACTCATTAATCCTTAATAACAAAGAGTTTGGACGAAGCAACGTAATCAAACACCTTCTTCACGTCTACAAGCATTAGTTAGCAGGGTCTTTTAGGAGGAATAGAAAGTATTATTATTATTATTATTATTATTATTATTATTATTATCATTTTATCTTACTAGATACTATTTTTTGTGATGGAGTATGGCATTTATGAACACTTACATGTGAGGAACATGTTTATGGATAAGAATGATTTCGATGATTATTTATGTCCTTTATGAAAAAAAAAAAATGAAAATCCACAGCCTGTTTCCAGTCGTTCAACCGGGTCAGAAATGGAATGAATGAATCTAGCGACGAGGATAGGAATTGTGCCGGCTGCCGAAACCTGTCGCACTCCTCTGAGGCAATGATTAATGAATGACAGATGAAATGAAATGATATTGGAGAGTATTGCTGGAATGAAATATGACAGAGAAAGCTGGAGTACCCGGAGAAAAACCTGCCCCGCCTCCGCTTTGTCCAACACAAATCTCACATGGAGTTACAGGGATTTGAACCACGGAACCCAGCGGTGAGAGGCCGACGCGCTGCCGCCTGAGCTACGGAGACTGTATGTCCTTTTAATGGGCTTAATATCTAAATCATTGGTCGTTGCAGAGGGAGAGAGAGAGAGAGGGAGACAAGGATTGTGAATAACTACCGGTCATTCTGGAGTGGAATGATTTAAAACTCTCTTCTCATTCTTCCCACAAATTATGCTTTGTCTTTATAAGCTACCTATATTTGAATGTTTCGGCATTCGTTCTTCCTGAAACCTCTTTGTTTAAGTGGTCTTTCAGATTTAGCTTGACTAAAATTATATGACCGTTATTAACGCATTAATTAGCCATTTCATTGTTCTCATTTCCTCTACCACATTCTCCTCATTCTAGAACGTGCGTTTTGAAGATACTGTAGTAAGAATTTCATTTCTGCTGCTCAATGCGACTCCATTCCACGTAATAGAGTAGGCAGTATCATTGCTTTATAATTAAACTTAAGCCTGCTGCCCTTCATGTTCTTTTTAATGCGCTTTTAAATTGTCCGACTGGGGGAGATAGGACGAGGAGACTTGATGGCGTCGTGGGACAGTAGCTTAGCTCTGAGGTGAGACGTTTACCCGCACTCACCACTACGGTAACATCTTAATACTGATTATATTATCATAGTCGTCATATTGATATTAATGCAGATAAAACTCCTTTTCTCTACTATAAACTAATATTTCGTCTGCATTCGTTTCAATTAACAGTAGGCCTACCCATCAAACGTTCAAGGACACCACAAAACAGAATCTTTAGTTTTACATTAAGGTACTTAATATTATCGTTTACTAGGGCCAAACATTATTGAATAACGTAGCCTTAGGCTATAAGTAATCTCAATAATTTTTAATTAGACGCAATTGCAACGTACGGAATACAAATAGTCTTGCATAAACTTACTGCGTCTAACCCAACAACGTTAGAATTTCTTTTGAAGCGCTTTGCGACAGATTTTTAAACTTTCTGGAAACAGAGTAGCATAAATAATGGGGAATGAAACATTCTTTCGCCATTATATCAAACCACCCTTCGGACAAGAGGATACCTATTCTCACTCCTTCGTTGGAAAGAGGAAGCAGAATACGAAACAATTACCGAGGGAAATCAACTAAGACACAGTGCACTCCTGACGGCCATGCGGAAGGTCACCAACTCCTAGAATTCCAGGTAAGATATATTTACACGAGGTTAGACACTAATCATCCAGGAACAGGTTTTGATATGTACGTAATTTTAAAATCACTGGATAGACTTAGTGTTTGTAGGAAGACCAAACGACTTATTTGATATTTTCTCATGCTGTTTTGATTTTCTGTAAAATCCTTGGACTATATAAGAAACGACCCTTCATTTTAAATTACGTACGTAATTTCGCTTACTCTTTAAAGAACGGAGAAAATTACTATTATCTACTGGTTTCATGCTCTGAAGCGAATGCTGACCACCCTCGCAGACCGACAGCGTTTCAACCGGTTGTCATGGCAACGTCTAAGCCTGCTTGCCAGCAACGAAGTAACTTAATGCCATTCTAGTAATCATTCCTGTAAACTCATGTTTGTTCGTTGGGTAGAAGGCGAGAGAGGCGTCCAGCTGCCATTCTGCGGGATATTCGTGGAATAAGTTACCGCTGGAGGTGACAATCATCTTCGAATAATACTAAGCGTGGTTGTTAATATTTGAACAGTACCGTGGAGTGTAGCACATTATTTCACACTGTTAGGTGTTTGTGACATTTGCTGGAATTATTTTACAACTGTTAGGTTCTTCGGTCTGCCGAAACTAATTTTGAATAAATAAATGTATAAACTATCTGAAAAAGTGGAAACATATGGTAACATTTTTATACCTGGAAAAGAAAAAACTTAATTAAATAATTCTGTTACCATGTGTTCTTTTACATAGATCATAAATATTCTTCTTCATTTTGCCTCATGACTGAGGCGTCGTGACTATCATAATATTCAGCCCTCTAGCCTATGAACCATACTCCGCCATTCTTCCCTACCTAAAGCTTTCAATGTGGTTACTCTGAGAGAACACTGTAGGGGGCCGTTCACCATGTCAATCCATCGCGTTGGTATTCGTCCTCGATGTCTGTTTCCCTGGACCTTTGCCCTCAACAATCAGCTTTTGAAGACTACCATCTCGGCGCATTATATGTCCAAAGTAGCGTACAATCCACTGAGAGACCTTACACGATAGACGAACTTTTATCTGAAGTTGGTTCAGGATTGATGTGTTCGTGCGATGAGCTGTCCAAGGAATCCTTAACATTTTCCTCCAGCACCACATTTCAAGGCTTTCTATCTGTTTACGATCACGTTTGAGGATCGTCCACATCTCTGCGCCATACAAGAAGACTGAGAAGACTAGAGATTCAACGAGCTTCTTTTTTGTCTTAATGGTGGTGATGTAATATTTCCAGATCTTCCGCAGACGGATCATTGCTACCTTTGCTATTTCAATTCTTCGCTTTATTTCATCTTTGGAACCACCAGAATTGGATAGTAAGGAGCCTAGGTATACATACTGATGTACAACTTCACACCCTCCAATCTGTTTGATATGTGGACTGTTGTTGTTCTTACGATCAACAATCATGATTTTGGTTTTCTGTTGATTTAGGCATAATCCAATTTCTAGGCTTGCTTCCTCTACTCTCTTGATCAGCTCTGTCAACTCCTCTTCAGGTGATGCAATCAAGGTGGTGTCGTCAGCAAATCTCAAGTTGTTGATCTTGCATCCCCCAATGGAAAACCCTTTGTCCCAGCCATCTAATGCAGTTCTTATTGCATATTCACCATAGATATTGAAAAGTAACGGTGACAGGATACATCCCTGGCGAACTCCAGCCCTTGTACGAAACTGCTGAGACTGTTTGTTTTGAACCTTCACAGTGGCTGTATTTTCCTTATACAAGGACTTGAGGAGATCAATCAAATGGAGTGGCAAATCAATGTCATCCAAAATTTTCCAAAGATGGTTCCATTTGACAGTATCGAAGGCATTTTGGTAGTCAATAAAGCACAGATATACCGGAACATTTTCTCTAGCCTTTTCTATGATTTGTCTTAGGCTTAAGATTTGTTCTCGAGTACCTTTTCCTTTCATAAATCCAGTCTGGACTTCAGAAATTTGATACTCTAGAAATGCCCGGAGTCTCTTGTGGAGGATATGAAGCATAACTTTACTGGCATGTGAAATCAAAGCAATTAAGCGATAATTTTCATATTTCTCCTCGATCCTTTCTTGTGGATTGGGATAAAGATTGACTGTACCCATTCTTCGGGCCATCTTCTAGAATCCCATATTGCTTAGTAGATTTTCAACAGCATTTCTATTCCAGCATAGCCTGTAGCTTTCAAGACTTCTGCACTTATTCCAAAAGGTCCACACGCTTTTCCAGTTCTCAGCATTTTCAAAGCCATTTCTACTTCATCTCGGAGGATGTCAGGTTCAGGATCTGACTGCTTGTCTATCTTCACTTGGTCTTGTGCATTACATTGTTCACTGTACAGATCCTGGCAGTACAATCTCCATGTTTCCAGAACATTCTATATATCCACAACATCATCCCCCTTTGAGTTCTGTATATTCCAGGAATATGGCTTGAATTTTCGAGTGATTATTCTAATTTTGTCAAAAAGATCCTTGCTGTGGTTTTGATTTGCATGGTCTTCAATCTCAAAACAAATGTTACTAAGGAAATTATTCTTATCTCTTCTACAAAAAGACTGAATCCTTTTATCAAGATCATAAATATACATATTCACAATTAGTTTCGGCAGAATCTAATAAAATCTAATAAATTAATTAAGTCCAGACTGAAAAGAGATGGCTTTAAATATTACAAAAGAAAATTTGCTATTATTGTTACTGTATTACCTCTACTTCAGTTGTTGCTTTAATTTCCTCCCTCCGCCTTGTCTCTTTAGGCCTAAGTAATCTTATCTGAATACATAGAATGCTCTCTGCCTAAATACGTATTTGTTACCACTTTCAAAAATCCGTTACTCATATGATCAGTATTTAGAAAGGGACATTTCACTCTTCCAATATACCCACATGGTATTTGCATATTTGTCCTATCCAGACATATTAAGATACCCTCTCATTAATTATTTTGAAATTTCCATATATCTGCCTTATTTTCTCCATATGCATTGGATTGCTAATCCTGAAACCTGGATTCTCATTTGTTTGAGTGATATTACCCACTATTTCTTTCGTACAATTTCTTTTCGCCTCCTATGATTTCGTTGATTACGTTGCATAATGGTACGTTAACTGGAACTTATTTAGACTCAGTGGTTAGCTTATGACACATTTCAGAGTTGGTTCAACGAGCTACCTTTGGAAAATCATCGGCCAAAGTTTTAACACACCCGTCCACATCTAGGGCGTATGATAATGCTTTTGAACGTTAGGTTAATTTGAATACGTATTTCTCGTCCGAAGGATAATAAAGAGGGATTGGCAAAGTAGCGGCCATGTCCTTAATTAAGGTACTGTCCCAGCATTTGCCTGGTTTGAAAATGGAAAACCATGGAAAACCTTTTTCAGGGCTGCCGACTGTGTGATTTGAAACCACTGTCTACTGAATCCAATCTCAATGCTCCACGACCCTAACCACAGAGCGAACTCACTCGGTGAAATGAGAGCCAGTTTATTCTCTTCGGCAGTGAAGATAATAAAGGAGGTATAATCAATGACGGGTTTCATGAGTCTTCAATCACAGCGCAACGGCAGTGGTCAGAGAAACAACAATATATAACTGAGAAGTAGGGAGAAATTCGTCTTCTACGTCTTACCGTTGTAATATATTTACTTGGGATATGTTCATGGGGCTACAAGTATATACATACTGTATTTATGCTTGTGGTTTAACGTTGCACTAAAACATTGCAGGTTCTCGGCGACACAAGGATAGGAAAGGGATTTGGAACCGCCATCTCCGGAATGCAAACTCACAGCGACATGACACTAACCGCACAACCATTTCGCTCGGTTATAAGTAAATTTCAGAGCTACTTGTTGAAACTCTGCATGACATTATAAAGTTGCACAGCCTCCTCGGTTCAAATTCTCAGAAAATAAACAGTATAAATAAAGTTTTATTCTAAAAATCATCGGTGGTGCATTTATATTATATATTAGTGTGAATTTAGCGCTTTGAGTGAATGTCACACATTATTGATTATTCAAAACACATTAAAACTGGTCTACATGTCGTAGAAAAGAAAATACAAAAGGAAAAGTCTTCATCAATATTTAGCATAATATCGCTCTTGTGAAAAATCACTACCCCTATTCATAAATAAATATGTTCTAGAATGACATCAAACTTACAGCTGTGCGATCCGAATATTTTTTTTCACTTCGGAGGCCTATTATCTCTTTCCCACCTGATATTTTGTTTTGTTTTCTGTTTTGATGTAGAACATGTCAGTCGTTTCGTTCCAATATTCGGTTCGTCCGTAAAAATCATTGTGTTCCAAAAAAGAGTGTATAGGTATAAGAAGACCTTCAATAACTTCAAAACTAAAAAATGGCACAAATAAAATAACTGTCTTGAAAAGGAAAAGGTTCAAAATGTCCTCTAAAATAGCTTTCGCCGGGCTGAGTGGCTCAGACGGTTAAGGCGCTGGCCTTCTGACCCCAACTTGGCAGGTTCGATCCTGGCTCAGTCCGGTGGTATTTGAAGATGCTCAAATACGTCAGCCTCGTGTCGGTAGATTTGCTGGCACGTAAAAGAACTCTTGCGGGACTAAATTCCGGCACCTCGGCGTCTCCGAAAACCGTAAAGGAGTAGTTAGTGGGACGTAAAACAAATAAGAGTATATTATTATTAAAACAGCTTTCAAGGACAGAAGGTACAACAGTGAGCAGCGCTACGGTATTCCGCATTATCTATGGATTTCTCCGCAAATTACTGTAAAGGCAGTGAGTAAGATTATATTAAATCACATGTCTACTTATCGCTATCCGAGAAAAAAAATAGGGAGGGCACTATACGTTGTTTCCAATGTAAGGTACACGTGCATTTGCTAGTTCATAAATAATATTGTCAAATCTTAATGTCTTGGCACAAAAATTACAAGAACTACAAGAATTACAAGAACTCGGGCGTGAATTTTTCAAGCCTTATTGGCATCGTTGTTCAAACATCGTCCTTTGTATACTTGTTTCATGGGCTATTTTCATATTTACGTTTTGCACATCTGATCGGGAAGTTAATGGGAACGCGCTAACTATACGCTGCCTAGCTGCTGGCGCAGCTCGTTACAGCCTGGCTGGTTCACGTCCGCTGCTTCGCCCCTCCCACGAATATTCCTACCAAATTTCAACCGAAACCGAGTGTAATGTATGTATGTGTTCTCTCGTGAGTAATGCCATTGAAGTCTTATAAATCACACACAACTACACAACACTTGATTCACATGTATGTGCTGTTACGGATCTTCGACGTCACTGTAAGGATTCTGTTTACTTTTCACACAGAGTACTTTAGACCGGTTTTCGAGTACAACAAGTAGCCTGGCTCGTGAGTCAACCTCCCCTACTTGCCAAGCCTTTAGGGGAAGTGCATAGCAACATGTGTTGGCCTGCGATAAGAAACAGGTTCAACAAGCCCTGTACTCTGCTACTGTACTACCACTACACGTGGACAGAATGACATAACCGTCGTATCCTGCTACGGCCGTTCAAAACACATTAGACCCTGAAGTATTGGACTAAGTTACGGGAAAGCTAATAGGACAAGGTAAAGAGTACATAGCATATATTGTGAGATGTATTTTTTGTGTCGACTAGCAAAATACCTGACCGTATACCCCTAACACCGTGTATAATGGGAAATTATCTTGTACTGGGTGTTTTGTATTTTCTGAAGTCGGATAAACTGTAACACTATTGATTCTGATTCGGTTACTTCATTAATGCATTGTTTTCATGGTCACATGATTTTATTTGTATTCAGTGTACTGCAAGTCGAAAAGAGGCAATATTTCTATTCTCTGTAGTTTTTCCAATGTTTTATTATTTTCTGTAGCTGGCGAATAGTTAAAATCATATCAAAATGCCTAGAAGGGCAAAGATTTTTAAGAAGATAAGACATGTTGTATGATGAAAATGTATGACACATGTAAATAATGCAATACCTATTCCACCATAATCAACATCCTGCTCTGATGACAGCCCATATACTGTGCCCACGAGCTGGTGCAAGGCCAACGCTACAAACATAGTGAATATTCTCTTCTTCCAGAAAGCTTTATGACTGAGATGAAACCGATATTCAGAGACTTGGCCCACCCTGAACTGCTCAAGAATTGTGTCCATGGCGACAATAAAAATCCTAATGAATATCTGAGCAGACTGATTTGGAAGAGATTACCCCCAAAACCATATTAATAAGTGTCAAAACCCTGCACATGGGTGTGTATGAAGCTACAGCAAGTTTCCTTGGAGAGGCAGGGGTATATATCACGTTCTCCACAGCGAGTTTTCGATCGACTTCTGTATTGACAAATTTTACGCCTGACAGGGGAGGGCCAATCAAAGCAGCCGAAACAATAGAAACAGACTCTCCGAGACCTGCACACATTGCAGTCTGGACTGACGCGGTAAAAGCCAGTCGTCAGCGTACCAGAGTTTTTCTCAGCTAATCCCTACGTTAGCACGGGTCAGGTGGGGAAGGGTTATTCGGTTCTCTCTACTAGTGTGACAGCGAAATTTTTTGAGAATTACCTGCTTACGCTGATTGTATCAGGAATCTGAAAATAGGAATAATAGTTACGGAAATGGAGTGATATTCACATCGTGATAACAAAGTTCCGTCAACACTGCAACCATTTGTATAGCTTTCAGCTCCGATTAGACAAACTTCGTATGAAATATCCACTCAACGGAAGCCATTGAGTTAGAGTTAGAGATGTAAAAATACGGTTTAATTCTTTTGAATTCATAAACGTGTTGTTAAACCGTTTAAAACCCTGTAAAATGGTAGGAATAGTTATTTTCATCTCAGATGTCACACAATCCGCTATACCATACAGCATCATCTGCTGCATAAGCATCAGGAACTATCACACTGGAATGAATGGAATTAATCCAGAAACATCTACAGACGAGGTTACAGGTCTCTATGAAGCCAAACAGTGTTGACACGCCTTAGTTTACGTTACGGTGAGGCTGAGTTATCGTACGCAATCAAACCGAATAGTTTAGTTAGTGGAATGTGTCCTCGATCAAAGGTGAGTTACTTATTCGATTTAGGACAAGTTGATGGTAAGACAGACGCAACATGAAAAATTGTAAAAGTAAATATCATAACGCCCTCGCGTCACGATTAAAAGAACATCTTATCAGATGTGAACTTTGCCCTCACTCTGTTAAGCGAGTGGCTTTGGAAGATGGATCGTAAATAAAAAGGAAAAAAAACAAGTCTGTCAGAAAATAACGGGCTGCAGAATATTCAAGTTTCGAGGACAGTGTCTTCGTCTACCCTATCATCCATGCCTTCTGATCCTTCTCTCAGTGAACAACTTACGACAGATTCATCACGAACCTCTTGAACCGGGCATAGGAATCCCCATTAAGGAACTGATTGTAACATTGACGAAGCTGTTGCTTGGGCTATGTATGCTTCAGCTGCTCCACTATCTATGCTGAATTCGAAATGTTGGCGGGAAGTATTTCAGAAAATACAGCCTGGCTATGAACATCCTAGTCACCACCTGCTTAGCCCAGTTTCTGTCTGCCAAATATCATCGCGTGAAGTTATTTGTCACAAATAAGTTGTATTGTTCAACTGCTCTTGCATTGATTTAGGATGGATGGACTGATGTATCACAGAATAATGTCGTGAACTTTGTGACAACACCTAACTCAGTATTCTGTAAAAGTAAAAAACCTGGTGAGGAAGGAAAAACTGCGCATTACTGTATATTGCTTATAAACTAATTGAAACGTTCGCAACAGTGATCACAGACAACGAGCAAAATATGCGTGCTGCGTGGAAAATAGTGGAATAGCAATATGCACACATATCCTGCATAGGCTGTGCAGCACATATCTTTAATCTAATACTAAAGGACGTAATGTCACTGAGAACGCTGCAAGAGTGCTTCCATCCAGCGAAGAAAGGATCGCCATGTCCCCCATGCTTTATTGAAAGCCTAGAGTCTGGGCCGATGACCTTAGGTGTTTGGCCCTTTAAATAACAAAACAACAAGCATCATCATCAGCAGCAGCAGCACCAAAAAAAGAGGAAAGAGAAATACAATCATACCTCTGTGACACTAAAGCTTCCATTACAGACCAGTTGGACAGACACTGTGATTTGTTGGGCAGTTTACTTTAGAATAGGGAGGCTGTGTTAGGAACTATTGTGTTACCAACTGTGCAGTGCGGCAGAACACTTATAGCTTCTCTGTTAGCAGCTCAAAAACATGTCAGCAATTTGATAAGGCATGGCGTCTCTTGCGACCAATGTCAGAAGCCTTACGCAAGGTAGAAGCCGATAATGGTCTACTTTCGGATGTACATGAATTCTATGATAATATTTCTAGTACAGTAGACGCTGTACTTGTAGAATGTAATACACTTCCTCCAGTACACAAGTCTTACAATAAAGATGCTGTGATCTTGAGTCACAAGTTTGTATGTAAAGCTATTCATGCTGAAGCAAATATGTTGGATCCCCGTTTTAAGGGTGAAGACTCCATCGCAACAATGATTGAAGTATTGGGATATGACAGTGGTGTTGTTATGGAAACTTTGGGCTTATTTTGAGCAGCCGAAGGCCTTTCCCAACAGAATGCTTTAAGGACCGCAGCACCATGGACCACCTTTTGTATGGTGGAAAGGCTTATGTACTAAACAACCCCTATGTTCACTTGCTTCCAGAATGTTGAAAGTACCACTTTTCTCATCAGCAAGTGAGGTTAAGTGGTCAGCTCACGGACGAATTTACGCTATAATACGAAACAGAGTACAATTGACAAAACTGGTTTATATACAGTGGAATCACAGGTACATGGGTGACACACGGGTCATCGAAACCTTCCGGTCATCGTACTAAGACGTATAGGATTAATATTATGATTACAGACTACCAGAAAATATATTTTTGTTCCGAAGATTGATTGGTAACTTCGCTTTTTGTGTCTTTTCAATGAAAATTATTTCTTTATACTTTAGATAGAGTAGTCTTTCGGGAATGGACTGGTTCCCGTCTGCTAAACCCCTTGAAATACGATAATCACTATAAACACTAGATTGATACACAACTGGTCTCTGCAGATAGTCAATGTTTGTGGCATTACTTTCTAACAGTGGTGTACCTTGCCCCTTGCTATAGGAGGCTGAAGCGGTCATCCCTCGCCTCGTGTGCCATTCACGGCTACGTCCCAGCTCCCCCCTTCGCTCCCTAGTCTAGACATCCCTACCCGCCTCATTGCTCCTTACTGCCTTTGGATATTTAAATTTTAAAACCAGCGATTAAAGCTTCAGTCAACAATCAGACTTCTACATTTAAAACACGCCACTGGGTTCGAACGTGTCATTGATACCAGTCCTTAAATACAGCTGTCGTCCAGGTGCAGAGTAGGTGGATACTACAGTTGATGTACGGCACGTGGCGGAGCTTAACCTTTTCCGGGCCAAAGTATATTACAGACTACTGTGAACAAAATTCTTTGCAATAGGGAAAAAATGAAATGGCGCGTGGCTTTTTTAGTGCCTGAAGTGTCCGAAGGACAAGTTCGGCTCGCAAGGTGCAGGTCTTTTGATTTAAACGCCGATAGGCGACCTGCGAGTCGTGATGAGGATGAAATGATGATGAAGACGACACATACACCCAGGCCGCGTGTCAGCGAAATTAACCAATTATGGTTAAAATTCCCGACCTTGCCGGGAATCGAACCCGGGCCCCCTGTGACCAAAGGCGAGCACGCTGACCATTTAGCCATGGAGTTGGATTTTAATAGGGAATTATGGTATCAAAGACGAGTTAACAGGGTGATTTATTTATATCAGTCAAAGTTTTAATATAGGTTCCTGTACTCACCTACACTTTTTTATTTGTTTAATGTCTCTTCGAATGTTTTCGGTGATGGAAGAGTGGGAAAGGAATATGATTGGGAAGGCGGTGTCCGTGACCTTAATTACGATACAGCCTCACTATTTTCTTGGTGTTAAAATTAGAAACCACGGAAAGCCATCTTCTGGGCTGTCGACGGTGGAATTCGAACCCACCCACCGGTCCACACCGGTATATACTGTAGGTATGTTATAGAACTCCATTCCGGAAAAATACCGTCATTCCGTCATCTCTTAGGACAGCAGTCAAGTAAGAGAACTTTAAACTCAGAATAACATTCTCCATTTTGACGTATACACACTTCTGTCTGTTAGGTCATCAGCCCAGAGGCTGGTTGGATCCTCAAATAGCACCACCAAAGGTTATGCGGTTGTAAGGAAACCCCAAAAACCAATGGCAGCACCAAAATGAGGCGTACTGGGCAAGATGAGGAGTGAGGTAGTTTGTCATTGCTTTCCTCACCGTGTCAGAAAGTACTATTGCAGCACGACTGACCCTGTGAGCAGCACCTTTCATAACACTCAGATGCACTAGTCATGCTCTGAATGTCATTACTCAGCACTACCCATACCCCAGCAACTTCCATATTGTCACAGCCATGGATGTTGACTGGGACTTCGGTGGAAGCTACACTTTACTCTGGCCTGTGCCAAGAGATGGATGAAAAAGTACTGGTATACACACTTAACGGCAAATTTTTACTTCATTATCGAATGCAAGGAAACGGTAATTACTTGTGCCGAAGCATGGCAGTTCGTCAACTTGACACCCATTGAAAATGCTTGGAACATGATCAAACGACGGGTGGTAATAATAATTTCGTGTGGCTATTTCTAGCCGAGTGCAGCCCTTGTAAAGCAGACCCTCCGATGAGGGTGGTCGGCATCTGCCATGTGTAGGTAACTACGTGTTATTGTGGTGGAGGATAGTGTTATGTGTGGTGTGTGAGTTGCAGGGATGTTGGGTACAGCACAAACACCCAGCCCCCGGACCATTGGAATTAACCAATGAAGGTTAAAATCCCCGACCCGGCCGGGAATCGAACCCGAGACCCTCTCAACCGAAGGCCAGTACGCTGACCATTCAGCCAACGAGCCAACTTAATTTTTACGAATATATGATTTTCTGATTTTCATTTATTATAATATAGTGTTTAATTTAGGTTAATTACGCAATAAGTATTATATTAATGTTGAAAAGATTTCCTAGCACACAAAGTGGGGGTCCCCGTAGGCTACTACGGAAAACGTAAAATTAAGCAATTTCCTCAATTGTGCCAAACTTTGAAAGGCTAAATGTCCCGGAAAGGTTTCAAATTATGTCTTGGTTAGCTCTATCAAAATAAAAATAAAACAAATTTCGAAAATCACTTCCTGTCTCAATGCAGCTCTGGAAAACATCCTAAAATCACTTGTTTCTTTACTCGTTTTATTTTTGATTGAAATCGTAGCCAAATTAACTCATTTACATACTTCTTTCTGTAATGTATTCCTTGGTTTAATACCCTCGGGCGTTTTGATTTTTGAAGAATGTCCACGCCGAATGTAATTATAAGGGCTGCATTGAATCACAATAGCGCTCGTAGCGGTGCTTAAGTGAAACAATGCATTGACTCACATTAGCGCTCGTAGTGGTGCTTAAGTGGAACAATGCATTGACTCACATTAGCGCTCATAGTGGTGCTTAAGTGAAACAATGCATTGAATCACAATAGCGCTCATAGCGGTGCTTAAGTGAAACAATGCATTGACTTACATTAGCGCTCATAGTGGTGCTCAAGTGAAACAATGCATTGACTCACATTAGCGCTCGTAGTGGTGCTTAAGTGAAACAATGCATTGACTGACATTAGCGCTCATAGTGGTGCTTAAGTGAAACAATGCATTGACTCACGTTAGCGCTCGTAGTGGTACAAAAAGGCAAACTGGTAATCTAATCGATCGGTTAACAATGATTAAGGAAAGGAAGGAATAAACAAAGAATGTATTCTCATAATTTGTTATAAGTTTAGACGAATATATGGCCCAATTCAAGACCTGAATGGTTGGAGGATAAGGACGAATGCTGAAATACAGAACATATTAGACCAGGAGGATATAGTTAGATTTATTAAGGCACAAAGATTGCGATGGCTTTGCCATGTGGAAAGAATGGAGGAAGATCGATTGCCAAGGAAAGTAGTTAAATCCAGAGTAGATAAAAGACGGTGACAAGGAAGGCCCCGTAATAGATGGAGCGATGAAGTTGAAGCCGACCTGAGGGTAATGAACATCCGCCCATGGAGAGCAGCCGCTCAGGATCGAAGTAGATGGCGGACTGTCGTAGAAGAGGCCAAGGGTCACACAGGGCTGTAGCGCCGGATAAGTAGGTAATTTGTTATAAGCCTATTTTATTTACCTAAAATTCGTAGATCATATCCTTGGGATGTTTTCAACATTGAATTGCTTGCCTGAAGGACTACAACTGTGGATTTTGAGCATATATTGTGAATGATGTACACTACGCTATTTCCTCCAATTCTAACCGGGCGAGTTGGCCGTGTGATTAGAGGCGCGCCGCTGTGAGCTTGCATGTGGGAGATAGTGAGTTCAAGCCCCATTGTCGGCAGCCCTGAAGATGATTTTCCATGGTTTCGCGTTTTAACGACTTAATGGTGGCCACGGCTGCTTCTTTCACACTCCTGAGCCTTTCCTATCCCATCCCTGCAAAAGACCTATTTGTGCCAGTGCGTCGTCAAGCCAATAATTGTCTCTTCCATTTTCAAGTCTTTTCACAATTACATATGATCGGCACCTTGAATCGATTAAGCCCAGTTTGACGGTCGGGTGCCTTTCCTGACTCTAACTCCTTGTGGGGAATGTATTCATTTTCGAGGATTTTTTTTTTGTGCTGATTTGTAGTAAGTTACGTTGTATGTGAATAAAAATTTGTATTAACACGAACACAAACACTTAGCCGCCGATCTAGAGCAATGAGTCACTCTGATTCTATTATGGAATAAGAAAGCCGTGCTCACATGCTTAATCCTTAAAATGGTTTGATAAAGAAACACCATCTAAGGGCGATATTCTGCCCTAATTACTACATGTATTAACCTCTGAATATTCATCCATATTAGCCCTTCTGGATCCAGCATTTAACGTGAGAAAAACTGTATGATGCACTAAGAACTAGAGATCGACTAAGAGGAGGTTTAGACATGCATCACCGAGCTCGATAGCTGCAGTCGCTTAAGCGCGGCCAGTATCCAGTATTCGGGAGATAGTAGGTTTGAACCTTACTGTTGGCAGCCCTGAAGATGGTTTTCCGTGGTTTCCCATTTTCACACCAGGCAAATGCCGGGGCTGTACCTTAATTAAGGCCACGGCCGCTTCCTTCCCATTTCTACCCCTTTCCTGTCCCATCGTCGCCATGAGACCTATCTGTGTCGGTGCGACGTAAAGCAAAATAGAAGAAAAAGACATGCATCGATGGCTCGATAAATAGTTCAGAAATATTTAGGTATTCACTATTTCCGAATTTCCCCATATGTTAGCTTTGTTTCATCAGATATAAGACATTGTGTTGTGGGTTTCACGTGAGTCTGATGCTGTGCATGCATGCGTTCTCTATTTTAATTTCAGTTTGAGGTATATTTCATCATTTTCCTATAACTTATATTGTACCCGACAGGGACATCAACCAAGGACTGGTAATCCAGGGGACTCGCATTTCATTGTCTGGTAGCGAGTTCACGGGAACTCGAAGATTGGAACCCCACGGGTGTGGCCGAGCTAGGGAATCGCTGGCTGAAAATAAGGGACAACTCATCCCCACCACATGTTGCCGAGTGGGAGAGGTACACTTTTTAGCATAAAAATATTGGAGACATTTTTAAATCTGGATGGCCGACTTCGTCTTCAATGATAAGAGAATTAACGAATTTAATAATAATGCGCTGCACAATAATTCCAAAGAGCTTTTCGTGATTTGAGAATTTATTCAGAGTGTGAGACGTCCTTTCTGGTAATAATCTTCTGTTGAAAGGAGGAATAGGTGATTACGTAACAGTGGAAAATTACAGAGGCCATTTGTTAAATGTCTTCACACTCACTTGGTAAGTGGAGTCCTGTGAGGGAGGGGGAAGTGAAGACAGGAGATTCTACGATCGGATTTCGAACAGGTGAGTTGTATCTATATTATTAGACAACTTGTCACCAGGTTATCGTACTATTGCGCCTGAAATACACCCAGGACAGTGCGTATAGGAATTTTGGGAGGGGGAGTCTTCCCAGTTGATATAAGGCTTAGGAAGCGTCACCCGACGTCAGTCGGACTTTTCTTCACGTGAGGGACGGATGTGTGTCCAGATCGAGCTCCAAGTTCTTTTGTCTTCGGTACTGTTAAAACATAACAGTTAAAAACGGCTTAATTGGAGTAGAATATGAAGTAAATTGAAAAGCGGGGTACAATTAAGTGAGCAGTTAAAATTTTGACGAGTTTCGAACAATAAATTCAACTCGTAGACTAGTTATTATTATTAAGTCAGTCGCCTGAGGCAAGGAAGGGAGACGTATAGTAGCTATGATACAGGGTTTAATTCAGAGTTGAGAAACCAATTAGCTGTAAGTTACGCGTCGAAATATCATGTATTAATTTATTTGATTCCGGGACAGTGATTCAAAGATCGGGTTGATTAGTGCACGGTGACGCAGACGAACGGGTATTAACTGAGTGTGTATCTGTGCATTAGATACTGAGATTTCCAGTGCCAAGCACGGTGTAGATTAGCAGTCGAAGCCAGCAGATGGAATTAGCAGTCATCAATGTGGACATGAATCACCACTAACCCTCAGGATGGACGTCCCGTCGCTGACCGAGGTGTTAACGAGGGACAATAAGGCTGAGTAAAACATTTCTATTATGCATGACGTAAGGGGTACGGAGAATTATTTTATAGTGCTGTAGCTATTAATTGATAGGGGTTTAGCGTTTATTAAACTGTAAACATGCAATGACCTGGCACAGAGTTTATTTTAGTAACAAGTCTGAGTGACTTAATATTTAGATATGGGAAAATTTGTTTGTGGAGAGGTTTTCTTATTTCAACTTTTTAGGGTTACATTTCTGTGTAGTTGTTTTGAATACAATGGTTAGTATAGTTCTTGGGATGGACTGTGTAAGAGAGGCTGGTATTCAACAGACGAATCCATCATGCATACTAAGTAATATTATTGTATATTATCCTGTGTGAGAAAGAAATGTTCCTGTGAAATCACCCAGAGAACCGAACCATGACCTTCAAAGGAAATATTTAGGTAGGGCCCATTTTCATTTTTCATTGAGTTCGTTTTAAGTTGTGTTTCGATAACTGTAGGACCTATTACACTTTGAAGCGAGTGAAATTACTATTGTGCTTGTTATACTTAACGTGTGTGTTTCTGTTGTATTGATGTAATTGTAAAGTGACGAATTAGTGACCATGTAAGTCGCATAGTCCCACTTTAATATTCCATGATAATAATAGTAGAAGCCGGTGTTTCGGTGTTTATATTTCTGTGTTTGCTGGATTACTATCGGACCAGCTGTGTAAAATATTGTGTACGTAGGTAAGGAAATAGTACTCTGATAATGCGTCAGTCGACGATGTTAGGTTGGATTTGAAATCAGGACTCACGGTGTGAATTTTGAAGTCAGATTGTGGTTTTACACATATGGAGCCTTGTGAATTGAGAGATGAATAACGAATCACCTCACTGTAAAGAGGTTGTTACTTTTATGTAGCGATTTGATGTGAAAGCGATATTTTAAAGGGGCCATTGTTCTCCCTGGATACGGTTGATCGTGTGAAGCTGAATTCCCGCACCACTTCCGAAATCGCACTTCCCATCCGTAGGGCACCAACCACCATACCCCGTTCGAACGGTGTCAGCTCACAACGACGTTCCATGTTACACCTGTCACATGCACAGCCACTGCTCACAAGGTCTCTTATACAACTGCCGCTGGCACAGGGGCGTGTGGTGCGCAGACAACACACCTGCGCATCAGTGCTCTGCTATCCCATGACATTTGCTCAGTCAGTGTATACTAAGCTAGGACCCTTGTGGTGCTAACCCACACTCCCTACTTGAGAGACCAAATGGCGTGGTCAACGTTAAATCTTCTTCATTGCATTTACTCTAAAACCACAAACTGATACGCTGCTAATAGGAGCTGACTTGTATTCCTGTGGCGTATCCAAACCCCAATTCATCCCGCAGACAATGATTAAACTTCTGGATTAGCCAGACATCGAACTAGAAACCTCCAAGAAAGAGGCAAACACGATACACCAACGCAAATAATTTCAACAAATGCAGCAATAATTAAGAAAAAATAATTTTACAAACAGATGAGAACCTAAATCCAGGCTGCATAAAATGGAAATCGGGCAAGAAGGAAGCAGGTACAGGATTTAAAGTGAGGATAGGGAACCGGGAAAAGGAGAGGGTGGGAAAGGGTTGACTGATAATGAAAGTTTGGTCAGGGGAGATTGCTTAGATTGTGGAGGGGAGTAAAGAGAAACGATAGAGTAAATATCGCATTTAAAGATATGGCGTTGTTTCTAGAACGTAATCTTTATTCAGAGACAGTGGGAGAGGAGGGAAATTCGTGCGATCATAGTTTCAACATCTCGTAGCGTGAGTTTCAAAGAAGCTTCAAGGCTACTGTTGTGTTGTTTGAGTCATCAGTCCATAGACTGGTTTGATGCAGCCCTCCATGCCACCCTATCCTGTGCTAACCTTTTCATTTCTACGTAACTATTGCATCCTACATCTGCTCTAATCTGCTTGTCATATTCACACCTTGGTCTACCCCTACCGTTCTTACCACCTACACTTCCTTGAAAAACCAACTGAACAAGTCCGGGGTGTCTTAAGATGTGTCCTATCATTCTATCTCTTCTTCTCGTCAAATTTAGCCAAATCGATCTCCTCTCACCAATTCGATTCAGTATCTCTTCATTCGTGATTCGATCTATCCATCTCACCTTCAGCATTCTTCTGTAACACCACATTTCAAAAGCTTCTATTCTCTTTCTTTCTGAGCTAGTTATCGTCCATGTTTCACTTCCATACAATGCCACGCTCCACACGAAAGTCTTCAAAAACATCTTTCTAATTCCGATATCAATGTTTGAAGTGAGCAAATTTCATTTCTTAAAAGAAAGCTCTTCCTTGCTTGTGCTAGTCTGCATTTTATGTCCTCCTTACTTCTGCCATCGTTAGTTATTTTACTACCCATGTAACAATATTCATCTACTTCCTTTAAGACTTCGTTTCCTAATCTAATATTTCCTACATCACCTGACTTCGTTCGACTGCACTCCATTACTTTTGTTTTGGACTTATTTATTTTCATTTTGTAGTCCTTACCCAAGACTTCATCCATACCATTCAGCAACTTCTCGAGATCTTTAGCAGTCTCAGATAAAATAACAATATCATCGGCAAATCTCAAGGTTTTGATTTCCTCTCCTTGGACTGTGATTCCCTTTCCAAATTTCTCTTTGATTTCCTTTACTGCCTGTTCTATGTAAACATTGAAAAGGAGAGGGGACAACTGCAGCCTTGCCTCACTCCTTTCTGGATTGCTGCTTCTTTTTCAAAGCCGTCGATTCTTTTCACTGCAGACTTATTTTTATTCAGATTGTAGATAATTCTTCGTTCTCGGTATCTGATCCCTATCATCTTCGGAATCATAAATAGCTTGGTCCAATCAACATTATCGAATGCCTTTTCTAGATCTACAAATGCCATGTACGTGGGCTTGTCCTTCTTGATTCGATCCTCTAAGATGAGACGTAAAGTCAGGATTGCTTCACGTGTTCCTACGTTTCTTCTGAAGCCAAATTGATCTTCTCCCAACTCAGCTTCAACTTGTTTTTCCATTCTTCTATAAATAATACGTGTTAAAATTTTGCAGGCATGAGATACTAAACTAATGGTGCGGTAGTTTTCACACCTGTCAGCACCGGCTTTCTTAGGAATAGGTATAACAACATTCTGCCGAAAATCGGATGGGACTTCTCCTGTCTCATATATCTTGCACACTAAATGAAATAACCTTGCCATGCTGGTTTCTCCTAAGGCAGTCAGTAATTCAGAGGGAATGTCATCATTTCCAGGTGCCTTGATCCTATTTAGGTCACTGACAGCTCTGTCAAACTCTGACCTGAAAACTGGGTCTCCCATTTCTTCAGCCTCAACAGCCTCTTCATGTTCTAGAACCAAATTATCTACATCTTTACCTTTATACAACTGTTGGATATGCTCCTGCCATCTTTCTGCTTTTTCTTCTTTCCCTAGAAGTGGCTTTCCATCTCAGCTCTTAATATTCATACACCTAGATTTCCTTTCTCCAAAGGTTTCCTTGATTTTTCTGTACGCAGCATCTACCTTTCCCAGGATCATACAGCCTTCGACATCCTTGCACTTATCCTTCAGCCATTCTTCCTTAGCTACCTTGCACTTTCTATCCACTTGATTCTTTAATCGCCTATATTCTTTTATGTCCTCTTCGCTTCTAGCATTCATCAATCAGGTCTAGTATCTCCTGAGTTATCCACTGATTCTTAGTTGTTCTTTTCTTCCTTCCTAACATTTTTTCAGCAGCCCTGCTGCCTTCATTTTTCATGACTCTCCACTCTTTCTCTAAAGTGTTTCCTTCAGCCTTTTCATTTAGTCCTTGTGCAACATGTTCCTTGAAACAATCCCTCACACTCTTTCCTTTCAACTTGTCTAGATCCCATCTTTTTGCATTCTTTCCTTTATTCAATTTCTTCAACTTCAGATGGCATTTCATGACCAACAAGTTGTGGTCAGAGTCCACGTCTGCTCCTGGGAAGGTTTTGCAGTCCAACACCTGGTTTCTGAATCTCTGCCTAATCATAATGAAGTCTATTTGATACCTTCCAGTGTCTCCAGGTCTCGTCCAGGTATACAGCCGTCGTTTGTGGTGTTTGAACCAAGTATTGGCAAGGACTAAATTATTATCAGTGCAGAATTCAACCAGCCGACTTCCTCTTTCGTT
Organism: Anabrus simplex; assembly: GCF_040414725.1. Taxonomy (NCBI): domain Eukaryota; kingdom Metazoa; phylum Arthropoda; class Insecta; order Orthoptera; family Tettigoniidae; genus Anabrus; species Anabrus simplex. The sequence continues at coordinate 192,647,994 of NC_090267.1, read as the reverse complement.
CCTTTGTCCCAATCCAAATTCTCCTACTGTACTACCTTCTCTTCCTTGGCCTACCAGTGCATTCCAGTCTCCCATCAGAATTAGATTCTCGTCACCTTTTACATATTGTATTAAATCTTCTATCTCCTCATATATTCTTTCGATTTCATCATCATCCGCTGAACTAGTAGGCATATAGACCTGCACGACTGTGGTGGGCATTGGTTTGGTGTCTATCTTGACGACAATAATTCTTTCACTATGCTGCTCGTAGTAGCCCACCCGCTGCCCTATTTTCTTATTCATTATTAAAGCAACTCCTGCATTTCGCCTGTTTGATTTTGTGTTGATAATTCGGTAGTCGCCTGACCAAAAATCTTGTTCTTCCTGCCAACGTACTTCACTTATACCAACTACATCTAACTTTAGCCTATCCATCTCCCTTTTCAGATTCTCTAACCTACCACAACGATTCAAACTTCTAACATTCCACGCTCCGACTCGCAGAATGTCAGTATCCATCTTCCTGATGATCGCCCCCTCTCGTGTAGTCCCCACCCGGAGATCCGAATGGGGGACTAGTTTACCTCCGGAATATTTTAACCGGGAGGAAGCCATCATCAGTACATCATTCATACAGAGGGAGCTGCATGTCCTCGGGAGGTAGTTAGGCTGTAGTTTCCCGTTGCTTTCAGCCGTGTAGCAGTATCAACAGCTAAGCCATGTTGAGTATTATTACAAGGCCGTATAAGTCAATCATCTAGACTGCCGCCCTTGCAACTACCGAAAGGCTGCTACCCCTCTTTCGATGAACCATTCGTTAATCTGGTCTCTCAACAGATACCCATCCGATATGGTTGCACCTGCGGCTCGGCTATCTGCATCATTGGGACACACAAGCCTCCCCACCGCGGCAAGGTCACATGGTTCGCAGAGGAGGAACTCAGGGCTACTATCTTCACGTAATCCTGTCGATAGACGTTATAGCAATATGGGAAGCACACGAGTTGTGTGTTTTATCTTATGTGGATGCTGATGAACGAGAGGTAAATACAATATTAATTACTATAGTGCTACCCTCATCCTCCACGGGCCAGACGGAAAACTCCAACTGAACAATAAAGTCTGCACCAAAACTCTTGCAGATTATTTCCAGAAGCTACTAAACGCAGAGGAACCTAAGGAAAAGCTTATTTTCCATGAGCCTTCACGCAAGAACCCTGATTCTCAACCACCTACGAGAGAAGAAATAAGGGACATTATCGGTGGTCTCAAGAACAACAAGGCTTCAGGTGAAGACGGCATAGTTGCCGAGATGTAGGAACATGCAGAATACCAGTCTTTGCAGAGCATCCATCAAATCATAAAGGACATATGAACAACAGAGTCCCTACCCGAAAGATGGACGTTTGTCGTGATTCATCACCTCCACAAGAAGGGAAGTAAGACAGACCTCAACAATTATAGAGGTATTTCCTTGTTACAAATTACCTACAAGATCCTCTCTGCAGCCCTGCTCAATATAGTCACCACACCGCTAGACTCACAGTTAGGTGAATACCGAGCTGGTTTCCGTAAGACTAGATCTTGTCCAGAACAGATACACAATCTTAAGACTGTTCTCAATTACAAACGACGAGGTGGACATCCCTGGGTGGTGGTCCTAGCATATTTTCAGAAAGCTTATGACTCTGTGGACAGAGACACCCTTTTCTCCATACTTTGGGCACTTGGTCTGGATGGGAAGCCCCTACGATTGGTTCAAGCCACTCTGAGGAACACGACTTCCAAGGTCAGGTTCAGAGGTGAACTATCCGAAAGCTTTCAAATCAGAACAGGAGTTAGCCAGGGTGATGTTCTCTCCTGCATTCTCTTCAACTGTGTCCTGGAAAATATCATTAGAGAATGGAGAACGATGCTACCACCGGGAGCTGGATTGAAGCTTGGGTACAAGAGAGACAACCTTATTGCCCCGTGCCTAGCCTTTGCCGATGACCTCATTCTAGTGGCAAACAATATAGAGTCTTTATAGTGTAGCGGTTAAGACTGATCTGAAGATCAGCATCCAGAAGACTGAATTTATGACCAATATCAAGGAGACCCTTTCTACAATTCCTCTCACAGACGCTACCATACGAAAAGTACCTGCAATTAAGTATTTGGGACCGAGCTCGATAGCTGCAGTCGCTTAAGTGCGACCAGTATCCAGTATTCGTGAGATAGTAGGTTCGAACCCCACTGTCGGCAGCCCTGAAAATGGTTTTCCGTGGTTTCCCATTTTCACACTAGGCTGTACCTTAATTAAGGCCACGGCCGCTTCCTTCCCACTCCTAGCCCTTTCCTGTCCCATCGTCGCCATAAGAACTATCTGTGTCGGTGCGACGTAAAGCAACTAGCAAAAAAAAAAAGTACTTGGGAGAATGGATCTCTGCGAATCAGAGTGAGAACCTAGCCATAGATGCCAGATGTACCAAGTTTGAAAGGGCTTATCACTCGTGTCGTAGTATCTGTTCATCTAAGTGCCTCTCCAACAACCTCAAACTCAGAGACTACAACTCGGTCGTCAAACCATCTGTTCTGTATGCTTCTGAGTGCCTTGTAATGGCTAGGAAGGGCCCACTCAGAAAGCTGGATATAAAGAGAGGAAGATCCTGAGGAGGATATTAGGACCAATCAGGGAGGAAGGAGGCACTTACAGAATCCGCCATAATGATGAACTGTATGAACACCAGGGGGACATCGTCACATCCATAAGGAAAAGGCGCCTGACCTTTTGTGGACACTTGGCCCGTCTGGATTCCAAAAAAGTCACCAACAGGATATTCACAGTAACAGGAAGAGCCAAGGCTTCTAAGAACAAATGGATCACGTCAGTTAAGTCGGATATGAAACAACTAGATATCCAACTGGGACAAACTCATGACCGACTACTGTTCCGTCAAGCCATCCGACACGGAGTTTTCCCAACGTCCTTACAAGTAAGAAGACTTGAGGAACTAAGTGGACAGAGGAGAGAAAGCTGGCTCATGGTCAGCAAATGAGGGAGTATTGGAAGGAGAAGAAGAAGAAAGCAACAACTTTACCAAAGAATAGATACGAGCCCCATGGTCCTCAGTAGGCCTAAACGACAAAGAAAGAATAAAAGTGCTTAGGGAATGTAGGTTGTTACACAATCAAGAGAAAATCTCCTTCATAGTTTTAAAATGCTTAAAAAACCTTCACCTATCACAACGAATCTTAATTGAATGTGTATTTATGGGGACGAAACAAAGGAATTAGCATCTCCTCGTAACTAATCACAGGAAAATGATGAAGAGTTCCAATAATTGAAGGTATCGGTCAAAGAGAGGAAACAGCCATGAGATTTGTGAAGTTGAATGAATCCTCCTACGCTAACAAACGTGAAGATATCGGCAGAAAGCACAATTTGACTTAGAAAGTTCGTTAAGAAAGAAGAAATAGGAGAACCTTGCACGAGTGTGTGTGTACTGTAAGTCCTCATCTCGAAGACTGGTTAGATCCCGAGCATAATGGTGTTTAAGGTCTACGCGTCACGCAAGGGAAGTGCTAATCAGATGAGGAGTGAGGTAGTTCCTAGTTTCTTTCCTCATGAACATCGCCGTCTTGTTCTCCCTGTACTTTCCTTATCCTCCATAGTTTACTCCATTATTCTCCTAGGTACGCTACCCATATCCACTACCACTGAAGCCAGTGTATGCGTTCAGCTTCATCCATCGAGTTTTCTCTTTACTTATTCTTTATCTCCCCATACCGAGTACCCTTCTGCCATTTATCCCACCTGTTTGTACCAGCAAACATTCTCTCTACTTTCATGTCTTAGTGTTGTCATGACTTCGGCTCAAAAGGAAGTAGCTGCTGAAATTCTCAAGTGATGCTATGACGTTACGCAGGAGTGACCCTGGGTTCGATCACACCCGTGGTCGGCAACATTTACTGCGATATTTCGGTGTGTCCTAAAACCCATAACGATTGAATCGAGGTAAGATGAATAGCGTAATTAAATTATTATAAAATCATGGTATAGAAATATGCTATGTGCACATACGTGGTTATAAATCACATCTTGTGCTACTAAACTCGCGAGCAAGACGTAACCGATTACTTTATTGAGTCGGGAAGTAAATATGATAAACCATAGAGTCAGAATTCTGGGATTCTGCTAAATTTGAGAAATATTCAGACAATTTTCGTAAGAGAGAATACAATATTCCTGCCCATGCTTACAGCATGTTAGAGGAACGTTGATTGAAGACGGAACTTACAGTTCCATATTAAAGACCAGACTTCAGGGGTATTGGAGTAGTGTACCATTCATTCTGACGAACAATTTACAGGACACGTTCTCGCAAATTACAAGATTTTTGAGAATATTAGTCACGACACTCATTAAAATGGCTGAACCGGAAAGATCTTCTTCTTCCCACAACAAATCAAAACTTGTCTTCGAACTATCATGTCACAGGAACGGCTTAGTGCACTTGCTATGTTCTGAATTGAGGGAGAATATGGTTGCCAACTTCGAGGAGTTCAACTCAAGCCTAAAGTCATCGACAAGTTCTGTAGCAGAAAACAGAGTCTTCTTTTTCTACCGTTTTTCCCACGCCTGTAGGGTCGCAGGTGCGAACAGCGTCGCACAGTTGGATTTGGCCCTGTTTTACTACCGGATGCCCTTCCTGACGCCAACATAATGAGGGAGTAACTTCTATTGCGTGTTTCTGTGGTGGTTGGTAGTGTGGTATGTTGTCTGAAAATCACCGCCGTCTCGATCCTCCTATACTGCCTGCTCTATGCGAGCCTTTTTGCGACTAGGCTGCGACAAAATTTCTCCGCTAGATGGCAGGTATAGACGCACAATATTCTAAACAATTTTTAATGATGACAGCCTACAAAACACTATGCAGTATGGTCATATCTTCACTGAAGCTCATAAATTACATCAGTAACATTAAATATCGGCAATATTACCTGTATGAAGTCGCAGTTGGCCTCTTCATGCACAATTTAAAGATTTTCCTGGACGAAGGCTTGGAGTGGTGCCGTACTTTTTGTGTTCTTGCCAATGCAATATCAAATAACAATAGAGGTCCTACGAACTTGGTTAGGATAATATCAAAAACAGTTTGCTGATGTTCTTTGATCTCACACTGTAACAAACAGTAAAATTATGAAAGTTTTTTCTATTTGTTTTACGTCGCACCGACACAGATAGGTCTTATGGCGAAAATGGGATAGGAAAGGCCTAGGAATGGGAAGGAAGTGGCCGTGGCCTTAATTAAGGTACAGCCCCAACATTTGCCTGGTGTGAAAATGGGAAACCACGGAAAACCATCTTCAGGGCTGTCGACAGCGGGGTTCCAACCCACTATCTCCCGGATGTAAGCTCACAGCTGCGCGCTCCTAACCACACGGCCAACTCGCCCGGTATTCTGAAAGGAAAGACGTCACAAGTCCTCGTATTACGCTCGTACGTTTAAAGAATTCGACAATAGGGCACAGCAGCTTAAACGAACTCCTGCAGATGCTTCACCAGAGCAACAAAACAAGGTTTTGGGTATCGAACTCTTCCTCTGTCCTGATGCATAATCAGTTCCATTTAGCGGTGTCGAAGCTCTAGGCAGTGAGATGTTGCTGACGCAAACGTCACACTCCATCCTCTCTTCAACAACACGAACCTTGTGCCCGCAAATTAGGATTTGATTTCCTGTTTTTAATTTGACTGGAATATTATTGTCTGGAGATCTGAGGTTGTCCAAGATGTCTAAACATGAAGACGTTTGTTTTGTGATTGTCCGTCACAATTCTTATCACAAGGAATCCACTATCCTCCACGGCTTTAATCAACTTCTGAAAAAAAAATCCGCAGCCTGTTTCCTGTCATTCGACCGGGTCAGGAATGGAATGAATGAAGCCCCCATCTAGCAGCGAGGATAGGAATTGTGCCGTCTGCCGAAGCCTGTCGCACTCCTCCAGGGCAATGATTAATGAATGACAGATGGAATGAAATGATATTCGAGAGTGTTGGTGGAATGAAATATGACAGGGAAAATCGGAGTATCCGGAGAAAAACCCATCCCGCCTCCGCTTTGTCCAGCACACAGCTCCAATGGAGTGACCGGGATATGAACCACAGAACCCAGCGGTGAGAGGCCGGCGCGCTGCCGCCTGAACCGCGGAGGCTCCATCACCTTCTGAAATAAGGTATAAAGGCACAGATGCGAGGGTAATTTGAGCATATCCAATTACTTCCTTTATTAGGTCCTTGCCTAGATAAAACCGACAGCCGATTTTCTCTTAATTCCCTTCTAGACGGTATTTCATGGAGTCGTATCTTTTCTGGCTGCGAACGACTTTGCCGAGATTGGAAGAATGGTACACAACAGTTGGATATTTCGGGGTAAGAATCTGAAGTTTCAGTTCTACGAAAAATACACCTTGCACAAACGGAAAGAAACAAGTACCATCACCATGAAATCACTTTTCAAATATCTATAAGCATAACATGATTAATTCATTTCACAGTTCTATACAAAATATATCTTGTACGAACGGAAGTGACCAGACATGTTTACTCATTGTACGAAATAATAATAATAATAATAATAATAATAATAATAATAATAATAATAATAATAATAATAATAATGTTATTTGCTTTACGTCCCACTAACTTCTTTTACGGTTTTCAGAAACGCCGAGGTGCCGGAATTTAGTCCCGCAGGAGTTCTTTTCGTGCCAGTAAATCTACCGAAGTAGTATAATGGGAGAGTTCGGCGGCCACCGCCACCTCCGGCTCCCAGTGGCCACCTCCACCTCAGCCAGTGGCCTCTTCCAGTACTGCCAACTTAACCTAACTAGCGCGACAGTACTGCCAACTTAACCTAACTAGCGCGAAATTTGAATTTGTAAACAAAGCCACGTGCTTTTTGACAGCTGTCATCGACAACAACGCATCGCTAACCTCAGTACTGCCATCTTGACGGGCCTAAACCTCAGTAGTGCCAACTTAACCTAACTAGCATGAGGTAAACAAAGCCACGTGCTTTTGACAGATTTGTAAACAAAGCCACGTGCTTTTTGACAGACAACAACGCATCGCTAACCTCAGTACTGCCATCTTGACGGGCCTAAACCTCAGTAGTGCCAACTTAACCTAACTAGCATGAGGTAAACAAAGCCACGTGTTTTTTGACAGCCACGTGCTTTTTGACAGATTTGTAAACAAAGCCACGTGCTTTTTGACAGACAACAACGCATCGCTAACCTCAGTACTGCCATCTTGACGGACCTAAACCTTAGTGATACCAACTTAACCTAACTAGCGCGAGGTAAACAAAGCCACGTGCTTTTTGACAGCCACGTGCTTTTTTGACAGCTGTCATCCGCCATCTTTAAACCACAAAGCACTGTGCTGCCCTCTATATCGCAGTAGCTGCAAAATTCGTCACCTGTCATCGGCAGTGCTGCCATCTTGACGGGTCTAAACCTTAGTGCTACCAACTTAACCTCACTAGCGTGAGATAAACAAAGCCACGTGCAGCTGTCATCCACCATCTTTGAGCATCGTGCTGCCCTCTTTAGCTACTTACCTTTGAAATGTGGTACGTTATCCGCCATCTTGCATCCGAAACCTCAGTGCTGCGCTCTATGTAGTGGCGGCAAATTCCATGTGCTCTTGTTTGGAAACAAAGCCACGTGCAGCTGTCATCCACCATCTTTGAGCATCGTGCTGCCCTCTTTAGCTACTTACCTTTGAAATGTGGTACGTTATCCGCCATCTTGCATCCGAAACCTCAGTGCTGCGCTCTATGTAGTGGCGGCAAATTCCATGTGCTCTTGTTTGGAAACAAAGCCACGTGCAGCTGTCATCCACCATCTTTAATCACCGTGCTGCCCTCTTTAGCTACTTACCTTTGACAGTTGTCATCCGCCATCTTGCATCGCCAACCTCAGTGCCGCACTCTATGTAGTGGCGGCAAATTCCACGTGCTCTTGTTTAGAAACAAATTCACGTGCTTTTTTGACAGCTGTCATCCGCCATCTTTGAGCACCGTGCTGCTATCATGCAGGCAATTTCGTTAGCTGTCATCCGCCATCTTTAATCCAGAGAGAACAGTGCTGCACTCTATGTGGTGGCGGTAAATTCCATGTGCTTTACAAACCTATGTGCTTTTCTGACAGCTGTCATCCACCATCTTTAATCACCGTGCTGCCATCTATGTGGTGGCGGTAAATTCCACATGCTTTACAAACCTATATGCTTTTCTGACAGCTGTCATCCGCCATCTTTAATCCAGAGAGAACAGTGCTACCCGGTGGCGGCAAATTCCACGTGCTCTTGTTTGGAAACAAAGCCATGTGCAGCTGTCATCCGCCATCTTTGAGCACCGTGCTGCGAGCAATTTCGTCAGTTGTCATCCGCCATCTTTAATCTACAGAACACCGTGCTGCCCTCTTTATGGCTACTACCCTAAGCACGTAGTAGCGGGCAATTTGAAAAGTTCTGTTAGCTATCATCCGCCATCTTTAATCACCGTGCTGCCATCTTTAGCTAGATACCTTTGAAATGTGGCGGCGGATAATTTGAAAAATGCTTTTTGACAGCAGCTATCTTTGAGCACCGTGCTACCCTCTATGTGGTGGCGGCAAATTCTACATGCTTTACAAACCCACGCGCTTTTTTTTTTTTGACAGCCATCTTTAAGCAACAGAGTACAGTGCTGCCCTCTTTGTTGTGGCGGCAAATTCCACGTGCTCTTGTTTGGAAACAAAGCCACATGCTCTTTTTGACGGCTGTCACCCGCCATCTTTAACCAACAGAGCACTATGCTGCGGGCAATTTCGTTAGCTGTCATCCGACATCTTTAATCAACAGAGCACCGTGCTGCCCTCATGCGGGGTAATTTCGTTAGCTGCCATCCGCCATCTTTAAACACCGTGCTGCCCTCTTTATGACTACTACCTTAAGCACGTAGTAGCGGGCAATTTCGTTAGCTGTCATCCGCTAACTTTGAGCACCGTGCTGCTCTCTGTAGTAGCGGGTAATTTGAAAAGTTCTGTTAGCTGTCATCCGCCATCTTTGAGCACCGTGCTGCCATCTATGTGGTGGCGGCAAATTCCACATGCTTTACAAACTCACGCGCAGCTGTCATCCACCATCTTACATCGCAAACCTCAGTGCTACACTCTATGTGGTAGCGGATAATTTTAAAAAGAAAAATTCTACAGCAGCCATCTCTCGACGCTAATTACACAAGATGGTAGCTATACATGACTCCTTAAAGGTGCTCATGCAAGATGATCGCTATACATAGACTCCCTTGGGATGCTTGCGCAAGATGGCGGTTATACAAGGCTCCTTATGAGGGATGCTTGCGCGAGATGGTGGTTGCTCTTATGAGGCGGCTCAAGGATCCATGGCTAGAGACGCCCTAAGGATGCTTGCGCAAGATGGCGGATGCAAGATGGCGGCTATACATAGCTCCTTATGAGACAGCCAGTACAACATGTGATCAGAACATTGATTGATGTGTTCAGAACACAAAATAAGTAGAATCGAACACTGTACTCGATACAACATGTGATTAAAACATTGTGTGGTGTGTTCAGAACACTAATCGAACGCTGTATTAGGGGATACCTTTGTTTAGATTGAAACATAACAAGACTAGAATTGAACACTGCACATTGATTGATGTGTTTAGAACACAAAATAAGTAGAATCGAACACTGTACTCGATGTCGTTAACTTCAACATGTGATTAAAACATTGGCTGGTGTGTTCAGAACACTACATAAGTAGAATCGAACGCTGTATTAGGGGATACCTTTGTTTAGATTGAAACATAACAAGACTAGAATTGAACACTGCACTCGATGTCGGAAGATCAGATTGAAAACATAACAAGACTAGAATTGAACACTGTACATTGATTGATGTGTTCAGAACACAAAATAAGTAGAATCGAACACTGTACTCGATGTCGTTAACTTCAACATGTGATTAAAACATTGTCTGGTGTGTTCAGAACACTACATAAGTAGAATCGAACGCTGTACTCGATGTCGTTACATGTGACCCGATACAACATGTTAGGGGATACCTTTATCCTAAGAACCGAACACTGTACAACATGTTAGGGGATACCTTTGTTTAGATTGAAACTAACAAGACTAGAATCGAACACTGCACTCGATGTCGTTACATGTGATCCGATACAACATGTTAGGGGATACCTTTGTTTAGATTGAAACATAGCAAGCCTAGAATCGAACATTGTTTGATGTGTTCAGTACAACTTCAATGATTAACATACACACTGTGCACATATCGCATAGCTAAAAACACACTGTGCACATATCGCATACCTAACACTTCAAATGATTTGCTTAGTACGAAAATAAAAATAAAAAATCTATACCGCGTAGCTAACTCGTTCATCACACTGCTAAGACGCTTAGTAATTGTGAATACACTCATACGAAAATCAAGAAAGCACACTGCGTAGCCAACTCGCTCGGCACGAAAAAATCTATACCGCGTAGCTAACTCGTTCATCACACTGCTAAGACGCTTAGTAATTGTGAATACACTCATACGAAAATCAAGAAAGCACACTGCGTAGCCAACTCGCTCGGCTCACTCGCTTAGTAATTGCAACACACACGGATAAGAATGTTCCGAGATACTTACATGTTTTTTTAAGGGGGGTGAAAGATCATAAATTATATGTACACACATGTTGTCTCCTCCAAGTTGTAAGATGAAATAGACGCAGTACTGCGAGTATCCACTCTAGCTGGCGAACGGAAGTAGCATGATATCTCAGCAAAAAATAAAAATACGCGTGAGCTTGCAAGTCAGACACAATGATGGATACCGCGATTCAAATCCTGGTAACTTATGCCGTCGGGAAGGGCATCCGGCTAGATCATGTAATGATGATCGCACAGGTCCCACGCCTAGCATTTACAGCTTCCAGTTCGAACCCGCTATCATCCGAAGTAGCGAGAATGATTGAAGAGTGTTTTAGTGTGATTCATTTGTTGGATGGAGGCGTTAAGCTGCCTTCTTCGGTAGGAGTAGGCTATGTCGGGATATCGATTTAAAATCCTAGTCAGGAAGGGCAGCCGTTCGTAAAACTATGTTGTGAGGTGGGGTGTGCAAAAAAGCTAGCAATAAGTAAGGGCTGTTGATGGGGACGTTGAACCTTGTGCAGACTCCTTCGAAAATTATTTTTTGAGTACAAGTGTGTTGATGCTGATTCATTTGTCGGATGGAGGCAATAAGCCTTGTGCAGGCTTCTTCAGTGGAGTAGGCTATGTATCGGTACCGGGATATCTAGTTATAAAACCCGCTACAACAAATTTATCGCGTATACTGCGATTTAAAATCCTAGTCAGGAAGGGCAGCCGGTCGTATAAAACTATGGTGTGAGGCGGGGTGTGCAAAAAAGCCAGCATTAAGTAAGGGCTGTCGATAGGAGGCGTTAAACCATGTGCAAGCTCCTTCACCAGGAGAAGCCTACATGCCGGTACCGTGCAGGTTCTTTCGATAGGAGTAGGCACTGTGTGTGTTTTAACCTCTCCGTACAATCATGATAGTTTACGTTAGGAACTTACATAGGCTAAATGCTACACATTCCGTGGCAGAGCCGGGAATCGAACTCGGTCGAAAATTATTTTTTGAGTACAAGAGTGTTGATGCTGATTCATTTGTCGGATGGAGGCAATAAGCCTTGTGCAGGCTTCTTCAGTAGAGTAGGCTATGTATCGGTACCGGGATATCTAGTTATAAAACCCGCTACAACAAATTTATCGCGTATACTGCGATTTAAAATCCTAGTCAGGAAGGGCAGCCGGTCGTATAAAACTATGGTGTGAGGCGGGGTGTGCAAAAAAAAGCCAGCATTAAGTAAGGGCTGTTGATAGGAGGCGTTAAACCATGTGCAAGCTCCTTCACCAGGAGAAGCCTACATGTCGGTACCGTGCAGGTTCTTTCGATAGGAGTAGGCACTGTGTGTGTTTTAACCTCTCCGTACAATCATGATAGTTTACGTTAGGAACTTACATAGGCTAAATGCTACACATTCCGTGGCAGAGCCGGGAATCGAACTCGGTCGAAAATTATTTTTTGAGTACAAGAGTGTTGATGCTGATTCATTTGTCGGATGGAGGCAATAAGCCTTGTGCAGGCTTCTTCAGTAGAGTAGGCTATGTATCGGTACCGGGATATCTAGTTATAAAACCCGCTACAACAAATTTATCGCGTATACTGCGATTTAAAATCCTAGTCAGGAAGGGCAGCCGGTCGTATAAAACTATGGTGTGAGGCGGGGTGTGCAAAAAAAAGCCAGCATTAAGTAAGGGCTGTTGATAGGAGGCGTTAAACCATGTGCAAGCTCCTTCACCATGAGAAGCCTACATGTCGGTACCGTGCAGGTTCTTTCGATAGGAGTAGGCACTGTGTGTGTTTTAACCTCTCCGTACAATCATGATAGTTTACGTTAGGAACTTACATAGGCTAAATGCTACACATTCCGTGTAAGAGGTTAGATACTACCAGTTTTGCGTCAGGAAGGGCAACTCAACAAATTCTTGCGATTTAAAATCCTAGTCAGGAAGGGTAGCCGGTCGTATAAAACTATGGTGTGAGGCGGGGTGTGCAAAAAAAAGCCAGCATTAAGTAAGGGCTGTTGATAGGAGGCGTTAAACTATGTGCAGGCTCCTTCACCAGGAGAAGCCTACATGCCGGTACCGCGCAGGTTCTTTCGATAGGAGTAGGCACTGTGTGTGTTTTAACCTCTCCGTACAATCATGATATTTTACGTTAGGAACTTACATAGGCTAAATGCTACACATTCCGTGGCAGAGCCGGGAATCGAACTCGGACCTCCGGGGGTAGCAGCTAATCACACCACAGAGGAGGACAATTTCAGAATATTTTACAACCTTAATTGGTACTGTGTTTTAAGAGCTTACACTCAGCTAAGAAGACGTTCGCGAGTTACAAGTCGCTTATCAGTGTCCTCGCTCAAGGTTGAGCCGGAAGATACGTGTACAATTTCAGCTAACACACGCATTCCGCTGCTCGCTCAGAATGACTGTGCCGATACTTCAAGGACTGTAGAACAAACCCATAGCCTACAGTATGCATGCCTCTCACCCGGTAGTCTCGGGTTCGATTCTCTTGGGAATAAAATGTGTTTAAATCGCATGAATTTGTTGAGTTGTCCTTCCTAACGTAAAACTAGCAGTATCTAACCTCATACACTATAGTTTTTTAACCGGTTGCCCTTCCTGACAACTCGGATTAAGAATCTGTTTTGTTTTAAGACTAGTTGTCCTTCCTGACGCAAAACTGGTAGTATCTAAGCTCTTACATCATACGCTATTGTTGTTAACCGGCTGCCCTTCCTGACGTCAAAGAACTCGGATTAAGAATCTGTCGAGAATCGGGGGGTTTTTCAGGTAGATGCTCTTCTTAGATTTTAAATCACGAACTATTGTTTTACTGCCGGATGCCCTTCCCGACTAAGATTTTAAATCGCAAGAATTTGTTTTAAGACTCGAGTCTTGTTATGTTTCTTTCATAATCTGCAAGTCTAAACATGCATATCACTGCACACTCCTGCCTTCGCGATGCGTGTTCGATAATTGTTGTTAACCGGCTGCCCTTCCTGACGTCAAAGAACTCGGATTAAGAATCTGTCGAGAATCGGGGGGTTTTTCAGCTAGATGCTCTTCTTAGATTTTAAATCACGAACTATTGTTTTACTGCCGGATGCCCTTCCCGACTAAGATTTTAAATCGCAAGAATTTTGTTTTAAGACTCAAGTCTTGTTATGTTTCTTTCGTAATCTGCAAGTCTAAACATGCATATCGCTGCACACTCCTGCCTTCGCGATGCGTGTTCGATAATTGTTGTTAACCGGCTGCCCTTCCTGACGTCAAAGAACTCGGATTAAGAATCTGTCGAGAATCGGGGGGTTTTTCAGCTAGATGCTCTTCTTAGATTTTAAATCACGAACTATTGTTTTACTGCCATTGTTGTTAATCGGCTGCCCTTCCTGACGTCAAAGAACTCGGATTAAGAATCTGTCGAGAATCGGGGGGTTTTTCAGCTAGATGCTCTTCTTAGATTTTAAATCACGAACTATTGTTTTACTGCCGGATGCCCTTCCCGACTAAGATTTTAAATCGCAAGAATTTTGTTTTAAGACTCAAGTCTTGTTATGTTTCTTTCGTAATCTGCAAGTCTAAACATGCATATCGCTGCACACTCCTGCCTTCGCGATGCGTGTTCGATAATTGTTGTTAACCGGCTGCCCTTCCTGACGTCAAAGAACTCGGATTAAGAATCTGTCGAGAATCGGGGATTTACAGCTAGATGCTCACCGGATGCCCTTCCCGACGGCATAAGTTACCAGGATTTGAATCGCGGTATCCATCATTGTGTCTGACTTGCAAGCTCACGCGTATTTTTATTTTTTGCTGAGATATCATGCTACTTCCGTTCGCCAGCTAGAGTGGAAACTCGCAGTACTGCGTCTATTTCATCTTACAACTTGGAGGAGACAACATGTGTGTACATATAATTTATGATCTTTCACCCCCCTTAAAAAACATGTAAGTATCTCGGAACATTCTTATCCGTGTGTGTTGCAATTACTAAGCGAGTGAGCCGAGCGAGTTGGCTACGCAGTGTGCTTTCTTGATTTTCGTATGAGTGTATTCACAATTACTAAGCGTCTTAGCAGTGTGATGAACGAGTTAGCTACGCGGTATAGATTTTTTTCGTGCCGAGCGAGTTGGCTACGCAGTGTGCTTTCTTGATTTTCGTATGAGTGTATTCACAATTACTAAGCGTCTTAGCAGTGTGATGAACGAGTTAGCTACGCGGTATAGATTTTTTATTTTTATTTTCGTACTAAGCAAATCATTTGAAGTGTTAGGTATGCGATATGTGCACAGTGTGTTTTTAGCTATGCGATATGTGCACAGTGTGTATGTTAATCATTGAAGTTGTACTGAACACATCAAACAATGTTCGATTCTAGGCTTGCTATGTTTCAATCTAAACAAAGGTATCCCCTAACATGTTGTATCGGATCACATGTAACGACATCGAGTGCAGTGTTCGATTCTAGTCTTGTTAGTTTCAATCTAAACAAAGGTATCCCCTAACATGTTGTACAGTGTTCGGTTCTTAGGATAAAGGTATCCCCTAACATGTTGTATCGGGTCACATGTAACGACATCGAGTACAGCGTTCGATTCTACTTATGTAGTGTTCTGAACACACCAGACAATGTTTTAATCACATGTTGAAGTTAACGACATCGAGTACAGTGTTCGATTCTACTTATTTTGTGTTCTGAACACATCAATCAATGTACAGTGTTCAATTCTAGTCTTGTTATGTTTTCAACCTGATCTTCCGACATCGAGTGCAGTGTTCAATTCTAGTCTTGTTATGTTTCAATCTAAACAAAGGTATCCCCTAATACAGCGTTCGATTCTACTTATGTAGTGTTCTGAACACACCAGCCAATGTTTTAATCACATGTTGAAGTTAACGACATCGAGTACAGTGTTCGATTCTACTTATTTTGTGTTCTGAACACATCAATCAATGTGCAGTGTTCAATTCTAGTCTTGTTATGTTTCAATCTAAACAAAGGTATCCCCTAATACAGCGTTCGATTAGTGTTCTGAACACACCACACAATGTTTTAATCACATGTTGTATCGAGTACAGTGTTCGATTCTACTTATTTTGTGTTCTGAACACATCAATCAATGTTCTGATCACATGTTGTACTGGCTGTCTCATAAGGAGCTATGTATAGCCGCCATCTTGCATCCGCCATCTTGCGCAAGCATCCTTAGGGCGTCTCTAGCCATGGATCCTTGAGCCGCCTCATAAGAGCAACCACCATCTCGCGCAAGCATCCCTCATAAGGAGCCTTGTATAACCGCCATCTTGCGCAAGCATCCCAAGGGAGTCTATGTATAGCGATCATCTTGCATGAGCACCTTTAAGGAGTCATGTATAGCTACCATCTTGTGTAATTAGCGTCGAGAGATGGCTGCTGTAGAATTTTTCTTTTTAAAATTATCCGCTACCACATAGAGTGTAGCACTGAGGTTTGCGATGTAAGATGGTGGATGACAGCTGCGCGTGAGTTTGTAAAGCATGTGGAATTTGCCGCCACCACATAGATGGCAGCACGGTGCTCAAAGATGGCGGATGACAGCTAACAGAACTTTTCAAATTACCCGCTACTACAGAGAGCAGCACGGTGCTCAAAGTTAGCGGATGACAGCTAACGAAATTGCCCGCTACTACGTGCTTAAGGTAGTAGTCATAAAGAGGGCAGCACGGTGTTTAAAGATGGCGGATGGCAGCTAACGAAATTACCCCGCATGAGGGCAGCACGGTGCTCTGTTGATTAAAGATGTCGGATGACAGCTAACGAAATTGCCCGCAGCATAGTGCTCTGTTGGTTAAAGATGGCGGGTGACAGCCGTCAAAAAGAGCATGTGGCTTTGTTTCCAAACAAGAGCACGTGGAATTTGCCGCCACAACAAAGAGGGCAGCACTGTACTCTGTTGCTTAAAGATGGCTGTCAAAAAAAAAAGCGCGTGGGTTTGTAAAGCATGTAGAATTTGCCGCCACCACATAGAGGGTAGCACGGTGCTCAAAGATAGCTGCTGTCAAAAAGCATTTTTCAAATTATCCGCCGCCACATTTCAAAGGTATCTAGCTAAAGATGGCAGCACGGTGATTAAAGATGGCGGATGATAGCTAACAGAACTTTTCAAATTGCCCGCTACTACGTGCTTAGGGTAGTAGCCATAAAGAGGGCAGCACGGTGTTCTGTAGATTAAAGATGGCGGATGACAACTGACGAAATTGCTCGCAGCACGGTGCTCAAAGATGGCGGATGACAGCTGCACATGGCTTTGTTTCCAAACAAGAGCACGTGGAATTTGCCGCCACCGGGTAGCACTGTTCTCTCTGGATTAAAGATGGCGGATGACAGCTGTCAGAAAAGCATATAGGTTTGTAAAGCATGTGGAATTTACCGCCACCACATAGATGGCAGCACGGTGATTAAAGATGGTGGATGACAGCTGTCAGAAAAGCACATAGGTTTGTAAAGCACATGGAATTTACCGCCACCACATAGAGTGCAGCACTGTTCTCTCTGGATTAAAGATGGCGGATGACAGCTAACGAAATTGCCTGCATGATAGCAGCACGGTGCTCAAAGATGGCGGATGACAGCTGTCAAAAAAGCACGTGAATTTGTTTCTAAACAAGAGCACGTGGAATTTGCCGCCACTACATAGAGTGCGGCACTGAGGTTGGCGATGCAAGATGGCGGATGACAACTGTCAAAGGTAAGTAGCTAAAGAGGGCAGCACGGTGATTAAAGATGGTGGATGACAGCTGCACGTGGCTTTGTTTCCAAACAAGAGCACATGGAATTTGCCGCCACTACATAGAGCGCAGCACTGAGGTTTCGGATGCAAGATGGCGGATAACGTACCACATTTCAAAGGTAAGTAGCTAAAGAGGGCAGCACGATGCTCAAAGATGGTGGATGACAGCTGCACGTGGCTTTGTTTCCAAACAAGAGCACATGGAATTTGCCGCCACTACATAGAGCGCAGCACTGAGGTTTCGGATGCAAGATGGCGGATAACGTACCACATTTCAAAGGTAAGTAGCTAAAGAGGGCAGCACGATGCTCAAAGATGGTGGATGACAGCTGCACGTGGCTTTGTTTATCTCACGCTAGTGAGGTTAAGTTGGTAGCACTAAGGTTTAGACCCGTCAAGATGGCAGCACTGCCGATGACAGGTGACGAATTTTGCAGCTACTGCGATATAGAGGGCAGCACAGTGCTTTGTGGTTTAAAGATGGCGGATGACAGCTGTCAAAAAAGCACGTGGCTGTCAAAAAGCACGTGGCTTTGTTTACCTCGCGCTAGTTAGGTTAAGTTGGTATCACTAAGGTTTAGGTCCGTCAAGATGGCAGTACTGAGGTTAGCGATGCGTTGTTGTCTGTCAAAAAGCACGTGGCTTTGTTTACAAATCTGTCAAAAAGCACGTGGCTGTCAAAAAACACGTGGCTTTGTTTACCTCATGCTAGTTAGGTTAAGTTGGCACTACTGAGGTTTAGGCCCGTCAAGATGGCAGTACTGAGGTTAGCGATGCGTTGTTGTCTGTCAAAAAGCACGTGGCTTTGTTTACAAATCTGTCAAAAGCACGTGGCTTTGTTTACCTCATGCTAGTTAGGTTAAGTTGGCACTACTGAGGTTTAGGCCCGTCAAGATGGCAGTACTGAGGTTAGCGATGCGTTGTTGTCGATGACAGCTGTCAAAAAGCACGTGGCTTTGTTTACAAATTCAAATTTCGCGCTAGTTAGGTTAAGTTGGCAGTACTGTCGCGCTAGTTAGGTTAAGTTGGCAGTACTGGAAGAGGCCACTGGCTGAGGTGGAGGTGGCCACTGGGAGCCGGAGGTGGCGGTGGCCGCCGAACTCTCCCATTATACTACTTACCGACACGAGACTGACGTATTTGAACACCTTCAAATACAACCGAACTGAGCCAGGATTGAACCTGCCAAGTTGGAGTCAGAAGGCCAGCGCCTTAACCATCTGAGCCACTCAGCCCGGCATTGTACGAAATAACTCAGGTTTTTGCACACTTTCACGCACCAATAAAACAGTGCTACACCGACAATGACAGCGAAGATTGTGCGTCTACTGCTGCACTATTACGGCGACTTGGAGAAATATTGGTAGTATCGGCTTCCTGTGTTAAACTAGTGGGACAGAGCGGGCAGTATAAGAGGATCGAGACGGCGGTGCTGAATATGAAGGGGAGAGTGTTGGGACACACACAAACACCCACCCCAGAGCCAGAAGAATGAATCAGAAACGATTAAATTCCTCGACCCGGCCTCGAATCGAACCCGGGACCCTCTATACCAAAGAGCAGCACGCTGACCATTCAGCCAACGAGTCGGACTAGTAGAGAACAGATACGTTTGGACTTAATTTTTCATCACTGAGTGAGTATTTACGTACATCTGTATCTGTAAAATCAAGTGTTTGTTTGTTTTACAAATCTACACGCCTCCACTGATCAGTACCAAACGTACCAAGGCTCATGAAGCACTCGGATGGGTCGTAGGGGTAGTTATATCGCCAAAGATTTAATGAAATAAAATAGGTCATAATGTGAAATGAAATGGCGTATGGCTTTTAGTGCCGGGAGTGTCCGAGGACATGTTCGGCTCGCCAGGTGCAGGTCTTTTGATTTGACCCCCGTAGGCGACCTGCGTGTCGTGATGAGGATGAAATGATGATGAAGACAGCACATAAACCCAGTCCCCGTGCCAGAGGAATTAACCAATGATGGTTAAAATTCCCGACCCTGCCGGAAATCGAACTCGGGACCCCTGTGACCAAAGGCCAGTACTCTAACCATTTAGCCATAGAGCTGGACGGTCATAATATGAAATATACGGATAGAAGGTGTTATGTATTGACGCTTGAAAAGCATTGAACTTGCAATAGCCAGGATTAATGGATGGATCAACACTTCTTATATAGAAAGCCTTTGCATGGAGCTGAGAATAAACCAGATAGCGGGAGCATGTAGGCAATAGGTCACTGTTTTTTTTTTTTTTTTGCTTTACGTCGCACCGACACAGATATGTCTTACGGCGACGATGGGAGAGGAAAGGCCTAGGAATTGGAAGGAAGCGGCCGTGGCCTTAATTAAGGTACAGCCCCGGCATTTGCCTGGTGTGAAAATGGGAAACCACGGAAAACCATCTTCAGGGCTGCCGACAGTGGGGCTCGAACCCACTATCTCCCGATTATTGGATACTGGCCGCACTTAAGCAACTACAGCTATCGAATAGCTCACTAGCGCGTAGAAAACTATTCGCCAACTCTTGGTTGCGAATCCGTGTTCGTGTAAGGTTTTGGGATGATTATGCTATTTGTAATATTTGGTATCCAATTATAGAGTAAAATACGATAGAAAAGATAAAGTACGTATTATTAAGTCCCCGAATAACTGATGTGTATATATATATAGTAAAGCGTGACAATTGATATTCGATTACAAGTAGATCTTGCTTTAAAGCTTGATAAATTATGCAACCCATGAACTGCATCCTCTTTTGAGAAACTTGGTGATGGATAGAACTGGAATCAGAAAACAGGAGAGGCTTAACCTTAAATCGAGCACTTAGTGCATTGAATGGCATGCCTTGAAATTTACCAAAAATGTACGCAGTAAATATTATTTAGTTATTCTTTTCATTAATATAACGTAATGGTGTTAAATAATGTAAGTGAGTGCACTAAAATGCTTCACATTTCAAGCAGATTATCGATTATATTTATGTCAATGTGATGTAGGTTATGTTGGTCGCAGTATCTATCTATATAAACTAGAAAGTCTATCCGTCTGTCTGTCCGTTTCTTATACAAATACATATCGTTCCTCCAACCTAAAACAAATTTTGTGTACTTGGCTTTTAGTACCCTACGTGTAGCCCCGTATACAATAAATTTCAACAGTCCTCTCATTTCCCTAGATTTAGGCCCTTTGGCCTGTTAATATAGGCTACTGTAGAGAAATATCGAATTCGTTCCACACGGGCGAGACAACGCTCATTTTAAGCCTCACGACAGGAAGAACAAAACTCTTGGGACTGAAAACCATGTTCTAAGGTCCTAAAACCATCGCTCGTAAAAATATTGGCACCATCCCACCCCCGTTCTAGGTCTGATTGTGAATAGCGCCACAAACTCATGGACAGCATTAATCTGCCGAGATAACCTTTATGGTTAGTGGATTCACATTTCCATACTATTTTCACGATAATGATTGTAAATAACACCTGTGTTACTTTCGCTATTTGTAAGAGAGTTTGTTTAAATATTTTAAACTCATAAATTGGCACACATATGACTTACTGTCTGGAATAAAGCACTGTAGGGGGAAAGCACCCTTAGGGGTGGAGGTTAGAAAGGGGTGGCATATAAAAATAATCGAAAATAGTGTCGAATCCATAGTTTTCGGGGTCGCTGAGGTGAACAGTGACAATCCGGATGTCGTTTAAGTTCAAGTTCATTCCTCAATGGCATGAGGGTGGGGAAGGGGGTGAGAATGGCTGAACAAAATTCAAGATGGCTGAGATTATTCATGTATGTGTGTATGTTCCAGCATAGCTGTCAACCAACCTTGGTAAACATATGACTTACTATGTGCAAAAAGTACTGTAGAGGTAAGACAAACCTAGCATCCCTTTGCGCGGGGATGGGAAGGGGGTGTATCATAACAGTAATAGAAAACGACCGATATTAGTGCTGAATCCATAGTTTTCGGGGTCTCCGAAATTAACTGTGATACTATGAATGACGTTTAATTCATATTTCAGCCCCTGTCGGACTGACTTACTATCTGCAAACAATTACTGTAAAAAAATTAAAGTAGCAAAGTCATCTCCGTACAGGCCATGAAGGTCCTTGAAGGAGTGGAAGGTAAAGGCTTCCACTATCCGTAAACTCGGCACTTGACGGGGTACAGTGGTTAGCTCTACGCCCGGCCGCCTTTGCCCCCAGGAATTAACCTGGTACTCATTTCTGATGTAGGCTGAGTGAACCTCAGGTCCATGTGCACCTCCGGAAGTGGAAATCTCGTTTCTTAAATTTTACGACTTCCTGACAGGGAATCGAACCCACGTCCTTCCGGAAGAGCCGAACACGCCTGTACTGCCTCGGCTAGGCAGCCGCTAAAAAATTACTGTAGGGGTAATAAAATCCTATCATATCTTGGAGTGGCAGTAAGGAAGCGATAATATGTAAAAATAATCGAATATTCCGTCTATTCCGTAGCTTTGTGGGTTTGGTATGAATTGTGACACTCTGAATGCCCCCGTCAGCATGGTGGGTGGGAAGGGAGACCCGCAATAGCCCCGAAGGGCCTTTACCTCGCTGCTCAGCTCGAAGGTCTCCAGGTTACATTGCTATTTTGCTTTACGTCTCACCGACACAGATAGGTCTTATGGCAACGATGGGATAGGAAAGGCCTAGGAATGGAAAGGAAGCGGTCATGGCCTTAATTATGGAACAGCCCCAGCATTTTTCTGGTGTGAAAATGGGAAACCACGGAAAACCATCTTCAGGACTGCCGACAGTGGGATTTGAACCCACTATCTCCCGGATGCAAGCTCACAGCTGCGTGCTCCTAACCGCATGGCCAACTCGCCCGGTCAGGGTACCTTGCTTGCTGATTTATTTTGCTTAATGTCTTTCAGAAATAGAAACATCAATACTTTGAACGTGGAGGAGTAAGATTGTCGAAGTCAGTGAACTCAACGTGTAAAATATTCCACAAAGCGAAACATACTTGACAAGCTTAAATATCTTTGACTGAGGAATTCTAAATAGAATTCCCAATTTGTTCTTTGTCTCCCTTCAGTTACGAGACGTAGTATTAAGTAGAATAGAGACTTGCCTTTATTGGCACTCAAAGTTAATGTTTATGCTGTGAGTCCTTCTTCTTCTTCTTATCCTGGCACTCCTCCAAGTACTCAGAGACGGCGAAATCAAGATAGCCAAGTCTTTCCATCCATTATTGGTCCTCCTATCCATCTCTCCTTGTCTGTCATTTTGTGGCGAGACGGGAATTTCTCGTGGAGTTTTGTGAGAGTTATCAAATGCGTTCATAATTATAGGAGGATTAGACCGAAATAAAACATGCTATGAACATTGATAGACAAAATAAAGAAGTCCAACTTAATGCCTCGGTTAACGTAAATTAATACAAATTTCTAGACACATGAAGAAGTTCTGGAGATGATTGATGCACTGTAAAAAGGAGTTGACAAACTATTTCCTTCTTAGGACGTCCTGGTAATTTAGTGAAATACAAGCTATTGTAGGCTAACTGTCGATGATAATTTATATAATTAATATGAGTATCTTCGTGCCTGTACTTTCCATCTGCTGGAGACGATTAATCGTATTTTCCCCCACCAGTTGAAAACTGTTAGCGTCAAGTTTATCTGAAGATGAAAATGATGATACTGGTCATGATAAATATTTCTTTTAAGTACACCAATTGAAGTCAATTCAATAATTCAATTTTAAATCGTAATGGAGTCCTGATAGTTAGAGCTAGGGGCCAATAGAAACTAGGAAACCTCTTTCTTGGGCAAGATATTTATTTACATATACCGAGCGAGTTGAGTACGTGATTTGGGTCACGTAACATTGAGATTGCATTCGCTAAGGTAAGTTCGAATTCAGAAATGAAGATTGTTTTCCGTGGTTTCTCATTTTCATACTAGGAAAATGCTGGAACTGTGCCTTAATTAAGGCAAGGGCTGCTACCCGATCTTAGCCCTTTCACACTTTTTCGTCGCCGAAAGCCTCCGATGTGTTAGTACGGCGTTAAACTAATAAAATATAAGTAAATCAGTTTCAATTTTTTCAGTCTTGATGGCTTCTGTTAGAATTAATGTTATACTGACATAGACAGTTATCATGTAAATTTCAAGGTCTCTTTTGACCGAGCGAGTTCGCCATGCATTTAGGGTCGCGCAGCTATGAGCTTGCATTCCGTAGACAGTGGGCTCGAAACCCACCGTTTGGAGCCCTGAAGTTGGTTTTCCATCGTTCCCCATTTTCACACCAGGCAATTGCAGGGGCTGTAGCATACTTCTTTACTCCCCTAGCCATTTCCTACCCCATCGTCGCCATAAGACTTATCTTTTTCTATTCGACGTAAAGCATTTTGTAAAAGAGAAGAAAATGTTCGCTTTTGTTTGAAGTTTGAAATTATTTGGACCGTCTTTCAAAAGAAGACATCCTTGTGATGTGTTAAAAACGTGTCAACCCGGGTTCGATTCTCGGCTTGTCAAGGAATTTACGGCCTAGACTCGGAGCTGGAACTCACTTCAGTCGGTATTTTGAGGAACTATCTGATATGTGAAACGTCCGATCTCATCAAGGAATAAAAATGAATTAGTGTAATTTGCTTTACGTCCCACTAACTACTTTTTCACGGTCTTTGTAGACGCCGAGGTGCTGGAAATTTCCGCAGGAGTTCTTTTACGTGCTAATAAATCTACAGTCACGAGGCTGACGTATTTGAGCACCTTCAAATACCACCGGACTGAATCAGGTTCGAACATGCCAAGTTGGGATCAGAAGGCCGGCGCCTCAAACGTCTGAGCCACTCAGCCCGGCCCCCATCAAGAAAGCCAAGCAATTTGGTCGAGAATGTATTTAAACTGACCACTTAGCTTCAATATCTGCAGGCATTCTTGCAGGACAACTGTTGTTTTGGCAGGCTAAGACAGAAATGGGCTGTGATTGCCACAGATTTTTCTGTGCCTTTGCTGACAAAACATGATCAAGAGACTGTTTTAGATACCTCTCCTAGGCCTATTCTACCTTTGAATAAAATTATGACAATCAGTCCAATATCTGAGTTAACACAATAGGCTCTACTGTGAAATACATTCAGGTCCGACTCGTTGGCTGAACGGTCAGCGTACTGGCCTTCGGTTCAGAGGGTTCCGGGTTCGATTCCCGGCCGGGTCGGGCATTTTAACCTTAATTGGTTAATTCCAATGGCACGGGGGCTGGCTGTATGTGTTGTCTTCATCATCATTTCATCCTCATCACGACGCGCAGGTCACCTACGGGTGTCAAATAGAAAGATCTGCACCTGGCGAGCCGAACCCGTCTTGGGATATCCCGGCACTAAAAGCCATACGACATTTCATTTCATTCAGGTATTACAAAAAAGAAAAAAGGCCAGTTTTCACGTGATAGACACTAAGGAGCATAAAAGCTAACACATAGAAAGACGCCAAATTAGGGCACATGTTTGCAAGTTCTTAATATGTCGAAGACACTGATTTTAGTAACATAAAATGATTTTCTTATTCTTCTTTATCTGTTTACCCACCAGGCTCGGTTTTCCCTCGGACTCAGCGAGGGATCCCAACTCACCTCTACCGCCTTAAGGACAGTGTCCTGGAGCCTCAGACTCTGGGTCAGCGGATACAACTGGGGAGGATGACCAGTGCCTCGCCCAGGTGGCCTCATCAGCTATGCTGAACAGGGGCCTGGCGGGGGAGATGGGAACATTGGAAGGAATTGACAAGGAAGACGGAAGGAAGCGGCCGTGGCCTTAAGTTAGGTACCATCCCGGCATTTGCTTGGAGGAGAAGTGGGAAACCACGGAAAACCACTTCCAGGATGGCTGAGGTGGGAATCGAACACACCTCTACTCAGTTGACCTCCCGAGGCTTAGTGGACCCCGTTCCAGCCCTCGTACCACTTTTCAAATTTCGTGGCAGTGCTGGGAATCGAACGCGGGCCTCCGAAGGTGGCAGCTAATCACACAAACCACGACACCACAGAGGAGGACAAATTAAATTTTATTTCGATAGTTTGTCTACCCCTTAGTCCAGCGTATTGGTAAGTAATCAGGGATAAGGTGAGCTATATTTATATGGCTTGTTTTTATGGTCGGATGCCCTTCCTGACGGCAAGCTCAGTTGAGGAACTAAAGAAATTGAAATGAATGATGAATTACATTGGGTAAGGAGGTGTCAAGCAATCGGCAGTGACTTATGAGTAGGAACTGTCCAAGCATTTGTCTTGGAGTGAAAATGGGAAACCACAGAAAACCATTCTCACAATCAGGACAGCCGGCGGTGGGGTTCGAACCCACTCATCTCCCGAAAACCAAGCTTGGCTGCATAACCACAGCGCGTTAATATGCGCGGCCGCTACACTCTGTGAAATTTTACTTCTTTTGTTTTACAGTTAAGAGTGTCTGGCTATCGAATGGTAGTCTGATGTTTGATTCCCATCTCCAATTTTGCTTTGAATGGACTTCAGTCAGACTCGTAAGACCAATTGAAGGTAGTATTTACAACTTCCGGTACTGTGGTCTCGTACACTAACAGTAACGGTGGAGGTAACAGACACATACATAACACGGTAGTCAGTCTTTCCACAAAAACAGTACTTTTCTAGACAGTAAGTCATATAGAGCCTCCGTGACTCAGGCGGCAGTGCACAGGTATCCCATGGCTGGGTTCCGTGGCTCAAATCCCGGTTATTCCATGTGAGATTTGTGCTGGATAAAGCGGAGGTGGGACAGGTTTTTCTCCGGGTACTCCGAATTTCCCTGTCATAATTCATTCCAGCAGCACTCTCCAATATAATTTCATCTCATATGACAGTTATTTATCATTTTCCCAGAGGAGTGCGACAGGCTTCGGCAGCCGAAACAATTCCTATCCTCGTCGCTAAATGGGGGCTTTATTCATTTCATTTCTGACCCGGTCGAATGACTAGAAACAGGCTGCGGATTTTCATTTTTTAATTCAGTAAGCCATACGTGAACCAAGTACAACAGTGACATTCTGGAGGCCATTTAAGTCATGTTTCAGGCCCAGTCAGAATTGGGGTTGAGGAGGGGTGAAAAAGAATGTCCAAACTGACCGAGATTTTGAATGTTGCTTGTTGTTTAAAGGGGCCTAACATCGAGGTCATCGGCCCGATTTTGAATGTATGTGTATATATTTCAGTACACCTCTTCACCACAAACTATAACTGACATTATGGTCTCGTCAATGTGGTTCGAATTCCAAGGAGAACTGGAGATCCTGTGGCTGCAGTCACTAAGTCAACAGCTTGCCTTGAAAAGGCAAAAGCTCTACTAAGATTCAATCCCACTGCACTGAGCCACAGAAAAGTGCAAGTTAGGAGAGGATGAATATACAGTATTACCATTTGCGCCATCGGCATCCCTGAAGATGTTTTTCCGTGGTTTACCATTTGAACGCTACGGAAGATACTGGAGTTGTACCTTAGCAAAAGCCATGGCCGCTCACTTCCCAGTCCTGGACCTTTAGCAACTTAGCGTCACCAAAATGTCTTCTATGTGTTAGTACGACGTTAAACCAATGCAATTTTCCTGATTGCAAGTACTGACAAATCCAGCTAATGTTCTTTTATAAGTACCATTTCGACCTATATTTCGTGACGATCTGCATTTAAAAATATAGCTATAGCAGTATAACGCCTTTGTAGGCAGTAGTTATCACAAAATTAGAGATTATGGTAAACATTATTTACGATCTATCAAGATGAAATTGTGAGATGAAATAAGTACCGGTACATATATATTGATGCAAATTCCCTATTGGATGGTTTCCCATTTTCACGCCAGGGAAATGCTAGGGCTGTATCTTAATTAAGGCCACGGCCGCTTCCTTCCAGCTTCTAGGTCTTTCCTATCACATTGTCGCCATGAGACCTATCTGTGTCGGTGCGACTGAAAGCCACTAACAAAAAAATCCCTATTGATTTTTGTAAATTGTGATTTTAAGGCTTATTTTGCGCCCTTCTCAGGATGAAGATGATATACGAATAGTCCGTGTATTACGTATCAGTGGGATTTCCGCGGTGATTTCCAAAATCTCTGGAAGATACCACAGGTACAGCAACACAAACCATTAGGCAGACATTCGAAAGTTTAGTCTTAGAAAGACTCGATGATTTTGTTGTACTGAAGAAAGGATATCTAATTATATAATTAACAAGAACCTTGAAAGTATATTATGCATTCAGATTTGATAATTTGTTTCAGTAAGTGCATGTTGCATTTTCACATGCAACCGACGCCAAGCTGTTTCAATTCCCAGCTGTAAAGTGCACAGTGATCAATACTCTCTCCCTTCCCCTATAGGTCTGTTGCCCTACACGTCTTTCTCCCCTACTTCTTACGAGCGAGGCTACCAACTTGACTAGCCATAGCGTATATCAGGATCCCCATTCACACACACAAGGCTAAGAGCAGCAAGGGCGGGGAGGTGCGTGTGTGAGTCAGCTGTTAGCCCCTCTGCCTCCCCATCCACCCTCTACCTCTCCCT
This sequence comes from Anabrus simplex, assembly GCF_040414725.1. Classification (NCBI taxonomy): domain Eukaryota; kingdom Metazoa; phylum Arthropoda; class Insecta; order Orthoptera; family Tettigoniidae; genus Anabrus; species Anabrus simplex. The sequence continues at coordinate 192,619,997 of NC_090267.1, read as the reverse complement.
TCCTTATTCACCTCTTTTATTGGGCGAGGGAGAAAAACATCCATTGTAAGCTGCGGGTTCACATGCAGCTCTGTCTCATACAGACTGATTAAAATATTTTGAGCTACAATAAATTTATAATAAATGTTCTGTTGTTCAGATACACATTAGAGATTATATGTACGGCGCAATAATGATGACATATTTTAAGGAGAGGGCGGACTGTATCTTATTTTAATTGTAAAAAAGGGAGAGGGACAATTTTAGGACAGACTGTACAGCGGGAATTATTGGTGATGCAAGTTAGTAAACCAGGCTTGGAGGGGACCTACTGCACATTAATTTGTTGCAGGTCCCCCTCCCTCTTCAAGTTTTCGGTACAGTCCTAGTGTAGTCGTGTACTGCGTACATTTCCCTCCCCCTCTTTCCCCGTGCTCACGCCGGGAGACGGTTTTTCCTGCTCTCCCTCCCTTTTCGTTTATCAATTCTGTTGTCAGTTGTTAGTGTCAGTGGCTTGGCGTCAGTCAGTGTTGCTCGTGGTGGTGGTCGTCGTCGTGCTGTCCGTGTGTTCGTGTTCGCAAGACTTGTGTTCGTGTAGCCAAATACTTGAGTGTTGTTGCTGTATTCAGTGTTTCTCTTCTTATATTATCCTATACCAGACATTTCTGTAAATAACAATCTGCTCGGCATACAAGACGAATCAAAGTGACAACAGCACACACTCCGATAATCTTGGTTGTTACCAGTGATTCATCTTCTCTGCCATTGTTGCGATCTACGACCCATTCTACAGTAATCTCCCTTCCAGTATAGAGTTGAGTGGAGCTATTTTGTTTAATGGTAAATAAAATACAACACAAGTACCTGGGATTGGTACAAACGTGAAATAAGTATTTTCGTAGCACAAATTGAAGGCTTTAATAAATATTTTTTCACAGACTCGTCCATAAAAACGTGCAATTCTTCAAGTATTTTCGTAAGGTTAGTGAAGATAAACAGTGATATTTTGTTTAATACGTATATTTTACATCATACCAAAGACTAGATATAAGTTTTAAGAAAAGTGCTCGTTTTCGAAGCTGTGGTGTGACTTTCACGATGCTGCTACCGACTAACGACCAAACCGCACAACTTATTAGTGCCAATATGACACAAACGAATGCAAATCGAGAACGCGACGCGATCAAATTGTTCGTCGGACAGATTCCAAGACATCTGGAAGAAGACGAGCTACGACCGATGTTCGAAGAATTTGGGAAAATCTACGAGTTCACCATCCTCAAGGATAAGTTCACCGGCATGCACAAAGGTATGAATAATTCATAATTTGATATGCTGAATGTCTTTGACGGGAGGGCAATACATGCTTTTAATTTTTCTATGTTTATTAGAATGTTTCTACAAATTGAAACAGATTCCAGAACAATTTACAAGCTACAATTCTCGAAGATTCCCTTTCTAACTTGGGCATGCGCACAGGTGATGTAAACATGCTCTCGCGTGTTAAAGAATTTTATTTACGTATTCTATGATCTGAAATACATTTGAGATTGTGAAAACAAAGTACAAGTGTGAAATGTAATACATTAAAGTTAATACAGTATCAGCTAAGTGTAGATGACAGGTACAATACCCATTTTCAGACATCATTTACATTTCGTGAAAATGTATCGACTGCGTTTGCACCTCATGGTTTTAAAAAATCATATAACCTCTTCTTACCTGATTTATCCTCTGTGATATTTCGGGTATTTCCAATTTTTTCACAAAATATAAGTTAATAACTTTACCTGAGGAACCATAACGTATGTAGATGGTACTACTGGAACGCCATTTTTTCTTTTGGTTCAGTTATCCTTTTTTTACTATATACATCGTAACTTCCTTAATTTTTTTTCGGAGAAGTCCTCTAAATTGCCCTTCCGATTTGAAGGGGATAGGGGCACGAACTACGCCGTGGTAAACCGTTCATAAGAATTACTATTTTGAATTACCAATGAATCCCAGGGCGTAAAAATTATTACATTTAGAGACATTTGACGATACATATCGCTTCTTTCGAATTAATAGCAATAGTTCATTCGTCAGCGGTCTTTTGAGTTGAATTTGATTCATGAAAAAGTATACATTTTGTGAACTTCTCGGGGTCGATGAACTAGATGTAGGCCCCCTTTAAACAAGCATCATCGAGTATCATCTTGTGAACTTTTCAGTGAGATGCAGAGAAGCATGATTGCAGTAGAAAACCAATAATTTATTGTAGATGTGATGATAAACTGTTGATGTTTTGTCATGTCAATAAAACAAGGTGGAATTCTGTACTAAAAGTTACCATGTCTACGAGTTAGTATTTCTTACTAAGAATTTCACGTTGGTTTCTTGACGAGGCAAAAGCCTATTATCATGTTTACAATTACGGGCCGTGAAAGCATCAGTCCAAACAAGAATTTATTTTATTTAGAATTTGAATTTATTTGCCTCAAAAAAGTTATGCATCGTAAGACGTCCATGGTGGAAATTCGATGATTTAAAAAAAACCGGCACGATTGCAGTATTCTTAGGATTAAAATTCTGTGATAATTTCGATGATGGTAATAATGATAATAACCATACTAGTAATATTAATGATCATGATGGGTTTTTCGCTGTTTAGAAATAGCGAGGTGCTGGAATTTTGTTCCGTCGAAGTTCTTTTACGTGCCACTAAATTTGTCGACATGAGTTTGACATCTGAGCACCTTCATCATCAGACTGAGTGGGGCTCACGTGTTTTGATAAAGGTGATCTTTTATGGTACTGTTTTCCATTACATCACTTTTCATTGCGGGTGTATTTTAAGGTTAAAAGATTTGGGTGTACATTTATTGCACTGCATGTCAGTTGTTGACATAACCTATTTACAATAAATGCTGAAAATACGTTGAGAAGAAAATGCAGAGCTCAATCATAGTATAAATGCGGGAACAGTGACGCATGGGCTCGCCACTAGGAAGTGGTTCTTGAGTCTTGCGCTAGGTCATGGCCGCATGCACGGCGCTTCGAGCGGCCCCTAACCTACCGTAAGCTCTTTTTGTCGCTCAGACCTTTCGCTGTTTCACTATTAAATGGAAGAATTGATCGTAATGGTGTGCAGTCATTGAAAAAGGCCATGTGTACGAGTTAGGATTTCTTAACATGTTATCGAACCTTACTGCACTATGAACAAATTACGTTGCGTATTGATTAATGGCGTTATTTAGAAGGATTTTTCTTTTCCAAAACACGTTTGTAATTTATCTTACTTAACATTCTGTACGTTCGGTTGACACATTGCAACGGGTCTTGTCCTATTGTTGCAATCTAAGTTATGTAGGAATACGTTGAGTATTTTCTCTCATGGAAACTTTACTTCGTAATACAACTAAGAATCTTATGAGAAGTTCATCAGCTGAGTGAAAATATGTATTTATGGACAACCCACATATATTTAACTAGCAGTTGCCCACGGCTTTGCACGCGTAGGTTTCGTAATTTATTAAAAGTAATCGTTCCTTGGTACTGTACTAAGACATTATCTGAAAATTCCTAGAGTATAAAACTCACCGAAAAATTGAGCTCCATTTACCCCAGAAACTCTGTGTAAACCACGTTTCTGGTATTGCCTTTTGGCGCTAAGATGACCATGCGACGTAGAATTGTACATGTGAGAAACAGTCTTCTCTCAAGTCGAAAACAAACAAAAAATGCAGGTTTCTGTATTTTTAAATAAGCTTCCAAACACCTATTTCCACGTCTGTAACATCTTCAGTTTTGGGGATATAAGTACCCTCACAAAAAATTCAACTCTCCTTTCACTTCTTTTCACTCCCGTTAAGTGCCTTTTCGAAAACAAAAATAAAACATATTCATGTATTTTTAAAGGACTTTCCACATGCAGTACCAAATTTCACGTCTGTAAAATCATCATTTTCTTAGATATACAGTAAGTATCCTCATAAACATAATTCAATTCTTTCTTTACTTTTTTCCACCTTAGGCCGATTTTCCGAAAACAAAAAAATACGCGTTCTTTTATCTTTAAAGGGAATTCCAAATACTACTTTTCACGTCTGTAACATCTTTAATCGTTTAGATATAAGTATAACCATACAAATAGTTCCACATTTTTTAAATACTTCAAAACAAGTTTCACGTTTGTGACAGCTTCACTTTCTGAGATGTAAGTATCCTCAAAAACATAATTCAACTCTTTCTTTAGTTATTTTCACGCACCTACCTTAAGTCAATTTTCCGAAAACAAAAAAATACGTGTTCTTTTATTTTTAAAGGAGATTCCAAATACTACTTTTCACGTCTTAACATCTCTAGTTTTTGAGGCATATGTAACCTCATTCAAAGAATTCAACTATTTTTTTAATTCACTCACCCTCCTTAAATGTGTTTCACAAAAAGGAAAGAACATGTGCAACGTAAAACAAAAAAAAACAAAAAAAAAGAACACGTGTTTCCTTACTTTGAAAGAAGATTCCAAATACACATTTTCATGTCAGTAACAGATGTCAGATTTTGAGATATAAGTATTCTCATAAAAAGAATTCACCTCATTTTTCATCCCCACCCACCCCCTATTAAATTGATCACCCTCCAAAAATGCATGTTTCTTTATTTCTAAAGGAGCTACCAATTATCATGACTATAACAGTTCTTGAGATATATGTATTCTCATAACAATTCAACTCCCTTTTTCACCCCTACCCCCAAGTTGACTTTCCCCCAAAACGTGTGTTTCTTTATATTTAAAGGAGAATCCAAAAAGCAATTTTCACGTCTGTTACATCTTTAGCTTTTAAGGTATAAATATCCTCGATACACATAATTCCAAATAATTTTTCAATTCTTTCACCCCCTTAAGTGGATTTTCCCAAAGAGAGACTAACTTCATATTTTTTAAAGGAGTATCCTCATATAATTCAACAATTTTTTAAATTATTTCACCTCTCCCCCTTTAAGTGGATTTTCTAAACACAAAGAAACGCAAATCTTAAGTTTTTCAGATATCACTATCGTAAAAGAAAGATTTCAATCTCATTTTGAGTCCTTTTTAACTCTCCCCTTCTAGGTTTATCCAGAAACAAGAAATACATGTTTCTTTATTTATAAGGGATTTAAAAAAAACAATGTTCACGTCTGTAACATGTTAAGTTTATGAGAGATATTGTAGATTTTCTCATTTTAAAATTTCATCCCATTTTTCAGTTTCCCTTATGTAGATTTTCCGAAAATAAACTATCTGCGTTTCTTTACTTTTATAGGATATTCAAAATAAAAATATTTACGTCTGTAACAATTTACGTTTCTGAGATACACTGTATATAGTCTTTTTAAAAATTCACGCCTTTTGTCACTCATGTTCACACCCTCCCCCATTAATTAGATTTTCGAAAAACAAAAAATACGTGTTTCTTTGTTTTTAAAGGAGATTCCGAATACCAGTTTTAATGTCTGTAACATCTCCAGTTTTTGAGATATAAGTATCTTCTCAAAAAACTTATTCAACCAATTTTTCACTGTTTTTTTACCCCCGATAAGGGAATATTCCGAAAGCAAAAAAATACGTGTTTCTTTCTTTTTGAACCAAACCAAACCACACCCCATGGCACTACAGCCCTTCAAGGGCCTTGGCCTACAAAGCGACCGCTGCTCAGCTGGAAGGCTTGTAGATTACGACGTGTCGGGTGGTCAGCACGACGAATCCTCTCGGCCGTTATTCTTGGCTTTCTACACCGGGGCCGCTATCTTACCTCCTCAGTTCTATTCACGTACTCTGAGTGGACTTCGAGCCAGCCCTCAGGTCCAGGTAAAAATCTTGACATGGCAGGGAATCGAAACCGGGGCCCCCGGGTAAGGGGCAGACATGCTACCCCTACACCACGGGGCCGGCTCTTTATTTTTAAAGGAGATTATAAATAACAATTTTTACGTCTGTAAACTTTTAAGTGTTTGAGATATAGATATGCTCATTTAAACAATTCACCCCTCTTTTCACGCTCTTAGCGACGGAATATCCAAAAATCCTCCCTTTGCGAGCACCTACTCTCTAATATAAATGAATCGTTGATTGCAGAAAGGGCTTAAGTCCACATTTTTATGAAAATGAGCTAAGACTATTTTCAGAATCCCTGAAGATAGACGCATCAATGAGCACAGAAAGGGACAAGAGTCCGGCATGTCTAATGTAGTAAACGCATTGCTAATTTTCTTGTTGAGTGCAGAAAGGTCTGTAGTCCAGGACTGGAGTACTTTTCTGCAATCAACTGGCATCCATGTAAATTAAATGATTTACTCTCTTATAATAATATTCTGATTCATTGTTGGTATTTTTTACTTTGTAATTTCATTGTTAGTTATAGGCTAATTCTATTTTAATAGGTTATCGGTATACAGCAGTGGTAACATTACCATATCTCACTGTCACAAGTTCGAATTCTGTTCTGATAAGAAAGGCATTGTCGCGGCATCTCAATACATCACTGGATTATATTCTCATACATTCTTGCTACGATTATCAGAGCAACCCATCAAACTACCTACTCGGTTTGCCTATCCTAAAAACTATGTACCACTTAATACCAAAAAGATGACAGGTATAAAGAAGTCAGTCCAGTATGTTCCGGTAAATAATGAACGCCAACAATTGTGGTACTCTATTCTTCAGTGGGTCAGTGTTGAAACACCGGATACCGTGAGATCTCCGAAGTTAAGCAACATTGGGTGTAGTCGAGAAGTGGATGGGTTGCCACGCGCTGTTGGTTGGTGGTAAGGGAATGGAGGAGCAGAAGGGAACTGGCCACCCTACCGCACGTAAACTCCGGCTCAGGCACACCTCTGCGGAGGTTCGGACCTGCCTTCGGGCAGAACACACCCTTACCCTTACCTTATTCTTCAGTGGCCAACAGTGGAATAAACAACATGCGGCGGAAACATGCTTGGCTACTGTAGATTTGTTATTTTTTGTACTAGCGATTTATTATGGTGTTTTCATATTCCTCAAATTTGGTAGGAGGTATTCAACATTGGACATTCCTATGTCAATGTGTTTGGGTTCAAGATAATACTTGGTATTAGCATTGCATTTTTCGTCCATTTCGATTTAATGTTGGTATCCATATTGAAAAATAAATATCTTTTTCTGTGTGTTGTGGACAAAAGCGATATTAACGCTGGAGGACAGTGTGTTGAAAAAGCTGCATCGTTAAAAAGAGGATTTATTAAGATGGAATAAATTTTCATTGGATATTTCATGACACTTAATATCTAACATAATTAATTAACTGAGCAGTTTAAACTGTTGATGGCTGTCGACTTCAGAAAGGACTTAAGTCCAACAGTTTTAAAAATTAATAACACATACATTACACATTAAATTACTATTATTTCGTGTTTATTCAGTGATTATACATGTATATTTTTAAACTAATAACAATAAAGTTATTTTACTGTGACCCAGAAATTGCTAAACATTTATTTGTAGTTTTCTCAAAAGTAGGTTTTCTGGACTTATGTCCTTTCAGCTATCAACGATTCAAATGTATCCCTAAAATTTCATTTATTTATGTCGAGTAGTTTTGGCTCGACGATGATGAATCAGTCAGTCAGTCAGGGCATGCTATTATATATATATATATATATATATATGGATTTACAGTGTATATAGAATGAGTCTGACAACACTTTTATTTGAATAGATAATTCAGCTGGGTTGAATTTTGGTGAATTTAATCAAAAATTTTCACAGAGGATAGTGCAGTGTTTATATGAAAACGATACACTATAAAATAGATTAGAAACAAAATAGAAAAAAGTAAACTAAACGACTTAAGTATTCACAAACGTAATTCAGAATTACATTATGCTTAATCAACCAAGGAGATGATATAATGACTATTTTTGTAATGAACTCCAAATTATAGACGACATATTACAAAGTCAGCACTTAACTGGTTAATTTCAAGCATGACAACGTTTAACAAAACCTCGAAGAATAAAACACATGTTTTCATTAAAAGGACTATGCTGAAGGAGGAGAACTATGTAGTTTAATGAAAGTAGTTTGATTTCATTATGCAATTCTCCGAATTAAAGGATCCATTTTGAATAAAAAGGAAAAAAAGGTATAATTTAAACAATGGTGACATTTAGATCACTCCATATTCCAGGAATATAGTATATACACAGTACAAAAAACAAACAAACAGAAGACTTCACTGATTCATTCTACAGATTGAAAACCAACGCAAGACTCTCCGGTGGTACTGTACATGTACAAACAGCTGTAGTATTTCTCCAGGGAGCAGGCTGTTGGAGATATTTCGGGATTCGTAGTATAAGAAGAATTCGTAAAAAAGAAAGTGGTGGTAGGTGTCGGTTACTCCGAGTGAATTGAGAAGGAACCGCAGCGTGCTGCCTTTCTCTTAACCTCTTGAAGTTACAATGGCAAACCAAAGTAAATGGTTGCAGAACTGGCGGCTCTATTGTAATGTGAATTCACTCGCCACCTAAAGCAGTGAGCTGCTCTTGTCAGTAGTTTGGTATTTCTTGGGACATAGTTGTCATAATTACTTTGTTATTAAGTTATAAATATTATGATGATAGGATTGAAAGTATACACCAAGAATGATGAATGGATAATAATATTAAATATTAATCTTCCTGATCCTTTTCCCAATTTATTATTGGGGTCAGCACTTGATATGAATTTGGTCCAGTTTTACGGCCGGGTGACCTTTCCAACGTCAACCCTGTGCATAGGGATGTGATCACTATTGTGTGTTTCTGTGGTGGTTAGTAGTGTGATGTTATGTGTTGTATAGTTGAAGGAAATGTATTAAGAATAACGCAGATATCCAGGCCCCGAGTCAGGGGATTTTAACATACGGTGTTAAAAATTCCTCTACCCGTCCACGAATCGAACCCGAGGTACTCCGAACTCAATCAATCAATCAATCAATCAATCAATCAATCAATCAATCAATCAATCAATCAATCAATCAATCAATCAATCAATCAATCAATCAATCAATCAATCAATCAATCAATCAATCAATCAATCAATCAATCAATCAATCAATCAATCACCATTGATCTGCATTTAGAGCTGCCGCACAGGTTGTAGATTCTCTATCAGTTAATTACCTAGTGTTTTTTAAACTACTTCAATAGTTGGAAATTTATCAAACATCTCCCTTTATAAATTGCCGCAGTCCCAATTCCTCTACCTCCAAACGAGTGTGAGCCCCAATTTCTCCTCTTGAATTCCAACTTTATATTCATCTTACGATCTTTCCTACATTTAAAAACTCCACTCAAACTTATTCGTCTACTAAAATCATTTCTCCACTGACAGCTCGAAACATTCCGCTTAGACGCGCTATTCATCTCCTTACTTCCAAGGCTTCACAGTCCAAAGTTTGCAACATTAATGTAGCATTTTGATGATGGTGATGATCGTTTTACCTACTTCCAATGGAATTTTAATCCAATTTCTTACTCAATTTTTTTTTTTTTTACAGTTGGCTTTACGTTGCATCGACACAGACAGGCTACATATCATTTATATAAGAAGAAAATACATGGATACAACTGTAATATTATTTCGGGCATTTAAATAATTTCGTGTGGCTATTTCTAGCCGGGCGCAGCTCTTATAAGGAAGACCCTCCGATGAGGGTGGGCGGCATCTGCCATGTGTAGGTAACTGCGTGTTATTGTGGTGGAAGACAGTCTTGTGTGTTGTGTGTGGGTTGCAGAGATGTTGAGAACAGCACAAACACCCAGAGTCCCCCGAGCCAAGGGAATTAACTATTTTAAGGTTAACATTTTCGAACCGGCCGGGAATCGAACCCGGGACCATCTGGACGAAAGACATGCTCGCTAACCATGTAGCCATGGAGCCGGACATTTCTGACGTTGAAATTTGCAGTTATACGGTCTTTCGAATGCACTGCACAATGTTGCGTAACATCCGTCCAACGAGCGTAATTTGAAAAAAAAATATTCGTACCTTTCAGTCGTGTAGCCAATGAAAAAAATTATAAGAAATAATGTAATTTATTTGTATGACTGTGGAAGTACTTTCCTGCTCACTTTTATCAGGAAAAGCAATTTAACGGAAAACAGCAATGAAATATCTACCTATTAATTCCTCAGACACCCACCTCCGTGGTGTAGTGGTTAATGTGATTAGCTGCTACCCCCCGGAGGTCCGGGTTCGATTCCCGGCTCTGCCACGAAATTTGAAAAGTGGCACGAGGGCTGGAACGGGGTCCACTCAGCCTCGGGAGGTCATCTGAGTAGAGGTGGGTTCGATTCCCACCTCAGCCATCCTGGAAGTAGTTTTCCGTGGTTTCCCAATTCTCCTCCAGGGGAAATGGTACCTAACTTAAGGCCACGGCCACTTCTTTCCCTCTTCCTTGCCTGTCCTTTCCAATCATCCCATCCCCCACCAAGGCCCCTGTTCAGCATAGCAGGTGAGGCCACCTCAGCGAGGTACTGGCCATTCTCCCCAGTTGTATCCCCCGACCCAATGTCTCACGCTCCAGGACACTGCCCTTGGAGCGATAGAGTTGGGATCCCTCGCTGAGTCCGGGGGAAAAACCAACCCTGGAGAGTAAGCAGATTAAGAAAGAAAGAAAGAAAGAAAGAAAGAAATTCCTCAGAATGGAAATTGGTTTAACCATAGAAAGATAAATAATGTTGCTTTGCTGTTGCTTGTTGTTTAAAGAGGCCTAACAGCTAGGCCATCGGCCAAAAAAGAAAAACAAACACCACCGAAAGTTGACCTACAAAAAAGATGGCATGATATGGAGTGAATTAGTTCGCCATAGCTTTCCTGACTGGCTAGAAAATGCTATTGCAACACGACTGGCTCTATGAGTAGCCCCTTTCACAACATTCGGAAGCACTAGTCGTGCACCGAATGTCATGTCATATGCCAGGAGGGCATATATAGCAAGTGGAGATGCAATTCTTCCCTAGTATTTCGGCACTGCATTGTGCTTATCACATGTATAGCTTGCAGTGTTGTCGCTACCGGCGAGTTAGCCGGCCAGTGTCTTGGGAAGGTGCGAAATCCAACTGATGAGCCCATGCCGCACGGGCGCGAAACACTCATAATATTTGACGATTGAGTTTCCTGAATTTTATTTAGCTATCTCAATCGGAGGCCATATTTTTAGTCATTTCTCTCGAGAGATTCCATACTCTCATAGCTATAAATGATACTAAGACTTCGGTGGAATCTACATCTTGCTCTGACATAGCAACAATCTATGACATAGCTGTAAAAATAAAAATTAATAAATAAAACAATTTTGTCCATACAGCTCAAAATGTTGCCTCATTTTTATTTTTATTTAGGATTAACAGAATGTACCCGTTTCGGAAGGCGGACAGACAAATGCAATTTTGTTTTTATATAGAGAGGCTAGCAGAATGTAACCGTCGTTGACCGGGCGAGTTGGCCGTGCGGTCAGGGGCGCGCGGCTGTCAGCTTGCATCCTGGAGATAGTGGGTTCGAATCCCACTGTCGGCAGCCCTGAAGATGGTTTTCCGTGGTTTTTCATTTTCACACCAGGCAAATCCTGGGGCTGTACCTTAATTAAGGCCACGGCCACTTCCTTCCAACTCCGAGACCTTTCCTATCCCATCGTCGCCATAAGACCTATCTGTGTCGGTGCGACGTAAAGCAACTTGCAAAAAAAAAAAAAAAAAAAAAAAAAAAGAAAACCGTCGTTGACCGGCCGATAGTTAGCGGTTTCGCTCATTTTCGTTTTTACCCTGCTTACTCGGGAACACATACAGTACTCCTACACATTAAAGCCAAATTTACTAGAGATTCATTAGAGTTACAAAGGTAATTCATATGGTCTTTTCTGCAAGAAATTGAATTTTTTGTACACTTGCTTGACTTTATTTGCCCATAATTTTCATCTTTGTCGGATACAACATACCCAAATACGTATAGTTAATGCCTGGAAGACGGTTCATTATTGAAAAATTAGAATTGGCTTGTATTTAATGTCAATATCTTACCTTATTTCAGCTCAAATTTCTCAGTAGTTTAAGCATGATTGGGCAAGAAATGAAGAGACATTATAATTTTATACTATATCGCGATACATTTAAATAACTTCACAATTATTATATATATTTAGGTCACTAACTTGGAACAAAACAAGCAGAATGTACCTGTTCTTTAGTTCCATAACTCTGATAATTAAATAATTCAAAGCTTAATCTAACCGTCGTCGCTTATGTCTCCCTCTACTCCTCTACCGTCCTAAGTCCAGTCCATTATTATCCTATTCTCCTCCTCTATTCGCTTGACATGAACCCTTCAGCGAAGCCAGTTCATACGAACAGATTCATCCATTGAGTTTATTTCTAACCCGGACTTTTAGCTCCTAATTTTGAGTATCCTCCTGTCATTTTCTAACTCTTTGTACCATCAGTTCCTTTCACTACGTCCATATCTTTTCATATCTTTTACTTCTAACTTGTGAATAATATATCCTGAATCCACTTAACCTTCACTCCCACACAGCAAAGTAGGTCTGAAGACAAACCGGCTTACGGATAGTTCCATTCGTTATTCTGGCAGCCTCTTCTTTGCTATGTGGGTATATGAAAAGATACGCCAAAATATATAACATTTCCTGCAGATACGTTCCGCGGTGTTATTATTTTAGAATTTCAAATTCATATTGCGTTTTAGAATGATAATTTAAAATATAACGAAACTCGTACATTTTAATTTTAGTAGCTTTGAAGATCTTAGCGCCCTTGAAGTTGCCCGGTTAGAAATCTGCGACCAGTAATCAGGAAAGGAATATTTCGGTGATGGAAGCCTCTGCATAGACCGAATACTTTCACCGCATTCGGCAAAGTACGGATTACCAATATATCGGCTATCGGCCCCATGCCATTGCTATGCACCACGCTTTTTGGCAACGCGATTTGGGATGTATATTACAATCTGTTTAGGTCGTACGGACACGGATAGGTCCGTGATGACGGGATAGGAAAGGCTTAGGAGTGAGAAGGAAGCGATCGTGGTCTTAAATAAGGTTCAGCTCCCAGCATTTGCCTGGTGTGAAAATGGAACCACGGAAACCACCTTCAGGGCTTCCGAATGCAAGTTGACAGCTACGTGACCCAAAACATGTAGCCACTTGCTCGGTGCAAATTCAATAATGTATGGAACATAATTCAGTTTCCTAAATCCTGAGTAGAGCCTCTTCATTCCTGTGCATCATTTAAACCTATTCCGTTATTGAGATCCTTTTTACCGAGCTCGATAGCTGCAGTAGCTTAAGTGCGACCAGTATCCAGTATTCGGGAGGTAGTGTTGTTGTTTAAAAGGGCCTAACATCTGGGACATCGGCCCATGTACCTTAAATAAGACCACCGCCACCTCCTTTCTACTCCTAGGCCTTTCCCATCCCATCGTCTTCATGAGACCTATTTGTGTATATACACAGTTCAAAAAAATTAGGAGAACATGTTTTGTAACATCTGGTATGTGAACGTGAATTTGGTAATTGGTAATTTGGTAATGGTCGTACAGCATACCTTGAGTGTCGTTGTGAGGTACACAGACTACTGCGGTCATCTGAGCACGTTGTACGTCAACCAGCACGTCCCATGAGGGATCTTAACGAGGTTCAAGGCACAAGGGCCGTCACTTTCATGCAGGAAGGATGGACTATTCGTCGTGTTGCTGTGGATCTCAATGTATCTCCGTCAGTTATTCAACGCTTGTGGAATCGCTACAGTGAGACAGGCCAGTTCACAAAGAGGGTTGGACAAGGTCGTGGACGCATGACAACCTCACAGAACGACCGATATCTGACCATCTGTGCGTTGCAGCGTCGTTCAGCAACTGCCAGAGAACTGCAACAAGACCTCAGGAGGGTCACTGAAGTCGCGGTGTCTGACCAGACACGTTAAGAGAAGTGTCCTTACGACCCACACGTCCTGTTCGAGTGCTCCGTTTAACGCAGCAACATCGCCCAGCTCGCCTTCCGTTCGCCCGTACCCACGTCAACTCGCAACTTCGCCAATGGAGGAGACCTGTGTTTTTCACAGACGAGGCCACATTTCCTCTGACACAGCATGATGGACGTCAACGTGTGTGGAGACGGCTTGGTGAGTAGTTTCATGCCAAATGTTGTCCAGGAAGGCGACCGATTCGGACAACGTTCTGTGACGACGATGTGGGGTGGCATCAGCATTGATGGCCCAACGGATCTTGTCGTCGTCCGTCTTAACGCACCGAGCTCGATAGCTGCAGTCGCTTAAGTGCGGCCAGTATCTAGTATTCGGGAGATAGTAGGTTCGAACCCCACTATCGGCAGCCCTGAAAATGGTTTTCCGTGGTTTCCCATTTTCACACCAGGCAAATGCTGGGGCTGTACCTTAATTAAGGCCACGGCCGCTTCCTTCCCACTCCTAGCCCTTTCCTGTCCCATCGTCGCCATAAGACGTATCTGTGTCGGTGCGACGTAAAACAAGTAGCAAAAAAAATAGCGTCTTAACGCTGCTGGGTACATCGAGCAGATACTGCTACATCATGTGTTGGTTGCTGCATACGGCGTTGGCCGTGAATTCGTAGTCATGCACAACAATGCTAGGGCTCATGTTACTCGAATCACTAGAGCTGTCTTGCGAGAACTGGACATTCAAGAGATGGAATGGCCAGCAGTGAGTCCCGACCTAAATCCCATCGAGCATGTGTGGGGTAGGTTTGACAGAAGTGCTCATGGGCGTCCTGTTCCACCACAGACTATTGAAGACCTTGAACAGGCTCTCATTGAAGAATGGGACCTGATACCGCAACGTGACCTCCGTCGACTTATACGGAGCACGCCACGTAGGTGCCAAGCTGCGATAAATGCTCGTGGAGGACATACACAATACTGAAGCTCTCCAACTGTGATAACAATCCATCCTGGAGGCCTGTTAACATATTTTTTTCGCTCCTATTTGGACATTTCCGTTTGTGTTCTGAAAATGAACGCGAATCCATCGATGTTCTTTTGTATACTTCAACGGTAAAGAATAAAGGTGTAGTTGGTAATATACCTGGGTGTGAGGTATTGTTTTCTGGAGCAGGGCATACGTTCAAAATCATGTTCCCCTAATAGTTTTGAACTATGTATATAAACAGAAACAGATTCTTAAAAATAGAAAAGCCAAGTCAAGTGGACTGCGTACAGCCCTTTGAAGGATTAGAAGGTAGGCTAAAGGCTCACACAATTCGTATCCTCCACACTGAGTGGCTTTGCTCCTAGGAATTAACCTGGTACTCATGTTTGGTGTAAGCTCACAAGTAAGCGAGCCTCAGGACGATGTGGCTCTCGGAAGGAGGAGATTTTTTTTCAAATTTCGTGATTTCCTGACGTCCCTTCTTAGGGACAGATTTGTGAGAATTGTTCCATCATATAAAAATATATTGATATATGGATTCGTTGATAGCTTGCCATTAGCAGTCCATGTGTACGGATCTAGCAGAGTGACCGTGTGTGCAGGTATTCCAGCCGTTAAGTACACAAACACATTCAGTAGAGACAAATTATGATCCCTCTATATGTTCCAATATTAAAATGATTTGTGTCATCCATGATCTGGAAGCAAAATATATGTGTGTGTGTGTGTGTGTGTGTGTGTATGTGTGTGTGTGTTAACTTTACTTCGTCGCTAGGAATTTCATTCCCTGCTTCCTGTGTTTAGCCGCTTGTTCACGTATTTCACGATAGACTTGTATGTTTGGTTATCTGCTCATATGCTGTATTATTCGAGTGTCTGTTTAGTTTATGAATTTAGCTTCCTGAATTGATAACCTGTTATTTATTGAGCTAAACGAATATCGAGCACAGTTCTTCACCTTTGTGTTGTTCAGGTGAAACAAACGTTTCCATACTAGCTGCAGTGAACTCAATTACAAATCGGAATTTGTTTGTTACAGTTAGACTTCATTTAATTAAGTGCCATACAATGTTTTGGATTATTTCCCATCGGGGACCTGTAATAACGAGGTTAACCAAACAATGAATCTGAAAATATGCACCATTTAAGATCATAGTTTTAAATCCATGTGCTGCCCACTGACTATCCTCGCTATGCATTTAACGTGTGATCCCTCCCCAAAAACCAACTCAGTCTAGAGGAATACCAATAATGAACCTATTGTAAGTGTCGGATCACCTAAACCTTCTCTGGGCTGAGTGGCTCAAACGGTTGAGTCGCTGGCCTTCTGACCCCAACTTGGCAGGTTCGAACCTGGCTCAATCCGGTGGTATTTGAAGGGGCACAAATACGCCATCCTCGTGTCGGTAAATTTACTGGCACGTAAGAGAACTCCTGAGAGATAACATTCCGGTACCTCGGCGTCTCTGAAAACCGTAAACTTAGTTATTGGAACGTAAAGCCGAAAACAATTTTTATTATTATCACCTACCTCAAATCTAGACCTACATTTTATCAGACTTTTATAACCTACCACTTAATATACAGTAGTATAAGTTATTAAACGGCCCCTGTAAACAATCACAAAAACAAACAAACAAACAAACAAACAAACAAACAAACAAACAAACAAACAAACAAACAAACAAACAAACAAACAAACAAACAAACAATATCAGAAACACTAGCATACATACATACATACATACATACATAGGATAATCATTATAGACCGTTATGCCTTTCAGCCTTCAGTCTGCAAGCCTCTGTGAATTTACTAAACGTCGCCAAAATCCTCTATTTGCAACTAGTGCTGCGGCCTCATTTAGTTCTATACCTCTTACCTTTAAATCGTTAGAAACTGAGTCTAACCATTGTCGTCTTCATCTCCCTCTACTTCTCTTACCCTCCTTAACAGAGTCCTTTATTCTCCTACGTAACCTCTCCTCCTCATTCGCCGAACATGACCCCACCACCGAAGCCGGTTTATTCGTACAGCTTCATCCATCGAGTTCATTCCTAAATTAGCCTTTATCTCCTCATTCCGAGTACCCTCCTGCCATTGTTCCCACCTGTTTGTATCAGCAATCATTATCGCTACTTCCATGTCTGTTACTTCTAACTTTTGAAAAAGACATCCTGAGTCCACCCAGCTTTCGCTCCCGTAAAGCAAAGTTGGTCTGAAAACAGACCGATGTAAAGATAGTTTCGTCTGGGAGCTGACTTCCTTCTTACAGAATACTGTTGATCGCAACTGTAAGCTCTCAGCATTAGCTTTACTGCACCATGATTCGCTCTCACTATATTACCATCCTGGGAGAACACACATCCTAAATACTTCAAATTATCTACCTGTTCCAGCTTTGCATCACCACCCTGGCACTCAGTTCTCTTAGATTTCTTCCCTGAAAATGAAAACCTACAACCTGTTTTCCAGTCAGTGACCGGGTCAGGGATGTAATGAATGAATCATATATAGGTTATTATTACGATGGGGTCGCCACTCCGAAAGTGATACATTAATGAATGATAGATGCTACGAAATTAGAATGGAGAGTGTTGCTGGAATGAAAGATGACAGAAAAAACCGGAGTACCCGGAGAAAAACCTGTCCCGCCTCCGCTTTGTTCAGCACAAATCTCACATGGAATGACCGGGATTTGAACCACGGTATCCAGCGGTGAGAGGCCGACGCGCAGCCGTCTGAGCCACGGAGGCTCAGATTTCTTACCTACTAACATCAATTTAGTCTTCGAAAGGCTAATTTTCATACCATACTCATTACACATATTTTCACGGTCTAAGATATTAGCCTGCAGGCTTTCGCCACAATCTCTCATTAAGACCAAGTCGTCAGCATAGGCCAGACTGCTTACTACATTTCCACCAAACTGAATCTCTCCCTGCTACTTTATACCTTTTAAGAGATTATCCATGTATACTACGAACAACAAAGGTGAAATATTACAGCCTTGTATAAACCCTGTAAGTACCCTGAACCAAGAACTCACTATACCATCAAATCTGACTTCAGCCCAATTGTTAACATAAATGACTTTGATTGATTTTAATAATCTTCCCTTAATCCCACAGTCCCCTAGTATGGTGAACACCTTTTCCCTCTGTACCCTGTCATATGCTTTCTCTCGATCTACGAAACATGACCATCACTCTCTATTCCTCTCGTATCATTTTTCGATTACCTGACGCATACTGAAAATCTGATCTTGACAGCCCCTCTGCCATCTGAAACCACACTGGGTTTCATCCAACTTCCTTTCAACCATTAATCGCACCTTCCCTTCCAAGATTCCAGTGAATACTTTGAGATCCCTCTATAGTTGTTTCAATCCTTCATGTTCCCTTACTTATTGATCGGTGCAATTACTGCTTTTGTCCAATCTCAAGGTACCATACCAACACTACATGCTAATCTTATTATTCTATGAAGTCATTTCATACCTACCTTCCCACTATACTGCACAATTTCAGATATAATTTCATCTACCCCTGCTATTTTATGAAAATGGTATTTATTTACCATCCTTTCCACTTCCTCAAGCGTAATTTCACCAACATCATTTTCCTCCTGCGCATGAGCTCCGTTGTTCGCGACACCACCATGGATATTACCTTTTACGTTGAGAAGATTTTCAAAATATTCCCTCCGCATGTCCAGATATTCCCTGGGATCTATTATGAGTTCACCTGAATTGCCCAAAACACTGTTAAATTCATTTTTCCCTCCCTTCCTAAGATTCTTTATTACTGTTCAGAAAGTTTTCCCTGATGCTTGTCCTAGCCTTTCCAGGTTATTACAAAATTCTTCCCACAATTTCCTTTTGTATTCAGCAACTAATTGTTTCGTTCTGTTTCTTTCAGCTTCGTTCAATTCTCTGTCTGCAACGGCCCTTGTTTGGAGCCATTTTTATAAGCCTTCTTTTTACGTTTACAAGCTGCTCTCACTTCATCATTTCACCAAGATGTTTGCTTTTCCCCATCTTTAAACACAGTTGTTCCCAAGCATTCCCTTTCTGTTTCTACTACATTATCCCTGTATGCCAATTATACTCTTTCTATATCCTGAACCTGCTTACTGTCCACTGTTCGGAATTTCTCACTACTCATATCCATGTACTTCTTTCCAATTTCCTCGTCCTGGAGCTTTATTTTTTCGATTGAGCTTTTGTCAACAGAAACCGAATTACCCGTGAACTGGGAAAGCTGGATTAACCGAGCGGATAAATGCTTTTTAGCGGTTGTAGATCTTGAGTACCCCGTAGAAAAGCACGATAGTCATCGTCAAATGCCTCTTGCCCCGCACCACTATCTCGAGAGTCAGAGCACCACGTTGTTAAATAAGGACAGGTATATGGTGCACAATAATATCGCACTGAAATTCTACGTTGATAAAGATCTGATAATATCACGTGTACACGAAGTTTATATACACTGACTGACAGAGCAAATGCAACACCAAGAAGGAGTGGTCAGAACTTTATGCCAATTGCAGGGTAGACTGACGTCACTGAGGTATGCTCATGATGTGAAATGCGCCGCTGTGCTGCGCACGTAGCGAACGATAAATGGGACACGGCGTTGGCGAATGGCCCACTTCGTACCGTGATTTCTCAGCCGACAGTCATTGTAGAACGTGTTGTCGTGTGCCACAGGACACGTGTATAGCTAAGAATGCCAGGCCGCCGTCAACGGAGGCATTTCTAGCAGACAGACGACTTTACGAGGGGTATGGTGATCGGGCTGAGAAGGGCAGGTTGGTCGCTTCGTCAAATCGCAGCCGATACCCATAGGGATGTGTCCACGGTGCAGCGCCTGTGGCCTGTGGCGAAGATGGTTGGCGCAGGGACATGTGGCACGTGCGGGGGGTCCAGGCGCAGCCCGAGTGACGTCAGCACGCGAGGATCGGCGCATCCGCCGCCAAGCGGTGGCAGCCCCGCACGCCACGTCAACCGCCATTCTTCAGCATGTGCAAGACACCCTGGCTGTTCCAATATCGACCAGAACAATTTCCCGTCGATTGGTTGAAGGAGGCCTGCACTCCCGGCGTCCGCTCAGAAGACTACCATTGACTCCACAGCATAGACGTGCACGCCTGGCATGGTGCCGGGCTAGAGCGACTTGGATGAGGGAATGGCGGAACGTCGTGTTCTCCGATGAGTCACGCTTCTGTTCTGTCAGTGATAGTCACCGCAGACGAGTGTGGCGTCGGCGTGGAGAAAGGTCAAATCCGGCAGTAACTGTTGAGCGCCCTACCGCTAGACAACGCGGCATCATGGTTTGGGGCGCTATTGCGTATGATTCCACGTCACCTCTAGTGCGTATTCAAGGCACGTCAAATGCCCACCGCTACGTGCAGCATGTGCTGCGGCCGGTGGCACTCCCGTACCTTCAGGGGCTGCCCAATGCTCTGTTTCAGCAGGATAATGCCCGCCCACACACTGCTCGCATCTCCCAACAGGCTCTACGAGGTGTACAGATGCTTCCGTGGCCAGCGTACTCTCCGGATCTCTCACCAATCGAACACGTGTGGGATCTCATTGGACGCCGTTTGCAAACTCTGCCCCAGCCTCGTACGGACGACCAACTGTGGCAAATGGTTGACAGAGAATGGAGAACCATCCCTCAGGACACCATCCGCACTCTTATTGACTCTGTACCTCGACGTGTTTCTGCGTGCATCGCCGCTCGCGGTGGTCCTACATCCTACTGAGTCGATGCCGTGCGCATTGTGTAACCTGCATATCGGTTTGAAATAAACATCAATTATTCGTCCGTGCCGTCTCTGTTTTTTCCCCAACTTTCATCCTTTTCGAACCACTCCTTCTTGGTGTTGCATTTGCTCTGTCAGTCAGTGTATTTTCCCAAGGTTTCGTCTTAAAAGAATATGTTGATGATAATGTTGTGAAACGACGAAATGCTTGTACAAAACCGAACAGTGATTTGTACAAGCTTATGAATAATGAATGCATTCTATGGGAAAACTTGTGAAAATGTCTTTAAATATAAGAAGTTCATTGTTTTAAAAGCTAAGATGTATATTAACAGTGGACAGGAAAACTCATTTTTAGTGGGCACTAAGAAGTTCCTCAAAACTGATGACTACTAGGTATATTCGATAACGGATCTGGTTCCCGTACCCTCCCATGTGTAACAGTGAATAGCCTCATCCTTCAAGAGTGTATTCATAACTGCTAGACACTTACTAGCACAGAAGTCCAGCAAGCTCTTCCCGTTCCTATTAGCTTCCCATCATTTACCAACCACTCTTTCGTATCCTTCAGTCCTATTTCCAACTCTCGTATTGAAATCGCCCATTAGCACTATCCTATCCTTGCTTTTGACCCTGATTACAATGTCACTTAATGCTTCATAAAACTTGTTAAGTTCTTCCTCATCTGCACCTTCACATGGTGAATACACTGAGACAATTCTGGTCCTATCTCCTCCAACTGCCAAATCTACCCGCATGATTCGCTCATTTTCATGTCTAACAGAAACTATGTTACGTGCAATAGTATTCCAGATGAAGAGCCATACTCCGCATTCTGCCCTTCTCTTTTTACCACCCGTCTTGTACACTTTATAATCTCCTGTGTCTTCCTATTTATCTCCCCTTACCCGAATTGCATTTACTCATAGCACATCCAGTTGTTATCGTCTTTGCTGACTCTTCCATAAGCCCCATTAACATTGATATCTCCCCATCGAATTCCATTCGTTCATTGATATCTCCCCATCGAATTCCATTCGTTCACCAAGTTATTTCCAATGAGTCCCTTACCTGTCAAATGGGAGTGGGTTTCCTTTACTCCCATAGATCCGAGGCTTGCTTTAAATGTTCTGAGCTCGGTAAAACATGATGTTACCCTACTTACACATAGTCCAAGTGAGGATCTCTCCTCTAACGCGTTAGGGACCACCGGTGGATTGTATAATCCTAGCCGCCTGAGCACAAGGAGGGCCGTCACTCAGAATATGTCCCGAGATGACCTCCCATTCAGCAGCAACTGGTATCCTGACTCTCGGTACCATTTACTAAGTCACTCAGCCGTTGTCCATGGTTCACGAACTAGGACGTGACTACAGTAACACACACCATGAACCATAACACTAGCATACAAAACTAATTAATATAATGCATCAAGTGCTAATAATTAATTTAAAAAAGACATCTCTATAACATAACTAACTTTGGGCAGTCGACATAATTCCTTGTATTTGTTGGAAAAGTGCGAGCAATTTACTTAAAAGGGTTATTGGATTGCATAAAGATTAGAAAAGAAACTCAGATGCACGAAGTAGGTAAAGAGGAGAGTAGGGTGTAGGGGAGTTTAAATCTCACTTAAATGTTTACTTTTGCAAGTCGCAATCCAATGAGGTATTCGAAGATACGGAATTTTTTATAATAATCCATTTAGGAAGCATTGAAGAAGTCATTTAGTAGAACGTGTAGACCAGGGCCTCTCAGGAGGCATGCGCGTGGTGCATGCACTGTGCACGGTGCAAAAGACGACTTGGCTTGTTTGACCAGAGTGCAGACCCCCCACTCCTCGATTTGGAGCAATAGCGCTTACTCTCTCTTTCCTCACGCCTGTCTCGCTCGCTCCGCCTGTTTCCCTCTGCCCCACTTGCGCCGTAGCGCTCCAAATCCGGGCTGAGTTGAGCCGAGTATAGCCGAGTAGAGCCGAGCTTAGCCGAGTAGCCCAGAGACGAAGCGTTGATCCGAGTCATGCCGAGCGGCACCGATGCACAGTGCACGGAGCTCTTGCGCCTCGATCTGCACGCGTGAGATTTTGGGCGTTTGAGAGGTCCTGGTGTAGACCTACAACGTGTAGCGCAGTCTCGGTATGGCACTTAGCTGGAATAAGACAAAACTGACGATTACTAACAAAGGTTAAGAGATTCAACTTAGTGCACCACTAAACGAACTCCAGAGATAATGGCAGTGCACATACGTTCAGTGATAGATAGCACCGGTGACTGTGAGGAAAAGATCAGGAGACGCATTCTCCTGAGAAGTGCAGTCGTGGAAAAACTAAAGAGAGTGTGGTGGAACAGAGCAATAACCGTGAACAGAAAGAAAATAGTAGTCAAATCACTTGTCTTTTCAATCTTACTTTACGGCTGTGAAACGTTGACAGTAAAGACAGAAACCAGATAACTGTATCCGAGATGTAGTGCTGGCGGCGAAGGTTGTGAGTACCATGGTTTTATAAGAGAACAAACGATTTCGTCATCCACGAAGTGAAGGTGGAAAACCGCCTCAATAACCTTGTAGAACAGAATATACTACTGTACCGTACCCAGGGGTAAATACCCTCTAGGACGATGCCTCCATTCCTGTATGAACATCCGACTAACCCAGGGTTAGGCAGAGAGTGGGTTGGTCGTCATTGGATCAGGCTAAAAGTCGAAGTTCTACACTTAAATATAAGTAAATGATAGGAAAATGGAGGTATAACTCGAATGAGAAACAATAATATGGGGTAGGATGAGTTTATTCATAAATATACCCGAATCATACTACTCGAAAATCAAATAAATCAAATAATAAAATGTCATTACAAAAATCTCAAAATTAAAGAAATAACAGGACATTAACAACGTTAATTGATCAAAGAAACTAAGTGAAATGAAGTATCAAGCACAACATTGAATACTTGCATACGTTCAAAAATAATCTTCTTCTTATTGTCCATTTTTCATGTTATATGGTAACATATGTACGCATATACAGATACGTATTTATTTCAGATGGAGTGACGCTTGAAAATAATCACATCGATACGGGTTTGTAATTTAATTTAGAGTCGTCGCAAGATAAAACGTTAAAGGAAAATTACAATATTAAAGAAAGTTACGATGAAATGAAAAACTATGACGCAATGGGACATAATTTGAATTTTGAAAAATACTAGCGGCATTTCCTACGTTATATTTACAGTAAACAAAATAAGCAAAATAATACATCTATTTAAATCGGATAAAGATAAATGTCTTACATACTACACAGATTCTACGTGAATCGCGGTTCACCACAAAGGATCTAGTGAGAACTAGATTGACCATCAATATAACTCGGCACTCGGGCTGTTCTCCATTAAACAACAAGACAACATATTCAAACAACATGAAGCATCATAAAACACCATCCTGTAAGGGAAAAACATATCGTTATCCATCAATATCATGTAGAAAACAATGGGCAACATTGCCTTCTTCTGCTGCATTTGCGCACTCAACAGCGCGATCATCCGTCACGTATTTCCTGGTGTGCTGTGAGCTGAAAGGAAATGTTGAAACTCAACACTGTACTCAGGCTTGGATTCTGTCCGCCAAGATTGTAACACGGAAATACCATCTCATTCGCGCCGTCTAAGACAACACGGCCAATATATCAGCTTGCCATGAGATATCATATTTCGTCGGTTACACGGAAACTCACGTACAATCGTATACCTTCCTAGCATGTTTCGACAATTTAACACACATCAGACTCATTGGTCTGGAATCAATTCCGTTAATTCTGATAACTAATTTTCTCTCAGAAGACAATAGCAGGTACATATCCACTGCACATTATTCTGTCACTTATCAGGCATGCAATCGGCCTGCATAATCACTTTATAACTCCGCATGCATTATAACTTCTCATATCTCTCACAAATCACATCAGCCTTTTACATTATGGGACCCGGTTCGTTTCCTGTGCAAATCATTGGGCAAAAACAGATTCCAACCTAAATTCGAAGATCCTATTCTTTCAACGATGTTATGCAGATCCTTACGTACAGCTTCGGAAATACCATGGGTCATGCAATTAACTGTTACTGACTCTCTAAATGACCAAAATAAAATAACGTAGCAAGTGTTTAACTTTGAAAATTGGATGAACTTGTCAATCTAATCCTCCTAGCACTAATATACAAGGAAAAACGGAATGATACTAAACTAAATTATCATGCATGATTGAACAGCAACTAATCCTAACAATTCCCTCATTATCCCAACAAACTAGTAATAAATAAAAATAAAGAGAACATGCATTTCTCTTTTATCCGTATATACAACAATATAAAAGTGAAACAAACACATACCGTCAGGCTTACTTTACGTTAAATAAAATCCCTATTCTAAACTGTACTAGTACTTAAACATAACCCATATAACATTCCATAATTAACACATGCGCCTTATCTTGGACGACTCTCTGGATACATGGCAGCAGCTCACATCTCTGCGTTGCTGGGTGTCTACTCTATGTTGATCACTGCTTCAACACGTAGAAATACACTTCCTTCTTCCATAGCCGAAGCCATCTTCTTGCTGAAAGTTATTAAATACTGCAACACAGAAGGCTTTGGATGAATATCTCTTCACCGCTCAATTCTGAACGTGCCGAACAACCCTTTATGTTGCTACAGACTCAGCCAAACACACTGACACATAAATACACTGTAAATTTTACACTGGAGGGTGTATGCACACAGTTTTGAGAGCGGCACGCGGTACGAATCGAGAGTTCCTCGCGAAACGCGACCGACACGAAAATACGAGACAATGGAACGTCTCTCCTGCACTTTCTACACTGCCGCTAATTATCGCCGTTCATATATTGGTAGTGAACTTTGCGATAATATAATCTGCAATTAACTCTTCATCAGTTACTTTATTCCACTGCACGACTGAAACACTGTTTATTGGTCTTATAAACCATACTCTGTTAATGATATATTCACGTGGCAACTTTTAAGTGCAATTCTCGGAGCACATCGAACAATGTCCACCTCACGTCAGTATCCACGATCAGAGTGACGCTCTCCAGAGCTTGGGGTGCTAAGGAAGCATAGGTAACGCCGTTGCAACTATGAGATTCCCGCTTGTCTAGACAAACCACCAATCAGAATGCTTGCCATTTATAATGACACAATATCAATTATAACATATCAATGAAACACAGTTCAGATTATATCAAATATCTTCCTATAGTTTTTATACCGTATTCCTGATTATATTTAACTTATAGACCTGTGGAAATCCGCCAAATAACAGAATTTATCTCAAACAACTGTACAAATTGGTCAACCTGGGATTATGACTTCGCGCGATGTAGACTCCATGTTTGCCATATCCTCACGTTCTCATTGGCTGAATATTTCGATTGATCAGCATCTTGTACACGTGCCAAGCTGTGCCAACGCTTGGTGACGCTAAGCCATTCTCACGGTCCCTAGGAAGTATTGGGCAATATCCAGCGACTTGATGTCTCCATCGACTTCCGGTCTCAGCTATCTTGCAATTCTTTAATTTACCATATATGACTCCAATTTAGATCAATAAAATTTATATATTATGTCAAATAATAATCCGAGTATCTCTTATGGGCCGGCACGATACGGCTCACTACAATTCTCTGGACATAAAATTATGAGAGGGAAGGATGACAATCTACCCATATTAAGTGTTCCGGAAAGCCAATGGTAAAAGTTTACAAGTACGAGCTGCAAAATGTAGGGTCCGCCAGATTTATAACATTGCTAGGTTCCCATGGAAGAAAATTATCGTTCGGAATGCAGATCGTCAGGAATGGCACCAACTCATCAATGCTTGAACAAGCCCCGTTGATCAGGATACTAAGAGACAGGAGTAAAACGGTGACATAGATATTAAATTAAATAAATTAAATGAAAATAAATTAAATTAAATATTAAATTAAACATTAAACTTAAAAATTAAAATACAGATACCAATTCCAATAAAATTAAAACATTAATTATATAAGAAGTAATAAAGTATACACTTCAACTTATTTAATATTTTAGACTACAAGGATCTAAAGAATATAAAACACAGAAACAATTTTCTTACAAATATACATAATTCTGATTGTGAGACACAAGAATGCCTGATCTCAGCCCCTTACGTACTCCTCCAGGAAGATAGATGTTAAGGACTGCTTTAGTTGGGTGCAGTTCGTGTCATTTGCGAAACGGTTAAAATTTAAAGACATTGAAGATACGGGATGCAGTGCAAACAAAAGATTTGTTAAATTTAGTGGTACGATGAAGGGGAATTTAAAGGATAGTTTTTTAACCTATTATCTCTGTTTGAGAATTTTGTGCGTAGCAATGGCTACTGAGATAGATTTCCCGTCGATCATGGAGTTTCAACCATTGCAGCTGTATGTAATAGGGTGTTATGTGTTCATCACGCCAGGCATTTGTCACGTAACGAACACATGCGTTTTGTACCCTCTGTAGTTGTATGTTCAAAGTTTCAGATAAGTCGTCGTATACGACTGATCCATAGCCAATTATGGAGAATATTGAACAAGTAGTTTCCTCATAAAAAGGTGGTGTACATGACACGTTACGTTTCAAAATATGCATGGATGACACAACTTTTCTGATCACATTTGACGTATGATCAGACCAGGATAGGGTACTGTCGAAAATGAGTGCTAGATTGTTAACGGTGTCACTATAATGGGTATCTGTATCTAGCAATTTTATTGCTGTGAGGGATTTGAGGTCAACAGTTTTCAGGAGTTTTGAGTAATCTATGCAAATAAGCTGCGTCTTAGCCACATTTAATTGGAGGTTATGATTTGCGCTCCATTCGATCAATCGAACGATATCATGGTTAAAATGCATTACACAAGAAGGTGCGTTAGTGGGACTGAAGTGGAAGTAAGCATACATGTGAAAGGTACTACTTTTAAAGATTTCAGAAATGTCATTAATATAAATAGGAAGAGAGAGAGAGAGAGAGAGAGAGAGAGAGAGAGAGAAAGGTCTCGTTATTTTACTCTTTTGTGGAGTTTTATCGATGAAAACATCAAAATTATTCTGAACGAAGTTGGTGTTGGTTTCTGCCCAGTATATTAACTGCGTAGATTGATCCGTGTAGCTGTTAGCTTGCATTCGGGAAGCAAGTCCCAGGAAAATCACTTAATCGTCTAGTACAAAGAACGAACATACCCACTGGGATGTCCCACAAAGCGACCAGACTGCTGAAATTTGTACAATATAAAATAATTTTTATGCAGAAACTTCGCCAGGTATATTTTGCCGGGGAAAAAACTGTAATTGGTCTCGTGAACTTTCTTACATGGAAATTTGGATCCACAGCTAATTTTTATGTCGGACTATACAATATTCCATATTTCTTGACATGTAAATCCACAAAATGTGCGATTTTGGAGTGCTGTACTGAGTACCCGTATATTGAACAGGATGTGCGAATGTTTCCCATTAAAATAGGGGTGTGGTGTGCAATAAGCACGCCGCGGAGAATTGGGCCTAATGTTTCGATGACTGCGTGAATTCGGATTACGCGAGAATAATTTTGCGTCCAGTTTTAATGAACTGACACACGAAGGAAAATATTATGGACATTTTCAACAGGGTGTTGCCATAGCACAAGCCGCTCTTAATTCTGTAGGCACATTACGTCCAGGTTTTGGTGAACGGATATTTAGTATAGGTTTAGCGCCTATTAGATCAGCCGTTCTAACTTGCTATGATTATTATATTTAGGGAACCGTAAAGAGCAAACTTTACCGAAATAATCATGGTAGTAAAGAAGAACTGAAGGCCTAAATAACACGTGCAGAACAGTCTATTACCGAAACAGAATTACAAAAAGTGTAAAAAATATAAAAACGACGTAAGGAATATCTTACTGCGCGAAAGGGGCAATTAAAAAAAAATCAAATAAACGGAGCGTATAGTAATAAACCTGTATACATGTACAGTCTTTTTAATAATAACTTTAACCGGTTCCGTGGCTAGCAGGCTCACCCTTGGTCAAAGCATTTTCGAGTTCGATCGCGGCCACGTCGGCGATTTTAACATACATTAGTTAATTCCTTTGACTAAGGGGTTGGATGTTTCTGCTGTTTTCAGCATTAGAATTAATAATACGTAGGGTCCATCCTCGCAGACGCGCAAATCGTCTATACGGTGTCAACTCGGAAAACCTTCACCAGGCCTCTCCGAAGCTTGTTTTTTGTGTAGTCTTGATTTGTGTAGTCTTGATTTGCCGTAAAATGGAACATGTTCCGCGTTGCAAGCACGACATGCGGTCGGGAGAACGAAAGTCGGACGGCAGCTGAGTGATCCCGAAGTTTCCCCATATTGAGAACACTGTAGTATATTGTAGTATAATTAGGCTACCACTTAGCAGAGGGGAGACCACATCACTGTTTCACATCAGTGCATTCATTATAACAGTAAATCTCAGTTATACCAGCCCTGCCGGAGCACATGACTTGTCAGGTGGACCATGAGTACTATTCGACTATTCGATTATGATGATGATGATGATGATGATGATGATGATGATGATGAATATTAATGAAAACCTACAATCTTTTTTCCAGTCAGTGACCGGGTCAGGGATGGAATGAATGAAGCTCCCATCTTACGGCGAGGATAGGAATTGTGCGGGCTATCGAAGCCTGTCGCACTCCTCTGGGGCAATGGTTAATGACTGACAGATGAAATAAAATGATACTGGAGAGTGTTCCTGGAATGAAAGATGACTGGGAAAACCGGAGTACCCGTAGAAAACCCTGTCTCGCCTCCGCTTTGTCCAGCACAGATCTCACATGGAGTGACCGGAATTTGAACCACGATACCCAGCGGCGAGAGGCCGACGCGCTGCCGCCTGAGCCACGGAGGTTACGATTATTATTATTATTATTATTATTATTATTATTATTATTATTATTATTATTATTATTATTATTATTATTATTATTATTATTAGATGCTAGCCTAAACGAAGCAGTAATACAAAGAACTGAAGAAATTCTCGCTGTCCGTAAACGTTGTATTCGGTACCGTTAGTCAAAATTTAGAAGAGAGGAGAAGGTTAAATATGAAAGGAATTTGGAACACTATAATGCGGAAATGTTGACATTTTCTTATATTAATTACCGCCAAAAAATACAATCGTTTTCTGATAAAAATTGTATATTTATTGTTCATTACCTTCTTGTACAACAAGTAGACCCTTTTTTTTCGCCTATACTAGGTTCAAAATATTCCGTTATGATATGTTTTGTATTTCTTAACAGTTTCTGGGATGGATTAAATATAATTATTTAGGTGTTAGCATTCTCCTAAAGACTTTAACTGGTTGGAGTTCATCATTTGGATTGTAATTGGAGTTTCGATCCTGTCAATTTTTAGACTGGAATTCCTTTGGTCTCAATTTCTAGCATTTGATAATTTCTTAAAGAGAGCTCTACAATATTTATCTACAGAGAATCTATAGGTCAAGTTCTATCTATTTTGACTGTTTAGCGAATAACAATCCATTTGAATAATTATTTATAATAAAAGTGCATAAATATAAAATAAATAAAGTAAAATAATGTGTTGTTGATTTTAGTCATCAGGCCACGGACTGGTTTGATGCAGCTCTCCATGCCACCCAAATCCTGCGCTAACCTCTTCATTTCTAAGTAACTACTGAATCCTACATCTGCTCTAATCTGCTTGTCCTATTCATATCTTGGTCTACCCCTAACGTTCTTACCGCCTACACCTCCCTCAAGAACCAGCTGCACAAATCCTGAGTGTCTCAAGACATGTCCTATCATTATCTCTCTTCTTCTGGTCAATGAATGAAAATCCACAGCCTGTTTCTAGTCATTCGACCGGGTCAGGAATGGAATGAATGAAGCCCCCATCTAGCGGTGAGGATAGAAATTTTGCCGGCTGCCGAAGCCTATCGCACTCCTCTGGGGCAATGATTAATGAATGACAGATGAAATGAAATATATATTGGAGAGTGTTGCTGGAATGAAATATGACAGAGAAAACTGGAGTACCCGGAGAAAAACTTGTCCCGCATCCGCTTTGTCCAGCACAAATCTCCAATGGAGTGACCGGGATTTGAACCACGGAACCCAGCGATGAGAGCCCGGCGCGTTGCCGCCTGAGCCACGTAGGCTCATCTTCTGGTCAAATTTAGCCAAATCGATCTTCTCTCACCAATTCGATTCAGTATCACTTCATTCGTGATTCGAACTATCCATCTCATCTTCAGTATTCTTCTGTAACACCACATTTCAAAAGGTTCTATTCTCTTGCTTTCTGAGTTAGTTATCGTCCATGTTTCACTTCCATACAATGTCGCGCTCCAGGCGAAAGTCTTCTAAAACATTTTTCTAATTCCTATATCAGTGTTCGAAGAGAGCACATTTCTTTTCTTGAGAAAGGCCTTCTTTGCTTGTGCTATTGTGCATTTTATGTCCTCCTTACTTCTGCCATAATTAGTTATTTTACTACCCAAATAACAATATTCATCTACTCCATTTTATACCTCGTTTCCTAATGTAATACACTCTTGTTCTTAGAAAACAGAACACTTCGAAAGACTAGAGATAGGAAGTTCATATTCACAGGACATATTCATTAGTATATTCTCTAGAAACGATTAGTATTTCAGTCACCTATGTTCAGCAAGTGTCCTGTTGCCTAGTAGGCACTTGGCCCTCCATGGGCACTGATAACTTGTTCCATGCGTGATGGCATCGACGCGTATAAGGCACGAATGGCGTCCTGGTGTATAGCCACCCATGCTGCATTCACCTGGTTCCACAGTTCATCTTTGGTGGTTGACACTAGGTCACAGCGCCGCAGCCGTTGTTTCACCATAACCTACACATTCTCGCGCATTGTCCTGCTGAAATATGGCGTCTGGGGTGTAGTACAGAGAGGGTATGGCTACTGGTGGCAAGATATCATTCACTTAGATCAAACTGGTCACAGTGCCCTGGACACGAACCAACTGTGATTTGTGGTTGTACCCAATAGCATAGCATACCATAAGGCCTTGGGCGTTGCATGTCTTGTGCAAATGCAGTTAATGTGATACCTCTTCTCCTGTCTGCGGCAAAACAAAGTGAGGCCATCAATTTCGAACAAACACAACTTGGATTCGTACGAAAATACTGCCTGCTGCCATTACTGTCCCCAGAGATGTCATTCCATACACCATTGCAGTCTAGCATGTTTATGCACATTAGTCAAAGGTAAGCAGCCGGTAACCCAGACAGTAATAAACGACGATGGACTGTCACTCCTGATAATGTACGATGTGTTACACTGTTCCACTGTTGGGTCAGAGCCGAGGAGGACGCAGATCTGTATTGCAATGCCTTTCAGATGAGGTGTCGATCTTCTCGAGGGGTGGTCTGTGTATTGCTACCAGACTCATCTCGTTGTGTACTACGGCCTTCTGTGAACTATTCTGTACACACCCGTTGCACTACCGACACACTTCGTCCCACACGAGCAGAAATTTTCCGGATGGATGGATCACGTTCTCTCATGCCAATAATGCGCCTTCCTTCAAAGTCACTCATTTGACGGTACGGTTCTCGCGTACGACTGCGAGGAACTCTGCACGTCTATTCAAGTCACACCGATCCATTGCCTTCGTTTTCTAGCGACAACGAGAGCCGCAGGCACACTTTACCAGTCGGTGGTGGTGCGCCGAGATATCGATGTGGACCTTGAACCTGAGGGCCGACATGGTTCAGATGTTAATCATTTCTTCAGAACATCCTACTGCACATATCCTGTGAATATGTATTTCCTATCTCTAGCATTTCAAGGTGTTCTGGTTTTTATGAATGTATTTCCTGTATTAGCTAACTTCGCTCGACTGCACTACATTAATTTTGTTTTGGACTTATTTATTTTCATCTTGTACTCCTTACCAAAGACTCTGTCCATACCATTCAGCAATTTCTCCGGATCTTCTGCAGTCTCAGGTAAAATAACAATATCATCAGCAAATCTCAGGGTTTTGATTTCCTCTCCTTGGATAGTGATTCCCTTCCCAAATTCTTCTTTGATTTCCTTTACTGCCTGTTCTTTATAAATATTGAAAAGGTGAGGGAGGGGTGGGGGGAGGAAAGTGCAAACTTACGTAACTTCTTTTCTGATTACTGCCTCTCTTTCAAAGCCTTCCATTTTTATCATTCCAGATTGATTTTTATACAGAATATAGATAATTCTTCCTTTTCGGTGTCTGATTCCGATAAAATTCAGAATCTCAAATAGCCTGGTCCAATGAACATTATCAAATGCCTTTTCAAGCTCTACGACCGTCATTACCGGGCGAGTTGACCGTGCGGTTAGGGGCGCACAGCTGTGAGCTCGCATCCGGGAGATAGTGGGTTCGAGCTCTCTGTCGTCAGCCCTGAAGATGGTTTTCACACCAGACAAATGCTGGGGATGTACCTTAATTGTGGCCACGGCCCCTTCCTTCCCATTCCTAGGCCATTCCCATCGTCGCCATAACACCAATCTGTGTAAGTGCGACGTAAATCAAATAGCAACAAAAAATGCCGAACGCCATGTTCGTGGGTTTGTCTTTCTGAATTCGATCCTGTAAAATCAGATGTAAAGTTAGGATTGCTTCACGTCTTCTAAAATTTCTCCTGAAGTCAAATTGATCTCCTCCAACTCACTTTCAACTTATCTTTGCATTCTGCTGTAAATAATACGTGTTAAAATTGTGTAGGCATACGATACTAAACTAATGGTGCTGTAGTTCTCTCACTTGTCAGCATCGGCTTTCTTGGAAATAGGTATAACAACATGCTGCCGAAAATCGGATGGTACTTTCCTTTCTCACTTGATGGAATAACCTCGCCATGCTGGTTTCTCCTAAGGCAGTCAGTAATTCAGACGGAATGTCATCAATTCCAGGTGCCTTGTTCTTATTTTGGTCTCTCAATGCTATGTCAAATTCTGACATCAAAATTGTGTCTCCCATTTCATAGCATCAACTGCCTCTTCTTGTTCCAGAACCATATCATCTACCTATTTACCCTGGTGCAGCTGTTGAATATGTTCCTGCCAACTTTCTGCCTTGTCTTCTTTCTCTAGAAGTGGTTTTCCATCTGTGCTCTTATTATACATACACCTAGTTTTCTTTTTTTCAAAGATTTCCTTGATTTTCCTATATACAGCATCTACCTTTCCTAGGACAATACAACTTTCAACATCCTTGCACTTCTCTTTCAGCCATTCTTCATTAGCTGTCCTGCACTTTCTATCCACTCCATTCTTTAATCGCCTCTATTTCTTTCTGCCCTCTTCCATTTTTTTGCGTTCTTGTACTTTCGTCGTTCATCAATCAGGTCTAGTATCTGCTGAATTATCCACTGATAATTAGTTGATCTTTCATTTATTCCCAACAATTCTTCAGCTGACGTAGAGAATTCATTCTTCACGGCCGCCCATTCTTCCTCAACTGTGTTTCCTTCAGGCATTTCATTTATTCCTTGTGCAACATGTTCCTTGAAACAATCCGTCACACTCTTTTCTTTCATCTTGTTTAGATATCATCTCATTGCATTCTTTTCTTTCTTCAATTTATTCAACTTC
This sequence comes from Anabrus simplex, assembly GCF_040414725.1. NCBI lineage: Eukaryota > Metazoa > Arthropoda > Insecta > Orthoptera > Tettigoniidae > Anabrus > Anabrus simplex. The sequence goes on along the minus strand of NC_090267.1, from coordinate 192,585,579 downwards.
GAACGGCATCTCATGGCCAACAAGTTGTGGTCAGAGTCCACGCCTACTCCTGGGAAAATTTTGCAATCTAACACCTGGTTTCTGAATCTGTGCCTAATCATAATGCAGTCTATTTGATACCTTCCAGTGTCGTCCACGTATACAACCGTCGTTTGTTTGTTTGAAGCAAATATTTTCAAGGACTAAATTATGATCGGTGCAAATTCAACCAGCCTATTTCCTCTTTCATTCCCTTGTCCAGTTGGAATTCTCTTACTGTATTTACCTTCTCTTCCTTGGCCTGCCAGTGCATTCCAGTCTCCCATCACAATTAGATTCTCGTCACTTTTACATATTGTATTAAATCTTGTATATTTTCATATATTCTTTCTCTTTCTTCATCATCAACTGAACTAGTAGGCATATAGACCTGCAGTATTGTGGTGGGAATTGGTTTGGTGTCTATCTTGACCACAATAATCCTTTCACTAAGCTGGTCGTATTAGATTATCCCCTGCTCTATTTTCTTATTCATTATTAAACCACCTCCTGCATTTCCGCTGTTTGATTTTGTGTTGATAATTCTGTATTAGCCAGACCAAATATCCTCCTCTCCCTGCCAACGTACTTCAGCTATACCAATTACATCTAATTTTAGTCTATCTATCACCGTTTTGAGATACTCTACCCTGCCACAGCGATTCAAACTTCTAACATTCCACGCACTGACTCTCAGAATGTCAATATTCATCTTCCTGATCATTACCCTTACTTGTGTAGTCCCCACCCGGAGATCCGAATGGGGGACTATTTTACCTTCGGAATATTTTACCCAGGAGGAAGCCATCATCAGTACATCACTCATACAGAGAGAGATGCATGTCCTAGGAAGTTAATAATGGCTGTAGTTTCCTGTTCTTTCAGCCGTGTAACAGTATCAACACATCTAAGCCATGTTGATTGTAATACTTTATATGATGTGACCAATGTAGCTGTGATTTAGGTAGAGGGCAGGGAAGGAAATTTCGATGGTTTATAAAAGACCCTAAGCAACAATTTTGTCAATTTTGGATATGCACAACAATGGACTGCATAGCCACCGCTGCAAAGCACTATTTTTATATGATACGTTAACTAGTTTATGATATAAACCTATTCATTACCAATGGACTATAATGACTGTGACTGCACGGGTTCATGATGGTGCTGTCTTCTAATACATTGTAGGATATTCGTTAAAGAGAAGCCTACTATCCACACAATGAGGTGGCGTGACATTCTTCACGAGTTTGTCGAGTACAAAGAGTCCATTGTAGAAACGTCGTGCTTACGACAAGTATCTCAAATAATTAACATACATATAATGGCAGCGTAGGAACAGCACGCACAAAGAGAGTCCAAGATATTGGGGCAAGCAAGATGCTAAACAAGCAAACGTCCCGTGACTGTTGACACCATGGTCATAGCCACAAGACTAGTACGATCTTAATCATACCACCGTAACTTCAAACCTCCCACACATACTACCCGGAATATAAATCAAATCTGCCTTGGTGAGAAACTACGAAATGTCTGATGATGTCCCTTGGTTATTAGGACACCTTACGGAAAGATGTTATCCAGTATTCGGGAGATATTGGGTTCGAACCCCACTGTTGGCGGCCCTGAGGATGGTTTTCCGTGGTTTTCCATTTTAACACCAGGCAGATGTTGGGGCTGTACCTTAATTAAGGCCACGGCCACTTCCTTCCCACTCCTAGCCCTTTCCTATCCCATCGTCGCCGTAAGAGCTATCTGTGTCGGTGCGCCGTAAAACAACTTGTAAGAACAACGGAAAGGTAGAATGATATGTAAAAATGATTGTATTTTCCGATATGTATGCGCACTACCTCAAGTAATTGGGAAGACCTGAAGGTAAGGTTGCATGATTCAAATTCAGATATTTGTGAACATTTCGAGAGACATTCTACAAATAGCAGAATATTAATATTGTTTTGAAGTAATCATTAGTAATAGGCATAATTACTTACCCAGACAACACAAGGGAAAAGTAAAAGTCCTATTAGGCCATTGCAAAAGACTGTAACCGTCCAGGCTTCTCCAGCCCTACTAATTTAATATAATATCATTTTACGCGATATCATTTGATATCAAGTTTATCCGCCATCGGCAATGATTTGTAATAACATATTTATTCAACGTCAATCATTTGTAATCAAGGCTTTTTGGAATCATATTGTATATATAATAACATCGTTTTATTATTTAAATTACTATATATTATGTAGGATAAAAATTCATTATGTTGTAAATACGGTCAATATGTTGAGACATAGTTGTTTTCATTTCATCTCATATTTGTGTATACGGAGGGTTATTCTTGAAGCTTGGGATTTTGCGTGAGTCATGGGTTTATTTTATGACCAAGGCTAGTAAACAGCGATCCGTGCGCGAGGCTTGCAGGGAGGGAAGGGGAGTTGATGCTTCGATCTATCGAATCAGATACTTGGTTGTATATGAGTTTTGAGATTGAACTGTTACCAAAAGTGGGGGTGAGCCCGGATATATACTGATTCTCAACACGAGAACGGGACCTTACAACCTTACAACCTAACTACGTGAACTCCATCACTACTACTTCTACTGTGAACATCTACTTTGAACGACGTGATTTGATTTTTGAAACAGTGTGTGGTCGCTCTGCGACATAGTTATTTTTGTACAATATGTTGTCGCTTCGGTTATGTTATCGGATCTACGAGAAACGAAACAAGCTTATGGCTTGTGTGATATTCAGTAACTATTGTGGACGAAGAACTATGTTTAGTTCAAGTCTACGGAATTTTGGTACAAATCTGTACCGTATAAATAGTATAGCTCAGTTGGATTGAGATTTTTACTAATATGGAAAAATTCATATCTCTGAATTTTCTCCTCATACGATCAAAGCTGATCAGTTTTTACAAGTATAGGGCCAATGTCTAATTTAAAGACTAGGCAAGTAGGGAGTGTTAGTCCAGATAGCCCGTACCATATCAGAGAAGGAAGGAAGGAAAGAAGGAAGGAAGGAAGGAAGGAAGGAAGGAAGGATGTCCATGGAGCAGAGTCTACATCGAGAAAACGAGTAACCACGGAAACCAGATGACGTCAACGAAAGCTGCAATTGGTGATCTTCAGTTAGATAAAGCAAGCAATAGTAAATTCAGTAAATTATAAATCCCTCCACGCTTTAAGGAAACTTTTCCGATTCATCTCATTTTTTTTGTATAATAAATTCATTTGTATTTTATATTGCGTTAATTTTCTTTCTTAAGCGATACTTAATGGTTAATTATTTAAAATCCTACCCCTGTGATTTAAGTATAAGTCTCTATGCTAGTAAATATAAATTTTGGTTTACAGTTTTATTTAAAACTGTAACCATGGCGCCCAAACATTACATAGAGAAATGGGGAACAATGGAATGTTGATTGTTTCTATTTGCGTGGTAATTTGCGGGCAAGCCACAAATAGTTTATTTAATATTCATGTGTCCCAAGATAATAACTTTCATCTCCCCAAGTGTTTTGACGAGAAAAAACAGTTACAAGACATTGAGAACAAGCCCGTTATAACTTGTAAGAATTAATATAGGAATTATTCTAATATAACAACTGTGAGAGTTTGAAAGTAATTGCTTTAGCAGGTTATGCGATTTAAGGGCAAATTACATTTACTTTTAGCTCATCAATCCGGTATAAGAATATCAGGAACTTCACCAATCAACAGCTGTACTTGGTGACATAATTACCGATTTCATACTAAAATGTGCACCAACATGCACGTCTTTCTATATAAATGTATCACAATTATGCACTCAAACATCTCTATAAATATTTGTTTGCTGTAATGTAGTGCTTTGGTTGTCTTCACTATTATATTTAAGTAACTGTGTTATTGATACGAAGCCGACATACAGATTGTTGCCCAAAGTGTTGAAAGTGCAAAAATAAAATGAAATTTTTCGGTATATATTCGGAATACATTTTTGTCCTCCCATGCGAACCATGTGACCTTCCCGTGGTGGGGAGTCTTGAATGTCCCAATGAAGCAGATAGCCGAGTCGGAGGTGCAATCATATCTGATAGGTATCTGTCGAGAGACCGGACTAACGAATGATTCATCCAAAGGGAAGTAGCATCCTTTCGGAAGTTGCATGGGCGGCAATGTAGATGATTCTCTGATAGGTCCTTATAATAATACTGAATCAGGTCGAAAACATTCCGAACATGTATGCAGTTGCTTCTTATTTATTTCGTAATTTTAAAAATCTACTTCTACGTCGCCAAGGCAACTGGTCGACATTCTGTAGAGCACGTCGGGTGACAATAGTGGTGTAAGATCTAGCGTTATCTTGTTGGAAAACATCTCGTCGGTGCTCGTGCTGTCAAAGGAAATCGCTCCCCAGGCCAATACTCGTGGTGTAGGTCCAGTGTGTCGACGCCACAGAGAGCTTGGTTCCAGGCGCTCACCCCACTCCGCCCTCCAATGAAGTCACAGATGGATGTGATTCGGAGTTAGTGGCTTGAACGCCACAGGACGTCTGGCTCAGAGCTGTCCATCAAATAATTGATTTGTTACAGTTCTCTGTTACTCTGGTGCCAATCGAAGCTCTAAAGGCTGATGCAGATGCAGTACGATCCTCAACAGCCATGCGGCAAATACGGCGGTCTTCTCTCGTCTTCTTGAGACAGTGTCTTTCCGTTGCCAACACCGATGTACTGTGGATACATCTCTGGCAAGTCTTTCTTCAATATCGCGGGAAGAACATCCATCTTCTTGTAGGCGTATTGCACGGCCTTGTTCACACTCAGTAAGCTGCTGGTACTGCCTTCTTCGTCTCCTTAAGAGCATGTTTGACTCACAAGGTCAACACTGGGTGACTACTAAAGCTCAGTAAGAGTGCAGAGCGTATTTGAAGCAAAACTTGCTTTGCGGGGTCATAGCGGCGCTACTAGCACCACTGTACATTGACTAGTGCGCAAATTTGTATAGGCGTCAACATTGAGATATGCGAACACGCCTCCTGAAGTTCGCTTATCTAGCCCATTCCAGCCTGGGCCTTAATATCCCTAACAAACGTTCTGGACTGGGCATTTTTAAGGATATTTGAAACATTATATCTCTGTACCTGTAGGAGATATTTGCATGATTCTTTTTTCTTTGTGCTTGTTTGAACATCTAGTTTTTAAAAAAACGCAGTTTGTATTATGTCAGCTATCACTTGAGATTTTAAAATTGTTTATGTATTATACCATTTCTTGCGAATGGAAAAAATATCTGGCGGATAACTAAGCAAGTACAGTTTTCTGGAATGTTGTTATAATTACCCTATTTTGTTAACATAAAATGTGCATTGCAATTAAAAAACAACAACAATAATGAGTACATAAAAATAATTTTTCACTAATAAGAGTAATAATTATAATAATGAAAATGGGAGCTGTTATGAAATTTTACTTTAATTGATAATGTTTTCAAAAGTTACTCAAATGTAAAAATATTGTTCCATTTACCACAAAAGACTTCTGCGAAAGAGAAAATAGTCTTCTAAACAGACAACTGCACCAAACCTATCCCTCGCTAAAGATATACGACGGAATATTTAATACACGACGCGAGGTTCGAGGGCGTGGATCCCGATCAGGAAAGGCAGATAACAGCCCCGAACTAGAGATGCCCCTCATTAATAATGCATGACAAGGGAGTAACTAACTAATAGCAATGAAATTTCAATTAAATTGAAACGAGGGTTTATTTATATAAACATATCAGAAGAAAAAAATATAACGAAGGCCACCAATGAAAATTAAATAATGAAACATTTAAAGGATACATACATTTGTCCTTCAGCTTAATAGAAGCTAGAATCGTAAGTCTTCGAGCACGACACACCTCAAACATCGAGGTAAACAATACATTACGACGTGCTCACCACTTGAATGAACTTTTTCACAACATATTGAAACATCTTAAAAGGGAAACAATCCTTGCGGATTTATTTTGGTCTTTTCTTTCCGCGAAGTAATTCGCTTAATATTTACCGAGCATTAATCAAGGCTCCCCCATCGTTACAGCCACAACCACAATGACCATTACGAGGACAAAAGATCACAAAACATCACGGAGTAGAGCAAAACAAAAGGTAGATATGAAGGTATGCAGGTATCGGGATGGCCAGGGATGGCACATCTCCGTACCAAGGAGTAACACGAAAGGCAAGGAAAATAAACGGGCGAGCGCATCACCCGAGTTAAAATAAAACAATAATGGCGGACACATGAACAAGCAAAACGATCATAACATAGACCAAGATAAAATAATAAACCCCGTACTCGGAGTGAAAACCAAGTACGCAGGGATAAAAGAAAAGGAATGTAAATAATCTGACCGATACGACATCTTTTAGCCTCCTCGCTCGCTCCCGCACATACACACAAACATTCAGGCATTGTCGATATCGGGTAACTATAGGGTCAATAACCTCATTTCAAAACACATTCCAAACACATGGTGTATGACTCACCTGGCCATAAGTAAGCTGCCAGACACGACGTAGTATTGTGCAGAACGCAAATATATAATAAACAGGACGATATGAACTCATGGCCCGCGTACGAGCCCACCAACTCACGCATTGGGTACGGCTCGAACCCATCTCCGTGCCGACACCCCGAGCATAGTTACTTTTGGTGGCAAAAATAATAACACAAAACCGTGCACATAGTCAGAATTCTCGCAGAGACCCAGTTACCTCATCACCATTACCACAATAATGTCCTCAAGCACACATTCCATTCAATTCACGGGGCAAAGACGTATACCAATCAGTCGCGGTTACGAGGCACTTGAAATAGCCACAAAATAAGCATAAAATAAGAACGAAAACACAGCTCACATTACCTACAGTTAAAGCTGATAAATTAAAAAAGGGAATATGACTACAGGCAGAGTTTAAACCTCATACACGCCCAGCAGTAATAAGAAAAGCTACCCCGATCAGAGGCGACTCCATCCTTTCTTTTTCCTCTGGTCACAACCACAACAAACACATCAAGTCAAGGCGATGAAGTCAAAGAAACGCGGAAAGAAGGACCATCCGTTTTCAAAGCAGGGGTGCTGCCATCTGCGTACAGTTTGGGAAATAGTTAAGTCAAACCACGGCCGACTTGATGCGTCGCTCTAGCTAGTACCTTACCGGCCTTGACAATCGGGTCCACGCACTGTAATAGGAGTAGTTACATAACTCGACACGTGGCGCTGGCGGCCGACCTATTTTCGGTAGAAATGCATACTTCTTTATGGAAAATATATTGACTTTGGTTGCCGATTTATCGTAATTTAGAGCTATGGAGAATATTACATGGGTTAATACTGTTAAAATGATTAATCTTGAAGGTTACTTTCGTTGATATTTGCCAAAATGATGTCGTGAAATGAAACTGGGGGGGAGATGACTTAGTCCAGCTGACGTTCTGATATTGACTCTGATTGCCGATGTATCTTAATTTAGGGAATAAAATAGTGTGTTACATTGACTAATATTGTTAAAATGATTAATCCTAAAGGCTACTTTCATTGATATGTGCCAAAACAACGTCGTGAAATGAAACTGCGGAGGATGGAGTAGTTCAACTGACGTTAATTAATTGTGAGGAATAATAGTAATCGTTTTTATTATCATGGCATTTAGATACATAGCAGAACTTACCACGATGCTTTTGTCTTATGATGTTAATATTGAGATTAAGAGTCATTGTTCAATTAGAGTTTTAAAATTCTTCAAGCTCTGCTCTCAGGAAGGGGGCTGGACAAAACATAAAAGTCTTACTTTTTCCATATTCGTTGTATGCAGAACATAAATATTTTGACTCAAACATGTTTAAATGTTAATTTCAATATATATAGTTTCAGATTACATTCCATTCATACCTTTCACTAGAATATTAAAAACCGGGCAAACTGGCCATGCTAAATTCAGAAAATAAATTTTACTTGAAATGCAGTAGGGTGGAACAAGTTGGCCGCGCGGCGTGGAGCTGTGAGCTTGCATCCGGGAGATAGTGGGTTCGAACCCCACTGTCGGCAGCTCTGGAGATGGTTTTCCGTAGTTTCCCATTTTCACATCAGGCTGTACCTCAATTAAGGCCACGGCTGATCCTTCCTATTCCACCGGCGGCATAAGACCTATCTGTGTCGGTGCGACGTAAAACAAATAGCGAAAGAAGAAGAATTTTAAATAAAAATTCAGTGAGAGAAAAGTATTTTGAGTAAATAAAATGTAAACTGTTCTCTGCTCGATGATGATGATGCTTGTTGTCTAAAGAGGCCTAACATCTAGGTCATCGGCCCTATTGCTCAGGTAACAACACTTCATACGCTGGCCTTACCGTCATAGCAGTAGTGATTCTTACTTGTCAATGTTTAAATGTTAAAGTTCAGATTATCTTGAACAAAAATGTGTTGTGTTGCTGTCATATGGCAAATACGACACCGCCTAAAGGATTATTCTATGAAAGAAAATTCATGGGTAAAAATACCTTATTAGCGTGATTAGCGGCCACTCACGGAGGTCCGGGTTCGATTCCTGGCCCTGCCACGAAATTTCAAAAGTGGTACGAAGGCTGAAACGGGGTCCACTTAGCCTTGGGAGGTCAACTGTGTAGAGGGTGGTATCGATTCCCACCTCAGACATCCTCGAAGTGGTTTTCCATAGTTTCCCACTTCTCCTCCAAGCAAATGCCGGGATGGTAACTAACTTGAGGCCATGGCTGCTTCCTTCCCTCTTCCTTGGATACGCCTTCCAATCTTCCCATCCCCGACACAAGGCCCCTGTTCAGCATAGAAGTTGCGGCCGCCTGGGCGAGGTACTGGTCATCCTTGCCAGTTGTATCCCCCGACCCGCAGTCTCACGCTCCAGGATACTACCCTTGAGGTGGTAGAGGTGGGATCCCTCACTGAGTCCGAGAGAAAAGCCAACGCTGGAGGGGTAAACAGAGTAAGAAAAGAGAAAGAAAGAACGAAGGTAAATACCCAACATAGAAACGGAAAAGTAAGACGAGAGTGTTACCTGCTTTTAGCCACTCCGTAGTTTTGTCCTGGTCTACAGAGAATTCGTGAAATGATAGTGTCCCTTTGCTTTTTTTCCTGTTCGGAATACAAAAAAGGCACACAGCAATATATATTCGAATATTTCCTAACACAGTTAAAGAAAAGCAAATCAACACACCATTAGAAAACGAATTAGCACATAAATTAAAATCCTTGTTCAGGACGAAGTTACAGCGAGAAATCACTTTGTTTTTGTTTCCATAAAATTTCTGCTCGAAGTACGAAAAGGTGCACAAGAATGTCTCAAATTCCAAGATTTGTAAACACAATTTAAAAAAATATAATCAGCACACTATACAATAAAAAATAAACTCACTAGTGCATAACTATCAGATTTCATTATCAAGCCAACAAGCACCTCATTGCGAACACATTGCCAACATTTACGACAGCAAAACCAAAAAATAAAACTGGAAATGCGGCAATTTGCGGTATACAGCTTCCTGTCAGTGGGTAGTAGGCCAGCGCTCCAGCGGCATTATGGTGAAACTTTCCAATTACAGCTTTATGCTGGGCTTCACAAGCGATTGTCAAGGCCGGTATAAGGAGCGCAGCGAGGTATCCAGTCGGCCGTGGTCAAACAAGAGTTGATTAAAACTCTTAGCAATCACAAGAAAACTGACATGTTATGAACATGCTAAACGAGCAGTTTCACAACTTTACTAATATGCAGACAATCCTACGTATTCACGCAAATTTGAAATACGCGGGAACACGCGCTAGACCGTAAGACGAACTCCAATCATAATGATATGTAAGAAGTTGTTTCGAATTCACATATCAATAATATGTTCATTTGCGCATAAACTTAAAATATATCATAAAATATCGAAAATATTACTTTCGTCAAGTTCGTGTTTGCCGCGAGAAGCCATGTTTTAGAGCTCACTGAGTGACAACATTACTGATGCATGCTGGTCGAAAATATCGTAAATTCTCTGATTTATACATATAGTACTGCCATCTGCTTAAATCCTCTCGGTCGCTTAAGTGCGGCCAGTATCCAGTATTCGGGAGATAGTAGGTTCGACCCCCACTGTCGGCAGCCCTGAAAATGGTTTTCCGTGGTTTCCCATTTTTACACCAGGCAAATGCTGGGGCTGTACCTTAATTAAGGCCACGGCCGCTTCCTTCCCACTCCTAGCCCTTTCCTGTCCCATCGTCGCCATAAGACCTATCTGTGTCGGTGCGACGTAAAACTACTAGCAAGTAGTAGAAAATCCTCTCGTAACTAATACATGAAGAAACACGATGTAACCACCAGAATACGTGCATAGCTCGTTCTCGATTTTTAGTGAATTGTCAAACCTTACTACGGGCTATGCCCGCAGCGCGGCCTGAGCGTAATTTCGGCCGATGCGAACTATGCTCGCAGTTAGACCGCAAAGAGCTAGCGCAACTCCTTATTGGCGTTGGGATTTAATTTTCCGCCAGTGTATATACATAAGAAATCATATGGTCGAATAGCACTGCCCAGTGGGAACTCCCCCTATTAATATTGTTGCAGGTACCGAGCTCGATAGCTGCAATCGCTTAAGTGCGGCCAGTATTCAGTATTCGGGAGATAGTAGGTTCGAACCCCACTGTCGGCAGCCCTGAAAATGGTTTTCCGTGGTTTCCCATTTTCACACCAGGCAAATGCTGGGGCTGTACCTTAATTAAGGCCACGGCCACTTCCTTCCAACTCCCAGCCGTTCCTTGTCCCATCGTCGCCATAAGACCTAACTGTGTCGGCGCGACGTAAATCAACTAGCAAAAAAAAAAAAAAAAAAAAAAAAAAAATTGTTACAGGATCAGATAATGCTTCATCTACTCTTTTGTATGCTCCTATAGCCCTCATTTTCGTCAGGTTTCTCCCACGATCTGGCCTATCAAAAGAATTGGATAGAGCAATATAGGGATGCACCCTATTTGACCTCTGCATCTAAAATATCTAAAATATATGCTGTTTCTTGTTGAAATCCCACAATTTTAGCCTCACTCCAATACCCTTTCCGAAATCCGTACTATCTTCTGTCAAACCAGACATTAACTCCGCAAACGTGTCTAATGAAATCAGATACGATGTTTCCCAGACTTTACCTGCGACACATTATTATTATTTATTTTCCACTAATTGTAGGTACAATTCAGGGATAGTGAATGGAGAAAGAGCATAGGTCCATATACACGAACTTGCCTCCATCCCCACTTAAAATTATAATATTAAATGATATTCTACATAATACCCTTATACACAGTTACTGAATTTACATAGACATATATTTACATAATATTCACAAGACCTCTTCAACATTGAAGTAATTCGACGCACACACGCGCGCATACACACACACACTTGAATCCCCACGTATACTTCAGCTAGGCTGGCTCATTCACACCCACATACAGTCTCACTTACTCGGGATCACATAAACTTTCATCCGTCCTCCTACGCTTACTGAACATTCACACAGTAGAAAATGTACAGAAGGTTTCGTTATACAGTATCAAAATGAAAACCTACAACCTGTTTTCCAGTCATTGACCGGGTCAGGGATGTAGTGAATGAAACAGATATAGGCTATTAGTACGATGATGTCGCCACTCCCAAAGTGATTTATTAATGACTAATAGATGCTATGAAATGAGAATGGAGAGTGTTGCTGGAATGAAAGATGACAGGGAAAGCCGGAGTACCCGGAGAAAAACCTGTCCCGCCTCCGCTTTGTCCAGCACAAATCTCACATGGGGTGACCGGGATTTGAACCACGGTATCCAGCGGTGAGAGGCCGACGCGCTGCCGTCTAAGCCACGGAGGCACTCGTTATACAGTATATTCATTCTTTTTACCTATTTACACATTTTTTCAGCAGGTAGTTCCTTTATCTGTGGTGAGAGTTCATTCTACAACTGAGCAGAACGAATAAAGGAGCCACTTTGATATGATGGTGTTCTTGCAAATGGAGGGAAAAGGGATACAACTCGATCTCTTTAAGTGGAACGATAGTTCAGCTGAAAGCTGCTGAAAGGGATTATTTGAGTGTTACCTGTGAGGGAGTTTTTTCAGAAAAGCAATGTGCAGTAACCTGGTTGTCTTTAAATGGCCATGTTGAGTAATTAGTCGTTTTGCTCGGCGTTGAACTCCCTCTAGTTTCGTCATGTTCTCCTCTGTAGTGTGGTGCCAGGAAGGAAGCCCGTACAACAGTATTGGCCGTACTAATGCGCAATAGGCTGTGTGAACTGCTTTCTTTCGGGCTCCCAGCAGAGATCTGCGGATGAATCCCAAGACTCTGTATGATTTGCACCTCTTTTTCTCAACATATTTGTTCCATTTTAAATTGCTGCAAATGTGAATGCCAAGTAATTTTATTGAGGTGCAAGGCGTCAGGCTCTTAACACACAGTAAAGTTTGGTGTTGTAACGATGATCTTACTCTAGTTAAGCGGATATATTTACATTTCTGTACATTTATATACATTCTGTTTATTTGGCACCACAGAGCCACATTATCCAGATTTGTCTGTAACCTATTTACATCGTTCACATTGCGAATGGCTCTGTAAATGATGGTGTCATCAGTGTACTGTGCCATAATAGACGATACACAACCTGGCGGATCCAGCGTAAAGATCGTGTACAGAAATGGCCTTATTACACTACCTTGAATCACACCCGAGATGACTTAAGTTTTGTCTGACCTGATCCCACTGAATACAACGCACTGCGTTCGACCTACTAGGAATGATCGAAACCATGCCAGCAGGTTGTCTTGAATGCCATACTTGTTAAGTTTTAACAACAGTCATTGATTGGGTACCTGATCAATGGCCTTACTTGAGTCGGAAGTCCACTTGGGATATATTAGACTGGTCCAGGGAATGTTGCCACCCATCAATTACTGCTGTTAAAAGTGAATTATATGTCTAGCTGACTTGTCTGTAATTACGGTATTCGTTTTATATTCCTCACACTTTATCTTATAATCATTTGTTAAAACTCGTTCATTAAAGTGGGTTTAAACAAATATTTCAGATATGGCAATATACCTTTAGTATATTCCCAGAAATAATATCAATACCAGTTGAATTTCTGGCTTTCAAATTTGGCATCATTTTGTAAATATCGATTTTATCAGCACTCGATATATATATGATATATGCATTCTTCTGTAAAATAGGATTGTGTTTGTGATTTTTATATTGATTTTTGTACGATACTACTTTATCTATGTTTTCGTTGGCCTATATTTGGTTATAATCTATTCAAGTTTAACGTACATACATCTTCAATTTGGGAAGCCATATTTGTTTATTTACTTACAGTCAGTGTTGCCAACTTATATTTTCAAGATCCGCTAAATACTACTAAAAATCCGCTAAAATTCCGCCAAGAAATCCGATCTCAAATAATGAGCAATAAAAATTAGCAAACCGGGCGAGTTGGCCGTGCGGTTAGAGGCGCGCGGCTGTAAGCTTGCATCCGGGATATATTGGGTTCGAATCCCACTGTCGGCAGCCCTGAAGATGGTTTTCCGTGGTTTCCCATTTTCATACCATGCAGATGCTGGGGCTGTACCTTAATTATGTCCATGGCCGCTTCCCTTCCAACTCCTAGGCCTTTCCTATCCTACCGTCGGAGTAAGACCTATCTTTGTCGGTGCGACGCAAAGCCACTAGCAAAAAAAGAGCAATAATAATAATAATAATAATAATAATAATAATAATAATAATAATAATAATAAATGTCTGCACTCACCTGATCTGTGAGTTCTACTGGGATTAACCCCCTGCCTGCAAGCCGGCAAGCTAAAGCTTGTAGGCGTTTTGGTGCCGGGTGCAAACTAGGTGAATCCCCTACTTCAAGGGCCACACACAAAACAGGCCAGTTCATTAAAATATCTTCCTTCATAGCATAAATATAAATGCTACTGTCTCACAGTTTCATTATCTGTCGTCATTCGTCAACTAAGAGAAAAGTACCCTTTCCCCACGCATTGCAAATTTATGACAAGATGATCTCATAACAACAAATCCAAATAACATGTTTTCCTCATGTGACTGCTAGCTCCTGATATGAAATACGGAATAGCTTGCAGACAGACTGGAGTACAAAATTTAGAAAAACCGTAAAATGTATAAACCACTAAATTCCGCTATAATAAATCTAGAATTACGCCAAAAATTCCGCTGTCCGCTAAATGATATATTTCTCCGCCGGCAGTCTTCTAATTCCGCCAAATTTAGCGTAAAATCCGCTAAGTTGGCAACACTGCTTACAGTCTTTAGTTACCATATCACTAGAATGATCATGTAAGTTAGGTTAGCCGAAGTTTATATACCTCTGTTGAAATTCTTGTATTGAAATTGATTATTCAAATAGAAGTATGTTTCGGCTAATGACAAACATAATTCCTCTCAGCCTGTTTGTAATCATTGCGGCCAACTGTTTAAGTTCGCTCGGGGCTTAATATTAATATCTCGAAAGCACATCCGAATGAGCACCGAGCGCGGTTCGTAAATAGACAGATAGCTTGGGCATCAAACCATAAAATAAGTACTGAAATGAATTTAGGAACATCTACAGAACAAGGGCATCAATATAGAAAAGAAATAGAACAACGAAACTCACATAACTCGTACTACCAAGCGTAAATGGTAATATGGAGGGGAAAGCTACAAAGTCGCATCAATGATTCGGAATTTTAATTATTTGTAGAAAACTTTTGAAAGTTTCTGTCCATTGCTATTAATTTTTGCCTGATCCTAAACACCCAGCAAGGAAATTGTACGAAGCACGCAAAAAGAACAGGAATATAAACAAAGTTCAAATCCTCAAAAGTCGGCTAATAGGGATAGAGAAAAAAGACGAAATAAAAATTTATACCAATTAACTCAATTTCAGTTCCGCGGTCAACGTAGGAAATCAGTTAGAACGGTCCTTCTAGAAAACAATGAACGATGTCTGATTAATTCTCAACATGTATATGGCTATTTCCGTGAAATACTAGGACACGAAAATAATTCAGTGAGAGAAAATTATTCCCCAAATGTTACTGAAGTTACTCAAACGGTTCACAATGACACGTTTGATGACATATCTAAAGATGAAACAGCTTGCAACAAGTAAAATCGCGGTGGACACTTCACCCGGACCTGATTATGTCATCGTTAGAGCTATTTAAAGTGACATAGCTTCCGAGATAATCGCTACAATAGCCACTCGTATGCTTCAAACGGGAAAGGTACCACCGTGTCTTAGAAAGGCAGGAACTGTTCTTATACACGAGTGAGGTGCAAAGTAAAGACCAATCACAACCTTTTCTAGAAGAGTAATCGAGCGAGCTCTTGGTAAACACCTAAGAAAATACGTTTCTTTTAATCCACAACAACGAGGTTTTATATCGTCAATAATGGTACACTTATCAATACTTCTACCATCAATTCGGTTTTAAATTCCGCTAAACTGAACAAAACTGATATTACAATGATTTTTCTAGACGTTAGAAAGGCGTTTGGTACCATCATTTACACGAATGTTGGGGTACTGGTCTTCTGACCCCAACTTGGCAGGTTCGATCCTGGCTTAGTCCGGTGGTATTTGAAGGTGCCCAATTATGTCAACCTCGTGCCGGTAGCTTTACTGGCACGTAAAAGAACTCCTACACCGGAATCTCGGCGGCTCCGAAAACCGCCAAAAGTACTTAGTGGGACGTACAGGACACTAACATTAATAATTTATTCTTAGAGTTCTTAGAAACAGTGCATGTAATTCCATAAATAGTGCCACTAGCTTTAACTCCGAAAGGGGGTACCAGCCTTTCGGAAGTTGCAAGGGCGGCAGTCTGGAAGACTAACTGATATGGCCTTGTAAGAATACTCAACATGGCTTAGCTGTGTTGATATTGCTACATGGCTGAATGCAACGAGAAACTACAGCCGTAACTAACTCCCGAGGACATGTAGTTCTCTCTTTATGAATGATATACTGATGATGGCATTCTCGCGGGTAAAATATTCCGGAGGAAAAGTAGTCCCACAATCGGATCTCCGGGCGAGGACTACACGAGAGGGGGTAATCATCAGGAAAATATTACTGGCATTCTGCGAGTCAGTGGGTGGAATGTTAGAAGTATGCATCTTTGTGGTAGGTTAGAGAATCTGAAAAGAGAGATTGATAGGCTAAAGTTACATGTAGTTGGTATAAGTGAAGCACGTTGGCAGGAAAAGGAGGATTTTTGGTCAGACGACTACAGAATTATCATCTCCGTACAGGCCATGAAGGCCCTTGGGCGGGTGGAAGGTAAAGGCTTCCACTATCCGTAACCTCGGCACTTGATGGGGTAGAGTGGTCAGCTCTACGCCCGGCCGCCTTTGCCCCCAGGAATTAACCTGGTACTCATTTTTGGTGTAGGCTGAGTGAACCTTAGGGCCATGTGCACCTCCGGAAGTGAAAATCTCATTTATTAAATTTTACGACTTCCTGACGGGAATTCGAACCCACGTCCTTCCGGGCGAATCGAGCACGCCTTTACCGCCTCGGCCAGGCAGCCCCTGGTTTCTGCTAAGGCAGCCATCAAGTGCCGAGGTTACGGATAGTGGAAGCCTTTAGATCGAATCACGAATGAAGAGATAATGAATCGAATTAGTGAAAGGAGATCAATTTTAATAAATGAGAGCAGAAGAAGGAATAGAATGAATGGATACATCTTAAGAAACCCAGGACTTGTGCAGTTGGTTTTTGAGGGAAATGTATGCGGTAAGATTGGTAGGGGTAGACCAGGCTGTGAATTTAACAAACAGATTCGAGAAGATCTAGGATGCAGCAGTTACGTGGAAATTAAATGTTGGCACAGGATAGGGTGGCATGGACGGCCGCATCAAACTCGTCTATGGACTGATGACTCAAACAACAACAAAAATAGCTTTACGTTGGTAAAGTAATAGTCTCTTTCATATTATTCGTTCTTATTCTTATTTAGTTTTATATTATTTTATTTATATTTGTCCAGCTACCTGGCTAAATGGTCAGCGTACTAACCTTCTGTTCAGAAGGCCCATGAATTCGATTCCCGGTAGGATCGAGGATTTTTATCTGCGTGTGGTGAATTCTCATGGTACGGGGATCGGGCGATTTTGTACGTCTCAGTGCACTTCTCTTCATCTACACCAAACACATCACACTATGGACCACCACAGAAACGTGAAACAACAACAAAGTTAAGACGTGTAAAGGATAATAAATGTGATATGTTATATTTATTACGGTATAAGTACATTTTCTAGATATCATAACATTGCTCAAGCTTCTACTCTTAAAGACTGGTGTAACTGTGGATTACTTTTATAGTTCTAATGCGTGAGCATGTATTTACGTGTGCGTGTGTAATAGTGCGGTTATTTGTGCATTCAACTTCGTGCGCAAAACAATGCTGAACGGCAGTGAGAATAAATATTATCATATGTGCTTTGAAATTCTAATTTTACATAACATAGTATTATTGAAGCCTGTGTTCATTCTGTCACCTTACCTACTGGCTCCCCACTCGGAAGGCCGACGTCCGAATCCTGGTCGATCCAGGATTGAGACTTTCATCTCAAAAATCACGTATAGCATCCAACTTTAAACCTCCGGAAAAAAAACAAAATGAGTCTGAGAGGCTACAACAACCCCCAAAATAACCGTTATAAGCGAAAAAAAAGTCATTTGATACGGAATGATACAATGGAATTAAAATTAATGTAACCGGGCGAGTTGGCCGTGCGTGTAGAGGCGCGCGGCTGTGAGCTTGCATCCGGGAGATAGTAGGTTCGAATCCCACTATCGGCAGCCCTGAAAATGGTTTTCCGTGGTTTCCCATTTTCACACCAGGCAAATGCTGGGGCTGTACCTTAATTAAGGCCACGGCCGCTTCCTTCCAACTCCTAGTCCTTTCCTATCCCATCGTCGCCATAAGACCTATCTGTGTCGGTGCGACGTAAAGCCCCTAGCAAAAAAAAAATAATAATAATGTAGTCACCCATAAACAGTAACATATTCAATTCCTTGTAGGCTGCTCTGTTCGATGACCTGTAGATCCTAGATTTGTCAGTCGATTAGGGTAAATATTTCCTTAGCTGTATTTATTATTATTATTATTATTATTATTATTATTATTATTATTATTATTATTATTATTATTATTACACTATTAGCAACTGTATTTTAATTGCGAGATATGTTAGTAGCAATGCTTGCGTACAGTAGTTTGGCTCCTTGGGTGAATGATCAGCATACTGGTCTTCCGTTAAGAGGGCCCCGGGTTCGATTCCCTGCTGGATCGAGGATTTTAACTGCGTATGCTAATTCCTCCGTTTTGGGGACTGAGTGGTTGCGTTCTTCTCAATACAACTACCTTCATTTATACACAACACACTACACTATTAATCACCACAGAAACACGTAATAACGAATACATTCCCCCATGTAGGGTTGGCATCAGGAAAGGCATCATACAGAACAACGGTGTCAAATTCAGGAAGCAGTGTCTACTTACAGTAGTACAGCAACGAAATTGAAATATAAATTACATATGTGTAACAAAGGAACACAACAAAGAATTAAATCTTCCTTTTCCTAGCCTTCTCCCAATGTCTTGGTGTCTGCGCTTTGTTTGGTTTAAGCCCAGATTTACGGTCGGATACCTCTCCTGACGCCACCCTACCTAGAGGGATATATTCACTTTTGCGTGTTTCTGTGGTGGTTAATAGTGTGCGAATTATACGTCGACGAAGGGTACAAACAGAAGTCAGTGGTAATACAAACAGTAGCGCCGTCAACGACGGGAATGTTCTGCTAGATAGAGATAAGTTTGCAAAGAATGTTGTTGGTTTTCCGTTCCACGAATAATAATAATAATAATAATAATAATAATAATAATAATAATAATAATAATAATAATAATGGGTGTGTATAAATCAAGTCTGGTACGCTCAAATTATTTTTTACAAGTTGCTTTACGTCGCACCGACACAGATAGGTCTTATGGCGACGATGGGACGGGGCCATAATTAAGGTACAGCTCCACCGTTCAAATTATTATTATTATTATTATTATTATTATTATTATTATTATTATTATTATTATTATTATTATTATTATTATTATTTCAGGGGTTTAGCAACGAAATTAAATTTAAACGTAAATAGTAAAATATAATAGGAAAATTGAATATTTCAAGAAACAATAACACAATAAGCCGGCCCCGTGGTGTAGGGGTAGCATGCTTGCCTCTTACGCGGAGGACTCGGGTTCGATTCCTGGCCAGGCCAGGGATTTTTACCTGGACCTGAGGGCTGGTTCCAGGTCCACTCAGACTACGTGATTAGGATTGAGGAGCTATATGACGGTGAGTAAGCAGCCCTGGTCTAGAAAGCCAAGAATAATGGCCGAGGGGATTCGTCGTGCTGACCACACGAAACCTCGTAATCGTAGGCCTTCAGGCTGAGCAGCGGTCGCTTGGTAGGCCAAGGCCCTTCAAGGGCTGTAGTGCCATGAGGTTTGGTTTGGTTTATGGTACAATAAATTGCATGACGATAAAATAAGAAAAATAATTAATATATTAAGAGAAGAAAAAAAATAGCTTTTTTCATTTTGTAATTTGCCTTACGTCGCAACGATACAGATAGGTTTTAAGTTGATGATGGGATAGGGAGGGCTAGGAGTGGAAATGAAGCGACCGTGGTCTTACTTATGGTGCAGCCCCAGCAGGGCATTTTTTGATGTGAACATCAGAAACCACGGATAAATCATATTCTGACCTGCTGACAGTGGAGTTCTAACCCACTATCTCCCGAATGCAAGCTGATAACTACGTAATTAAAAATTATGTATGAGTAGTGCAGCCTAATAATGACAATGAATCGCGTTTTCTGCGACGCCGAGCTCTCGGGAATTTTGTCTCGCAGGAAATTTATTTATGAGCAGGTAAACCTACATAGCAGGAATCGAACCCACCAATTTCATAGAGAAAGCCAGCACAGTACCATTCGAGCCACTTACCTCGGTACGACGAAAATGTCAGTCGACGCTGGGATTCAATCCGTCTTCTCTCCCAAGTTCATTGTCGACAACACCTAAAGGGAGCTGCAACGCAATTATTACATCACTGGTACAACCTAATTGTCTTAAACATTCTCCATTTGTCGACAGCACATGTTCTGGGCTGCTCTTGTACTTGTGGACGACTCCATTTTTTCCTTCTCGTAATTCATCCTCCAGGCGCTCTTTGAAATCCCCTTGCGCGCCTTCACAGGCTCTTCTTATTCCTTCTTTTTCTACACACTGTCCACTTATTTGCACACTCCAGTATTTATTCGTCCATTTTTCTGTGCACACAATTCCCCTCGGGTATCCCTCATTTTCCATTCGCCTAGGCCGCCTCAAGGTAGCTAGCTACTCCTGTAGTTAAAGTCGGTTGCTCATTGTCTTGGCGTGGAGTGTTTCATCACTAGCTAAACATGCCGGGCAAGCCTTTTAATTAAGATTCATGAGACAGGGAACAAAGAGGTAAGGGATTAAACGGGGGGTTACTCATAGAAAATGTATGATTCAGTGGTTAACAGACATGCCATGCACCAAGCTAAGCGAAATGCAGGGTCGAGATGGTCCCCGCCTGATATGTGCCGCCTCATCAAGTAAACATATTGGTGCTTGCAAAACCACTCTCTTCCAGCTTTTCATAAGAATCGGCTTTGCTGCTGCTAGTAACTCAAAAACTCCAGAAGACTGGGGTGTGCACGCGAAGATTTATAAACGTTGTGCAATAATATGTAATGAAGTCAGATTTTAGATGTAAGAATAGAGCAATGGATGACTTTAATAACGTTTAATAGGCTCAAATTAGACAACTTAATTGTCGATTAAATTCGGAGAATGGTATATTTTGTGGCCTAATAGGTGACCACGAGACTTACCTCTAATTCCACTCCTGACAAAAAAATCTCGTTTAACCTCCCTCTTGTTCTTTTTGGCTCTGACTTTTCTGATGACCGAGCTCGATAACTGCAGTCGCTTAAGTGCGGCCAGTATCCAGTATTCGGGAGATAGTAGGTTCAAACCCCACTGTCGGCAGCCCTGAAAATGGTTTTCCGTGGTTTCCCATTTTCACACCAGGCAAATGCTGGGGCTGTACCTTAATTAAGGCCACTGTCGCTTCCTTCCCACTCCTAGCCTTTTCCTGTGCCATCGTCGCCATAAGACCTATCTGTGTCGGTGCGACGTAAAGCAACTAGCAAAAATCTCTTCTGATGTCCAAGATTCTTGCCCATTTTATTGAATGCAGCTACAGTTGTTTCGGGACACACAATAGCTTATATCTAGGGCTCGGAAGTTGAGGAAAAGTCTTTTTTTCTCGAGTGTCCAAAGACGAGGCCCAACAAAAATATATGTTAATTCCGGGTCATTGTAGGCCAAAAAATTGTGAAATTTATTCGTCCTGTTTTTTGCCTTCTTTGGCGTTTTTTGGCATATTGGTCCTTTTA
Source organism: Anabrus simplex (assembly GCF_040414725.1). Classification (NCBI taxonomy): domain Eukaryota; kingdom Metazoa; phylum Arthropoda; class Insecta; order Orthoptera; family Tettigoniidae; genus Anabrus; species Anabrus simplex. The sequence continues at coordinate 192,563,949 of NC_090267.1, read as the reverse complement.
AACCTTCCGTAGGTATTAAAGGCATTTTTTCAACTTCGGCATCTTTCGACTACATTTTATACTGCCCATTCTCAATTCCAATCATCATTTGTTCATCTACAGGTCTTTTTTTTTCTGGTGAATACCTTCGTTTGAACCATATCTTACGAGAGAGGAGATGACATGAAATTAAATGAAAATATGAAACTAGTGTTTAAAAGCAAGCAGGTGTATCAAAATATGAGAAAAAATCCCATGGCGCAACAGCCCCGAAGGGCAATGGCCTACCAAGCGACCGTTGTTCAGGCCGAAGGCCTGCAGATTACGAGGTGTCGCGTGGTCAGCACGACGAATCCTCTCTGCCGTTATGCTTGGCTTTCCTGACTGGGCCCGCCGTCTCACCGTCAGATAGCTCCTCAATTGTAATCATGTAGGTTGAGTGGACCTAGAATCAGCCCTCAGGTCCAGGTAAAGATCCCTGACCTGGCCAGAAATCGAACCCGGGTCCTCCGGGTAAGAGTAAGGAATGCTACCTCTACACCACGGGACCGGCAATTATGATCAAGTTAAATGAAATATTTAAACGAGAAAATTTGTATGTATGTTTGAAAAGGAAGATGTCACTTGCTTCAAGTATGAACCCTTAACATCCGTTGATGAGGAGACAAGTATCCCGATGTTTCGCAACGTACTGTCTGTAATCCGACGATCCATTACACTTAAGAACCTGTAGACGACTAGTATGGTTAAGCCAAATATGATTCCAGTTATAAGAATTTCAATTTATTTCTGCAGGATGTCCATTGTGGGTTCACTGAATTCATTGTAAATTCTGCAAGTACTCTTTTGAATAAACAACTAATTCCTTTCTTTAATTATGTTAAACTAAGAATGTGTAATGTCTGAAAGAAGAAGTAGGTATTTCACTCATATATTAAATATGTCATTAAACGTAAAATTATGAATGAATTTGGATCGCGTTTTTTATGTCTTTTGCCAGTTTTTAGGTCCTGTTTTGAATATTGCTAGCTCTTCATATAGGTCTTTTTTAGGCAATTTATACGTCTTCAACTTCCCAGCCCTACTTATAATGCAAATGGTAAGAAAGACTCATAGGTTACATCAACTATGGATCTAAAGGATAAAATCAATCATATCAAGAGTAGACCATTTTGACAATTTGTTATTAAATATCCATATCCAGCTCCTTAACTAAATGATCAATGTAACACTTTTTGATTCAGAAAGCTCGGGGTTCAATTCACGACTGAGCAGGGAACTTTAGAGATGTTAATTCTTCTGGCTTGGCGACTAAGTCTCTGGGTTTTGTCTTGAAGCACACTTCTTTATTTATTCACTGCACTGCCGATCAATACAGAACTACATAACACGTGGATACATCCTTCCTCATGGGGTACCGAATCCATACCTGCAGTCGCTTCAGTGAGGCCACTATCCAGTGTTCGGGAGATAGTGGGTTCGAACCCCACTGTCAGCAGCATTGAAGATGGTTTTCCTTCGTTTTCCACTTTCACACATAGCAAATGCTAGATCTGTACCTCAATTAAGGCCACGGCCGCTTCCTTCCCACTCCTACCCCTGACTGTCCCATCGTCGCCATAAGACCTATCAGTTTAGTGTCGATGCAACGCAAAGCAATTTCTAAAAATTCATAGGGTTGGCTTTAGGACGGGAATCCAACCGTAAAATTGGGCCAAATCAACATGTGCAAGGCGGATTGCACCCGTGTCTCTACAAGGTGTGCGAAATATGGCGGAGAACTAGGCTATGAAGCGGGCGGTTCGTTAGGCATTCATTTTTTGTAGTCAACCTTGCGGAATTGTACCCTAGCATGGTCAGATTCTTTTTGCTTTTACGATCTTTAATGTCTGGATCCTTGACTGAATGGTCAACATAGCGGCCTTGGATACCGAGGGCCCAAAGTTCAATTTACGTTCGGGCCGTCAGACCGGGGATTTTAGTTACGTCTTGTTAATTTCCTTGGTTCAGGTACTGGGTGGTTTAGATTGTCTTAAACACAGAGGCCTTAGCTGAATTGAGTTGGCATAATGGTATCGTTAATATGTACGCAGAGGTTTTATTCCCTTTTATTATTCGGTAAAACTGAGAGAATTATTGCCAAAATTATTATTAACATGTTGTTTTTGCCTCTTAGGACCATGATTGACACTTGTTATTAAATTAGTCTCCGTTTCATTTTATAGTGATGTAATTTATAAAAGTCTGAATACGTTAAAATCCGAAAATCTTTAACAAGTCCACAATGCAGATACTAGATTCATTTTTGATACATCATTGTTCGATCCTCTCTCTCTCTCTCTCCAGTGTTCGAAATCGCATGACTACACATGGTTGATTATCTCGGATGACAGATTGCTGACCTTGTGAGTTTGGGTAGAGGGTTTGATCCGATCCCATTCCGGTGGCATTTTAAGGTGTTCAACAAGGTCAAATTGCTTTTAGATAGGTTTACCGAGATATTATAAAACTCCTGCGGGAAAGAAATCTGCCACCTCGTCATCTCTGATATGAGTAGTTAATGCGACGGAAATTCAAGATTATTATTATTATTATTATTATTATTATTATTATTAGTATGTCGTCTTGGCCTCTTAGGACCAAAACCACAGTTAACACTCGTTAGCCTTTCTGAATCTCCAATACTCCATCTTACTGGAATATGCAGCTCTTCGGTCGTCGAAACACTTTGCACCATGTCTTCTCACTCTTTTTCGGGAGATTCTTTATCATCTTCTTCCAACATCCCCCCCCCCCCACACACACACAGAGGTAGCCCTCACCAGGCGTCTGGAGGCCTCACGGCATCGCGTCATATCACATTATTATTATTATTATTATTATTATTATTATTATTATTATTATTATTATTATTATTATTATTATTATTATTATGTACTACTTGCTTTACGTTTCACCGACACAGATAGGTCTTATGGCGGTGATGGGAAGGAAGTGGCCGTGGCCTTAATTAAGGTACAGCCCCAGCATTGGCCTGGTGTGGAAGTGGGAAACCATCTACAGCCCAAATTGGCGAGTTCATTCCAACTGAGCCTATGGTATGGAAGTTTTTGAAAGACGCTATACTCGTGTCGGTATATTCACAGACATAAAATAATTGCTGTTGGACAAAATTCCGTCAACTCGACGTCTTCTAAAGTCGTCATAGTAATTAGTGACACGTGACGGTAGATACAGTTATTTATGAAATAGGAATGAGAAATGGTAACAGCATCCGACGTGAGATAGGAATGTTGTGGGTTGGGATCCCACTGGTATTCGGATGTCAATGTTTTTCTGATCTTCATAGCTGTTCAATATGTACCGAACACGACCTAATAAGTTGAAAGTTTGTTCTAAATACAGTGCGGTGATGAAAAATTAAATAATACCGAGCGAGTTGGCCTTGCAGTTAGGGGCGCACAGCTATGAGGTTGCATTCGGGAGATAGTGGTTTCGAACCACACTGTCAGCAGCCCTGAATATGATTTTCCGTGCTTTCCCATTTTCACACCAGTAAAATGCTGGGGCTCTACTTTAAGTTAACGACCACCTCCTTCCCACTCCTAGCCCTTTCATGTCCAATCGTCGCCATCTGTGTCAGTGCGATGTAAAGCAATTTCTAAAAGAAGAAAACAAAAAAGTAAATACAAATATTCATTTAATTTCTTTCATCTGTGATGGTATGCTTGAAATTCGAAGCCTTGAATCTCTCTACACAACATATTTAAAAATAAGAATACAGTTAAAAAGTGGTACGTTTCGGTGGAATCATAAGATGGTAGAGATTAGTTACCTTACAGTGCCTTACAGTTTGTTCGAACAGAGAACCTGCTGTGTAAAGAGCTACTAGCGGTATGTGATTTCTCCAGGGCAGTAGCATTAGTAAACGCATTTAAAATCTATGTTAGCTTCAACTTCATGACATCGATTATCCATTCTCTAGCAGCGATATGCCGTGGTGGACATCAGTAAGTTTGGTATGGGCTAATGTGAACATAAACCATTTTACAACAGCCCATTTGTACTTTTATTCTCATTTTTATCATTTTCATATTAAAAAGTGCTTTGTGTGCAAGATCAGTCCATTTGTATGAATTATTCATGGAAGAACTACTATGCATTTTTACCCGAATGGCAGTAGTTGCACTGGAGATTGGAAGTAGCAACTTCAATTATGATTGCACTAACAGAACAAATTGAACATGAAAAGGAAGCAAATTACACATCAATATCGGAAAATATTTACAATGGTGTAATCCTCGAAGATATTAAATAATGTGAAATCACCCATTTGAGTTTAATTAATATATTGATCAGAAAACCAAACTAGTGCTTGCATCACAACAGCAAACTTTCACTATTTTTCTGTGGACAGGAAAATCTATTTATTCAGACTCACAGTTCAGTCGAATTTTATTCAATGACTAGCAAATATACCCGTGCTTCGCTTAATATAATGTTGTTATTTCTGACAAAAAGGAGCCGCGACTAGGTCTATCCCAACAGTCAGGACAAACTAATGTGGAAACACAAAATGGTCATTGTCAAAGAGTCTGAAAGAAAATAAAGCAAATTTCGAACATTTTGGAAGAAATGATTAATGGAGTATAGGAGGACAGTAATATTTGTCCGGATTACGAGTTAGAAAGTGATCATGAAAATGGATTCAGAACAGGGACCGAATGATACTGATGGAAGGGAGGCCATACGAAAAGGTGACGATGATCTAACAAACATGGATTTTGGACATCAAATTCTGAATTTATACTGGGAGTTTTCCGGTGATATTGTTTCGTTTCCTTCGATTCTAGGTTACTTTTAAATGACTAACATGGCGGAGAAGTTATCATTAAAAGTTTTGTTTCTAGATTTTTGAGAGAAATACAAAGATCCTTGTTCTCGAAGCTTCATTTCATTTTTGTATTTTCTTCAGGATTTGTAATTTGTTCTCGTACGTTTTGTTATGACATGTTTGAAAACATGTGTTTCTAGTAATTAAAAGTAAGAAAATATTGTTTAATTTAATAGAAAATTTCTGGAGGCCGACAGACACCATGATATAAATAATTTATATTACAAAATTATGTGATACCAGTTGAGGGTTAATATGGTCCTCAAGACAGACATTTGAATATCCTCATTGTTCATTCTACAAGGCACGTCCAACTTAGTTCATAACGCAAAATGGGAAGATCCCTTCTGCCCTCCCTGTTACACACGTGTCTGCTGCGTACATTGTGTATTCTATACGCAGTGCTCTGATTTGCATACATTATTCATCTAGTGCAAGATCCACGGTCAGCGATTACAGGGTCATTATTGGACATTGTCCCATCTACCACATCTACGAACTTCTGGTTCTTGTTTAAACATCGATCCATGCTGAATAATCATCTTATTGTGCTTTCCTCCACGAACAGTACATTTCATAAAGCTCGAAATTTGACTAAGAGAATAGGTTTCAAGACTGGTAAATTGCACACGTCCCATGTACAGTGAATGTATTGCCCAAGTAATTAATGCCTTATCTTAGCGTGCACAAGAGCCGGCCTACGTTATTACCCGCAAATTCTCTTCACTCCCCTCTCATTTTTTTGTGAGAGTATAAGAGCATTTATGTACGAGGAGAATAGTAACCTGAAGCGATGTTGCAACTTCAATTCGCCTTGGTATCATTTCGTATTATCGCGACTTGTGCGCCCTAATGTAAACGTAAAAAAAAGTAAGACGCATTTAGTGTTTGGTTAGAACGCGCATATAACCGAAGGTGTTTGCCTTATGATTATGTTCAACGTATCAAATGACCGATAACAGAGGAGATTGCCTGTTTAAAAAAAATATATAAATCTTAAACGTCGTTTTCATGAAATCGCGCTTCAAAGTAAAGCAAAATTTGTGCTTAATATGTGACGTCACACACACACACACTCTATTATTATATGGCGCTGTGTTGAGTCGCCTGCTCAGTTGGAGGTAAGTTGTCATGAATACATCGTGGTCACTGGTATGGAATAACAAATTAAATAATGGAGAAGAAGGATTTGATTATACCGGGTCCGCCTCTGTGGTGTAGTGGTTAGTGTGATTAGCTGCCACCCCCGGCGGCCCGGGTTCAATTCCCGGCTTTGCCACGAAATTTGGAAAGTAGCACGAGGGCTGGAACGGGGTCAGCGGAGTAGAGGTAGGTCCGATTCCCACCTCAGCCATCCTGGAAGTAGTTTTCCGTAGTTTCCCACTTCTCCTCCAGGCAAATGCAGGGATGGTACCTAACTTACAGTAAGACCACGGCCGCTTTCTTCCTCGTCTATCCTTTCCAATCTTTCCATCCCCCCGCAAGGCCCCTGTTCAGCATAGCAGGTCAGGCCGCCTTGGTTAGGTACTGGTCATCCTTCCCAGTTGTATCCCCGGACCCAGAGTCTGAAGCTCCAGAACACTGCCCTTGAGGCGGTAGAGGTGGGATCTCTCGCTAATTCCGAAGGAAACTGACCCTGGAGGATTAACAGATAAAAAAGAAGAAGAAGATTATGCCGGGCAACTACCCCAGCACATTGGACAATTCATTCATTGATCTTTATTTACTCGTAATATTATTCCCGAACTCTTAAACTATGTCTCTTATTTCTCATATCACACACCCCCTACTACACCGATTTATTACCCACATTCCAAGTTCTACTGAATAAAATTTATTATCCACATGATGTATTTTATTTCTAATAAGTCTAATAGCAGCAGTCGCTTAAGTGCGGCCTGTATCCAGTATTCGGGAGATAGGGGGTTCGAATCCCACTGTCGGCAGCCCTGAAGATGGTTTTCCGTGGTTTCCGCATTTTCACACCAGGCAAATGCTGGGGCTGTACCTTAATTAAGGCCACGGCCGCTTCTCTCCAACTTTTAGGCCTTTCCTATCCCATCGTCGCCATAAGACCTATCTGTGTCGGTGTGACGTAAAGCAACTAGCAATAATAATAATAATAATAATAATAATAATAATAATAATAATAATAATAATAATAATAATAATAATAATTTCAAAATTTCATTCGATATCTCGCGACGATCATATTTTATTAACTTCTGAAATTTGCTAATCAGATCGCTTCGAGGGGGTCGGTGGATGCAGAGTGGGTTTCCACCCACAAGTGGTCACGGCTGGTCTGTGGTCCGACAGCTCTGCACTCCGACTGGCCGGCGGATGCAGAGTGGGTTTCCACCCACAAGTGGCCACGGCTACTCTGTGGTCCGACAGCTCTGCACTCCGACTGGCCACCCGAGCAGAGAAGGGGTTGCCACGGCTCTACCGTGGCTCTACGCCTCTGCATACAGGTGACGGGGAGGGGCTGGTCCTGACCGTCGGCTGTTCTGAGAATGGTTTTCCGTGGCTTTCCATTTTCCTGCACTAAGGGGAATGCCGGGTCAGTTCCTAGCACAGGTCACGGCCGCCAACCCTCTCACCTTATCCGCACATCTCCTTCTCCGATACAAATCTCCTGGCCTGAGAGACGGCGTCACCCTCTAAGAGGCCGCCTTCCCATTCATGGGAGGAATGAAAACATGTAGTACTAGTAGAAAGAGCGCTTCGCAGGCGAATTTAAATACGCTTTACGAGGCGATGTTGCGAAATCCGCACGTGACTTAAGATCGCTTTGAGAGCCATTCTGAGAAATCAGGAACAAACACAAGCACACAGTGTCACCGCAGAGGGTGTGATCCTGTCAGCTCGGAGGTCTGTGTTTCAATCCCTCCCTGGGTGAAGTTCTTTTTCTTCGATTGGTACTCTCTAACCATACTTAAGCCACGTTCAGATTTAGCAACAGCGCCTCGCATAACCCATTTGAATTCACCAGTGAAGCGACTTGATTGGCTGTTTTTCAAATTATTTATCAGTATGATCACTCCATTAACGCTCGTATTCATACACGATTCACGCTGTTTCCGACCACTCTTTTTAAGATATTACATACAACATCTTAAATACGAATGTTTCCAGTGCACGTACTGCAAATAAAATTGCATAGCTCTGTTCTGATACGATTGTGACAGGCAGCGTTTGGGACTATTTGAGGTGAATGTTGTCTTCCAACTAGCAATGCAGTTTAGAAAATACTTCTTTTTTGATGCTTATGATGATGATGATGATGATGTTTTTTTTTAAGAGATCTAATTGCGAGATCATCGGTCCCACTTCTTTATTTGTTTATGTCCTCGCCTATAAATAACAGAGGCACGTGAAAGGGAGAGCCAGGGGAGCAGTGAGCGTGCCATCTGTACCCATGTGAATGTGCAGATGTTTTATTAATCTGTTAAGTGATTCACGACGGTTTTTGACAGCTGCTCTGTTTAGGGCATAGTCAGACTCTTCGTAAATATACCAATGGAACAAAATACTTATTTCAGAAGTGTGATAAGATGAAAGAAAAAATAGGGCCAGAGAAGTAACAAAAATGTCTTGCCCATACGTCTCGACAGAATTCGTGGAAAGTAGGGAATCTAAGAAATGATTTTCCAGTAATTTGAACAGCAGTTAATGTCTCTTTAATATTAACCGTGGTATATTTTTCGTGGTACAAAAGAAAAATTTGCAAGGCCATGGAAAGCTACTTTATTATTTAGAGAAACCAAAGTACTAGTGAGCAAATTTCTTTTTGTACCTAATCAGTACGAACATTTCCTCTGTTCCACCTTCAGTAATTCTTGTACGTACGATTGTAATGTAATACTTTAAGTACCAATGATTGAACGGGCATTTGAAATAATGCTTATTCACACTACTCGTAGAAGGTTTTAATCATTTTCCAATTCATTAATAATTTAACAAATGCATTATCTTGCTCCTCAGGTCTAATAGAGTACGTTTTTCATAGTAAGTAAAACGTGCTATGGAATTTATCTCAATGTCGTCGAAAAAATCAACCGACCAATCAATGTAAACCACAAGGCAATGTCCTAAAAGTAAAACTTGGTATTTTTTGGGAAAAAAGGACACATTTAACTAACAGCGGAGCTATGGGGAGGTATCTCAAAATACTGTTCGGAAAGTGCTATGTATAGGGTGTTGCAACATTATGAAATACATTGGGGTATTTAGAATTTCGTCCAGAGGAGTTCATTACTAAATGTCAATGAGTTATCTCAGTTAAACAATCTCAAATGACACCGATTTCAGCCGGGATAGGAACCTCTATATAGAGAACAGAAGGATAACTTTTTGCCTAATGAGAAATTCAGGTCGACTAACTTTGATTTATTTTTCTAGTGAGTCAGATGGATGGATTAACTGGGTATTACTCTACTATCGCCCATAACATAACGTCAGTAAATGTACTTTCATGGCAATTTCCATAAAATTTTATTCTGATATTTAAGATCATAAGCAGTCATGTTCTTAACTGGGCCGTGGTGCGTAGCTCAGGCGATAGAACGCTTTCTTCTGAGCTCAAGTTGGCGGATCGATCCCGGCTCAGTGCGGTGATATTTGAAGGTGCTCAAATACCTCAGGCCCGTGTCGACAGATTTAACGGCAGGTAAAAGTACTCCTGAGGGACAGAATTCCGGCACTTCAACGTCTCGGGAAACCGTAAACGTAGTTAGAGGAACGCAACAAATTAAAATAATTAGTCTCAACTGACTCATTAACATTTTTATATCGACCCAGTTTCATTGCGTCTAATTCTTAAACTCCTTGAGAGCGATCACTCTACCGTTCAGTAATATAAAGCTTTTCCTAAATTCTAGTCTAAGTTCCATTCCAATTTTCCTTTAACTTTCTAAATTATGATCAGCCTTTTCCACATAAACGAACAACCAAAAATGCTACTGAATCCATTTTCAACTTTCATTCAGCCTACAAAAGACTAAGTGAGAAAACAATAAAAAATATATTTGGCAGCAAAATTATTCGGAAAGGAACTAGATGGAAACACTATTTTTTTACAATTGGCCTAACGTCGCACCGATACAGATAGTTCTTATGGCGACGATGGGATAGGAAAGGGCTGGGAGTGGGAAGGTAGTGGCAGTGGTCTTTATTAAGGCACAACCCTAGCATTTGCCTGGTGTGAATATGGGAAACCACGGGAAACCATCTTCAGGGCTGCCGACAGTGGGGTTTTAATCTACTATCTTCCTAATGCAAGCTCACAGCTGCGCGTCCCTAACCGCACGGTCAACTTGTTCGGTAACACTACATCTAAACAGATCTCAATGGAATGATCATGTACGGAGATTGGATTAAAACAAGGCTCCAAACAAATATTTCAAACAGATTTTCAAAGTCAAAATACCTTGTGGAATTCTTCGTAATGTTCAGAAGAAATAAATGGGCAAACAAATAGAAAAGAGATCTGAAAATTGCCAGAACAAAACAGTTTTGGATGTTCAGGACAACCTAGAAGAGGCTCATGTACAACTGTATGTTATTTACTGGCGATGGTAATGCTGATGATTTGCTAATTTCAGTTAAAAAGACGTAATGGAATAAAGTTATACCAGGTGATTCAAAAGATTGTGCAGAAACTGAAGTAACCCATAGACGGTTTGAAGTACAACTAGTTTTCAGTAGGAACGACATCCTGGGTCACGACAAGCTGGCCTCTGTAATCCTAGTTAGTACTTAACCTTCCTAACAAACTGATGCCATTTCCTGTCTGATAGATCACATTTCGTGAAGTCCATACTTTTGCAAACCTGATCTCTCCATGTTGTTGGGGTCCAGTTTTGCTTCATACTTCGTTCTTCCTTCTCATAAGTTAGTCCGAAAATCCTCTAAAGTACATTTTTTCCCAAATTTTTCCAAAATTCAGTACATTCCTAAACAATTCGGAATTGTTTAGCACTGAAGTAATAATCGTTTGTGCACACAGTGAAGTCAGACGCTGGTCACTGAAGGTTGTCTACGAACATTTCCAGGCTTTCCCAGACGCAGAGTTTTATCCCAGACTGAACGTTCCTTTTCGAATGTTGTTATATTTAACCCCTTCATAAGCTACTTCGAGAGCCTCCGTTGCTCAGGCGGCATCACGTCGAACTTTCACGGCTGAGTTCCGTGGTTCAAATCCCGGTCACTCCATGTGAGATTTGTCCTAGACCAAGCGGAGGCAGGACAGGTTTTTCTCCCGGTACTCCGGTTTTTCCCGGAATATTTAATTCCAGAAACACTCTCCAATATCATTTCGCTTCATCTGTCATTCATTAATCATTTTCCCAGAGGAGTGCGACAGGCTTCGGCAGCCGGCAAAATTTCTATCCTCGCCGCAAGATGGGGGCTTCATTCATTCCATTCCTGACCCTGTCAAATGACTGGAAACAGGCTGTGGATTTTAATTTTTCATACGCAACTTCAATTCTTGGGCAACTTTTTTAATGAACCTGTATATAACAATCAAACTCAGGGTACAGGTAGTGCATGTAGGGTCCTGGACTGCCAAGACGTGTGCTACCCAGCCAGATGGCTTGCATATATTGGAGGGCTCGTGACTTTATCCTCAGTCACATTGCTTGACTTTCTCGATTGGATCCGCTGCCTATCACTTTAGCCCTAGAAATGGCAGTGTTAAATCATGTGGTGGCAGTCATCTTCGCAGGTTTGAAATGTGCAAATTGTATAAGCAATTTCATAAAGTATATTAAGAAAGAGAATTCTGAATTATTATACATCATTAAGAAAACAATTAAGAGTGAGATGTTGTCAACAAAATTTCTGTATTCATTAACGTAAACAACAAACAGTTGGTTCAGAAACATGGAAGCTAAATTAATATTGAAGTGCGAAATTAGATCGTATGTACGTCGACATGAATGAAACTGACCTGGGCTAACTGCGTGCCATGCTTTCTATTGAAGAATTAGTGGAACTACGGGAAGAAATTTGAACCTCTAGAATAATCGGCAGTTGTGTTTGTGTTTGAGCCATCAGTCCATAGATTGGTTTGATGCAGCCCTCCATGTCACCCAATCCTGTGCTAACCTTTTCATTTCTACCGAACTATTGCATCGTATATCTGCTCTAATCTGCTTGTCATATTCATACCTTGGTCTTCCCTACACTTACTGTACACACACGCACATTAATGGTGTCCCAACATAAACAATCAACACTGCCCCACTCCAGTACTGAAAAGGAGGGGAGAGAGTAAAGGGATAGTGTTGAAGGCCACTCCAGTACCGAAAAGGTGGGGAAGGGAGTGAACAGGGAGTGCTGAATACACAATGTGTGTATTCCGGCGTTATACTGTAACATTGTAATAAGATGGCTCCTATCCTATCACAGGTGAATCGAGGACGTATTATTGGCATGTGGGAGGCTCACATGGTCCCCCAAGCAATAGCACAAGCAATACCATGCAGTCTTAAAACGGTTGGGAGATGGATAGAAATATGGCAAGAACGAGCTGAAGAAGGATTGGTAGACCCGATATAACGCAGCTACAAAATATTCCTAACTAGTATAAAATACTTTTCGGTTTAAAACCTACTTTACCTGTTAATACTGTAATTAACAGAGTAGGTTACTTTTTAATTTTTATGTGAAAATGCTATTTGTTCGGAGCGTCGACCTATAGAGTTCTTTTGCCCCTACTTGCACAATATATGAACCTGCATGTAATTGGAATTGCGAAAGTGTTGAGTGTTGAATGTGAGAAACGTTAAGGACGACACAAACACGCCGTCCCCAGGCCAGGGATATAATCATTTACAATTAAAAGCCTTGACCCGGCCGGGAATCGAACCCGGGGCGGCCGGACACGTTGCCCCGTACACCGCGGGGCCGGACGAGTAGGTAACCTAATGCTGTACTTCAATACATCCGCCACTGTGCCCATTTCGTTCACAACGAAGTCTTGTAGCGGGCTGTCTGCATGCAGTCCATGCAGCAATGCGTTAAGCGAGAAGGTGAGTCATTGTGCCTTCGACACTACCCCCCTTCACTCCCTTTCCCCATGTTTTGTACTGGATTGGCCTTCAACACTACCCCTTCACTATCACCCCTTCTTTTCAGTACTGGAGTGGGGCAGTGTTGATTGTTTATATCGGGACACCATTAATGTGCACGTCTGTACCTACCACTATAACGGAAACCAAAGTGTCATCAAATCGGCAGATGGCAATGCAGGGTTAGATAGACAGACTATACTACACCGTGGGACTAGCCTTTTATACAATGCAGCTCCTTGACTGAATGATCAGCGTACTGGTCTTCGGTTTACGGGACCCCGGATTCGATACCCGACCTGGCCGAAGAATGTAGGCGTGTCTAGTTAATTCCTTTGCTCGCAGCTGTGTAATTATCTTCCTCTTAATACACATTGTCATCTACGTACAATATACCACCATTCCAACCACAGTAGAAACAATAGCGAATAAATCCCTTCTAATAAGGTTGACGTCAGAAAAGACATCAAGGCGTAAAATTTGGCTTAATCCTCACATGAGTTAGACCCAAGTAATTGTGAAAAAGCCCAGAAAGAATAATACTTAAATGGTACCGGTACTGATAATCCCATGTAATTGCTCCATTAATTACGGTACATCCACTAGATAATATACTTGAGTATATTAAGTTACAGTAAATATTGGTTATTTCACAGCCCGTTCCGTGGTCTAGGAAGCGTGCCTGCCCCAAACCTGGAGGCCCCGAGTTTGATTCCCGATCAGGTGGACCCAAGGTCCGGTTCGAGGCCCACATAGCACAATTGAGGAGCATTTGGACGATGGAATAGTGGTCCCAGTCTAGAAAGTCAAGGATAACGGCCGAAAAGACCACGTGACACCTCGATATACGTAGGCCTTTTGGATGGGCAGCGGTCACTTGATAGGCCAAGGACCATCAGGGCTCTAGTTCCATGGGATTCATTTTTATTCGTTTCTTTACATTCATAAGCCTGAATTTATGTTCTCTGTCTTTTGAATTATACCAAGTATTCAGCTTTACGAAAAATGAGTTCACACGTTCGTCCTAATTTACGTCTGACAAACTCTGCAATAGTAAAAAGAACTGAAAATAAAACCCGAAGTATACATGATTTTAAAACGAGCATTGTTTTCTTCCATTGTCCTTCACCGGCGAATGAAGTACGTTATTGTAGTAGGCTCACGTACTATGTCATAAAGGGGTAAGCTAAGAACTTGCCACCTCCGGTGGTATTGACATTTCCAACTATTCACTCTTCTCAAAAAGTAAGCCTTAGGGACTTAATTCATTTGAGAACCTGGGACAACAACGTTGTGAGTTGCAGGTACAAGCAAAGAGACATCAACCAAGACAGAAAATGTACATCAAATCATAATTTAATAATAATAATAATTAATAATATTTGCTTCACGTCCCACTAACTACTTTTATGGTTTTCGGGGATGCCGAGGTGACGTAAATTATTCCCGCAGGAGTTCTTTTACGTGCCAGTAAATCTGCCGACATGAGGCTGACGTATTTAAGCACCTTTAAATACCACCGGGACTGAGCCAGGATCGAACCTGCCAAGTTGGAGTCAGAAGGCCTGCGCCTCCACCGTCTGAGCCACTCAGCCTGGCGAAATAATAATTTAATAGATACATTACACAGTGTTATATTGGACATGATCCATGGAAACGGCTGCATTGTATGGAAACTAAAGTTTATTCAAACCAGCCTACACGATTATCGATTAGTATTTTGTGTTGAGGACATTAACTTCATGATCACACGAGATATTGAAGTAGCGCAAGGAATTCCATCCACCCTCTCCAAACCCCAGGGAGGTGCAGCCTTGATGAACCATAGCCTCCTCAGAGATCGTTGCACTGCCCGAAGTCCTATAGATTAAGAGGCAAGGCATGGCCAGCACAAGGATTTCTCTCGGCCATTATGTTTGGCTGTGCAGCCTTGATGGACCATAGCCTCCTAAGAGATCGCTGCACTGCCCGAAGTCCTATAGATTAAGAGGCAAGGCATGGCCAGCACAAGGAATTCTCTCGGCCATTATGTTTGGCTGTCTAGACCAGAGCCGTTTTCTCATCTTAACCCCGCTCGTGCGGACGGCAGATCGACCGCATTTGTGTGTTTTGTTGCACATTTTCCGCCAGAGAGTTCTGACAGGGCTAGGAACAGCAGATATTCCTTAGTTAGTCATTTCGCCGCTAGTTGGCGCTCGATTTCAACTCATTCGTACCTTTCCATCATCTCCGAACAGTCGAAAAGCTGACGGTGACGGCCAAGCTGCCGTCTTTCGAGCGCAAGCGACAACTACATTTCCATCTCTCAACAGAAAATGTAAGTAGATATTTACTTATTTTTGCTAGTACTTCGGAATTATATTCATCTTTAGATACACTAGTGTGGCATAAACATTTCCGTGTTAATGTTTCTTTGAAATGTGGCTTTTCCTTTTCTTTTAATAGAAAATACTAACGGCCAGTTACCTAATCTTTCGTTCAAGGCTTAACAATTCAGCGATCCTCAAGACATTTATCGAATTATAAAGGAAGTAGGGAAGGAAGAGGGGGGGAGTATCAGTTCCCTAGTTGTAATATTATTTTGTATCATACATATTGTGCCCTTTTAAAGGCAACAACTGCGGTGATCTCTTCTTTCTTCTGTGCGCCGGCTGCTCCTGTAATAAATGACATGTAAAATCATACTCACCACTGCATGTAGACTCTTCTTTCTCAGTCGTGCCCGTCCGTTATCCCCGGAGAGGCCACCCGCTGATAAAGGAGTGAGGGAATGAAAAGAAGGGGTAAACTAACTAAAATGACGGTACCCAAGACTGAATTAAAAATTAAATAAAAGACTGATTTATTAAATAAAAGCAAAGTGCGAAAATTGAACGTAAATTGAACTAGTGAAAAAATGTAAACAAATGAAATAACAGTGACTAATAAAATATTAAAGAGTAAGGATCTGCCTTGCAAACAATCATAAACTGCCTAAGTAAACTGACTGAAGGTCAAAACACCTTAATTAAAATATACCAGACTCTGTTGACACTGTCTTCAAGTTAAATAAAATGACTCAGTTTAAAACTCTGGTCAGAAAGACCACCTTCTTGAAATGCAGAATTACATAACGGAGAAAGATGTCTCCCAAATATATTTAAATTAGTTGACTCACAATAAAGTAAAATTAAATTCTGTTATGCCATCAAACCACTGACTTATAGGAGTTATAAAATGTGTAACACCTGTTGCTCATTTGGTAAAATACCCAAATTTAAATAATCATGGACTGCACTAAGCAAGTGTATTACTTAAGGAAAAATTCGAAGAAAACAGAACAACCATGAACATCACACTTCATTTCCGACATAACCATTGACTTATACAAAACCTCATGATTAAACCAAATTAATTATCGAAACATCACTCTGAGTGTATCCAACCACTCATCTAAATTTTAAACTTCATTTGCATGTCTGTGATAGACTGGACTTCTTAAAATAAACAGAAATTTAGGCCAAATGCCTGATGTTAACATTATCAAATGATAGCGATCCTTGTACATTAAAATTTCTATAGAATTTTGCCGCTGACTGCGTTTCATTATTAATTCATATTCGTGGTATCACCACTAGATGGAGGCAGATGCCATCTTATTTACCATTTATTGCGGCAGTTTTATACAATTGGTTTATTTAAAGATCGCTTCATTTCAAAATAAAAATGTAGTGGATTTTAAAAGAAAGTTTGGTAATTACTTAGATGCCTGGTATGAGCATACCACTACCATTTCGACTGTGACATAATCGATGATCCAATAAACCTAACATCTGAAATGGTATTTACATCATTACATTAATTAACGGAGAAACACTGCCCCGACAAAAAAATACAGAGATTAAAAAAAAACTAGCCTAGCTACACTTATCTATTTACATCACATCAAATATAAATAATTCACATACGCTTGCGTCCTACAAATAAACAGTAAAAGTACAAACAGAAAAGAAAACAAATAAGCAAACTGGATCCCACCATCGCGGCCTACTGGAAATTAAAAGGATAGAAAGCGCAAAACAAACTCGGAGTCACCAGAAAAACATACCCCGCTGCGAGTATCAAAATGAAATATTGCGAATTTGACGGCAATCTCAAACTTCAGACGATAAATGTCTGGACATGATATTATTTAACATTGATGGACAAATTACTGTTACTTCACGTCATCCGTGACTCTACATAAATATTCAAAACACATTGACTCGTCGCTCTGTTCACATTGTACACTGGCTAGCATTTTTATCGAGCATCTACTTTCCCTGGAATTATTTAAACAAATACAGGCTCCTGCCTGTAGTATCGTAACCCATGTCGTAACACATTTAACACACGTGGTTAAACTCTTTATTTCACAATTCTTTTTTTTCATTAATTCGCGACGTCATTATTATTCATTATTCTCACAACACAGCCTCGCTCGTATCCGGCGGGCACAAATATCTGTCGTGCACATTACGGCTTCTTACGACAAATCAAGACATGGTCCCAATATCATATTTCCATCATCAACGTAGCTCATCAGGGATATTAATCATCTAGCTCGATCTCTCGATCATTCACTGTTAACACATCACAAAAATCACAGAGCTGACTCATCAATGGCGCTCACCGTTTCTATCAAAACAAAGAATGACGAGATTGCCTCTCAAAACACAAATGTTGAAACATGCGCCACTGCAACTACCCAGAAATAAATATTCGCGTCTACCAAAAATCGTCGCAAAATACGCGGGATAAGTACAATCAAAACCGGACATCAGAAGGATGATTCCGCAACATAAAACAAGCTGAAAGCGCAAACTACCGAAATAAACATTGAAATCATCGCGACGGCGTCCCCAAGATCAAAACTCCAACAAAATCGACTCAAAACCAACGATCTAAAATCATGATGAATAATAATAATAAACTGACATTACACTCGTAGATCCAATATCAAAGCTGCCTAACTGTCAAAGTGACATACTACAAAATCAACCATAAATACACGCAAACAAACATCTACTTAAACAAAGTGCACAAAATAAGCCTATCTGAAAGTGCAACATAAACATTATTATTATTATTATTACTATTATTATATTATTATTATTAGCAGTATTATAAAACTGTGAATTATTTACAACCCTACCTAGTACTCTAAACTACATTGATCATCGATTTTTGCCACGGTCCTACATATTTATTTACATTATAATGATGCTCATACCTGTGATGGTGGAGGCAGGTCAGTTCACCCACCGGCCCCGGTCATGGTGGAAATTAGAATTCCATCTTCAAGCTGATGTGGTATTCCAGATTTTTACGCATGCAAATTTGACACATTCTTGCCATGCCGTGACACACGTTTATACTAGCATAAACACTCGTATTTCTCTCACTCCAGTGAAAGTTAGAAAATGCCACTGCAGACTCCTGCCTGTTGTGTAGAAGGATGGTCGCCTCGCTATCTACCTGCAAAACACCTGCTGGCCTGCTCGCCGATCCCTCAGCTCTGTTTACACTACAGCTTACAGTACATTCACCCTACTGGGACATAACTGTCTCCTCAAGGTTGACTATTGCGGTCTCCATTGAAGAAAGTCAATCACCTTCCTGTCTGTCTTTACTGGTTTCTCCCCGTAAACATCTCGCTTGCCAAACAGTTTGTAGAATGGTAGAAACAAGCTAAAATACAGTTTATGTTGTGGAGAAAATTTTATACTGATCTCACATGTAACACTCCCTGCTGGTTAGAAATGTTTTTATGTAAATATGCTGAAAAACATGGACTTGTTTCCCTCGACTAGTAATGTGAGTTCATTTGAGTTGAAAGTGTAATTCTGGCCTACTCTCCCTGAATTTACAGTAAAAGTCTGTGAAAATGTTCATTTTCTGAAATGCTATTCTCCCAAGTAAATAATACAAGGCTTTCTAAAAATGCCTACAAGTGTCTAATCGCTTTCTTACCAGCCAAAATAAAGCTGACTAAATGCATTTGCTGATACACTCTGTCACTCTGTCGAACGTAAATTCACTTAGAATACTGAAATAACACTAAAAGTACTCAAGACAATAGCTGAAAACTGAGAACTCTGAAGACACTGAGAATGACTCAAAACACTGAGAATACTGAACGACTGAAAATTCAGAACGACTGAGAGCTCGAAACACTGAGAGCTCGACCCTGTGGTCGCTGGGTTTTGTAGAAATTCCTCCCACCACCTGGAAAATAGTTCCGTGGAAGGGATGTGGCGTAATAATCTAGTCCTCGGGAGCGCTTTCTCGTACATCCGTAGGTTATGGTTTTCAAAATTTATATGCAAAACTTCCTAAATTTTGTCCGACTCACATGTGATATTGCGCCGCGGGAAATGATCATAGGATAATCCACACGACGGTGCGCGTCACTGGTGTTATTTTCTTCCGGTGGATGGCCTCATCCTGCCATGACAGCTCCTTCTTCTAGATCCTATTACTCCTCCGTGTGAAATTGAATTTTAATAATTAGGCACTAATTAACCATAGATTGGTACTGATAATTCACCAAATATTATAAAGAAGTCAGGACACTGTTTTTTACTACCACATCGGGCTTCAGATCGCGAGATACTGACTGTAGATTTCCCGGTATGACAGCTCATTCAAATTTAGAATTTTCTGATTGGCTGAGACTTTCGCGCCCTTCCAAACGTGGGTGCATCCGCTTCCTCCCAAGAATTGGCGGTTATAGTCGTTGCCCCCCTATTGTCCTGGCCAAGTAGGTCAGGCTTCAACGCGTGCTTTTCTTGTGAGAACGACCAGCAAGTCGCCGCTCCCTGGCGGTGTCATAAAATTTATTGGAAGGATGGTTTACAATTTGGTCGTGCCTAGAGAAGAGTTTCATGGATTCTCTCGCCGTCTGACTGGCGCCAGAAAGTTCCTTTGTGACTGCTAGTTTCACAGCCTCACTGTGGTATCTCATATGTGAAATATTCAATTTAATTGTGAATTAAATTAGGCCAAATTCGCTTATGGGTGCAATATTAGTAGACCCTACTATTTTTCCTTGGAAACAATGTAATTAAAGAAGCATATATGTTAACCTCTTTTTACTTTCTCTGTAAATATGTATTTCATTCTGGGTGAAATAAAATTGAAGGACTGAAAATGTGTGACACTTTTAGTAACCATAAGAGAATGCTGAAGAATTCTGTCATTTATGTAATAAATATTTCTGTAAAGTACTTAATCAAGATTTTTGTGAAGATTCTTGTGAAATTTTTTCAGAGTTACAGTCCTAAATTTATGAAACGATGCGGGTGATGTGGAGAAAAAGTTCGTGAAAATGATAAAAATAATGGGCGCCCAAATTGCCGTCCGCGCGAGCGCGAACGTGACGCTAGGGCGCGCGATCGGATGAAGGTTATGATAGCTCCTTAGTTGTTCTCAAGTAGGCTGTGTGGATCTTAAACCAGCCCTCAGATCCGTGTAAACATCGCTGACCTGGGTGATAATCGACAATGAGCCTGCGAGTAAGAGGTATGCTCACTACCTTTAGACCGTGGGACCCTTGAGGAACACTTTTTTTAAGGTGAAAGGCTATTTTTATTTTATTGGTTTAGCGTCGCATTAATTCATCATTTAGGTAACGACAGGAGAGTGAAGGACTAGGGCTGGGTAGGAGGAGACTGTGGATTTAGTTAAGGTATTGGCCCAGCATTTGCCTGGTATTAAAGTGTGAAACCACCAAAAATACCATCTTCAGTGCTGCCAATATTGGGGTTCAAATCCACGACCTTCTGAATGCAAGCTTACGGGCACGCGGCACATACAACGTAGGTATGAAAGAATATTTAATATGGACTTAAATGATACAATGTCTTTTGAAGAATGCCAGGCTGAGAGGTTCAGACGTTTGAACGCTGGCCATCTGAGCCCAAGTTGGTGGGTTCGATCTCGGCTCAGTCCAGTGGTATTCGAAGGTGCCTCGGTCATTAGACTTGCCAGCACATAAAAGAATTTCTGCAGAACAACATTCTGGCCCCTCGACGTATACAAAAAGCGTAAACGTTCTCTAATTAGTGGAACGTAAAACTGCTAGTAATTATTATTATTATTATTATTATTATTATTATTATTATTATTATTATTATTATCCTCATCGTTTGGAAAATTGTGGTCTGTATCCGAAGCATACTTGTAAGAGAGAGTGACTGAACAGGAAATATGAAACGAAAAGTGTTACAGTGAAGGTAAGCAATGAGAGAGGCAATATTTTTATGATTGCTCTCCTAAGCCAATCAAACTATGATATGAAAATTCAATAAATCATAAAATGAATAAAATAAAATCCTGTCAACGATACTATATATTTCTATTGCTGATCACTTAGTTATAATATATCATTTATAACTGGTACGTCTGTTATTCAGAAACGCATTTTCGAATTAATTAGATGTTAACTCTTACCGTTAAACTGGTCATGTGCCACTTTTATCACATGTCACTTTTGAGTTAAAATCATTGTATGTAAGGTACTACTTTCATATCACACAAAATACGGACGAGAACCCCGTCTATGCCTTTTGGGTAAGACCTGAGGATTTATCCGCCTCCTGTTTATTGCGTGTTACAAACCTTAACAACGGATGTGTAAAAATACATGTAAACACCTCACCCTACGTGAGCAGATGCTTCGTCAGTAGGTCGTCTGTGTGACCTTGCGTGTGTGAACTACTGGGCCGATGAGACCAGCTGGAGTGCATACAGTATGAACTGTGATGCATGAGTCGCGAGTAAAACTGTTATAAGAGAAGTCCGATTCATAAAGCGGAGACAAATAATAAAGTGAAATAAAATTTCATATAAGATTTGTCAGACTACGTTGTACCTTTCTTGATTGATTGTTTGTTTAACTTGCTTTCCAATTCATTGACAATTAGGTATCCGATTATTTTGACTAGAATAACTGAAAAAATTGTCTTGTTTCATAACTGTTTGCGATATAAAATTACCCATCTTTGTGATTAATTACTTCAGTTCGGGTAACAATAGGCCTCTAAACGTTACTAGCACCGAAGGAGCTATTAGACTATAATCTGAATACAATGTCTAAAGTTAACTCTACTAGTGGCCGAAAGAAGTAATAAGATGAAATCAGACGAAAAATATTAGTGGTGGAGGGAGATTCAGATTCTCATTCTTTCATTGAATTAAAGGATGAAGTTCTACTGGAAAGCCCACACTGACGGACATAAGTGTTCACACAGCAGTGGAAACATTTGACATATGCAAATATTGGCAATACTAAGTGCTTTTTAAAAGATATTTAAATGAAATATATTCCGTTTATAACAGTATGTTTAGTTACAGAATACACAAACTTAAAAGAACTGCTTTGCTAAAAAATAAAATAAGATAATCTTCTAGTATTTTTGTGGGTGGACATAAATGTTCCCATAGCAACTTTAACTACACGTTTGTCACCATTTGTGTATGGTTTAGTAACGCGTGTGCATTCTCGTGTTGTGAATAGCATTTCTGAATCTGTTGAGCATCAAACCTACTAATTTTCTTGTGACTTCTTCGCCAATACTGTTCCATTCTTTCAGAAGCAATTCTTTCAGCTGGTTTCTGCTGGATATGTGGTGCTTTATGACTCGTAGTTCCAGTTCATCCCGTAGATGTTCAATGGGATTAAGGTCGGAGGACTGGTGAGAGGTTTTAAGGGTATGAGGTCTATTATAAACAATCCAGTAACGAACATTATTAGCAATATGGTGTATGTCGTTCTGCTGCTGAAAGTAGTAATCAGCCTATAGACCCAGTTTTTGGGTATTATGTTGTAAATTGTTTCTAAAAATATGCAAATAATAATACTGGTCCATTGTTCCAGATATAAACACTAGATCACCAAGACCTGAAATCACCATGGACCCCCACACCGTAACACCTCCACAACCATGTTTATCTGTAGTCCGGAGGTTGGCTGTTTCAAACTCTGTATTCATTTTCCCCCACAACGACATTCTTCCACCGTGGCGAAAATTGTTAAATTTGTTTCATCTGAAAAAATAACTTATTTCCAGAAGCCGTTATCCTTCATTATGTACTGTTGAGCAAACGCCAATCTCTTCTTTTCGTTTACTGGGCTGATAAATCGCTTCCTCCTCTGACTTCGGGCATGATATCCAGCTCTATGAAGAGTTCTACGAATGGTCTTGGGTTGTATCTGTTTACCATGGTATTCCTGATGTTCTGCTCTAATTTAGAAAGATTATATTTTCGGAGACTTTTGCACTGTGCTAATTACAGTCTTATCTTTTCCCAGAGTGAGCTTACGGGAACGTACACTTCTTTCTTTAACTATCAATGTTTTTGAAGATTCGTACTTCTTAATGATACTGCACACTGTGCATCTGCTTTGTTTAATAATAATTAATTAATGTTATTTGTTTTACGTCCCACTTTTACGGTTTTCGGAGATGCCGAGGAGCCGGAATTTAGTCCCGCAGGAGTTCTTTTACGTGCCAGTAAATCTATCGACAGAGACTGATGTATTTGAGCACCTTCAAATACCACCGGACTGAGCCAGGATCGAACCTGCCAAGTTGGGGTCAGAAGGCCAGTGCCTCAACCGTCTGAGCCACTCAGCCCGGTGCTTTGTTTAATGATATGTGAAATTTAGGCGTATGATTTTCCTTCTTCATGTAGAGTTAGTATTATTTTCATTTCTTCAGTTGTAGTTTGCTTCCAAATTTTTCCCATTCCATCTTGAATCTCCAGTATCCACTTCTAATGTAAACAAGACTCGTAATTGTATTCACTCCTCAATGTTCAAGTCAGAACTGATGTGTACTAATCTGTTTTTTTGGATAGCTTTCATCGTTGTGTGTAGACTTCTGTGCAGGCATGCCACCACTGCCTGGCTTTACTTTCCTCATCTCCTCACATGTAATCAAGATTTTACTGTACGTATTTTGGCGTATGTATGCAGAATGTATCCTTTCAATTCATGATAACCGAGCTCGATAGCTGCAGTCGCTTAAATGCGGCCAGTATCCAGTATTCGGGAGATAGTAGGTTCGAACCCCACTGTCGGCAGCCCTGAAAATGGTTTTCCGTGGTTTCCCATTTTCACACCAGGCAAATGCTGGGGCTGTACCTTAATTAAGGCCACGGCCGATTTATTCCCACTCCTAGCCCTTTCCTATCCTATCGTCGCCATAAGACCTATCTGTGTCGGTGCGACGTAAAGCAAAAAAAAAAATTCATGATGGACGAAACAACGTACGCAGTGTGCTACCGTGCCTATTTTATACTGACTAATGGGTCGGTGGGCCTCTGTGTGAACGTTTATGTCCATCTGAGTACTTACTATCTGAGACACGCATCAATAATTGCAAACTTTGAAGATATTTTTTATATAAGTACCTTGTTCTTCAGCCACTATCTTTAGTACTGAAAATGAAAATCAACAGCCTGTTTTCAGTCATTCGAGAAGGGTCAGGAATCCCCATCCAGCGGCGAGCATAGGAATTGTGCCGGCTACCGAAGCCTGTCGCACTCCTCTCGGGCAATGATTAAAAACTGACAGATGATATGATATTGGAGAGTGTTGCTGGAATGAATGTTGACAGAGAAAACCGGAGTACCCGGAGAAAAGCCTGTCCCGCCTCCGCTTCGTCCAGCACAAATCTCACATAGATTAACCGGGATTTGAACCATGGAACCCCGCGGTGAGAGGCCGGCACGCTGACGCCTGAGTCACGGAAGCATCTTTAGTACTACATGAAAGTATATATGAGCATATGACAAGGCATTATGAAACAGGCCCAGGGTCATCGAAACACACATACCTATTAGGTGATGAATAAAATTTATATTTTGTAATTAGTGCGAGTGGAAGATTTTAGCCGTGGTGTGATTTTAGTCATTTATTGATCAACTAGTTTAATGATTCACACAGTCCTACCCTATCCTGTGCTAATCATTCTCTTTTTTCGTAACATTTACAACCGATATCTTCTCTGATCTGTTTATCATATTCGTGCATTGGCCTTTTCCTATCACTGTTGCTCCCAATACATCCCTCGAAAATAAACTGAACGAAACTTGTATGGTTGTATGAGGATGTGTCCTATCAAAGTTCTCTTCAGCATAAAAGTCCTCGTTAGTTGGGCTAGTCGTCATTTTATGCCCTTCTTGCTCCTCTTATTTGGTAATTTCTATTGTCTCCAAGTCTTGTCCAAATATACGATCGTCTTTATATGATTCGAATCAAATGCTAACAAGGTCACTGCAGAATGTTACTAGTCTGTTTCCGCGTTTATTCCTGCGTCCATAGGACGGTTAGCAGTAAAATGGACATTAAACGAATACGATTATTAGTATCCATTATTACTTTGTTTCGTTCATATTATCGTACTGTCCGACTCGTTGGCTGAACGGTCAGCGTATTGGCCTTGGGTTCAGAAGGTCCAGGGTTCGATTCCCGGCCGGGTGGGGGATTTTAACCTTAATTGGTTAATTCCAACGGCACGGGGGCTGGGTGTATGTGTTGTCTTCATCACAATTTCATCCTCATCACGACGCGCAGGTCACCTACCGGTGTCAAATACAAAGACCTGCACCTGGTGAGCCGAACCCGTCCTGGGATATCCCGGCACTAAAAGCCATACGACATTTCATATTATCGTACTATACTACCTTATATTCATTGACCTACTTCTGCAATGTAGCCATGCCACACAAACACACTTTCATGTTCTTGAACATGCTGTTTTATATCTATCACCTCTTCGTATAATTATATACTATGCTACAGCTGTTGGCGGAGCTGCAGAGGATCAAACCAGCCTTCGGGCTGAATACCCAACATACATACTATGCTAGCAGTTGGACTTATAGACCTGTACTGTTCTGTTTTGCATTAGATTCATATCTAACTTGATAAAAATTCGTTGCCAGTAATGGCCATAGTAACTTGACCTTAAAGCTGTTAACTCGCATTCAAGAAATTGTGGTTTCGAAATCCATTATCAACAGGGCTGAATATAGTTTTATATATAGTTCCTACCGAGCTTGATAGCTGCAGCCGCTTAAGTGCGGCCAGTATCCAGTATTCGAGAGATAGTAGGTTCGAACCCCACTGTCGGCAGCCCTGAAGATGGTGTTCCGTGGTTTCCCATTTTCACACCAGGCAAATACTGGGGCTGTACCTTAATTAAGGCCACGACCGCTTCCTTCCCACTCCCAGGCCTTTCCTGTCCCATCGTCGCCATAAGACCTATCTGTGTCGGTGCGACGTAAAGCAACTTGCAAAAAAAAAAAAAAAAAAAAATTGAGTCCTTGTGACTTCGATTTGTTTCCTCGGTCCAAAGAACCTCTCAGAAACATCAGTCACTGTCCGATGAAGTCCACGTTTGCCACGGAGACCGAATCCGCAACCCCACTAAAGTGTGGGAAAATCATCGATGAATTGAACACAACGAAAGTAGGAGAATAATCAATTTTGGCAGAAGTAAGGAGGATATAAGGAGCCTCCGTGGCTCAGACGGCAGCGTGTCGGCCTCTCACCGCTTGATACCGTGGTTCAAATCCCGGTCACTCCTTGTGAGATTTGTGCTGGACAAAGCGGAGGCGGGACAGGTTTTTCTCCGGGTACTCCGATTTTCCCTGTCACCTTTCATTCCAGCAACACTCTCCATTATCATTTCATTGCATCAATCAGTCATTAATAATCACCTTGGGAGTGGCGACCCCATTGTAAAACTAGCCTATATATATGTTTCATTCATTACATTCCTGACACGGTCTAAGACTGGAAAACAGGTTGTAGGTTTTCATTTCATTTTCAAGGAGGATGTAGACTAACTCAAGCTGACTAGCAGACCATTCAATCTAGGAGCCCAATATTGGTTATTCTGCAACCTATCCGACAATATTGCCCTACTTTCTATAATATTTTATTTCTTAAACTATTTCTTGACTTTAGTCGACTGCTGCGTTCCTGCATATGTTTATAGTTTCATTTCGTACTACTCCACAATTTTGTCCATAAGACACCATTCAACAATTTCTCCAGAACTTGTGCAAACAGATAAAATAAAAATGTGGCAGCGGTTGATAATACTTGTTTTCATTTTCTGATAATGTTGATCCACACATGTGTGCTCTTAGATTCTATCATGCAAACGACAACATAAAATTGACTTTTATGTGGAAAATTACACTGTAGGAGGCGCTAGACCACAAGGCACGTGGGAGTAGCAATAAAATCTGAGGCTTTCTAATGCGTCGTACCATTGTCGACTCGTTCTCTTTGTCAACGGCCAGCATAGGCACTTGTGCGATAGGTGTCTACTCTCTCGGAATTGCTCCTCTGGGAACAGACACGAGCACCCGGAATGACCACATCGCTACACTTGTTTATTCCTCTGGAAGGGATCTCGATCAGCGTAGGAGGAGATTTTGTAAATTGGACAATGTTTCTAACTACTTATTTAAATTCACGTTTCAACACGTCTAGCGTCTAAAGTTATTTAACCCAGGTTCCAATTATAATGCACCCTGATTTCTGTAACTATTCACTGTACAAGTTTATAGACTTTATTTGTTTGCTTTTGGTAAGTATGGGACAAATAGTGTATAAGGGGACCTGAAATAAATTTAAATTCATCGTCACCGTAAGACCTATCTCTATCGGTGCGACGTACAGCAAGTTGTAAAAAAAAATCAATTCAAATATGTCAAGTTAATTAGAAGAGAAGGATCAAAAGTCTCTTTGGCTGAAACCAGCTTCCACCGTAACTTAAATTAATTTATTAGCTAACCTACATAATAACAAAGTAAACAGAAAATGATATTTAAGATACGTTTCACACTAAAAAACTTTTATTTTTACTATTAAAATGAAGCCCTAACTGCTACAGATGTTCATGTCAAATAACGCATAAAGAGCTATAGATTCAAAATCTGTGTTCTTATTTTTAGGCATTCCTAGAACAACCGTTTTGATTTCATGAAAATACAATTGTTATTTTAAAGTACGGAACGTACCAGGAACCCATCCTTATTAACGATCCACCTCTTAACGATCCATAAAGCACACTGATGCTGAAAATGTTGAATGGAACACAAAACGTCAAGTTTACATACGCAGTATTAGCCGCTAATGGAACGTTGCCCTAGAGAGAACGGTGCAAAATTTATTTTTGCGTGGTGCGAGAAACATCTGCTTCCGACCTGGAGAATAATCATACATTTTTACAATTTGATTTACGTCGCACCGACACAGATACAGTACGATAGGTCTTATGACGACGGTGGGAGAGAAAAGGCCTAGGAGTGGGAAGGAAGCTGCCGTGGTCTTCATTAAGGTACAGCCCCAGCATTTTCCTGGTGTGAAAATTGAAAACCACGGAAAACCATCTTTAGAGCTGGCGACAGTGGGGTTCGAACCCACTAACTCCCGATTACAATCTCCCAGCTACGTGCCCGTAACCGTACGGCCAACTCACTCGGTAAGCGTTTAAGTTCAAAACTTGATCATATATAGAATTCTTAAAATGTACAAAGCAGGCTTTTGAATTAATCATGAGCAGTGAATGAAGATCAAGCCACTGCATAGATCACAATGTTCACTCCTTCTAAACCGAACTTCTTCCGTATGGTATACCATTCAGGACGATCACATTTGTGTGACATTTATATAATGTGGGTGGTTACACACCAGAGTGCTCTGAAGGGTTTACGTGTGCAAGTTTTTGGATATAATATCGGCATTTGCCTGTAATGAAGGTAGGAACCAAGGAAAGCAATCTTCAGGCTTGTCGATGGTGGAATTCGAACCCACTGTCTCCTGAATGTAAGCTTACTGTTAGATAATTTGTACCACGTAGCCTAAGCACTTGCTAACGTGAGAAAGCATTTCTCGATTATCTAGATCATATTTTGCCAGATTTCGTAACAAATTACGGTACAATCTAGGCAGTTGGGATATTCTACGTTACACATTCGTTAGTGAATACTAGAAGAAATCTAGAATAGCCGTATGTGCGGTGTTTTACTAGTAAGCAGTTCATATTAATTTGTATCCGAACTATAATAATAGTATATTGGAACATTTCCTCTTGCTCCCAATAGGTCGCAAGGAAAGTAAAAGAAATACATTGCCACATTCGATTTACCAAATCCTTCCAAATTCCCAACCCCCCTTCCCTCATCGGGCTGAGTAGCTCAGACTTAGAGCACTGAACGTTTTGAGCTGATTTGGTGTTTGAAGGTGCTCAAAAACGCCAGCTTCGTGTCGGTAGATTTACTGGCACATAAAAGAACTCCTGCGGGACTAAGTTCCGGCACCTCGGTGTCTCCAAAAACCGTAAAATATAGTTAGTGGGAATAAGCCAATATTATTATTATTATTATTATTATTATTATTATTATTATTATTATTATTATTATTATTATTATTATTATTATGTTTCCAGACCAAGTTTACTGTACGGGACTCCAAACTGATTTTACCCAGAATAATTGATTATTAAGTTAGAAGTAGTAGACATGAAAGTAGCGATAATGTTCGCTGGTACGAACAGGTGGGAACAATGCCAGGAGGGTACTCGGTATGAGGAGATAAAGGCTAAATTATAAATGAAGTGGATGGATGGAGCTGTGTGCATAAGCGAGCTTCAGTCGTGCGGTCGTGAGAGGTGATTTAAGGAGCATGGGTTGCCTAGGAGAATAAAGGACTCTGTTATGGAGGGTGCGAGAAGTAGAGGTAGACCGTGGTGACTGACGGCGGTTAGATTCAATTTCAAATGATTTAAAGATAACAGTTATGGAACTAAATGAGGCTACAGCATATTCTGGAGGCGTTTATAAATGTACAGAGGCCTGTAGACTGAACGCTGAAAGGAATAACAGTCTATATTGAAGATGTCTGTACGTATGGCGCTTCCGTGGCTCAGGCGGCAGTGCGTCGGCCTCTTGCCGCTGGGTTCCGTGGTATAAATCCCGTTCTCTCCATGTGAGATTTGTGCTGAACAAAGCGGAGGCGAGACAGGTACTCCGGTTTTCCCTGTCATCTTCCATCCCATAAACATTCTCCAATAACGTTTTATTTCATCTGTCAGTCATTAATCATTGCTCGAGATGAGTGTATTGAAGATGTATGTATGTATGTATCCATGCATGTGTGTGTTTATGTATAATTTATGATTTCTCACTATCTAATATCAATGATGAATCGCAGGCAAATGTCTCTAAAGGCAATCAATAGGGGTAGGGCCCCTATATCCGGACGATTCAGAAGTTTTTTGGATATAGCACATAGCAGTGAATATTTCTACCACTGAAATATATACAGTTTCATGTGATATGCTTTGATAATATTAGTGGGATTAATAACAATTAGATAATATTACATACTTACATAAAAATATTTTTAAAATTAATTGAAAACGCCTGAAAATATGAGCAGATGCTCTTAAATCCGGTCATCACTGAAACATAGTGTGCCATTTCCCGAACATCATATTTTTGCCAGTTTCGACGGTTTCGTTCCCCACTATTCAACTTAACACATGCACGGCACATTTTATTTTATATACGTTGAGTTGAGCCTCTATGGACTGCGTGGTAACAACCAACATCATTTTAGTGTCTAGGTCTTGTTCTTGTTTCTGCTTTGACTTCCTGCCAGTATATTCTGAGCCCAGCGACGAGTGCCTGTTTATAATTTTCAGACAAAGGTCCTTTTCGTCTTCTGGAAGTTGATGCCATTTTGAAACCTTGACAGTTGTTCACCAACCTTCGGAATGCGTTCCTGTCAGGAATTTCTTGGTCTAAAATACCAATCTGCCTCAGATCTTTTTCGCACTCCTGGAACCATCTCGGCCTTGTTGCCTTAGATTGAATAAAATTCCATATTCTTTTTGTTAGTTGATAATCAGTCGTCCTCAAGAGATGACCGTAAAATAGTAGTCGTCTCTTCACAATTGACGCTGTGAAAGGTTCTGTCTTGCTGTATAAATCCTCATTTGGTCTCATTCGCCATTGTCCATCAACCCATCTATTACCTAGGATTTTTCTTAGTATACTGCGCTCTCTTTTTTCCAGCCGGTCAGCTTGACCTTTACTACTTAAGGTCAAAGTTTCAGACGCATATAATCCCTCAGGTTTTACAACTGTGTTGTAGTGTCGGACTTAGCCCCTATACTCATAGACTTTTTATTATAGATATTCTTTGTCATTTGGTATGCCTGGTCTAACTTCCTCATCCTGACATTGATTGCTTCCTCTTCTAATCCATTCTGCTGGATGACTTCACCAAGATACCTGAAATTCTTTACTCGATCGATTTTCCCAAGATTAGTGATCATCCATTGAAATCCATCACAGATGTTTGTCGTATACT
This sequence comes from Anabrus simplex, assembly GCF_040414725.1. Taxonomy (NCBI): domain Eukaryota; kingdom Metazoa; phylum Arthropoda; class Insecta; order Orthoptera; family Tettigoniidae; genus Anabrus; species Anabrus simplex. The sequence goes on along the minus strand of NC_090267.1, from coordinate 192,532,577 downwards.
GTATTTTGTCTTCGGAATAGAAATCCGGAGTCCTACCTTTTTCAGCAACTTCTGACAGCCTATTAAGCTCGTTGACTGCTGAATCTATGTTGTTAGCAAAAATGGCCAGATCATCCGCAAAGGCCAGGCAGTCAACGTACCAACCTTTGTGCTTAGGACCAAGTCTGAACTGATCTTCCTTTGTTTCTTCTTGGTCTAACAACTTCCTCCAATCTCGAATAACTTTTTCCAAAACACAGTTGAAGAGGAGAGGGGATAATACATCCCCCTGTCTGACACCCGTTCTGATTGTAAACGGTTCTGAGATCTCACCCATAAATTTTACTTCCGACACTGTGTTGGTTAGAGTTTATTTGATCAAATTTCTTGACGCATCGTCCACTCCAAACTCTTCAAAAATTTTCATTAATGACTCGCGGTCAGTGGAGTCATATGCTTTCTGAAAGTCAACAAACACAACCACGTAGCTGTGTCCTCCTGTCTTCTTATACTTGATGATGCTCTTTAGGTTAATGATCTGTTCTGTGCATGAACGCCTTTTTCTGAAGCCAGCCTGGTATTCCCCAATCTGTTGGTCAAGGTGAGCTTCTATTCTGTTCTTAATTGCTTTGGAGAGAATCATATAGGGAACAGATACTAATGAGATGCCCCTATAGTTGTTGACATTCTTTTTATCAACTTTCTTGTGCAGAGGTTGGATTAGTGCTGCCAACCATTCAGTTGGTATCATCCTAGTTTTCCAGATATCTTCAAAAAGCTTGACTAGTCCATCTAGAGTTTCATCATTCGCCAGCTTCAGTAGTTCTGCCACTATTGAATCTTCACCAGCTGCCTTATTATTCCTTAAGCTGTTTATAATCTGTCTGATCTCCTTTTGACAAGGAGGGGGTGAGTTGGGTAGTTTGTGTATCGGGTCGCACACAGGGAATCTTTCATTTGGTTCATCACAATTAAGGTTTTCAAAGTACCGAGACATGTTCGTACAGTTTTTTTGTTGGTCAAGCCCAGCTTTCCATTTTCATCTCTAAAACAAAGGCTGGGGGCTTGGTACCCTATCACATTAGTCTTGAACGTTTGATAGAAGTATCTGGAATTATTTTTCCGGAAATCCTGATCGATCTGTTCTAACTGCTGTTTCTCATTTAGTCGCTTGGCCCTTCGGAAAGTTCTGGTTGCTTCTTTTCGAGCTTCACGAAACACATCGAAATCTTCAGATCTTCGGGTCGAGTTCCACTTTACCAGGCATTTGTTCTTTGGGTCAGCACTTCATCACAGACCTCATTCCACTATCTATGCTTTCTCTTCTTAGCTGTCAGGATTGCAGTATTAGCTGCTTATTGGGTCTTGGAGGCGATGTCCATCCATTTATGAGATTCAAATGTCAGTTGTTGGTGGTATTGTTCTAAGAAATTTCGATTGATTTTTAACTTTCCAAGGTCATATTTATAAATTCGGTTTCCTGGTTTCACGGCCTTATTGAGAGGAATGAAATTTATTTTGATCTCTGGGAGGTAATTATCTGAATCAGACTGGGCACCTCTCTGCATTTTAACGTTCATTATTTCCTTAATCGCTCTCCTGGATATTGCTACATGATCAATTTGTTTTTATCCACACACATTGCCTGGTGATCACCAAGTTTTTTGTTTGCTTGGCTTGTGTTTGTGGAATGTTGACATTATCTGAAGATTGAAGGTACGACACAGATTGACGAGTCTTATACCATTTCTATTAGTCATTTTGTAAACAGGATAGTTTCCAATTGTTGATCTGAATCGTGCTTCTATCCCAGCTGAGCGTTAAAGTCACCTAATAACTTGATGTTCTTAGATGGTATTTTCTCCAACTGTTCTTCAAGAAAGTCCCAAAACTGTTCGACTTTCTCAGGATTATATCTGTTGTCCTTATTGATCGGTGCACGCACATTGATCAGTGTCTATCCTTTGTTACCGCAGCTGAGAGTTAGAATGGAAAGTCTCTCGGAGGGGCTGAAGAAGTCCACGATTGAACTGACAACCTTCTTATGGACAACAAAACCTGTTCCAAGTAAAGGCGTGTTCCTACCTATTTTCATAGCTATTTTGCTTTTATAAATCCTATACCTCTCAATGTCGATTATGTCTTCATCTAGGTATCTTGTTTCTTGGGTGGCTAAGATGGTTATTTTGTGTTTGTCCATCATCTTTCTCAATTGTTTGTGTTTTCGTACTTTCAGTAGTGAATTGACATTCAGCGTCCCAAAGTAATATTTCTGTTTCGTCTTGAATTTTGTATGTGTAGTAATGTCCTCAAAGCATCTTGGTTCAGGCTCACCAGAATCCACAGGCTGACTGCACTCCTAGGAGAGGTAGATCCCCTCAACGAAGTACCACACAAAATCACGCTTTCATGCTGTTCCCACACATACATCTTGAAACCCTATCTGGCATAGAATCCATGATCACATTCGTGCAGACACGTCACTGAAATAGGCAATACCACTAAAGCACATAAACATGTGTTGTCCTAATGTTTTTTTCTGGACAGGGTTGGGTTAGAGCCTCATTTCCCCTCTATTTTGGACACCCCTCTATAACCGAAGCTGGTTAGCTCTGAGGGTCGTATCAAGTCTGGCCTGTTAAATGTGCTAAATTACCTGACAAGAGTACCTGATAAGGGTTCAGTCGTCATGAACGCAATACCCAATGGGCTTAGAGAAATAGCTTTTGAGGGTGCGTTTTCCCTGTAACTGCATTTTCCTCATTCAACCTGATATTCGAATAAGAAGAAAGTGAGAGAAGTCATGTGGTTGCTGGGTAAGAGGTGCGAGAGTTAAGCATTGCTGCCACGCATGTACCTATCTCAAGTCTCTTGGCCTGACAAACACCTGTTCCCTCCGTGGTGACTCTTGCGAATTGAGGTGTTGCGTTCAAGTATTAAAGTGGTAGTACAATTGTGCCTTAGTTACACATTTATTATAATTATAAGTACTGCATAATGCACAGCTCAGAATGTACCTACAGCACTACTGTACTGATATGTGAAGAACAAGGCAGACCCCTTTATCTTGCGAACCCCTCTAAGTTAAATTGATAGTTTGAGAACCAAAGTAATCAGACGTATAAGAGTAATTACTGTACATTTAAAAATAATGTCTTTATATATGTCGGTGTTTATTTATACTGTACAATTAACAAGCTTTGAATATATCGTTGGTATGAGCTGGTATCTGGAATTGGGAATAGAGCGTCCGGAAACAGGTGCAAGTCTGTCCATCATTCAAATTTCGCGCACATATGCCGTGACTTACATATTACCACCCACACATTGCCTGGTTAAACCTTTCACCTTCATTACTACAGATTCTTTTACTCTCAGATTGTACATTTTCTCAGTTTAAGTGGAACGAGAAATCATAATAAATATGCAGTCAGCGAAAAGTATAGGAGGTGCGTCTTACCGTGTTTCATTTGATACTGTCTAGCTCAAAAACCGCGAGTCCTGAGATTCACTACAGTTTCAGTCTACTGCAAGATGATGCTGCCATCTTGTTAACTGTTTCGAGAACACATCTGACGCTTATTTCAAATGTAAACCACATAGACGTTACGAGTGTCCAGAAATAGGAGCTGTCCAGGTATTGGCCCCCGTACCCTACAGTTATTGTACATTGCGCTGTAATTTGAGCAATAATTCATTCTTTGAACCTTTGGTAGCTTTGGACTCTGGATCGCGGGTTCCATCCGACAGAGCAAGTTGAATTTTTTAAGAGTGCAAATTAGTCTGTTCAGCATCCCATGTCGCACGTCGTTGGCATGTGAAATATCTCTGATCACATATTTTGGTATTTACCCGACAAAATTTATTAAAACGCAGTCATAGATCGCCCAGCATATACTCGATTTCTTAGTCATCTGGTAAAGTAAAACTGAGCGCTGAAAACGAAACACGAACAGCTAAATGGCGTCAGATTGAAATGCATGCACCCATTAGCTTATGTCTATGTCATATAATTATATTATTATTATTATTATTATTATTATTATTATTATTATTAGAGGAGATCGATTTGGCTAAATTTGACGAGAAGAAGAGATAGAATAATAGGACACATCTTAAGACACCCAGGACTTGTTCAGTTGGTTTTTGAAGGAAGTGTAGGTGGTAAGAACGGTAGGGGTAGACCAAGGTATGAATATGACAAACAGATTAGAGCAGATGTAGGATGCAATAGTTACGTAGAAATTAAAAGGTTAGCGCAGGATAGGGTGGCATGGAGGGCTGCATCAAACCAGTCTATGGACTGATGACTCAAACACATTATTATTATTATTATTATTATTATTATTATTATTATTATTATTATTATTATTATTATTATTATTATTATTATTATTATTATTATTATTATTTGACCAGTTTATGCATTCGTTAGTGAAATCCTAGAAGCAATCTAAAATCCAATTTCTGCGACCTAAGGTGCATTATCTATGAGAAGTGCAAATTAACTTGCATCCAAACCATAATAACTGCATATTGAAATGGAATCTAGTAATTAGGACGATTCCTCAGCAGATCATATCAAGTCGTGTGATTTGTGATATTGAAGGCTAAGGGGGGGAGCTTAGGGAACGCATGATGACATTTGACATGGGCAGGACTGCCAACACGATTTATTAATGCCCTAATTTGGTGATGTAGTATCACACCAGCTGGTAACACTCACAGAAACACCCGATTGCACTCTCTGATATGCTGTGCGTCGCGTGACACTTGTGGCCACAATTAATGCTACGGCTGAGATACGGGATCTACACTGCTGGGCGGTCCTAAAATGTTATTTTACGACAAATGGTAGAACATGTACGGTCTAACGTTATAGAGGTGGAAGTGCATTAGTGAGTAATATAGTTTACAAAAACATGGTGCTGTGAAATGTTTATTACAAGTTTATTATACTTCGTCCCTATTAGCTCAATGCAACAACAGCAACCTAGTGTTACAAGTTCTCGTGTTTTATGCCGCACGTTGTGTCAGTGATTAAAAATATTAGACAATAATAATACCGTTTGTTTAACGGATTTTCAGTTTATCCTCCCTGGAATACTGAAATTTTGGTTTTTAAATGGGTTACAATAACTCATATCTTAAATTCTCCCGTTGTGTAGAACAATAATTTTTATGCAATCTGACGTCCATAGAAGAAACGTAACGGACCGCATCGCATTCAATTACATAACTCTTAACTGCTTTATTATCTATTTTTAAAACCACCGATATTCATTTATTTGACAGTTTTCTTTCTTTATTTTAAATAGCAAAAGTCATCTCCAGACAGGCCATAAAAGTCCTTGGAGGAGATGGAAGGCAAAAACGTCCAGCATCCGTAACCATGATACTTGTTAAGGTAGAATGTTTAGTTCTATTCCCGACCGCATTTGGCCCCATGAATTAACGTGGTACTCATTTTTCGACGTAGGCTGAATGAACCTCAGGAATATGTGCACCTCCGGAAATGGAAATCTAGTTTCTTAAATTTTTCGACTTCCTGACGGGGAATAGAACTCACGTCCTTCCTTCACAGGACAGAGTAGGTACCTGCCGTCTTGGCCAGGCAACCCCTCTGTTATTAAATATTTATTGAAAATCGTTATTGCAAGTTTTATGTTTATCACCCCACCAAAAACAGTACAGAAACACTACAGATCTTCTAAATTCATAAGAAAATCATGGTGCTACAGTCATGACAGGGTTTTGGCCTACCAACTAACCGCTGCTCAGCCCTAGAACCTGTGCCTCTATGGGTGGGGGACGCAAACGAAGAATACACCCACGGTTTCCCCTGCCTGTCGTGAGTGGCGATTGAAATGCGCGATCAAGACATGATGAATCTAGAGCCATTAGACTACTTGTGGTTAGTACCCTTATGTGAGGAACACCATGGGTCTGGGCATTACCTCTGGTTAGTACCATCGTGTGTATCCCACTGACGCGGGGGGTGAGGGAGGGTGGGTACTCGGCTGCGCGAGCTGACGTCAATGCGAGAAAAGGCGCCGTACACTGCGTTGGAATGTGTCGATTCCCCTGTGTTCAGAATGGGTCTGCGTTACTTATGAGTAGTACCACTATATGAAGAACACCACGAGTCTACGTTGCCTCTGATTAGTATCATTATGTGAGGAACACCACGGGGTTTGGCTGTTGCCCATGATTAGTACCACTATGTGAAGAACACCACGGGTCTACTTTGCCTCTGATTAGTACCACTATATGAGAAACGCCACGGGTTTGGCTGTTGCCCATGATTAGTACCACTATGTGAGGAACACCAAGGGTCAGTGTTGCCTAAGAGTAGTACCATTATGTGAGGAACACCATGGATCTGTGCTGCCTGTGGCTGGTACCACCATTATGTGTGATACGCCGTGCGATTGCATTGCCTATGATCAGTACCACCAGATGAGCGGCACCAAGCGTATACGTGGCCTGTGATTAGTTCCACTATGGGAGGAACACCATGAGTCTACGTTACCTGTGATTAGTACCACTGTAGTAGGAACACCATGGTTCCGCTTTACCAGTGATTAGTGACCTGGATTTTGGACCCCGATGACCTCGCTGTTAAGCCCCGCCAAAAAACAACAACAATCATCATCATCATCACCATAAACATTTTCTCGGCCTTTATTCTAGGATTTCTAGACCGGGCCAGATACCTCACTGTCAATTAGCTCCTCAGTTGTTCCCAAGTAGGCTGAGTGGACCATGAGCCAACCCTCAAATCCTGACTTGGCCGGGAATCGAGCCCGCGGTATCCGGGTAAGAAGCGAGGTGGGTATCCCTAGACCGCGGGGCTTGATATGAATTCATATGGATACAGAAATGATTACCAAGGCTGTCCTAATATCGCACTATGATCTAGATCTCGAAAAGCTCGCTAAATATTGTTTCGTATACATAGTGAGCACATAATTATGCCCTGAAAATTTTCCGTTTACATTTTATGTGCGAAGTATTTATTGATAAGGAGACAGTTCTGTGCTGCAATATTTTCACAACTTTGTACATCATCAAGGATTTGGGTTGGTTGAAACCACCTACCTTTAACTACTGTACCTTATGATTATGAAGCTCCATATCATACAAGAAATCTTCGGCGTATGCAAGCTTAATTTTATTTATTTATTTATTTATTTATTTATTTATTTATTTATTTATTTATTTTGAAGCTTGTGTTACTGCAAAACCAATTTTCTATGCAGAATCCTGCATCACATTTGTTTAAACTACTGGGAATATTTTCACAAACTTCTGAGTTAGAGAGAAGTTTAATAATTTATTGGTTGCATTCGCGAGATGGTGGGTTCAAACCCCACCGTCGGCAGCCCCGACGGTGGTTTTCCGTGGTTTGCCATTATCACACCAAGCATTAAGGCCATTGCCGCTACTTTCCCAATCTTACCTCTTTCCCATCCTTGCGCCACCGAAAACATTTTGTGTATTACTGCGACGTTAAGCCACCAGGAAAAAAAGGAGGTCATTGAATTTTTCTTTTAGCGTATGGCTTTTAGTGCGGGGCTGGCCAAGGACGGGATCCGCTCGCCAGTACTGTAGCGGCTTCCCAATTAGGGTGAGCTACGAGTACATGTACTGTTGTATGAGAGTGTAGGTGAAATTGTGCCGGTTAACAATGGGAAGAAAGGCTCCAGGAAGATACCAGGGATTTGCCTGAAGTTGAAATGCGAAACCACGTACAATCATTTCGAGGATGGCCGACGCGGGATTCAAACCTACCTGACCGAGCTCGATAGCTGCAGTCGCTTAAGAGCGGCCAGTATCCAGTATTCGGGAGATAGTAGCTTCGAACTCCACTGTCGGCAGCCCTGAAAATGGTTTTCCGTGGTTTCCCATTTTCACACCAGGTAAATGCTGGGGCTGTACCTTAATTAAGGCCACGGCCGCTTCCTTCCCACTCCTAGCCCTTCCCTGTCCCATCGTCTCCATAAGACCTATCTGTGTTCTTGCGACGTAAAGCAACTAGCAAAAAAAAATTAAGGTACAGCCCCAGCATTTGCCTGGTGTGAAATGGGATACCACGGAAAACCATTTTCAGGGCTGCCGACAGTGGGGTTCGAAGCTACTATCTCCCGAATACTGGATACTGGCCGCACTTAAGCGACTGCAGCTATCGAGCTCGGTGTACCTTAATTAAGGCCACGGCTGCTTCCTTCCCACTCCTAGCCCTTTCCCGCCCCATCGTCGCCATAAGACCTATCTGTGTCGGTGCGACGTAAAGCAACTAGCAAATAAATTTTTTTGGGGGGGGGGCAATTTATGTGCGAAAATCTGCAAGATCGTTGAGCACTCAGAAGGTTGAATCTTCTGATACGAGTATCTTTAAATCCCAAATATCGAACTACGCTACAGAACTCTGAAGGGGAGGTGGTACACCCTATCTTGGCAATGTTAAATTGTCCATATTTGTAAGTATTTTCCTACAAAACTATGAAGCTTAAAATGATGAAATTCGGCATGGCTCAAAAGGAATGTTTACTGCATATACTGACAATTTTGTAACTTCATCTAACCTCACACATAGCAGAAACATAATTTTTACTTTACTGCTAAAAATAATTGCTTTATGTGAAGTGTTATACTCAATAACTTTGTAACTACTTGAGTTAGAGGCATAAAATAATGTCAGTATGTTCATCAAACACAGTAAAACAGCTGGTAAAAATTTCATCTAACTGGCTTAAATATATACTGAGAAAACTACCTGAATATCTTTAAAAATTATACCTTCGGAAAAATTGAATTAAAGTTACACACTGCCTAGTGCATCCCTGGTCCATATTCTGGATCATCTGGATCATCACAGTCATCTTTCCTTGCTCTCTTCCTGTTCCTGCTCATTACCCTGTTCCTCTTGATCACCATATCAGCCTGTAGGTCAGCCTTTCTCACTCGCTCTGCATAAATTTCACTACAAATTTGTCGCATGTTTCTGCCAGGATTAATTCCTAAATTTTCCAGCACTATCATTCGACCCACACAGCCCTTATTATAGGTCAGCACTGCATCATACAATCCCATACATAAGGTATTATAGCCAACAAACACTGTTTTGTGTACACGGTTCCAGACTACACTATTGAACGATTCATTTACATTTTGTGTATTGCCATGTAAACATTTACGAAGGAGGTCAGGAGCAGCTAGATTTCTGAACACTGGTTTGATGACTTTTATAACTTCATCTGGAAGGCAATGCTTATGCTGATAAGGTTCGTTAGTAACAAGGGACCTATTGTACTTACACCAGCTTGATTCCCCTTTCGGACAAAGAAAATGTTGTGGATTCTCATCTGTCGAACATTTGTGTAAAAATATTGCCCAGACTGCCTGCCTCATTTTATCCACACTATCTGTATTTCCCCTTATAGCCATGCCAAAATATGTCTGTATATTGTCTATTTCCTTAGCAGTTAGCCTACCATTCCCAGATATGAACTTTCCATCATCTAGTTTCTTGCCTTTATAATCCTTCACTAACCTACGGAGCTGACATCCCATTCTTTTTTGGACATGTGCTATGCATTCCAACTTCTCAACTTGAACATCACCATAAGGTTTACTGTCTACAACCTTTTTAAAACCTTTGCTATCCCCATCACCCAAATAATTTGTATATCTAACACCATACAGCTTCAGTGAACGATTGAAAATTTCAACTGCACCAGCTGCTTCCGTCCCTCCACTAACACCTATATAGTTTACTTTACATTCACCACTGTATACATTCACCACTGTCTTTATGTTGTTGTAATGAATGTTTACACTTCTTCACATTTTCACATTTCTGGAAGTATTTTGTCAGAGGTACAATATCTAATACCTTCCCAGTGTCCACGCTTGTTGCAGAAACTATACCATTTGCACTTGTATGCCCACGTTTCCGCCAGGAACCGTCTAATGCAACTGTCAAATCTGTTGAGCCTTCATTCTCTAACACAGCTTCCTTTACTGCCTTTTGCATAGAGTTTTCAGCACACACTTTTATAGTTTTGCTCAAAATATCATTGAATTTGCTGAACTTTGTTGGTGGTTTGGGTAAGTTCATCACTGCACACAAAGTCTTTCCAGCTTCTAGCCCTTTTCCAATTGATCGCATGCCATACACATATCTAATGTTGGTCTTATACCCATGTGGTGTCAAATTAGAGGAGAAAAATTCATGTTTACTTTTACAGCTTATGCATTTTAGAACTAATTTAGCAGCTAAACCTTTTCTACTAGAAATGTCCTCACATAATTTTATGGAATGCTCTTCATTACAGTTTTTACATTTCACATAAAAATTCAAAGCATTGGAAAGTAGTTCAAGATCAATTATATGATTTCCATGGCATACCTGTTCATTGTTCCAGTCACTGTCAGTTTCATTAAAAAGTTCACTGTCACATTTGTTATTTACACTGGGGTCACTGAAAAGCTTTCTCCTTGATTTACTGCTCACTGGTGTTGACTTTATTTCACTACAAAGAGGAGGGTCCTCCAATAACCTCACACTCATATTACTACATTCAGCAGAACTATTATCCGCAGACAGCGTAATATTACTGCTAATATTCGCTTTAGATTTCCTTCCAGGGCCTCCACGGCGCTTCTTGAACAATCTACTTGAGCTAGGCATCCTACAAAATTACTTCTTTACTTTGTGTTTACTTTCCACAACAGGACGTGTTCAAAACAACAGCAATGATACAACACAAAAAACAAGCGTCACCCGCCAAGCCGCAACACTTGTACCTACCCTAAAACGAGAGTACATGCCGCGAAATTCAATTTTTTTTAATGCGGCAAAAATATATATGTTATACAAAAAGTGGGCGTGTCCACAGCTGTCAGAGTGACATTTAAATGGCATTTGAGACGTTACGGGATGACTTGTACAAAATAAACAAGCAGTATATTATAAAACTAGCAAGATACCCGTGCTTCGCTACGGTATTATACTGAAATTTATAATTGAATGTTGTTTTAGATATATAATCAGCCGAAATTCGCGATCTGAATCGTTTTCTGCGAGAATCCGCCAAAATTCGCGATCTGACTCGTTTTCTAATAGATTATGGCAAGTTTCCTCCCATTTTTCAATCTTTATTTCCAGCAATCGATTTCGTACTTCCCAGGCTAGGTCCAGGTATTCCACCCTGTCAGTTGGGTCCCTAAATCTTTGCCATCTTTTCTTATAAGCATTTTTAATATGGAACAAATCCTTCAGGAGATCCGGCGTGGTGTCATCTTGGGTGCCTTGGCGGTACTGAACCCGCGGCCAGACTGCATTCTTAGTCATTACCCGTCCAGGACCCGTTTCCACCGCGGTCCGCACATTTGACGACGGTCCAGAACATTATTATTATTATTATTATTATTATTATTATTATTATTATTATTATTATTATTATTATTATTATTATTATAGATGTTCTGGACCCCACAGCAAGATGCAAGACCGCTACTTGGCGGTAAATTACATCTGCTGCCATTGTTATTGTTGAGAATGTGACCAGCACCAATGTCGCGCGTAGGCAAGTGTGCGGGATTTCTGGCGATACGAATGACATACTTCCGTGCATTATTGACCTTATTATAGAGGTGAACAATTGGACGGTCAATCTCATTCCTATCGTTTATTTCAAATGTGTTTAAATTTTTATTCATATGCCAGGAGAATTTACTGTAATATAAGAACGTTCTCCGAAGGAAAAGTTGGCTGTTGAAAACGAACCCAGGAAAGATTAAAAAGATCGGTTTATGATCAGAATAAGTACATCGAAAATATACAGCCTGTTTCCAGTCATTCGACGGGGTCAGGAATGGAATGAATAAAGCCCCATCTAGCGGCGACAGTAGGAATTGTGCCGGCTGCCGAAGCACTCCTCTGGGGCAATGATCGATAAATGACAAATGAAATGAAATATTGGACAGTGTTGCTGGAATGAATGATGACAGGGAAAAGCGAAGTATCCGGAGAAAAAGAAGTCCCGCCTCCGTTTTGTTCAGCACGAATGAACATGGAGTGACCGGGATTTGAACCACGGAACCCAGCTGTGAGAGGCCGGCGCGCTGCCGCCTGAGCAACGGAGGCTCCTTATAAGTACATTATGAACAGCAAAATCAATTGGTCTCACCTCCTTTTACACCCCACCGCCGTTAAGTTTATTTACCCCCCACCAAAAAAAAATTAAAAAGAAGGTGTGTTTCTTTATGTTTAAAGGAGATTCCAAACCCCAATGTTCACGTCTATTACCTTGAGTTTTGAGATATAAGTATCCCCATAAAAATAATTCGCTTTTTTTACTTCCTTTCACACTTCTCCTCCTCCCCCCCCCCTTAAGTGAATTTTCCGGCAAAAAAATACTTGTTTCTTTAATAGTAAAGGATCTTCTAAATAGCAATTATCACGACTCTAACTTCTTCAGTTTTTGATTTATGTGTCCTCATGAAAGGAATTCAACTCCTTTCCACTCCCGCCCCCAAGATGGTTTCCCCCACAAAACGCGTATTTCTTTGTTTTTAAAGGAGATCAAAATACCAATTTTCACGTCCGTAACAACTTTAGTTTTTATTAGATGTATATATTCTCATACAATTAAGTCAATTAATTTTAGAATTCTTCCCCCCCCCCCTTTTCATTGGATTTTCCGAGAATACGCGTTTCTTTATTTTTAAAGGAGATCCCATATACAAATTTTTAGTTCTGTAATATATTCAGTTTCTGAGATATATGTATCCTCATTAAAGGCATTCAACCCACTATTCACCCTTTTACCCCTCCTATTGGGATTTACAGAAAACGAAAAAAATACTTATTCCTTTACTTTTAAAGGAGATTCTAAATACCAATTTTTACATCTGTAAATGTAAAAGTTTTGAGATATAGATGCACTGTTTTTAAAAATTCACCCCCCTTTTCACCCTCCCATTAATTGGATTTTTCAAAAACAAAAAATACGTGTTTCTTTATTTTTAAAAGAGATGAAAAGTACCAATTTTCAGGTCTGTAATATCTTTAGTTTCTGAGACATAGGTACCGGTATTCTGATTAAAGGCATTCAACCCCCTTTTTTACCGTTTTTTACCCCTCCTATTGGGATTTTCTGAAAACAAAAAAATACGTATTTCCTTATTTTTAAAGGAGATTCTAAATACCAATTTTTACATCTGTAAACTTTCAAAGTTTTGAGATATAGATACACTCATTTTAAAATTCCAACCCCCTTTTCACCCCCTTAGCGAAGGAATATCCAAAAATCCTTTCTTAGCGAGCACCTACATCTTAATATGAATCTATGCCCAAAATTTCATTTCTTTATGTCCAGTAGTTTTGGCTCGGCGATGATGAATCAGTCAGTCAGTCAGTCAGGACAAGTTATTTTATATATATAGATAAGGTCTAAACTATAAAAAATGAAAAACGAAAAAGTGTTTTTTGGACATTGAAAGGTGTACCACCTCCCCTTCAAGGAAGGAGATCAGTCGTGAAGAATATAAAACTAAATGTGTGGTGCTTTTCTAATAGAAACTAATAGGCCTAAGTAAAAATTCTACCTGAGTTATTTTTGTATGAAAACCGTATTTTTTTGCAGTCCGCCTCGGTGGGGTAGTGGTTAGTGTGATTAGCTGCCACCCCCGGAGGCCCGGGTTCGATTCCCGGCTCTGACACGAAATTTGAAAAGTAGTACGAAGGCTGGAACTGGGTCCCCTCAGCCTCGGGAGGTCAACTGAGTAGAGGTGGGTTCGATTCCCACCTCAGCCATCCTGGAACTGGTTCTCCTCCAGGCAAATCCCGGGGTGGTACCTAACTTAAGGCCACGGCCGCTTCCTTCCCTCTTCTTTGTCTATTTCTTCCAATCTTCCCATCCCCCACCAATGTCCCTGTTCAGCATAGCAGGTGAGGCCGCCTGGGCGATGTACTGGTCATCCTCCCCAGTTGTATCCCCGACCTAGAGTCTGAAGCTCCAGGACACTGCCCATGAGGCAGTAGAGGTGGGATCCCTCGCTGAGTCCGAGGAGGGTAAGCAGATTAAGAAAGAACAAAATTGTTCAGCAGCCATAACGATGAAATGAATTATAACTGGATACGAATCATTTTAAGGAAGCAACTGCCTGTACGTTATAAATCCCTGGCTTTTTGTTTGCTTCTTTTGTGTTGGTACAAGTTACTCCGGCGCAGGTGCTTTCGACGCACTTCTCTGTGCGTTTTAATTAACACAGACCTTCATATTAACAAAAGTTAAATTGGATATTTCACTTAAAATATCGTGTTGATCTTTTAGTATTAAGTACAGGAGATTGGAAAATGGTAGAACCGTTGTTCATAATGAACTGATAACATCAAGGTTAAAAGTTTGTCTTTTAGACGTCCAGTCAGTGAGCGGCTCTTAAGAAACTTCCCTTTTCAAATGAATACTGATAATTGTAATTGTAGTCTTTGCATTACATTAATGTTGAAGTAACACTGCTTTCTCTTCGTAATTTATCCTTCCTGCCCTTTTACCAGTTACCTGGGGGCACGTTGCACGGATTTAGCTTACTTTTATGACTAGATGCCTTTCATTAGGCCAACGCTGTATTGCGTGTTTCTGTGGTGGTGTGATGTGTTGTGTGTAGACGAAGACTTGTACTATGGCAAACAAAAATACCAAATCTCTGAACCAGATGAATTAACCATATACAATTTAAAACTCCGACCCGGCTGACAATCGAACCCTGGGCCCTCTGAAACGAAGGCCAGTACTCTGGCCATTGATTCAAGGAGCTGGAATCGAATAATGCTGTTTAAGGATGTAACTTACAAACTATAACTTACAAAATGTGATAGCTTTGCTTTCTCTGCAGATTATCATGAGCCCTTCTAAAACCTACAATCAAAGGTAACACTCGTTTCTATCCAGTAAACCTTAATATAAATTACGAAGTACAAAGCGTAGCCTCCGTGGCTCAGGCGGAAGCACACCGGCCTCTCACTGCTGGATACTGTGGTTCAAATCCCGGTCACTCCATGTGAGATTTGTGCTGGACAAAGCGGAGGCGGGACAGGTTTTTCTCCCGGTACTTCGGTTGTCCCTGTCATTTTTCATTCCAGAAAATCTCTCTACTATCATTTCATTTCATTTCATCTGTCAGTCATTAATCACTGCCTCAGAGGAGTGCGACAGGCCTCGACAGCCGGCATAATTCCTATCCTCGCCGCCAGTTGGGAGCTTCATTCATCCCATCCCTGACCCGGTCATTGACTGGAAAACAGGTTGTGGGTTTTCATTTTAATATATAAAGCGTATGTTATATTAATAGACTACGTCCAATAGAGAGGAAATATGATAGTAACAGTGAGTTAGGATGTAAGATAGGTGTTTTGACTAATACAATTGGATGTTAATGATAGACTATTATTTGACCCTAACCCCATGGCACTACAGCGATGAAGGGTCTTGGCCTACCAAGTGACCGATGCTCATCCCGAAGGCCTGCTGATTTCGAGGTGTCGTGTGGTCACCACGATGAATCCTCTCGGCCGTTATACTTGGCTTTCTAGACAGGGGCCGCTTTCTCACCTTCAGATAGCTCCAAAATTATAATCACGTAGGCTAAGTGGACCTCGAAGCAGCCCTCAGATCCAGGTTAAAATCCCTGACCTGGCAGGGAATCGAACTCGAGGCTTCCGGGTAAGAGGCAGACACGCTATGCCTACACCACGGGCCCTGCAACAGACCATTGGAGTAGGAAAAGTAATTTTAACTGCATGCTATTGTTAATGAGTGCATTTTAAATATTTTTCTAAGAGAAGATAGCAATTTATTGTTTTGGGGGTAGGCTTCAATTTCATAACATATTATTTGTAAGCAAACTAAATTAAATTCTATTTTATCTTACGAGAAAATCTACTGCGTTCCAGAGACCCAATACCTTCTTGGCTTTACGTTAGGATTCGCATACATACCAATCCTTTGTGAACGACACTATATAATATTGTTGTTTGGAGGTCTGGAACAGTTTTGTATATCAGTTCCATTTAGAGGCGAGTATTCAGGCAGTGTGATTATTGCAAATCTGTATCACGGTATGTAAATCTGTTCATTATAACATGATGTTGGGATTTCAGTAAAATACTAGCAAATTACTGAAGAGTGAATGTAGGTAGAGATGACTACCTCAAGGATACCTGTAGTAAGCGCTAGAATTCGAACTAAATAAGGATCCTCGAGATTTAGTCCTTCAAACTTACTATAGACTAGCATATGCACCCGTTATTCGCACGGGAATTGGTAATTGATTTCATGATTCCTTCATTAATTTATGCGAAATTACACGCCTGTATTCAAACGTCTAATACGGCGTGTTACACTGATATTCTTCTACGAAAGCGCATGGCAGAAACGTGAAGAACGATGAAGCTGAAAAAGGTGGGGACAGAATGAGGCAGATCACAGAGTTCTGCGTTATTCTTTCTACTTCTCGGTTACTTACTGGTATTCATCTGTAACTGGGTGTGGCACTGTGGCTAAAGACTCATGAAACAATCGTTGACGATAACCTCTCTCATTACCTGTTCTATCGGAACCTTTAGTTGAAGGTTTAATCCTCCTTGAAATGACTTGAACAAGCAATAGCTGCAGTCGCTAATCTGCGGCCAGTATTCGGGGGATAGTGGGTTCGAACCCCACTGTCAGCAGCCCTGAAGATGTTTTTCCGTGGTTTCCGCTTTTCGTACGAGAAAAATGCTGGGGCTGTACCTTAATTAAGGCCACGGCTGCTTCCTTCCCACTCCTAGACTTTTCTTGCCCCATCGTCGCCGTAAGACTTATCTGTGTCGGTGCGACGTAAAGCAACTTGCAAAAAGAAAAAAAATGACTTGATAGCCTGTTTCAGTTTCGTATAAACCCCCAGTCAGTTCGGGGATTTAGAAACAATATTGGACCCAAATCATACCGAAGGACAGGTGGATCCCAAATATAAAGTTTGGTAGAAGTATATCCAGTAGTTTTCAAGTTATAAGAACTCAGACAATTAAAAAAATAAAAAACAGACAAAGTTACACAAAAGTTAAAATATGTAGATGGTCATTATTACACCTGAAACGGATAACTGATAGAAAATTTCGCCAAAGTAGTCAATGTATAGACACACGGTCGTTACGATTTTATTTAACTTATATAGATAAGACGGGCTACCGCTTCAGCAAATCTATGAATGATTGATTATTTAGGTGCATTTCAATGCCAAAAGTCGTTTGCGCACTTCGTTTCTTGTGAAATAAGAAGAGTACAATATAATCAATTGTCACTTGCAGAAAAATAAAGGACAGTAATGTTTTGATATACTCTGTAGAAGCTTGATGGCTGCCATTCTGTGTACAAAGATAATATAGCACAGTTACGCTCGACCACGTAGTCTGGCCTGTTCTCCATAACACCAAGGTGGTCTTGTCGACGGATTTTGCATTGTTCAAACTTTAACAAAATAAAATTGATTGCCTGTATGCTGTTAATGGAATTACTTAATGTATTTGTTCAACTAAGCCATCAAAATATGAATTATATACGTTAATTGACAGGACATACTGAACCTCAAAAATCGGTGGTCCCAGTGCTATAAGTACGACACAGTTTCAATGGAAAGCCGGTCCGTAGTAAAGCAAAGCAAAGTCATCTCCGAACTGGCCATGAAGGCCGTTGGAGGGGTGGAAGGTAAGGGCTCCCACCATTGTTAACCTCGGCACGTGATGGGGTAGAGTGGTTAGCTCTGTGCCCGGCCGCCTTTGCCCCCAGGAATTAACCTGGTACTCATTTCTGGTGTAGGCTGAGTGAATCTCAGGGCCATATGCACCTCCGGAATTAGAAATCTCATTTCTTAAATTTTTCGACTTCCTGACGGCGATTCGAACCCACGTCGTTCCGGGTGAACCGAGCACGCCTTTGTCTCGGCCAGGCAGCTCCTGGTCCGTAGTAAAGGACGGGAAAATAATTTTTTCAATAGCTGCAAAATTTCCATTTATCTATGAGTCATAATATACCAGCACAATAAGTATTCATTATTCATTCATTGATAGCTGTACTCTCTGAAACAACAAGGTGGTGTTTCAGATGTTTCAGATATTCATTTTCTGGACGTCGCAGGTTACGAGTAACGAATAAATTAAATTACAATTCAAAGGCACTCTGCCATTTCTATGAGAACGTGGCCAGTGTACTGGACTTCGGTTCAGAGGGTCCCGGGTTCGATTCCCGGTTGGGTCTGGGATTTTAAGCTTCATTGGTTAATTCCAATGGCCCAGGGGCTGGGTGTTCGAGCTGTACCCAACATCCCTGCAACTCACACACCACACATAACACTATCATCCACCACATTAACACGCACTTACCTACACATGGCAGATGCCACCCACCCACATCGGGGTTCTGCCTTACAAGGGCTGCACTTGGCTAGAAATTGCCACACGAAATTATTATTATTATTATGATGAGAACATTCTCTTGTGGCGTACTGCTGTTCATTCCAAACAAGCTTTTTAAATAATTGATTTATTGTTCTGTATTAATCCATGTAACCCCGTCTGAGTATCGATCTACGCAATCATCTTCGAAGTACTACATAAATTTTAATCTTTTGACGTTACACTCAAATACCTAGTTCATTTTCTCGATTTGTCGTGACACCAGGAATTCACCACATGCGGCTAAAATCCCCAGCCCCGACGGTAACGGAATTGGCGGCCCTTAGCACCGGATCGTATACGCTGATCATTCAAACAACTAATTAACTTATCCATATGGTGAAATAAAACCTAATTTGAAAGGTTGCACACTTGTTTAAGAAGTCTATACACTTGTGACTTCTGAAATTGTAGCTCTCGAAACTACCTGATTTAATCCTAGAATTTCAAAATATCTTGAATAATTGGGACTGATGACCTCAGTATCGATATGTGAAGTCATCAGTACGACGACACCTGTGCTTAGACGCCTTACTGGTTATTATATTTACTCTGCAAAGTTTACGAACCTCGATCTTGCAGATGTCATCATAATTAAAATTAAAATATTACAAAAAAATTAGTGACAACCGTCATTCTCACTACCACATTGTCAAAGTTTACAGAAATATGTACGGGAACTGCCTCGAACATTAGCAACTGTTGCTCTAGTAATGTAAAGATTCTTTACCTCTTGACAACGAACACAACACAACACAACACAACACAACACAAAAAAAGGAAACCGGTACTTCACAGTCACCCAAAAACCTGTTTTTGTCTTTGGATGATGACCTATGCATGCTGTAAATGGTAATGACTTTCTTGCCTCAAACGTAGTTCATTTCCTACCATTACACTAAATAATATTATTCATGAGTACTAACGGCACCAATAAAAATAAATTCGTAATGATAACATTGATTTTACGTCTCACAAACTACTCTCAAACACTTGGGTTCAGAAAGCAGCGGACTACTGACTAATTCATCCCAGCAAATAAATAAATAAATAAATAAATAAATCAATAAATAAATAAATAAATAAATAAATAAATAAATAAATAAATAAATAAATAAATAAATAAATAAATACAAGCAAGCAATCAAGTAAGCTTGCTTATGGTTTTGAAAGTTTTATCCTTTTTACTTAATCTTTATCTTAAACCTCGTGGACATTTCTCTTGTCACTACCGTAGCCACGAAGGAAGATTTGTATTTCAACACGAAATGTTTGTACTTGTAAGGAATGCACTGGTGAAATACTTCCCCTCTTGACTTTTGTTCCTCTTTGCTGTACTTAATGTATAATAATCCTAAAATATCACGCTGTGTGAGTGTGTGTAGTACTACCAGGTATGTTAGATCCCTAGCACCGATATCCAAATGAATGTTCATACAGATAATGAACATAAAATTTGTACATAAAAATATAACTCACAAAGAAGAAAGTTCTTGAGTGTTACGTTATGAATGCTAAGTGTCGTGACCCAGTTCGATACCTACAGAACTCTGCTGCTTGTGGATAGAAAGAGATTTGGTATTCAGAAAATAAACTTCCGTTGTGTATAGAGACTAGGCTTAAATCTTCAGTTCGACAAAGAAAGTTGTAATAACTTAGCTCGTCTTTAAGAAACTTGTTTTGAATTTCAAGTGGGGTTAGTATTACCGCACTGCACCTTCGCAAAAGATCCAATCCTTCCTCACTTCCCGGAGGAGTGGAAATTGCTTTCGAAAAGATGAATATTCTACGGTAGCTACTGTCACTGTCTGTGCTGAAGGCGTCTGAATTGACAAGGAACAAGGATCATTTGTGGACATTTCCTTTGCTACTCATTTATTCAGAAGCCATAAACATGGATCTATTTCATGAACAGAAAATTTGACAGTGACTCTGTAACGATAATACATAATAATAATCGTATGGCCTCAGCTACCGTGTGCAGACATTTTTTAATTTGACGTCATCTGGCTGTCTGCTCATCAATTTCGACATTCCGTTTTACTCTAGGCCCACTAGATGGCAGACAGAGTCAACCGAAACTCTCTTGGGTGCCTATGGCTGAGACTTAATTAATTAATTCGGGTAAACACCAAATGTGTCACCAGAGATCTTTTACATGCCGACATCGTACGACATAGGCGGAAAAAAGTCCATTCGACACTCTATCAAATATCCGACTACCTCTGCCGGGTTTGAACCCGATATTTTGGGATCCGAAAGCCGACACTCTACCACTGATCCACGGAAGCAATCTCTGTAACGGTGAAAAAAAATATGAAGAAACTAACCTCCTTTCACTGAATTTTTACGTATGAAAACCTACAACCTGTTTTCCATTCATTGACGGGTCAGGGATGTAATGAATGAATCATATATAGGCTGTTAGTACGATGCGATCGCCACTCCCAAAGTGATATATTAATGACTG
This sequence comes from Anabrus simplex, assembly GCF_040414725.1. Classification (NCBI taxonomy): domain Eukaryota; kingdom Metazoa; phylum Arthropoda; class Insecta; order Orthoptera; family Tettigoniidae; genus Anabrus; species Anabrus simplex. Next base: position 192,511,626 of record NC_090267.1, on the reverse strand, counting down.
ATAGATGCTATGAAATGAGAATGGAGAGTGTTGCTGGAATTGAAGATGACAGGGAAAACCGGAGTACCCGGAGAAAAACCTGTCCCGCCTCCGCTTTGTCCAGCACAAATCTCGCATGGAGTGACCGGGATTTGAACCACGGTATTCAGCGGTGAGGGGCCGACGCTCTGCCGTCAGAGCCACGGAGGTTCCCAATTATTACATAAATGCACTTAATTGCATGCAAAACATTCCTTCGGAGAATCATTTGATTCTGTTCTGTTGTTCTGATGTGCGTATTTGTAATGAATTCTGGACTGTTTTAGGAAAGTGACTATTATCCTCAGAGATACTATTTCAGCACTTTTCTGGACGTGAAGTGATAAATTGGGGCTGGACAGTGGATGATTCGGGACATTCTTTTGTATGAATGATAGCTGAATTTTAAGGTACCTGCAGCTCTATGCCGCTGAGTATAGTGGTAGTAAAATATGCACGTAGAGGGTGATGTAAGAAAACGCGGTCAACCCTTGAAATTTTACAGAAAGGGGACCCATGTTCGAAAATTCAGGGTTTGCAGGCTGTGGAGCATCAAAATTTGTTTAGATTGTGTTTACCGAGCTGGTTAGCTGCAGTCGCTTATGTGCGGCCAGTATCCAGTATTCGGAAGATAGTGGGTTCGAATCCCACTGACGGCAGCCCTGAAGATGGTTTTCCATTTTCACACCAGGCAAATGCTGGGGCTGTACCTTAATTAAGGCCACGGACGCTTCCTTCCCATTCGTAGCCCTTCCCTGTCCCATCGTTGCCATAAGACCTATCTGTGTCGGTGCGACGTAAAGAAACTTGCAAAAAAAAAAAAAAAAAAAAAAAAAAAAGAAGTAGATTGTGTTTGGTTTCCTAACAGGAAGTGCAATCCACTTGTCATCAGCGCATGGTGGGTGGATTAACTGCACCTTATCGCTTCCCTGCACATGAACATCACTCGAAATCCATCGTTAGTGGTGTGATCCACAGCAGTAACACTGTTGAATGAAGTAAGACATGTGTCAATATATAATTACTGAAATGACCAGTATGCTGCTTGCATACGGCAAAACTCATAGCAACAGCAGAGCCGCTGCACTTCACGATATTCTACGCTCACAGCCATTGAGAAAAGACTAAGAGAACACGGAAAAGTTCAAGTAGGTATTTTCTAACAGTGGAGGACTTTATCTTACGAATCCACGAATCTATTAAAATACTGAGAACACAATCACAGGTCTTTTACCGTGCGCACCGAACTCTGCACCGCCGATGTAGGCTCAGTTATCAAGGTAGAGGTTGACAGTTTGCACCCCTTTCTTAATTTAATGCGTGATGGAATGTGCTTCTTGGTTAGGTGGGGGTTTATTGACCAAATGTGGAAGGCCTGCCCATCACTGCATCCTAAGCGTTGTTAAGTTTTGATGTCCCATAGTACTCAAAATATGTACTTTTGTTAATGTGTCACCTCCTGCTCAGAGTACTAAGAATTTTCGGTATTAATTTGAATCACTCTGTATACAGTCTTCTTCATCACTTTCCGAATTAGGTGTAAACCTCTCTGTTTCATTCTTTCCATCTCTTCCAATGTCATCCTTGTCGTCGTTGTCCTCCTAGTCTGTAGTGTCTTATTACTGGACTTACTGTTCACGCAGCTGAGCCGGTTCTGTCTGCATGTACTTCCTTATGAAATCTAAAACAGGAAGTTCAGTACTCCCAAATCGTACGTAATAGTTCCAATCCTGACCCAGGCTCATCTAATACAATTTCAGCCTGATCTTAAGTTTCTCACTTTTGTGGATTTTGTGCTTGTTCTTACTTCCTAGATCGCCGGGCTGAGTGACTCAGACTGCACAACACTTAACTTCTGAACCCTTGTCGGCGGCTTCGATCACGGCTCAGTTTGAAGGTGCACGAACTTACCTCTTGTTTGTAGATTACTCGGTACGTAAAGGAACTCCTGCAAGACAAAATTTCGACACCTCGGTGTCTCTAAACAACAGTATTCGTTATTGGAACGTAAATCATACTATTCACAGCCAGGTGCTTTTACTGGCGTCAATCCCACGTGAAGTGATGTACTCAATATTGTGCTTTCTGTGGTGGTTTATTGTGCGATGTGTTGTATGTAAATGAAGATGCATATTAGGCGAACACAAGCACCCAGTTCTCGAGACAGAGGAATTAAACTCACAAAGTTAAAAAGTCTCCAATCTGGTCGGGAATCGAACTCGGGGCCCTCTTGAACTAAAGATAAGTACGCTGGCCATTCAGCCAAGGAGCTGAATTATTATTATTATTATTATTATTATTATTATTATTATTATTATTATTATTGTTATGATACATACATACATTATCATTGTAGACTGTTATGCCTTTCAGCGTTCAGTCTGAAACCGTCTGTGAATTTATTAAATTATTAATTGATTAAATTATTAAATACTAAAGTATTATTATTATTATTATTATTATTATTATTATTATTATTATTATTATTATTATTATTATTATTATTATTATACCGAGCCCGATAACTGCAGTCGCTTAAGTGCGGCCAGTATCCAATATTCGGGAGAGAGTAGGTTCGAACCTCACTGTCAGCAGCCCTGAAAATGGTTTACCGCGGTTCCCATTTTCACGCCAGGCAAATGCTGGGAATATACCTTAATTGAGGCCACGGCCACCTCCTTCCCACTCCTAGCCCTTCCCTATCCCATAGTCGCCATAAGACATATCTGTGTCGGTGTGGCGTAAAGCAAATTCTACAAGACAAGGAGCAGCAAAGTTGAACTCTGCTCGGCAACACACTAGAAATATTTAGTCCTGTCACTGTTAGGCGACCTTGTTTATAATTCTAGTGCGTTGCTTGGATGAGTTGTTAGTGATATAAAAGAATAACCAAGAAATCTAATACGAACTGTGAACTGCAAGGACTTGTTAACGTGAGCGTGCTGCGCTGTATCACACCCCAATGCCACCTCATGTGCTATCAGTGTTTCGCAGGCGGACAGATAAGACAGAGAAGGGGACGGGAGAAGAAAGCAGAAGAATCCGTGCATTACCTCTTGCCTCCCGCAGACTTGGCGAACGAGCCTCGCAGTAGGCTGTACTGTGTTTGGGGATTGGGTTCCCAAAGGCAGTCTGGTCGATATCATTAGATCTACCAAGCGTCTCGACGCTCAAGGAAAGTGAAGTGAAATATTGGACCTTCCTCACTTATTCATTAACGATCTTCAATGTAGAATATAAATATCCCGTTTACAATGCCGCTAAAAATATTTCCTGTTTATACAAAATGAAGTTGCTACAGTACTGTAGATTTAATTTCAATTACTTTTCATAACCTTTGTGCAAGACCCACACAATGGATCCCAGGTACCGCTTGTACAAGTTTTACATGTTGCTATTCATTCTAATGTTTCTCATTCTGCTAGTGAAATAACATTAATTAATTCCGGAGGGCATCGGACACTATATACTATATAATAAGTCTAGTGTATTAAGGTATTACACAGTGGATCTTGGATATAATTTCGCCACTTAGTTTAATAATAATAATAATAATAATAATAATAATAATAATAATAATAATAATAATAATTTGCGTTCTATCAACCATGTTTTCGGGGTTAGGTGCGATGCGTCTCTGGAGTCCATTTAAGAGCTAGTAAATCGACGATCCGACGCTGAGTATGAATACCACCGGACTGAGCTTGGATCGAACCGGCGACTTGTGCTTAGAGGGCCAGCACTCTATCGTCTGAACTGCTCAGCCTGACGTCACTTTGCTTCTGTTGAGATTAAAGTCTACCCTTTTAATATACATTATATGATGGTTGTATGTATGTATGTATGTATGTATGTATGTATGTATTGTGCCCTACTGGACTCTAAAGTTCCGGCCAGGCGAAAGCCGGTCTCGAACCCAGAGTACGGTAGTGAAAGAACTCTCACAAACGTGAGCTGGTGCACATAGTCTTACCTGAACATAATCCTCTTCACTCAGTAGGATAAGCAATCTTCTCAGGGATAACATGGGTATAACGGGGCAACAAAAGATAAACAAGAGGATATGTGACTAATCAGGTAAGAAGCGGCTAAATTAGAATAAAATAAAATACCTAACAGAAACATCGCTGCATTCAAAGTTTAACAAATAGGGATTTATTACATAAAATTGAATTATTTACAAAGGATAGAGCTTTTCATTATGACAGGGTAAAATAACGCTGAGCCGATGACAACCAGTTCACCGCCTTCACGAAAACAGCTGTGCTGCAACAAGCATGTTACAATAGTGTAAGTAACGAAGTTTCGAAAGATGGATATCGGCTTAAATACTCATAAACAGTGATTCCCATAAAATTTACAATGCCTCGCGCCGTCGAACCCCGGTGCTAACAAATATCACGACAAAATGTACAATGACCTGACTCGGTCACGAACCCTAGTCCCATGACGAGTAAGGCGTATAAGATACATATGCAAAAAAATATAAAAAGGACACACCCAACATATACACGGGTGTCAATATCAAACGGGCCAGTGTAAACATTAACGTAGAACAAATAGGACATAAAAAAGATCTCTCCCTGCTTTCAAAACATGAAGGTCGTGTCATCCCCCTGGCACACTTGACAAACTGCAGACGACAATAACCAATTCACAAGCCTGTGACGTCAAGCTCAATGACCTCCACCCTCACCACTTCACTCGCGGCAGTCCCCTTAATTTATGGGCTCATCTGGGGCGGCAGGCTAAAATCTCGCCTTTCAAAAGAAACACCTCACGTAATCTGCTGCAAAAGCCCTCTTTTAAATACACCTGGGCTATCTGCCCTCGTCTCAAAATCACCAGCAGTATCGCAAATCTTACTTACGCCTCTCATGGGCTGAATCTTGGTGCTACAAAAACACTAATCATTAAGCGATAGTCACATGGCCATACTAGGCATCTCCAAATATATCCAATAAACTCTCAATTGTGCTGGGCTCTCTCATATCAATCGCAAATCTTAATTCTGCCTATCATGGGCTCATATCTCTTAAATATTCGGACTCGCTCGCTCTATCAGTGAAGCTGGGTGGATTGACGGGTTCCTTCTGGTCTCAACTAAACGAATCTACGTCTGCAGAAACAAATGCCTAAATGCGATCTAATAAAAGTACCTATCTGTTAGACTAACCTCCTATGACGAAAGGAGTTCGATCAGACCATAGAAAATCACACGTACGTTAAAATAATACAATCGAAATGAAATACACACGCTAACAAGGAATCTACAAATATAATCTACCTTAATGTACGGGGTTCGAGCTTGAGTCCTAGCTCTAATTACAAGGAAAATTCCTACCATAACTAATCTGTTGACTGACGGCCCCCATATTCCTATCTAAATTTAAATGACATGCTTGAAACAGAATTGGAAAGCTCTGACCTTATGTTATCGCTGACATAACGGAGCGGCCTTCCCTGTGGACCACTGAATCTACCACATCATGATAGACTGCGGCACTGGCATCAGATACTGTTGACCACGTGGAGACATTCTTTCTTGTGTGGCGCCTTCGTACAGCTCCCTCTGTAGTTGGAAGGTGTCCCCTTCGATGTCGCGCTGATCAGGTGCTCCCAACGTTCCTGGATCGATGCCCGTTGTCGTGTTGGCTTCAGCTCCTGGTTGTGGCTTCCTTGCAATGATGATGTCAAACACTCGTTCTGACTTGATGCTGGGGTAACTGAAAATAAATTCATATATTACAGACTGTCCAAACTCGATGCCTGTCTCCACTACTATCGTGTCTCACACGTCACATTGACCAAGTCTCGTTCAGAGTTTTAACCTGGTACACCATAGTTTCTTCACTCCTCTTAGTCACTGTTCTTTCACCCTATCACACGGACAACATATAGTTTCAGAATTCCTAACCTGAGCCAATATTAATTCTAGCCTTTCGTCAGTAATACCTTGACCTCATAGAAATATGAAGCTACTAGTTCATTAGTCTCTTATAAGCAGTACCTCATCTCACCATAGCATATTCTCACAGGTAAAATCTTAAATTCAGCTGAATATTCAAGTTGCTTACTTACTTCCCCACAGATCTAGCTGTACTCGTCGTCTGTGCAGTTCGAAGACATAGCGTTGTTCTCAGTACCAACACGCAGTATGACGACTCGTTCAAGCGGTCTTCTTGTCCAAGAATGAGCCTGATATGCCCGGCGGCCTTACTTTATAATCCCGTATAGCGTCATCAAGCCGCTTGGTCGCGTGCAATGCGCGCGCGCCCGCGAAATTTTTCCCGCACTAAGTATATCATGAGCTCTAATTAACGAATGCATTAATGAATGCAGCCCTAATGCATATCAAAGTCAAGCAGAAATTATACAGGTTGCAATTCTTGTCTCAAATCCAATCCAACTCCTCCGTAACCAAAGATATTAATTTAAGTCTTTCTTCCCTCCTAATATGAGTTTTGCCGGGATCTGGGAAGCGTCCCCAATCTTCATCAAGAGGCTTGGCTTGGGACATAACTCCTTTTAATGAGTTTCTGGAGATTTCTCATAATGACGCTCGCGCTCACTTCACACAAGAACGCTTCTTCTGGACTCCTGTATGACATTTACTGTAAGACACTGGCTTCGTGGGTGGCCTCGTGTGATTCCAATATCCAATACAAAAATTAATCCAATTGTCCCAATGAACAGTATGGTTCAGTATGTATGTATGTATGTATGTATGTATGTATGTATGTATGTATGTATGTATGTATGCATTGAACCCATGACATTTGTGTCCCAAGAATTTTGAGTCTTAAAGTTACCACATGAGGCCCCATGTCAATGGTAATGAGAAGCTCGAATATATATTTATATCGCAGAGGCGACACGAGGCAGGAAGATGGCTGCTTTCTTTCCCGAGCTATGAGATGTGACGTCATCCACACGTGTCGAAGGTGGATGGATACAGAAGAAATTTTTGGCTAAATATTTATATTTAGCAATGAACTTAGTATAACGATTGTCCTGTAATTATCTGTAAGACAATTGGTCTTTAGTAAGACAGATTTGAGATTGCTAAGCCATTTCCGTGGATATTTCATGAAGGACGCGAGTGTCTATTTTACCCACGCCGAGTCGTCAGAATATAGTGCCTATCAAATGAGGTCAATTGACAAGTTTATTTGGTATGAGATCATTTTAAATGATCATTAACAATGTCACTAGTAGGTTTGCAAGTACTTGGTTCCAGCAAAAACTGTTTTAAATATATGTCGACAAAGTCGGAAAAAGTAGGAAAATTTTCTTGGCGGCAAGAAAAAATGCCTGAGAGCGGGGACAGAAACTATAAATAAAAAGGGACGTCATCTTGAAATCACGATATATTATCATTAAAGCTCGCGAGAGAGGGTAATACTGTTGAGTAAATCGACCGTCGAGATATAGACCAAGTCCAGCAAATATAGATTTTGTCCGATGTGGCCGGGGTCTTGACTCCAAGTGGAGGTAATTGTTCTTCGCAGAATTAATCTGATGTAAAGACGGTCAAGATACCGAAGTAGTATTTGTGAAATTATAATACATTGCGTTGTAAAGGAAAGTATTTCCTGTGCGGGCAACATATCCAATCATTCGAGTTCGATCTGCGAAAACACCGAGTGAACGGCATTTCTACTTTTATGCTTTATTTTTCTGGAAAGAAGCATGAGTAAAACCAAATGTGAAACCAGAAGTATTAAAATGGCTAAATACCTGTAAATATCCGAGAGTTTCTGGGGAGCCAAAATTGGAAGCTGACGTGCAGTTAAGGTAGGTGAAATACCATCTCACCGCCTGTTGTATCTGTTTATGATGCCACACTTATATGTATTTGTAATGGGTATTTATGACGCAGTTTGGTCACCCATTTGTTTCGCGAATGTCAAAAATATGACGAATGGTCATCTGTTTCCTTTTTCTGCTTGGATACGTTTTATAAATTATTACGAATGCCGTGCAACGTATTGTAAATAGTCAATAATGAGGGTTACGAAGTGATATAACGTCCAAAATAGATCGTCATTTCCGTGAATCTATTGCCTGTATTTTGGTGGTATCAAGTTAGGATGTTTTTATCTGACGTAAAATTTTCTGTTTGAATTTTTGGGGTGGTCCAAGATATCCGTGGTAACCGAGTTTCAATCTGGTGTAAGCGCGCTGTCGTGTTGAGTAATGCAGATCGGTGAATATCTGTCACGAAGGGTAATGCTATTCTATGTCCGTTTAAACTGTATCTGATTGACAATAAATAACAGTCAAGTTTGTCAGTCATTTTTTGTGAAAATCCAATTTTTAAAATACGAGGTCATGTTATGCGAAGTTGTTCATTATTAAAGTATTGTGCGAAATTATGCGTCGTGGATTCTAAGGATTAATATTCCATTCTTTTGGCAGTGAGATTTGCCAAAATTGAGGCAAGAGGTTAGATTTGTTGTATGAATTAAGGTAGGATTTGTGAGTCGGGTGATTGGAAGCCTGTAATGATGCCGGGATTTCTGCGTGCGCCCGAGGAAGATATTTGTATAATGTATGAGATGGGAAAGTGTGAGAGAATCCACGTAAGTGTAAATTTTGCGACGTGTATAATAATTTGATTGACATCTTAAAAGTAAATCATTGTGCATGTCTGTTTGGGTTAAGAATATCATATGCCGGCCCCATGGTGTAGGGGTAGCGTGTCTGCCTCTTACCCGGAGGCCGCGGGTTCGATTCCCGGCCAGGTCAGGAATTTTTACCTGGACCTGAGGGCTGGTTCGAGGTCCACTCAGCGTACGTGATTAGAATTGAGGAGCTATCTGACGGTGAGATAGCGGCCCCGGTCTAGAAAGCCAAGAATAACGGCCGAGAGGATTCGTCGTGCTGACCACAAGACACCTCGTAATCTGCAGGCCTTCGGGCTGAGCAGCAGTCGCTTGATATACCAAGGCCCTTCAAGGGCTGTAGTGCCATGGGGTTTGGTTCAGGAATATTGTATTTATAATTCTATTTGCGAAGTCGAAGATTTCGTTCTTTGAAGACCAGTTAAGCGTGAACATAGGACAGGTGTTTTATTTCAAAGTGCCGGGCTGAGTGGCTCAGACGGTTAAGGCGCTGGCCTTCTAACCCCAACTTGAGTGGTTCGATCCTGGCTCAGTCCGGTGGTATTTGAAGGTGCTCAAATATGACATCCTCGTGTCGGTAGGTTTACTGGCACGTAAAAGAACTCCTTCGGGATTGAATTCCGGCACCTCGCCGTCTCCGAAGACCGTAGAAGTAGTTAGTGGGACGTAAATCAAATGACATTATTATTATTATTATTATTATTATTATTATTATTATTATTATTATTATTATTATTATTATTATTATTATTATTATTTCAAAGCGCTGACAGGGAAGATCGCGTGTTTCCGATGCCGCCCGCTAATCGGGGGTTTGCTGCTCGAAGATAGCGGTATTTGTGCTGCCTGTTACGTGTTGAAAATGAGATCGTATTCTTTAGAATGGAGATCATTAAATGTGCGAGAACTAGTTGAAATTTTCATCCGGCAGTAACGTGTAGGTTATTAGATAATATTAATGTGTTTAACCGAGATTTGAAGGTATATTTGAAACCACGAAGTTAGACTATAATGAGCGAAGTTAGCCAATTCCAGGGTGAACAAAATAGAGTGATGGTAGTAGTGATGGATTTATTTTTGAGGGGTGCACAAAGCTTTATGAAAATGTCATGATGGGATATGACATGGTAATTGGCTTACATTTTACGGCGAGTTACTAATGCAGATTTTTCTCTTGTACTTAATTATTAGGGTTATCCAAGTAATAACAATTGCTAGTATTAGATTAAACTTATAGTGTGATGTCATGAAACAAGATATAATACTGGAAAAAAATGATGTAAGTTTTCTTCCAGCTGCACGATAACAAACGACGATAAACCTTATACAGGTATTAAAAGTAATTACATCAGAATTTGAGTAGGTACTTCTTAAAGAAACCATTCGTCCGCGGAGATTTAATTTGTTGTTAATTATGATTCATAAAATCATTTAAATTTATTAAATTGTTAAACTCAGTGGAAACCGTAGTTGTGACATAACTTAAACCAAATGAATAACTTGAAGGTGCATTCTGGTAATCTTAGTTTATTTTCTGGGAAAGTTCAAATATTAACGTAACACGTAAGGGGACATGTCCGAAGGTAATGGATTTTACTGCCACAAAGTATTGTGAGCGTTGTTGTTGTTGTTGTTATATTAGTTGACTTTGATTGTTTGAGCATTAAATGTGCTGGGATTAGTAAAGTGGAAACTTTGGTCATCAACCGATGTAACTTAATTGTGTTTAGCCTTCGGCTTAGAAACTTGGATGGTCATTGTGCCATCAATCTCAGTGAGTTAGATTAAGGCCATATGCCACTGTAGCATCATTTTCCTCGCGGTCATCATCCACAATGACTTTATAGTAAATTAGAAGTTTACATGTCGCGCCATGAAATAGTCGCAGGTCACATCGATTCAATTAAGGGTCCATGCCGTACAACCACTGGGTGGCACATACCGATTGGACTGCCTTAATTATACCCAGAGTCCAGAGTTCGTGTTACGAAGACTGGACCATCACGAATCATTATGATAGTACATGCAGTCGCACATGGAAACCGAATTTGAGTATTTCCAGACTTTCTTTTCTTCATTCATGATTTGTGAGAATGGTTTCTAGTAAGGATGCCCATCAGGCAGTTAAGTCAAAGGCTCAAACCATTATTCTTCTCCTCTGTGTTGAATTATTATGGTGTTGATTGGACAAGATTAGTCTAAATTACATTATGATCTCCATTTTTTACCTCGTTATTTCTTTTATAGACCTTTAATTCAAGTAGCTAGATTCAAATATATGAAACCCCACCTTACCTCAGCAAGTGACGAAGAGCCCGTAACGACCCAAGAGACAGATCTCATGGTAATTGCTGATAGATGAGGAAGGAAGGTATCCTTTACGGACCACCAAGTGTATGTATGTATGTATGTATGTATGTATGTATGTATGTATGTATGTATGTATGTATGTATGTATGTACGTAGCCCTGGTAGGATCGACAACGGTTATACATTCATGTACTAGTGATGGGAAGTACTAAGGAAATGAAGGAGTAGTTTACCGTTGCTTTCCTCACTGATAAAGAAGCCGTAATTATACATAGGTGAGTACATTCTCTCTGAAGTGAGTATATTAACACACCGTACAACACATACTTCCATCATTCATTACAGTGACTGGCTGCGTATGGAGCACCAAGCGTTGGGCAACCACTAAAGGAGGAGAACTCATCCTCAACACCATGGAGGCAGGGTGCTTTGCTGGAGTACATCACCCCACATAGGATTTCACTCAGTAAGGGCACCCGGCCGTAAAACTGAGCTAAACTAATGGAAAGTGCTGACCGCAGGTAATTAGAAGAAGAAGAATAAGGAAGACGAAGATCTCTCATTGACCTCGAGTGTCAGAGGAGGAGTTGTACTACTCTTTGTACATGCTGATGTAGGTATAGTGGTGCAGGGAAAGGAATAGCCAGAATTAACTCGTCGTTTAGCTTTCCACCTTTTTACCGCCTTCACTATTCTTGTTTTTAATTTAACGATACATTGTATTGTCGTACATCTTGAGGGTCCAGTTATTTCATTTAACACTAATCTGTATTTAGGGCTGTCGCCCAGGTAGCAAATTCTCTTGTTTACCTAGTTATTCTTTGAAATTATTTCAAAGAAGTTGGAAATTTATCGAATATTTTATTTGGTAAATTATTCCAATTCCTAATTCCTAATTCCTCTTCTCTAAACCAATATTTACTCCAGTCTTCGTATTATGACCTTTCCTACATTTAAAACTCTGCTCAAGCTTAATCGTCTACTGATATCATTCCATGAAACTCAGAGTTGATGGCTTGGATCATACCACTTAGTCGAGCAACTCGTGTCCTTAGCCTTCGAGGTGAATATTCAACTGAAATATTATGGGCATTTTAAATGCCGGGACCTTAAAGGTTAAAAAAATAAAAAATAAAATAAAATAAAATAAAATAAGGGACGACTTTAATAGAAATTTGATTTTGAAATCTTGAGCTTATAAAATGTGTGTTCTCGCAGGATGGTAGTAGGCTATAGTAAGTAGGATTGATTCAATGTGCAGCATATCTATTGAAGTGAGCTGGCAGTTGTGATCAACAGTATTCTGTAAGAAGGAAGTCAGCTCCCGGACTGAACTATCTTTACATCGGCCTGTTAGTAGATGTACTGATAATGGTTTCAACGTCGTCCGCCAACAGATAGCGTCGTGACATAGCTGCCAGGGTGCAATATGCGTGTATCCTTTAATAGGGAATGTTTACAGCCATAGGGCTCAGTGTGATGTAAACGCGAGAAGCAAACAGGCGCCATGCTACAGAGACGCACCTGTGCTTTCTACAGCCAACTGGGCGAGTTTGACAGAGGTCAAATTGTGGCCTTCCGAGAGGCGCGGGATTGTCCTTTTGGTGAATTGCCACACAAGTTGGACGTGCTGCGTCAGTTGTGCAACGATGATGGTTGCAGTGGTGTACGTGAACATTCTTACACCCGTAGACAAGATTCTGGACGTCCACGCAGCACACACGTCCGCCAAGATCGTCGTATTGTAAGGGCAGCAGTGGCAGATCGTACAGCTCCCACAGCACAGATAAGAGGCTTGTGAACCCAGAAGAGTCAACACAGCTGTTGCCAACCGGTCATTAGCAGTAGGACTACGGACACGCACACCTCTAGCCCGTCTTCCTTTCACGCCACAGAATCGACCTGCATGGGTCGACAGGAATAGTCAGAGGATCACTTGGAAGATGGAATGGCGGGCCGTGGTATTCAGCGATGAAAGCAGATTCTGCCTGCACGCAAGTGATAGTCTGTTGTGCGTACGACGTAGACCTGGCGAGCGCTGTCTCGTAGAGTGCATTCGTCCAAGAGATACTCGCTCCACCCCAGGCATTTTGGTCTAAGGTGCGGTGAACTACAACTCTCGATCACATTTGGTGTTTGTGGAGAGAACGCCGACCAGCGTTCGGCATGTGCAGAATATTGTAAGACCCGTTCTTTTGCCATTCTTGCAACAGGAAGATAGTGTGTTGTTCCAACACGATAATACTCGCCCACACACTGCGCCTGAAACTCAACGTGCTCTGCATGACTTGCAGCAACTTCCCTGGCCAGCACGATCTCCGGACTTGTCTCCCATCGAGCACGTGTGGGATATGGTGGGACGATAACTGACACGTGTGACTCGTCAACCCACAACCCTTGCAGAACTATGTGAACAGGTCAAATAGGCGTGGAATAATGTATCCCAGGACAGTATTCGCCATCTGTATGATCGAATGGATGCCATGATCAGTGCCTGCATTGCCACCCGTGGAGGATACACCACGTACTAATATGGGTGTTTCGGCACGGATTGACACCTGGTACTTCAGTACCGCTTGAACTATTGATCTGTAAATGTAATCGCTTTATGAACTCCATATGCACTGTTTCAACAATAAACCTTGAGTGAATTGGAAAACTCCAAGAGGGTGTACTGATATTTTCCGGCATTGTATACGCTATTTTTGTGTTTAAAACTGCACTATTTCTGGTATTGCACTAATCGGGTATTACTGTGCGAGTTTCTACACAGTAACGATTCATCTGTGCCCATCTCTTGCTTTGTTTTAGGTATGCTGCGTGATGTTTCAATCTTTAATCGTTTTCTGATAAACAGAGTTCACTAGACTCCATGTTTCTGATCAGTTCGCTAACCAATCTGGTACAGGTGAAGGGAAACCTGTAACATGGATGGGTGTATGTATTGATGTACTCTATGTTAATAGTAAGGTGTATTAAACCTCGTGGAATGCGTCATGCGAAATATGTGTTAAGAATATTTTAGATTAATTATTCGAACATTAATAATAAAATAATAATGTTATTTGCTTTACGTCCCACTAACTACTTTTACGGTCTTCGGAGGCGCCGAGGTGCCGGAATTTAGTCCCGAAGGAGTTCTTTTATGTGCCAGTAAATCTACTGACACTAGGCTGTCGTATTTTGAGCACCTTCAAATACCACCGGACTGAGCCAGGATCGAACCTGAAAAGCTGGGGTTAGAAGGCCAGCGCCTTAACCGTTAGGTTCTACAGTCTGCCGAAACTAATTTTGAATAAATAAATGTATTAACTACTTGAAAAAGAAAAGATATGATAACAGAATTATACCTGAAAAAATGAATTATGTTTCTTTTTTCACGTAGATTTTTCTTTTCCTTCTGCGCGAATGGGTCACTTAGGACCACGCCGAATCAATATTTGTTGATCTTTCCTCCTTGCCCAATAGTTCTTCGTTTTCATAGACTGTTGTAAGTTCTGTTCCTCCGACCAAGTACGCCGTATTTATTTCTTTTCATTTTCCTTAAATTTCCTTGTATGATTTTTTCTGATTATATTCTAACGAGTTGGCGGGGTAGTAGGATCAATTAACACTAGACTGGTAGCTTCAATACTAAGGTTTATTAGCTAGGCACTAAACTACACAAGACTACACACAACGTTTGCTCATAACAGACACTTACGCATTTCGCGCGCTCTCTCTCCCTTCGTTTCTTACTTGTTCTCACACTACACAGTTTTACACTCGCACACAAGGTCCCGCGTCGCACGGCTACACGTTCTCTACTTCGCCGACAGTGCGGACTGTAGCACACTAGTGCGGTAATCACGGCAGTTCACATACTTCACTACACTGGCAGTCGCTCACGACTGAACCACACCGACTTCTAACTCAGTCTAACTCTCACTAACTCCAGGCAGGTCGTTCCTCTCATATATACCAGCGCTGGCTCTTCTAGAATTATCCCGATGCTGGATGGATCCAGGAACATCGCGAGATGGAACACTCCAGTTTAATCGTGGAGTCATTTCCATACTCCTCTGCTACGGGACCGCGAGCGGAAACGAGTGGGGCTGGCCTAGCACTTCAGCGCTGCTAGTGATTGCCGCAGTTGAACTGTAAGGGGTGGGTCTGTACGGTGCCGAGCCGGGCCTACTGCCAGTGACATGGCGGACGCTATGACCATTACAATATTTCTATGCTGCAGATTTGGCGATCCTAATTCTGTGAGGTCTTTCTGTACTTCTGTACTTGCTTATACCATTTTGATCTCGTACGTTTGATTTGCAATAATTTCTGTATTAGATAAGTAAGTCTGCTGTTATTCATTATTTCCAAATGGCTAAAAAATGTAATTCTTCGCAGTCACATTGTATCAGTAAGTTTCGATATTTTAAAATATGTTTCCGAGTTGGATTTGGAGTAATGTATTCCATTTTTAATTCTTGGCTGTAAGATTTTTCTCATGACCTTCCTTTCTTTAATCTTCCTAATGTTCCTTCATAATTTTGTGATGTAAATTGAGTTTTTCTGATGCAAAAAGAAAAGATCTTCAGGTTTGATCACTGTTAAGTCATGACGACAAGCATTTCTTGTTATAAACGTTCTGTGTGTGTTGAAAATCAATTCCCATTTTCTATTCTTGATGCTACTGATTTATTTTCATTGCCATTTTCTGTGAAACATTCACTTAAGTACAATTCCTTTACTGTTGCAATTTCGTACATATCAATGGTAAGTTCAGAAGGATCAGTTTTGATACTTGTCATAAATTTAGATTTTACATATGAGATTTTATGTCCTATTTTGGCTGCTTGCTTTTACAGTGTAGCAATCTGTTTTTGTGCATCAGAGATGTCTTTGGTAATTAGTGCCAAATCATGAGCAAACGCTAGACCATCTATGTCAGTACCCTTGATTTTTAATCCTAGTCGGTAACATGCTGCACCTGCTTTTTCTTCACTCTCTGACAACTCTTTCAAGAGAACAGTTAAACAGTGACGTACACCTGTATTTGTTTCAAACTCATCACTACATCCACCCACAAATTTTACTTTAGCTCTCGTTTCAGTCAGTATATCCTTTATTATATATTTTTGTTTCTTTGACAAGTACAAATTATCTTAAAACATTAAGTAGTGAGATGCGATCTACTCTATCATAGGCCTTTTTGAAATCTACAAATGTGATCACATAATTTTTTTAGATGTATATGCTAATAGTGTTTTTTAGAGTTAAAATTTGCTCTGCACATGACCTCTCCTTTCTGAATTCACCTAGGCATTAAATTTGTTTATTCAAAATTAGCCTCAGTTGACTGATGAACCTAGCAATTATATATTGACTGAGTCGAAACTGAAAGTAGATGGCTTCAGATATCAACATTTTTCAGAAAATCAGTTCATTTTTCTCAGAAAACGTCACGCTGTCATTATCTACTGTAGCTACTAGGTTAGCAAATTAACTTCCCACCCAATCACTCTAATGTTGCGTATTGCCTCCACGATGGTGAATATAACTAACGTTACGAGAGTTGGAATGACAGTTCCTAAGCTTCGTGAGGACATTTCAGAAGCTATATACACTGACTGACAGAGCAAATGCAACACCAAGAAGGAGTGGTTCGAAAGGGATGAAAGTTGGGGAAAAAACAGAGACGGCACGGACGAATAATTGATGTTTATTTCAAACCGATATGCAGGTTACACAATGCGCACGGCATCGACTCAGTAGGATGTAGGACCACCGCGAGCGGCGATGCACGCAGAAACACGTCGAGGTACAGAGTCAATAAGAGTGCGGATGGTGTCCTGAGGGATGGTTCTCCATTCTCTGTCAACCATTTGCCACAGTTGGTCGTCCGTACGAGGCTGGGGCAGAGTTTGCAAACGGCGTCCAATGAGATCCCACACGTGTTCGATTGGTGAGAGATCCGGAGAGTACGCTGGCCACGGAAGCATCTGTACACCTCGTAGAGCCTGTTGGGAGATGCGAGCAGTGTGTGGACGGGCATTATCCTGCTGAAACAGAGCATTGGGCAGCCCCTGAAGGTACGGGAGTGCCACCGGCTGCAGCACATGCTGCACGTAGCGGTGGGCATTTAACGTGCCTTGAATACGCACTAGAGGTGACGTGGAATCATAGGCAATAGCGCCCCAAACCATGATGCCGCGTTGTCTAGCGGTAGGGCGCTCCACAGTTACTGCCGGATTTGACCTTTCTCCACGCCGACGCCACACTCGTCTACGGTGACTATCACTGACAGAACAGAAGTGTGACTCATCGGAGAACACGACGTTCCGCCATTTCCTCATCCAAGTCGCTCTAGCCCGGCACCATGCCAGGCGTGCACGTCTATGCTGTGGAGTCAATGGTAGTCTTCTGAGCGGACGCCGGGAGTGCAGGCCTCCTTCAACCAATCGACGGGAAATTGTTCTGGTCGATATTGGAACAGCCAGGGTGTCTTGCACATGCTGAAGAATGGCGGTTAACGTGGCGTGCGGGGCTGCCACCGCTTGGCGGCGGATGCGCCGATCCTCGCGTGCTGACATCACTCGGGCTGCGCCTGGACCCCTCGCACGTCCCACATGTCCCTGCGCCAACCATCTTCGCCACAGGCCACAGGCGCTGCACCGTGGACACATCCCTATGGGTATCGGCTGCGATTTGACGAAGCGACCAACCTGCCCTTCTCAGCCCGATCACCATACCCCTCGTAAAGTCGTCTGTCCGCTGGAAATGCCTCCGTTGACGGCGGCCTGGCATTCTTAGCTATACACGTGTCCTGTGGCACACGACAACACGTTCTACAATGACTGTCGGCTGAGAAATCACGGTACGAAGTGGGCCATTCGCCAACGCCGTGTCCCATTTATCGTTCGCTACGTGCGCAGCACAGCGGCGCATTTCACATCATGAGCATACCTCAGTGACGTCAGTCTACCCTGCAATTGGCATAAAGTTCTGACCACTCCTTCTTGGTGTTGCATTTGCTCTGTCATTCAGTGTATTATGAAGTGTTGTGACCCTAGTATCGACATTAACTCTACTGGGATTCGTCAATCTGATCATGTTGCAGCCGGTCCTATTCCAAGATAGGCAACGACGAACTGCTTAGATGATCGTGATAGCTGGGTGACTTCATTGTCAGCTCCTCGCCCATGTGACGGTGGTTCGATTCCTGGTTAATACAAGGCAGTTCCTCAAAATGGAGTGTCACGTCACAGTGGTTCAATTTTTACGAAAGGTTGTAGGCCCTGTGGCTTACGTTTAATGAGTAATAAAGCTTACAACTTGTTACCCCTTTTTATAGGTGTTTGGAGTGAAGTTGGAAATTAGGAAAGAAACCTTGGAAGAACTTTGATGGAAAATTCGAATCCGCTAAATAAAAACCTAAAAACAGGTGTGACTGCATGACTTATATATTTTTGATGCATCGACATTCGGCCACCCCTAGCACAACATCGTAATAGCATCGAGAGAGATCGTGTAAATGTTAATCTGTCCGTTGTAACTCCATGTCAATGTTTTAACTGTAAGAAATGAAATTTGTTCACTCATTCGCACAAAATTTGACCGATAAAGTAATATTATTAAATTTTATACGTTCTCAAGACGCAAGTACATTCGCAAACTGTGGATAGCCAATGGCCTAAGAGATGATACTTGGAATCCTACCACCTGCACAATATGTTCATCCTTCCAGAAAAAAGTGGATTTTGAAAGAAAGTCTTCTGCGACGGACAATTTTTGTACGGTTTAGTGTACATACTATGACTCGGTATATTTCATTACTTTATAAAGTGCAGTCAACTAACGTTAACCATTGTTGTTTCCTTTCTGTTCCAGGTGAGAAAATATCAAGATTACTTTTGGGATGTTACCAGCTCCACTGACAGGTATGGTGGTCTCCTCAATGACTTTACTTTCGCAAACTCTTCCAGGTTTATTATTTTCATGACACCACGTGCATCATTTGTAAATATTTAATTTTAGGTAACATAAAACAAGAGCTAAAATGTTTCCACCTTTTCAATATTTATTTATTGTAACCAAAAATAAAATTACATATATTTGAAACTAGTTTCGGCCTTGCTAGAGACCATCATCTGTCAAAATCATGATGATAAGGTAAAAAATGAATTATAATAGATAAGATTTGTGAAATAAGAGTGTGTTGTTGACATTCGGTGCAAGACAAATAAAGAGTTGAATGATAAATACTCATCACAATCACACTTGTTCTACTGTAAGTTCTCAACCTTTCCTTCCAGTCTGAAGAACGCATCTCCCAAAGAAAGACCAGGTCAAACACTTAAAATACTGGCACTTGAATAATCTTCCTGAATTCAGTTCAGCTGATACAGGTGAGAACAGAATAATGTCGATGGGGAGGTGATGAGATGTTCATTTGTTTTCAATATGGAACCTGTGATGTTCATTTGTTTTCAATATGAAACGTCAACGTTTTTTAACACTATGCTTCTTATCAAGTAAAGAACAAGTTCCTCTCAATTTGTTTACGTGTTTCCGCACGGCCTCTCTTTGTAATTTGTATTACAAATCGCCTAATGACCTCCCTGCACGACTCTGTTTTCAGATAATTATCGTACATAAATCCCCTTTCCTCTATCGGGTACACATTTGGAGGAAATATGAAAATTATACCCCGAATTAACACTTCACAACTCTAGATCAGTTAGAGCTACAGATAAACACTTAGTACACGTTCTAAACACGGACCTGAACTGCGAAGTGCGGACATTCCCGTGCTGTCGCTGCGCTGTGTAACGGGAAGTGATGAGTGAACGGGAGGCAGATAAGCTGAACGTCCCTGGCGGTCAACCGACGAGAGAAACTCACTGTATTAATTTCTGATCACATAACTTTCAAGGGGGCCTTGGGTAATGAGAATACCCTCGTTATTTATCAGCTGAGTTTTCCAACTGATAGTCACCATGATTGGAACTTTGGCTGACAGGATTGAAGAGCAGCACAGAGTCACTGTATTATTATTCTTATTATTAAGATGTCAAAACATACTTAATTTCATCAGGAAATTCTGGGTTTGATTCTTCGTCAGGTAATCGAGGAACTTCGAAATAAGACTACAAATTATGGAGAGCTGACAAGCAATATTTGTAACACCTTTATGCCCCAAAATATTTTAATAAGAATTGAAATGGCTCGCTTCAGACTGAAAGTAGCCTCATTTGCAATCTAAGGAATACAATTCATTGGTAAAGGACTTACTGTAACCTAACCTATGAAAGACAGATGGTCTGTAACTAACTAGCATACATATTAGTGAAAGAAACTTTCATTCTGAAGGATATCGAAACAACCTTTTGACTATAGGATACCCTTGTCTCTCGCAACATCATCGAGGAGAGGGAAGAGAGATTGAAACAAGTACTAAGGGAAATTTACGACATACAAGCTCTCCAGACAGATACATGGGAAGTCTTCAATTTCTAGCTACAACGTAAATAGATAAGGTGTGCCATCTAAGTTTTCAAGGGCAAACATACAGTACACGACCATCGAATACCACATACCAGATGGCACCTGCAAATGACAAGCATTCGGCTTGAAATATACGACGTATGACCTGAACGATTCAATCAATACATATCCCCTTAAATAATGCTCTAATGTCTGATAATAATTCTTTCTGTGCATATTATGCTGTGTAATATATTATACGTTATTTTTTAGATGTTTACGGCCATTAGAGATCACAATAAGCAATATTTACACATTTTAGAAGCTTTCTTTGCAGCCCCGTACCGTTGTTTTAGATTTTCCCTGACCTCCCTGAACCACTTATCAAATATGTTAGGTCTACTACCGAGTATGATAAAAATGTCTCAGTTTAAACTTTGTGCCAGGTAAGTGCTGTTTGAAGGTCTTACAAAAGTTCCGACTTTTTTTCCTCCTAAATCCCGATTCAATGCATCATATTTCTTCACTAATTCGTTTCTTTTGGCTTGTGGGAAGGTTTTAGCTGTCTGTTTCCGCACTTCTCTGTAGGTATCAAATTCATTCTTTGTTTTTTAAGCATACCATTCTTTTTGAAGCCCACCGCTGTTTGATCTATTGCCTTACCTTCCTCTTCTTCTTCTTTAACTCACCCTCCAGGGTCTGTTTTTCCCTCGGGCTCACCGAGGGATCCCACTTCTACCGCCTCAAGGACAGTGTCCTGGAGCGTGAGACTCTGGGTCGGGGTATACAACTGGGGAGGATGACCAGTACCTCCCCCAAGCGGCCTTGCTGGGGGATGGGAGGATTGGAGGGGATAGACAAGGAGGAGGGAAAGAAGCGGCCGTGGCCTTAAGTTAGTGACCATCCCGGCATTTGCCTGGAGGAGAAGTGGGAAACCACGGAAAACCACTTCGAGGATGTCTGAGGTGAGAATCGAACCCACCTCTATCCAGTTGACCTCCCGAGGCTGAGTGGACCCCGTTCCAGCGCTCGTACCACTTTTCAAATTTCGTGGCAGAGCAGGGAATCGAACTCTGAAATGCGGTGGCAAAAGGGGCTCTGGTTAAGACGTATCAGGTCGTTATGCTACTTAGGTTCCAAAATGGGTAAAACATAAATAAATAAATGCAATGTAAATTTTAATCTTATACCAGTTGTATAGTAATATTTGAAGTAATTCCTCACACTGTATATGAGTTGACTATGTTTGTGAGTACAGGAGTTATTATAAGTAGAATTTCGTAAACAATATAAATTTATTAAGGATGAGCTGTGTGTTTAATAGAAAAATTGTTAGTGTAAATTTTATAATATTGCATTCTAGAAAAAATACCTTTTTCTCTTGTTAATTTAAAATTTAGTGCTTGACAATAATGTATTCTAGTGTAGCATTTGCCACTGAGGTAGACACCTCATTTGCAAATAAAATGATTTTGATTTAATTTGAAATACACTGTTTTTTGGGTCTGAATCTCATTGTGTGTGAGGATTTTGGATGTCTCCTACCCTATCCTGCATGTTGGTACAGGCTCTCCAGAATCCAAAGGCCTGTGTGCGTCGTCTACAGTGCCGGTGGATTTCTGTTATCGGCTACAACCTGGGGTAGTTTTTTCAAAGGCGTTTCCATCATGTATACTGTTGCATCATATTCACTTGATGGGGCAGATTTCTCTGACCGTCGTTAGAACTGCGGCTGTGAGACGCAGAGATGATTCTTCCAACCTGTCTGCCGTTGGGAGTTTTTCCTCTTCCGTCATTGAGGTCGTTGACCATTTTCCTTTATACCTTAGTTGATCCGCGGGTGCTTATTTGGCTAAGCCTTATTCGCATCTGTCCTATATATCTATAGGAACTTCTCCTATCAGCCATTGAGACGCGCGGTGTCGGAGTTGAGATCTCCCAACCCCAGTTTCAAACGAAGGGTAACGTCCAGCCCTTACTTAGTTCGGAGCAAAACCCCCATGCACTCTGACTGGGCACGAATAATACGTTATTATTATTATTATTATTATTAGTATTAGTAGTAGTAGTAGTAGTAGTAGTAGTAGTAGTAGTAGTAGTAGTAGTATGTCCGCCTCCGTAGCGTTACAGTTAGTGTTATTAACTGCCTCCTCGGGGGCCCGGGTTTGAGACCTGGAACTGCCGAAAATTTATGAATGGTAGAAGGGCTGGTATGTGGTTGAAATGGTACATGCAGCTCACCTTCATCTGGGGTGTGTCTGACAAGAGCTGCACCACCTCGGGATGAGGACACGAATTTACTTTATTATTTTTTTTTTTTTTGCTAGTTACATTACGTCACACCGACACAGATAGGTCTTATGGCGACGATGGGATAGGAAATGCCTAGGAGTTGGAAGGAAGTGGCCTTGGCCTTAGTTAAGGTATAGCCCCAGCATTTGCCCGGTGTGAATATGGGAAACCACGGAAAAGCATCTTCAGGGCTGCCGACAGTGGGATCCGAACCCACTATCTCCCGGATGCAAACTCAGAGCCGCAAGCCCCTAACCGCACAGCCAACTCTCCCGGTACTTGATTATTATTATTATTATTATTATTATTATTATTATTATTATTATTATTATTATTATTATTATTATTATATTTTTTCGTTTCTAAGACTTATATTCTGAACCGAGAGAGCCTCTTACAGAGATATACTTGTAACTCCGGAGTTGAGCATGTTTCAACCGCATGATATAAGCAGAGTAGCAATCAGCAAAGTGCAGGTTTAAAGACCGCGGACTTGTTTATAAATTCGCATGAAATAAAGTAGGTGCATGTGCATTCTACCGTGCAGCATCCATAAACATGCAAAGTGCCGTATCTCTAATCCTACTTACACTATGCCCTAAGAAATAGTAAACAATTCAATGACCTCTGTGTAAGATCTTAGAGATTCAAAGTATCGTTATATTTATGGCGATAAGTTTTACATGGCCCATATTCTACGCATGCTACATAAATTATATTTAATAGACGAAGCATGCTGTATACTTTTATATAAGCTGTGGTTAGACTGAAAAGAGTGGTTACCTAACCGTTGGCGCATAAAGGGAAGTTACTCACGGAGCGAAAAATGAAAGAGAATCATCTACAGCGAGCGTGGTAAAAAGTTCATGTGCTAATTTGACTTGAAATAACAGTAAAACGAACCTCAACTGTTAACTTAGAATGACGCCTTCAGTGTAGTTAGTGCATAAACATTATTTTCTCTTGTTGTTAATTTATTCCAATTTCTTGTCTCAAGCTGTTACTAATTTATGAAAAGTATTGGTCTGTTCTAGTGCTCAATATTTCGGGTCAGTTGTTTTCTGGAATGGTTATAATGTGGCAAAATGAGAAGATAATTGATTGGTGTGTGGCCTCTGGAGTGGCCTAATGCAGGCCTCCCAAGTCACCAATATCAAATGCCCTCACTCCGTATGGACACTGTGGAGGGATTTGGAATTGAACTCAGGCTTTCAGCACGCAATGTTGTGAATATAAATTGTATACCACCACGTCACCTAACCTGCCGGCCAATATTCTGATGATGAAAGTATTTTCCACATACTGGAATCGAACCAGCTACCCACGGTGTGACCATACAGACTTCACACCTTAACGATCATGGCCACCTTGTGGGCAAGATGATAATGACATAATGATAGCAAAGTCAAGCCAAGCCATCTCCGTACAGGTCATCAAGGTCCTTGAAGGTAAAGGCTTCCGCTATCCGTAACCTCAGCACTTAGTGCGGTAGAATGTTTAGCGCTATGCCCGTCCTGGTGTAAACTGAAAACGACCGCATATCATATGCCGTTACAGAAGTGCATATCGTTTCTTAAATGTTTCGACGTCCGCCTCTGTGGTGTAGTGTTTAGTGTGATTAGCTGCCACCCCCGGAGGCCCGGGTTCGATTCCCGGCTCTGCCACGAAATTTGAAAAGTGGTACGAGGACTGGAACGGGGTCCACTCAGTCTCGTGTGGTCAACTGAGTAGAGATGGGTTCGATTCCCACCTCAGCCATCCTGGAAGTGGTTTTCCGTGGTTTCCCCACTTCTCCCCCAGGCAAATGCCGGGATGGTACCTAACTTAAGGCCACGGCCGCTTCCTCCCTTTTTCCTTATCTATCCCTTCCATTATTCCCATCCCCCCAAGGCCCATGTTCAGCATTGCAGGTGAGGCCGCCTGATCGAGGTAGTGGTCATCCTCCCCGGTTGTATCCCCGACCCAGAGTCTGAAGCTCAAGGGCATTGCCCTTGAGGCGGTAGAGGTGGGATCCCTCGCTGATTCCGAGGGAAAAACCGACCCTGGAAAGTAAGCAGATAAATAAGAGGAAGAAATGTTTCGACTTCCTAACGGGGAATCGAACCCGCGTCCTTCTGTGGAAGCCAAGCACACCTTTACCTCTTCGCCTAGGCATCTTCTGTAGTATACTAAAAATGTAAAACAAAACAAGTTGTAGTGCCCGTCGTTGACGGAACAATCACTTAGCATGTGTATGATGCATTTTTGACCACCCCTCACATTGTTCCCTAGATTCTGAGGCCTCCCCTATTAGCGGTTTGTCGTCGTGGCGTATTGGACGTACTAGTTCCCTTGCTCTTTGTGGTCCTTTATAGTTTCATTTCTTCTTTCCTTTTCTTCATTCATTTTTTTTGCATTATTGCTGATCTTGATTTGATATTTTCATTCCGACATAAAAGGAAGCCAATTCCCAAGTAATATATTCAGCAAATACTGGGAGGTGTACAAAGCATTTAAAACGTTCACGGAATGATCTCCATAGCCAATCTTTTTGCAGTCTACCGAGTTAGGTACTTGCTCCTGGACTTAAAATTTTCACATGGCCGCCACAGATATTTCGCTTACGGTATTTTTCACTGTACCGCATAGAACAATAATTCGCCTTGAGCTATTTTCGTGTAAAACGAACGTAGGAAGAGATTTCGAGTTTTAACCTTTATGCCGCTTCTGAAGCATACCCTCCGGGTGAAATTTATTGGATAAAAAGTATAGCTAATGTCCAACACAACCTTATTCTGAACCGCAATCCCACGTTTCATTAATATCCACTCATCCATTTTCCTACGATGCTGTGACAGACACAGAAAAATATTAAACCGAACTCGACATAGGTAATTACAATGGCGTCAGTAATCTTGTTAGAATACAATATTAACAGAGTCGAAAGTCGCAGTTTAAAGCAATCCTATCACATGAAATGCTCGACCAAATTAAAAACGACACAGTTACTTTTGATGAAAAGTGCTACCTTCTAACAATGCAAATTTCCAGAGCTGGACATAGATAGCAGTGAACACTGCTCTGCCGTTTTCCAATAAGTGTGCACACTCCTCATTCATATCAGTGCCTCAGAGCAGGGATCGAATAGATCGAATGCTACGATGAACCAGTGTGTCACGCACCAGTAGTTACCAGAACACGTATGAATCAGAAGAATGGCACGCTAAGAAAGGAAATTACATAACTGCTTAGCCACTTTCCGTCAATATTCAGACAGGATGTTATACTCGGGCGCAGTACCGGGCGAGTTGGCCGTGCGGTTAGGGGCACGCAGCTGTGACGTTGCATCCGGGAGACAGTGGGTTTGATCCCCACTGTCAGCAGCCCTGAAGATGGTTTTCCGTGGTTTCCCATTCTCTCACTAGGCAAATGCTGGGGACCTTAATTTAGGCCACGGCCGCTTCCTTCCCACTCCTAGCCCTTTCCTATTCCATCGTCGTCATAAGACCTATCTGTGTCGGTGCGACGTAAAGCAAATTTTAAAAACCGGGACGCAGCAGTAGTCCCGCCTATCGGAGATGAGTGGAAAGAGAAGCGTTTCTTTTTCTATTTGTTTTACGTCGCACCGACATAGATAGGTCTTTGGCGACGATGGGATAGGAAAGGCGTAGGAAGTGGAAGAAAGCGGCCGTGGCCTTAATTAAGGTACAGCCCCGGCATTTTCCTGGTGTGATAATGGGAAACCACGGAAAACCATCTTCAGGGCTGCCGACAGTGGTGCTCGAACCCACTATCTCCCGATTACTGAAAAGAGAAGAGACCAAGCACGTCACGACACACACTATTCAAGGTAATTTTACTGGTCACACGGTCCTCGTACCGGCAACCATCTTTCAAATGTCTACCTTATCAACTGTCGATGGCAGGTTCTGCACCTACCATGGTTGTAACGGGTAACGGGGAATCAGGGTTCGATTCCAGAGAGGGAGTAATGGATCTTCGATACTACTACTACTACTACTACTACTACTACTACTACTACTACTACTACTACTACTACTAAAACGTTTTCATTCCGTCCCTTAAGGGGACGGCGGGCCTCCTAGACGGTAACGCCGTCTCTCAGGCCAGGGAGATGTGATACGGTGAAGGAGATGTTCGGAAAAAGGGGGAGTTGGCGGGCGTGGTCGATACTAGGAACTGTCTCGGCATTCGTTTCTGTGATATTAGAGAATTTAATGTAAAGGAAGTCCATCTGCCTTCTTTCATGACTCTGTCTATTCTTGAAGTGATTTATTTTAATGCTATTTGTTCGGGTGTCGACCCATCTGGATCTTCTTCCCCTACTGGCACCATATTGTATGGACCGGCGTGTAATTGGAATGGCGGTAGTGTGGAATGTTGTGTGTGAGGAAAGGAAGATTAAGGACGTCACAAATTCCCAGTCTCCAGGCCAGGGATATTAATCATTACAATTGAAAACCCTGACCCGGCCGGGAATCGAACCCGGGGCCGCAGGGTGACAGGCGAGCGCGTTTCCCCCTACACCGCGAGGCCGGACGAAGCGATTGCTACGTTACTATTTTTCTCATTTTGATAATAATCATCTTCACAATTTCCCTTGTCAATATAGGCTAATGACCATGCGGTTTTTCACCTTAAGACAATCACGACAAAAACCATCACCATCGCCAATTAACGCAATTGAAATATATTCCTATTTCATCGATGTTCGCTGTTGATATGGACTAAGCAACAGAAGTCTGAATTCATGATTTCTGTTATCGTAGTCGGTACGGTAAAACTGTACAGGACATAAATGATCGGATATTGTATTCCTTATAACTTTTATTATGCAGTATTTATGAATAGGACAACTAATATTATAAATATTTGGGAAATGCTTTTTGTCCTTCCCCTAAACTACCATTTCGCCCAGAGTGAATATAATTATTAACTGGCTAGACTGTAGGGCCCCTTTCCCCGACTTCATGTGTCGATTTTCATTTTACTCTGTTCTCCCATTTTCTCGTGGCTTGTCGTTGACATGAACTAAGCAACATAAGTCTAAATCCATGAATATTTGTTTTAATAGCCAGTGCAGCAAAACTGTACAAGATCGGAACTTGTATTCTGTTATCGATAAGCCCACTAGTAACGTAGACATGTATATGTTGAATATTCAGACCGAAGGCTAGTTTGATTCTCCTCAGCTCCACCAACAGCTGTCGTAGATAGCCTAGGTGTCAGTGAAGAGGCATACATACTAGGTAAATGAGGAGTGAGGTAGTTTCCCGTTGCATTCCTCACCGAGCCAGAAGTTTCTATTACACATCAGTCTGCCGAGCCCACTGAAATGCATGCATCAACCGACCCTATGAGCGATATTTCCACACCATTCATAACAGGGACTGGTTGCATAAGGAAAGGTATTACTTGCATCGCTTATACTTCGGTAAGTTTCATACTGTCAAAGACATGGATGAGACTCAGACAGGTCAGTGTAAGTAACAATTTTATTCTAGCCCATGTCAGAAGTCATAGTGTACTGTAAATACTACATCTCTCCAGCAATGACATAACGTAGACATATGTGACTTAAATTGTAAGGCTTCCTCTAAACTACCATTTAACTGAGTGTGAATACAATTATTTATAGACTAAGGGTTAGCACTGTTTCCCTGACTTTACATACCGACTTTCATTCAATTCTGTTCAGCCATTTTCTCATGATGCACAGACAGACAGACAGACAGACAGACAGACAGACAGACAGACAGACAGACAGACAGACAGACAGACAGACAGACAGACAGACAGACAGACAGACAGACAGACAGACAATTAAGAACTGTATTTCCTTCTTGCTGTGGACAAGACCGACAGAGAAATTCCATTCTTTTTTAATTCTGAGCAATGTACAGACAAAATTCTTATTTTATACCTATACTGTATATAGATACTGAATGGTACGGACTAGGTCTTGGATAAAAGTACAGGTTTAATATAAATCAAATCTGTAAGTAATGATTTGGAATGCAGTCGCATGAAGTCTGATTATACAGAAAATTCCAGATTAGAATGATCTTTAAAGCACTTGGACGTGAAAACTTCATATATTATGGCCCATAAAATATTTTTTCCAAGACTAACAAAATTTTCTCACCTTTTAACATCGACAAAGGCACAATACATGCATAACATAAACTATCTACCGCCTTTAAGTCATCGACAGGTATTCAAAAGCCACAGACCAAATATAAAAATAAAACTTTTGCCACAATTTTAGGTGCAATTTTCACGGAAATGTTAATCAACAAGTCATAATCATTTTAGTGCAATTTAATAACACTAGTACCTACAACAAAAAACTTACATCTGTATCCAGGAAGCAGAATCCTAATATACAAATACATACATAGGGCCTACGTCTTCCACCTTTCCCATATCTGTGGGGTCGCTGGTGCAAACTGTGTCGCACATTTGGCTCTGTTTCACGGCTGGATGCCCTTTCTTGCGCCAACAAAAAGGAGACATGTGATCAATATTGCGTGTTTCTGTAGTGGCTGGTAGTGGTTGGTAGTGTATTGTCTGAATATGAAGAGGAAAGTTTTGGGACAAACACAAATGCCCAGTTCCGCAACCAGAAGAATTAATTAGATGCAATTAAAATTCTCGATTCAGCCGGGAATCGAACCCGGGACGTTGTGTACCGAAGACCGTTCAGACAACAAGTCGGCTACATACATAATATAAAATCATGCTAGAATAACTACTGTAAATTACAGGGTATTATACTTTAAAATAATGTCAGTTAAAGTTGACTCTTAAAGATAACTTTTGCTCGAAGGTTTAGACGTGGTTAGTGCTATATACCTTCTAAAAGTATTCCTTGTAGCTCTTAGGCAGTTATAGGCGTGACGTGTGCTGAGTTCTATTGCTCCAGATGGTTCCTGAGGAAAATATACGTAAGTGTCTTTTTAAATATCACTTTCGGAAATGTAATAATAGGCGACAGACAAGGAGGAGTGTCTCACCATATTTAAATAGGAAAATAGGTTCAGGAAAGATTACTGTATTCAAAGAAGGGAGGAACAAAGAAAATAATTTTTGGCTAACTTTTAACCTTCAAGTTCCCTTAAAGGGAGTATTCCCTATCATTACTTTAGAAGTTGAATATGCGATGATAACATCGAGTATGATCCCTGCATGGCATGAGCCGTGTTTCTTTTCGCTTTCAGTCGAACTCTACTCTCCCTGAAGATAGTTTACTGTGGTTTCCCATTTTCATACTAGGGGTTGTACCTTTTTTTAAGGCGACGGCCCCTTTCTTTGCAGACCTAGTCCTATCCTACCTTCAACGAAAAATTAACATTGTTGATGCGACGTTTAATACAAAGGAAAAAGAATTTAACAGAAGTAGAGTGGAAGTAAAATTTAGGTAAGCCCAATCAAACTCTTTAAGACAATCATTTGCTTACGTCGAAACATCTATACGCATATTAGAAAGATGTATCTGAATACTTTTATGTTGAGACAGGAATGTATGGAATTGAAACCTGGACAATAACTTATGCAGAAAGAAAGCAAAGAAGCCTTTGAAATATGGTGTTACAAAGGAATGTGACAAGGTGAAATGGTTACATCGGACTTCGAATAAAGAAGTACTGATTCAAGTTGGTGAGAAGAGAACGAGTCCTCAATATTTGACCAGAGAATGATTCTTATCAATTTGATCTATTCTTGAAGCCCTCATAATTGGTTCAGTTTTCTTCTTATGGATGTGAAGGAGAATACAAATGGTACGGTGAAGTCCAATTAAAAACATTGTTGAAGAGATTATGGTAGGCGGTAGGTTGCGATAGTTACGAAGTACTCTAGGCCTAACAGAGAATTTAAGACAGGCTAGGATGGCACGGATAAGAGCATAAATCTACTGTATGGACTCGTGACCCTAATAATCATAATAATAATAACTATCGTGATCATGATCATCAACATCAGCAACATAATTTTGACATAAATACCTTTATAGGTAATTCTATATCCTGGAAAACGTGATTTTTTACATGGCAAGTACCTGACGAATGGCATAGCAAGTTTCTTACGCTCTAAACAAGAATATTTTCAGCTTCTTTACATGAAATGGGAAAATTTGAGAAGCGCATTCTGTAAAATTATTTACCTGAAATGCACCATACGGCCATACAGGGAAATGGCGTTTAAGTCTTTGGTGAAACCTCAGCTAGCTAAAGGGTCGAGTGTATGCAAGCCTCACAAGGATTACTTGATACGAGAACAGGACAATATCCAAAGTAACGCGATTTTTTCTGAGTGATTTCCGACAAAATAGTAGTGTTACAGAAATTTTGGAAGCTTTGGATGGGAAGACTTGGGAGTAAGGAGACGAGCTGCTCGACTAAGCGACATGTTCTGAACTGTCAGTGGAAGTATGACGTGGTAAACATTAGTGTATGAATAAGATAGAATGGTTCTTTTAACGGTAGGAAATACCTTAATATGAAAGTAAATTTGGAATTCGAGAGGACAAATAGGGGGGGAAATTGATCTATAGGAAGAGAAATTTGGTATCGGAATAATTTATCAAGGGAAATGTTTGATAAATTTGCAATTTATTTGAAATCGTTTAAAAATAGGTAAATAAGTGGCACGTAATCTTTCACCTGGGTGACAGACCGAACTGCAGAACAGTGGTTGGTTTGGTTTGGTTTGGTTTGGTTTGGTTTGGTTTGGTTTGGTTTGGTTTGGTTTGGTTTGGTTTGGTTTGGTTTGGTTTGGTTTGGTTTGGTTTGGTTTGGTTTGGTTTGGTTTGGTTTGGTTTGGTTTGGTTTGGTTTGGTTTGGTTTGGTTTGGTTTGGTTTGGTTTGGTTTGGTTTGGTTTGGTTTGGTTTGGTTTGGTTTGGTTTGGTTTGGTTTGGTTTGGTTTGGTTTGGTTTGGTTTGGTTTGGTTTGGTTTGGTTTGGTTTGGTTTGGTTTGGTTTGGTTTGGTTTGGTTTGGTTTGGTTTGGTTTGGTTTGGTTTGGTTTGGTTTGGTTTGGTTTGGTTTGGTTTGGTTTGGTTTGGTTTGGTTTGGTTTGGTTTGGTTTGGTTTGGTTTGGTTTGGTTTGGTTTGGTTTGGTTTGGTTTGGTTTGGTTTGGTTTGGTTTGGTTTGGTTTGGTTTGGTTTGGTTTGGTTTGGTTTGGTTTGGTTTGGTTTGGTTTGGTTTGGTTTGGTTTGGTTTGGTTTGGTTTGGTTTGGTTTGGTTTGGTTTGGTTTGGTTTGGTTTGGTTTGGTTTGGTTTGGTTTGGTTTGGTTTGGTTTGGTTTGGTTTGGTTTGGTTTGGTTTGGTTTGGTTTGGTTTGGTTTGGTTTGGTTTGGTTTGGTTTGGTTTGGTTTGGTTTGGTTTGGTTTGGTTTGGTTTGGACGTCAGTAGATATACGCGTTGTAGAATGCCAACTTTAGTGCTCTTAAATGTATCGTTTTAATTGAAAGTGCGCTTTACGCGTCCACTCCATGAAATGTACATTCGAAAACAAATACTGTATGTTTCTGATGCCGGCTTTCACGGCCGACGTCATCTGACAGTGCTCTTCTTCTGGGATATTAGACCGTGCTGACATTATAAATATGTCGACGGTTCATCTGCTGTTCAGTAGCCGTTGTCAAGTCCGTGTCATTTCCTGATCAGTAATTGAAACGTCGACATGCCAACACGGCCTAATATCCCAGATAAAGAGCGAGGCTTGGGAAGCAATAAACTCACATCTCCAGTTTACACTGAGTTTAATATAATTTACTTTTTATATTGAGCATACATATCATGTTGCCGCCTCTGTGGTGTAGTGGTGTCTGATTAGCTGCCACCCCGGGTTCGATTCCAGGCTCTGTCACGAAATTTGAAAAGATGTACGAGGTCTGGAACGGGGTCCAGTCAGCCTCGGGAGGTCAACTGAGTAGTGGTGGGTTCGATTCCCACCTCAGCCATCCTGGAAGTGGTTTTCCACTTCTCCTCCAGGCAAGTGCCGGGATGGTACCTAACTTAAGGCCACAGCCGCTTCCTTCCCTCTTCCTTGTCTATCCCTCCCAATCTTCCCATCCTCCGCAAGGCCCCTGTTCAGCACATCAGGTAAGGCCGCCTGGGCGAGGTACTGGCCATCCTCCCCAGTTGTATTCCCGACCTAGTGTCTGAAGCTCCAGGACACTGCCCTTGAGGCGGTAGAGGTGGGATCCCCCGCTGAGTCCGAGGGAAAAGCCAACCCTGGATGGTAAACATTAAGAATAAGAAGAAGAAGATATATAGCATGTTACTAGGGCTAATTTAATTGATAGTTTTCTTCCTGTTCGTAATTCTCCTTTTCATTACATCTGTACTGAAATCGATATTTCTTGAAATTCGTATGTTTTCTTTCAGTTCATTCACTTACTTCTCTCCGCCTCCGTAGCGTAACGGTTAGTGTTATTAGCTGCCGTCCTCGGGGGGCCGGGTTCGATTCCCGGCGCTGCCAGAAATTTAAGAATGGCAGGAGAGCTGGTATATGAATAATATAGTACATGAAGCTCACCTGTGTCTGAAAAGAGCTGCACCACCTCGGCATGAGGACACGAGTTTACTTTACTTACTTCTCTCAGTCAATAAATTTATTTTGGCTACAAATTCTGTGGTACGTCAGGATTTTGTACCCCAAAGAAACGAGTAATACCTTCATATCCGCCGACCAAGACGGGAGTATCTCGGGCTAGCCATACTTACGACAAGAGAAGAGGGCGAAGAAGAAGTTTAAGTTTGTTTTATTTTGTGACTTTACTTTCACCTTTTCACTCCCAAGTTTCTTTCAGCCTTGCGCATGCCCCATACCAGATCTTTCTGGACGTTTCGACAGTGCTTGTAATAGGCCATAAATACTTTGTATTTACACAGCTACTGAAAAGTCATGGAACGACAGTATTAGCAATAGTTCTCTCCTAACACTTTTCCCAAAACTTGAAAGAACCTGGCGTGATAAATGTCGACAGCTTGTTTCACTGAAACTTATCTCCACTATATTCATAAAAAATCAGACTCATCATCACTGCCTAAAATTTCTAAACTATAATCTTTCGTTATGCTTTCTTTACAATCCCGTGCATCCATCTCAGAAGATAGCTGTGAAAGAAAAACACAAGGCGCACAATTATCTTCAAAAAACGGTGAGGCGATTTATGAATCGTCCGTCGTCTGAACAAAGCATGTCAACAGCGTTGGACTGAACTCGGAAGTGAACAAGAGCGCATTGCTTTAAATCCGAATTAACTCGTGTTTGGAACAGCAGGAGAAATGTTGACATCCGAATTAACTCGGGCATGGGATGGAAAAGGTTAATATTCTAATGTGTAATGGGGCATTGTTTTATATCACTAGATTAGATTAGTTTATTAATATCTTTACTTTTATTATTCTTACCTTCTTTTTCTTCTCTACATTTGTAAGTGAAGTTGTTTGTAGTAAAAGATATTACGTTCATACTTCTTAAGTGTAAGAAAAGGAACACATCCAGCATCGCAACATTGCCAGAATAAATTAAAATAAGTAGGTACGCAACAATGTAAATAAATAGTTTGGATTATCATTCCAAATGTTCCAGGTATCTATAGCGATCCTTATAGTGCATATGTTTGGCCAGCTTGTGTGGTCAATATTTCTTAATGACTTATCTGTCCTGTTCGCATACTAAACAAAGAGCATGGCATAATAGTACTGTGCTGTACCTACAATTGCTACTAACGTCAAGGCCACCAGTCACTGATGATGTGTTCCACATTTGCAGACAGGACTTCGAAAATGATTCGGATGTCATTAGGACATAATCTATACAGCCTATTCCATGTTAATTTTACATATTTGAAACTGAAGAATACTCATCCATAGTGACAGTATTTGATATACTGAGTGTTCGAATGAAAGGAAACGCAGACCGGGGGTTATGAATCCTGGGATGGGAAATTCCTGCCACGTGTAAGTAATGAGAATAAACAGTATCCGGCAAAACAAACAGCAAATACTCTGAACACCAAACAGCACTTATTGTTACCAGAATTTCTGCAATCGCAACGACAATGGATGCAGTAAGATGGACCTACAGCCCACATACCGGGGGGGTCACTTGACCTTCTGCAACTTCGGAGATCGCTTAGTTTCCCGTAGAACGGAATTCCTGCACCCTTCCTGCTCCACAGATCTCAGGCTCCCAGATACCTGTATATGAGGCACGCTGAAAGAATATATTTTCTGTCAGATAACCCATCCAGGATTGTTTCCTAATTACGGGAGAAGATACAGCCATTGCTTTTGTCCTTGTGGCAACTTGTGTTCATCAAGCCTATAAATCCATTATGAATATAAAACAGTCGCTTTAAATGTGAACCCTAGGCATTCACTTATTCCTAGCACTGCCGAGTGACTTGGCGTTCGGTTAGTGGCGCGCAGCTGTGAGCTTGCATCCGGGAGATACTGGGTTCGAAATCCGCTCTCAGCAGCCCTGAAGATATTTTCCCGTGGTTCTCATTTTTACGCCAGGCAAATGCTGGGGCTGTTCCTTAATTAAGGCCACGGCCGCTTCCTTCCTACTCCTAGGTCTTTCCTATCCCATCGTCGCCATAAGATCTATCTGCGTCGGTGCGACGTAAAGCAAATAGTACTTCTCAAACCCTATCAACACCACTCCAACGTATTCTTTTTTGCTATTGGCTTTATGTCGCACCGACACAGATAAGTCTTACGGCGACGATGGGAAAGGAGAGGCCTAGGAGTTATAAGGAAGCGACCGTGGCCTTAATTAAGGTACAGCCCCAGCATTTGCCTTGTTTGAAAATGGGAAACCACGGAAAACCATCTTCAGGGCTGCCGATATTGGTAATCGAACCCACTATCTCCCGGATGCAACCGACGTATTCTATGCCCTTGGCTTCGACACAAATGCATATTTTTGTCATACTTTTCTCGCTTGCCATTCATCGTGAGGAAAAGATGACAGTTTTCCGAAGAGGCTGCAGGTCTTTCGAGTTCAAGCCGTACAGGTGATCCGCGCGTCCATGAGAATGGAGCCCTACCTTTGATGAATTATAATGATGAAAACGGCACACACACCCATCCCCCGATCCATTGGAATTAACCAATGAAGATTAAAATCGCTAACCACACCGGGAATCGAACCCGTGACTCCTGGAGCAAAGGCCAGCACGCTAACCATTTATCCATGGAGCCGGACACAGTTTCCAATAACCAAACCAAACTCCATGGCACTACAGCCCTTGAAGGGCCTTGGCCTACCAAGCGACCGCTGCTCAGCCCAGAGGCCTGCAGATTACGAGGTGTCGTGTGCTCAGCACGACGAATCCTCTCGGCCGTTGTTCTTGGCCTTCTAGACCGGGGCCGTTATCTCACCGTCAGATAGCTCCGCAATTCTAATCACGTAGGCTGAGTGGACCTCGAACCAGCCCTCATGTCCAGCTAAAAATCCCTGACCTGGCCGGGAATCGAATCCGGGGCCTCCGGGTAAGAGACAGGCATGCTACCCCCACACACACAGTTTCCAATACAACGGATATATCTGAAAATTCAGTTTTAAACCTTCTCTAATCCACGATGTCTCCTTGCAAGAGTCAAATAACTTACAGATTTAAGATGCAGTGTCTCTTTTTCTGAACTTCAATGCCGAATTTTTATACAATTAGGTAAAATAATGTAAGCTCTTAATCTAAAATCCGGCGTTTCGCCTGTATGCGTCAGTACGTTCCTAAGATGAAATGAGAAAGCCCCCATGATTCTGTCTAGTACGCTGTTGAGTTTCCATTGTAATTTTTTTGTAATAATATACTTGGGGTGATTTATTTTATTTATTTATTGACTTGTTTTATATGGCGTGGCTCAGGCTGTGAAGGCTGCTGTTATGCCAAACCATCTCATATATACTACACTGTACACCCTACAGAGTATTAAGATTTTTAAAATTACATATATATGAAAAATGAAAACCTACAACCTGTTTTCCAGTCATTGACCGGGTCAGGGATGTAATGAGTGAAACATATATAGGCTGTTATTACAATGGGGTCACCACTCCCAAGGTGATTTATTAATGAGTGATAAATGCTATTAAATGATAATGGAGAGTGTTGCTGGAATGAAAGATGACAGGGAAAACCGGAGTACCCGGAGAATAACCTGTCCCGCCTCCGCTTTGTCCAGTACAAATCTCACATGGAGTGACCGGGATTTGAACCACGGTATCCAGCGGTGAGAGGCCGACGCGCTGCCGTCTGAGCCACGGAGGCTCCTCAAATTAGATATAATTAATTATAAAATTAAACTTAAATAATAGTTATAAACAAAAGGTAAATTTCTGAGAGTCACTATTAAAAAAAAACATTAAATACTAATTTCTTAAGTCTATGTACCATTTATAACATTTCTTTTAAGTAAGTTACATTTCTACAGTCCCACTGAATAAACGTGCAGAGGCTGTTCGCATGTGATGTAATTGTCATAGAAATCTACAACTGAACCTATATTTTGACATTTTTATGCCTAATCTGAGATAAAAGAATAATTTTGAAACAAAAATTCAAATTTTACGGACACATGTGTGCGGTCAGTTTATAACTGGAAACAAACCCGTGGTGCCATACAGGTGAGAGTGGTCACCATGATGACGTCTTCTGCCGTACCTATTGCTTGGATTTCACAACCAGGTTCACTGCCTCTCGTATCAGACAGCTCCTCAGCTGGTTTCAAAGTGTCTGAGCAAAGCCCGTTCCAGCCCTCGTTGCAAAATTAAAATTCCCGGGCTGGCAAAAAATCGAACCCGGGATATGGTGTAAGAGACAGGCACAGTACGCCTACATCACGGGGCCGGCTTCTAAGATACTTTAGAACTTTGTTAATCATTACTTACGTAACCAACTCTATATTTGGAATTTATGGAATCGTGTGAAAGTATACAGCAGTGTTAATCGCAAGCATCGTTTCAGTTACAGTAGTAATGGTGGCTAGAGGTGTATGCTCTCCTCGATTTACTTTTCGTAGGTGTTACTCAACATATTTGACATCATATCAAAAGAACGTAGTTCACTGACACAAAACCTCGTGAAGAACGCAGCTGGACTCACGATAAATATTTACAGGAAATGTAATACTCTAAATCGTACGATGCGCGTACAAACAAGAAAAACAGATAACTTACATTCTATTTTTAAGATATAACCTACAATAGAATTATATTAATGCGTCACCTGCTTATCACCAAAGTGGCCGTGGTTCACATACCGGCCACTTCTTTTGGGATTTTTGGAGTGATAATAATAATAATAATAATAATAATAATAATAATAATAATCGAAAGGCCTCAGCTACTAGATGCAATCATTTTAATTTGACGCCATCTACCTGCTTGCTTGTCAATTTCCACGTTCCGTCTTACTCTAGTCCTGCTATATGGCATAATAAACTGAATCATTCTCGGGCGTCTGTGGCTGTGTTTTAATTAATTTTGTAGGGGTAACACCAAATGTGTTACCAGAGATTTTTTACATGCCGACATCATACGACATGGAGTGTCTTGCAGTCTGAAGGCCGACACCCTGCCACTGATCCTCAGAGGGAACTTTGAAGTGAAAAGTAATGCCTTAGTAGTTTGAATTCCTCGTAAACTGGAGGTCCTGTCGCTAAGATCACGATATCGACATTAAAAAAAGATCGTTTGCTTTGATATTACTGCAATAAGAGTTTTCTGCATCAAGAAATGAATATCTGTGTTGGAGGCACTGAATTTTATATTTGTTCTGTATTCATAGAACATGATGAACAGAAACACGTGCTACCCTTTCCCAGTTAGCACAGACTACGCTGCACGTAAATCTGGGTATGCAGAGGAGCCGTTGCATAAGAGTGTGCGACAAGATGCAGGACAGATTTCAAGCTCATGTTATTTTACGCAAGCATATTAATTACCCCTATACTATCCACACCGACGTTCTTAATATTTAAATAATTGTTACCTTGCCACAATTTGATGTTAGTCGAACATTCATGCTGATGTTGTTTTCTTATTTTCATGGGTGAAATATTCATGATATCCTTATGATTGTGAAAGTTGACAATGCGAGTGAAAGGTTGGGTATGACAGTGAATGGGAGCGAATGTGCTAGAGATAGATGCATATCATCCCCTTTCTGTACGTGCGCAAAAGTACCCCTCCTAGCACCTCGTCCCCCATTCCTTCCGCTCCTTCTCTCAATTTATTTTCTTGCCTTCTCTCTCATGGTGAGTATAAGCTCCATTCTCCATCCTTTTCGTTCGGATTGAATGTACAGTGTAGTCCTCTCTTTCGCGCGCTCCACTGTGTATAGAAGAGCGTCGTCGTTCCCCTCTCCCTGTACACCGCCGTCCAGCTAGTCTGATGTTGGTGCGCCTGCGTAGAAAAGATGGCGCGACGTCAAGTGCGCGAGCAAGCGAGTTGCTCGCTCAGCTATCGATAAAAGCGCGTCGGCAGAGTCATCTAGCGGCCGACGCCACCCATTAGAGTGTATGCTGCGTGGGTGTCTCTATCCTTGTCGCTCACGCCTTCCCGTCACTGGCTGCCAGTGTGTGTACTCGTTGCTCCCCGCACCCCCTCTACATTGCCGTGAACCGAGCCAATGTGCTTGTCCAGAAAATACGTAGTAGTCTCTGGGTATGCTTGGGTGAGGGAGGGCCAGCACCAGATACGTCGCTATCATTTTAAACTGTCTCTCGTCTGATACTGCAAAAACGGACCGTTACTTAGTTGATGCTAACTAAGGCCAACTAGTTTTAACAGAACGGTAGCAATTTAACATTTTTTTGAAAACCAAATCATTAACAATTTTTAGATGTGCTTCGGTGGAGAGAAAATCTTTCTTCATTCCTGATAGTTGAAATACTGTTTAACATTACCTTTATGTAGAATATAAGTCTACGTAGTGAACAAAATACATTTAAATAAGTAATAGGTCATAAACATTGGCCGCAAAAGTTTTTTAGTGAACAGTTTTTTAGTTTTCATCTCATCTACAAGAAGTTTACTCTAACCACAGTTATTGTAGTAATACACCTGATATCATCTCAGCAAACTGTTTGAGTGATTTTTACCGAGCGTGTGAGGTGGAATATTTGTTAGTTTTTCTACTGAGTGGTGACATTTGATAAGAATAATTTGCATGATTTTATCGTAGTTGACTGTTATCCACAGAACTACTAAAGGAAGAATTGGTGAATAATAACGTACGATCTCGTGCATATAAAGAACAAGAATATTTTCACCTTTTTAAAGTGAGGTTAGTTTCCTAAATCTCAATCTCTTCTAGCTAGTAATTATTTCTATATCACGAAGCACGTGCTTAAGCGTAGTGGCACCTATTCTTTGAAATAAAGCTGTAGCCTAAAACTAGATTTATTTTTCAGAGCATGTGGCTAGTGCGATCAACGACCACGGTCTCGCATTCGACAACGTGCTTTTTGATCATCAGTACTCTCACACTGCACAGCTGTTGCGGCATCCCTCAGCCCTTGCTAGCATGTGCTTACCAGAATACCTGCTTGTCTGCATGACTAGAACATTTAAAATATATTTGGCATTCCATGATCTAAATTATCGCGTTGGTAAATCACATGTTCTTCAGCTTTGCGGAAACATGTGTTAATCAGTGATAAATTTAAAAGTCGGTAAGAGAACTGTCCATACTTTCTTAGTCATCGGTTTAAAATATTCAGCATGAGCGTTCTTATTCTACGAATTTTTTAATATTTATGCATAGCACGAATAAAATTCACTTATCGATTGTGAATTCACCTGCATGATCACGGTAATTTCATGATGAAATCAGCACCAGCATGAGTAAACCTTTAATCAAAAGTGTTGCATGCTATATTCATCATTTAAACATCGTTTACAATGTAATTGGAGCCGTTCAGTAACTTAAGAACAAGTACGCATTTCAAACACGAATGTGTTAAAATATTCCCACTTTTTAAGGTTACAATAAAAATTAGAGCAAAATTTCCCTTGAAATCCTCAAAAGGAATTTCCCATTTCTACAGTGTAAAATATTTTACATAATATACAATCGCTTTTACCATTCGCGATGATAGTTTAACAGTCCTTACTTTAGCATATTTGCTATTGGCAAACAAATTCCGTGTCTTATTCTGTTATTTTATTTTATCCCCTTGTGAATGATATGGCCAGATATATATATTCAACAGTTCAGTTTAACAGTTAGATAAATTTAACGCATTTAACTGAACTAATCTTACTCACGTTAGTTAATATCGTTGAAAGGACGATAAAGACCGCTTGGATTTGTTTGTGAGTTTTGAAAGACTTTTAATTTCACAGCAGAGACGTAGGGAGGGCACTAATACTCTTACAACAGAGATTATGTATAAAGTTATTTTATTACGAACTCCAATTTGTAAGCAGGCATACATGATGTAAACTTTGTTCCAAATTCACTTAGACACGAGGTGGTTGTTTGACGTGCGCACGCTTCTCGTGTGCTCTAAAGGATATGACTGTGTGCTCTGTCACAAGGTCGGCGTTCTTTCAACACAGGTTGATTAACGTAAAGTTGGTCGGTACTTTATGTTTGCGCTGGATTTTCTTAGCTCGAATTATATTCGTGTTACGCCGACGGGTTCCATTCATTAAATAATGTGATTATCAGTTCTACATGCCGTTTATTTTCATTTTTATGTACTAAAAAACGTCTTATCCTGATCTCAAAAGGTCTGTAATTGACTATGCTTATGTAACTTGAGAGAGAGAGATTAGCAGTGAAAATAGGATTTAAGAAAAATAACAAAGTTTACTTAGGCTGACAGTCATTTATAAACATTCAAGCTAGATATTTAAGTTGGAGGAAGTGGAACATTTAGTTTATGGCATATTTATAAATTCAATTTCTCTGAAGTCATTTCCAACGAGGCTCATTTTCTTCTGTGATGATGCGAGGTGAAACAGATCTATTTGTCCGCTTTAGATATTCGTTTAGTTCATGTAACATAATTCAATCCGTGAAAAGTTTACTTAAACGAAATAGAGAAGATTATCATTGAATTGCTACAAAATCTCCGATTAATTTTAATAATACTATTTAAAGAAAGTGAATGGACTTTGAAAATCGAATACATA
This sequence comes from Anabrus simplex, assembly GCF_040414725.1. Classification (NCBI taxonomy): domain Eukaryota; kingdom Metazoa; phylum Arthropoda; class Insecta; order Orthoptera; family Tettigoniidae; genus Anabrus; species Anabrus simplex. Next base: position 192,469,750 of record NC_090267.1, on the reverse strand, counting down.
AATGTTTGCAATGAAGTTGCAAACTACGAAGATTATTTGCATATGAACAGCCTTTCATGCTTCCTGATTTCTGTACAGAAATACTTGTTTGATTGTACAGCTGTACATTTTCCATTATAAACTGAAAATATTTGCATGATAAGCCATAATTTTATGTATAGAAGGACATAACATTCTTCGTTCAACGGCGCATTTATTTTGGTATTCTTGATGGCTTGTTTACTTATGTATAATACTGGCCGTCTCTTTGCTACAACTCATGACGCACTGCATACGCTCCGATGAGACTGTTTAGAAAAAATATCGTACTCACTTACCTGTTGTACATATAACGGTATAAAGTGAAATCAGAAATTATTTTAAAATTTACTGAGGTAAGGTTTCTAAATGGAAGTAATTTTATTGCATTTAACAAGAGATGTCATTATATCAGTGTGTAATTACGTTGATAAAAAAACTTTGAAATTATTGAAACTGGTGATAATTCTTTGATAAATATCACCACTTCGTTCATTAGGGCACGTCTAAAAATGTTAAGTGACGAAAAGGTTACGGATCACCATGATATTACCATTTATGAGAATAAAATTTTGCGATTCGAACATCGGTGATGAACAGGTGAAATAATTCAAAGTGTGTTTTTGTTATATGAGGAAGTGAATATTATACAGATAATGACAACACATCTCTGATCTGTATGGGGCTGTGTTAAGTTTTATCTGTTTTTCTCTCCACTGAGATTATTTCATGCTTTATGTGAACGAATAATTAATTTTCAGATATCTCCTTTTTATTAGACAGTGGGAGGCGTTAGTGTCTGGTGCTTGAGGGATACAGCGAATCTTAATAATTGATTAATAATATGAACATCTACATTTATAAATTGATTTGGGACAGTTCTCACAACAGTGATGTCTATATCTAAAGGAATGAGTAAATATACAAATAAATCTCAACCAATTTGTTTTCCAGAACGTGCACATTTGTGCTAACTTAGTGGTCGTCTTGCTATTGCACTGTGTATGTATGATTAATGCTGGTTCCTTGAAGTTCTTATACGGGTCAATGTTCGGTACAGCATATTCAAGGAAATCTGTACGCAATATCGTATACAATATACGCCTTCTTTTATGTATATAAACTGCAAATAAAAGATGTGCTAGTGTCCTTCGGATGGAGAGTTATCCTAAATAAATAAGAAACTATGAGTTTATATTGATCCTAAAGATTTATTCCGGACTCTTCAGAGCCAACGCTATGATCTTCGATTGTTTTCTGGATGTTTCTAGACTTCATGTTACGTTTAATGCCTCCATTGCCTCAATCTACCATACACAGTACAAGATCAATTCTTTATGTTCTTCCTTAATTGATTATAGAGTTCCTATCAACCTAACAGTTTACTTAATAGAAGTAACCCTACCTCTCACGTTCGGAAGGAATTTTAATGCTGGGCAAATTGCAATTCTTAAATTATATTTGTTCAGCTACTTTATATTACTCTTGTGATGCGTTGTATAAAATAACGTTCTCACATTTCGTAGTATAATGTTTAAATGTCTCTGTTAGATCAACACTGCTATTTATTATGCTAATGTGTGATATTTGGAAACAATGTCTGTAAGACGCTGCTGATAAATATTTGTATTTAAATAGTAAAATTTGAAAGTGTATAAAATCAATTCAACGAAAAATATTGAGATAGTATTTCATTTTCAACATTTCTCGTAAGTGGTTGGTTATACCAATAAATTCCTGAAGTAATAGTAAAAATGAAATGCTGTATGAGGTTCAGGAACAATATTAAGTGACTAGCGTATAGAGTATCAAAGATGTAACCATGATTTTTATAATTTAATAGACTTAATAGGTGTCTAACTGTAAAATACTGAAGGAAGAATTTTTCTTTGAATTCCCCATGTGTAAAATTGTATACTCTATCTTACCGAAAATAATAAAGGTAATCTTTAATATGATATTATTTCGGATTGAGACATACTGTACGTATTTATCTATCTTATAATGATAGATTAATAAGATTTCAGTTTCACTGGCATCTAAATTCTTTCTCTTTCTTAAGGTTTAGAGTATGGCACTTACGGTTCCGGCGTGTATGAATATAATGCTGCGGAGTGAATATGTGTCACAATGATTTGTAGAATGCCTACTAGCATATTTTCTTGAACGGAAGGATTCCTAAATTAATGAGTAAATGCCCTTTCTTGTATAAATTTCCACTTACTGAATTCACTCAAACCGAGCTCGATAGCTGCAGTCGCTTAAGTGCGGCCGATATCCAGTATTCGGGAGATAGTAGGTTCGAACCCCACTGTCGGCAGTCCTGAAAATGGTTTTTTCGTGGTTCCCCATTTTCACACCAGGCAAATGCCGGGGCTGTACCTTAATTAAGGCCACGGCCGCTTCCTTCCCACTCCTAGCCCTTTCCTGTCCCATCGTCGCCGTAAGACCTATCTGTGTCGGTGCGGCGTTAAACAACTAGCAAAAAAAAAATCACTCAAGCCGCATACAGTATGTTTCAGTTTACCTATTCGTACGTGAACAAACAAATATGGTGTAGTGATTAACAAGTCACCTTTCCACCTAATTGACCCATTTTGATTCCCAGTTCAGTCATGTTTGACTTGAAGTATAATATGAGGATTGGAAACGGGTGTATGTAGCAGTGCCGGGAGAAATTAGACGAGAAGTGGTTCCCATTTTACCTTTAGCCATCCTAGAAGTGGCTTTCCGTGATCGTAATAATTTCATTCGTAATTATTGTAGTAGATTACTTCTAATGGAGTATTTTATAAATTTTGGGTGAATTTCTGAGTAACTGCGTTCATTGTAACTATGTTACGCTACATATAAGGGAATATTTGCAGTTTTCCCGGAAATTTCATATTGATTTTAAACATTTACTGACAATTCTGTGTCTTATGGCAAACCCGTTGAGGGTAATTCTCTTGAGTAAAGCATTTTCTGTGTGTTACACTATTATCATGTAACATTTTATTTTGAGGTATTCTTTGTTTCTTGTTTTAATGTTTATTTTTATTGTTTTCTCGTTAACGTGAAATTTCTTGTTTTAGGAAATTTCTTCTTTCGGTATAAATTCTTGTTTTGTTTCCATCTAATCAATTAGCCTATTGTTGTTCTTATTTCATTTATTTCTTAATTTAATTTCGTTGTTATGCTACTGCAACTAAGTATTGCCACAGGATTGCAATTCATTTAATAATAATAATAATAATAATAATAATAATAATAATAATAATAATAATAATAATAATAATAATAATAGACAACAACAATTTCACCACACTATATCCAAGAGTACGGTGGTTTGTTACCAAGAATATAGTTTATGGCGACTTCCTTCACAATTCTAGATCAATTATACCTAGTAAAATCACCTTAACCACACAGTTCTGCATGTTGGCCAGTTCCAAGTTGGTAAACTGACTAATCAGTAACAAGAATTATGTTAAGTAATGACTTTTGAATTTAATATTGTAAGCAGTACATTACAATGATTAAAGGAAAAATGTCTGAATATATTGAAAATAAATCGTTCGAAAATTAGGGATATTTTCTCCTGATATGGCGAGCAAGAGTCTGCACGGTTTGTTCACTTAACTATCAGCTTGCATTAGGAAGGTAGTGGGTTCGAACGCCACTGGCGGCAGTCCTGAATATGGTTTTCCGTGGTTTCCCAATTTCACATTAGGAACATGCTGGAGTTGTACCCTAATTAACGATACGGTCGGTTTCTTCTCAGTCCTAGCCCTTTCCTATCCCATCGATGCCATAAAGACCTATTTGTGACGGTGCGTTGAAAAGCAAATTATTACAAATAAGTATTATTAAAATGTTTTACTGACCCAGTTCACAAGTAATTTTCAGTTTACCTACATTGACGTAAACAATGTTAATACAAGTATTCACCACTATCCTGATAATGATGTCGTAATGATTTTAATGGTATGTTTTTATAGCCTGATAGTTGAAATAGCACATATAATTGACGAAATATGTATAATCAATCCTAATCCTATCTTAAATATATTCTTATTTATTGAAAAAGAAGAAATTCTGAAAATATTAATGAAGTAAATATGATTCCAAAAACCTAATATTTGCGACCTGGTATTAAAGGGAAAGTTCCAATGTTTAGAAGAATTAATATTTATAAATTGATATGGAAAATGTTGGAATGTAGTTTCCTTGAACTTAGCTGTGTACTTTCATGTTGAAAATGTAAAGAATAAAATTTCTTTTATATACTGTATTGTCAGCTGAATAGCGTTTGTAATAAATAGCACAAAATACGATGAAGAATGTAGTATTTAATCTAGACAATTGATTTTTAAAATACTGTAATACGAGATTCGTTCTAAGCCTGATACAGTAAAGAATGGGTGTACATTATTATTATAACATGGATATATCCGATGGTTTATTTTGCAGAGGGAGACCGAGTAGACTACGCGATACGGGTCGTGTTGCTGTAATCTTGCATTTGAAAGATCGTGGTTTCGAACTCCAACGTCTGAGACTTTGAAGATAATTTTCCGTTGTTTCGAATTTTCACGCTAAGGTAAAGCTAAATCCATGGCTCCTGTGTTCCTCTTTCTAGGCCTTCCCAGTACCTGCTTCGCTATGTCATAGTGCTATCTAAAAGTGTTTTGTAGCGTGAAAATCAAATTAAAAATCACTTCGGTGTTTTATATTGATATGGACTAGAAGACATATGTAATATAGGACAACATCATGGTCACTATGAAGTATCCCGGGGTATATTTGTTAGTAAACGGGGATAAGAATCAAACATTGCAGAGTACACCACTGTAGTGGTGGCACAGCATGTAGTTAGTTTACCTTGAAGACAGCTACGTTCTCCTTCCACATGTTGCGTTTTGTATTAGGGCATGATATTCGAGTTCTTAATAAGATGAATATTTGAGTGCAATATGTATGAAAGCTAAATGGTCTCCTTTTGAATATTATTTCGCAGTTATTAAAAAAATTGCATATGCTAATATATTACTAACATTACACGTACTTCTACCGGAGGGTGTTAATATTAATTGTTAACAAGTATTACGATAATAAATAAATAAATAAATAAAATAAATAAATAAATAAATAAATAAATCATAATAATCTAAATAAAATAAAATAAATGTAGTGACTCTTTGTGATTCATAGGGATATAATTTATTTTATAATTTCTCAAGACATACTCTCCGTGTCTGATGGAAACGCACATTCGTTATTTTTCTGTAAATGGAATGCTGTTTAATAACTACAGCAAACACATATTAGGAATAAAGTAATATCTTTATGAAAACTACTTTCAAATTGGAGCCCATTACACTCCCAGACAAATTAGCAATTATTTCTAAATAAGATTTTAAGACTTAGTCTTCAACCATAATATTTGCACTTATGTGAAAATTGGACCAGTAAATTCTGAAGATTATTTATTTTATTCACATGTCTTACAATATGTCTTATAATATTTTTATGTTTGGATTGGCTGTAAATTTCTACGTTAGTTTCCAATAAACAATTTTTTATGTTATTTTCTGCTTTCCTGTAGATAAAGGTTATTAATAATATTCATGTTGTGATCTATTCAAGGTACACAGTAATATTCTTAGAACCATTTTCCTTTATCGTTTTATTTTAATAGGATTAGTATGAATTTGAAAGATTTTGGGTCAGTTATACTCGAACGAGAATATTACAAATAAATATATCAATGTCACAGGTGAGGGAATAAGGATAATGAATTCCTGTGAAATTATTACAGTCAATAATGCCAACATTGCCACTTTGCAGTACATTATAAAATGATCAACACTTACGTCTCTTTAGGAATGTATTTTATTTGAAAAATTGGTATTATGTGTAAATGGCTCTACAGTAAGTACTCCTAAAACTTAACTGAACATAATTATTTTTTTCATTTCTACAAACATTTAACTAACCCTATATTACGGTATCTAACAATAGACTTTCCGATACACTAAGCTAAAACACAACATTTGGTAGAGAAAACAAAGTACATGCTACACCATTGGAGAGAGTTGAATTAATAGTATCTACCGTTATTCCCTTAGAATGGTTCATTACCGAGCTCGATAGCTGCAGTTGCTTAAGTGCGGCCAGTATCCAGTAATCGGGAGATAGTGGGTTTGAGCCCCACTGTCGGCAGCCCTGAAGATGGTTTTCCGTGGTTTCCCATTTTCACACCAGGCAAATGCCGGGGCTGTACCTTAATTAAGGCCACGGCCGCTTCCTTACAATTCCTAGGCCTTTCCTATCCCGTCGTCGCCGTAAGACATAATCTGTGTCGGTGCGACGTAAAGCAAATAGCAGCAATAGAATGGTTCATTCCGTTTTTTACACTCTCCTCGAAACTTTGAATCAGAAGTAACATTAATAAACAATATTCTGTTCCTCAGTCAAGGGTCGGTTTTGTTGTCATATACTATAGGACGTCTTACTTAGTATTATAATTAGTATTAGTAATACTTAGTATTATAATATTTGTTATTCTAGGCTATGAAGTATTCGCGTGATACAAACAACCGAGAAATCTCTTTTCCTATTGACTTTTATTTCACAGTTGCCAGTTAATCGTGAAATATTGCGTTTATCATTTCATTTTCGGTTAGCTTTCTACTATATTTAGAACTGTACTTACGAATTATTTCAATTTTAAGAACCCAACGATGATAATATTATTTATTTGTAAATATAGTTAAGCAAAATAGAAGATTACAAATCACTATTAACAGAATAAGGATTGATGAACTTGGAAGCAAGTGTTATTTTCAATGTACATCTCTCGGCCAGAATGTTCAAGAAAGCATAATGTTTTCCTGATTGTAGGTGAAGTAGGAATACATTACAGGACTTTAAATTTTGCGTTAAACTGATAATCTCATTACTTTTCTTTTGAATGAAAGATTAGAGGTCTATTCAAATTATAAGGAAAAGCCTGCTTCAAAAAATGCACGAAGTAATGTTTTCATAGACTAGGAGCATTCCTTGTAAAATATAAATACTTCCTAGTCAATTCTGATTTGACTTCATCTGTTTTACACCCGTGAATTTTCTTTCTTTCTTTCTTTCTTTCTTTCTTTCTTTCTTTCTTTCTTCTTTCTTAACCTGTTTACACTCCAGGGTCAGTTTTTCCCTCGGACTCAGCGAGGGATCCCACTTCCACCGATCCAAGGGCAGTGTGTTGGAGCTTGATACATTAGGTCGGGGATACAACTGGGGAGGAGTACAAGTACCTCGCTCAGCCAGCCCCGCCTGCTAGGCCGAACAGGAGCCTTGTGGAGGGATGAGAAGACTGGAGGGGACAGGCAAGGAAGAGGGAAGGAAGCGGCCGTGGCCTTAATTTAGGTATCATCCCGGCACTTGACTGAAGATGTTGGAAACAACGGAAAACGACTTCGAGGAAGGCTGAGGTGGGATTTGAACCCACCTCTACTCAGTTAACCTCCCGAGGCTGATTGGACCCCGTTCCAGCCCTCGTACCACTCTTCAAATTTGGTGGCAGAGCCGGGAATTGAACCTGGTCCTCCGGAGGTTGCAGTTAATCACGCTAACCACTACACCACAGAGGCGGACCAGTCGTTATTTACGTTATTATTTCAAGTACCTTATACCTACTGTAGATTTGAAAAGGCAGAGTTATTGGAATTTTTTCCTGAAGGGTTAATGTGTAAAAAGCCAATGACACGAAAAGCACCGACTTTTTCACCAAATAAATGCTGGAGCATGCAAGTCTGAATCATTGTAAGTTATAAACTTACAGGTTTACTTTACTCTCGCATGATTACTATTGAAATCGTCCTATGCCGGTTAGTAATATCGGTAGCTAGTTTTGTGTAGGTACTGACAAATATTTTGTGGTGTAGAAAAACGTGATTCACTGTTAAGTTTCACTCTAAACGTAAATAAAAGAGGATGTGGTTCAACGTTTTGAAGAACTGAAGTAAACCTATTGACTAAAGAAAAGGAAGGACATAAATCACCTGGTGAACAATACCATCGGGATTCAAAAATAAACTTTTGTCATGGAAAGTTGGACAAGAAATATAAAGGAGAGAAATCGAGCACAAATCAGTATTAAATTTGCTGCAGGAAAATGCGAACCTATTTTTTGTTTAATGATTTGTTTTACGTCACAAATAGTTATTTTGATGACGATGTGATAGGAGAGGCCTAGGAGTGGGAAGGAAGAGGCCGTGGCCTTAAGTAAGGGAAATGGGAATGCACGGAAAACCTACTTCATGGATGCCGATAGTGGGGCTCGAACCTATTATCTCCCGGATGCAAGCTCACAGCTGCGCGCCCCTAACCGCTCAGCCAACTCACCCGGTACGAACTTTTGGGGAGGGGGAGGGGGGATAATTGTGTAAACTATTTAAACTTCCTTCCATTCGTAATTCCGTCCACACTTGCCTGTATCGTTGGATGTATAAAACGAAGATGCAATTGATAACAACTCAAATGGAATAAAACTGATAGTGAATCACGCTGCTGTACACCATAATCGATTTGTCAGCACCTAAACTAAGCTAATTATTTATATTACTAATCTCCATAGCACGATTTTCATGATAATCATGAGAAGACCAAGTTAAATGATTCATTTCCGAATCCACTGCCACGCTGCGGTGAGTGGAAATTATTTCACGACCGATAAAACTTAAAGAGCTTCAATACTTGAATAACAGCTCGCAACAGATTCTAGAATGTACAGATAATGTACTGACGAGTGACTCAGCAGCATGAATGATGGAAAAGTTGGTTGTATGTTTGCTCAGCGAAGCTAAAGATTGATTTAAATTTTAAAGTTAAACATGTGTGCATTGATGTAGTGGCGGGGGTCTACGACCTGAGGTCGATTCCCGTTTCGTGCAATCGATTTTGATTATACAGTAGTCTGAAGGCCTGAACAGGATTCATTATGACTCGTGAATAGCACTAAGTAACTACTAGAAACGAGAGTAACAGATTCTAGTCTGGAATGTTATGCAATATAGTGAAGGAGTCTTCATGCTGATCACATGCCACTCGATGGTTGCAAGCCATTTTGCCTAGAACAGTCAGCACATTAAAAGTGTTACAAGCAAGCAGTCAAATGATGTTCTGATTCTTCATTCGTTGGTCTGAATCTGAGTACAAAATTAAGAAAATCTATCATTAATCTCCGTTACTTGTTTGGGATTCTCTTTTCTAGGAAAAATCAGGACTGTTTATTGGACTGGTCAACGTAATATATATGTGATGAAGTTAGAGTCCGGATTATTAGTAACAAGTATACCCTACACTGTACAGCGGCTATGCTGTGAGATTTGCATAGATATTAGGGGTACAGCATATAGAACTCCTTGAATTTATGCTACTCTTCCAACATTATGGTACAACGGGATGCTTGACACTTCCTACGAACCACATTACTTTGCATTCTAACCTATTACCACCTACAAATCCGAGGTATAGTGATGATCCTTCAAGTGATTAGTTGCTTTCTCTGTTTCATCTCCTGACTCCTCAAGATGTTGGTTATAGATAACAGCCGCTTTATTATGAAGTATCACTACAGTTGCATATACACTTGCGTGCAGAAAATCTGGTCCGTACCCGAACATCACAATAGTTTTTTTCCTTCTGTAAGGTGTTCGTATTTACCTAACTGACACCTGACTCGGCCCAGCCCTTATTGCTTCTCTCTACGGCTGGCTTGAAGTAAATCCGAAGAAACAAATATGAACCAATTACTAATGTCATATTTGCTCTAAAGTGAAGAATTGGTCAGATATAGCCTTCCTTAAGGAATTTTGTAATGATTCGAAGAGAGGTGGAGCTAGCCTAGTATTATATGGTTAGGAAATTGACTTTGTAGAGCAGAGCGGAGTAGATTCGATCCTGACTCAGTCTGGTGGCGTTTTAAGATGTTCAAATACGTCATCCTCGTGTTGGTAGATTTACTGGCACGTTAAAGGAACTCCAGCGGGACGAAATTCCACCACCCCGGCGTAGCTAGTGGAACGTAAAGCCAATAACATTATTTATTATTATTCGACTTTGCAGAGAGAGGAGTGAGGGGTGACGTCTTGGATAGGGGAGGGGGGATAACTCGCCTATCATGTTCTTAGAAGCATCAAGAAGGGAAATTGAGTTGATACTGGAGAACGCGGGGCTGTGAGACATTTCATGACCGACCTAAATGGCCGTTTTCTTACGGGTCAGATCTTTTGTCCGCATTGTACATACAACGGTAAAAGCATCATAGAAATACAGAACACTAATCAGATTTCATACACGTAGTCACAAGATTTGAATCAGTCCAACTCGTTGGCTGAATTATCAGCGTGCTGGCCTTCGGTTCAGAGGGTCTCGGGTTCGATTCCCGGCCGGGTTGGGATTTTAATCGCTTCGGATTAATTATTCTGAAATTGCCTTTAGGTAGACAGAATTTGTTGACGGTTGTAGCTGCAGGGTTTCTAATTAATCCACGGTGATCTTCAATATGTCTGCTTCCCATGTTGGATTTCAGCGGCTGAAGGTCGAGTTGTATTTCGTTGGAAGGAGCACTTCAAGGTGTTTTCCTGGTGTGTTGCATGTCTCTTTCTTGTGTTTTCTTTATTATTTAAACATGAACACATTACTTTAAAAGCGAGCAGCTCACCTAACTTGATTTACCGTTGGTTTGGTTAATTCCACTAAACACGTCCTGTAGAGGAGTGAGCTGTATCGAACTACCTTCTACGGCCAGTGCTTGTACGGAACTGTTATGTATGTGCTGTACAATCGCTAAAAATAAAGTGAGGACTTAGTATTGTACATGTTCATCGCAGGCACTGTACACTTTTCTCTCAAACAGTTGAACCTAACGGGCCGGTCTGAAGGGTTGGGAGCCTTCACTTCCGTAATGTAGCGAGAGTAACATGAATTCTAGTGGTTCTAATACGCTGTACCTCTGATGTTAATGCAAATCTCATAGCAGGAAGCATTGTGTGGGCTAGATTATATTTCTAACTCATATCAGTAAATTTGCGTCTTCTCTATCATTGCCGAAATTCCGGCTCCATGTCTTGCTAGGCATTTGATCGAGAGGACCCCGGGTTCGATTCCAGTGGCTCGGGAGCTGGGCGTGTGTACCGTTTACAGCATTAGTATTCATCCTACGTGGGGCCCGCTCCTCACAGACGCGTAGGTGACATGTATGGTGTCAACTCGACAGACCTTCGAAGGCCACACGCCATAAGAAAAATAAAAACTGCTTAAAAATCCATGCTCAAGATATGTTAGTTGTCGTATCCACAGGGATTGTATCTACATGGAAGGTGAATTATATTTTTACAATAATAATTTATTAAATCTCATAAAGTATTAAATCCGAAGAACACACAATACTATAGTATGAGCTCATTTCTTATTTCAGCGACCATACGTTTCACGACATTCACTCGGTATAAGTGTTGCATTAACTTGTTATTTAACTCTCAAGTGAAATTCTTCAAGAGAGTTATACATGATTTCTATTATTATTATTATTATTATTATTATTATTATTATTATTATTATTATTATTATTATTATTATTTGTCTTTCTCTCAATGAATTGGAGTTGGCACGAGATAAGTGTTGGCCCAATTTTACGGCTGAATGCTCTTCCTGACGCCAACCCATTGTGAAGGAACGTATTCTCTATTGGATATTTGTGTGGTGGTTGGTAGCGTGATGTAGTGCGGGTAGATGAAGAGAAGTGCATTGAGACGACAGCAAAGACCACGTCATCGAGCCAGAGCAATTAACCACACATAGTTAGAAACCTCATCCTGGCAGGAAGTCGCACTTCAGGTCCTTCTGAACTGAATGTCATTATGGTAACCACTCAGCCCAGGAGATGGACCGTAGTCTCAGAACTAGTATATTAAGCATATGGTATGAAATTGATTGAATGTAAAAGGCTGACATTGCAAATACAAACGATGTACACAATTAAAAAAACACATATACCTAATATTCACAGGGAAAGCATAGATCTAGATACGAATTTCCATGTGTTTCAATCACTGTACCGACAGTGACGTATTTTCGAAAGTTCCTCCCGATTACGATGAATGCGAGAAGAGGGCATTAATTCCAGATGTGCTAAATGGTCTGAAGCTGTATTCTACAATCACGTCTTGGAGAGTTTCTGAGAGGTAATGTGAAGGCACATCTTTCACTGTTAGTGCGGATAATTTTTAAATGTGCAAGTTTTCCTTCGAATCTTAAAATCAGCTGGAATATAAATTTTGGATCAAAGATATTACATCACCTTGGAGATGCATTCATACACTGCTGCTACAGTTCCACTCTGAGATCGAAGCCAGCATCTATCACTATCATGGCTGATTTCGTTGGTGGACAGCGGCATTTCTGCCTCTACGTCCAAATATCTGTGATATGTCTGTAGATGGAAAGTGCTGGTTTTGACATAATCTTACCAAACTGTCGGACTCGAACATTTGATCAGCACAGGTGCAAATAGAACACCCAGACTTAGATATACCGTAATAAATCTGACCGGATGTACAGAAATTGTAACAAAATACAATGAACGTCCCAAATTTATATTTTTAGTAATAATAATAATAATATTAATAATACGAAGAAGAAGAAGAATAATACAAATTTGCAAGGTCATCTATTTCATTTCATTAGCTTTAGATACATAGCATCGGTCTTGTCGTTTACCACGCCGGTGCATACAATGCTATTTTCCCAACTGATTTATTAGAACATTTAAATTATGAATGGGATTCATTGCAGAAGTAAAAAGAGAGATGCGTTCTAGGGCAATTACTTAGTACAGCCGTTCTGTTAGACAATATCACTGTCTGGCAAACTTGGCTTACGGCTGGACTCATAATGTATCCTCGTCCAGAGCAACATATTTGCCTAATATCTTACTAATTTTCTCCCTTCGGTATAGAGGATAAATTGTGATAAATTATCCGTTATGACGGACTAGGAGTGGAAGTCAAATTTAATTTATAACCTATGCCAGTATAGGAACGAAGCAGTTCACGTATTTCTGCTGTAACATGTACACATTTTATTTTCTCATTGACCGCATTCGGATTTGCTCCAGTAACTGTTATTATTCAGAAATGGAACTTTCAAATGGTACTTTTCTTCAGATTATTGCTCTTAACGAGCCTGCTAATGCAGCAGGTAAAATCTTATAAACTTTATCGCGTCAGAGGGCGATGTTACTACTGTAATTTCATGGAAGAATGGGAACATGTGTTCAAAATGCGGAAATCATATCGGTTCCATTTGGTTTGAATTTAATTTGTAATTCCATATTTATTCAAACTCGCCCCATAGTTGATAAATAAAATAAAAATAACTAAAATGTCCGGATATTTGGGTGCCAGAGTTCACCAACAATGGATTCCTTGAATATAATTTTCGTTCTCTCCCGGAGCTTGTTCATGACGTTTTGTTTAGTTACACCCACTGAAAGTGACTAAATGGACCTGAACTGCATCAAGGATACACTCCTAAAATGACTCCTAAAATAAATTTAAATATCGATATTTCTACTTATTACAATCTATGTATTCACTTACCATCAACATAAGCACAAAACAAGCATATTAGACGAAATACTGGAAACTGTTCCCCTACATTTACAAATTTGTAATAGAGTTAATTGTGAAAGAAGAGTACATTGGAAACATGGATTCTCTTCTTTAACGACTGAAAATAATGGTGATTTACTACAACTGTCATGAATTTATGTAACCATACACAAGTTTTAAAGATTGCACCACCGCCATAAAATCCTTATCTAGTCAGTATTTCCAATGGTGTGCATTATTGTCCCACACTGATATTAACACAGGTTAAAATACACCGTTCACTTTGCAAAATTCAAGTCATTTTCTCCTCGGAGCTCATCTAAGCTATAGAAACAGACCGTATCCATAATGCATACATACGATGAATTCCGTACAAAGTTCTAACATAAATACAGTTAGAAGCAACATGCTCATCAGTTCAACAACTCGTTAAGGGTATCAGATAATTGACAGTATGTAACATTTAGTGCGAAACAGGTAATAAATGCACCACTATCCTCTCCAGCTGGCCACGACGTATCCAGTCATATAACATTGCTTAGGGCTATCCAATCCACTGAGAAATTCGTTATGCGTTATGAATTAAAGCACGGCAGTCTAGATATCTTGCTGCGCTCCTTATACTGGCGTTGACAATCGCTTGTGAAGCCCAGCATAAAGCTGTAACTGGAAAGTTTCTTGATAACGCCACTGGGGCGCTGGCCACCTATGACACTGACAAGAAGCTGTGTTCCGTAATAATCGAATTTCCAGTTTTATCTGTATTGTTTTGCTGTCTCAATTGTTGTTAATGGGTTCATAATAAGATGTTTGTTTGTTTGTTTGTTATTGAGAGTTGATAGTTACGCGCTAATTCGTTCGATTTTTATTGCATAGTGTAGTGATTGACTTTTTAAAGTTGTGTTTACAATCTTCGAATATGTGGTATTGTTGTGCACCTTTTTGAACTTCGAACAGTAAAGGAATCAAAGAGCCACTATAATTTGATGAATTTCCTGCAGAAAAGGGCAAATATAATGAGTGGCTCAAAGTGATATCTCGCCATAAAATCGTTCTAAACAAGAATTCCGCTTTAGGCGTTAATTCGTTTTTTTTAATTGTTTAGTGTAATGATCTGGTTTCCTTGGACTGCGTTTGCAAATATTAGAACGTGTAATATTGCCTTTTGTACTTCCAACAGGAAAAAGAGCAGAGGGTCACTATCATTTTACAAATTTCCTATAGACTAGGACAAGACTAAGTAGTACCTCAGAACGATTTCTTGCGACAATTTTGTCCGTAATAGTAAGCGTAATTCTGTTGTTTGTAACCTTCATTTTCAAATAACAGTTTCACTGTAGAACAGCTATTACCCAGTAAAGATACCCCTGATCGGGCGAGTTGGCCGTGCGGTTAGGGGCGCGCAGCTGTGAGCTTGCACCCGGAAGATAGTGAGTTAGAGCCCCATTGTCGGCAGCCCTGAAGATGATTTTCCGTGGTTTCCCATTTTTACACCAGGCAAATGCTGGGGCTCTACCTTAATGATGACCATGGGTTCTTCCTTCCCACTCCTAGACATTTCCTATCCCTTCGACGCCATAAGACATATCTGTGTCTGTGCGACGTACAGCAAATAGTAAAAAAATGTCCCTGAATCAGAAATCAGATTACAAGCACAAGAGTAATTGAAACACGTAGGTTTGTACTATAGATCCATACGGCCACCATTGAAATAGTAATCTCTTCGAGGTTTTCTGTTTTTAATTTCAGGAATTTACTACCGCTAAATTTTCTTTTATTGAATTACTAGCAAATATACCCGTGCTTCGCTACGGTATTCTATATTGTATTCAAATATCGAAGTAAATACTATACATGCAGTAGATAACATTGCTTTAAAATTACATGTCTCTTAGCGTTATCCGAGGAATAGCATGGGGATGTCCCCATACGTTGCTTCCAATGTAAAGTGTTTGTTACGGATTTGTGATATAACGGCAGGCTCACTTGCCTACTGCCATTCACAATTGAGTTGGGAATTTTACATTATAATTGCAGGCCCCATTACCTACTGCGCGGTCACAATCGATTTGGGGAGTTTTCGTTACAATGGCAGCCCCCTTTCCTACTCCCAGAGACAGATAACAGTTGAGGAGGTTTTGCTATAATGGCAGGCAACTACCCTACTCTCAGTCGAAATTGAGTTGTGCAGTTATCATTATAATGTCAGGCCCCTTTTCCTGCTGCCAGCCAGCTTACTGACAGTCACACCAAGTTGGTGAGTTTCCATCAAAATAGCAGGCCACGATGCCTAATGCCAGTCACATGTTAGATGAGTATATTTGTTTATAATGGCGGGCACCCTTGCCTACTGCCAAACACAATCGGGTAGGGGAGTTTTAAACAAAACTGCATGATCCCTTGCCTTCTGCAAGTCAAATCGAGGAGTGAACTGTTCATTACAATGGTAGGCCTTCCTTACTAATGCCAGCTACACAGGAGTTGGAGAAGGACCCCATTCCTACTGCTAGTCAAAGTCGGTGTGGGGAGCACTGATTACAATAGCAGACACACCCTTTCTCGGTCGCTACAAATCGACATCCGTGAATATATATAGATCGACATACGAAAGTATATGCGTGTTTACAATATTGCAGACCTTCATTTACAGATTAACTGCTGCTAAACGTACGTCATATTGACAAAGTATTGTACCATAAGACGCCGGATTTAGTGGCCTAAATGGCTGGTCCTATGATATCTCATCTAATTTTGGGTCAGATTGAGTTAGAAACGTTGAACAGGGTAAAGTTTTTGTAAGATAATCTCACATTGCATTACTTTTCGGATAATTATGTGACAGCTACATACATAGCATCTCGATCACATATGGCTACTGGGTGGGCCAATTTTCGTGAAGAGTTTGATGATTCTATAATTCCTATAAGTGATTAAAAGTATGAATTATGCATATGAAAAGTCCAAATTTACTTAATGTCGATTAATAGAGAAAAATCAAACGTAAAAGGGATACAGATACGACAAAAAGTCATAAGACCAAGGTTGTAGATCATTCCAAATTGAACGGAGATTGTGCAATCCGTTATGTGATAGGACTTCCTGAAGGTCTGCACAATCACTAAAATTGCCCCCATATTTCGATATTCATCGGGGATAAAAAGTGAAAAATGTATAGATCTTGGAAGTTTTTCGTCCTTTACAGGCTAAAACGTATAAGTTTGTCAAATTTCATTTTTCTTTTTCGTCTGACAGATTATGCCGCAATATGGATTTTGGGCGAGGAGGGTAGAAATTAGGACTTTCAGGAAAATACACCAAAAAATACGCAGATGGTCATTATTACCCCTCAAACGGGTAGCTGTGCGAAAATTTCGCCTAAATAGTCAATGTACAGGCAAACAGTCGTTACGATTTTATTTATAGATAAGGAATCTGCTCCACGTACAACACCTTTTGGGCTATGTCCGCTGGTCTTAACCTGCAAAACTGACAATTCATGATATCTCCCTTATTAATCCTCCTAACGAAAAAATGCACATGAAAAATAGTTTTAGAGGTTGAATTCCATCATGTTTGGTCGATTTCCAGTCAGGTTGTTCTTGTGGGAGTGCGAAATCACGGTTTTGGTTTCGTATAAACCCCCAGTCAGTTCAGGGATTTAGAAACAATATTTGCCCTAAAACATACCCAAGGACAGGTGGATTCTAAATATGAAGTTTGGTGGAAATATATCCAGTAGATTCTAGCACTCGCGTACATACGGAGTAATTAAGGAAGAAAATAATACAGTTAAGAAAGTTGAAATTAATAGAAAATGGATTATAACTGAGGACAGCCGGATAACGACAAATACGTAAATGACAAGTGAATGTATAGGAAAATCAAATGCCCCTCAATAAATTATGCTGGTATGAGTTATGGATATAAGAAAGCGGTAACAGAGGAGAAATTTAGGCGCAGTGATTCTTAGGTAAACAGATAAGAAGATGACTAATGGTGTTATTACTTAATCTATTCGAGGACGGTTATAACCTCAAACGAAATTCCGCCAATATCCCGCAGATAGGCCAATTGACGCCTCTCGTACCTTCTACCCAAGGAATAACCACGGATTTAAAAGCAATATGCGGAAAATGGCAATATGTTACTTCCCTGCTGGCAAGCAGTCAGACACGTTGCCATGGTAACCTGTAGGTTCGTTGTCGGTCTGTCGGTCACTCAATGCAGAGCATGATACCCGCAGAAAATAGTAAATTTCTCCGTCATGTGCAGAGTAAGGTAAATTATGAACATAACGAAAGTTGTTTATAATGAAGATACGTTTCACGTACAGCCACGGAGTTTACAGGAAATCAATAGTGTAAGAGAAAATGGAGGAAAACCGTTCTGGTTTTCCTATAAACCCCCTGTCTATTCAAGGATTTTAAAATGACATGCATATCGGAACCTTCCCCAAGGATGAGTATACTCCAAATTTGAAGTTTAGTTGAGATCTATCCAGCCGTTTCGACGTGATGTTGGAACAGACAACCAGACAAACAAACAGACAGACACGTAAAGTAAAAACCACCCATTCGGTCATGAGTTGACCTAAAACGGATAAATATCTGAATAATTGGCAAAACAAAAGAAATTACAGACAGCGGACCCCCTACAACTTTATTTATATAGATACTTTAGACGGAGTCATACGTGTCATATGGCAGGAACCTAAAACAATTTTATCCAAGATGACCTGAACTCCAACATTTAAACACAGTCAAGTAGCAACCATTAATGTTATGCCAATAAGGCCAACGTATGAAAAACTAAGTGTTACCTGTGCGATAAACAGCTTGCTAAGTTTTCACTCAATATTATTTTATTTTAATGTTTTTTTATGTAAAACCAAAGTTTGATTGAAATATAATTTGAAACTACTCGTATACGTTTGGACAGTCAGAGGAGTGGGACAGGCTTCGGCAGCCGGCACAGTTCCTATCTTCGCCCCTAGATGGGCGCGCGCTTTATTCATTCCATTATTGACCGGTCGAATGACTGGAAACAGGCTGCGGATTTTAATGTATGGGCTGTACGAGTAATCGGTAGTCTCGTTTATTGATACGGGGTCGGAGATGAGGTGAAATGAATTTATTTCATATTTTACTGCCGGGTGCTCTTTCTGACGCCAACCTTAGTTGAGGAACTAATGGAGATGAAATGAACGTTGGTGAATGAAATTGGGTAAAATAGGTGGAAGGATTCGGCTATGGCTTATGAATAGGAACTGTCCTATCATTTGCCTGAAAGTGAAAATGGGAAACCATAGAAAACCATTCTCAAGGCAGTTGACGGTGGGGCTCGAACCCACGCGGCTTCCGAATGGAGAGATTATCTCCTCAGCCATAGCGCGTAACACGCGCAGCTACTCCGCTCGCTATTCTGAAACTATGTATTGAAATTAGAATTTAGACAGGTCTGAG
This sequence comes from Anabrus simplex, assembly GCF_040414725.1. Taxonomy (NCBI): domain Eukaryota; kingdom Metazoa; phylum Arthropoda; class Insecta; order Orthoptera; family Tettigoniidae; genus Anabrus; species Anabrus simplex. The sequence continues at coordinate 192,450,618 of NC_090267.1, read as the reverse complement.
TTGACATATTTCTATTACCAGCAGACTATTTCCTTCACGAAGCTCACTAAATATTTTAGTAGAAAAATGTGTTTTATGTTTTGACCACCCCCAGCAGTACTTGAAGAATTTGAAAACTGTAATTGAACAATGACGGTTAATCTAAAGTATAAATCAGAAGAGAAAGGTGTTGAACAATATCCTTGTATCTAAATGCTATGGAAAACAAAAGTAATCACATTAATTATTATTCACAGTTGTTAATGATTGTCAGCTGGACAACTCCATCCATTTGCAGCTTAATTTTACGATATTATTTTGGCAACTATCAAAGAAAGTAGCCTTTAGGATTAATAATTTTAACAGTATTAAACTATGTAACAATCTCCATACTTCCAGATAAATTGGCAGTCAAATTCAATACCTATTCACAGAGGAGCATTCATTTCTAATGCACAGTCGTAGGCCGCCAGCGCCACGTGTACAGCTGCGAAACTACTCCGATTACAATGCGTGGAGCCGTTTGTCATGGCTGGTAAGGAACTAACTAGAGCGACGCATCAAGTCGGTCGTGGTTAAAGTAACATCGAAAATTTACTTTCATCATTATCGCATTCTAGAAATCTTACTCTGAGCCGAACTGATGAACGTTTATGATAGATATAACCATCCGAGGTATTTGAATTAATACGTCTGTTTTGTATACATTTATTTAAATATATTAAATGTAGAATCGGAACCTTTTCCGTATTAGATACTGTTTGTTTATATGTAGGTATAGTACTTAAGAATTCTCTGCTGACTACGGACAGTGATCATAACACCACGATGTTTCCCCCACCATGGCACTACAGCCTTTGAAGGGCCTTGGCCTACCAAGTGATCGCTGCTCAGCCCGAAGGCCTGAAGATTACGAGGTGTCGTGTAATCAGCACGACGAATCCTCTCGGCCGTTATTCTCGGCTTTCTAGACCGGGGCCGGTATCTCACCGTCAGATAGCTCCTCAACTCTAATCATGTAGGCCGAGTGGACTTCGAACCAGCTCTCAGATCCAGATCAAAATCCCTGACCTGGCCGGTAATAGAACCCGGGGCCTCTGGGGAAGAGGCAGGCACGTTACCCCTACACCACGGGGCCGGCCGATCACGATGTTTTATGTCGCATTAATATAGGTAACTTACGGTTTCTTCGCCCCTGGAACAGAAAAGACCTACAACTGAGAAGGTAGTGACTGTGACCATGTTCAAGGTAACTTCTTAGCTTTTGCTTCGTGTGAAAATGTGAACCATGGAAATCCAATATCCAAGGTTTCCGACGGTTGGGTCGAATCCCACCATCTAGTTAATAGACGCTTACAGGTTCACGAGCCATAACGCAGAACCAGCTCAGTCGGAAACCTACGTAGTAAAATATTAAGATTTGAAATACTTCTAGAAAATCCAAGAGAGAAAGGAGACATCGACAGAGGATTCATACAAAAATTATTTTGAAACCAAGTAACCTAAATGTAAAACTTCCATTTTATGTTCCTAGTTCCCTTGTGGCTCTTGCGTTATTTATGAGGTACTATAATTTTACCGAGGGTGTACATCACGAAAGGCAATCATACCAAAGGTATACTTTCACAACGTAATATGTACATTAACTGCTCCTACATACCGTCTTTCAGTAATTAACATATTAGGCCTACCTATGTCTCTGCTTCTCTTTCAGAACAAGCAATGCTATCTCGTTAAATTATTATTAACCTTACCTGTAAATGGTCACGTATCGTATTATATGGAATTTAAGTGTTTAAAATGATGGTAGTCTGGATTATTGGCTGAAGGGGAAGTGTTCTGGACTTCGGTTCATAGGGTTCGATTTCCGAGTGGTCCTAGACTTGTAACTGTGAATGGTTAATTTCTCTGGCTTGAAGACTGAATGTTCGTGTTCGACTTCATACACTCAGCATGCCGCACTACCATCCACCACAGAAACAGCGCTGTGCAAGTTGCTTTACGTCGCACTGACACAGATAGATGGCGACGATGGGACAGGAAGGGGCTAGGAGTGGGAAGGAAGTGGCCGTGGCCTTAATTAAGGTACAGCCCCAGCATTTGCCTGGTGTGAAAATGGGAAACCACGGAAAACCATCTTCAAGGCTGCCGACAATGGGGTTCGAACCCACTATCTCTCCACAGAAACACGCAATAGTGAATACATCCTTCAAAATAGGGTTGGCGTGAGGAAGTCATACGGCCCCGAAACTGTATCAGTTCTATATCGGGTGACGGTATCAATAAATGGGGACAAAAAACAGGAAGAAGTTTCCTTTCTGTAGTTCTGTTTCCATGATAATTTTGAATTCTTCCACTTGCTAGTGTCTAGGTGTTGGGATAAACTTTTTTTTTTACAAGTTGCTTTACGTCGCACCGACACAGAGAGGTCTCATGGCGACGATGGTACAGGAAAAGGCTAGGAGTGGGAAAGGTGCAGCCGTAGCCTTAATTAAGGTACAGACTCAGCATTTGCCTGGTATGAAACTGGGAAACCACAGAATAACACTTTCAGGGCTGCTGACAGTGGGTTTCGAACCCACTATCTCCCGAATACTGGATACTGGCAGCACTTAAGTGACTTCAACTATCGAGTTCGGTAGAGGGATAAAACTTGGTTGATGCGAGAGCGGTTCCTATATCTGTCACAAATTAAAGAGTGATTTGAGGGACTAAAATAGCGTTTACGCAATTTCAAGTGTCACATTTATGAGCAGAATTGGATTAAGTCCCATTCTCTAGTATACCGAAGTATTTTACGACTTTCCTTCTTCCAGGTGAATGCCGCGGTGATGCCTACCAAATAGGTCTCTTCCTTTGAAAACTTGTCCGCAATTTATTTCAATGTAATAATAATAAAGCTCCGAAGGACCATGGCCTGCCATCCGACCGCTGCTCAGCCCGAAGGCTTACAGATTACGAGGTGTCGTCTGGTCAACATGACGGATCCTATCCGCCGTTATTCTTGGCTTTCTAGACCGGAGCCGCCATCTCACCGTCAGATAGCTCCTCGATAGTAATCACGTAGGCTGAGTGGATCTCGAACCAGTCCTCAGATGCAGGTAAAAATCCCTGACCTGGCCGGGAATCGAACCCGGGGCCTCTGAATAAGAGGCAGGCACACTACCCCTACACCGCTGGGCCGGCTTTAATATTAATAATAATAATATCAGATTTCATATAACACATAAAATTTCGTAGCTCTTGACCAGAATGTTCGATGTCTCCCTGGGTAAAGTAAAGCGCAAAATTAATGCTTAAAACTACGATACAGTGACGTTCAGAGCGTACGAAACAACTAACTGGAGGAGTGGCGTACTTTAATCAATCTTAATACAAGTCTCACTCATAGCTGTGGCGTAACGCATCTGATTTAACATTACTAAATATCATGCGTAGTATTGACAGTACAGTACAGCGTACAGTTTTTGTTACATCGATATGAAGACCCAGGCCAGTGTGTGCCACACGCAAGTAGTGAAACACCGCTATTAATATAGTGCGCTGATTACATTGCACTGCTATTCAGTCGGAATGAAGTCGCTTTTGTCATTCATCGTGCATCCCACGGATGAAAACGTTGGCATGCTCCTTATCTACAGGAATGCAAGGGAGGATTTGTTGCAGGCATTACGTCTGTATTTAAAAAGGTTATCCGGCCGGTGATATCCGACTGCAAAGATGTTCCGCGATGTTGAAGGACGTTTACGAAAAACAGGGATACTTCAACCGGTACCACCTGTTAGAGGGTAGACCGTAACGTCTAACGAAAATGATGAGGCTGTTCTGGACACAGCTCGAGTACACGATGATTGCACAACAGGCGAATATCCGTACTTCGAATACTGTTTGGGCATAAATATAACTCCTACGATCTACAGCTAAATGAGGAGCTCTATGGGGGTGATTTCGAAGCTCGAATGAAATTCTATTAGTAATTGTTAGGAAATCAGGAAACAGATGCAGAATTCCTATAGAAAATCCCGTTCTCGGACGAATCGAAATTCCACAATAATGCTACCGTCAACCGCCACAATATACACTGTTGGAGTACTGATAATCCCAACTGGGTGCGACAGGCAGTCTATCATGTGCAATGGGGAGTGAGTGCATGGTGTGGAATATTGTGTAATCGTTTTATTGAATCGTATTTCTTTGAGAGCCATTTAACAGATGCACGTTACCTGCACTTTCTAAGCCATGAGCTCGCACTTCTGCTGGAATATGTACCACATGGAGAATGTTTAACGATGTGGTTTCAACAAGGATGGGGCTCCATCACATTGAACGTTAGCCGTTCTTAATCATCTGAATGAGGCACATCCAGAGAAAAGGGTAGCAAGCGGAGGACCTGTCTATTGGGACCACCAGTTAACCGGATTTTTTCATGTGTGAACAATTGAAACAAGCAGTCTAAAATACACCCAGGAGTCAGAAAATCCGAAGCGCCTTCGAAAACTCATCGCCGAAACCTTCAGACCAACAACTATAGACTATGCTACAAGGTATTAGAATATCAATTCGGAGGCGTGTTAGTTGTACATAAGCAAAGCGGGTCATCACTTAGAGCACTTGCTATCGTAACCAACTATTAGTAGTGCAGTTTGGCTCCCTCCAACTAATAGTTCCACCTTCTTCCAACTCCGATGACGTATTGGCCCTTGTTAGGGCCACATACTCTTTAATGCTTTGAAAATATCCAGAAAAGACGTAGTTTAAGAGGCGGTAAATCTAAAGCAGTGCCCTACTCCGGACTCGAACCTATAACATGTAAGACTGGCGCACCGTAGCTTTCGGCTTGTTGTTACAATTTACGCTATACTGCGCCAAGTCACAATGTGTGAATTACAGCTCTTGTGAGTTTTGATGCTTGTTGTTTAAGGGGCCTAACATCGAAGGTCATCGGCCCCTTGTGAGTTTTAACACGGTCTCAATATCCATTTCGTGACCCATAGACTTTTCATTTAACAAAAATCAGATAATTTAGAGATAGCTCGCATGGTTTCTATGGTTTAATAATATTATGACATAACAGCTTCCTATGTCTGTGTACCGGGATGAGTGGCTCAGAAGGTTGAGGCGCTGGCCTTCTGAGCCCAACTTGGCAGGTCCGATTCTGGCTCAGTATGGTGGTATTTGGAGGTGTTCAAATACGTCAGCCTCGTGTCGGTAAATTTACTGCCACGTAAAAAGAGCTCCTGCGGGACTAAATTCCGGCACCCCGACGTCTCCGAAGATCGTAAAAGTATTTAGTGCGACGTAAAAGAATTATTATTTTTGTGTAGGCCGTGAATACAAATAGATTCGTTTCACTGTGTTTTCTGTGCATACTGAAAAGACAGATGTTTCCAGGATGAATACAAAACTGCCTTCACATTCAGAAATATTGGTAGGAGAAGATGATTCACTTGGTATTTTAACAACAACATAGTTGTAAACCTTGACCACAAGGTTAACAGCCAATAAAAACTTTTCACTTACAGAATTTGGACGGGTGGTTATTCAATAAAATATATTTTTATGGTGTCTTTGATCTGCTGGTCTCAACTCAAGGAGCAACTTCAGCACGACATAAGTGCTCTGGACAACGTGGCACGTATTCATAATATAAAACTCCCGATCTAATAATAATAGGACAGCTTTTTAGTGTGGTTTCCCACCCTAATCCCTTACATCGCTTAAGATTCCGTTTGTGTTGTTAATTAGAGTCTCCTTAAAAAGTATTTCTCTGATACTTCGTATTTTATAGAAATAAGAATGAGAATATTCATGAAGTCATTTGGTTTACCTTTGATGTTTGATTGACTGCAGAGTTGACCAAGGTATTTATTTTCTCATTAGCAAAGTGATTTTTATATTTCTGTGTCTAAGGATGTATAAATTACGGAAGTCTCGGGAGCTTTATACAGTTCACGGAAACGATTTACGAAGTGTGGGTAATATTCTATATTCTATGTCCGATGCTTTTGCTTTATTCTTAGAATTATTATCCATGGCTTATCACGTTTACTTCACATGAATGTCAGAACAGCTTCTAACAGGTAGGCGTTCTCAAGCCAGGTACTAGGGACATTTCACGCGTAGCTTACGGGTCTATTAATGAATATATCCATTACATAAAGCATCAGGAGGAGCAACACCTTAACTTAATGCAATCTTTCCAGTTTCAATAATGACTATGCAATAAAAACTACACAGTTTTCCGAGTGTTACGTGCCGAGGAATGCAACATTTCACCTACCGAGTTATGGATCATACGAGAGTAATTTCCAAATACTACATAACTCCGGAGATTATTTTAAGAATAATTAGGAATATTACAATAATTATTTCGCTGGTTCCGTTTAAGTTCAGAAGTTCTAGTTGTTTCGTAATGACCGCGCTGAGTGGCACAAACGGTTAAGGCGGTGGCTTTCTGAACCCAAGTTGGCATGTAGATCCTCACTCAGCCCGGTGCTATTTGACGGTGTTCAGATATGTCAGTCTCGTGTCAGTAAATTTACCGGCACTTAAAAGAAATCCCGCAGGGATAAATTTCGGCACCCCGGCGTCTTCAAAAACCGTAAAACTAGTCGATGCGATGCAAAAACCAATATTTTTAATAGTTCATAATGCATTTTTAATGCCGTGTATTTTACTGCCCTTTATTTGCTGCAGATTTTAAGGAACAACGGAATTCTTCAATTTTGCCCTGGAAAAGTACTTTTCCTAAAATCCCATTATATCTACTGAGACGTAACTCTCATATTTGAGGCCCCTCAAATGCCGGTTGACTTTGCCTCACCAAGTATGCCACACAGATTTGGAATACTTTTAAGAAAAGTATTTAGAAATTTTACACGTTCTTTGACTTATTTTCAACTTTTTGCGCAGTAGGTAGGTAGGTAGGTAAGGGTTATTCTGCCCGAAGGCAGGTCCGAACCTCCGCAGAGGTGTTCCTGAGCCGGAGTTTACGTGCGGTAGGGTGGCCAGTTCCTTTCCGCTCTTCCATTCCCTTACCCCCCCCCACCAACAGCGTGTGGCAACCCATCCAACTCCTGACCACGCCCAATGTTGCTTAACTTCGGAGATCTCACGGGATCCGGTGTTTCAACACGGCTACGGCCGTCGGCTTTTGCGCAGTGGTGCATTCTTATTTACTTCTTCCTTATCTTGTTATTTCGTCAGTGGTTTAAATTTATTAGATGACAGTCCAATAAAAATTGTTGCGTGGAATATATTTGAATCATTTCTGTATTCATTAATAATCCTTACAAGAAAGCTCACAATTCTACTCGAGTTCATACCTCGCGATCTACAGTTTTACGTACAAATTGATTGGTTGTTACATTGGCGTACAGGAACTTGAAAGTATTAACTAGCAAACGAGACTTCGTGTGATGACATGGAAAATGTGACTGAGCTGCCAGTAATGTTAATAATGTTTCTGGAGTTACAACGCACTAACTACCGAGATGCCGGACATTTCTCCTCACAGGAGTCCTGTTACAACGGATAAATCTCACATGTTTGAGCACCTCAAAATAATACCAGACTGAACCGGGATCGAATCTACCATCCTAAGCTCAGAAATTCAGCACTCTCTCATCTGAGTCACTCAGCTCGGTGACTGTGCTACTACACCCCATCTGCGAATAGGAGCCTTAACCTGTCCAGTTCTTTGATGCTAAAACAATCAAATAACATATCGCACCAAGTGCGCTGAAAGCATTGGAGGTGCCATTTATGTCGATTATAATTCAATACACTAATAATAATAATAATAATAATAATAATAATAATAATAATAATAATAATAATAATAATAATAATAATAATAATAAATATTTAATTTTTTTGCTATTGGCTCTACGTCGCACCGACACAGATAGGTCTTATGGCGACGATGGGACAGGAAAGGGCTAGGACTGTGAAGGAACTGGCCGTGCCCTTAATTAAGGTACAGCCCCAGCATTTGCCTGGTGTTAAAATGGAAACCACGGAAAACCATTTTCAGGGCTGCCGACATTAGGGTTCGAACCCACTATCTCCCGAATACTGGATACTGGCCGCACTTAAGCGACTGCAGGTATCGAGCTCGGTATCCTTTAAATTTGTATTGCTGTTAATATATTGTACGCTAAAATATTTGAGTGTTCACCTTATAAATGCTTCCACAACAGACAAGAAAATATGACATGGGATGCTTAACTCTTTTACATGCCAACAGTCTACAACGATCGCGTATTTTGGACACGCACATACACAGAGACATAGATAGATAGATAGATAGAGAGAGAGAACGTAAAAGATGCTATCTTCCCAAACCCAGAAGCGTAATTGTGACAGTTTTCTGTCTTGTTGTATGGAGGGTTACGTTCGAGGATAGTTCGATATTGAGTTGACTGATGGCTGTATTACAGATTTTAATTTTGAGCATAATTTATGGAGGAAAAATTACAAATAAATGTAATATTTTAGAGGAAGTGTAACCTTGGTCTATTCAGGAACTTGCAACTCGAATGTTTTTCATGCAAGAAGTGTACGATTGTGTTGTGTTTTTATAAGTAGAAAATATAACAATATGAAGTAAAAGTTGGAATTCAAGAGAACGAACTGGGGCAAATATTCATTTGTAGTAAAAGAAATCAGGGGTTGGAGTAATTTACCAACTTTTGTGAAGATTTAAAAGAAAATAATATGTAAACAACTAATAGGAATCAACCACGCGGGCAACTGCCACTTAAGTGTAGATCAATGGTGACTGAAGATTGAGGATCCCGGAACGGATTTGATTCGCAATCCGCAGTTACTCATAAAGCTATCTGATAGACAAGCGCTAAGTACATTTCTAGTAGTTATCAAGTTGTTGATGGTCTGAATCTAAGTGACTACAGGGAGAAATATTCACTTAAGTTAGCCTTCGAAGGCCTGAAAATCCTGGACTGAACTTGGTAAGCCTTATGGATTTCGATACTTCATTTCAGAGACGTGATATGCCATTTTAAATTCTGTTCTCTAATTGCATGCATGAACTCTACCTTGATAATATATATATGTTCGTGTATTATTTATTTTTATGGTATATTAGGGCTAGAGCTGGGAACAAAGCACCCACCCCCAAACTGGAGAATGGGATCATATTAACATTAGTATACCCGTAACTCATTGAGTGGACGAAAATATGATTTAAATTCATCTAGCTTCTGAATCCATTGACACAGTCTGGTTGGTTCTTTGGAAACGACGGACGAAAGACTAGTTTCTCTTCATGTAGGTTAACTAAGAAGCTTCCGTCGCCAAACTTCAGAGCTTTCCTCGGAGATTTTTTATCCATCTGTCTTCATCTGAATATAAGTCGTTGCGAAGTTGTGTTCATCATATTTCCCCAAAAGCGATTTCAATTAATCTTAATTAAATAATTCATTTTAAATCATTTCATAACATCTTTATGGACAGTGACTGAAGATTTGGATATTGAGGACAGGAAAAATTGTTTTAGATAACGAGGTTATGTAAGTAGTAGCTTCGTTGATCATCTGTCTGCTGTAAAATGTGTTTTTATACAGGGAACTGGTATGAAGTGTTATTTTCAAATTTCATTATAAGAATTGATGGTTAATTATTGTAGTAATTCCATTTAGCCTACAATATGTTATTACTCATGCTATCCCACTATCTGGATTATGATTGTATGTTATAATTGATTACTACAAAATTAAATAATAAATAATTTCTGTATTTAATTTTACGGTATTTGCTTACAATTGTTTACCTTCCAAATGAACACTCGCTCATGAAAACAACGAGCACATGGTAGCGTGTAAGTTCATCGCAGGTACTTAAAACCTCTTTCCTAGGAAACAATTTAACCTATAGGTTAAATGCATCGTTAACAATATGGGTGTAGTATAAAGTTTATTGTGTGTGCCCACAGAGCCCGTATTTGCATGGGAGGTGAATTATAATTGTATAATAATTAAAATTGTCTCATAAAATATAAAGTTTGAGGAGCATATGACTCCGTGCGTTCATTCGTTGTTTTGAGTGACTATATCTGGCTAAGTCAAGTGAGTTGTTCACCGATTGTGTTTGCCATCAAAAGTTACGCATTTTCCGTTTCACGTTATAGCTTTCTGTTTGGTTGCCTTATGTGTATAGAACTGTTTTGAAGGTCTAACATATCTTTCTCTCTGCTTCGTTAAGGAACTGTACAACCATTTAAATCCCTCTCCTATCCACGGTAATAGTGTATTTTGTTAGTGTTCAGACAAATGCTAGGATGGTGTATGATTTGCTGATAACGGCTCCTTGCTTCCCAATACTAGCTTCTGTTAGTTACAAACACGCATCGCTGTGAACAGACACGTTTGGTGTCAGTTTCACATCCATTAAATACGCGTAACTGTGCACCATGATGTTTAACACATGAATTAAAGTAATAGATACAACCGCGACATTAACAACGAAATCTACATTTAAAAAAAATCTCGACATATTCATGAATTATAATATCATTTCACTCCTTCTATCTTATAATACGTCTTCGATGCTGAATTAGGACTGCCTCATATTTTACAATTTAAGGTTTTCCCTTCATAATTCAAAGACGAAAGAAATGGTTGCAGTTTGTAAGAATACTGAAGGTACTGGTTCATGTAAAGAAGGGACAAACTAAGTTCTGCTTTCCACCGCATGATGTCTTCTCATCAAGTTTTATTTTCCATTTTGATATCTATTTACGTACAAACATGCATATTTCGGTGACGATGGGCAAGTAAAGGGAAGGGAAGGGAAGGGAAGGGAAGGGAAGGGAAGGGAAGGAAGGAAGGAAGGAAGGAAGGAAGGAAGGAAGGAAGGAAGGAAGGAAGGAAGCAGCCATGGCCATACTTAAAGTCGGTTCGCGTATTTGTTTGGTGTTGAAATGGGAATTAACACTAAACCGTCTTCAATGCAACCGAGAGTTCGCTTTGGAAGCACCATCTCCAACGTTTTACTTTACAGTTAAACGAGTCATATCGCATCGCATAGCGAACTGGAGTGGTTTCAACTATTTTATTTTTAAGGAAGTCAAATGGGCTGAAGGTTATTATTATTATTATTATTATTATTATTATTATTATTATTATTATTATTATTATTATTATTATTATTATTTGCTAGGGGCTTTACCTCGCATCGACACAGATAGGTCTTATGGCGACGATGGGATAGGAAAGGCCTAGGAGTTGGAAGGAAGCGGCCGTGGCCTTAATTAAGGTACAGCCCCAGTATTTTCCTGGTGTGAAAATGGGAAACCACGGAAAACCGTCTTCAGGGCTGCCGATAGTGAGATTCGAACCTACTATCTCCCGGATGCAAGCTCACAGCCACACGCCTCTACGCGCACGGCCAACTCGCCCGGTATTATTATTATTATTATTATTATTATTATTATTATTATTATTATTATTATTATTATAATTATTATTCAATTGCATTTTATGGTTTCGTTGCCGGTGATGGTGAAGAAGGACAAGATGAAGTTGATGAATTATAAACTGGAAAATCAGTGAAAGCAGTATAACGCAACACGTTGATAACGTGCTACACTCCGTCTCAGAGTAACATTATTTATGAAATGTTTCTTCCTTTAAATTCTAAAGTTGTCATAAAGGCATCTGGGTTAATTTCTTTCCGACTGGAGGAAGGTGAAAAATGGGCCAGTACCTGGCCATCTCCAACGATCCGGCCATAAAGAACGGGCACATGACAGGCGGGACTTCACGGTACATGTCCATAACCGAGGCCTGCATATGCCGTGTTTTGATCTAAAGGTGTCTTTATAGGATTCAGATCTCTGCGAGTGTGACGAGAGATAGACAATATTACACCTGCCTACCTGCGAACTGTGCCCATACTCTAGCACAATGCAACAGTATAGGCTGTGATAGTACTATAATAATAATAATTTCGTGTGGCCATTTCTAGCCGAGTGCAGTCCTTGTAAGGCGGACCCTCCGATGAGGGTGGGCGGCATTTGTCATATGCAAGTACCTACGTGTTATTGTGGTGGAGGATAGAGTTATGTGTGGTGTGCGAGCTGCAGGGATGCTGGGGATAGCTCAAACACCCAGCCCTCGAGCCATTGGAATTAACCAATGAAGGAATCCCGGACCCGGCCGGGAATCGAACCCAGGACCCTCTGAACCGAAGGTTAGTACGTTGACCATTCAGACGATGAGTCGGACGATAGTGCTATGAAAGTGGCCCATTTCTGGGCGAAAATCTTCTAATATGAGACATGTATTTTTCAATTTGTATTTGTAACATTCCTTTACAGCATTGTACGTTTTTGCGTCTGACTGAAGTAAATACATGATCTGTCAAGTCCTGGATTTAAGTAAAGTTTTGTAATTATCATATCCATATTAAATCTGACTTTTCAAAACTTTTTTCGTAGTAAACTGATATTTGGTCGATTGTATCATTCCACGTATTGCTATATTTGCTTATCGGATCCGGATATTCATAGCGCCCTAAGTCAGCAGTTTCGCCCCTAGGTTAGGCAAACTGATGACATAGCTTTAGTTGCCATCAAATTGATCTTCTGTTGGTGGTGTGTAAATGAAGTATAGGCTACCGATGTGTTAGTTTAAGCAGCACAGATCGTTAGTGATAATTGGATCGGTTAGTTAGAAATAGCTTCCGTTCAAAAAGCTTGATCTTCGACCCGCTTGCTTGGATAGGGTGACAGCAAGTATAAGTACCGTGCTATAGTATGACATGTCTACTTGAGCATTTGATTAATTAATTTATTTATGCTCACATTTCTTCTTGATCAAAATGTATGGTAAATATCATCGATCCATTTCTCTGCTGACTGGTAGAGTAAACCGAAAAGCCATTTCTGTACTTGTATTACATACTGAAATGTAACGTCGAAATAAACATGGAGGTAGCCTAAATAGTGTCAAACTAAAATGCCTGAACATTGTAGCTGAGGACATAAAATTATTAATATTATTATTGTGTGTTTCACGAATCTTCAAACTTTAAATGGGATTTAACGAAAGTGAAGGAGCCGCAAATTTCACCAAAATTGGGTTTATCATTGTGCCAATAATCTTTTAAGGTGGATCCCTCGCAATTAAATAGTATTTAAATTGTGTTCTGTGCTGAGTTCATTTCGATCCTTCCGTCCGGAACATGGGAGGCGTGCGCCTAAACAACTACAAAACCCAACATGTGATTTTAAGAACCATCCCCAAGTCGAACTGTTAATATAATGCATACTGTATTTCTGAGTATAGAAAGTGTTTATTCCCATTCTTCCTTACAGAGTTGTTAGAAATTCTAATAACAATACATTAGCTTTTCCTCGAAAAATATGATATATATATATATATATTTCTTATTTTCGTCATTTTATAAAGTAAGTAATTTTTGCTAGTGTTTAAGTTAGCACTAACACATCGAAGGCTTTTGGCGACGCAAGAACGGAAAATGTCTAGAACTAGGAAAGTAGTAGCCATGCCCTTAATTAAGGTACAATTCCAGAATTTTCGCTGTGTGGAAAATGGGAATCCCCGAAAAAACATCAGGGCTGCAGACTGTGGGATTCGAACCTACCATCTTCTGAATTCAAGCTCACGGCTAACAGTGCGGTCAACATACTTTGTATAGAATATTTTACTACTAAATTTACGATTTCGTACCGAAATATGATTTTATCCACATCTTGTAACTGCACTCATCTTCAGTCCTTTCAGCTAGGAAATGTTTGCTCTTGTATATCAAGACTACGTTTATATGATGCAATATCTATTCCGGATTTTCTGCTGGCTTGAAAAATAATAATTCATTATTGGTAAATTTTATGATTTTTATTTTCATCCTTATTTATTTATTTATTTATTTATTTATTTATTTATTTATTTATTTATTTATTTATTTATTTATTTATTTGCTTTGCTCCTTCGAATTTCTCTTCACTTTTCTTAATTATTTTCTACACGTACATAAAGGGAAAAAAGAGATGTACTACGACATTGACCTATTTTTTTCTGTGTAAATGGTTATGTTTCACATTCTTTGTCTCTTATCCTTACCGGGAAATAGAGATTCGGTTCACAGCTTTCCTATAAATTTAGAACGGGTTTGTAAAACGGTAGCGGACGTTTTCAGATAAAGTAGCTCCGGAGATGTAGGCTAGTATCCAACTCCTCACTGTCCTACAGTAAAAGTATTTTTTCGGTTCTTTCCCACTTCAACTCCAGGTTAATTTAGGAACGGTACCAAGGATAAAATATAGGCCACTCCCTTCTCAGCTCCAGTCACAATTAATTACTAATATAAACATCATTATCGTACGATAAGAGGCTGTCACTCGCTGATCAGTATGATTGTCTTCCTGTGCTCTCTGAGGTGGCTGGATAGTACTATCCTAGAACCACTAACTCTTCCATACTGGTGACACACGTTGTCAAAGTCAAGAACCAGTTGCTGAGGGTAGCTTTTGCTGAGGACATAACAATAGTACTGGATTTAAATCAGACTAATATGTAATGTTATTTGCCTTACGTCGCACTAACTACTTTTACGGTTTCCGGAAACGCCGACGTGCCGGAATTTAGTCCTGTAGGAGTTCTTATACGTGCCAGTAAATCTACCGAGACGAGGCTGACGTAATTTAGCACCTTCAAATGCCACCGGACTGAGCCAGGATCGAACCTCCCACGTTGGGGTTAGAAGGCCAGCGCCTCAACCGTCTGAGCCACTCAGTCCGGCTTAGGCTAAATCAGACTGATTGCACACGTGAAACCATAGTGCAACTATTCTAAATAACCTTGTATCAACCAACAAAAAAAGCATTCTTTCATTGAAATGTGTTTATGATTAGAGATAATATTGGTAATTCTGACTTCACTGACTTTGTTCCTATTTCTCTCTCGCCTCTCGAGCAACCATAGCTAATAGATAAGCCTGTAGCAGTGCCGCTGTTCCGCCTCTCCCAATGCACTCCTAAGTCACGGTAGCGCGCAGTATAGCCATACATTAAGCGCAGCCACGCATTCATGTCTTGAATCAATTAGAAAGCCCTATCACACAGCTTAAGATAATGATGGGCTCGGGGTGAGCAAATTAAGTTCCATCAATTCGCTATTCATAATTTTACTTAGTTTCAAAAACATGCAATGTGGGTTGCTTCTCGTATTTCACTCGCCTCGGCGCTCTGCTTTGCCACATACGGTACCTTTAGAGTATAAACACGCGATCTAGTTTTATAATGTTCGCTTATACAAAGAGCTTTATGGTTGCTATCTACTTGTAATGAAAATCTAAGCCGTTTCTCCTTCATCATACTCGAATAATCAATTCAAGAGTTGTAACAGAAAAAACATACGTCATGAATTGTTAAGAGGTTCATTCTGTAAATCAACTCTGGAAGTAGCAAATACTTCATGAGGCTGAAGAAGTAGGTATTTATAATTGGTAGTTGCTGTTTGTTGTTTAAAGGGGCCTAACATCTAGGTCATCGTCTTATTTATAATTTAGAAGTCGGTCTAGATATGCAGATATACAGAATGGTCGTAAACAACGTGAACTGTCCATGTGAGCGTTAGAGGCGTGTTCATATTGATAACTTGAGAAAAGTAATTCGACATCTCGGGACATTGCATTTTTATAAGACAATCAGATCTCTTTGCGGGTGAATTTAAATGCGCTTTGTGAGGCGGTGTTGCTGAATCAACGTGGTTCAATACTGGCTTGAGATCACCAATGGAAGAGGAAAAACTTCGCCCGGGTAGGGTTTGAAATACGGACCTCCGAGCTGACAGCATCGCGCTACAGTGACGCCAGCTGAAATCCCCTTTGTATTTGTGTTTGATGCTGATTTCTCAGCCTGGCTCTCAATCCGGTCGTAAGTCATATGCATATTTAGCAGCAGTGGCTCGCAAAGCCCGTTTTAATTCTCCCCCCAAGCGATCTCATTGGCTGAATTCAGAAGCTAATAGAATAACAACGTCGCGAGATGTCGAATTAATTTTTTTCAAATTATTTATCAGTATGCCTAGTCTTCTAACTCCGACCACCCTCTATATAGAAGTTATTCTTCTTCCGCTGATGATGCTGCCCCTAATCCTACATCCTGGTGGGGTCATGGGTTCGAGCTGTGTCTGTTGGTCCTATTCTAATTCCGTGATGTTATGTCTATGTGGAAGGATGTATTCACTATGTGTTTCTTTTTTTTTTTTTCTTGCTGGTGGCTTTACGTCGCACCGACACAGATAGGTCTTATGGCCACGATGGGTTAGAAAAGGCCTCGGAGTGGTAAGGAAGCGACCGTGGCCTTACTTAAAGTACAGCCCCAGCCTTTGTCTGCTGTGAGAATGGGAAACCACGGAAGACCATCTTCAGGGCTGCCGACAGTGGGATTCGAACCCACTATTTTCCTCACGCAAGCTCACAGCTGCGCGCTCCTAACCGCACTATAATGTGTTTCTGTGTAGGTTGGTAGTGTGGTGTGGTGTTTACGAAGACGTGTGTATTGAGATAAAACACTAGCATCCAGCTCCCTAGTCAAGGGAATTAACCAAATGTGCGTAAAATTTTACACTCGGACGAGGATTGTACCTGGGAACTTTGGAATAGAAGGCTGCGACGCTGATCATTCAGCAAAGGACCCGGACTAATAATATCTTCTTATTCTTTTTCTACCGCTATTCCCACATTTGTGGGATCACAGGTGCTAACTGTGTCGCACATGTGGATTTGCCCTGCGTTACGGCCGGATGCCCTTCCTGACGCCTCCCTATATGGAAGGATGTAATCACTATTGCGTGATTCTCTGCTGGTTTTGTAGTGAAGTGTGTTGTCTAAATATGAAAAGGAAAGTGTTGGGACAAACACAATCACCCAGTCCCCGAGGCGGAAGAATTAACCGGATCCGATTAAAATGTCCGAATATTAGGTACCAAAACTTGAGAGAATTATCAACACAATACCATACAAGGAATGAGCATTAGAGCTATTTTATAAGAGCAGGTTTGCTTCACTAACTTACATAGCCTAGGAGCCTGAGCTCCAAAAATTAAAATAGCCCAGCCTGTCAGAGGCACACATTTCTTACAGCGCACAAGGTTTACAGTCACTCAGCCCTGTTTTGGGCTTATCTTCTGCTCAACAGAAGCATAAACAGGGGCAATAAGTGCTCATACTAAAAGGCATGTAATGTAAAAAGGAAAAGGTTGAAGATGTTTGGCCATGAACAAAAGGGTAGGAGTGGATACACTTGCACTCCATCTAGCAGTTTAAAAAAAACCTAAGTGGGCTTATGGCCCAATGATACAGAGGCTAAGCCTATTCTATGCCTGGATGTCTAAATGAAAAATATGAAATTCCGAAAGAGTGTTGTGACGCAGGGTTAGGATTTTTAGGTGCGCATCTTTTTTGTTAAGGTAAATTAAAGTTGTCCAGAAAGATATCACAGTGTGAAATTTTGTTTCTAGTTGCTAAAAGAGGCCCTTTTTCCTTTTCTGGGACCTTAACCCCTTTTTTTCACCAACCATGCCCATAATCCCCTTTTCCCTTTTAAGTTTAATTCCAATTTATTCTATAAGATTTCTAATCAATATAAAATATTTAACTTTCAATTAACGTCTGCTCAGCTTGTACGTGCGAATAGTAAGCCTACCTCTTTCAGTAAACACCGCGCGGGAATTGTAAGCACACCTGCAACTATGGAAAATAATTGTGTATTCGACGAAACATCTTTCTCTCGCTTTACAGCTATAATGTAGCCCGCAATATTTCAATTGACAATGGGTGATTCTATCCCACCAGAATCATAGCCCGAAATAATGCAATTGACAATGAGTGATTCTATCCCACCAGAATCTGTAGCCTGCTGTTCGTGAATGTGAGTTTGTTACTGTGAGAGAGTCATCTGTTCGCATGGAGGCGGAGGCTGGTGACGCAGAGATGTCAGCAACCGCACCCGCTTAGTTTCGAGAAGTGAGACTAGGTTCTTCTCGAAGCTACTAGAAATCTCTGAGACTGCAGTTCCAGTATGAATGAGAACATTATGGTAAATGTCGCGGTGCTATACGAGAGTGTGGACAGCAAGTGAGCGAGTGAGCGCAAGAGTGAGTTGTGTGATAGTTGCATTAAGCAAGTGAACTGGTGTTAGCACTTCGTTACATTACTAAACGAGTGTACTGCTAAATTTTACCATGCCAAAGGTGTCCAGTGCCCAATTTATTGCTCTGGCTCAGGAATTCAAACAAGATTTCATAGACACGGATGGAATCGTTATAGGATGTACTATTTGTGGTTCAAGAATTTTGCTAGATGAAAAACACCAGCATGATCGCATCAAACAACAGATTTCCAGCTCTAAGCACCAAATGAATAAGATTCAAGCAAACAAATTGCGGTAACTTATATTACGAAATGCGTTTCAACAGAGTTCTTCAAAAAGCCAGAATTTGAAGGAATTAAGCATTGATTTGTGTGCAGCTCTTACACAAGCAGGAATTCCACTCATTAAGGTGAACCATCCAGCCTTCAAGGGATCTCTTGAAAAATACACAAAGATGTAAATGCCCGATGAGAGCATTTTAAGAAAAAACTATATGGAACCTGTTTACCAAGAAACCATACAAGGAATCAAAGAGAACGTGTCTGATTACGATGTGGAAATCATTGTGGATGAAACCATATACTCAATGGAATGATACCAGTATGTTTTGAACAATTTAATTTTTCCCTTAGCAGAGGAGAACATTAAGCCCATGGTGTTAACAATGCATGAGCTGCAGAAAGCCAATGCCAGTACAGTAATGCAATCAGTTATGGACTTCTGCCGAAAATTCTGGCCTACTGGTATCGAGTTTGAAAACTTCTTCTTGTGGTTACGGACCAAGCTCCATACATGGTTTCAGCTGTTTATGAATTAAGACCTTTATTTCCTAATTTGAAGCATGTGGCATGCTTCGTTCATGCCCTCCATAATGAACGAATACAACATCGCAAATCAATTCATCTCTGCCCTGAAGAAGATTGTACTGAAAACTCCGAGTCATGTCGTTGCCTGCCCCTTCCAAATGTTCTGGTCATTACTTGCTGGGGATCGTGGTTTGAGTGTGTTGCTATGTTGTGTGAGAATTTTGATAAAATTAGAGTGTTTGTGCTTTCTTTAGATCCAGCCGACGCAGGTGCAATTTCCAAGGCACAGCAACTTCTGTTACCAGAGAAAATACATAATTTACAGACAGAACTATATTGTGTCCATACTTACAAGTACCTGACTGCAGTTATTAAATTATTAGAAGAACAAGGTCTGGAAAAAGAAAAACAATGGGATATTTTTACTTCCGTGAGGGAGCAGTTAGATGGCTTTGTCAAAGGTAAACTTGAGTCTAGTCTTCAGAAGAATCCAAACATTGAGGAATTCGCGACATCTGTAGAGTTGCCATTCCGAGTGAATACAAGGTTTGTCCCACTGGTTTCAGTGGATGTCGGAAGAAGCTTTAGCATCTACAAAGACATTATATCTCGTAATAGAAACAGCCTTACTTTTAAAAATGTAGAGAGGCTTAATGTCTTGAAGTACAAGAGCTTCATGTTCTTTTTATTCTTTTGATGAGTGATAATTTGATGTACTAGTTTGTAATTCAGTAAACTATAATAGAGGAAAGAGAAATCGTTGAATTAGTTGAATAAACCAGTACCTTTTTGTCCCTTTTTTACCTTTGGGAGTGTTTGAAAATGAAATAATATCTCCATACTGTAACGAAATGCATTTAGGTTTAATTTCAGGTCTGTCCAACTTAACGAAAGGATGTATTTTTGAACATGAATGTGAATTTCTGTAATTTTCACTAGCGAAGAAGGTAACTTTAAATCTTCCGTAATATGATAATCTTTCAGTTATTTCCATAATTTCTATACGGTTTTAAAAATTAAGTACAAAGCAGTGAAAGGAGTATGAGAAAATAAATATTGTATCTAACATTAGTATAAATACGCAATTTTATGTATAAATGGCACACATGCGTAACACTTAAGAGTTAATGGCGCCGAAGCAAAGAACATGACTGGAATCTCACTAGTCCCGGCCTGCGGAGAGCCATCTGCTCTTGGTGTATGTTTAAACCACGACTATGAATAATAAATGTTAAAAGTCAGCGGACCGAGATTTGACGACTTTCG
This sequence comes from Anabrus simplex, assembly GCF_040414725.1. NCBI lineage: Eukaryota > Metazoa > Arthropoda > Insecta > Orthoptera > Tettigoniidae > Anabrus > Anabrus simplex. The sequence goes on along the minus strand of NC_090267.1, from coordinate 192,430,425 downwards.
ATAATAGTGCCCAGGGAATCGTAAAACACAACATTTTCCAAACGCTCTCATTTTCTTTCCGGCTTCGCATTTTAAGACCGAAATAGACATTACGGGTGGGGCACCAGTGTTTCTCTAAGGTATATACAAATGAATATTAAGTCTTTTGTTAAGATTACCCGTCTTAATGGAACTTTACGCTGAACAAATCATCAAAACTTATTCCTTGGACGTTGGGCTTTAAAAATGTGGTAAAATTCCAGTGTCTATAGGAATAATGAAAAATAAATTAGTTTCCCGCTAGAAAAATTGTTTTTTTAAATGTCTGAGTTATATACTTTAACATGAAACTCCACAGACATCGCATACTGGCCTAAAGTTTAATTTATTTTGAAATTAAACCATTCAAAAAGTAGTCTGTCTCTGTTTCAAATATCATTGCTGCTATGTGGAGAAAGAAATGAGAGATACTTAACCAGATTTTTATGAACAGTAAGTTACAAATTCGAAGGATAAAATATAATCCCTAGACAGATAGACGACTTCTAAAGTGATGAAATAATAATAATAATAATAATAATAATAATAATAATAATAATAATAACCGGAATGAAAGAAAGATATATAATTTTCATTAACGCTAGAAAATAATATTTGTTCATATCTTCTTCATCTAAGTTAGAACGGATTAAGTGTGCACGTCAGCGCATCAGCGTGCCTCGCTTGCTCTCATCCACACATTTGGTACCAACGTATTAACAGGATGTTGTCATTATAAGACACTTTTTTCCTTTCTTCCGTAGAGTGTATGAAGAAATACATGTGCTTTGGCTAAAATCCTGCACAGTAGTACATCATACGTACTTTTAAATCACGTTATTGTTATTCCCGGCCCTTTTGCGAATTACTTGAGGCTAGAACTTCATGTGGGGTAGGCTCAGTTTTACGACCAGATGCCCAGCCTGACGCTAACTCCATGTGGAGGGATGTATTTACTACTACGTGATTCTGAGATGGTTTGTAGTGTGATGTGTTGTATATAGATAAGGAGAAGTGTAATAAGACAAATACAAACAACCAGTCCCCGAGCTAGGGGAATTAACCAAACGCAGTTAAAATTCTTGAGTTAGGAGGAACAATAATGAAAAGAGCCTAATTGCAAGAGAACAATTAAAAATTAATAGAGGAATTAGATTCAGTGAAAGAATATATACACTGTCTTAGTATCTGGCTGATATACGTGCAGGCAAATAATCCAGTCTTACGTCCTACTTTTCAGTCGTGTTATTTATCTGCTGTTCGTACGATTTAGCGTTTACCCCACCGGTACTATGCAATAATTCACAGTCCTATAAGGAGTTCCTGATAGGTTTCAAAATATTTATTGATAGGATTTTTACTGTGTAATCGGTATAATAAGGTATACTAACCTTTTATAGACTACTTTATAACAGCAATTTAGTTTTCAATGCAATTTTCATGTAACCTATGTCTTTTCGGCAGCCTCTAAGTGGGGGGGGGGGGAACAGAAATAAATGCGTTTCGTCCTCCGGACACAATTTTCATTTCATATTGAATGACAGGTGAGCTATGACTACTACGAAGAGGATCTGAGAAGAAGATAATGGAAACAGGCTGGTTCCTGAGCCGATAAAGTGTTCATACAATAGTTAGTCTGTAATCTGATATGGCTATAAACTGTTCCAATACAGTAATTAGTGGTCTGGAAGGCACGTTTCGGCATTGAAATCCCGTCCACAGAGCTGAATTTTAATATACGACAGAACTATAACTCAATAGAATAATTTTGTACCAATTCATGATCTTTGATTCACAACTACATGTGGATTAAGTCAACAGACGACAGAATGCGCTTCCTTCTGCGTGTTCCTATAGTAGCTGATACTGGGATGAATTGTATGTAAGTATATGAAGAAAATCACGAATACCCGATCCCCGAGCCGGAGGAATTAACTAGGCCGAGCTAAATTCCCTGACCCGGCCGGCAATGAAGCGGAACCGAAGGCAACTTTGCTGATTACTAAACTATTGAGCCGGACAATCTTCTATCAATTCGTATGAACTAATTAGCACTTGATGTAGAAAGAAAAATAAGAGTATCAAGTAAAATAGAAATAGCCCAACACTCGATTGTTAATGTTACTCCGATAGATTTGACATTCATATTCCTTCAGTAGGCCTATTGTTCGTTGCAGTTAAAATTAGAGGAAGCTATACATCTTAGACCATCGACTCTATTCATACCAATGTATTGAGTTTCGTATATGTAATCTATTGAGTTTAACTCTTTTACTTATTCCCTTGGTATTGATCGCCAACGGCCGTAGCCGTGTTGAAACACCGGATCCCGTGAGATCTCCGAAGTTAAGCAACATTGGGCGTGGTCAGGAGTTGGATCAGTTGCCACGCGCTGTTGGTGGCGGGTAAGGGAATGGAGGAGCGGAAAGGAACTGGCCACCCTACCGCACGTAAAATCCGGCTCAGGAACACCTCTGCGGAGGTTCGGACCTGCCTTCGTTCAGAATAACCCTTACCTTACCTTGGTATTGATCGGGAAAATGAGTAATCTATATAAGGTAGTGGAGCCTATGTCACATAGACGTTAAGAGTGTCCAGAAATAGGAGCTGCCTGGGTATTCCCCCCCCCCCTACCCTATTAAAAGAGTTTGCTAAAAACAGCTTTGACAAATTCGTCCGTCTTTTCTTCTGGACCGATTTGCTTCATGTCTGTTTTATTCTTTACGGAATTAGCTGCTGATAAATCGCGGGACAATGATAGTTCTCTTAAGTTAGGCTAACTTTGAGTAATCATAAAATCAAATCATTAAATGATCACTCCAATAAATGCAGGTGAAAGCTTACCCTAACCCGCAATACACTCTGTACTTAGCGGGTTGCTTTTTTTTTGCTAGTTGCTTTACGTCGCACCGACACATATAGGTCTTATGACGACGATGGGACAAGGAAAGGCTAGGAGTGGGAAGGAAGCGGCCGTGGCCTTAATGAAGGAACAGCCCCAGCATTTGCCTGGTGTTAAATGGGAAACCACGCAAAACCATTTTCAGGGCTGCCGACAGTGGGGTTCGAATCTACTATCTCCCGAATACCGGATACTGGCCGAACTTAAGCGATTGCAGCTATCGAGCTCGGTAGCGGGTTGCTAAGCGACTAATACTTTCATTAAAATTCTGATATAAGTGATTTTCATCCTTAATAATGTCATTGCATATAGCCATGTTTGATTACTATCTATGAAGCCAGAGAGTGTACACTTCCCCAGATGATGGAAAAATACTACTCTTTGCTAGATACTCTTTGATTCTCTGACCTTCCTCAGCTTCTAAATATATTCTACAGATGGCAGAACGTTCCTAATAACTTACATGCTGCTAAGAGAAAACAGTCTACGTACGTACAGATGGGAAGGTATCAAGTTGACAAGCCATCTGTATGACCAATAATAAAGCCCAAGAACAATCTATTGAAAAGAGCGTAGTCTTCTTACCTGAACCATTATTCAGCCACGGCCAATTGTATGTTGCACTGTCTCGGACAAGCTAGTTAGAAAATTTTAAAATACAGATACGGCCGAATGCGGAGAATGTTGTATGGAAAGAAATATTATAAACCACATTTCCGGTATTAAACGTTCATAAAACTACTGAACAAAATGCAGGCAAAACAATATGACTATGACAGGCATATCAAGACGAGTTATCTGACATATTTATAAGGAATCCTGTGGAGCAGCTCGGGTTCACTAGTTAAATGTTTATGAAAATTTAGCAAACTTGTAGTAAGACTTGTGATGTGAGTAACAGGGAGCATCAATATATCCAGGAATCTACACATTAAACTTCCATACAACACATGTATCTTGTTATAGAGAAGGCGACTAATAATGGCGAAATACTGAAATTTAACTATCATAATAAAGGCGTTTGTAAAAATATATAATAATTGAAATCTAAATGGCAGGTAGGGTTGGTACGATTTCTGGAGATATATTTAAAGCAATGGGTTGGGATACAGCGCCATATCTGGAATACTTATTTGATTACAGTCTGCATGAAGGCGTTATACCAAATGAATGGAAAGTTGCAATAGTAAACCCAGTGTACAAGCGAAAGGGTGACAAACAAAGAGCTGAACATTACAGGCCAGTCAGCTTGACATGTGTAGTTTGTAATCTCTGGGAAAGCATTTTTCTGATTATATTAGACACGTTTGCGAAATTACTAAATGGTTTGATAGAAGGCAGTTCGAGTTTATGAAAGGTTATTCCAGTGAAGCTCAACTTGTAGGATTCCAATAAGATATAGCGTATATTTTAGATTCAGGAGGTCAAATTGACTGTATCACTATTGACCTATTCAAGGCTTTTGATAGGACAGATCGTGTGAGATTACTGACAAAAATTAAGGGAATGGGAGTAGGCAAAAGAGTGGTTGAATGGGTGACTACATTTCTAGAAAACATAACTCATAAAATTGGAGTAAGTGAAGCGTTATCTGATCCCTTAATGATTAAGAGTGAGGTCCAGCAGGCAGTATTATTGGAACTTTATGTCCTCTTATACATATATACTGTATAGAGTAGTAAATAAGTTGTCGGCTTGTGAGCGACTGCAGGGGGACGTAAACAATGTATGAATGTAAATGGGATGGAAAGTCAAGTTGTAAGTTTCGCAAAGAGGAAATGTTCTACCAGTTTTAATTATTGTGTTGATGGAGCGATGTAAGTACCTAGGTGTTAATATAAGGAATGATCTTAACTGGGGTAATCATATGAACGAAGTAGTTGAGAAAGGTTGCATGTCACTTCACATGGTTATGAGATTATTTAGGGACTGTAGTAAGGATGTAAAGAACAGGGCGTATAAGTCTCTGTTAACACTGCAGTTAGAGTTTGGCTCCAGAATATGGGATCCTCACCAGGACTAATTGATACCAGAACTGGAAAAAAAAATCATAGGAAATAAGCACGATTTGTTCTGGGTGATTTCTGGCAAAGGATTAGTGCTACCAAAATGTTGCAAAGTTTGGGATGAGAACACTAGGGAGTAAGGAGACGAAATGCTCGGCTTTGTGGTATGTTTCGATCTGTGAGTGGTGAGTTGGTGTGGAATGACATAAATAGGAGAATAAGGTTAAATGGAGCTTTTAAAAGTAGGAAAGATAATAATATGAAGATAAAGTTTGAAATCAAAAGGACAGATTGGGGAAAATATTCATTTATAGGATGAGGAGTAAGGGATTGGAATACATTATCGAGGGAAATGTTCGATAAATTTCTAAGTTCGTTGAAAATATTTAAGAAAAATCTGGGTAAACAATGATAAATAAATGAAAAAATGAGGTAAAAAACTGACAAGGGATCTGGCAACTGAGCAAAATGCCTAAATGCAGATCATTGATGAGTGATTTCACTGACATTTATTTGCTAGATAGTATTATAAATGTGACTTTTTTGCTGACAATACTGTTGAATGGTAAGGAGTGACTGTTCGCCATTTTAACGTCAATAATCGCGCACGTTCAGTATCATTTGTTCATGGCTTGTTTGAGTGCGCGTACCCATAAGGAAGTTCATGAGATTGCAACTTAAGATTCTCGTTCAGATCTCTAATCGAACTTCCAAGCAACGTTAACGAAAGCACAGAATGGAATTCCTCGTCTAGAAGGACGGATATTCCTGCAGTATGTTAATCACGTTCTTCTATCATAAGCTGAAGCTCTGTGAAGTACCATTATAGAAGGTGAGTGGACAGAGTTATTTGCGAAGTGCACATGGCACAATGATTTATCGCAGCAGTAAATTGACAACGCGGTCGTGTGTCGTGTGCCACTTGAGAGGGTCGGGTCGGAGTGTAAACAGGCGTGCAGTATCCATAACGAGCTCTGACCTGCGACCTCGGCTTTCCGTGCACAGCTACTTGACCTTGTGAGGTTTCCCAGCCGAGCCTCAATTCAGTCAAAGAGTTAAGTGTGCCTCACGCAACTTGGCCACATAAGTTTACTCTCGATCTGATGCTTGAATGATCGTGTATATAGATATCTACGTATATATTACAAGTAGCTTTACGTCGCACCGACACAGAGAGGTCTTATGGCAACGATGTGACAGCAAATGGCTAGGAGTGGGAAGGAAGCAGCCGTAGCCTTAATTAAGGTACCAGGGTTGCCAACTTAATGGATTCCCCGCTAAATCTGGCGGATTCTAAAACCTTCTAGCGGTGAAAAAATGCATTTAGCGGCAAGGGGAATTTTTGGCGGAATTTTAATATGTCAGAGGATTTTCTAGTGGTCTTGTAAAATGTAAACGTAATGCCACTTAATTATGGGAAAAATATTACTGAATCAAATTAGCAGGAAAAATTAAATTTTACCTATTGTCTGCGCACTTTTTCTGGATAGATTTACACCCTAGTGCTGAATTGGTCGACCTCGGCAATCTTCGAGATTCGTACTGGCAACCTTTGAAACACAAACTATGAATCGCTTATGCGTCGCTGTACGACATCTGGCGTACACTTTACGTACTAGTCCTGTTGTTATTTCTACAGCAAAGCCAAACTATAGAATTCACTCTAGGAATAAGATTCGCATCGAGAAATGTTATATAATGTTATATAATGTGTGTGTGTGACACAGTTGTTGGCTTAAGATAACAAAGATTTAGCAAAATTCATATCGATCTGTCATATTATCGATTCAATTCAGATTTCATTTCCATTCAGTTGGCAATACTACTGGAACCGGAATTGCTCCCTCCTTACTCCTCAAACCCGTACACAAATCTATCGATAAAAAGTGCGCAGATAATAGTCACCGGTGGAAGTACCACTAAAGTTGTCTCTCAATTCCGTCGGGTCGAGCTTGTAAATCACCTTCGTGTAATTGGGAAGTATCGTTTATTTACTGGACGAGATCTTTTTTCCTTAGAGAGTCTGTATATTTATTCAGATCACCACTGGTGTCTGTGTGAGACGGAGGCATTCTACTGCAACACCACAGAGGTCAGTTTTTGAAGTATTTAGTATTTAAGTGACTTTCATCAGTGGGTTGTGTATGCATTCTATGTTTTTTATGTTTAAACGATTTACTTTATCCATTTATATTGAACCCATAATTCTACTACCTCTGCATTAATGACTCATTGTTCTTACTATGTGCGCATGTTTAAGTATGAGGAACACGGTAGTTTATTATCCATTTATCACTTTGCCGAAGTTTGAAAGGCGATGTTTACAGATTCGGTTGTTGCCAGAAATTTTCAGATGCATAGAACGGAGCATACTGCAATAATTACAACACACTTGGTCCTCATTTCGTAAATTATTTTTTTAAATACGTGACAGCCCTTACAGTATCATCATTGACGAATCAACAGATGTTGGGATCTTAAAATTCCGCGAAACATTGTACGGTGTAATAGCATCCTAATGACCGAGCTCGATAGCTGTAGTCACTTAAGTGCGGCCAGTATCCAGTAATCGGTAGATAGGGGGTTCGAGCCCCACTGTCGGCAGCCCTGAAGATGGTTTTCCGTGGTTTCCCATTTTCACACCAGGCAAATGCCGGGGCTGTACCTTAATTAAGGCCACGGCCGCTTCCTTCCACTTCCTAGGTCTTTCCTATCCCATCGTCACCGTAAGACATATCTGTGTCGGTGCCGGTGCGACGTAAAGCAAATAGCAAAAAAAAAAAGCATCCTAATGACTGATGATTGTAGTACCGTATTTATATTGCGTTGATTAACAGGGTATGGCTTTAGAGTAAGCAGTTAAGCACTACCTTATCTTATATTTAATAAATCATACTCTCTTTTTAACTAAGTGGTTCTATTGCAACCATTCCCAATTCTATGCCCTATTAAGCTTCGTTCCAACTCGGGAAATAAATATGCATGATTGTACACTTTATTTATTATGAAATTAAATACTGAATAATCTAGCGGATTTAAAGCGGAATTGGCACAGTCAATTGACGGTTTTCACTGTTACAGTGTTAGCAACACTTTAAGGTACAGCCCCAGTATTTGCCTGGTGTGAAAATAGGAAAGCACGGAAAACCATCTTCAGGCCTTCTGACAGTGGGGTTCGAACTCACCATCTCACGAATACTGCATACTGGCCACGCTTAAGCGACTTGAAATATCGAGCTCGTTGATGATCGTAACTGTAACGTCAATTTCGTAGAATCGTAGTAACGGTGCTGTATCATGCGCTTCTCTGTAAGTGCAAATCGCTATGAGGTTTGAGGAGAAATTCAGCAGTGAATACCTATTACAGATGTATTGAACTGACTTACAAAATAGTAATAAACAGGTGAACCAGATTCAGAGCATTTTTCGAATCAAAAGGCTGAAATACATTCGGCAAAATATGTGTTTATAAATATCTTTTCTATAAATTCGTTTAACAAAATTTTATGTTAGTTTAGTATTGTTCCTAACAAATAACTTCCAATGTACTTCGTTCTATAACTACCCCCGGCCTCATGTCGCAACAGACCTGAGAGCCTTGGTCTACCAACCGACCGTCGCTCAGTTCAAAGGCCTGCAAATTACGAGGAGGCACTTGATCAGCGCGAACAAATTCAGGTGATGTAGGAAATATTAGATTAGCAAATATGAAGTAGATGAATATTGTTACTTGAGTAGCAGAATAACTAATGGCGGCAGAAGTAAGGAGATATAAAATGCCGACTAGGACAAATAATGAAGGCTTTTGTTTAAAAAAATGTTCTCTTGGAATATTATGAATTAGAAATATATTTTCCAAGACTTTCATTTGGAGCGTGCCTTTGTACGAAACTGAACATGGACAATAACTAACACAGAAATAAAGAGAATATATGCTTTTGAAATGTGGTGTTGGAGAAGAATTCTGGAAGTGAGATGGGTAGATCGAATCACAAATAAAGAGATACTGAATCGAATTGGTGAGAAAAAGATTTTTTTGTGACATTTGACGAGAAGAAAATGTAGAATGGTGGGATACGTCGTAAAACATCCAGAATTTGCTCAGTTAGTTTTTGAGAGAACTGCAGGCGATAAGAATGGTAGGTGTAGATCAAGAAATGAATGTGGCAACTAGATTAGGATAGATGCAAAAGCAAAGCAAAGTCACCTCCGTACAGACAATGAAGGCCCTTGGAGGAGTGGAAGGTAAAGGTTTCTACCATTGTTAACCTCGGCACGTGATGGGGTAGAGTGGTTAGCTCTACGCCCGGCCACTTTTACTCACAGGAATTAACCTGGTACTCATTTTGGGTGTAGGCTGAGTGAACCTCGGGCCCATGTGTACCTCCGGAAGTGGAAGTCTCGTTTCTTAAATTGTACGACTTCCTGACGGGGATTCGAACCCACGTCCTTCCGGACGAACCGAACACGCCTTTACCGCCTCGGCCAGGCAGTCCCCAGGATAGATGCACGGTGCAGTAGTTAGGATTACGTAGAAATGAAAAGTTAAGCACAGGATAGGATGGCATAGATTGATGACTCAAACAACAAGTACTACCACTACTACATATAACTCCGCATTCGTATGTCGCTGTTATTGTTCTAAGCACTTTTTAAAACCAATGTCTTAACAACATCGGATGTGCGACGTTTACTTCTTCTCAAAATGTAACAGTGCTTAGCTAGCCATCTGATGACGATTACGAGTTTAATTTCATCAGGAAGACAACAGTCAATTGAATTCAAAACTGTGAACTTTTCTTAATGCTATTTGTTCCGGGCGTCGACCCATGTGGATCTTTTGCCCCTACTGGCACCATATTGTATGAACCTTGCGGGTGCAGTAATTGGAATGGCGGTAATGTGGAATGTTGTGTGTGAGGAAAGGAATATTAAGGTTCACAAACACCCAGTCACCAGGGTAGGGGTATTAATCATTACAATTAAAAACCCCTGACCTGGCCGGGAATCGAACCCGGGGCAGCCGGGTGACAGGCCGACGCGTTGCCCCCTACACCGCGGGGCCGGACAACTGTGAACGTTATTAAAATAGCCATGGTTGGTCAAGTTCCTGTTCTGAGGAAATGGAGCGATGTTTCCCTTCAGTTTATCTTCTTCACGCGGCATAAACTCTAAAGATATCACAAAAATAGTTAAATATTTCTATTCGTGTTGCAGTTTAATATAGCTGTCATTTTGACATGAACGACTTCCTGCTGAAAGAGTAATATCAACAGTATGGTATCAAACAAGCCCAAGAACTATGCATTATTTCAGATTTCAGTAGATGTTATCTGCGGAGGACAGTATATCTCGTAACTGAAGCGTAGCACGAACAGGATACGGAACGTTGTTACGGGCAAGCGGAAAGGAGCACGCAAAGCAACTTAGTATCGATGGACTACCCAGATCACGTCCGACACCGGGTCCTCGACTTGTTGGCCGATCTTCTACAGCTACTGTCACAACCTTAGCTTTGATTTACAGTGAACACGGAATGTGTGGGCAGTTCTTGAATAATATGCTATTGAAATACAGCAAATTTTTGATTTAGTAATGAGCATACTCGCAAATCCTCAAAAATGTTCGCATTGGGTGTTGATCTCTGAGGCCTAAGCTGAGTATTGCACTGCTTCCTCTTGTACCAATCTTCTCAATTGCATCTTTCCTCTTCGGCCACTCTTGGTAATTTCATGTTCTGTTCTGACCGCAGCAGTATTAGATTTACTAGGCCAAGGAAATCCTTCATTTTCACAGACTTGGTGTCCCTTCCCTTTCTTTTGCTGGTACCCACACCGTTCTTCGAAAGGTAACGGGCTGAGTGGCTCAGATGGTAAATCACTGGCTGTCTTAAACTCAAACTGGTGGATTCAACCCACATCAGTCCAGTTTTATTTGAATGTACTCAAATACTGTAAGCCAGCCTCGTGTCTATGAATTTACCTGCCCATAAAATAACTTCTAGCACCTCTGTCTCTCCGGAAACAAAAAAAAGTGCTTAGCAGAACATAAATTATTCTTATTATTACCCGTTCTTCTTAGATTAAAGAATAGGGTATGGTTAACCCTTAGTACTTCCCTTTATAGCCAAAATCACTACTATGCTTGTAAATCATGAAGTGGAGGGCGTATAGTGTAGCTCATTCTAATGGTTTCGATGGTGGCTAACCATTGCGAAATATTCTTATCGTAATATTTTACATCACCGTTCTATGCACCAGGCCCAGTAGATCTCGCGGAGGCGCAATGGCCCCAGGAAATGCATCTCTACTGTAGCCGGTGGCATTTAGGAATGGCTTACTACAACAACTGTGTGTCTTCAGTTTCCGTAAGTTCAGGCAAGATGAATTTCATAGACTTCGGCCTATGTTAATACCGTTAGCAGTTGGAACGTTCTTAAAATTAATAGCATTGTTATTCATCCATTGTTATCCACATATTCAGATATCGAAGACTGAACAGTTAGTTAATAATCATATTAATAATGTGATTGATATTACTTTCCCTAACTACAATGTTTGAATGGTCTTTGGAGACGCCAAAGTACCGGAATGTAATCCTTCAGGTGTTCACTTACGTGCTGGTAAATCTAGCGACATGAGGCTGGCGTATTTGAACACCTTCAAGTACATCTGCATTGAGTCGGGATTGAATTCACCAATATGGACTCTACAGACCGAATTCGGAAAATTAAGAATGTTTAATAGGGCTGTGTCGGGGTTACGGTTGCAAGTCTTGAAAAGTGATGGGCTGAGAGGTTCAGATGTTAAATTATTGTCTGTCTTAAGCCCTAGCTGGTGGATTTAACCCACCTTAGTCTAGCTTTATCTGAATGTGCTCAAATATGCCAGAAGGATAACGGCCAAGTGAATTCAAACCTGTGGGCATCATTAAAATAGCCGTGAACGGTCAAGCTCATGTTCTATTCTCTGATAAGCTTTTCGAAATGAAGTATCTAGTCAGTATGGATTTGAAACTATGCATACGGAAAGACATTAGTGTTGTGCTATAATGCATGACAGCATCGAATGCTTCGTAAAACTAGTCTACGTTCTTCGTCAACATCACCACCATCCTCACCAAAATTAGGGTTAGAATGTTAGCTTGTATTCCAAATTATTGAAATCTTAACGTGTGGCTTAATTTGTAGGTAACTCTAAAGGTATTTTCCGTTGTTTCCATTTTCATCCCAGGCAAGTGCGAAGGGTGTTCCTCAATTAAATTCACGACCTATACCCTTTTAGACCTAGCCTTTCACATCCCTAAATCGCCGAAAACTTTATGTAATTAATGCGAATTAAAACCGATAGGAAGAAAATAACTATGCTTCAGATGTAAATATTGTGTATTCCTTTGTATTTTATTATTTATTACGCGTAAATCTAAGAACTAATTTCTGACGGCGGACATAAGACATTCTCATTCGAGATTTTTTTTTCAGTGTTCAATACCGGTAAGCGGTAGTCTGTGACATACGGAGTGTTTATCTTTAGGAACAGATTTTTATTTACTCTTTTATTTAACTGAACTACGTAGTAAATGGTGATTTTATACTGATTGTAACGCCTGTTGCTATTCCTTGATGGATGTAATAGCTTTACATTTGTATCCTGGCCCAGGTCAGAGCCAAGTGTAGCTTGCACCGAAGTCTCAATCTCATTTGTGGTTGTGAGAGTGTGTAAGGTGCTGAGTAATGACACTCAGTGCACGATTAGTGCGCCTCTGTTATGAAACGTGCTACTCATAGGCCAATCTGTGCTGCAATAGAACGTTGTGACTCATTGAGCAAACCAACAGCAAACTACATCACTTCTCATCATATCTTTTGCCTTATTTATGACGCCGCCATCGGTTTTGTTGTTTTCCATATAATTGCAAAATCTTCGGTCGTCCTATATATTATTTAATTATCTAAACTCTTCGTTCCAGTTTAGAATTACCATGAAAGTTCATGTACACATGGCAGAATTAGGAATTACATCGGTTGTGTTGTCCAGTGTAATCCAATCTGATTTCCATTAGGGGGTGAGTTTATAATCCGATTTAGAGTGCATAGAGGATGAGATCTGGAATGGTGAAATATTTTTGGCACACTGTCCATCCGTTTTATGTTTATATTCTTATTCCAATAACTCGATATTAATCTAATTTGCCTTTTTGATGGAAACTCATTTTACTAATAAAATGTTAGCAAAGAGAAAATACGAGGAAGGGAATACGCTATGGAGGACTTCTTGTTGCTTGCATGGTTTCATTCCGGAATATAAATGGCATTAAGAGGGAAGAAAATCAATATTATGGAGCTAGTTACTTATTGGCAAGAAGGGAGGAACAACGCTTCTCATTAAATGTAGGAGTATCAAAATTGTCTGCTGTATAGCAGTGTTAGTAACGAACTACTTTAGTCTTCCTGTGTTTTCTACGATTCTAATTTTATTGTACTTAGGCTTATGTGGTAAATACTCCAAAATGACTGTGGTTGTTGCTACAACTTTATACTAGGGACAGTCCTGAGTACAGAATATTGTGTGGGTTTTTCAACATAAGATAGCCTATAATCTCGGAACCGTACTTGAACGGGACACCTGCAGGAACACAAAGAAGAAACTGAGGCCATTCTAGATGTGGTGTTATCTCAGGTTACTCACAATTTCCAGGGTGAACAAGGTGTCGAATGATACGGTACTGCGGTGAATAGAAGAGGAATCGCCCTATATTTGGAAACATATCCAAACTAGAAGATCCATTTGGATAGGACATCAGTTAAGACACAATGGTCTCGTTTAAAAACTCATCGAGGGAGAAGTTGAGGGTAAAACTACAGGGGAAGGCCGAGATTGGTGTATGTGAAATGGAAGACACCAGCCACCTGACTTATAGTACTCTCAAAAGGAAGTTTGGAAGTAGAGAGACGTGACGACCTGCTGCCAACCAACCTGCGGACAAGTGTGTTCGTTATCTCACTCTAAGTAGAATGAACCAATATACCCAACAATAAGCGGCGGTGAAGCAATAGCACCACCATATTAACGTAGGCTACTAAATATGTCCGCTGGCCGTGTACCTCTAGACTCCAACAAAAATGAATAAAAACATAATTATAAAAATTACGCAAAAGCGCTAATGGTAGTTAAGCAACATTGCGCGTGGTCAACCTATGGTTGGTTGGCTAAACGTTCGCACTCTCACCTACAGACCGACAGAGGAGAGTGGAAAAGCGCACCGGTATCGGTACGTCACAAACCACCTATCCCTCCGGAGATGTGAAATATACAGATCCAGGGACTAGACCCCAGAAAAAATAAAACCAGTAGATAATATTTAAGAAAATTGTGGTGGGAAGAAGTACGAGAAATTTATTTCGCAAAATTTCACGGCTTATGGACCACAAATGACTTAAAAATGATCGAAAACGTATTCTGGAGGAAAGAGCGGCTTAAAAATCCCAAAAAAGTCCAAAATCACCACTGCCGAGCATCTCAGAGTTATGTTAGCCGAGCGTCGTGAACTGAGTTCCGCGCTCCTCTGAACACATCTACTGCCCTCATTGTGGAAAATGGTTCGGAAATCATGAGTGTAGATACTGACCATCCTGGTGACAACGAAGAGGCTCCGGTGAGCACACAGAAGCACCCATGGCATTAATATACTTTTAACTTTCACCCGTAAAATTGACTTCGATCCCGTTTCAAACCCACAGTGACTAAACATTTCGAAAAACCTACCGCGCCTAATGTCGGCAGCCAAAAGGATGTTTTTCCATAGTTCCCATCAGGCAAATGCTGGAGCAGTACCTTAATCAACGCAACGATCGATTCCTTCGCACTCGTCGCCCTTTCCTACCCGTTCGTCGTCAAATACGTGTCTGTGTCGGCGAGACGTTAAATAAATTGTATTAAAAAACTATCATGCGGGCCATTCTCTACGCCAAAAACTTTGGCCGTGAGCACAACACAGCCCCGTCACACCTGTTTTCTTAATTGCGTGATTCAGACGACAGAGCGCTGGCTTTCGGAGAACATATTAGTGTATTCCATCTCTTCCCAACACAGAGGTATCTGAAACTGTTGAAATACTCCAGACTCATGCCGCTAGCATTACCAGCATATAAAAGAATTCCTGAAGGATAATCTTCCGGCACCTAAGATTCTCCCAAACTTTATATGCAGATAGCAGACGTAAGAGAGAGCCTCCGTGGCTCAGACGGCAGCGCGTCGGCCTCTCACCGCTGGATACCGTGGTTCAAATCCCGATCAGTCCATGTGAGATTTGTGCTGGACAAAGCGGAGGCTGGACAGGTTTTTCTCCGGGTACTCCGGTTTTCCCTGTCATCTTTCATTCCAGCAACACTCTCCATTCCCATTCCATAGCATCTATCAGTCATTAATATATCACTTTGGGAGTGGCGACCCCATCGTACTAATAACCTATATATGCTTCATTCATTACATCCCTGACCCGGTCAATGACTGGAAAACAGGTTGTAGGTTTTCATTTTCATTTTCAGGAGATGTAAAACCAGTCATTATTATTACAACCGAGCTAGATGGTCTTGCTCTTAGGATCGCGTATCTGTGAGCTTACATTCGGGAGATGGTGGGTTCGAGTCCCACGGTTGACAGCCCTGAATGGTATTTTCGTGGTTTCCCATTTTCACACCAGGAAAATGCTTGGGCTGCACCTTAATTAAGGCCACGGCTGGTACATTTTAGCATTTTCCCAACCTTGCATCACCAAAAACCTCCATTGTGTTGATGCGGCGATAAACCACTAGCAAATTTAGGAATGAATGAATGTATGTACGTATGTACGTATGTATACAGTATGTACCTGTTCTATTCATACGGGCTGTTTGCTTTAGTACTTCAACGCACTGCCAGAAAAAAATAAACTGAAAAATTTTTATTCACTGAACATGCATTCAACAAAGCCTTCAGTAAACATATATCTACTGTATCTGTTTTGCAATCATGTTAACAAAACATATAACTTCTAATCAAGAAAAGCGCGCCCATAATCTTGTATCTTTCCTATTCGTACAAACAAATTGAACACTTGAAATAAACAAAAAATACATGGTTTCTGGAACATGTTAGTATCTAGTGGAATGTCCCCTAGCATTTATAACTGCCTGACATCGTCACCGCATAGAATACACTAATTTCTTGCACATGTCCGGGCTGATTTTCTGCCATTCTTGAAGAATCACACTTTTAAGTTCCTCCTTCGTACGCACACGTTCCCTACGGAGATTCCTCTTGACTGGCAGAAGGCAGGGGAGCATACCATTTCTTCCAAAACTCCTTTACCCGATTGTGTTTTACAGTAGGGAAGGGTGCCGGAGATTAAAAACAAATTTAGCCATCTAAAATGTGACTGACGTCAGGCATAGTGTTTTGCTATTATAATGGAAATTCACCAACTCGGTGTGTCTATCAGTAACCTGACTGGCATTACGAAAATGGGTCTGTCATTATAAAGTTAACAGCGCAAATCAATTTTAACTGGCAGTAGGGAATGTGCCTGCCATTATAATAAAATTTCCTCAACTGTAATCTTGTCTGTAAGTAGGAAATGGGGCCTGCCATTGTAACGAAAACCCTCCAAATCGATTTTGGCTGCGTAGTAGGCAATGGGGCCTGCCATTATAATGAAAATTTCCAACTAGATTGTGAATGGCAGTAGGCAAGTGAACGTGCCGTTATCATCGCAACTCGCACTTTACATTGGAAACAACGTATGTGGACCTCTCTATGCTGTTACTCGGGTAACGCTAAAATACATGGCATTTGATAAAAAAGTTATTTATTGCATGTACAGTAGTTTACTTCGATATCCGTATACAATGTAGAATACCGTAACGAAGCACGGGTACTTTTGCTAGTACACTATGAACCTCCTCTCCTGTGAACCATGTGACCTTGCCGTGGTGGGGAGGCTTTTGCGTTCTAGCGAAGTAAATGACCAAACCGTATGTGCACCAGTATCAGATGGGTGTCTGTCGAGCGACCGTACTAATGAATAATTCATCGAAAGTGGGGTAGCAGCGTTTCGGAAATTACAAGGGCTGCAGTCTAGATGATTGACTGATATGGCCTTGTAATATTACTTAACATGGCTTACCTGTGTTGATACTGTTACATGGCTGTAAGCAACGGGAAAATACAGCCATAACTAACTCCCGAGGATATGCAGCTTTCTCTGTATGAATGATGTACTGGTGATGGATTCTTCTCGAGTAAAATATTCCAGAGGTCATTTTTGTTTTTGTTTTACAATTGGCTTCACGTCTGCAGAATGCCAGCTCACAGCTGCGCATCCCTAACCGCACGGCCAATTCTCTCGTTGGATGTAAAATACTCCATTCCGATCTCTGCTGGGGACTGTACGACAAGGGGCAACCCTCAGGAAAATGGATATTGACATTGTGCGAGTTTCGGAGAGTGGAATGTTAGGAGTTCGAATAGTTAGTTGTGGTAGGTTAGAAAATCTGAAAAGGGAAATTGATAGACTAAAGTAAGATGTACCGAGCTCGATAGCTGCAGTTGCTTAAGTGCGGCCAGTATCTAGTAATCGGGAGATAGTGGGTTCGAACCCCACTGTCGGCAGCCCTGAAGATGGTTTTCTGTGGTTTCCCATTTTCACACCAGGAAAATGCTGGGGCTGTACCTTAATTAAGGCCACGGCCGCTTCCTTCCCATTCCTAGGTGTTTCCCATCTCATCGTCGCCATAAGACATATCTGTGTCAGTGCGACGTAAAGAAAAAAAAGGTTACATCTAGTTGGTATATGTGAAGTACGTCGAGAGAAAGAGCAGGATTTGTGGTCAGGCGACTACAGGAAATCACAAAATCAAACAGGGGAGCTGCAGGATTTCGTTTAATAATGAAAAATAGGGCAGCCCCTACTACGATCAGCGTCGTGAAAGGATTATTGTTGCCGAGCTAGACACCAAACCAATGCCCGTCACAATAGTGCAGGTATATATGCCTACTAGTTCAGCGGATGATGAAAGAATTGAAAGAATATATGCAGAGATAGAAGATCTAATACAATAAGTACAAGGTGACGAGAATCTAATCGTGGTGGGAAGAAGAGGTAATGCAGTAGGAGAATTCGGCCTGGGACAATAGAATGAGAGAGGAAGTCAGCTGGTTGTTTCCTGCACCCGTAATAATTTACAGAGGTGTGAAAATTATTAGAATAATTTGAAAATTTTGTATAAAATCATATTTATTCATTGATATTTTACTACCAATTGAAATTAATCATATATTTAGTATTTGGTATGCATGCTCTTTGGATTGTATGATACATTCAGTCTGATTTGGCATGTTTTCTACAATTTTTTGCTGGAATCTTTGATTTCCGTATCATGATGTCATATATTAATGAGTGTCTCTATGAGATTTATCTTGGTCATAATGCTGTTTTTCTTCAGTTTTCTCTTCACAATTGCCCAGAGAATCTCAATAGGGTTTAGTTCTGGGCTATTGCCACGCCAAGGAAGAGTTTTTGCGTTGTTTTCACCTATAAACTTCGTCACAAACTTTGCTTCATGGCACGGAGCATCATCATGCATGAATACAATGCCACCATTGGGAAACCACTCTCTCATTTGCGTCAAAATTCATCTTTCAAGTACTGTTTTGTATTGATGCTAGTTCATCATACCCTCTACTATGTACAGACGTCCTGTACTATGAACTGACGTAACACACCAGACCATAACCTGGGTGGGATGCTTGACAGTTTGTGCAATGCATTGGGGCAAGAACTCTTCATCAGTGCTTCTCCTCACGTACCGGCTACTTTTGTCTGTTATTGCAAACACTGATTCGTCGGGAAAACATATCTGAAAATTTAAAAACATAATATAATACCATAAACACTTCAGTATAATGAAAATGAAGTGAATAAGTTGCTTGCAAAGAGAACTTCATCCATTTGTTTTAAATTTGGAATTTTCCTTCTTCAGAATATCATATTACAATTCAGGTTCTTTGACTGGTGTCATTCTAAATACTGATACTAATTTTATAATACCTTGCTCCAGTCATCTCTGAAATGTTCTCTGAAGTCTTTTGCCCAGGAAAGTCTCTTCTTTGCAATTGCAGGCGTGATCTTAACCTCCTTTCGTCGACGGCGTGCAGGGAGATGAGCAGAAATTATTTTTCGACAAACGGTTGAATCGCAGACATTTACCCCGTGGTTCTCCAAACTCCGTTTTAAATCTCCGCTAGTGGCTCTTCTATGTCTCTTTATCATTTGAAGTAATTTTCATTCAGTCTTAGGACTGAATTTACTTTTCCTTCCACATTTTCCTACCCGAGAGTTTGCATGTTCGAAACCAGAATTCAAAGACTTCTTCAGTCTACACACAGATGTTTGTGAAGTTTGTAATCTGTCTTATATTTCTCCTTGCGTGTAACGTTTTTCATTCAGAAGACACTTGACCAAAGTCACTTTCCTAGGAGAAAGGTCGCCTTTCTTGCCCATTGTCAAAAACACACACACACACACACACACAATTAACAACGTTAACAGTTCGATAAAAACCACTAAATCATAATAAATTAGGCGAAGAAATCAGCTGGGAAACTATGGTAACACATAACAACAATCATAACAATACTAAAACACTCTCACAATGACAGAACCTGAATTCTGAAGTCAACTGTTCAAACACATATTGTAGGTAACATGGCACAATTTCGAAGAAATGTCCCAATTATTCTGAAATTACTCTTTTGTAAGACAATAAATATTCCAAATCACTGTTAAAAGATGAAAATGAAATGTAATAACATTTAAACTCATACTGGAAGTGAAATAGTACACCTAATTAGAAGATAAACAAAAAAAATGGTGTTAATCACAATTATTCTAATAATTTTCACACCTCTGTAGTCCTTGCTAACACTTGGTTCAAACACCACAGACGATGGCTCTATACGTGGAGAAGACCTGGAAATTGTGGATGGTATCAAATAGACTTCATTATGATTAGGCAGAGATTCAGGAACCAGGTGTTGGATTGGAAGACTTTTCCAGGAGCAGATATGAAGTCTGACTACAACTCGTTTGTCATGAAATTCCATCTGAATTTGAAGAAATAGACGAAATGAATGAATGAAAGGAGATGCGATCTAGACAAGTTGAAACTAAAGAATGTTAAGGATTGTTTCAAGGAATATGTTTCACAAGGTCTAAATGAAATGAACTGAAGGAAACAAAATAGCGGAAAAATCGATAATTGTGAATAGTGAGATAAGGAGGGCTGCTGAAGAAAGGTTAGGAAGAAAGGAAGGCTCAACTATGTATCAATGGATAGCTCAAGAGATACTGGACCTCTTTGGTGAACGACGGAAGTACAAGCAACCAAAAGATGCGGAGGGCGATTAAAGAATGAAATAGATAGAACGTGCAGGACAGCTATGGGGGAAATGGCTGAAAGAGAAGTGCAAGGATGTAGAAAGTTACATGGTTGTAGGAAAGGTAGATGCTGTATACTGGAACATCAAGGACATCTTCGGTGAAAGGAAAAGAAGATGTATCAATATTAAGAGCTCAGGTGGAAATGCAGTTCTAGGGGAAGAAGAAAAGTCAGAAGGATGACAGGAACATATTCAACAATTCCATCAAGGGAGAGATGTAGATGATATGGTTCTGGAACGAGAAGAGACTGGTGATGCTGATGAAATGGAATGAGGTCAGAATGCGACAGAATTTTGAGCGACCTAACTAGGAATAAGGTACCTGGAATTGATGACTTACCCTCTAATTTACGTATTGCCTTAGGAGAAACCAGCATTGCGAGGTTATTCCGTTTAGTTAGTGTATAAGATGTATGATACAGGACAAATGCCATCCGATTTTATGCAAAATGTTGGTATACCTATTTCCAAGAAAGCCGGTGATGGCAAGTGTCAAAACTACCTCATCATTAGTTTAATATCACATGTCTACAAAACTTTAAATCCTAATTATCTACCTATACAGATTGACTAATTCACATTATTTATACAAATATTGGATTTAATTACATCTCACAATTCTAACCAATTCGCAATTGAATATAATTGTGCCTAAATTCAGTTGCATAGAAATAGACAAGGAATACATTAGTCCGTTTATGCCATTTTACGGATGTGTTATTACAACTATTACACACAATCTATCGTACCACTAACCACCAACTGACGCGTAATTGTGAGTTCATCACTCCATATAGGGCATGCGGCCATAATGAAATGAAATGGCGTATGGCTTTTAGTGCCGGGAGTGCCCGAGGACAAGTTCGGCTCGCCAGATGCAGGTCTTTTGATTTGACTTCCGTAGGTGACCTACGCGTCGTGATGAGGATGAAATGATGATGAAGACGACACATACACCTAGCCCCCGTGCGAGCGAAATTAACCAATTAAGGTTAAAATTCCCGACCCTGCCGGGAATCGAACCCGGGACCCCTGTGACCAAAGGCCAGCTTGCTAACCATTTAGCCATGGAGCCAGACATACGGCCATAATATTAGGCTTAAGACTCATTAGTGCCGACCCTAGGAAACTGGAAAGAAAAGGCCAGGAAAGAAGATAATTGGAAGTTGCGAAAGATGTAATGACCATGATCTCTGTTATTCTGCCTCGAACGGTACAAACGTATGAAACATAACAGATGACTAATTGTTTCTAGAAAACTTGCATTATGGACAGTTTTATGATAGAGCTGATTTTTTTGCAGAAATTGGACATTTCTAGTTTTGGACCCCTTTATATGTATTTCTACGGCACTATATAGTAATCATATAATGTATTGACTGGTGTACAACCCGTCTTTCTCCGTACTGGAATGTCATAAGAGACATAGAGCTGGACAGCCAAAAATTGAACTGAATATTTTTACGAATTTTGTGTAGCCTACCTAATCAGAGGTAGAACCTAAATATGAAACAAGCAATTAAAGTGTAAATATATAAAATATTATTATATAGATATAAATTTGAGATTGTTAAAATTTTTGGAAATGGGCGTTACTATAATGAAATCCCCCCTCAAATGAACTAAACGGAAAACTACTTGTTGAAACTGTTGTTTCACCCCCGGAAAGATTTAAGGATTGTGAGCTATCTACGATGGTGACTGCCTGGTCTACGTCTTTGTATTTTCCAGTGTTTCGAAAGAATCTCATTTCACACCGTTAGACTGCGGCGACTACGCCGTTACGGCTCCTCTATTTCTCGCACACGGGAAGTAACGCTTCTACCTTGTACTTAAACATCCCATTGTCTCGAGCTGAAAGGACTTTTTCCCCTTTTTGTTATCCGTCGACTTGACATTAAAGTCCAAACTGAATCGGGCGTAAATCACAACAACTGCAGAACTCTTCTTATGGCCAGGTAACCTTCATCCGCTCGCATGACTAAAGAAAAACTCTTCTGTATAGTTACTTATTTATCTGAGTAACAAGAAATAAAATATATTATTGGTCTAGGTAACAAGAAAGAAAATGATTAGTTTGGGTGCACCCTAGCAAAGAAAGAAAAGAAATATTTACAACATGAGTTCCAAATGAGCAAAATATAGATTGAGGGTATCTTCTTCATGGTATCCAGGATGCATTTCTAAGACTTATAGCAATATCTCAAGAATTGGAATCTTTCCTACTACATATGAGGTCCGAATTAACTATTAGCTCTCTCTCGGAGCTCATATTCACTTACTGCCATAGAATAATCCTATCCTTCAACATACTAATAAATACCTAGGGATGCTAATCTGGGAGGATAGTTCCCTAATGTTTCCTTGCATAATCAAATCACAATATCGAATATTAATGCTTCTTCGTCTCAGACTATTTCATTCTGCATGAATTCCGACAAGTTTTCCCTTCAAATCAATGTAGTTCTCATAAAAGTTCAATCAGAACCAGTAAGACACATATACCATTTAAAGATCCAAATACTTTCGTCATCTTAAGCTAAACATAGGTGCGATATCCTACTTGTTAATGACTACCCTACTATTCTTGTCCGAAGTATGCTATCAAGAGTGGTTCATAGTGTGAAAACTTGATCGTTGAAAATCATTTCTATATTTCCATTTGGTCATCAGTGATGGGATGTCGCCTAAGAAATTACTACGTTCCTCTCGTCTGAGAATAAATTGGTATTAAGAAAACTTTATGACAGTACATGTGTTCATTTCGTCCTCCTAATTGAGATGTTGTTGACACTACCAAGTGAACGTTCTAACCAACAGATGTCACTCAGATCTTATTTGTACTCCTACTTGCTTGCTCGTGAGATAAACAGAACATGAAATTGCTACACGTTCATTTCCTAATTAGGAAAACTCTGCATGAAAACCGTTAAGTACATAGCCACATCACCGTGTTCATCCTCGCGTAGAATTAATAACTATCATTATTCTCAATCATCAATTACGTATCAACTTCTCTAAAATATTACTATTATACTTTCAAAACCATAATCTGTCTCCTCACTAACACGGGTTCACTTCCTGCCATTGTGGCCCTTATTTTGAATTAATTAATTACGGTTCACGGATACATTTCCAAATACTATGACCTTCATCCAGTCATAACCACCATTTATCATAAACAGATTTGTCTACCTAGCAAGCATAACCTACAGTTGGTTCCTAACTTGACATTCATTGACTATAACCAATGTACACATGTATCTATCGCTCTTTTATGTATCATACAACTACTGTCACTTTGACTAACTCAGAACTTCACACTACATGGATCATATTTCGAACGTAGGCTTTTATCACTGAATGACTACCTATCTAAGGATTTGTTATGCACATCTGAAGATTACCTATCCACCTTCATTCTATTTTTTTTTTTTTTTTTTTTTGCTAGGGGCTTTACGTCGCACCGACACAGATAGGTCTTATGGCGACGATGGGATGGGAAAGGCCTAGGAGTTGGAAGGAAGTGGCCGTGGCCTTAATTAAGGTACAGCCCCAGCATTTGCCTGGTGTGAAAATGGGAAACCACGGAAAACCATTTTCAGGGCTGCCGATAGTGGGATTCGAACCTACTATCTCCCGGATGCAAGCTCACAGCCGCGCGCCTCTACACGCACGGCCAACTCGCCCGGTCATTCTAATTTATCACACCACTCTTGTTGTTTAATCACTTCGCACCGAACAAGATAATAAACCATACTGCATTTACGGTTAAATACAAACATTATTACACTGATTTAAAAGTAAAACTTATCTGAATTCAGCAGCTCCAGTCGCCGTCATATGTCCAGCTGACAGGACATAATGAAACGTCGCTACTTATTTCCCTTGGTGGACGGGAAATATTCACATGTTCCTCCTCTGGGCTCAGTCATCTCGGTCGGCCACGTCATCCTGCGGCACCCATTTGGGCAGTCTGGCTTATCATCTCCTTAGAGCTCCATGTTCATCTGTGGTCTAGACGGAATAGAATGGCATATAAGATTGATTAGCATTTCCCTTGAGAATAACTGCGAGAAGCTGTCTAACATGAAGATTGTTTCCTCTGAAAAAGTTGATTTACTAGTCGAATATTTCCTTAACTTGATATAATTTTAGAATTTGAAATGATTAATTCTTTTTCTTCACTATATTTCCAGTTATTGTAGGATTCCCTTTGTAATTCTTCACTTCGGTAATATCGTGAAGTACGTCAGCTAGGACTGCAGTGACGTAAGCTAGTTGCCGTTATTTCCTCTCTTCACGTCTCTTGGAGATCGCTGAATGGAATTTTTGATCTCTAGTTCAATTCGCAATGTAGCTTTTAGAATTCCTCCTTTATCCCGCGGAGCTGATTTCTTGCTGTACCGTCTTCAAGTTTGGTACAGTTACCTCTATCCTCAATCCATATATTTCTTGGTAGCAATCCGATCTCGTTCTCCTTTTTTTTTTAATTGTTAGTAACAATATTCCCGTTCGATCCTTTTCACTGCCTTCTGGATGTTACTTCTTCTTCTCTCCCACTTGATGCGAGCACTTTTGTCTTCACATGCGGTATGATTCAGATCTTTCGGCATTAATTATTCCCAGATACATGGATTCCATCTTTGTTCTACTTACAGTTGTAACTTCTCATAACAGTGAAATGGCACACATTCAATATACATTTCGAATGCATTATTTGTGGTAGGCCTACTCCAACAATGAAAATTCTACACCTAACATTGTTGTGTTGCAAATAAGAATAAATAACATCTAATTACCTGTAATTACAGCGGTGTCTAAATAAGTAGCCAACATCCTCGTGCAAGGTACAGAGGGCTGGAATGGATGTTGTCTGAATATTTAGCCACCTTTTTAACTATTGTTTCGAAAACTAACAAGCAATCCATTCAAAAAATATTCCCAATCCGCTTATATATTACCTCCGAACCCAAAAGCCACAAGAAGAGTTTTAAAAATCTTGCCGTATAAAGGGTTATAGCAAAAACCCATTGATTATAATATCGTTTTCACACGTACCGTTATGTTCCTTTTATGTGTTGCAGCAGTACCACACAAGTATCTAAATGGCATAGTAAACTAAGAAAATATAAGCAGAAGCATCTTAACACTTCGAACTAGATGGTTGTTACCTTTAAGTCTGACCCGACATCAAAGGTAGAGTTATTCTCGATCGTATTGAGTGTCTGAAGAATAAAACACGAGAGTTATTACTTCAATTATCTGCTTCATATTCAGACAACATATCATACTATCAAGCACCACAGAAACGCGGAATTGTGATTACATCCCTCCATATAGGGTTGGCGTCAAGACGGGTATCTGGTAGTAAAACAGGGCCAAATCCACATGTTCGCACCTTCGACTGCACAGGTGTGGGAAAAGTAGTAGGAAAAGAAGAAGATGTTAATGCAGTAACGGTGAGGTAACTGTAGAGGACACGACGATTTTAAGAAATTCTCACGGAGAGGGTGAATGGAAGAGTTATATGCCTACTGACAATGGCGAGCATAGTTACTTACGCTCAAGTAAACATTTTATTTTATTCGTTTAGTAAACAATGATTATGAGACAATCCGGTATTTTGATGAATGGTCAGCGTACTGGTCTTGGGTTCAAAGGTCCCCGGGTTCGATTCTCGGCTGAGCTGATGCTTTTAATCACGTCCTGTTCATTCCTTTAGTTCGGCGGCTGTGTCTATGTGTCTTTGTGTGTGCGCGTCTTAAGGCAGGTCCAAACATTTTGCGTATCTCCGTTGCGTATCAGTGTGGTCGGTACCCCGTGTCATCATTCCGTTGCAAAATATCGATGCGGTGATACGCAACGGGTTGTTCACTCACTTGGCCGCGGTATTAAAGGGATGACACGCATTGCAGACGTGCTAGTCTGGACGCACACGCGTTGCACCACGCCCTCACTACTCATTTCTACACAAAGGACAATGCGCACTCATAGCGTTAGGCCCATTCCTATTTCCGATTCAGTATTTATATTCCTAAAGGATTGGAGTAAGCAGTGTCTGATCAAGCCAGTCCATGAGTACAACAAGAGAGGGACGCGATATGAAAACCCCAAAACATAGAACATTTTAATAAAGTGGAAAAAAATTCAAAATAGGACGCATATGATGCATCATTGTGAAATTTAGTACATTCTACTGACCGATTGGTAATGATAATGGAACCGAACTTTATACTTCCCTAGTAGCATAGATCTGTGATATCACCGGACGAGTTGGCCGTGCGGTTAGAAGCGCGCAGCTGTGAGCTCGCATCCGGGAGATAGTGGGTTCGAACCCCACTGTCGGCAGCCCTGAAGATGGTTTTCCGTGGTTTCCCATTTTCACAAAAGGCAAATGCTGCGGCTGTTCCTTAATTAAGGCCACGGCCGCTTCCTTCCCATTCCTAGGCCTTTCCTGTCCCATCGTCGCCTTAAGACCTATCTGTGTCGGTGCGACGTAAAACAAATAGCAAAACAAAAAAAGAGATCTGTGATATCCACAAACATCACGATTTCTTATTTCTTTTCTTTATATGATAGTGAAGATAGATGCACGCGGCCGCTGCTACCTTGTTATTATTGTAAATTGAAAGCTAGAGCAAAAATAATATTCAGCTCATTTCTTCCTGTTGCATAGATTTGATACCGGTTCTCGGATACGGATATGCATTGATAATACGGTGGAAGAAAATTCTCACGTTGCATCGTGTCGTATAACCGGATGATGAAATGAAATGTCGTATGGCTTTTAGTGCCGGGATATCCCAGGACGGGTTCGGCTCACCAGGTGCAGGTCTTTATATTTGACGCCCATAGGCGACCTGCGCGTCGTGATGAGGATGAAATGATGATGATGATGATGAAGACAACACATACACCCAGCCCCCGTGCCATTGGAATTAACCAATTAAGGTTAAAATCCCCGGCCC
Source organism: Anabrus simplex (assembly GCF_040414725.1). Lineage (NCBI taxonomy): Eukaryota > Metazoa > Arthropoda > Insecta > Orthoptera > Tettigoniidae > Anabrus > Anabrus simplex. Next base: position 192,403,052 of record NC_090267.1, on the reverse strand, counting down.
GGCCGGGAATCGAACCCAGGACCCTCTGAACCGAAGGCCAATACGCTGACCGTTCAGCCAACGAGTCGGACAACCGGATGATAAGCAACAGAGATACGATACGGGGCTACGCAACAAGTTTGGATTCACATTTAATAAACGTCAACATACAACATGTCCAGGGGCGTTGCCAAGGGCAGGTTACAGGGGTGTTAGAACACCCTCCATAGAAATTTTACAAAAAGGAAAGAAACAAAATGTTAATAAACAATACACTAAAGAAACACTCAGAGACATAACTGTAGAACTAACAGATCCGTTGAATCTATTTTCTAAGAAGCCTCGGAAGTTGGATATTAGATCGTAATCTAAACATACCATTAGCTGTAAAACTGTTAACCTTGATCGTATTGTTTCTGCTCTGTATTAATGTAAGACTTTGTAGTGTACTACAATTTGAATATCAACATAATTCACTTGTCAGTGTCCTTATAATTACAAGCCAAGCATGCGCGCACCACACACGCATCTTCATTGTATTCTTGCATCATTTTAATAATAATAATAATAATGGTAAGGTAAGGGTTATTCTGCCCGAAGGCAAGTCCGAACCTCCGCAGAGGTGTTCCTGAGCCGGAGTTTACGTGCGGTAGGGTGGCCAGTTCCTTTCCGCTCCTCCATTCCCTTACCCCTCACCAACAGTGCGTGGCAAACCATCCAACTCCTAACCACGCCCAATGTTTCTTAACTTCGGAGATCTCACGGGATCCGGTGTTAATAATAATAATAATAATAATAATAATAATAATAATAATAATAATAATAATAATAATAATAATAATAATAATATTTGCTTTACGTCCCACTAACTACTTTTACGGTCTTCGGAGACGCCGAGGTGCCGGAATTTTGTCCCGCAGGAGTTCTTTTACGTGCCAGTAAATCTACCGACACGAGGCTGTCGTATTTGAGCACCTTCAAATACCACCGAACTGAGCCAGGATAGAACCTGCCAAGTTGGGGTTAGAAGGCCAGCGCCTTAACCGTCTGAGCCACTCAGCCCGGCTTTTTTCATCATTTTGCATCATTTTGTAACTTTGACCGCCCCCCCCCCTCCCCCCGGTCTCTCGATCCTGGCTACGCTACTGAACATATCACACTGCATGTCGGCAGTAGTCAAGATGTGCCAGAATCTCTACACTTACTCAACAGTTAAAATATGCTATTTTGATGGCTTCTAATTAGAGAAGTTACCCTTCATTCTTACTCATTAAGTCAACAAAGAGCAGAATCCAGTTTTATTTATCTCAGTGAGCCGAGAACTTTCCTTATCTCATGACATTGTGGTTTAGCGATGGAACATGGGTTATGAGACCTTCTGTACGCGCTAACATCAGTGCAGTGTAGAGACAAATGCATGAGACATGCGTGTGTGTTAGAGATAATGCGTGGTGGGTTATTTCGGCGATGAGACGCGGACTGGACGACGCTCGAGGGGAAGAGAAGGGAAGGAAAAACGAGTAAAAGATAAAAAAGATAGGCCAGACTTAAAAGAGAAATGGTTATTGTTATGAAGCTGTACTCGAGAGTGAAACATGCCGACCAAATTTCTCCGATGGGAGAAAGAGGCGACAGAAGTAAAATAGAGTTCTGTGTGTGTGTACTATGAAGATGTTGGAGAAGAAAGGATGATGGAGATTAAATGGAGAATTAAAGTGTCCAATAGAAATACCATATAACACTGTGAATTGCTCCCTCCGTGCAGATCGCTGTGGGGAGCAATTCTGATGAGCATGAGTGAGAAGAAGGAAGGCTAAGAATTATGTCAACCATCGGAAACAAGTACAGTACATTACAGCGTGGGCTTCATAATATGAGAATTTACTTCATATTCATTTCTGACTGCCTTCACCATAAACTAGGATGTATTCTATTGTAAAATAGAGAAAGTTCTTACTGCTCTAGTGCTTCTATTACACATTAATCTGTACATGTTGCACAGTATGCAAACTTATTCACATCACGTTAGTACTTGTACAGCATGGACCTTACCAGGTCCAGATTGTTGGATCCTAGAAAACCTATTATTTTATTTACGGACATGATTTAGGACGTTAATGATCAAATGATTGGCGTTCTAGCTTCTTGTACACCGGGATCACGAGTTCGATCCCAAGAGAAATCGGTAATTTTTGAAGAAGGGAAATTCCAAAGCACATCTTGTCATTTCATCATGTAGGAATCCGGCTCCATGGCTAAATGGTTAGCGTGCTGTTCTTTGGTCACAGGGGTCCCGAGTTCGATTCTCAGCAGGGTCGGGAATTTAAAATAATTGGTTAATTTTGCTGGCACGAGGGCTGTGTCTGTGTGTGGTTTTCATAATCATTTCATCCTCATCACGACGCGTAGGTTACCTACGGACGTCAGATGAAAAGACTTGTATCTGGTGAGCCGAACTTGTCCTCGGACAATCCCGTCACTAAAAGCTGTACGTCACTTCATTATGTACCGGAATTCTAGTGTACACATTACGTCTCGATTAGGTTTAATTCTCTTAGGATTTTAATCATTGCAGAGTGTTCTGAAAAAAAGAGGATGCGGTATTTGGTGAGGAGGTAGTATGCATCCAAATGTGAAATAAAATTCGTATATATAAATCTCGCTTAAATGTCAACTGACTGCACTGGAAATCAAACCTCCAACCTTCAGCATATAGTCAAGTGCCTAGCAAGTGGTATGAATTGAAATTTCACACACCAGGCAAATGCTGGGGCTGTACCTTAATTAAGGCCACGGCCACTTCATTTATATTTAGAATCATTCTTGTTTGATTGAGACGAACATCACGTGCTTGATATACATCTGATGAGAGTTGCTGAACACGTGTGTTAATGTACGACTTGACGTAGAGCTCGTGCCGTCGGGAGTGATATTGATACCGCGGACGCGATGGGAGAGTTCATGTGAGAGCTGTGATGAGAAAGGAATGGCCACCAATAACTTGGGGCTCTATTGATTCTCGCTCCATCTACCTACTTCGCTTGAAGCTCTGATCTGCATCCTGATCGTGTTCCATCGCTTCTCGTTCAGAAATGAGCGCAAAGAGGGGCTTATTTCACTTTCACTTATAATATCGATAGAATCGTAACTCTCTACAGCCACGCGTACCCATGAAAGGGCTTGGAAATCAAATTTGAAAATTTGAATACTACTGCATGTCACGCCAACCTGAACAATACTAAGTCGAGAGTAGTTCAATTACCTAGCTCGCTTAAGTTCGACCAGTATCCAGTATTCGAGAGGTAGTGGGTTCGATCCCCACCGATGACAGCCCTGAAGGTGGCTTTCCGTGGTTTCCTATGTTTATACCAGGCAAACGCTTGGGCTGTATCTTAATTAAGACCACGGCCGCTTGATTCCCACTCCTAGTACTTTCCTTTCCCATCGTCGCCATAAGACCTATCTGTGTCAGTGCGACGTTGTTAAAAAAAGTAATTCCATTGTCCCTTCCTCTAATGCGTTGTAAACAAATGCTGGGACATAGCATTACTTCATATTTCCAAAAATATGGTCTGATACTTCAGTACTATGAGCTATCACAGTGAATTAGCATAAGTGCCTCAGAATGGAACGAAGATTGGATCGTCGCTCTAACACATAGTTCACGACCTTGTCCTTAACTGACGTTCGGACTTGGTATTTTCCTGGATACCACAGAAAACCATTTCAAGGACTTCCAACGGTTTGGTTCGAATCCGACTGCAAGCTTACAACGATACGACCTTAGCCTATATGAAGATAGTAATAATATTCATCTTCTTCTCATTGTTCACTTTTCCACTTATATGGGATCACTGGTGCAGATATTCCTCCTCCATTTTGCTCTGTCCTGAACCATCTCCTGCACAAGTCCCCACTGTTTCATAATTTCATGAATGTGTGAATGTGTGAACCCATCGCCTCCTCGGCCGTCCTCAATTCAATCATCTCATCCCATATATATGCACGATCTCTTCTCTTACCGAGGCCATGCTATCTGAGCGCAGCTTGCCTAGCTTTCTCGGAAACTTGCACCACGTTAAAGTCTACTCCTAGTCACTTCATTTCTTACTTTGTCCAAACTTTTGTGTTCGCTCACCCGCCTCAACATATTTCTGTTACGTTCTCCTTGTTATCTCACAAGTTCCTGCCCCATGTGTACCTTCTGTACTTTAATTTTTCTCTTATCATCATTTCGCTCAGTACATTCGATGTCTCCCTCCATTTTAACCATCCAGACTTCATCCGCTCTATACTGCCTCCTTGAAACCACCATTGTGTTAGATAACTGTACCAAGGTATCTGAATGAAGTTGCTATTGAGACTCTAATTCAGCCACCAGTAGTACTGTAGTACTATAATAATAATAATAATAATAATAATAATAATAATAATAATAATAATAATAATAATAATAATAATAATAATAATAATTGTTACGGGGCTACCGTAGTGGACAGAGGTGAAAGAAGGTGCGGGCGTGAATGATAGGTCGATATTAGTCAGTCAAAAGAGTAATTTAAAACTTGTAAGTTAGAGTTATATTTCCTTCCTCTTTTTTTCTTTCCAGTTGTTAAATTTTAACAAAAAAATTCGCTAAGTGACAAAACAAGATTTCAGGGTACAGAACTAGCTCATTAGCTTAGGTATAAAAAAATCAACAAATTTCCAAATAATAATCTGGGCCTAGAGATCCCATATTTACGATTTTACTTGAGCACTACTGCTCCATTCACACAATAGTCAAGGAGACGATTCTCTCAATTTCTTCTACACCAAGCTAAGAGCCTCCTTGCTCTACAAATTTGTCTAGGGGACTACTCTCTAAACATTTTAACAGTATAGCCTTCCAAAGGCACCATTCCACTTACATTATTAAACAGAGCGGGCAATTCAAACAGTATTTACTGCCTTACATGCTCTACAGTCTAACATCTTAACATTAAGGGAATGAAAATGTTTAACAGTGGTATCGAATACCCATCCTACCAGGCCTTTGTGAAAAACAACAGGTTAAGTTACTGGCCCAAAATTCAAAATGGTGAGGAGGCGGATACTTGCGCTAATTGAAAATCGCAATGAAAGATTAAAACCCTATTTGGGCTTATAGCCCGAAGTTATAGAGGCTAATCCTATACTACTGAGGTGACTAGATGGAGAACATTTAAGTTACAGAGATTATAAACGGTTACAAAATCATAGTCACCTCAAAATTCAGTTGATAGGGAACGCGAGAGGTTAGCTCACTCTCTATTCCGTGATTTCAACTAAGTTCTTTCGGCTTGTTTGAAATCCACATTTGAACGTGGAATTTACATTTTAGAAAATTAAAGTTACGTAGTTAAATATCGGAAACATTCCCCTCGAGCTAGCTTTCCAAGAGTATAAATTCATAAAACCAGTATTGCCATTACCTTGAGCTGATGAACTACTCGATGATGGGCGAGGCACCCCCGCCTCCTTTGTTAACACATACGTTGTCGAATGGAACGATCAATAAGACGACTTGGTCGAAAATGTGCCAGCTTTTATACCTGAGAGGAAAGTTCTGGAGAGCTCTGGGCTAAGGCTCGACACACCCCCAATCCTTGTTGGATAATTAAATAAACGCTAGACATAGTTTGATTGGCTGAAAAATAAATATACAAAATTTTCTATTGGCCAACATCTTAAGTTGGCGGGAAGAGTGTTGTCAACTTTAACATACCAAAAACAAAGAATAATCAACTCAGTGTATTAAACCTTAAAATAAAGAATTACTTAACAATTTTAATAATTCCTCTTCACACCAGAGGGCATAAAATCAGTCTTTTTGGTAGAGACATCTGTAGAGAAAAGTCAAAACTACTTGTGTTAGTTAGTGCAAACTTCATATATCAGATGGAATTCTCCAAGGCGCTTCTTTTGATCGGGATGGATGTACCTCCCGGTACAATAATAATAATAATAATAATAATAATAATAATAATAATAATAATAATAATAATAATATTTAACTTACGCTTGGCAACTTATGACATTCATATATAGGCCTACACCATTCTGCAAGCTTGTGTGAACAAACTATACGTTTCCACTGTCATCTACTGGGAGCTAACACTCAGACCTCTTATTTTCTTGGCATAATTTAACAGTATACATATATCGTTTTTAGGTATCCCAATACTTATGGATTTTCTCTTGTGAATTATATTATTATCTTAGGTTAGTCTCCCTCTCTTTATTCATTTTAGAAGAACCCATCCAAAATGGTAACATCTAACTTGCTATTTAAATTTTTATTGTAAGCACTTTATGGATGTTAAGCCCTTGGTCTGCATACGGTTTTCGTTTTTCTGAAATATACTTAAAATATTCCAGCGTGTTTATTTTTATATTTATTTTATATCACTTACCTAGTCAGGCATCAAGAGCAGACGTGCTGAGTCGAGTGTGCCGGTAGAGCGGGAGTGGAGTGTGAGCGGTGAGTAGAAGAAGGAAGACGGCAGTGAAGAGGAAGATGATTGGTGTGGATCGTTATCGGATGATGGCAGGGGAGAGGGAAGAAGGATACAGCCAGGAGTGAAGGAGGTAAAGTGGAATCAAGATTGAAGGGTGAGATGATATTGGTGGCTACGGTGATTATGGTACTGATAGTTACAGGGGGTGTAGAAGTGAACCCCTGCCCGACTCCCAATGGCAACATGAGCTGATAATATGCGGAGGTTATAAGGAGGGTGGTTAAGGAGGTTGTGTAAGAAGTATGTCCATCTGAGCAGATTAAAAGTATGATGAAGGAACAAGTGAAAGAATTTAAAAATATGAGGCAATGGATACAGGGAAAAACAGACGAAACAATGACCAAAGTGGGAATCAACGAGAGAGAAACTGTGTTACTCACGGAGAAAATAAGGGATATGGAGGAAGAGGTGGTGAAGCTGAAGGCAGAAATAGAATAGCGAAAAAATCAGGAAGAAATGCTTATTTATATATGGAGTGCCGGAGGAGAAAGGAGAGGACAAAGTGTTGTCAATCTACAAAGTTGTGGAAGTCATCCAAAAAAGGATGAAAATTAACTTTAGTGAAGTTGATATAGACGATGTGGAAAGGATAGGTAAAGCACGGGGCAACTGGCCAATAAATGTGAAGTTGTTTTCCGCCCTGATGGCGGAAATAGTGATAAGAGGCGCGGAAAATATACGGAGTACAAAAGTTTGGATTAAAAGCGACATGGGAAGAGAATGGATAAAGAATATAAATTTCCTAAAGAAACATTTAGTCCGGGCCAGACTTCAAGGGTTAAGAGCTTATATTAAGGGCCAACAACTAGTGGTAAGCAATGGCCAATGGACCAGATTTTGGATAATGACGAGTTATAGACAGCAGTGTTTGAGAAGACGGTCATGGTGATAACGGAAAGCCAAGAGAAACAGGAAGTTAAGCGAGGAAAGGCAGGGAGATGAGCATAGTGAAAGTGTGATCGTATGTAGTGAAAAGGAAAGAGCAGTGGAGAACGGGGTGAGAATAGGAAGGCTTAGGGATACAGCTATGGATACAACCAGTGAAAAGGAAAGACAGAGAAGCGAATGCTGTGAAGGAATGGATGTGCAGAGTGAAAAGGAAAGATCAGCGGAAACCACGCAGAGAATATAACTAATTATGAGCAAAGGGAGAAGCAGGAGCTTAAGGGATATGTGGGGAATGAAAAAAATGATAGTTTATAGTAGCACGAAGTAAAAACTTTAATAAGTAAGTAAGTAAGTAAGAAAGTAAGTAAGGGAATAGTGGTTGAAGACATGGTGGTAATATAAGGGAATATAGTTAAGTAGTTTGAGATCATATGTGTCTGTATTTTATGGTTAGGTTGGTGAAGAATGAAGAAGTTATAGTGGAGGTGAGGTTTTGGTATGGTTAAGAGGAAGGTATGGTATTTTAAGTGAATGTGTCTTTATGTTAATTGTAATTGTAAAGGGAATGTGGCCTGGAATTTTGAACTGATAAGTATGGAAGGTGGTTGTGAGTTGGAGATATAATGGAGGTTGGACGAAAGGTGGATGTAGGGCGGTCGTAGTGTGACAAGAGTTATGATGGATGGATGACAAGAAAGGTAGTGAAGTTTAGATGGTAATTATGAGTGAGTTATTATAAAGTTCATGTTGGTTAAGAGAACAGTATGGTATTTTAAGTGAATATAATTTTAGCAAGTTAATGGTGGACTCAGGTATATTTTAATTATAAGTGGAAGTGTGTGTTAAACAAGTATAAGTCGGAAGGTGACGGAATGGGGTTGTTATTGGTATAAGAGGTTGATTTGTTGGTGTGTGTCGGTATTCTGGCAGATTTTTGCTAAGAATGAGTGTGGCCAAAGATGGTTAAATAATTTAACGTACGTGTAGAAGTGGTGGGTGGATGTAACTGGAGTTGTGGGAGGAAGTAATATGTGTTTATGAGAAAAAATGATGGTTAGAAAGATGTGGAATAAGAGATTGAATTGGTGGTATATAGTGAGTCAATAGAAGGGTTGAAATTAATATGTGATTATGGTTGTATATGTTGAATGGCAAGAGGTTTATTAGCAAGCTAATTATGGTTAAGAGGCGTGGTATTTTAAGTGAATATACTTTTAGCAAGTTAATGGTGGATCGGTATGTAAAGGTTGTGGTTGTAGATACCGTGCTTAAAAGATGGGTATGGTAATTTGAGTGAAGGTGGAGTGTGATTATTATTGATATTGGAAAAGTATAGTGCACCTAGTGGTTCAGTGTGGTTTTGATAGGTGTGTTTGAATGATTGTTGCTAATAGTATTTGAAATGAATATTGTACACATAAGGGAGATTATGTAGTGATTAAGTGTGATTTTGATGGGTGTAACGATAGACAAGTAGATTTGAATTATGAGTTGGTATTTTGAGTGATTGTTGATAAGGGTCAAGTATGGATGGATAATTGAATGTGAGTGAGTTGATGGTATATAGTAGTTGAGTGGAAGAGTCGAAATCAATGTGAGATTAGGGCTGATAGATGTTCAGATGGTAAAGTTGGGCGGCCAAGTATGATGAATTTATTTAGCTGGTAATACGTTGGATGATAGTAAAAATTGATATGTGATGATGGTTAATATATGCAGAGTGTGATTGATAGAGAGATTTAAAAGGAGGTAGTGACGCATTGTTGATGAACTACGGGTTTGGTAATATGGTAAGAAGTTAGATAATGATGGCATTGAGAGTAATGAGATGTAACATGAAAGTAGAACAATGCATAAGGTAGAAACATGGAGATAATGAAGGACACAACTCAGCTGTGACGTAATATGATGACTGTGCAGCAAGTGGTAGTAGATCGTGCGAGGAGAAGTAGGCGTGGAACGTTATGAATTGCTGTGTCAGTCAGGAAAGGCGGAGAAGGATATTGTTCTCCATATAGGTGGCCCTGCGCCAGGGTGCCACTGTGCCGTACTGTCTCATTTCATTTTTATTTTGCAATTTTAATTTTGCCTTTTTAATTTTGCCTTTTGGTCATTTGTTCATCTAATTGCTGTACTAACATGGCTATCGGTTCTCCGGGAGGAAGTTTTCCGTGAGCCATTTGTCAGCAGATGCCGAGTACAGTATTTATGAGAATTTATTTTGTGTGTGTGTTTGTCTGTATAAGAGCTTGTCTAGGTCAGGCATTATTATTTTTCTCTATTAACGGATCAATAATGGTAGTCAGTACTGTAGATCTGGAGGAAAAATAAATAAATAAATAAATAAATAAAAATTTATTTTATATGGGTCATCAGACCATAGACTGGTTAGATACACTCTCCATGTAACCCTCTGCTGGTGCTAACCTTTTCATTTCTACGCAATTACTACAACGTACATCTACCCCAATTTGTTTGTCATATTCATATCTTGGTATACCCATGTCGTTATTATCGCCTCCACTTCCCTCCAAAACCAACTGAACAAGTCCTAGGTATCTTAAGATGTGTTCGTCTGGTCAATTTTCGCCAAATGGTTCTCCCCTCACCAATTCGATTCAGTATATTTTCATTTGTGATTTCTTGTACACATCTCACTACGGCACTCACTACTATAAATTTTAACTGATTATTTTTCTTTTACATTTGGCTTTACGTAGCACAGACACAGATAGGTCATATGGGGAAGATGGGATAGGAAAGGGCTAGGAGTGGGAAGGAAGCGGCCGTGGCCTTTATTAAGGTACAGCCCAAGCATTTGCCTGCTGTGAAGATGGGAAACCACGGAAAACCATATTCAGGGCCACCGACAGTGGGGCTCGAACCTACTATCTCCTGAATGCAAGCTGATAGCTACGTGACCCAAACCGCTCGACCGCTTGCTCGGGCCCTCTTGAGATTCTTACTACAACCCCTAAGTACCCTTATAACGATATGACAAGATCTGTAATCCTTATTTACAACCTCGGTAATGCGATTATCCTAATGAAGAATTTTCCTTACACAATGGTATTTATAGAACTCCCCATGAGGTACATTCACTCCATCCACGCAGCAATTCATATAGATGGGTCTTTCCTCATACAACTTAGACCCTAACATTTCATCATGTTTACTATCATACCATTATATGCTATTGATCTCTCTACTTTGTCGAGGTCTTCTTGCAATCTATAACAATCTCGCAACTTATTTATTACTCTTTGCAGTAAGTTATGAGTTAAGCCATTATCCGTAATAAGCCGTATTTTTGAATCCAGTCTACGCATTTCTTCCATATGTACAGTATATATAAGAAAAACTCAAATAATGCTGCCTTGTGATAACCCCTCTAAATAATTTGGCGTCTATAGCAGCATATCAGCTAAACTCGATGGGATGAAACTGAACGTAAAGAAACGGAGGAAGCAGTATGTGGTGGTAAAAATGCTGTGGCGAATCTTTACCACTAACTCGTCAATGAGTGTGAGTGCGGGGTGGGAATGAGAGGCAGAGAGAGGGGGAGGGAGAAAGAAAGAGAGAGAGAGTGGTGACAAAAGCAAGTGAATAAACCTAAGGTTTTGAAGTGTGTGTGTGTGTGTGTGTGTGGGGCTAGGGGCTTGTCTCGGAATCAGATTATTGATTTTGCCATGTTCGGATGCGACCAGAATGTATCAGGACGAGAATACTCCAGAGAATCAAGGTTTCAATATCGCCGATGTATTCTCCAGCTTTCGTTCTCCATCTCCACACACACACACACACACACACACACACACACACACACACACACACACACACACACAATATGCCCAGCCAAGATGAGAGAAGAGTTTCTCACTCAACATTATTCTTTTTAAGACATAACACCCTTCTTGGAATTTTATCTGTGTTCAACAACTGTTGACAGTTACGTTAAACCTTGATTGTAATTTCCCGCTTCACAGGTGAAGGTAAAATAGTATTCCATCATAATTTGTCTCATAGTCAGAATAATTCGTGTCCACAAATGTGAATAAACTTGTAAATCTGGATGGATAATGCCATTAACCGTCCGTACCATTTTCCTTAACGTGTCTTACACAGTCACCTTCGAGGCCAGAATTCTTCATTTTCTACAGTCTTTCTATATATCTTACTTGTTTATTGGTAACGATAGTATGGAAATAGACAAGATACATTTTTTCATCCTGTTTCCTATACTCTGTACTAAATAAATCGGCTTTACTTACGTAATATCCCATTTGCACTTTCAATTGACCATTCCTGGAAGATGGAAATCTACCTCTTAAACTTACTCCAGGTACTCTTTTCCCTCAATAATTTTCTTCCTGTCACCAGCTCTTTAAATTTTTTTTCCGGAAAGCAGAGACGTTATTATTGTACAGGGATGAGAAGTCTCGTCTCTTTAAAGATTGATACATTGGTCCTGTGTTCCTGCTAAGATACCATAAGACATATATTATTTTCTATTTACATATCTAAGTACTTCCTCGTCTCACATGTATACTATACTGCGATAGAAATGATCAATATTTGGATGAACATTTTATTGAAGTTTTCAGTAAGGCACGAGTTTTGTACATTTAAACTAATTTTGTTGTTGTTTACTTTTCCATAACTAAACTTATCCTGTGGTTGATTTCTTCGGAGCGTTCTGATGAATTGTCCATAATCCTAAGAGACTGAAGTAAACAACGTCATTTTCTACCTTAAAGGTAACAATTATGTTGTCATAATATGGGTTGTTGTTCACTCAATTAACTAACATCAATTTCGTTCTTGTCTGCATCTATTGTTACTTCATTTTCTGTTCACTGTCTCCAGATTCCTCGTAATCTTCTGTTGAACTTCTTGGGGTAAGGATATCATAATGGTGTTATTTGCATAATTGTGAAAAGCTGTTGAGATTTCTCCCACTAACTAATATGCCTCCTGAGTTTTGAAGGACATTTCATTAATGTATAATTTCTTCCCAATTTATGGATTGCCATTATGACAAACATACACGTCAAGTGTTTGCATCCGTAGTACTGTATTTAAATTTAAGTCGCGAGATAGATCCACTAACAGTATAAAGCAATGGGGATTGTATAAATGATTCTTTAAAATATGAAGGGCTCATTCAAAGTAAAAAATGTAACCTCCTGAGCAAAGTGTTTTTTTCAGAGGTAAACTTACGCAAGTGTTGGAGAACATAACTGTAAATGTTGTAAGGTATAGGGGAGAAAATGCACAGTTTCCGAGCCCTTAGAACTTATTTTTCTATTCTACCCTTCACTTCACTGTACATGCACAACTTTTCGGTCATTTGGGTACGGATTTGCGTACCTATGTCTCATTATTTGCCTTAAATAGTCTTATTGTACCAAATTAAACCTTCTCCATGTGCTGCTCTCTCTACTCATAGAAAGCTACCATTATGGAGTATTTATCACCTTCCTGTATAAGCGTTGCCAAACTGTGAATGTTGAACCATTGCTTGAAGCTCCAGTTTCACGTCCATGTTTCCCTATATTACTTTCCATGATCAGTTCTATCAGGTCGTATTTGTCATTCCGGAAGGTGTGATCAAAATGGGATACTTTTCTTCGTATTCCTAGAGTTAGCATGATTTCCCGGCTACCAAGAGAATTGGCTGAGCGGTGTCTTTTTACTGGCTTCGGTTTTTTATTACATTATAGACACGAGCGTTATGTCTGATGGTGTGAATTAAAGAGAATGTATGAAATATTTGTCACACATTGTTGTACACAATAAGGCTGACTCGTAGACACTCAGGAACTCCTTGTAAGTCTGGAGGCATGAGCTTAGCAGATGTTTTTGAAGGAAAGGATGTGTTCGTTTCAGGGAGAGGCTAGCTAGTCCATACCGCAATAAACTACAGCCATGTTCCATTGTGTCCATTAAAAACAAACATATATATCCATAAACCGGGCTGGAAAACTACTCTGCACTTTTTGTTGCTTGGAGTCGTATTTCATTACACTTCCATCTATATTCAGCATGAAGTATACGACTTAATCTATCAGTACTGTAAACAGACCTACACCCCGAGCTAACTTCGTAGTTTGTACGATTGTATGCGTTATATGAACTGACTGCAGAGTTTTGAAATGTAGACGTATCGCAGAATGTTGACGATCCTATCGTTAGATTGTTTCACCAACGAGGAGATACTTCGTCGTGCCGGGAAATATATTTTTTAATCTTAGGGGTTAAGTTCACATTACCAATTCAGATTTTCGACAAAGATGGTATATGGAAGGGTTATGACTGGCTAAACTTATATTATACAATGTTTGTTTTTATTCTAAAATTTTGATATGTTGATCGGCTGAAATCCGGTGTATAAATAATACACAAATTATTGAATGTTAAGGGGACAGTTTTCTCCTTCCGGTTTGCATATAAAGACACCAACCTTCGATACCTCTATAGCCTAGTTAGTTGACAGTTTGTTACCGGTCATGTGAATGTGAGCTTTCATTTGCAATATGGTGCGTTTGAAACCGTCTGTTGGCAAACCTAACGAATGCTTTCCGTTTTTACACCAGGCAAATGCTGAGACAGTTCTTTAATTAAGAATATAGATATTTATCCTCTTCTTCTCATCAAGTCTTCATTGTCTATCACCGTGGTTGGCCGGTTCGAGTTACGCTGCTGGAAGAAATGTTCATCGGAATATTGGCAGGGACGTTCAGGCTTGAGTAGACCCCTTGCTGTTACTCGAGAGGCGTAGGCTATGTGCCGGCACCAGGTTTCACCCTCTTCCTAAATCATCATCATACATACATACATTAATTAACTCATTCATTCATTCATTCAGATGAGCAGGCCGCCCATGGGAGTCAAGTAGAAAAGCCTGCACCAGGCTTCTCCGGAAGCTCAAGACGCCAATCAATCAAACCTCTCTACTACGATACAATCATGTGAGGCATGGGAGATCACAATTTACTATTCAATCTCTCTTTGTTACACTCAGTATGATCAGTACAGTGAGTTTCTCTAATCGGTTGACCGGCAGGCGTGCCCAACTTATCTGCTTCACGTTGACTCATCACTCTCCGCTCTGCGGCAAAGCATCAAGGACAGCACTTGGCTTAATTTAACTTTGCATGACATGATATAACAATTAAAATGAAGAAAATAAGAAGTAAGAATTTTGGTAATTAAGAAAATAACTCGTACCTTATGTCGTGACAGATGTTGGAAATGTTCTCCTGCATCCACACTTTTCTGGCATCGTCTTAGAAAACTCAGATTCACACGCGTAAGTTCGTCTTCCGTAATTGAGGCTATTTTAACATTTTCGTAGTCCGCCATGCTAAGCTCTTCGAAACTCCGATTTCTTGTCCAAGTAGTCTTAGGAATTTTATAGGTGTATGTTCTAATCTTTCTGCGAATTTATTTACTTTTTCCACGTTAAATACACATATTTCAACACTTCGCTTCTTATCGAGTAAAGAACCAGTTTCTCTCAATTTGTTTATGACTTCCTGCACGGTCTCTCTATGCGGAGGGCGTACACTTGGAAATTGTGTTGTAAGTCGCTTAACTGCTTACCTGCAAGACTCTGTTTTCACATAATTATCGAGCAGCAGGTCAGCACTTAATACACGTTCTAACCACGGACCTGAACTGCGAAGTGCGGGCATTCCCGTGCTGTCGCTGCGCTGTGTAACGGGAAGTGATGAGTCAACGGGAGGCAGATAAGTTGGGCGAGCATGCCGGCCAACCGATGGGAGAAACCCACTCTAGTATAACTGTTTCTTATCATGTGCGTTCAATAAATTCTGTTTAGACTTTTGCTTGTGATGCACGCACATGGAAACAGACAGACCAGGCGGAAATTCAAAAATGTTGTTTACTTCTTATTCTGGACATGACCAACACACAAATACTAATTTGTAATGGTTCTGACCAATGTGCCGATAAAACTCTTACCGTCTTACTAATAAAATGCCCTTATACAGTTGTTTAACACTTGTATAGTTATACAGTGAATAAACCCTGTAAAAGTTTTTTTATATTTTTCTTGCTAATAAACGTGGTATACGCATTGTATTACAATATAGCATGTATACACTCGTTCCAAGTCGTAGGAATCTCTTCCTGCAGTTCACTGACGTATTTCGCACGTTCGCCGTCTTTATGATCGCTTCTGTTGGTTATCTACGAGCAAAACGTTCCGGAAAGTCGCGCAGTAGCATGGCATATCGAAAAAACCGTGACAACACAAAGTGAGATAGCTGGGAATTGGCTTATATTGATATCAACATTTCAATCAATCAATCTATCTATCTATCTATCTATCTATCTATCTATCTATCTATCTATCTATCACTACTGATCTGCATTTAGGGCAGTCGCCCAGATGGCAGTTTCCCTATCTGTTGAGTTCCTAGCCTTTTGTTAAATGATCGGAAATAAATTGGAAATTTATTGAACATCTCCCTTGGTAAGTTATTCCAATCCCTAACTTCCCCACCTATAGACGAATATTTGCCCCAATTTGTCCTCTTGAATTCCAGCTTGCTTGTGTAATGAACGCCACGAAAGAAATGGAAAAGCTTAAGAAAAGATCAAGAGCTCCTAACTGGGGTAGTACGGAAGACATAGGCAATTGTAATTGAATCGGTGAGTTGAAGAGGGCACACATTCTAAAATCCTTACTTTTCAGGAGAAAGGAAAAATTGTTTTGTAGCTAAAAGAAAGGTTTGATCAAAACGTTTATATTAGGCATTCATACACCATATATCTGCGTATTCAACTACAAAATATGGAAAACATATTATGTACGGTTTTCAAGTTATACCAATTTTTGTGTGAAGGAATATGTTTCTTTTTATACTCAAATTTGAGAACGATCTTTGTAGAGGCAGATAATGTATAATAAACTCGCAATTTCAAAAGTCTATTAAGCAGTAACACATTATCACACAAAAATACGCTCAACCATCATTTCCTTTATAGTTTTTTATTGTCATTCCGTCTCTTTAAAGCGTTTTACTTTACGAAGGTGTCTAGCATCCATAACCTCTAAATGGTGTATGTCTTCTATGTTTAAAATATCGTGAAGATCATCAACGTTATCGTCCATTCTTTCAATGTGTGTTCGATGGTAAATGGATAAGTCTAATATTTCACCACTGCAGACAGTAAATACCACGGAAATAAACTGCTCACTTGTTTCTTTTTTCGCTACTCGCTGCTATACAACGCTAATATGGTCCTGGTCTGTATAAGCAATGTAATGAATAACTATAACAGATGTATAAGCAGGAGGCTTATACACGGTTTATTAGTAACGAATTTCACATAAACGCTGTATAAACCTTGTATAAAAGTTATACACCGTTTATTAGTAGGACGGTTACTTTATTTGTACACATATTACGAATGTAAACTGTGCTTTATACACTAACTGTAGGAATGCGCTGGGCCATCACATATTCGTAGGAAATCCCATTTACACAATGATTGTAATGTTCCTAGTTCTTATAAAGAAGCGGAAAGAGGAAAGCACGAGAACTAAACTCGAGATATCTCCGAAATGATGCACATTGCCATGAGCTCGTAAAACACAGAGCTCGTTTCCAACGTGGTTCATCTGAATCATATTCCTGTGCTTTGAAGCTCGAACGGATAGCTTATAGTTTATGTTTTGTCTGAATGTCCTACAGTCATGAACCACAACGTGAAATGTTTATTCATGTTACAATATCTCTTATATTACTGTATATAAAATATCATAAATAATTCGTATTGACTTCAGTTTTTGTTTCACCTTCTTCAAAGTGAAATCTTCTTTACGGTGTTGCTGTATGTAGTGTTAGGCTACGTTGTAATGCTGACACGTACGGTGCCAGAAAATAACAACTTACCCGTCTAGTTTGTTTTGATTTTTCCATATTTTGTTATTGGAAAATATTCATTTTCAGCGAATTTTTATCAAGTTTCTAGATTCCAGCTTTTTTTATGTGAGGCGTGATAGTCGAGTGACGTCACCAAGGAAGCCGCAGTTCGAAACCTGGCCAATACATGGGAAATTTCTGCGATGAAAATTATCATCCCTCTGGTTCAGATTCCACGTAAATCTTGAGGTCTCGTGTCAGTGATCACTATATCAATACTTACATAAAGCTGCAAGCTTGATTTTAGTTTCCGTTATGGAATGCGTGTAAGTATTTTAACGCCACAAGTAATTTTCGCTACTCCAAGGTGGACGAGAGACTAATTTGACAGAAGTGCTGGGCCTGTTTTCTATCACGAACCGATGTTTTTGTAGGTACCAGGGTCGATTACCGTCTCTGACTTGGATCATCAACTTAAGTTACGGGATTCCAAGAATTTGCAAAGAAACCTCGACAAAGTTGTGGATGGACAACAGACAATGGTGTGATCGTTAACAGAGTGAAAAGTCAGGTTTTGAATTTCACAAAGAGAAAGAGTCCTCTTAGTTTTATTTACTGTGTTGGTGGAGTGACAGTACCTCATGGGGACCACTGTAAGTGCCCAGGTGTTAACATAAAGAAGATTGTGATTGGGATAGTCACATTATGAATAAATAAATTTTACAGATTAATTCTTATTGTCCGACTCGTTGGCTGAATGGTCAATGTACTGGCCTTCGGTTCAGAGGGTCCCGAGTTCAATTCCCGGCCGGGTCGAGGATTTTAATTGCTTCTGATTAATTCTTCTGGTTCGGAGACGGGGTGTTTGTGTCCGTTCCAATACTCTCTTCTTCATATTCATACACCGTACAACACTACCAACCACCACAAAAACACGCAATAGGGATTACATCCTTCCAGATATGGTTGCGACAGGAAGGGCATTCGGCCGTAAAACAGGGCCAAATCCACATGTGCGACCCCACAGGTGTGGAAATAGCAGTAGGAAAAGAAGAAGAAGAAGACATAATAATTCTTATTGTTATGAGGGTTAAGGGGCTGTACTAGGCCTAAGGATATAAAGAAGAGGGCGTGTAAGTCATTGATAATAATCCATATTAGAGTATGGTTCCAGTGAGAGGACCTCCACCAGGATTACTTGGTTCTAAAACTGTTAAATGTCTGTCTGTTAGGTCATCAGCCCAGAGGCTGGTTGGATCCTCAAATAGCACTACCAAAGGTTATGCGGTTATAAGGAAACCCCCAAAACCAATGGCAGCACCAAAATGTGTCGTACTAGGCAAGATGAGGAGTGAGGTAGTTTGCCATTGCTTTCCTCACTGGGTCAGAAAGTACTATTCCAGCACGACTGACCCTATGAGCAGCATCTTTCATAAGTCAGATGCACTAGTCATGCTTGAATGTCATTACTCAGCACTACCCATACCCCAGCAACTTCCATATTGTCACAGCCATGGATGTTGACTGGGACTTCGGTGGAAGCTACACTTTACTCTGGCCTGTGCCAAGAGATGGATGCAAAAGCACTGTATCCATCAAGAAATGACAGCAGGCAGAACTGTTAAATATCCAAAGGAAAGCAGCACAATTTGTTCTGGGTGATTTCTGACCTAAGAGTAGTGTTACAATAAAGTTGCCAACTTCGGGCTGAGAAGATTTGGGATTAAGGAACGAGCTGCTCTTCTAAGCGGTATTTTACGTGATGACAGATATTTCAATAGGACAAATTGAGGCAAATATTCGTTTATAGGATGGCGAATTCGGGATTGGAGTAATTTACCAAGGAGATATTTTATACATTTCCAACGTCTTTGAAATCATTTAAGAAAATACTAGGTAAACGGCTGATAGAGAATCTGCCACCTGAACGATAGCCCTAAATACATATCAGCGGTGAATGATAAATGAATCAAACGATCTAATTCCTCTGCCCTAAAGTTGACTTTAATTTATCCGTTCTGGTATGCATGTGAGAGACAGGAGATGTCAAAAATTCGACCTTAAAGTTTTACGCGCTTTTTATATCGTAATCATAGCTATAGGATCGTCATTTTTACCTGTATTTGACCTACAAGTACGTGAGATTTCACTTCAAAAATCTCAGGTGAATTGGCCAGAATATGGATGCGACATCGTTGATGGGAAGAAGGGGGGGGGGAATTTATTCTCATCTGTGTTGTGCCAATATACTTATAAACCCACTTTGCGAAATGTAGGGGGAAAACATAGAAGTAATTGACATTTCCTGATGAAAACGATACAACTATATAGTAGTGAGTGCTGTACCATTCGCACCATTACGATTAGTAATCATTTGTAGTCACGTGGTAATAGTGCGTAATATATGTACATGTTTCTTACTCTCCTTAAACAATAATGTTTATCCGGCAAATGTCCAATGTTATAATGAGCATAGGTGCGGCTGTTACTTTTCAATATACTCCATATCCCTAAACACTGGCACTGAACCGGCGATAAACGACTGAAGTATATATTATTAAAGTAAGTTTTTATAAGGTAGAGGTAATTACAGAGTGATAGTGTGTTCAACCCCACCCTCCCTCACGCACACTCATCACACACTTCTACACAACTCACAACCAGTTAAACCTAATGGGCCTCTGGAGAGTAATTAATGACTAACTTTCCATACGGCTCACGTAGGCACATCAATTAAAGAGAAAAACATTTCGTCTGTTCACTCAGTTGTGGCTAATGTGAAAATGGAGAACAATTCCCATGGTGCACCTCAGTTTTCGTCTTCCATTCATTGCGTTGTTTATTCATGTTATTCAGTATCATTTGTATACGTAAACTTCACATGGTTTAGAATGTGTAAAACACACTTTGACACATATATCATTTCTTTTTCTTCTTTTGCATATATATTCATTACATACTATTATATCCTTCAGTGTTCAAACTGCAAGCCTTTTGCAAATTAACTTTTCACCTCCACAATCCTCTGTTTGGAACTAGCTCTTTTTTTTTTTGCTAGGGGCTTCACGTCGCACCGACACAGATAGGTCTTATGGCGACGATGGGATAGGAAAGGCCTAGGAATTGGAAGGAAGCGGCCGTGTCCTTAATTAAGGTACAGCCCCAGCATTTGCCTGGTGTGAAAATGGGAAACCACGGAAAACCATTTTCAGGGCTGCCGATAGTGGGATTCGAACCTACTATCTCCCGGATGCAAGCTCACAGCCGCGTGCCTCTACACGTACGGCCAACTCGCCCGGTGGAACTAGCTCTGGGGCCTCAGTCAGTTCCCCGCTCCTTACTTTTGAATCCTTAAAACTAAATTTAATGTTATTGGTTTTACGTTCCGCAAAGTATTTTTATGGTTTTCAGAAAACTGAGTCTAACCAACGTCGTCCTGGACTCCCTTTGCTTCTCTTACTCTCCATGGTAAGACTGTTACTCTGGTAGGTAACCTGTTCCCCTCAATTAATCTCACATGAAGCCGGTTTATAAACACAACTTTATCAGTCGAGTCGAGTTCATTCCTAATTTAGCCTTTGCCACCTCATACTGAGTACCCTTCCGTCTTTCTTCCCATCCATTTGTACTTTCATGACTGTTGCTGTTAACTTACGAAAAACAATTATCCTGCCAGCTTTTAGCCTGAAGATGGAACCATGTAGAGATAATACCGAGAGCTTTCTTCGTTATTGCAGAACACTGTTTACTGCAAATTCGAGCTTATTGCATTGCATCAGGATCCACGAAAAACCGGAGGTCCCGTATATATGATTACGATATCAATTGTAAATAAAGGCATTTAGCGCTGTCACCCAGGTGGCAGATTCCATATCAATTCTTCGTCTAATATTACTGTAAATGAGTTCAAGGAAGTTGGAAATCTATGGAAAATAGTAAATTATTCCAATCCCTAACTCTCCTCCCTTCAAACGAAGACTTGGCCCAAGTTATCCTCTTGTTTTATAATTTTATCGGCATCTTATGATCTCTTCTACTTTTAAAAACTCATTTCAAGCTTATTCGCCTGCTAATGTCATTCCACGCCATCTCTTCACCGACAGCTGCGCGGGCTCCTGATGAGCAGTTTTGGTGATAGAGATCCAGTTACTAGGAACAATAGCCTGGAATGTTTAATTCACCAAACGCATGTTCCTGTCGTTCTCAAGATAGGAATGGCCCCTTACTGGGAAAGTAACGGTGATGGGCTCCTGATTTTTCTCCATGTTCACCATGTTCAAGAGGAGCCGAAAGGAAGTGAAGTTCTTCTGTTGTCCAGTACAAGAGTCACAGAAATTACTCAGGTGCTTTGTATTAGAATGGTTGTAGATGAAGCGATGTAACAAGGAGCATACATCGTCGCTTCCCTTTTTGCCTTCATGCTCTGGATACACATGGAAAGCATCTTGGGAAGTGGACAATATATGTAAATTAAATGCAAATGCAGATAGCTGTCCCAAGTAGTAGACATAATTCGTGAACATGTTGTTCCCCACAGTCAAAGCAAATCACCTCAAATTCTCGTTGTCTTTTTGATTTCAAATCTTCCTTTTCTGAAATATAATGCTTCTAATTTGTTTCTTATGAATGGTGCTTATTAATGTCATCCGACATAATTCATCTTACAATCTTCAGACCTGTTATGAGCTAGATTTTAGTTTCCTCTATGCTTCTATACTTTATCTTTTAGCACTATACTCGTCACGTATGCTACTAACCGAGGGCAATGTTGAAATCCCTTCATAATATTCTCTTGTAAGTCTAATAGCTTGCTTTAATGTCTGGATGTATTCCGTCGAACATTTGAAACATTTTGTTACTATTAGATCTTTCGGTAGGACGAATCATGTATTATGTGCTCAAATATACTACTGACAGTGTCAACACGAAATTAGTGGTCGTGGTTTCATTTTCCCCTCACATATCTGTTGGTGCTGAATCTGTGTTTGGCGAGGTTTTCAACAGATAATCAGTTCTTTTCTTTGTTATACCATCACCTATAAATGCTTTGCGGTATACATACAATTATTTCATAACTTCCATGTCATCTTCTCTAACTGGACTACGAAACTTGTTCTTGTATGTTGCACCATAATGGACGGCAGATTCTTTATTTGAAGGTCTATTAATTTACCGGTAGAGAAGAAATTGATCCAGAGAGGTAGATATTCTGTCCGTCGTGTGATTCAAGACCACTGAGTAGTTGTAATATCTTGTACCTTGTTTCTAACTTAACAGTCTGAAAGCAGTGATATGTGCAATTACAGTCTCCATTTCATGGGACAGCAGATTTAGCTTTTGGACTCGTACGCTGAGCGCGAGAAGAATACAATGAGCTCCTTCTTCCCCTGCAGGTATGTTGTTGAGCCCCTTCTTTCTCGGTATGCTCTTTTTGCTTCAACTCATTTCTCTGCAGTGAGCCCCTTCTATCACAGACGGAGTTGCCGACTGGTAAGTTCAAGTAAACTTCAGCAGGCTGAGTGAACACCATTTTTCAAAAGAATGCAATGGACCCCCTTCTTTCTCTGTACACTTCAACTTGTGAAAGTAAAATTATCAGGAAGTCTGCGACTGAGCAAGAAGTAAAACTCTCTGTTATATTATATCAGTTCATTACCTTGCAGTGATAGCTGACCCAGTGTGTTTCTGTTTGTGTTTTGTCATTTGTCTAATCTATTCATGTTCATTTCCAAACAGACGTATTTAAAATAAGATAGACTTACCCGCGGTGCTAGCGCACGGTTCTCGAAATAAATGGTGTAGCTTCCGTCATTTCATGGCTTATTTCATTCGTTCGGAGTACGGACATCATATTCCAACACCCTCAAAAGTATACGGCAAAACAAAGTATTGTTCCTTACAATATTTTTAGAATTGCGAAGAGAATTAATATAAACAGTCTTTCTGGCAAATCGAATTTTAAGTACCATTGCTCTGCTCCAGTGTTTAATACGACTTGCCATTTAGGTAGGTTATTCACTTTAGTGGGTCCCAGGCGTACGTTTTCCTCTGACTTGTTTAACGTATTCTTCCGCCACATAGTCCGCTTAAGGGAGAGTGTGATAGTAAGAAAACAGGAAAGGATTTTCTGGAATACTGTTAGAATTACGAAGGAAATGCTTACAAAGTTTTTTCTAGCATAGTGCAATTGTTGACCCCATTATTTAATAGGAATAACCGTTTAGGCAGGGTTTTCTCTTTAAAGGGTCACAGGCGTACATTTTCTCTTTGACTTGTTTCATATTTTGTTTCCATGCACGGACCCCACACTGTAATCATCGTACTAAGTAGTCCGTATATATTAACCAAAGGTTCCAGTCGTATGTTTGCCAAATGAGTGCACGGTTCGTCAAGTAGTTTTTACCTGAAAGAAACCACGACAAGGAGACCGAGGATAAATATGTGCCAAAATCCAACAAAACATTTTTCGTAAATTATTAGGAATACGAAGGAAATCCATATAAAATTTTATCCGGGAAAGCGAATTTAAGGTACATTTGATGCGTTGACTAACCGTTCAGGCAACGCAATCAGTTTTAAGGGTCCCAAGCATACGTTTTCTTATGATTTCCTTCACATTTTCCTTTCGATACATAGCTCATTTGAAAGATAGCATGGTAGTAAGTAGCCTGTGTGTTAACCAAAGATATCGGCCATGTTTTTTCCAAATTTGAGCTCCATCAGTCAAGTAGTTTCTACATGAAAAAACAGATAGACAAACGTACACACTTTCAGATTAATTTATGTTGTCACTTTTTCTTTCAATTACGGCTTTCGCGGTAAACTTTTTCTTTTCCGGGAGGATAAGTAGCTATGTTACCCGAAATGATGTGTTCTTTCAAATGGTGAATGACATTTCAAAATCGGTCCAATAGTTTCAGAGGTTACCCGTTACATACAAACAAAAGCTCACAAAATTGTAAGCGATACAGTAATTTCAACCGAGGACTTCTAAGATTTCCTTATATACGAAGTTAATATCGCGGATTGACATTGGTTACGTCAACATCGAAATATCTATGTATTATTTGTATTTGTATAGTTGCCTTTTTTACTCTGTGACGTATGTGTGTTGTTGATAATAATAAACGTGATATTGTGAACACGACTGTGAAGTCCTCTTATAATTCAGTAGTTACGATTTATAACACATAAATCTAAAGGTCCCTGATTCGATCCCGTGTTTGTTTTAATGTAACACGCACAAAGGACACGTAAAGCCGTCCATAAGAAAAGCATTCCCCACTGAGGTCAACTCCAGCCACGCTTTCCGAACCTGTGCTTTATTTGTTGTCATCCCAAAGCAGGCTCTTACCGGGAATTGGACTCGTTTCAAGTCAAAAGGCAAATCTTCAGGAATCATAGAGATTTTAGTTATTAAGACTGCTCCTCCCGTGTCACTTACAGTTAAATAAGTAGTTTAATCAATCAGTTTTTCAAAATGTTCACTATCAATCGCGTCCCGTTGCATATAATAGGCAGCCCCACTTTCACATTCACCTTACGGGGTAGCAATCTGGAAGGATGTAAAGAACTGAGGAATTCTGTATGGCAATGAATATCATCTTCACTATCGACTTCTTCGTATACTGAGTAATATACTAGAATCTGGCTAGTGAATTTGGAGAATGATGACTCCCTTCGGTTTTGTGAAGTCATTCATTCTCTGTCCTGTCACATTCGAGAATCCCTATATTGGCCAGTTTCATTGGTGTATGATAAACTCACTTTCTCGAATTTAATATTCGCTTTCCGTCTCGACATGACGGGTTATCATAAATTTTATATAGATAACGAAAAATCACAGGAAAGCTATCAATTATTGTATCGTAGCATGTTCAACGAATGCTGGCTGAAGTCGTTGGTAGTTCGCGCGCTGGCTCGCAGTCTACTCAGTCGTTCTGAAGCTGGTCATTTACATTTGCATATTGCGCGAAAAAGTTTAAACGACGATATCTCTGAAAGTATAGATGAAAATAATATTCTGTAAATGCATTTCCATCTGTATTAGTTACATGGGGGAATAATCAATTTATTTGGAAAAGGTTTAATTAATTAATTTATTAATTTAAAAAGTTTTTTAATTTGACGTTCTTTTACTGCAAACAGTAACATAAAAACAGAGTAGGGTATGGGTTGAAGATAATTACTCTGCCAAACAAAAAATGAAGCGCCGAGAAGGGGAGGAGAAAAAGAAATGAAACTTCACATATTGAGAGGGTATGTGGCGTTCTTTTCAGTGATTCCAAAACTGAGTCAAATTTACTAAGAACTTGGCAGTACGTGCCCACTTACCAGTATGATATCGCACCCCGTCTGGCCTGGACGCATGCACCGATTCGCTTGGGAAGGGTGTCATACAGACGTCGTACCCTCTCCTGAGGCAAGCGCCCCCCCCCCCTAACTGGTGTGACTGGTCCTTGATATACCGGTTACTGGTACTGGGACGGAGTTGACGCCCGAGCTGGTCCCACACATGTTCTATAGGTGACAGATATGGGCATCTGTTTGGCCACGCGAGTACCTCAACAGTACCTTAACATCACGCAGACGGTTCATAGAGATACCTGCCGTGTGTGGACGAGCATTGTCCTGTTGAATAATGGCACTGTCGCATAAGTAATAGCGCACACTTATTGGACATGGGACAGGAGACACGACTGAAGTAACTTGTCCTGTCCTGTGTCCCATGGGCTATGTACATGCACATCTGTGGGTCATTAGTTAAGATGTCCTCTAGTGATTTGGAAGGCTTGTTGTTACAGTACTCTGTTTTTATGTTACTGTTTGCAGTAAAAAAACGTCAAATTAAAAAACTTTTTAAATTAATAAATTAATTAATTAAACCTTTTCCAAATAAATTGATTATTCCCCCATGTAACTAATACAGATGGATATACATTTACAGAATATTATTTTCATCTATACATTCAGAGATATCGTCGTTTTAATTTTTCGGGAATTACGAAGAAAACGGGTGACTAGAAGAAAAAAGGAGATTTTGTGTCAACTCATATAACGTGGATTTTCAAGAGAATGGTGCTATCGCGTTGGCTAAAAAACTTAAGAAAATGAAGATCCTTCACAATTTCAGGAGTTACTGCTTATGGTAAAGCCACTAATTGAGAAAAAATATTTACCAAATTCAGGGATCCTATTCTACTAGCTGAAATATAATTGATAACACTCATGCTGAATGCTTCGCCTATTTTTCGCCAGATATTTTAACATATGGACCTATTTGAATAATCCTTTAATCTGTTATTATACAGCACTTCATGCTTCTACACTTCCGCTATAAAGTGTATAGCAGTTGCCTCTATTGAGCTGCACATATTTAAATCATTTCACCAAAATCGCGTGCGAAGTGATGGGACACGTTCTACGAAATACAACAGGCGATACCACGACGGGACATGCCCGCTTGACCAGTAAGTGTGCGGTCTTCCTCTTGATTGCACGTGCTGCATCCACTTGGAAAATGTCCTTTTGTCGCATCCCATGTGTCGTGTCCGTTGTCCAGTAAGTGTGCGCTCCGCCTAAAAGGTAACACATAAGGATGCAGGACCATGACGTACCGTTGTGCCGTCAGGGTTCCTTTAATCTCTACCAGCCGCGACCTGAAGTCGTACCCGATGGCTGCCCATACCGTGACGTCAGGATTAACACCGCCACTCATAGCAGTCCATGCTTCTCGGTCACGGTATCACTCCAAACGCAGCAGTTTGTGTTGTTCTAACGGCAGCCTACGCATGGGACGGTAATTCCCTACTCCCGCTGCTGCTAGTCTCCGACCAATGGTGCGGAATGACACCGAATGTTGCAGGGAGTCCATTACTTGTTGTCGGAGGGCAGGCGCAGATGTGAAGGGATTGCCATATAAGTGATACTCAACACGGCGAACCTCTCTTGGAGTGGTCAGACATGGTCGACCGGAACTTTGACAACGTTTTTGTCTGACCTCGCGTTCCCATGCAATCGAACATCGCGCCACTATTACATCCGAATACTCCACAAATATAGGTATTGCACGATTCGACCTGCCAGCCTCCATCTTGAGGTTCTTGAGATTAGCCAGCCAGCCAGCCAGCCAGCCAGCCAGACAGACAGACAGACAGACAGACAGACAGACAGACAGACAGACAGACAGACAGACAGACAGACAGACAGACAGACAGACAGACAGACAGACAGAATTGATGACTTTATTTTATACTAAATAGAAATAGGCCATTATTTTATTGTAATCGCTGTACACAAAACTGCTAAAATATGCATATAAATATTGGTTTAAGGAAATACTACTTTTACCCCTAACAGCCATATAGTGTCCGTTTCTCTCAGTGCTGAAGGAAAATTGAATGTGGGATGTCCTTGGGTTGATAACCTTTTGTAAAGAGCACGTGCCACTGATTGAAATCTCTTCCATTTCAAAAGGTTCTCATATTGCCAGGCATGAGTAGAAACCAAGGGGACCTCAAATGAGTTTCCGACTTACATGCGGTGCACTGACCATTGCTATTGCCAGTCCAATTTATCTTGATCAGAACTTTCTCCTTTCTTTACTCAAGTGTATACCGAATGAGTACTTCTTTCCTCAACCTTCTCTGACTTCACACGATTTTCCCGGTCATGATACCGATTACGTCCGTGTAAATGTTCTGTAATTATAATTTTCTGGTATTTTGACAAATCATTGCCAACAGCCGTAGCCGTGTTGAAACACCGGATCCCGTGAGATCTCCGAATTTAAGCAACATTGGGCGTGGTCAAGATTTGGATGGGTTGTAACGCGCTGTTGGTGGGGGTAAGGGAATGGAGAAGCGGAAAGGAACTGGCCACCCTAGCGCACGTAAACTCCGGTTCAGGCACACCTCTGCGGAGGTTCGGACCTGCCTTTGGGCAGAATACACCCTTACCTTACCCTTACATTTTGATCAATAATTTCTTAATAAAATAATAATAATAATAATAATAATAATAATAATAATAATAATAATAATAATAATAATAATAATAATAATAATAACCGAGCGAGTTGGCCGTGCGGTTAAGGGCATGGAGCTGTGAGCTCGCACCCGGGAGATAGTGGGTTCAAATCCCACTGTCGACAGCCCTGAAGGTGGTTTTCCGTGGTTTCCAAATTTCACACCATGCAAATGCTGGGGCTGTACCTTAATTAAGGCCACGGCCGCTTCCTTCCCATTCCTAGGCCTATCCTGTCCCATCGTTGTCATAAGACCTGTCTGTGTCGGTGAGACGTAAAGCGAACAGCAAAAAAGAAAAAAAATAACACTAATAAAATTCCCGTGTACCTTTTAGCCATAGTATCAATGTTTGCGTGTCCCCCCGGCGATGCATTTGTTTCCCTTTCGCCTTGTATTTGCTTCTCTGCCCCACCATATTTCTGTCGTTAACGTCATTCTATGTAAGCGGAGAACGTGAACATAGTTATTTCCTTTACCAAGAAACCGCAATGTTTAAAAGTCTGCATTTAGTGTCATGTTTTTGCATTTCTTCCATTGGTTAGAGGGTATTCTTTTTATCAAATTTTGACTAATTTAGTTGGTAAGAATTATGTGTGGCCGTTAGGTTTGAGTGTAGGCGTATGGATTGTATGTTTACCCGTTAGTCCTGTTTCCTCATAAAGGGTCGGTGTAAAGTGAGCGTTCATTCATGGCACGTTTTTACAGTCCTTTCTGATGCCAAACTCAGTTGAGAAGGGAATGAAAATGAATGAGAGAATAAAGCTTAGGGGATGGAAGGAATCGACTGTGGCCTATGAACAGGAACATTCCGGGCATTTGCGAAACCACAGAAAACCATTCTCAGAAAATTTAAAATGGGCATCGAACACACTTGTCTCCCGAATGTAAAGCTTTGCCCTATATCCGTAGCGTGTTAACACACGCGGTCACCCCGCTCGGTAGGTGTAGGCCTATGTAATAGTTTTTAAAAACAATAATTTATCCTGAAGTCGGAATAGTAGTTTATGACTAAAATGCAATTGTTCGAACTTATTTATTGGGTGGGGAACCGGAATGAAACATACCTACTCCAAATAAATAAATCCCCTCCTTTCAAATTGATGGATATTCGGGTGAAAAATATAAGCAAAATTATACATCGGTATCACATGCCATTTATATCACAGCCATTAAATAATATGCAACTTATTTCGGAATTAGTGTGAATATCTCGTCTTTATTAAGCATTGTCAAAATAATATCATAGGCTGCAGAATTGCAATGAATGTGTTACCGGGTAATATGGCAATCAGCTATCAGTGTTTAATATAAACAAATTTCTTTATGTCGCACCGACACAGATACAGTAGATCTTATGGCGACGATAGGATAGGAAAGAGCTGGGAGTGGAAAGAAAGTTATCATGGTATTTATTAAGGTACAGCCCTAGAATTTTCCTGGTGTGAAAATGGAAAACCACGGAAAAACATCTTCATGACTGCCGACAGTGGGGTTCGATCCTACTATCTTCCGAATGCGAGTTCACAGTTGAGCGATTCTAACCGCATGGCCAACTCGCTCTGTAGTTTGAGTATTACCCGACAAAACCTAGTATCACTTGCCCCAGTTTTAACCCACCATCTTCGGATCTGGACACATTTAGCTTTTGACTCAATACTTCAGTAGTCTCGAGATGGGCGATTGTAATTCTAGGTTTGTGAATACATGGTTCTACTTGTTAAAGAATGACGTGTTCTCGAGCTCCTTCTGGAAAATGTGTTATGCTAGAGATTTGAGATGCAGAATGGAGAGCGAGCGAAGGGTATGAGGTGGTTTCTTTCTCGTCTCAAAGTAAGTTATATCGCTGTCTATAATACATAGTGCAGTCATAAGAAAGTTTTAAAGAAGTTTTGGAAGGGTTTGGATTCTTTATGTGTTCGAGATATTTCCAATCCAAAGCACATGGGAAACCAGCCGCTCGATATTGTTCACTGGATTCCAGTTGGGACGAGTCCCTCTGGCATGTGCATGCATTCATCACGTCGTGACGTCACGAGAGCAGGATGACGCATTAGACTGGCAGGCCGAGAATTTCTTTCATTCACTAATCGATAAATGCTTGAATATTGCCAAACATTGCCCAAGGCTTGGTACAGAGTAGTGAGATATGGTCATTTCTCTCTATTGTACGATACGTAGCCTAGTCGGATAGGCGCTCTCTTACTGTGGCAAAGTTGTGTCACTGTCAGTTGATATTTGAAAATATGTGAGGCACTTAAGTGCGTAATAATAAATCTATCTTCAGAGCAACATATTGGCGTGGTGGCGTATGTTAAGGGGAGACATGGGTGAAAGTTTGACCATTTTCGTCCGAAACATGTTTTTATTTTCAGTCTTTGGGCTTCAAATAATTCTTCAATTCTTCGTCTATCATAGACTGTAATTACTTTCACCCTGACATCATTTCTAAAGCCCAAAACGTCATTTATAAAAAGAGTTGATGCTACGTTTAAAGAGAATGTCCGCTCCTTCAGGTGCTGGTTTCAGATTTTTACAATTTTCAGCACATTGATATATACAAAATGCTCCTTGTATCATATTATTATCATATACTGTACCTGCGGAACTTACAGATAATATTCCAGTGTGTATAATAATTAAAATTTAATATGCATTATTATGATTCAGTACATATTACTTCCTTTTTTCCACTCTTAAAATAGCAATGAACTACTACTGTTATTCAAATTTTGTAAAGAAGACAACATTAAAAACCCTCCTACATTTTTTGCGTGACAAAGAAATACAGAGCATCTCATTAACTGCATATGTGTTAAGTACCAACTGTCCGTATTCCAACTTAAAGAATCAAACTGACTCAAGGAACATTTCCGTGTTCCATTGTAAAATGCAATAAGAATATGTACAAATCAGAAAGTAATTGACCAATATTTTCAAAATTGTGTGAGATAGTTTCTAAAACGGCTTTGTATTAGTAGTTAAAATTTGACGCTTATGGCTAAAATACTGCATACCTTCAACATTCCAATCATGACTCCCTTTAGAGGAACCTGTACATAAGAACCACCTCAAATGCTAATTGTTTTGAAGCAGATTTTCTCAGAAATGATCTTCTTTACCTTCACGAAATTTAGCACACTCATTAAAAATTCGTTAACACTGTTGTGTTAAATATCATTGAACAGTGCACATTTTAGTTCAGAAATTGTTTAAAAAACTAATTTCATATTTTGGATCTATACTTGGGCGATATCGTTCCGGACGTCCGTTGTCTCGGTACGGATTTCGTTGATTACTCCTAGGATTGCTTCCTGTCCAGGGATTGCCCCGGTTGGGATGCCTGCGACATTTCACTAGTTTCGGTTGATAATGATGTTCTTCTGGAAGCACTGGGACGGCCGGCTGATGATTCAGCTGTGGGGTTGTCCACTATTTGTATTCACACATCCTGCAGAAAGGATTTCTTAAAGCAGTACCAAATTTCACATTCTATGCTATGATATGCATATAATTACAATCACCTCTATTGGCGGTGTGCTTGAAAATAACTGCACCACTTTTTTTCCCTTATTTCATTCTACCAGTATTATTGATTTAGGACCACTAGTAATCAGAAATCTCGTTTAAACATTTTATAACTTAAAACTATTGCAAAATGTATGCAGATTTTTAGATTATCAAGAATATTTTCAAGTAAATCAGTTCTGTGCTGTGCATAAAATAGAATACAAATATTCACCTCATGTATTAGGATTCCGTCGTAAGGGAGAATTGATGAGAATCAGTCGGCAGAATACAGTTCGCACAATGTTCACAGGAAGCCTCCGTAAACAACACCACTTGATGTTCTATGAAGAAGTTGGATGTCTTTACATAACTTGTTGTCACTGACCGGGAAAAAGTTACGGGTATAGCGATTGATCTCACTATAGCCTTCGAGGAAAATGAACAACATCGTATATGAACCATGCACTATGCATAATGGCGTTTGGCTTGCGGATAGGACCGGTGCAGGTTTTCGGAAGATGACACCGTATAGGCGACCTGCGCATCTGTCAGGATGGGAATTCTAATGTTGAATGTGGCGCAAACACAACATTCCCTGGACAAACGCATTAACTAATGGGAGTTAAAATCCCCGACCCGGCCAGGAATCGAACCCGGGACCCCTTTGAACATTCTAACAATTTACCAATGGGACTGGGCACCATGCACTGAGGATCTCTGGACGAAATATGAGATTAAAAATTTTGAAGGCATTTGGCTTATGATCGGCGCCAGAGGAACAATTCCTGAAGAGACGCTGGACTTTCTAAGATTAAAAAACCGAACGTCATCATCTAGACTATACTGAACTCTGTGTTGAAATATTCACTGGGGGTAGTTTGACACAGTTTATATTCCCTTATCTGAAATGACAGGTACTGGATATTTCAGAAAAATCAGAAAGAGAAAATTCACCTGATGGATTGTAATTTCAATTTTGCATCAATACCCGAACCCCGCATGCATCTAAACAACAGACAAAATTAATTAAATATTGTTAATATGAACTGATTAGGAGCCCCATCATCTCGATTCCCAAATAGGGATGGCTATCATGTAGATTATCATGAATACTTTGTGATATAAATGTACCTTATTTAGTAAAATATTAATGATACAGGAACTTACGATGGGTCAATATTCACTCATCAGTAGAAGGTTGAATATAGAGCTGTTTCATTAAATTTGGTTGGAGGATAATGTAAATGATGTAATATATTTCCTCAGCGGTTCAATGTACCAAATTAGATTTTCAGTAAATGCCATATATCTACTGTTCGTAACACTTGCATGTACCGATAAATTGATGATTCTTTTTTTAATGGAAACACACATACTATTAGTCATATTTGAATACTTTTGAAAATATTCCAATGATTTAGCATTTAAACGAAATATATCGCAAGATGGAATTCACTGGGACATATTTCTGGTACCACTACGAAGTCCGTAATACCTCTTAGTTATTGGATCATAAAACTAGTAACATTATTTTTAAGAGACTGTATGGGCCGATTATATTTTACCGTAGTATCGTTATTGACTGGCATCGATAGCCACATGATTTATATGCTTCCTTCCCTTTCGCAGTACGCCTCCTCCTACACTAAGTAAAGCAGTTTCATTATTTATTATAACGTGCACAAGAAATAGATCAAGGGAAATAGCGTTATTATGGCCATAGCAATGCACATTATTTCTATTATAGCAATATTACAATAACATATTTGGAATACACTCTTTATGCTTAGACATTTCTCATAACCTCCTTCCTTTTTACACGAATCACAGAATAAATATCTAAAATCCCAATCACTCTTATTATCAACTTAAATATCAAATTATATGTAACATAAAAACTTTCTAGTCTGTCACACACACAGCCATTTCAATATAAAATATAACACTATACCTGAAAAATACACTCTGTGTATGCTTATAGTGTTATATTTTATATAGAAAATGTTGTGTGTTTGACAGACTGGAAAGTTTTTATGTTACGTTTAACTAAGTAGACACTGGAAAGTGTGGCTTCATTCTTAACAAACTAAATATTAAGTTTCATGAAATTCCATAAGCCTTCCCCGTTATACTGTAACAGTCAAAAATTAAAGTGAATATGACATTGGCCTTTATTTGCCCTAAGGACCATGTATCAGGTTAATGTCCATAAATTGGGTAGAAAGGCGATTCATTTACATTATACATTATATATACTGTATATAAGAGTGTTTAAAATATACACGGTATAATTTAAAGCTTGGATTCCTCACATACAGATAAGGGAAAAGTATTTATGAACATGTGTCCACAAAGGCTTAGTGTCTAGGCCTACACAATAACCTGGTCTGAATCCATCGGACTTCTTCGTGTGGGTTTAAGCGAAGTCCTTGGTGTGCGCAACTATTGTGGAGGATGAAGCAATACTTCACGGCAGAAGTGTGCGGTCCTTTCAGACATTACGTACAACTCCCGGCATATTTGAATATGTTCGTAACTCCATGTGACGTAGAGCATAAGCCTTCAGTATGGCAAGAGGTGGGTATTTTGAAAATCGCTTGTAAGGTTGTGACCAGAGTACATGAGTACATGCAAGCTAGCCCGTAACACTTGAGGTTCTAGCCCATGACAGAATCTGATATCTCGGAAAGTGCGCGTTTCCGTACCCATGTTATATACACTTTTCTCCTTCTCTATATGTGAGGAATACAACCCTAAGAATATGCAGTGTATGTTTGAAACACCCTGTATAGATTAATGTATTATTATTATTATTATTATTATTATTATTATTATTATTATTATTATTATTATTCCGGGTGCGGCATGAATTGGTGGACAGAGAAAAGATCAAATCTTAATTTAAAACTGTAAAATTTGAAATTTTTATTCTTTCCCTTTCTTTTAGATTTTGTTAAACAATAACAAATAACAGTTGGATAGATAAAAGTGGAGCTCTTTAGCTCTTATGACAAGTTATTTGAAACCTAACAACGATCAGGAACAATAGAGTTAATAATTTTTAAGAGATGATTTAGGAAGCTCAAACATTACACTATTACCAAGAGCACTACTGCTCCAATCAATTACAAGTAAGGAGACGGGGCTCCAAAATATACCACATTCGAAAGAGCGCCTTTGCTCCACACAATTAAGTAGGGGACTACTCTCAAAAATTTACAAGATTCAAGCCTCTCCAAGACACAATCTAACTTTTACATTAGGTCAAATACAAACAGTTTTCATTGTCTTATTCGCTCGACAGCCGAAGTTACATTATTTAAAAAGAATAGTTAAACAGTGCCCGTTCTACCTGGCCTTAGTGAAAAAGAAAATATTTAATATATCGGCCGTAAACCGAAATATTAGGAGGCTAACTCTTGCACTCCTTTGAAGTTCACTTGAAAATTCTTAAAACCGTGTGTGGGCTTATTATGGCCCGAAGTTACAGAGGCTGAGCATGTACTACAGAGGTGACTAGATGGGGAGAAAAATTTAAATTACAAACGGAAAGAGATAAATTTTAATGTTTACGAAGTCATAGTCATCCCAGTACCAAGTTGAATGGGAATTAAAATAGGGTTCACACCCTTTATTCCCTAAGTTAGAATAAGGTCTTTAGACTTGTTTGAAAATTTACATTGAAAGATTGAAATTTTCATTACGAAAGAATTTCAAAACCTTCCTCTCAAGTTAGCTTTCCGAAACTATTACATGATTAAAGGATGTCTGCCATTACCTCGAGCCGATGGGCGAGGCTTTCTTCCTGCCTTCGACACACTCTAAACCTCTTGACTGGAACGATGGCCCAAAATGTCCCAGCTTTTATAGTGGAGAGGAATGTTCCAGAACTCTCTCGGCCGAATCCCTGTACACACCTGCAATTTTTATTGGTTAATTTAATAAAATTTAATAAAATTTTGACGAAGAAGGAAGAGATGGCAGTGCTAGTACCTTAAGGGCACAGAAAGGACTCTACAAATATAACAGTTTTGCAAATTTGGAAACTACAAATTTCATCGAAAATTAATTGTTCATCTTCCCACCAGAGGCGGCACGTAAGTCGACAGTAGAGATATCTAAAGACAAAGTTCGAAACTACTTCTGAAATACGTTTCACTGTTCATAAAACAGATGGCCTTCTAAAAGGCGCTCACTTTAAATGAAAGGAGTGGGTGTACTTCCAGTCGAATTATTATTATTATTATTATTATTATTATTATTATTATTATTATTATTATTCCACTTTACTTTGACTACGCTTTATTTTAAAGTTTAAACGTCAAGAATCGTGTTATTAAACGGTGGTGTCATCTTCACTTCACATTTTATCTTCGTTCGTATCCTGTATAGCCTTGCTAATGATTGATACGTTCTTATATGGGTCTGCAAATAAAACAAGTCTTGTCTAGTGATCAAACACGCGACCTCTCGCGTGAGAGTTCGAGACGATTCTACTGCGCCACTTCGTTCCATGCTAGTAGATGACTTCTAGGCTGGACAGTACAGTTAGTACTTCGTCATTGCAAATAACTGTGCTGCGGGCTGCATAACTTCATGAACGCGAACGTTGATTTTGAATCAACAATTTAACTTTTCCTTTTATACAAACAATCAGCCAAGTTAGAGGAATTCTGTAATGAAGGAACGATATTACATATTAGTGTATGAGCGAACTTCATCAGAGGAATTTTGTTAACATTTATTGCCCTTTCCTCGCTTTAGTAGCTGAGCATATTTCGCCATGAATTTCCGACTGTTCTGAGAGATAGGTACACAATGTTTTCAAATATAGATAACACATGTGATGAGTGAACAAATCGAAGCAAGGACCAGAAAGGCGCTTGAAGAAGTAGAAGGTAAAGGATTCCACTGTTCGTAACCGCGGCACAAAATAGGATGGTTTGGTAACCTCTAAACCTGCTGTCTTTGCTTCCAGGAATTAACCTGGTACTAATTTTTTATGTAGGCTGAGTACATTTTCGTATCATGTGCCTCACCATTATTGGAAATCTTGTTCCTAAATTTTTCATCTTCATGACGGGCATCGAAAGCACATCATAACGAATTAACCGTATCACACCTTTGCCGCCATAAATGTTAATGTTATTTGCTTTACGTCCCACTAACTACTTTTTAAGGTCTTCGAAGACGCCGAGGTGTCGGAATTTAGTCCCGCAGGAGTTCTTTAACGTGCCAGTAAATCTACCGACACGGGGCTGTCGTATTTGACCACCTTCAAATACCACCGGACTGAGCCAGGATCGAACCTGCCAAGTTGGGGTTAGAAGGCCAGCGCCTTAATCGTCTGAGCCACTCAGCCCGGCCGCCGCCATAAATAGATAGTCTCTAGTTGATGAGAAAACCGAGCAAGTTTACCGTGCTGTTAGAAATGCGCAGCTGTGAGCTTGCATTTGGGTGATAGTGGGTTCGAATCCCTCACTGTCGGTAGGCCCGAAGATGGTTTTCCATGGTTTGCCTTTTTCACACTAAGCAAATGCTGGGGATATAACTTAATTAAGGCCAAGTCCACTTCCTTCCCACTCCTAGCCCTTTCCCTTTCGGTACAACGTAAAGCAGATTGTAAAGGAAGTGAGTAAAATAATACTTTGCCTCCACAGAAGTAGTTTTCCTTGATATTACACTTCAACTCAGGGAGGGTGCCGGATTTATTCCTAACATTCCCAAGTCTAGCCTCATTACAATGATTATTGTAGTCACTTCGGTCAAAGAGACTGCGATCTGAACTTCACAAACACTGTAAATACAGAACGCTGTTGACCACGTTACCATACGCCCTTTATTAAAGCAACAACAGCAACACCTGTATACTTAGTTTGTACGATCAAAATAAACTCTCCATGTTGGATAGTGTTCAGGTCATATGTTACATGCTGAAGAGAGGTCGAGTTGAGAACAAAAATAGCCAACTCAGTGAGAACTGAACCTACTACCTTCCGATTTGACGTCGGATTCTCTACCGCTATGGCCATCACAACTGCAGAGCGCGCTTGTTGCCCGTGTGGGCCAGTTCAAAATGAATATATAGCTTTCACGACCGCATTGTTCTTGAAACAAACTTTCGACTTCGCTTGATTTTGTTCCCACGGATGTCCGGGTGGCCGTGTTTGTTCTGTATTTCACATCTCTTCAGAATGTACTCAACCTTGCCTAATAAGCTAAAAAGACAAAACTAGTTAAAATTTATATTTTATTCTTATTCCCCGTGTCTTAATTGTGAATAATTAGACTAGTTCAGACTCCACACACACACACACACACATGAACGCCGGAAGACAAGTGGTTACATGGTGGATTCTTGAACCTTGGTTAGAGAGTCCCAGTGAATGCATTCAATGTTGCTAGGGAAAATATATCTTGCTTTTGCTTGACACCGTCTCTGTCTTTTGACCTAAGCAGCCGCAGTTCGAATCCTGGCCAATATATGAAGGATGGTTTAAATGAAATATCCCGTACACTCACCCATACAATAATTGGCCGGTAAAGAAATATTTCATTTTATACATTCTCCAAGTATAACTACTTGGAATCCTACCGTCTGTAAACAAGATTATTTTGAAATCATCTTCTGCGACGCGAACTTGTGTGCGCCTGTCGTTCCGATTCCACGTAAAATTGGAGGTCTTGCAGCTATGATCATGACACAATCAGTCATATTAAACTACGATCTACTTGATTACTTCTCTTAAAAATTGTTATTCTCTACCGTTATTCTTGGCTTTCTAGAGTGGGGCCGCAATCTCATCGTCAGATGGCTCCTCAGTTGTCATCACGTAGCCTGAGTGGACCTCGAACCAGCCCTCAGATCCAGGTAAATATCCCTGATGTGGCCGGGAATTAAACCCAGGGCCTCCAGATAAGAGGCAGTCACGCTACCCCTACACCGCAGAGCAGGCAATAATTCGAATATGCTTAAAATATTAATGGATATCTAAATTACTCAACCGTATACCTGTTCCTAACACATTATAATGTCCACCCAACAGAAAAATTTGAGAAAGATAGTTATTATTGTTTCATATTAATGGGAACCGTAAACTCCTGGTCGTCGACCCTATTTATGGGTGTGAAAAGATCATTTTCAAGATTTGAAGTGTGTAGAAATGTCTGACGTGCTAGACACACACTAGGAAATGTACTCTGCTAGCATTAACCTGGATCTTGCTTAATCATGGGAAATTAATTATCAGGATATCTACTTTTAGTCCAAACTTTGATACGCGGGCCATCACATTATCTAGTTGTCATGTCCTGCAGTGTAATGGAATTTATCTATTGATCATGAAAATATCAATATGTATGATTTGAAAAGAAATGAAGAAATCGAATATACTATAGAGGTTTGCGGAATTATTGATATTATGACGACACCCACAGGAAATAAAGTGAGTTCTTGCGATATTTGAAGGATGATAGTATATTTTACCGTAGCAGAAATTTGCCTTGTAATGATAAGAGAAAACATGGGTGGAATGGGAAAATAACATATAAATAAAACTTGCATTTGGCCAGCACTCTTTT
Organism: Anabrus simplex; assembly: GCF_040414725.1. NCBI lineage: Eukaryota > Metazoa > Arthropoda > Insecta > Orthoptera > Tettigoniidae > Anabrus > Anabrus simplex. The sequence goes on along the minus strand of NC_090267.1, from coordinate 192,363,635 downwards.
GAAACTATGTAACTGTTATATTTGCTGCATTGTACTGGCGCAAAAATGTTTCTCTCTAGCACAGGCAGCATACCAGAAATGCACAGACTGCCAATAACATGTGGAATTTGTTTTGGTAGGAGAATATAATACGCATATGACTGCAGAATAAAACACGGTCCACGAATCATACACGCACATACATACTCACGCCAACGTACATACAAACACATGTGGTTTTGTAATGGCATGTACAATATTCTCTAAGTCGAAAGAATTTTAGTCTCGTTCTTCGTTTTATTCTTTCTCTCCTCTTCTCTTCTTCCGTTGCATGTATGTAAGGTTGTTCCAGTAGTTTGCAAAACAATGTATCAAGTGATACAATACAAATAGACGAAGAGGAACCAAGGCGGGGATGAAACTGCTGCAAACAGATGTTCTGATGTTAAAAGCGTTCGCAGTTTAAAGAAAAAAGTTTTATATTTATGGAGACATCAATTCAACTCCCACCACACAACTTTTAAGCTAATAATTTCAGTAAAACTTAACTCAGTCACGGAATAGGAACGAAGCTCATAGTTCTTCCCGTGTTCTACGATAATCTGCAGCAGTTATTTAAGTACTGGAGGTGACTGCAAGAGAAGGTAGCAAATGGATATTTTTTTCTAAACCGCACGTATTATCCTTAGAATTATCTTCTTTACCGAGCTCGATAGCTGCAGTCGCTTAAGTGCGGCCAGTATCCAGTATTCGGGAGATAGTAGGTTCGAACCCCACTGTCGGCAGCCCTGAAAATGGTTTTCCGTGGTTTCCCATTTTCACACCAGGCAAATGCTTGGGCTGTACCTTCATTAAGGCCACGGCCGCTTCCTTCCCACTCCTAGCCCTTCCCTGTCCCATCGCCGCCATAAGACCTATCTGTGTCGGTGCGACGTAAAGCAACTAGCAAAGAAACAGAATTATCTTCACATAAAATCGTAGTAAGTTCGAATCACAAATATAAACATAAGTTATTTATGAAGATAGTTTCGTGAATATGGAAACATGGAAAGACTTGTTACATGAACGAAAAGAAGCTGAAATAATAAACGATGCTAAACATAGAATGGCATGTCTCGAATAATAATAAAACGGACGTGTTTAGATTGCTCATATCATATTAGGAAAATTAAACAAGTCATAATGGAAAATATATGCGAGAATTATAACTTCTTCAGACCCAATATCCGTATGTGATGATAAATAAATTTTATTACATGACTATCAACGTAATTAGAAAGTTCTTTTATTTAGAATATGTTCTCAAAAATTGTCTCCGTGATCTCACTGGCCTTCAAAATTCTGTGGCCTCTTTGTTGGCCTTCGAAAAGAGGGCAGTAGCATGCCCTATACAGTTCGTGGTATATATCCGATACACGAAATTGAAATGACCAAACATTACGTTATACAGTAGTTACACAGCCCTTCCTAGAGGAAAAATATACTTACTTAACACCGGTGATGTTTGTCTTCTGAACCGCACCTGCTCATTATCAGTCAGAGCGAAAAGTAAAGAATTGGGATGTCCGGTTTGTTGAACACTAGGTGGATATTCCTTGTCTAAAGAGATAGCCACGGCACTAGAGAGACTGTTCTACCCTTCGAGTGAGAAAATTACATTTCCCTTTGCTTTACTTTAATATGTACCTCCTGAAGCAGCTCTTGAACGAATCTGATGTAGGTTCACACGTAGAAGGTGTACGGTGTTTTCATACGTATTTTAAAATAATTCTGCATGTATATGGTGGCTGTAATCCAGTTGCACAATTATTTCTTTTTGTGAATGCAGATTTTTTGCGGACGACTGCATAATATACAGGAAAATACAGAATGCTAGCGATAATAGGTTATTACAAGCCGATATATATATATATATATATATATATATATATATATATATATACTCCATAGGTAAGGAAAGTACAGTCTCATAAGAATGGGAAAGAAACATAAGCAAGGGAACTTTCAATATTGACTTGGATCGGACGCTCTATTAGAGAGTGACTCATGCAGATATCTAGGAATCCACGTAAAGAGGGATCTAAAATGGGATACCCACGTAGGAAATGTAATTACTAAAGCGTACAAGTCCGTATACTTCTTGATGACGGTGCTAAAGGGCAACCGTTCCCAGGCGAAGGCGCAGGGCTATATACGCGGGCAAGTCAATAAGTAACAGAAATTTTTCTCTAATTGTATTTAGGTTGACTCCACGGCGTTGTGTGCTCACCAGCTATATGGTACCGTTGTCTACCTCTGTGGTATGTTTCAACGTTCCCTAAACGATTTTGTGTGTGTGTGTGTGTGTGTGTGTGTGTGTGTGTGTGTGTGTGTGTGTGTGTGTGTGTGTGTGTGTTCTGAGGGTGTACCAAGAGCGAACAGTCATAGAAGACTTTCAGCACAATACGGGGACAATGTTTTGCTCACAGCGAAGTGTTTATCAGTGAAATAAACAATTCAAAAGGGGTCGCACGAGCGTGAAGGATGAGGAAAGTTCCGGGCTCCCATCTGTAGCCGTAACTGATGCCAATATTGAACAAGTGCGTGATATGATCGTGAATAACAGACGAGAGAGTTGATGACGTGGCAAACCATATGCACATTACCCATGGTTCTCAGACCACGGACAACGGATTACGGAATGCTGTTCTTCCTTGGTGCAAACAGAGAGTTGTTGTTGTTGCTAGGGGCTTTAAGTCGCACCGACACAGATAGGTCTTATGGCGACGATGGGATAGGAAAGGCCTAGGAGTTGGAAGGAAGCGGCCGTGGCCTTAATTAAGGTAAAGCCCCAGCATTTGCCTGGTGTGAAAATGGGAAACCACGGAAAACCATCTTCAGGGCTGCCGATAGTGGGATTCGAACCTACTATCTCCCGGATGCAAGCTCACAGCCGCGCGCCTCTACGCGCACGGCCAACTCGCCCGGTCAAACAGAGAGTGGCGTGGCCATCTTTACGTCGCAACAGCGCAAGCTGTACTGATCTGATAACGCTGAAACCTACCACAAATATGGTACTCACCCACTCGCCTACCCACTTATATGTTGTGTGTCTCCGGGACGAAAATACCAGTCTGAGCAGCTCTGGCCTAGAGTGAACCACGTAGTGATGAGGAGAGTACAAATTTGGGAAAAAACGAAACGAAATTATTATTATTATGTCTATCACAAAATTCAGGTTATGTTCTCTTTAGTGAACGATACCGTAATACTCAACCATTATTCACGCAGTGTCAACTCCGACCGCTCCCGTCTTATACCTGGAATAGTGAGAGAACTTCTCTTCCAGCTGTGGGCACGAATAGCTATGGGTACAGGCTCATTCCAAAATGAGAGCGAAAACCACCAGCGGCAGTTTTTGACAACGCTACGATGGATGCAGTAGATACAAGCACTTTGATTTTGTGTATTTAATTTATTTAAATTTAAATATATATTCTCATTTCTATGTAACAGTTTCATACAGAATTTTCAGAAACAGTGTATTAAATCAGCCATTAAATGTGTTAATGTTCACTGTGAAGTGAGCAAAACGTCAGAGCAATTTTATTATTTGCCGCAATCGTCTGGTAGTTGAAATGTCCTTCCCTAGAATGTAGGGTAATGTCATCAGGACCGGGCGAGTTGGCCGTGCGGTTAGGGGCACGCGGCTGGGAGCTTGCATCCGGGAGATAGTGAGTTCGAATCCCATTGTCGGCAGCCCTGAATATGGTTTTCCATGGTTTCCGATTTTCACACTAGGCAAATGCTGGGGCTGTACCTTAATTAGACCACAGCTCTTTCTTCCAACTCCTAGGCCTTTCCTATCCCATCGTCGCCATAAGACCTATCTGTGTTGGTGCGACGTAAAGCCACTAACAAAAAAATGTCATGTGTGTAACAACTGCTTATGGATGAATGAGCGTACGGACTCTTGCAGCCGTACATTTAGTACATTCATAAATCATCGTATACCTCCTCTGTAAAAAAAGTGTTTTTGTTTATCTATGTAAATATTAGCTTAGTGTCTGATGGCAAGCACAAACAACGCACGCACCGCGTAGAGAAAAAATACAGCATTTTCTCATTTTGTATTGCAGGAAGGGAAGAGGCACAGGGATTTATGACTGGCATGGTGATGGCTGCGGAACCAATCGTTAAATACCTCCATTGCTTAATGGTTTTGTGTGTGGAATATTTCCAACTGCCGTTCACAATCAAACATTGCTTGGATAGAATTTATATTTGCAAATAATTCTTTGACCAGTCGAAATGCAGGCATCAGCACCATGCATTCCTTTTTCCAAGGATATTAATCGAAACCCTTCTTAGGAATCATTTATTAGAATAAATATATTATGTCCAGCTGTTTGGTGATCGGTGAGGGTCGAGGCCTTTGCTTTAGAGGGTCCTGGGCTTGGTTCCCGATGGAGTCTGTGATTTTAGCTTCCTCAGATTAATCCCTCTTGCTTGGAGTATGGGTGACTGTAGTTGTCTCCATATATACACCCAATAGATCACACTATTAACCACCACAGACTTACGCAACAGTGAATTCATTGTCCAAAAATAGTTGGCGTCAGGAAGAACATCCGGCAGTAAAACTGGAGCTTTATCTACGAAAAGTGCTGACCCCCAGAAATCGGAAAATACCATGCAGAAGAAAGATAAATATATTTACAAGAAATTAAATTGGTTTAATGACACACTCTCAACCGTACAAAAACCGGCCGTCGCAAATGATTATTTTCTTTCAAAATCCTCTGGGTTAAAATAGTATGCAGGAGGTAGAATTCCAAGTATCATCTATCCGGCCACCGGTTATCCTCGGTTTATGAATATCCTCACGTTTCGAGTACATACACAGTGTTGATACAAGTTTCACATGTGTCTTCAACTAAACTGAGCTGATGCTGATTTGAGAGGCAGTGGGCCTGATCAAGAAAGCCAAGGAATACGTCTGTGGAGGTAATCACACCGAACACTTGTACCAAACTATCTACGATCATCCGGCTGGGCATCAGTCGTCCTGGGAGGCCAAGGCCAGTTCACTGAATGTGACATATGACATTTTAATTTATAATAATATTATTAATTAGATCATATTATGTCTAATTATAAATTATCACTATCGAGTCTTGACAGACTCCAGTTTTCTCAATAGTTCAAATGTATCCATCTCTGCTCTTTTACTTATATAGGCACATTTTATACTAAATGGGATTATTTATGACGTAGAATTGCTTAATGAATTATATAGTTAAAATACAGGGTGATTCATATAAACCTTTGCTATTTTAATTAGTCTTCTCCTCAGCAAGCTAGTGTAAACATGAAATTGAATTTAATGGTTTCAGTGGCACTGAGAGAATCTATATTGTTACCGCTACAGTCTATTGTTGGCTAATATAACTTTTGTTGGTTATTATTAAGTAGTCGGCAATCTCTACTTTTTGCTGTTATAACACGAACATAAGAGAGACAGTGGGCAACGTGTTTTTACTGTGAAAACGCATCGGAAGACAAATTCCTTAATTGAAACACAACGGTTATTGCAAAGATATTTCGATGTTTCAATCAGGTCAACAGTTTTATCGACGCTAAGGAAGCTTGACTCAACTGGCTCGCCCTCAGCGATGATGGAGAACACAGGCCTGTAATGAGTCCAGCTTATGTGGTTGAGGTTCGAGGTCGTTATTGAACTCAACAAAAAAATCATTAGTATACAAGAATAGACCGCAGTCACTTGCTGAACTCCATGAGGACATTAGTAAAGAAATCATTAACAATGACGGTGTATACTTCGGAAAGCACCACGGAATATGGTGCTACGAATATGGGCCAAGCAAGGTAGTTCAGGTGGTAGACCAGAGAAGCTCAGGTGGGCGCCCGTTGAGGCTAGCCCAGAACGACCGTGCTGGCGTGTCGTAAATGCGGGCATTTTACGTAACAAGCCTACGTCACAGTGAAGCGACAGAGCGGACACATTTTGCGGGGAAGAGAGGGGCCATTGACGTTCAGTTGTGATTATGAAGCTCTCCTCCACTACTCAGCGAAGTGCTGTTTGACGTTGAGTGTAATGGACTAGTATAACTTGGAAACGATATTCTCTAACCCATGGGTAAATAATGGAAATACCGATTATTATTATTATTATTATTATTATTATTATTATTATTATTATTATTATTATTATTACTTGTGAGGTGTGGCTATGAAGTTGTTTACATTTGTTAGTATTATTATTATTGACGTAGTTATGTCCGGACTTTATTTGATATAAATCATGATCGTATTATTTGTGAGGTTATGTCATGAAACATTTGCTGTATATATTAATATGAGTAGGAACACGTAATTAATGGTATATAATTTATTATTACCTATATATATTATGTATAATACATAGCCATATTCCGCAACATACTGTAATAAGTCCAGAATAACGCATTGTGTGATTAGAATTATATAGAAATTTTTTTTTCATTGTAAATAGGCTATTGGATACTCTCGAAATTACGAGAAAACATGTCGTGTCATATTCTTATAGAAGCCTGGCTAGGCAACATAAATAAAGAGGCAGAGTTATTTGATGAGACTTGTGTGGAAGTCGTGTAGTCGTGTTGGGATTCTGTTGACATGCTACTGTAGCAGTGAAATGTTTGTTAAGATGGCGGTTCATTGGTCATTATGTGTATAATGCCATGTAGATAATTTGTAAATGAAACAGTGTACACAATCGAAAGCATTTCGTGTGTACGTCTTTGTGGTTACATCAGGGTTCAGTATTTTAAAATAATCGCTATAATAGCAAAAATATACTGACCTTCTCAAGATATTCCGGATTGATTTATACTGCAATCGATATAAACATGCAGTTTATTTTCTTATATTTAATTCATTCAAAGAAATCTGATATGAAGATGAAAATCCACAGCCTGTTTCCAGTCATTCGACCAGGTCAGGAATGGAATGAATGAAGCCCCATCTAGCGGCGAGGATATGAATTGTGCCGGCTGCCGAAGCCTGTCGCACTCCTCTGGGGCAAGGTTAATGAATGACAGATGAAATGAAATTATATTGGAGAGTGTTTCTGGAATGAAATATGACAGGGAAAACCGGAATACCCGGAGAAAATCCTGTCTCGCCTCTGCTTTGTCCAGCACAAATCTGACATGGAGTGACCGGGATTTGAAGCACGGAACCCAGCGGTGAAAGGCCGGCGCGCTGCCGCCTGAGCCACGGAGGCTCTCAAAGAAAACTGACACGTTATAATTTTTTGTTACAATCTACAAAATTACAGGTTTTAAGCGTACAAGGTACGATTTACTATTCTTGCGATGGACATGACAGTATTTCCATTAAAAAAGGAAAAGTAAATTTTCTGTTACTCATTAAGAAAAAATTAATGTAATTACGTAATTCAACAAGTTCACTGCTTGATTTTACACAGAGTTGTAGTGTTGTGCGACTTTCTCTATTCACTGATTTCTGAAAATAGGTATCCGATGATAATAGCTAGCCTCTAAATGGCGGGAGGGAGTTTCATCACGAGTGAGGACACAGATATGTACTATCCAAGATTAAAGTACAACAACAATGTGAATATATCTATCAGAAATATATACAGTATGCCTTCTAAGTTACCAAACTGGTGTTATTCCCGCTAAGCATGATTGGATTGTTAGTGAGTTTATCAGGTAATTTAAACCTAAACAACCATAAGTCAGAGCTTATCCACCTTAACTCCGTATTGTATTAGAAATGTTTCTAAAACACCTCTTAAAATTGAATAGTGAAAGCTGTAATTCATTAGCCGGCCCCATGGTGTAGGGGTAGCATGCCTGCCTCTTACCCGGAGCCCTGTGGTTCGATTCCCAGCCAGGTCAGGGATTTTTACCTGGACGTGAGAGCTGGTTCGAGGTCCACTCAGCCTATGTGATTAGAATTGAGGAGCTATCTGACGGTGAGATAGCGGCCCCGGTCTAGAAAGCCAAGAATAACGGCCGAGAGGATTCGCCGTGCTGACCACACCACATCTTGTAATCTGCAGGCCTTCGAGCTGAGCAGCGGTCGCTTTCTAGGCCAAGGACCTTTAAGGGCTGTAGTGCCATGGGGTTTGGTTTGGTTGGTAATTCATTACGTACATTATAAAACTACTTGAGTTTGTAAGTCTAACTCTTTATTGTTACCGGTCAAAATACACGAAATGAAATGAAATGTCGTATGGATTTTAGTACCGGGAGTGTCCGAGGACATGTTCGGCTCGCCAGGTGCAGGTCTTTCGATTTGACTCCCGTAGGCGACCTGCGCGTCATGATGAGGATGATCTGATGTTGAAGACGACGCATACACCCAGTCCCCGTGCCAGCGAAATTAACCGATGATGGTTATATTTCTCGACCCTGCAGGGAATCGAACCCAGGAGCCCAGTGACCAAAGGTCAGCACGCTAACCATTTAGCCATGGAGCCGGACGGTCAAAGTATATAAAATGCAATGAACGTAAATAACTTATTTTTTACAACGTAAATTGAAAGTGACATGGATTTCTGCCCTATTTCTTTAATTATTTTCTATCTCGATTTCATACTCGGGTATTGCCGCAGTGATCGAAAGTGACTGGAAGAACTTCGGCCAATCTTCACGGCCTGTGAAATAGCGACAACGTCACTGTGGGTGAATAGCATACCCTCATCGCATTCCAGCCCGCCCGCTTGCAATACTGGGCGTCCGCGGGTCGGAATGCCCAGCGTGAGCGCCTCTGTGGTAGACGCTCTCCATCTGAGCCTAACTTGGCTGGTTCGAATCTGGCTCAGTCCAGTGGTATTTCACGGGGATGAAATGCTTCAGTAGATTTACTGGTACGAAAAGTAACTCCTGCGAAACAACATTCTGGAACCTCGGCGTCTCCGAGAACCTTGAAATGTAGTTAGTGGGACGTAAAACAAATAACGCTATTGTTAGTTGTGTACGGATGCTATGTTCTCATAAATATCACGCAGTTACCCTGTAATGCAGAACAGACTGGATGCGTTTGACATCATTGGTTCAAAAGTAATGTAATATCGTATGTGATAGAAATAATTTATATTTATACTTTAAGGGTTCAGAAGTAAATGAGCACATTATTATGAATAAAACTATTTTAAGGTACATTATTTGAGTTTAAGCAAATACAGTAGAGACAATACGCGACATTCAGCGAGATATAGAGGAACAGCTATTAGAGCTCTCTCTAGCGGATTGACCTGAGACCTACTGCTTCTGTCATAAGAGCACGTGTATTTGTGTGTGAGGTTCTTGGTGTTCTTTATGCGTTTCCAGTTATTTGCCATAATTAAATAGTAGCGTGTGTCATTCCTTGATATCTCCTCTCACCATGAGGGGAAAGGTTTGTACTATGTTTGGCTGCAGTAACAATGAAATGAAGAAGAATGCGCGGTCTTTCTTCCGTTTCCCTCGTGACAAGAAAATGTAAGTTATATTGTGTTTGCATATATATTCTTCCAGTGACAAAGAGATTTTTATAGTACTTCATAATCTTCTGACCTGCTCGACCTATATTTTAACTGGCTTAAAATATAATACGGTACGCATATTTTATTGTATAGTGCAGCAGTTAACCTTCAATACCGATGTGTTGTTGTAGGTGTGATGTGTGGGTTTGATTTAATTCAGGAAAATACATATGCATATGAGTGTGGCTGGTTGTGTTCCAAGTTACCCCTTTTGGAATGTCGTAATGCGTTGTCGAGTACTGAAGAAAACATGGGTGATTTAAGAAATGTGCATATTTTGTTGAAACAATATTATGATGCAAATTTGCTTTACCCTAATGTAATGGCAAGTATTGCTTATAGGGAAAGTTTGAATGTTTTTGAGGCTAAATTTGTAGATTTTCTTTCTGTTAGTAGGCTTCAAGTTAAAAGGAAAATTGTCCAGCTCTAAAATGTAAATTAATTGAATCATGTGTGTAAGGAATGTGCCGATATTTTTGTTGACAAGTGTTTTAATATGATGATACAATGCTTTTAAATGAGAAAGAAGAAAAATCTAGCCGTGAACGTTCAGGCAGGAATTCTGAAGCTAAGGTCCGGCTCCATGGCTAAATGGTTAGCGTGCTGGCCTTTGGTCACGGGGGTCCCGGGTTCGATTCCCGGCAAGGTCTGGAATTTTAACCTTAATTGGTTAATTTTGCTGGCACGGGGGCTGGGTGTATGTGTCGTCTTCATCATCATTTCATCCTCATCACGACGCGCAGGTCGCCTACGGTCGTCAAATAAAAAGATCTGCATCTGGCGAGACGAGGCACTAAAAGCCATGCGCCATTTCTAAAGCTAAAAACAGTAATGCATAAATGAAATATCAAGCCCTTTCACAGCAGTCCATTTCACATCTTGATTGTGTGTCTAATTTCACTCTTTAAATAATAACCTTTTTAAATAATTCTTCATTCATTTATCCAGAATTGCTTTAGCAGCTTTGAAGTTAATATCCTAGTAACACTTTCTTTCTAGACGTAATTTATTTATACATTTCCATTGATATTTGAATTTAGCGCGAATTTTCAGGTCAAGCCACTAGGAGCGCCACTTGTGACTTGTCTCCCATTTTAACAAGGCTAAATCCTGAAGTGTCGCGTATTGTCTCTACTGTATTTGGTTTAAATATCTAAAACGGAATTCCAATTTTGTGATCAAGTATTTTTTTAAACGAAGTGTTGATTCACAAAATTGTTGTCAATATTATAACATTGCTTGAGAATTTTGGAAAGAGGGAATTATAGAATAAAATTATTAACCATTATTATTTATGGAAGATAGAGCCACTGCTAAATTATTCACATCTACATACACAGAACAACATACTACCAATTTATTAGGCATCTTCGCTTGTTTTCTGGCAAAAGTGTCTATCTAGTGTCCAATACGTGACCTTTTCTCCATCGTGCCCGACATTCGGGAATCAACTCATTTTATGTCCTCGCCATTCTTTCGTATATACTCATCAACAGGGGCCACATGCCCACACACGATTTACTACGAACATTATCAGTGAAAATGATACAGAATAAGCCTCATATATTCCTTTGAATCTAGGTGTAGATAGCATTTCTGAATATAACTTTCATTATAACTATATCATTCATAACGGAACAGCGCTGCGATATTGTATATGGAGTGTGTAAGATAAAGAGCGTTCCAACCACATGGCGTGCAAAGGAAAATATTAGAGTACATTTCACTAAAGACGCTACTCTTCCAAGGCGCAGAAAACACAGTGATTAACGTAGTTGAAACTAGGGAGGAAACATTATGTTTGGTAATATAGAGGGCAGCTGTATTTGCGTCATTTGAAGCAACAGGTTATTTTTACTTAATGGCCTTAAATGCCAGTCTTGCTATATACTTGTTTACTGCCATACTTTATCATGTTATAGTGCACTTCTGCTACGGTAAAAGCGTGTGATCTTCTAAAAGTGAAATACTTTATATATGGCGTTCCTGGCATTAAAAAAAAGTAATTTTACAGTTGCATCCAGACGAGGATTATGGTGGACAACAGTGAGCTAGATCAGACTTCAATCGAATTTATGCACTCATTTTCATCTTCTAGTCTCGATCAGATTGTGCATTGTGCCTTGCAGCCTTCCACAGGAAAGATTCAGTGAAGAAGTGCCGTCCAAATAAAAGTACCTACGTACCTACGTATATGGTCGATGAACTAACATGATGGCATGATGATTTTCTCTGTCCACGTGATTCTGCATTTATTGAAAACCAAATAAAAAGACGTGTTTGGTAATGACAAGATCTCTCAAATACGTGGTATTCGATTTTTCACCTCAATTTAAAAAAAAATGAAAAACAGAACAGCGTGTGGGAGAAAATAAAGTTTAGAGTGCTTTATTTTACAATTATTTACATATTTTTATGAATATAGAAAATTGTTGTATTTAGAGGTGTTCAAACCAAGGAATGGCTCGTATTCATTAGGTTGACCGATATTCGCTCAGGGAAGTTGCAACCATTAAATGTCTGAATTAAAGTGCACATTCTACTCATACCGTGAGTCCAGGGTATTAGGTTCAATTCCCATACAGTCCGATAGTATTTCAAAGTGCCCAAATGCCAGCCTAGCGTTAATAGTTTTAGTAGCACACAAAATAATTTCTGCAGGACAAGTTTCCGATTTCGTAGCGTCTCCCGAAACCTTTACCGTACTTCGTTGGAGCGTAAAACCAGTAACGTTATTCAAACTTAATATTCGATATAAAGAAGCAACAATTTCTCTCTCTCTCTCTTTTTAGTCTAAGAACTGAAAAAATGTGTCAACTTCTGAATGTATCAGTAATGACTTATAGGCTACACTTATGAATTCGATTCTTATTCTGTATTTCCCCCAAAAGAGGAAGCAACCAAACTTTTAGTTGTACGTGACTTGATACCGTAATCCTACCGTCAGAATATCCAGTCTTAAGTGGAATCAAAACAATAAGGTGTGACATTTAATTTCAAGAATACCCCGTACTCTGTGCGTGGCTGCCTCGGTTAGAAAGCAGTAACAATGTAATTCGGCTATCATTCCCCAGAAGCATACACGTTAAAAGGAGACAAGGCTATGGAGCACCAGTCTGTAAAGTATTCCTTACTTTCTGAAGTAAACTCTAAAAATTGATGGGATATAACAAGAAAATGGAATTAAATCAAGAAAAGTAGGTTAATTGAATGCTCATCATAACAAGTAATTTATTACTCATTAAAAAAATAGCAATTTTCACGATTATATGTTTCTTCCATTTCAGTAAATACTGCTAATTGTATGGCTTTTAGTGTCGCGAATGTCCGAAGATACCTTCGGCTCGTTTGGTGCAGGTCTTTCTTTTTGGCTCCTATGGGCAACCTGCGCATCTCGGAGTAGGATGATGATGATGATGATGATGATGATGATGTAAGAAGAGTGTGAAACACGCTGTCGTCACATAGCCTACTCCTGCCAAATACGAGCAAGGTGTCTACTCAAGTGCCGGCCTCGTGGTGTAAGGGTAGCGTGCCTGTCTCTTAGCCGGAGGCCCGGGGTTCGATTCCCGGCCAGGTCAGGGATTTTTATCTGGACCTGAGGGCTGGTTCGAGGTCCACTCAGCCTACGTGACTAGAATTGAGGAGCTATCTGACGGTGAGATAGCGGCCCCGGTCTAGAAAGCCAAGAATAACGGCCGAGAGGATTCGTCGTGCTGACCACACGACACCTCGTAATCTGCAGTCCTTCGGGCTGAGCAGCGGTCGCTTGGTAGGCCAAGGCCCATCAAGGGCTGTAGTGCCATGGTGAGGGAGTGTCTACTCAAGTCATAACTTAGCCATCCGACGGGAGAATCACCGTCAACAGCGTCGTATGCCCTCACTTCATATAAAAACTGCGGAGAGGTCGAACTGAATCCAGGCTTTGGACACGCAAGCTAGTGATTATAAATTGAATATCACCTCGTCCCATATCCTGCTGGCCAACGTTCTGGTGGTGACTTTCTTTCCACCAACAGGACTAGAACCGGCTAACAATGGTGTCAGACCATATAGACTTAACGCCTTAACGATCGTGGCCACCAGGCGGGCTTCTGTGAAAATCGATGCTTTATTTGGAAATGCATGCAATTATATGAATAGGAAGTTAACGGGAAAACACAAGATATTTTCAGTTACATGGACTGCGATTTTCTATGCACTCTGATGGCACGAGCGAAGTTGGGAAGCTGAGGAGTAATATATGACTCCAGTATTGGGCATAGTTTAACGTTCACGTAGTCAAGAACTTTGAGTACCGGGAAATAAGTTTCTCAACTCACAGGGAGTCAGCTTGAAATAATTGGAGTGCTTAGAGATTGCAACAAAGTTTAAAGGATAATAATCTGTAACTTGAGAATGTTTAAAAGCACGATCATGGGATATGGATGTAAGTTATTTAGATGCATTAATTAAAAGTACTCATAGTCAGAAAGTGCGCTTATTTAAATCCCTATTACGATACATTGCCTAATGAACGTGAACCAAGTAATTAAGAGATATTTTATGTTCCAGCACCTTGAACAGTAGAATGTATCGTCCCTTTATTTTGTTACTGTAACCTGCGAGAAAGATATTTTATAGAACGTTGCAATTAATGAAGTATATTCGAGAGATACACTATTGGGATGTGGATTATAAAACTATGAAGGTAAGTCGAAAATTAAGTTTCTCTAGTGTTTTGTACCGGCCCTGAGGTTAGAAGTAGCGAGCTTACCTCGTGCTTGGAGGGCTTGAGTTCAATTCTCGGGCATATCAGGGACCTTTTTCCTGGGTCTGATGACTGGCTTGTGTTCTAATCAGCCTACATGAGAACAACTGAGGATACATCTGACAGTCAGATAGCGGTCTAGAATGTTCGAGAGGATAGGGCGCACTGACCACGAGGCACCTTATAATCTGCAGGCTTGTAGTGTGACGATCGGTCTCTTGGTAGGTCAAGGCATTTCTGGGCTGTAGCACCATGGGTTTGGTTTCGTTTAGTATTTTATAGGTGAAATGGGTAAAGCAGCTCAAGCCACAGAATACTGCTATATTTCAGTGTCATTTCTTTATTTACCGACATACTTATCAAACTTGTTCAAGCATTTGTCACATCGTAATATGAATATTTGGTTTCCTTGAAGACAGAAAGTTGCGCCGTGTTTGTTGAACGCCTCTAAATGATACAGTGCTGCATTATCCCGCATCATTCCATCAGTGGCATTAATGAATGCGGCTGATGTTTATCGATGGCAAGTCCATTATTCGTCTGTCATAGTCGTTCCGTTCTCTGTAAATTCACGGCAATACTTCCGCACTTGATGGGCAGACATCACCTTCTTTCTGTGTCTCGCAGAAAACCGATCACTATATGGATCTTCTCCTGTGACCATTCGTTCACTAACTTCATCATTCAGCAACTGTCGCTGTGCCAAAGTTCTGATTTACTCATTTGTGTGCCCGAGTGCAATTTGTCCGTGTGGAATCAATGAATGAATGAATGAATCAATCAATCAATCAATCAATCAATTAATCAATTGTGATCTGCATATAGAATTGTCGCCCAGGTGGTAGATCCATATCACTTGTTTACTTTAACTTTTCTCAAATAATTTCAGATAATTTCGATATCTATCGAACATCTCCCGCGGTAAATTGAAGACCTACAATCTGTTTTCCAGTCTTTTACCGGGTCAGGAATGTGATAAATGAACCAGATGTAGCCCATTATTACAATGGGGTCGCCACTCCCAAGGTGATATTAATGACTGATAAATGCAATGAAATGAGAATGGAGAGTGTTGCTGGAATGAAAGATGACAGGGAAAACTTTGTCCAGCACAAATCTCACATGGAGTGACAGGTATTTGAACCACGGTACCCAAACCCCCGCGGTAAATTATTCCAGTCTAATTCTTTTTTCCTGCAAGGGAGTATTCATCCCAATGTGTGCTCTTAAATTCGATTTTTTACTTCTGCTTAATCTTAAGTAACGGTTCTTAAATTATAATTCCTCTATGTCCTTCTAAATGCAGAGATGGTTTCCCCGAAAGACTTTGCCTGAGGTGCGTTCCAAGTGTGGTGACTTCAAACTGTCTCGATACATAATTTCGGATGAACTATATTCCGTTTTATTTGAGCAATGACGGAAGATACATTTTGACCTTTCTTCGTAAAATGAAAATTGTTCAAGTTAATTTGTTGAAGTTATCAATTTAAACACCATAAAAGCACTCTTTAGTTATAAAAATAGAACCTAAATATGCTCGTAGATTTTTTAGATAACTAACACGAAAGTGAAAAAAATGTTACAATGCTAAACGAATAACTCCAGAATAACAAGTACTAGGAAAGGAAAGACCTATATGTCAATACGAACATCGTACTCTGACGAGTTATTTTTGTCTGACTCCTTGGACGAATGGTCAACATAGTGACCTTCGGATTCAACGCCGGTCTGGAGATTTTACCCACCTTTGGGTAATTCCTCTAACGTGGGGCTGCATGTTTGTTATGGTCTCAGTACACAACTTCAGTTACATACAATGCATCACACTGTCAACAACTACAGAAATTCACAATAGTGAACACATCTTTCCAGATGGGATTAGTTACAGGAAGGGTATTTCCACCGGAAAAGTCGGCTTAACCCACATTAGTGCTGACCCGTGATAGTTGGAGAAAAGGCCAAGAAAAAAGAAAATTATATATAATTAAAGTTTTATTGAATTGAAGATGATATTCTACATGTAATAATCAAGGAAAAGATTTAACGTTCGGTGTTGCGGAATTTCGAGTTATTTCGAGTTCTACTCCGGCTTGGACTTCAAAATGGCAGGTAGGAAAATGCCACACCTGTAAGGATTTTCTGGAAGCCCTATTGCTCCAAAAATAAACACAACATCTTGACTCTGTAGTCTTAACGACCATTCTCTTATAATTCGGAGACCGCAAACGGGACGGCAGTCACTTCGAAGAATATCAGGTAAAATGAAAAGGACAAAATTAATGACGTGTACATTTACAGTAGTTATTAGAGTGGCAGTGTATCCGACAAGTAAGGAGAGAAATGTCTCAGCTTTTCCATTCCACTACAACATTGTGAGAAATTAAAGAGTTCTAAAACCATTACTTTATGAGGCATGACGAATATGTATCATAAATTTGTTGGACATAACCATATCATTATCGGAGAGATTACAAGTAGTAATTCAGACTGCGTTATTGGTGTGCTGCGCTTTGCAAGAAACATTATGATACATACTCAGCTACTGACACGTAAAATATCGATGGAGTGGAAATTATAGACCAAAAGCAAAGCACCTTGATTTCTCGTTCTCACTGTACAGTTCGTAAGCTAGAAAAGTTAGTATGATACTACTTCAAATTGGCATGTCTATTGTAATATATTTTATATTTTAATTAATCGTGATCCAGTCCTAGTACTATGCGAACTAGGTTTGAACCCTTCTATATAATTTAGATATTTAACATTTCTGTTGAATGGCTAGTACAAATTTAAAGTGAAATTGTTTTGCAGACATATGTTCCAGTAGTAACGTTAATAAACATATCTTCATTTGTAATAAAATTATCCTGCATTATATTTAACCTTCAGTACTCTTGCTGATGCCACTGTTTTAAATTTGTTATTTGCAAAGATTTTTTTTAATAACAAGTTGGTTTACATCGAACCGACACAGATAGGTTTTATGGAGACGATGGGAGAGGAAAGAGCTAGGAACGGGAAAGGAGCGGCCGTGGTCTCAATTAAGGTACATCCCCGGCATTTGTCTGTTGTTAAAATGGGACATTACAGAAGACGGTCTTCAAGGCTGCCGACAGTGGGGTTCGAATTGACTATCTCCCGAATGTAAGCTGATAACTACGTGACCCAAACCGAGGCGCCATTCGCTTGGTATATCAAGATGAAAATATGTTCCCGTTCTATTGTTTTCTTTCTCTCGGAAGTCCTGTGTTATCAATTACGAAGTCGAATGCATACGAACGTTATTATGGAACGGATTTGGTAAGGTCCATTATATTTATTGTTGAGCCTCTGTAGGAGGGGCTGACAGGAGGTAATAGACTAACTTTCCTTTATCCTAAATAAGCTTTTGTAGAGATGACTAGGATACAGAAGGTATACCTTGTATATTTCATCTCCTTTTTCTCCTACGCAAGTTCTTACACCTCGTCAACAATTTCTTTTAAACCGGACTCTTATGCCTGTATATAAAAGTCGTTGGGTTGAACGTGAGTTGTGCCTCAATACTTTTTTCACTTTAATATTCGTAGAACCGAACTCAATAGCTGCAGTCGCTTAAGTGCGGCCAGTATCCAGTAATCGGGAAAAAGTGGGTTCGAGCCCCACTGTCGGCAGCCCTGAAGATGGTTTTCCGTTGTTTCCCATTTTCACACCAGGCAAATGCCGGGGCTGTACCTCAATTAAGGCCACGGCCGCTTCTTTCCACTTCCTAGGCCTTCCCTATCCCATCGTCGCCATAATACCTATCTGTGTCGGTGCGACGTAAAGCAAATAGCAAATATATATATTCGTAGTATTACGACTTGTGGTGTATTAATGTATTTTGTGTTGATTCTGTCATTGAAGAACGATGAAATCGGCTTGATACATTGTTACTTGAGGCTCAAGTCCTCTGTCGTGAAGGGCATTTGAATCCTGTCACTGTCGGTTGGCATTTGAAGGTGCTTAAATTTACGAGATTGAATGGCGCATTACAAACCTGCTTACCAGGGCAAAGTTCTGGCTCTCTAGCATCTCTACAATTGACATTAAGCATATATCAATAATATAAGGCTCACGACTTGAGCACATTGAATAGTGGTCTAGTGATATTCGTATTACGTTCACAGGCTGTACGTTACCATCATGAGTCAATTATTGTTATCTTTAGACTCCGACCGATGTCAAGGCCTAGCAATAATTTCGTGGTCCTTGCCTTTATTTTGCCAATATTTTCACTCTTGGAAGGAAGTGGCCTCTTTATTTTCTGATTCGTGTTGATAGGGGCTTTGCTCTTAAAGAAAATTCATCATTACCTCCATTATGGTCATCAACATCCGGAGGAAGTTAGGTGCGCATATCATACCAACATTCCTTTTAGGTAATGTTGAATTGCATTCCATATTAACAGGTAAAAAAACTCCAAATATGCTGTCCTTCTCCTTCCTGATCCTTTACCCAGTTTATTTCGGTCGACACTTGTTGTGGGTTTGGCCCAATGTTCCGACCTGATACCTTTCCTAATACAAATTCTATGGAGAGTGATGTATTCTCTATTGCGTGTTTCTATGGTAGTTAGTAGTGTAGTATATTGTTTGTAGGTGAATAGAGATGAATTAAATGGAACGCCAACACACAGACCCCTAACGAGGTAAATTAATTTTACTCAGTTCAAGTCCTCGGCCCGGCGGGGACATGAACACGGAGCCTTCTGAACTGAAGACCAATGCGCTGATAGTACTGATAGGGAACCAGAATTTATGATTTCCTTATCAAAAAATCATTATAAAGTTTGGTAATTATAGTTGTTTAAAATCCAAGTAAAACTTGTTCTATATGGATCCTTGTGATAAACGAATTTTTATTTTATGCCTATCAAATTTACAAATATTAGGTGACTAACGAGAAAACAGTACGTAAAGCTAAAATAACTGAACTAACTGCTTTTTCTGCTATAAATATGCTTCACTAAGGTTATTTTCTTTAATTTTGCGGTAATGCCACGAGTATTAGAGGGAAAAACGTGTTGGGACAAAATTGCTGTTCACCCTAACAACTGTTAATAACCTCTCCTAATTTTGGCCCAGGCAAATGAGAGGAAAATATTTGTGTTCCCGTAATTCTCACAGGACTTGTGAGTAAACTTACTCAAAAACCACTTTTCAGCTGCTTGTTTATTATGAACTGCGTTACTGTATACACTCTATTCCCTCATGGAATAGATCCCAGGTTGGATTAATATCTATGATTTGCAAATTCCGAACTTGTCAGCAAATTGTTGATCCTAGTGGTACACATGAGACCGTGGCTTTCCCTCCATGAACATATTGTCAGGTAAATTATTACCGGATTTTATCATTTTACGTCGAAACTATTTCATTAATAATGTTTCAAGAAAGAATGTATAAATGTATTTATAACCTACTATCAGACTTCTACTTTATAAACACATCTTTAATACTCATAGGTCATGTAAAATGAAAATCCAGAGCCTGTTTCCAGTCATTCGACCGCGTCAAGAATGGAATGAATCACGGTGGCTAAATCACGGTAGCTTCTAGCTACCGTGGAATGAATGAAGCCCCCCCGCCTAGCGGCGAGGATAGAAACTGTGACGGCTGTCGAAACCTGTCGCACTGCTCTAGGACAATGATTCAATGACTGACAGGTGAAATGTTATTGGAGAGTTTTACTAAAATGAATGTGACAGGGAAATCAGGAGTACCTGGAGAAAACCCTGTCCCACCTCTGCTTTGTCGAGCACAAATCTCACATGGAGTGACCGACATTTGAACCACGGAACCCAGCGGTGAAAGGTCGGCGCGCTGCCGTCTGAGCCACGGAGGATCATTTTCACTTTTAAAGTTGTTAACCGTGTCCATCTTATTAACTAAAGCAGGACCTTCTCCTGCGTTCTGAACTGTGACTTCTGCAAAACTTCAGACCGTTAGACTGTTTTCACCAAAAAGGCTAAAATTCCGAATCATTATTCAAACTCAATAGACTGGTGGAAAGTAGCTGTGACTTAACGCGTACATCATGTTTTAAAAACTTATGTGGGTGATGTTTAGTAAATATGCTTATTTATTCGGATCAGTAGCTTGAAATAGTGTAGCGTATAATTAATCAAAGTTACAAGGTGCATAATTCTAAACCTAATGTTATTTCGTGAGTGAAAACAATATGCATTGAACACTAGAAAGTACTCCTGTTCCGTTCCATATATGACAGAATTGAAGAGTCCTCTGAGACGTACAGTATTTCTTAGGCTACATCAAAGAAAATAACTCCTTTCGTGCAATAAACCAAATGAAGCTTAAACTTCTCATTGTCAGGATAGGATGTACACTAAGATCCATGATGAACTGTAATCACGTGTGTCTCTGTCAGGTCATCAGCCCAGAGGGTGTTTGGATCCTCAAATAGCACCAAAGTTTATGCGGTTATAAGGAAACCGCAAAAACCAATGGTGGTACCAAAATGAGGCGTACTAGACAAGATGAGAAGTGAGGTAGTTTGCCATTGCTTTCCCCAAAGGGCCAGAAAGTACTATTGCAGCAATACTGACCTTATCAGCAACACCTTTCATAACACTCACATGCAATATTAGTGGTGTGAATGTCATTACTCAGCACTACTCATACCCCGCAGCTTCCATATTGTTACAGCCATGATTAAGACTGGGGCTTCGGTGGAAGCTACACATTACTCTGACCTGTGCCAAGAGATGGATCCAAAAGTACTGTATCCATCATGAAATGACACCAGGCAGTTTAATCACGTAACTAAGTTAAAGTGAATTTATGTATAGTACATAGGCATTTCCTTCATAATGCAATACAACCATGTAATTTTCAGTGAACATGCTAATACTTATAATATAATGCAAATTCTGTATAGACTCACTTTGTGAAATGGCTTTTTCATGTGCAAACAGTACTATACATAATATCGACCAATTTACATACATAATTTGACAGAGACTATCTAAAGTTCTTGAATATGCCTCTTCTTATTCTTATTCTGCTTCTACTTCTTAATTACCTTTATCGACTGTTGAATGTAGGCTTCTTCCACTATTTTCTAGTCTCTCCAGTTTTGAGCACCTTGTATACAAAATATCAAAATATTCTTTCGGAAAATTATAATTATAGATTAAATTCCGGAGCAATATTATTCCCGTTGTTAGGATAAAGAAATCAAATACGATTCTCAAGTATAATTTCAGGTTTAAAATACAGTATGTTATTACGTCTGCGAAAATGATTTCAATCAGTTTATTGGTTTTTGCTTCTTTACATTTCAGATAATTGGCACACCCGTATTAAAAAATGGGGTTCTGTCTAAACGAGGTGCTTAAGTCTGGTTTAGTTCATCGTTACCTTTAGGGACCTTATACACGACGCAGGTCTGTATGCACGTAAAGTTGAGTTCCAGGTTTGGTGAAGACAAGGTGAAAAATATTCAAGCAGGTGAGTATCTACACGCAAGCAAGTACCAAAAAGGTGGTTGTGTCTGAAACTAGTGGAGAAGCTACCCACCCGTTCAGGTCTGCAATAAACATTGGTTCCGAAAATAGGTTTAAGCTTTGCTAGAATGTTTACCTGGTGAATTGGCCGAGCGGTTAGGGGTGCGCAGCTGTGAGCTCGATTCCGGGAGATAATGGATTCAAATCCCAATGTCGGCAGTCCTGAAGGTTTTTTTTCCGTGTTTCCCATTTTCACACCAGGCAGATGCTGGGGCTGTACCTTAATTAAGGCCACGGCCGCTTCCTTCCTCTTCCTAGGCCTTTCCTGTCGCACCGTCACCTTAAGACCTATCTGTGTCGGTGCGACGTAAATCAAATTGAAAATGTATATGGTTCGCCCTCGTCACGTATATCGGATGTCAAACTGAGTTTAAAATGAAATATTAGAATACAGACAAGGATAAACTGATCAAATGAAGGAGGTGGTGGCCAGGAGGAATACTAATAGCTGTTCAAAGTTGATAAAGAAGCTAATTTAAGAAGATGTAGCTGAGTTCGAAACTTCTTTCCTTACAGTACACAAAGACTTTGACGAAATGTGGATTTAATATAACACGACGCTCACAAATATAATACTGTTAGAATAGAAAAGATTCCAGGACGTATTCAACTTTAAGTATTATTATCATATTTGTGCACGGAGAATTGGTATGAAATGCTTGAATTTTTTTTTTTGTGTATATCAAGTTTTGTGCCGGAGTCCGCGATGCTCTATATGAAGTATTCTTTTTTTCTTAACTGTCCATGTTCATGCGTAGCTTGAGTTCTTTAAGTGCACTTCTTACGGCGTGCTTATTATTGTACACTTCATCCTTGACAGTCCACAAACACAGGAGTTAATGTGTTTTTCCACAAAACGGTAGAATTGGTATTCCGTTCAACATTTCTAAGTCAATTTGCTCTAGAAAATACCAAAAAATACGTAAAATGACACGTCGGGACCAAATCACTCGCTCTAAACGAGAGCTGGATGAGTAGGTACACATATACACGTTGCAAGTTACAAGCAGGTAATCCTCGTGTAACGTCACTTGTTTGGGTAAGGTTCCAACCTGTGCAAGTAGTATACACATCTGCCAATCTGCCTGATTGGCTAGAAAATGGCCTGCAGGTTACCACGAGGAAGAAGTTTCAGTTTTCCATAATGTATTTCCCTTTAATAGTAACTGCGACATGTACGACTACTAATTACGTTGTTATAATTGAGTATGGACTTCTCCCATACGGACTAGCACTGGGGCAGCCACGCGCCATTACTGTGGCTGCGTTCCTCCAGTCCAGCGCGACCCGCGGCCAGCCGCACACCGCCGACCCACCAACCACCGGCAGGATTTCTTTCCGCATTTGCCTTCATTTACACTCTAGTAAGTAACAAACACTAATTAAAATTCTGAAATAAACCTCTTTTTAAAGAAAATTAGTTGCAGCAGGTAAACAATTTGACTTCCTCTAATGAACTGACCGTAACTTTTCGGGACTACATTTTTTATACCCGTGCTGACATAACAAACGAATATTTGTATACTCAGTCGAATTATGCTCCTATTCTCCACCTATATTGATAGTTGTAGTAATAGAATTAACTGCCCGTAAATTAGGGTGGGGGGTGGGGGTAATCTCAGCCAAGTGCAAGTGAGAAAAATTGCTCAATCTACAGAGGTACCGGCGTGGGCAATTCCTATGGACAAAGTGGACAAAGAGAGGTATTTCAATTTTCTCGCTCTGCAGAGCTAGTTGGGATATGAGGTGCAACAAGAAGAACCTAGTTTAAACTCAGGCGCTTTTTTTTTTTTTTTTAAGTTGCTTTACGTCGCACCGACACAGATAGGTCTTATGGCGACAATAAGACAGGAAAGGGTTAGGAATAGGAAGGAAGCGTCCGTGGCCTCAATCAAGGTACAGGCCCAGTATTTTCTTGGCGTGAAAATGGGAAACCACGGAAAACCATCTTCAGGGCCGCCGACGGCGGGGTTCGAACCCACTGTCTCCCGCTTAAGCGACTGCAGCTATTGAGCTCGGTTCAGGCGCTTTTGTGGATTTGTTTCATTGGCTGTTCTCCATTTTGAGAATGCAAGGAGATTAATAATAATAATAATAATAATAATAATAATAATAATAATAATAATAATAATAATAATAATAATAATTTAACAGTAGTAGTAGCCTACTTTCTAAAGCAGTTGCTTCTTTCCATTAGTGCCTTTGAAGTAAGCAATGGTTGGTCTCATGGTTCATTCCGGAAAACAAATAATATTCAATTTATTACAAGCAGGTTTTACTATAGTTATAGGCTAATTTGTGAATGCTGTCAAAAACAAGTAGGTAGTGAAAGCCATATTGAAAGAAATCTAGGTTGTACTTGAAATCCTAAAAATTATTCCACCCTTTAAGGAAACTATAACTTTGTTTTGACATAATGATAAGAAATGTATTTCAATTTTAACATAATGAACTAAAACAGTCTGAAGTAGTTCCTCTTACCGAGCGAGCTGGACGTGCGTTTTGTATCGCGTAGCTGTGAGCTTGCGTCCTGGAAATGCTGGGTTCTAAACCCACCGTCGTCAGTCCTGACGATGGTTTTCGGTGTTTCCACTTTAACACCAGGAAAATTATGGGCCTGTACATTAATTAATGCCACGACCACTACATTCCCCATCCTAGTCCTCCCCCATCCTTCCGTCGGATAAAACCTTCGATGTGTTAGTGCGACGTTAAACAACTAGCAAAATATAGTTCCCCTCATTATTCATTCATCATTAACGATTCATTTGATCGCGCTCTATCAAAATAAATACACAGTTTTTAACGAGATGTACAGAAATAATTAATTCCACTAATTTCTATGGCTTTCTGAATTTTTTAACCCCGTAGAAAGTTCATAAATTTTTCACCTTGCTTCACATTATTCGAATATTTTTTACAGTATATTCACCGAATCACAAATATAACCACTCGAAAACAGTAAGTTATTCAAAGAATTGGTGCCCATAAGGATCATATTTTGCTCCAGTGTTTGAGATCCCTATTCATTTCTATAGTAAGTAAAGTCATAGAAAAAAGGGCTATAATTAGAGAAAACTTCATATAAACATGACAAAATATTCAGAATGTATCTGTGATTATGTTACAAATTTTCAGGGATTATGGAGGATGGCAGATTGATCAATTTGAGATAAGGAACCGTAGTCCGGAAATGATCGAATCAACAGTTATTAATAATCAAACTTGTTTATCCTCCCTCCGTTCAAACGACAGCGGGGATATTCAAACGGGTACGACACAACTTTGTGCGATGATGCCATGTCTGCACTGACGCAGGGGGACGACGTTTCGAACATTTGTTTGAAAATGGGGCAGCTTGTGGGACTTGTGCAGGTAAACGGACTTAAATGAGTAGAATTTTTATTAACTTTTGACTCGATCGTTTCCGGAATATGGCTTCTTATCTCAAATGGATCCATTTGCCAGCCTCCATCATCCCTGAAAGTTTGTGATATCATCACGTATACACACTGTATTATGAATTCAGATACGGAGATCGATAGTTGCAGTCACTTAAGTGGGCCAGTATCCAGTATTCGGGAGATAGTGGGTCGAACCCTACTGTCGGCAGCCCTGAAGATGGTTTTCCGTGGTTTTCCATTTTCACTACAGGCAAATACTGCGGCTGTACCTTAATTAAGGCCTTGGCTGCTTCCTTCCCATTTCTAGCTTTTTCCTGTCCTATCGTCGCCATAAGACCTATCTGTGTCGGTGGGACGTAAAGCAAATAATAAAAAACAAATAAAAATGCAGAAGAGAAGTACAGTCTCCAGTGTACAGACTTAATTTGTAGATAATATTAAATATTACAACATGCCAAGAACAGAGGTGAATTAATCCGACTCTTCTTCACCACTGTCGATGCATTGTAGAACAGCAGCATCCAAAATAGGGTCTCTTTATTTTACAGTGCTCGTCATTCTTTTGCGTTTTTCATCAGTAACACAGTGGAGCAATACTTCCATATTCATTTATATAGCCTAAAAATATTTTTAAACATGGAAGTAGAGGGTGCTGGTTCAATTCGCTCATAAAAAGCTCCCGATAAAATATCGCATTTTACTCAACACATATAAAAAAGAAGTTTTGCGTCATCTCGAAACAAGGAGTTCCTGACTCTTTGCAAAGAAACGTAAGAGCGACATGCAGAGGTACCGTATCAGCGTTTTTTATTTCCCAAACAAACAACAGTACAGCTTTGCTTTCCTAAATTCAGTTACTGAATACAGCACTCATTAGTAACTTTAAACCCAGGAAACTGTTCCATTGCATTGATAAATGCCGAACTTGCCTTACCCGTCTCGGTAGGGGACGCAGACGAAGAATATACGCACGGTATCCGCTGCCTATCGTAAGAGACGACTAAAAGGGGCGACCAAGGTTTGATTGAATTAGAACCATGAAACTACTTGTGATCAGTACAGTCACGCGGGGAACACCATGGGTCGCCTTTATTAACGAGTAATAGGCCTACCACTATGTTAGGCACACAATAGGTTTGTGATTAGTAGCAGCAGATAGTGGTTCACTGTGGTCTTCCAGTACCTGTGATTAGTATCACTATATGCGGAACACCACGGGATTACGTAGCCTGTGATTTGTACTATTATATGAGAAACACCACGGGTCTGGGCGTTGCCTGTGATTAGTACCACTATGTAAGGGACACCGGTGGTCTGCGTTGCCTGTGGTTAGTACCAGTATACGAGCGACACCGTGGGTCTGCGTTGCCTTTGATTTGTACCCACTATATGAGGAACACCACGGAATAGAACGAGTCCCTGTGATTAGTACACCTATGTGAGGAACACCTTTAATTTGCGTTGCCTACGAATGACGCCAATATGTGAGAAATACCATAAGTCTGCGTGACCTGTGCGACGTACAATACTTGTTACTAGTACTATAATGTTCGGAACACCGTGAGTTTACGCTACTTTGATTAGTACCGCAACTTGAGAAATACCATCATTCTACTTTACTAGTGGTAAGTACCATTATGAAGGGCCGTTGACCTGGATTTTGAACCCCTTTAGCCAGATTTATTGGTTCAGACGGTTGAGGCGTTGGCCTTCTGACCCCAACTTGGCAGGTTCGATCCTAGCTCAGTCCAGTGGTATTTGAAGGCGCTCAAATACGTCTGCCCCGTGTCGGTAGATTTACTGGCACGTAAAAGAACTCCTGCGGGACTAAATTCCCGCACATCGGCGTCTTCTAAAAACGTTAATCTAGCCATTGGGACGTAAAGAAAATATTATTATTATTATTACTATTATTATTATCATTATTATTATTATTATTATTATTATTATTATTATTATTATTATTATTATTATTATTATTATTATTGAACTCGTTTAGAAATCAAGCATCATCGATTCAGGGTTGTGCTTTGGAAGCAGTCCTTTGGTCAGTTATATAGTTTCTGGGAAGGTGAGTCATTGCGGATTGGATCCACTGATTGTTTTGAATACGTATTTTTCCATTCATTCTTCATCTTCACGTTTTGAATCCTGGTCAGTGGATGAAATTTTGACTTTTAAATTGTCATTGCATTTTGTCTCATTATGTACCATTGGGGCCGATGACGTTGTTGTTGAGCCCTTTTAAACAGCAATCATCATCATCATCGAACTCGTCTTGGCATACTGTCAAATAGTTAATCAAGATATTGTTGATTCATGTTGTCCCTCTCTTCAATGGTGATTTGGAGCGGTTGGTGGGTCGTGACGTCCATGAAGAGCCTGCTTTAATTTGTCCCTGGCATGTTCAATAGGGTTCATATTTGGGAAATACGGTGGCCATTCCTATCGAATGATATCGTGATCACGAAAGAAGGCATAAACGACGGATGCGCGCATTAGTGACCAATAAGATAAATTCACCTCCAAAATGCTAGTGATACGGTGTCACTATGTGTCAGATGATGTTATCGCTGTATTTTACAGCCGTGATGGTCTCCAGAGTGGCGTACAGTGGCCCCACATAATGCCACCCTAAAGCATCAGGGAACCACCACCTTGCTGCACGAACTGGACAATGTGTTTGAGACGTGAAGCCTGACCAGATTGCTTCCAAACACGTTGCCGACGATAATCAGGAACAAGGCTTACGTGACACTCGTCGGTGAAAAGGAATTAATGCCAATTATGAAGAGACTATTCGGTATAATGTTGGCCCAACTGTAGCGGGCCCAGTAATGTCTAGGTTTGAGAGAAGTTCTGCCTCAGGCAACCTGTTTCTCACAGATTTGAGTTGAAATATGACGGTCTGTGGCTGCCCGAAGATCATTACTCAGCAGGGTTCCACTGCGCTCAGGGTTCCTCCGAAATGAAATTGGAAAGTTACGGTCATCGACTGCAGTTGTAGAACTTGGACCACCTGTCATCAGTAGTTCCTGTCTCCCTGTACCGCTTCTTTTTTTTTTCGAACTACATCACTTTGATTATTGGCTACACGTCGAGTAACTACCCTTGTTTACTATCCTTGTTGACATAATGTGGTTATGAGTGCACTTTCACATTCCGACATTGCACGTCGTGCCATTCTAAACGCTCCCTAAACTGCTTAGAACACATCTCTGATGCCTCCACAACAGTTCTACAACTTCAACGGTAATACTGCATCCCGCTGAGCCCGGGTTGGGGTACTATTGCTACTAAAAGTCCTCCCTGAAGATGGAGGGTGACCCTCCTATACGGTGACGCCGTCTCTAAGGCCAGGAGATCTGTATCGGAGAAGCTGAGGGGTGGCGGCCATGGCCTATACTAGGAACTGTCCCGGCATTCGCCTTCGTTCAGAAGATGGAAAACCACGGAAGGCCATTCTCAGGACAGCCGACGGTGGAGACCAGAAGCGTAGTGACACGATAGAGCCATAGCCACACCTACTGTGCTCGTTGGCCGGTCGGAGTGCAGAGCTCGCAGACCACGCACCAACCGTGGCCACTTTTGGACCGAGACCAACTCTGCATCCGCCGATCTCAGGGTAAGTGAAGTTATGAGTATGTATAAAAACATCCTAAGTATCGTATTTCCGGTCTGTACAGGACAGTCCAATATAGCAACACAGTTAAATGAAACACAGGAGTGATCCAATATTGCTTGATGTGTGTATGTTGAGCCACAAATTTGCGCGCTGAAATGAAGTATAAACCTGTTTCTTTTTCAGTAATCCAGAGGGCCAGAAACGGCCCTTAAGGGCGCTTATGCTTTTTATTACCATTCTCACAGTTTTCGATTATTATTATTATTATTATTATTATTATTATTATTATTATTATTATTATTATTATTATTTATATATCAACATCCAACAGATATGAGAAACTTGCGTAGTGGTACACTGTTGCCAACCTCCGATAGATAATGCAAATTTTACGCCTTTCCTTCTTAGCAGTTCCTTGGCTGCTCTCTGTTATGAGGAGAAAAAGAATGCCACGAAGTTAGTGTAAAGAGAATAGTGTAGAAAGTCACCGTGACACTAGATACGAACCTTTCAGAGCATATTCATTGTATACATTTAGACGTATGCCTATCAAATCTCTAGATGTCAGAAATATATTCATAAGATACTTTTGTAGCCTAATCTGTTCACTTAAGCATATGCATTTATTTGTTTGAAGATGAAGGAATGAATGCGAAGGTTGGGAGCTAGCGTCTGCGTTACTCGCTCTCCATTCAACACTATTTTTCCTTTGTTATAGTTCGTGACTTCTCAATATTATAAGGTCCGTCAAGGTAAAATATGCGCTAATGAGCGTATGAAGCTGATAATTGACATAAACTACTTTTAATGTCCCCACTGTGTGCTAGAAAATCATTTAATTTTGGATCAATATCCAAATTCAGTGCAGCTACAGTGAACTGATATTTTCCACCCTACTTTAAACAACATTTTGTAATGTATCTGAGTTAATTACTTGGTTTTATATTCAAGAAGCTAAATGATTTGTTACTAAATGTTGTTTCAACTTACTTAGTTGTTCGTTGCAAATATTGCGCTATCAAAAATCACAGGAATAGAACCACCCTTTGGGTGTTAGACCGTGTGCGTTTGCAGAGATTCGCCAAGTTGTGCCATTTGGGCTCATCAGTTGGACTGGCACGCCCCTCCTAGACTCTGCTTAGCGACGAAAGACCAACTGCATGGTCCCGCAGTGTTAGCAAATAGGAATTGCTAAACTTCTAAAGGAGAAGCTTACAAATTTTGTATACTCCCTATGAAGGTCCAATTGAAAAAAAAGAAAGAAAAAAGAAAAAAAAGGCTTTCGCTGCCGCAGCTCTATAAAATCACAGGAATAGAGCCTCTTTTAATTGTGCTACCAAATATTCTGTACACAGCAAACCCTGCGTTCATCATTGTCTTCTGTCCACGTTCATCCGAATTACATTTAGCCATCATCATATTATTAGCCAAGATTCATTCCTGGTTAGCGTCAGCTAGTAATTCTGACCATGTGGTATTTCCGTACATTTCCCTGTCTATCCTTGCATTGTGTCTGAAAAATTAAATAGCCTTTTCCTTATAGACAATTAAGTGCTTTCAGAAATACGAACTAAATTCTTGGTTGGAATTACCCCATATGACATTGTTATATTTACGCTCACGCTTCATCATACTGTTGCCGCTGGTTGAAAGTGCGTGATGAAATTCACAGGTGAGAGCCAGTTCAGTGTAATGAATGTCGGGTAACTCAATCTGTGAATTCATATGGAATATCAAATTATTGGCCTTCCTGCAGCATATACACAGAGTGAAGTGAGATGTGCGTTTAGTGTATTAATTTACCATATTTGGTCTTCTTATAACAGGTTGGACTTGCTTAGGTGTGTGCGTGTGTTTTTATTCGGTATGGTTAGATTCTGGTGATTGCCAGAGGCACCCACCGTTCAAGGGTTTAAGCAATGCACCTTCTTTATTTTCATTCAGGGATCAGTTATCACTGTTCAATAGTTCGGCTCAGTGGCTAACTGGTTAGCATACTGTCCATTGCTTCAAAGGGTCCTGGGTTCGATTCCCGACTAGGTTAGGCCTTTAACCTTCACCGATTGGTTCGTATGGCTCAGAGAATGGGTGTTTCACCGTCTTCAAAATTACACGTCATCCGTGGTGGCCGGATGAGTATCTCGGCCGTTAGGGTGCTGGCCTTCTGAGCTCAAGTTGATAGGCTCGATACCAGCCCAGTTCATTTTATTTGAAGGTGTACAAATACATTAGCCTCGTGCCGGAAAATTTACTGGAACGTTAAAGAACTCCTGCGAGCCAAAAGTCCGGCACATCGGCGTCTCCGAGAACCGTAAAAGTAATTAGTGGGACGTACAACCAATAACATTGTTATCAACACTTTTGGTAGAGCTCCATCCTCACAGACACCTTCATCCTTGCGAGTCAACTCGAAAGACATGCACCAGGTCTCTCCGAAGGCTATACGCCATGTTGATGATGAGGGTTATTATTATTATTATTATTATTATTATTATTATTATTATTATTATTATTATTATTATTATTATTATTATCAATTCCATTACATGAGACTCTTAAATTCGGTAGGTTTGTGGCTTCGCATTTTTCACTCCGCACGGGATCTCTTGTGTCATTAAACTTTCGGGTAATGTTATAATGTTCTACACAGAACAGTTCACTGGAGTTGCAAAAGGAGAGAAGAAAGTCCTCGAGAACGGGACGGACAGACAGACAGACAGACAGACAGACAGACTGAACAGGACGTAGGAGAGGAGACAAGCGGGCAAAGTGCTGAATGTTTGATGGGACGTGCGACTCCTAGAAGGGGTCCTCGTCATGCTATTTTACTGGCTCGTTCAGATCATTGATTTATATTCGGATTCACTTAGCTGATGTTCCAATATTCACTTGATAGACCCCACCGAATACTCTCCCCAATAAAATATTTAGTGGACTGCCGGAAACTCTGACGGACCGAGGGAACGACCTATTTTTACTGCTATGCATGCGTTGTGACCTACAAAAGGAAAAAAAAGAGAATCCGGAGTTGAACATAAGAGATTCGTGTATCTAATGCAAACAAGTTTCAGAGTTCACGAAGTTTCATGTTCTTCGAATGTGATTCCATATAAAGGAGAATTTGCACCTTTCAGAAACCCAAACTTTGAATCCCACCACGGATAAGAATTATTCTTGATGTGATTTATTTACAGGTTTTCCACATTAATCCCCGAAATTGCTAGAAAATTACTTGATTAATTTAATTATTAGATCACCTTGTAGCAATTAATGATTGTGAGTGATAGTAGAGAAATATATAGTTGCTCGAAAGAAGAATGAGCAAGGTGTTGAATGTTCTACGCATTTAATACTTTTATAAGACTTACTTTGAATTGTCACCAAAATAGAATAACGTTCTCATGTAGATACAAATACTCTGATATGCACAACAAACATTATACCTATAGGTTTCATTTGCTGAGAAACGTAAACCTGCAAGGATTTCATAGAATACCATGCGCTCGATCTTATGTTGTGCGACTGCTGATATGATTTTACGACGCTTTGGTGTGCCGAATGAGACCATTGTGAGCTCAGCCATACAAACATTGAAAGCCTCGATATCGATCTTGATCATCACCTCTACGCTCCACCAACTTAATTAAATCAATAAAAGCAGTTTATCTGCTGCTTCCTTGTGACTAAGTATTGTTTTCACCACTGTATCATAATAACTTTCATTTCCTATATATTGTAATTAGATTAGGTATTAAATATATATTGTATGATATTCCTTATCGGTTTGGCAACCTTATTCATTTGAGAAAGAATAGGTATTTAATTAAATGAGAATATGAACCACTGAGGGGTGATGTTTCATTCGAAAAATTCAGGTAACTCTTTTGTCACACCACTGCAAAATTAAGAATTAACGCTCTGAACCCTATATTCTTCATTCCTTACAGTGTTTAATGCTCTAAATCAAACACAGACAAGTTCTAGTGTTAATGATATTAGCTTCAATTCCGAATACGCCAGTTAGATTACCGACACCACCGACATCATCTTCAAGTAGCACCGGACTTAGCAGAGATCAAACCCATCATGCTGTGCTCAGAAGGCCATTTTTCTACCACCTGAGATACGTAAAGCTACAATGAATACTTTATCAGCTGATCGTCTTACAGTGATTGAATGTCGAGTTGGATGTTCCAAGCTGCCAAAGTTACGATTTCGTTCCACATCGTATCTGTTAGAATAGACAGACGCCATTATATGATTGGCTATGCGTTCGCCACTTAGGGTTGCAGGGTCGAAACCCAGGTCAGTCGGTTGGCATTTAAAATGGCTTAAATTTGACGTCCCAGTGTCATTAGATTTCTTGTTGTTGTTGTTGTTGTTGTTGTTAAGTCATCAGCCTTAAGGCCTTTTGGATCCTCGAAAAGCACCATCAAATATTGCCCGGTTATAGGTCAACCACAAAAACCGGTATCGGAGCCAAAATGAGGCGTACTAGACAGGATGGAGGGTGAGTTAGTTTGCCATTGCTTTCACGAGTATGAGAATGAGTTCTGAGCAAGCGTAACATATCAACTAAACACAGGATGAGCAGTTTTACAGAGCATAAATGAAGTATTTCTGGTGGCATGGATTCCCAGTTTGAGACTGACCTCTAGTCCACCATAACTAAAGCTCAGTTCAGTATTGATTTCCAGACCCCCTTATGATATTCGAAAGAATCAATGAAAATATATAGATTATACACTCATGTTTACAAAAAACAGAACACCTTGAACGACTAGAGATAGGAAGTTCATATTAGTATGTTCTGCAGAAACGATTAGCATTTCAGTCAACTATGCTCAGCATGTATCCTGTTGACGAGTAGGCACTGGGTCATCCGTGGGCACTGATAAATTGTTCCATGCGTAATGGCAGTGACGCGTATAAGGCGCGAATGTTGTCCTGGTGTATAGCCATCTATGCTGCATTCATCTGGTTCCACATTTCATATTTGGTTGGAGAGAGAGTGGGTTCGAACCCCACTGTCGGCAGCCCTGAAGATGGTCTTCCGTGGTTTCCCATTTTCACGCCAGGCAAATTCTGGGGCTGAACCTTAATTAAGGCCACGGCCGCTTCCTTCCCTGTCCTAGCCCTTTCCTGTCCCATCAACGCCATAAGACTTATCTGTGCCGGTGCGACGTAAAGCCAATAGAAAAAAAAGCATCTTTGGTGGTTGGCACTGGGTCACAGCACCCACCCGTCGTTTCACCATATCCCACACATTTTCGATTGGCGACAAGTCCGGTGATTAGGAGAGCCAGGGCATAATTATGATATCCTGTGACAAGAAGAAGGCGCCTGTTCATGCATGAACATGTGGTCGCACATTGTCCTGCAAAAATATAGCGTTAGGGATGTCTTACAGAAAGGGTATGGCTACGGAACGCCGGACGTCATTCACGTAGGTTAAACTGGTCACAGTGCCCTCGAAACGTATCAACTGTGATTTGTGCGAATGAAGTCAGTGTGATGCCTCTCCCTCTGTTTGTGGCGAACCGAAATGCGGCCATCATTTTCAAACAAACCGAACCTGGATTCGTCTGAAAACCCTATCTGCTGCCACTCCTGTCCTCGGTGACGTCGTTCCGTACACCATTGCTGTCTATCATATTTACACACATTAGTCAAAGGTAGGTGGAGAAACGGACGACGGGCCAGTAACCCAGACCGTAATAAACAGTGACGGACTGTAACTCCTGATAATGTACGATGTGTTACACTATTCCACTGTTGTGCCAGAGCCAAGGAGGACGCAGATCTGTCCTGCAATGCCATTCGGACGAAGTGCCGATCTTCTCGAGGTATGGTCTGGATGGTGTGACCAGACCCATCTCGTCGTGTTCTACGGGCTTCCGTGAACCATTCTGTACACACCCGTTGCACTGCCGACACACTTCGTCCCACGGTCTCTCACGCCAATAATGCGCCCTCTTTCAAACTCACTCATTTGACGATACGGGTCTCGCATATGTCTGGGAGGCATCCTTCACGTCTGCTTTTCACACTGATCCATTACCTTCGGTTTATAGCGACAACGAGAGCCGCACGCGCATTTTACCTGACGGTGGTGGTGCGCAGTGATATCGATGTGAACCTTGAACCTGAAGGCCGACATGGTTCAAATGTTTATCATTTCTTCAGAACATACTAATGCATATGTCCTGTGAATATGAACTTCCTACCTCTAGTCTTTTAAGGTGTTCTGGTTTTTATGAACATGAGTGTGAAAATGAAATGTCGTATGGCTTTTAGTGCCATGTGTGTCCGAGGACAAGTTCGGCACGCCAGATGCAGGTCTTTAATTTGACTCCCGTAGGCAATCTGCGCGTCGTGATGAGGATGAAATGATGATGAAGACTAGATATACACCCTGCCCCTGTGCCTGCGGAATTAACCAACTATGTTAAAGTTCCCGAGCCTTCCGCGAATCGAACCCGAGACCCCTGTGGCCAACGGCCAGAACGCTAACCATTTAGTCATGGAAAAACATGAGTGTATCTAGAACGAAGAGACGTTCTCTCTAAAACGCCAGTATTTCGGGTAGTTAAAGCTTCCTTACCTAACATTACGTCGTTCATGGCTAGGTCAGCAGACGTACGAGGACAAAGTCTTGCTTATTAGTTCGTGATGATACCAGGTCTTATAACACAATTTGATTTCGATTGAGGTATAGAACTGCTTACGAAAGATGTTCCCCTCTGTGTCGTGGTAATGCAATTACATCTTCACTTCTTTCCTCCCTAGGTATTCGGTCATGTCTTGAAAGTATACACAAGTAATCCTATTAGGAGACAAAGGGATTCACCTTCCGGATTTTTTTCCTCATAGCCGGAGGCATTAGTGGATTATCCTACTGCTGTGTCAATATGTCTGTAGCTCAAACTGAGTTATCTGCAATTAAACACTTGATCACTGCACTAGGGCTGCCTGACGGTGACAAAGGCATGCTCGGTTCACTGCAAGGATCGTGGATTTTTGTTTAATTCCCCGTCAGGAAATCGAAAAATATAAAAAGGAGATTGCCACACCTGGAACACGTGCCTTCATGACACGACTCTTCATCAATGCCTAGTAAGCTAATTCTGGGCATGGAGCTCACCACTCTATACCACTTACTGGCGAAGTGAGGATAGTGGAAGGCTATAACTTCTACTCCTCTAAGGGTCTTCATGGCCTGGAGAGAAAATTATTTGCTTTACTTTGCTTCATTTAATTGCGTGAAATATCACATTATATGTCAGGACTGGGAAGTAAACAGACTAAACTATCACATCTCGGATAAAAGTATTTAATTCCCAGATAATTCTTCACTTACTGCATAGAAATTTGTGCATTACGCTGTCTAAAAGTATGTCCAAAACCAGACAATTACATGACATTACTGATGAAATATGCTCAAAATCCATAAAAGATATGGTAAAGGTCCATAATACCGTTATATGAGAAATATAGTGATAGTTCCTTTAAGAGGTGTTAAGATATTAATGAGTGAGGGAAGAGCTGGGTTTGTGCAAAATTATGTTGAAAAGGACCTGACCTTGAATTCAGCACAATAAAGGTGCTTTCCATCAGCAACAAGTGTGATGTCCAGTCTTCAAAGGAAATTAAAACTATGCATAATAAGAAAGATAAGTGTAAATCAACACGTGTTAAAAGAAGTTTGTTAAAATGAGATTCATGATAAAGTTAATTTTGTTACGCAACTAGTCCATACTTTCGTATATTTTTCACATGTTGAACAAGTAATTTTACCACAGTGTATTGACATGGCAGTATTACAGAAAGTGCACATTTTCTTGCAATTGAGGAATGGGGAAGTTTGTTCCGGAGTCAAAGGCAATCTTGGGAATATTGTAAAGAACGTCTTGGATGCCAATTGGATATTATACAAAGCTGATAATAAAGTTCCGTGGAGCAAAGTGGAAAGTATCATCTAAGTCATCATAATTCAAATGATCCAAAATATAAATCAATGTTCCTAAAGGTAGAAGACCGAGGAAAACTGCTACAAATGCTCTCAGAAAAATTGTGTCAAAGGAAGCTTCTACATCGAAATGCGATTCTAAGCATAGGCCTAATGTCTGTGGAAAATGTTTTCGTTCTTATTTGAAAGACGTATTTGAAAAATGTACCCATTTTTTAGAGTGAGAATTTCACTCTGACTGATTTTCCGAAACTCTATTAATTTAGATACATGTCCACAGTTCGTGTACAAAAAATGTGATAAATATTTGGAGATTTAGCTCCGATAGTGACAGCGAGGGAAACTGAAGGAACTTCGTTGAGCATGTTTATTAGGCATTACGTGTTAGAGAATTGTATATTATTTCGTAATATAATTTGTATTTTTGTTTGGTTGTATGAAAATTTGAATAAAATACGTATGTTGTACTTACATATTAACAATATCACAATCTCATTCTTGATCATGGTTTTATTTTATATATGACGGCACTAAGGCCGTACTGGTAAATATGATTAAGTTGACGTTAATAAATGGTTTAGTGTAAGAAAAAGCCTACTGGCTTTAAGTACGCAAATAAAGACTTGTATCTATCTGTCTATCTATTCCAAGTGAGTTTTGTTAATTGCAGTTTGTGTACCGTATACTAGAGTGCTGTTTGTACCCTCCAAGTGATTGTTCACACTTTAGTAACATTATAACGTTAATGAACCAAAATATATATCACGATATTATCACCTTTTACCATAATAATAATAATAGTAATAGTAATAATAATAATAATAATAATAATAATAATAATAATAATAATAAGAATAATAATGTTTCCACCAGCAATCATGGAAGCATAACTAAGTAGTAATGCAGAAATACCTGAATAATTATATTCATTAACACAGAGGCAAGTTTATACTCTCTCAATTACATCACTGCAAAATGAATGTAGTTAAATGCCAAATGTGGGTGACTTGGAAACATTGATCAACAACACAAACTACAGATCTTATTGAAAAATAGTCTACATGACTTCGTGTAAAGTCTCATCGAAGCGAGATTATGCAGGCGAGGACAGACATTTAGCGCAAATAATCTCACTCATCACAGGACCTGAAAGACGATCTCGGCCATAAAATGGTTCATAAATCACGATTTTTACCAGTAGTGTCAGCCCTGAGAGTTTTTTCCACTCTCATTTTTCACAAGGAAGATTGCCGATAATGTACGTGAATTAAGGTGGGCAGGCAATATCCATCCCACTGTCGTCGAAAACCTGTGTGTAATGCAACAGTAAACCGCTAGCAAAAACAATTTCATTCATCGATAGCACTTTAGGTAGCGTAAGTCATTCTATATGTTTTACCCCCTTTCACACACCAGACTAGACATCGTAGTTTATGAAATGTTTAATAGGTGATCAGTAAAACATGCTGGCTAGCCAGTTTAACTAGAGGTAGCAACAGAGAAGGAATCTTTTTTTGCTAGGGGCTTTACGTCGCACCGACACCGACAGGTCTTATGGCGACGATGGGATAGGAAAGGCCTAGGAGTTGGAAGAAATCGGCCGTGGCCTTAATTAAGGTACAGCCCCAGCATTTGCCTGGTGCGAAAATGGGAAACCACGGAAAACCATCTTCAGGGCTGCCGATAGTGGGATTCGAACCTACTATCTCCCGGATGCAAGCTCACAGCCGCACGCCTCTACGCGCACGGCTAACTCGCCCGGTGGAGAAGGAATCAATGTATGCACACATTTAAGTACGGATGAAGTCTTATTTCTGTTCATTGCTTGATATTTCTTGAGCTTTCATCGAGGCCAATATAGTTTTCAACTCTTGTCACACAACTGATTAATCTTATTGTTATTAATAACTATCCTAAAGAATCATGCTCCACAAGAAAGGAATTTGACCTTCAAACTTTCTATCAAAGTAACATGTTGCATGAGACTTAATCAACCACTGACCGGAAATAGCATGTCTGGTGCAACCACACGAAGATATTGTGTAGCTGAAACTCAGAGAACCCCAAATAAAGTCCATCGCAATTCTTACTGCTATCGAACGCAGCAAGAGAAGAAAGTTCGTAACATAGCACCGATCTTGTATCGTTAGTAATAAATTTGGGCTTCAAAAATTAAAAAATAAAGATCTGAATGTAGAAAAAAGTTTCCAGGCTTGTAGGCTGCTTTTAACTGTGCCCGGCATTTTCAAGGGTCCGCCCTCTCTGAATTATTAATAGAGTACTAGGCGCAATTTTGGGTGATACGTTGGAAAATTTCGTCTATATTCATCGAGACACCGGTTATGAAAGTCTAACCTGCTGTGAAAGAAATGATGTCGTCATTGTGTCTCAAAATACTGCTAGGTTACGTAGTCGTTGGACAAATACTGACCCGCTTCACATACATCATAAAGTGAATTCTCTGAACCTTGTCTCAGAATATTGAACCATTAATGAGCCGCTAGCGTTATAAGATAAAATATTTCACATTGAGATTTTTCTAGGGGCAATAATATTATGTTAATAAGTATGTGAAATATATTTCCAGCTTTGATTGTCATTCCCGTTACACACACGAACAGAAATCGATCACGTCATGATAAAGACAACAATTTGTTTATTCATTTTACTTAATTGATCT
Source organism: Anabrus simplex (assembly GCF_040414725.1). Taxonomy (NCBI): domain Eukaryota; kingdom Metazoa; phylum Arthropoda; class Insecta; order Orthoptera; family Tettigoniidae; genus Anabrus; species Anabrus simplex. The sequence continues at coordinate 192,324,144 of NC_090267.1, read as the reverse complement.
TAGAAGAACTTATGGACTGCCTACCCGAGATGGTAATAGCAAGGTTGGCTCTCCCGAAAGAGCATGAGTTCGATTCCTGATCAGAAAGTCAAGGAATTGTGACTCGATATCATTCATTCCGGAGAAGCATACTGTCTGCACTGGAAACGAGTAAGGTTAATTCTCAGGGGCTAAGACGGCCGGTAATATAGGGACAACGACTCTCACACTTGGTGCAGTGGTTAAGTGGAAGCATTTACCCTTTACTCCTCCTGGCGCCTTCGCGGCCTTTATTTGAATTGAATTGAATTGAATTGAATTTATTGATCATGATTTACATGCCACTGAGACTGAAAAGCCCCTTTATGCAGCATCTTCTTATAATACAATGCAGATTTATAAAAACAGTAACTACATTTTTATAATATTACAGTATTAAACTAAACAAGAAACTTAAAAAAAATGAAAATACAGATATCAAATCCAGTAAGGTTAAGACATACATTATATAATAAGTAAGAAAGTAAATCATTAAGCCCTTCTGTTATTCTGGACTACATGGGTTTAAAGAATATAAAGCTAAAGCAGAGAAACAATTTTCTTCGAAATATACATATTCCTGATTGTTCGACACAAGAATGCCTGATCTCAGCCTCTTGCGTACTCCTCCAGAAAGATAGATGTTAAGAACTGCTTTAGTTGGGTACAGTTAGTGTTACTTGCGAAACGGTGACAATTAAAGACGTTAAAGATACGTGATGCAGTGCAAACAAAGGATTTGTTAAATTTAGTGGTACGATGAAGGGGAATTTGAAGGGTGGTTTTTGTAAACATATTATCTCTGTTATGTACCGACTCCATAGGTTTAAATGCATTATAAAGGTAGGATGGTGTCTTCAGTTTGAGAATTTTCTGTGTAGCAACAGCTACTGAGATTTCCCGACGTTCATGGAGATGACTTCGTATTTTATTAATTTAACCATCGTATCTTCGAAATATAGCTAGCTAGAATTTGAATATGTTTTTATAAAATTTGTTTATAATCCTTTTATAGTTGCTACTTAACGGATTAGCACACTGCATAGACACATTGATATCTTTCTAAATACAGGCACAATCACTAAAATGAAAAGGCTATAGAAACAAAAGTAAAGTCTTAAATTAATAATTATATTCACATGTACTGTACAGTCGTAATTCCCTCTCAGGTACATATTTCTGAGGAATAATTGAACATAAAGATATAATTTTGTTGTGATATCCGCACCGTTTATACCTACATGGGAGTAAAGGATACCATGTGAATCAGCTGCCCGTAACAATATTGTTTAATGCAAAGCGTAGTTTTATATACTTCTTGAAAACATCCGTCCCTGCCTCCGGTAAGCCTCTGTTTATGGCCTACACAAGACTAGGAAGCTGTTACCCCATAACATTATTTAATAATAGAAACCACGAGTGCGCGCACTCAATGATCTGATATGTAAGAGAAACGTCTGAGGAGCACGAGCTGTAATCTACACGCACTGTGCCACGGTGCAGTATGGCGTATATCGAAAGAGTAAGCTGAACGCTACAGTTTTCCAGTCTTACATGTGACAGGTTCGAGACCGGGGCAAGGAAACTATTTCATTCTTGACTTATTGAGTTCTTGCCGTCTCTTAATGTATGTGAAATTGTCTCCTTTATGCATATTTTCACTGAATGAAGGTGTATGTGGCCCTGAGAAGGGTCGTTATGTCATCAGGTTCGGACGAAGACAATATAGGTAGTGAGGAGGGGAAACCAAACTGCACTAACAATAGTTCGTTACGTTAACAAGTGCTTTAAGTGATTACCTGATTTGTTTATACACATCTGGTCACGCCGTTGAATGGATACTTTAGTGCACTGTAGCATATCCAGTATTATTGACGGCAGGTTTCGGCGATGAGTTATCAAAATCGCTCGGGAGTAGTACCTGCAAAAAAATTTCTCTTGTTTGCCCGTAGACAAGAAAAATGTCAACGTATTCGTGTGTGGAATAAATAGCGAAATACTGAAGCGACTTGATTCCGACTATATAGAAGTGGAATGTGCGCAGCGCACACAAATAACAATAGCGGCGTTTTGCTGCTTCCGTGTGGCACACACAGGCTTTTTTAAGCACTGAGTCTTCATACCGATTTAAAAAAAAGTACGATATAGTACGTTGCTCCTCCGGTTCACTGTTCCGCTCGCTCTCTTCGTCCCTGCATTGTATTTTTAAGCTTGAAATTAGCGTTTAGCAATACCTGGTCACTTTAAACAACATCTAAACGTAGTAGATTCCAATCCCACCGTCGGCAGCCCTGAAGATGGTTTTACGTGGTTTCCCGTTTTAACGCCAGTTGAATGCTGGTGTTTTACAGTAATTAAGACCACGGACGCAACCTCCCCCAATCCTACTCATTCCCATCCTTCCGTTGGCGTCACCGGAAACCTTTCATGATGTGTTAGTGCGCTTTAAACCAGTAGCAAACGGCAACAAATTTCAGTATCATCTAAACGTAGTTACATGGTAGACTGCCATACGTTAAATGATTGGAATTATGGTTTTTCGAAAGATCTATAGCCGTGTGGTGCGAACGACAGTGCTGTTCAGAATCGTTTGGAGGATGTGCTTACAGTACATAATTACCATACAGGATGCTAGCAGAGAAATATAGACCTCTGTGCGATCTCACACTCGTGCTGGGCTGCAGAACAATATAGTGGTCCTGGGAGCTAATTTACTCTACTTCCGCTACTACTACTACTGCACTATAGCTACGGAAGTCAAGAAAATATTATCTTATAGGTTGGTGCCACGTTAGCGCGCAGTTGTCTTAATGTGTAATAAAGTTTTCTTCCTTTTATGTTATCAAATATAGTTTTGTGTATATTTATGCCGGAGAAGCCTCCGTGGCTCAGCTGGCAGCGCGCCGGCCTCTCACCACTGGATACAGTGGTTCAAATCCCGGTCACTCCATGTGAGATTTGTGCTGGACAAAGCGGAGGAGGGACAGATTTTTCTCCGTTTACTCCGGTTTACCCTGTCATCTTTCATTCCAGCAACACTCCCCACTATCATTTCATTTCACTTCTCAGCCATTAATCATTGCCCCAGAGGAGTGCGACAGGCGTCGGCAGCCGGCACAATTCCTATCCTCGCCGCAAGTTGGGGGCTTCATTCATCCCATCTCTGACCCGGTCATTGACTGTAAAACAGGTTGTAGGTTTTCATTTATGCCAGAATATACGCCAATGAACAGTTCAAGATAAATTCACACAAGCAGTGTGAGAAATTCTACATCCTCACATCTTCTCCATTGCCTCCCATAGCTGTATTTAATACTTTCAACGTTACTCTGTTAGATTAAGGTTGGTACAATCCAGTTCTCCTCAGTTTCAGATCAGAAACAAATCTAGCTTAGGCACTAAATAACGTTCGAAGATGCACATGAAATAAATAGATGAAGTTAAATGGTCACAATGACTATCAAATACAACTGGAATTAAAGTCAGAAGGTCTGAAAAATATTTCCTGTATGATTTTTTGTGAGAAATTTGCAAAAAAAATATATTTCCGTTCTGTTACTTCTGATTGTATGTTCTCAGTTAAAACTACAACGTCTACTTGTAGCTCATTTCTCTACAAAATGCTCAGTCCATACAGCACTGGTACCTTACATTGTGTCAACATCAATATATCATTTCTCTCACTATTCCCAACCTGATTTTCAATTCTGCTGATCAATCAGATAGTTTGAATTATTAATTAAAAATTTAATTGGCAATCTGTTTGATATTTAAATTAACGTATCACAAGTGATTTTATATGCACATCGTCGAATGCCGTACTGTGGTCTGAAACATACATCCATATGCATTTGTGGAGTTCTGTTTTTCAGAGTCGCATTGGCTTCTACACTCTGATTTATCTCGAATAACTAGGCTTGAATTTAGAATCATAGGCATAGACAGTGGTAATTATATTTGCGTGTCCTTTCTTTATTTTTCATCTTCCTTTTCTTCATCTTCTTCTTAATATTATTATAATTACTAATATGTATATGTTCCAGTACTACTGATGGGAGATGTTACTTCCTACGCTGAGATATCTAGCTAAACACACTTTCATTTATGAGGCACCATCATAGACTCTAGGCTCTAAAGGGGAGACCGTCTATAGTTTTAAGCCTGTCAATTCTTGTAAATTGGTTGTTGGGAAGTGTGGTTGGTGTAAAAAAAAGAGGGGAATAGTCTCTGTTATTGTTCGGAGGGAAGGAAGGAAGATACTTCCTTAGCCACATATAATCCTTTTAAACGAAGACAGGATCTAATTTCGTTAATTGCTTCCTACTGTTATGTTTCTTTGTCTTATTTTCTCGAGACAAAAGGAAGAAGAAACAGAAAGATTCGTTTCCTTTAGTCTGACTTAGTTTCTTAAGACATTATATACAAGACGCCGAGGTAAGGGCCTGTCTAGAAGGATATTGGATTCTGACCTCTTCTTTCGTGCACAAATAACAGGTGGAAGGTAAATGATGCACCAAATTAATACAATTAACAGATCATGAGGAGACAATCTCAATTTTGCAAGTTACATGCTTGTACCAGAAACCGTTACGCTGTAACATCACAATAAAATCAGTAATGTAAAATATATGGCTCGGAGGCGCTGGAGTGTGCAGGCACCTTGGAATAAGTGTCGGAACAAATGCATATTATTTGTCCTGTATCTCGATGAGTTTATGGGAATAAATTTAAAGTTATGACTTGAATGGTAGCAAAGAACATACGGCAATGCAGCTACGATGAAACGAATGGTGCACAAGGTGGGGAACCTCGTTGGGAAAGGAGGAGAGATCTGTGACGTAACATTTATAACCCTAATATGACTAGTGTGTAGCAAGTGAACACTTATCGCTTAGCCATGGCGCAGTTCAAAACGGGGGAATGTTTGGACATGATTTTAATTTACGGCGAAATAGGACAGAATGTTCGTACAGCTGCGGAGATATACGCTGGTAGATTTAAACAAAGAAGGGCTCCATATCGTTGTACGATCAATAAATCACAATTGAAGGACCGTCACCGAGGAGGTAGATTCCTTCCCAGTTGTTTACCTATAGTTTCCTAAAATGATTTCCAAGAAGTCGGATATATATCAAACATCCCCCTTGATTAATTATTACAGTCGCTAATTTCCCTCCTATCAACAAGTATTTGCCCCAGTTTGTTCTCTTAAATTCCAAATTATCTTCATTTAGTGATCTTTCCTGCATGCATGCCAACCATTCAACCAATTTCCATAGACCTAAATTTATGGCTATCTGTCAGATGGGACATTGACTATCAGTTGTTTCAGTATTCTTGTTTTAAATTATTCCAAAGAATTTGAAAAGTTATCGTATATCTCCTTTGGTAAACAATTCCGACCGGGCGAGTTGGCCGTGCGCGTAGAGGCGCTCGGCTGTGAGCTTGCATCCGGGAGATAGTAGGTTCGAATCCCACTATCGGCAGCCCTGAAAATGGTTTTCCGTGGTTTCCCATTTTCACACCAGGCAAATGCTGGGGCTGTACCTTAATTAAGGCCACGGCCGCTTCCTTCCAACTCCTAGGCCTTTCCTATCCCATCGTCGCCATAAGACCTATCTGTGTCGGTGCGACGTAAAGCCCCTAGCAAAAAAAAAAAAAAAAAAAAAAAAAAAAACAATTCCGATACCTAATTCCTCTACCACCGAGCTCGATAGCTGCAGTCGCTTAAGTGCGGCTAGTATCCAGTATTCGGGAGATAGTAGGTTCGAATCCCACTGTCGGCAGCCCTGAAACTAGTTTTCCGTGGTTTTCCATTTTCACACCAGGCAAATGCTGGGGCTGTACCTTAATTAAGGCCACGGCCGCTTCCTTCCCACTCCTAGCTCTTTCCTGTCCCATCGTCGCCATAAGACCTATCTGTGTCGGTGCGACGTAAAGCAACACTAGCAAAAAAAAAATCCTCTACCCTATAAGTGAATATGTATCCCAATCTCTCGTCTTGAATTCCAGCTTTTTCTTCATGTTATGAATTTTTTTACTACAAAGAACTCCATATAAGTACTGTATATTCGTCTATTGCAGATCTCCCCACTACCATATCGGAATATATCACTTAGTCGAGTAGCTCGTCTCCTCATTTCCAAGATTTCGCATCCCAAAGATTCCAACATTGTCGTGAAAGTCCTGAGGTGGCTCAGCCCTTTAAAGAGTTTATGCACCGCGCATTGCCTAGTGTGAATGGGTCAATCGTCAACTCCAAGACCTCATGAATTATATTTTGTTCACAGACGAGGCCCCGTTTACAAGCAGTGGCATCTTCAATTTTCACAACATAAATGTGTGGCAGAAGAATAATCCCCATGCCATGAAACGTTAGTGCCACCAGTTTTGGTTTTCCATTCATGTTTGTACAGGGCAGTTGAGAGGCATTAACATAAGACCTGCAGTAATATCTCATAGACTGACTGGCGTAGTTTCTGGAAGGCACTTTGCCACTTCTACTATAGGATGTTCTATTCCATACCAGACGACATATGTGGTTTCAATACGGTGTGACCTCGCACATTGCCAACGCAGTGCGCCACCACCTGGATGCCACCTATCCCCACCGATGAACTGGACGTTCGGGCTCTCTTGGCTGCCCAGCAGGAATCCCCGATCTATACCATTTAGATTACTTCTTTTTAGGGTATATCAACACCTAAGCTATATCGTAAAGAAGTGGAAACCGTGAAATAGCTCCGAGAACGTGCCTTGGAAGCCACACAGAATATCAGTCAAAAGCACTAGGTACTGAGGCGGGTTCAAGATAAATTTCTTTGAAGGTGCCGAGCATGTATTACCACCAACTGTGGACATTTGGAACGTCTGCTGTGACAACGTGCAACATTTTACACGACCAGTCTTTTCCAGTGTGTCAGTCTCTTAAAGGTACAAAAATGCTTTGCCGTCGTGTTCTCACTTTTTCTATTAAAAAAGTAAACTACTCATAGAGTTGTTCGTGACACCTTATTTTGTGATCATAAGGCACGTGACCTCAATTTCTTTGTAGAATTTGATCCGTACGACGTGACATTTCCTTTAGTAAATCCCACATGTATTGGCTGGGAATCAAACCGGGAATGTCTTAGTGAGAATCGAGCAGTGCTGCCACTGGTTTGGATTCTATTACATCTCATGTTATCCCATTTTTTTCCTACGGGGTCACGAATTTCGTGGTTTCCAATTTTTACCTGCAAATTACAAGTACGTGGCAGGAATAATCATAATTAGAATAGGCCGAGTTCCGCTTAATGTCATATTGTTGAACAGTTATCAAACTTTCATCACGTTTGTTAACTTCAGAGCGTGGAGTTACGCCCTGTACTATCACAAAACTCGGTTAAACAACTAGTGCCACATGTCGTTATTGCTAATATTTTTGACAGCGGTCGCTCGACCTTGAAGATACAACAATAGGCCGCAACCGGTTTAAACACTTGAGCATATACTCCGGCAGCCTCATCAGTAGCTGCCGCCAGCCACTGCGCTGCAATTAAAAAAAAAAAAAAAAAAGCCTTTCCCTAAGAACAATGCAAAGACCTCAAACTTGGTGACATTATGAGGAGCCTCTGCCGAAGATTTGTTCATTACCTTCCTAGTGATTTTCCGCACAATTGCAGGGTCTGCTTCTGTCTAGGATCTGTTACTTGTGTTAATTTGGTGCATTCATTGACCTTCCTACTTTCCACCTTATACACTGAGCATTAAGGTTCTTGTGTTTACATTTTTAACTGCCACGTGTTAGAATGCTGTAGCTGCTCTTGACGGTGTATCATTTACTGTCAATTTAAATATTATCGAAAGGAATTTCCAAACTATATCTACTGATATCTGACTGAAAATCTGTTGTATGTTTCATTAAGATTTCGTTATCCTGCTGTCGGCAGCCCTGAAGATGGTCTGCCATGACTTCCCATTTTGACACCGGGTAAATGCTGGCGTTGTATCTTAATAGAGGCACGGTTGCTTCCTTCCTGTTCCTAGCCATTTCGCATCCCATCGTCGCCATAATACCTATCTGTGTATGTGCGACGTAATAATAAATTGTAAAATAAAAAGCAGAAAGTCGTTATGTTATGATCTTATCGACACGTGCTTAAACATTATTATGGCCATGAAAACTGAGTGACTTTGTAGTTTGTTTCTCATGAAGACGGTCGTATCTCTAATCCCGGCCAATGTAACGAGGTTATCATATTCCTTTACTTCCTTTCCCACGTAAAACTGTAACTCCATTTTCTCTTACGGCTGAGGATCACTATTCATGTTCAGTTCAAATGCCGGTCAAGGCTGGTAATATTTTCGAAACAAAAGTCCTATATTTGCGTTCGAATTCGATGCAAAACTGTAGGCCTATCCCCTTTGAACGAAGGCTATCGATTAAAAATTAATGTACTTGGATACGAACTTGGATTGAATACTTTGGTAAATTATCCTGCAGTGTACATGTGTTGTAACAACGAATCCCATAAGATCTTGAAAGTTCTCTGTTTGAATGCTGTTGGCGATCACCATTCTCCCGTTAGTAAACAATTTATACTCATCATATACTTCGTTGACCTACCTTAGGGCAGAATAAGGCGCTTGATTATTATATCACCGAACAAGTTGCTGCTCGGGTTAGTTCACGTAGCTATTGGCTTGCATTCGGGAGATAGTTGATACGAACCCCGATGTCGGCAACTCTGAAGATGGTTTTCCATAATATCCCATTTTCACACCAGAGATATGTTATGGCTGTGCCTTAATTATGGCAGCGATAGCTTCCATCCCACTCCTAGCACGTTCCTATACCATCGTCACCATGAAACCTATATGTGACTTAAAGCAAAATGCAAAATATATGTATATTGGTAAAAAAAAAAGACCGAGCAGTAATAACAAAAATCCAAAATGACTCCTATTACTTCGGTGTTACTATTCCTATTTCGTACTACGTATTGGATTTCAAATCAGTCATCTTCGAACATGCCATGAAAGTCCCTGGATGGGTGGAAGGTAAAAGGCTTCCACTGTCAGCAACCTCGGCACTTGATGGGGGTAGAGTGGTTAGCTCTACGCCCGGCCAACTTTACCCCCAGGAATTAATCTGGTATTCATTTTTGGTGTAGGCTGAGTGAACCTCAGGGCCATGTGCACCTCCGGAAGTGGAAATCTCGTTTCTAGCATTTTTTCGACTTCCTGACGGGAAATCGAATCCACGTCCTTCCGGGTGAACCAAGCACGCCTTTACCGCCTCGGCCAGGCAACCCAACCGGGCGAGTTGGCCGTGCGCGTAGAGGCGCGCGGCTGTGAGCTTGCATCCGGGAGATAGTAGGTTCGAATCCCACTATCGGCAGCCCTAAAAATGGTTTTCCGTGGTTTCCCATTTTCACACCAGGCAAATGCTCGGGCTGTACCTTAATTAAGGCCACGGCCACTCCCTTCCAACTCCTAGGCCTTTCCTATCCCATCGTCGCCATAAGACCTATCTGTGTCGGTGCGACGTAAAGCCCCTAGCAAAAAAAAAAAAAAGAAAAAAAAAGAAAAAGAAATAGCCAGGCAACCCCTCAGTAATGTGTATAGTGAGTGAGATTTTAAAAAAAGTGAAATATAGTTCGCTTTTGAAGGCGATTATTCGTATACCGGACAGAATTAGTTAACAAACGAACACAAAACTCTACTGCACTAGTATTACTTCAGTGCTCCCCATATATTTGTCTCGGTGATGTACAAAGCTATTTAACGCTCAACTGTGTACCGTTAGATGTTGAAAGTTGGATGGAGTCTATGTGTACCGTGCAGCTCCTTCTTCTAATGTCAAGCTAGAGTTACCGCTCACCCAGGTGAGAAAAGAGAAGATTAAATATCAGCCTCATTGGCTCATTCGCAAAGTTTCTCCTTTTTTGAAGGAACCATTGGATGAAATTGTAAGGCAGCCTTTGAAATCGAAGGTTGTAATTGGTGTAGCATATGTAATGTAATAGTTATGTTGTCTTCGAGTTGGGCTCGTTCACTCAACGGTCAGCGTAATGGCCTTCGATTCAAAGTAATTGGGGGGTTCGATTCCCAGCCGGATAGAGGAATTTTAATCTTAACTGGTTAATTAGCTTGACTTGTGCTCTCCTAAACATTCCTAAAAGTCGTTTACCACATGAACAATAACATGAAGTTTACTACACACGGCAGATAACCCCCACCATCGTCGCAGTGTCTGCCTTGCATGGGCTACACCAGGCTAACAATAGACACACAAAATTATGTATACTGAAGCTGAAATATGCTAAGGTGGCCATATTAATATCACTCTACAGTCAATTAGGATGCCTCAGAACATGTAAGCACCATCAACAGCGGTCACTGTTTTGGATTGGAGATGTGGGAGGGGGGAGAAGCATAACATAATTTGAATTTGGATTTTCTCTAAACTTCAAACGTTCCATACTTTCCAAAGTTATATTAAATTTGAATTTTGGAGTGGTTTTCTCCTCATAAACGAAGACTGCTTCCTTCTCACTTTAAAATATAATCACCAGTAACCTAAGGGCTGAAGTTAGCGCACTAATCGAACACAGTTATCTAACGGCAGAGGCATGTCAAAACACGGGATCGTTAGTAACATCGGATGAGGTCACAATCTGGATGCGTAGCTCAACCCTACTACAAGTACACTCTGGCTCAGGATCTACTTTTAGCTACAACATCTAAAGCCTCCATGGTACTTTATAAACTTTTTCACGGCTTATTATGTTCATTCATTGATCAAGTTAAGTGCCATTGCACAAAAGCGTGTAAGGTTCGAATCATGTCTGAATAATGTGAAATTTATGCAACGTAATATCTCGTATCTCTGTTCCAGAGTGGACTTCAATTTGGATGTCCCATAGCTATGGTTGCGATGTCTAATGTAGCATAAGATTGAGGGGTTTCATGCTTGATTCTTCATTCCTTCATTAAATATAACTTAGCATTTCACAATATCTATTAGAATGTATCCGACGCTTCTAACATGTTAATGGACTGATTGGCGAGGAAATAAATCGTTATGAAGTTTCATGAGCACTGCCTAAGAGACAGTGGTCTCTCGCTCTAAGCTGACCTCTCTTCTCTCAGAAATGATCGTGATTTTGACACATAGGGATGGATAAATGCAGGAGTATTGACCGGACATTATAGCAGCCACGTAACTCTAGAGATGGGGATGATTGTGGTGGGGACTGTTGTTTGTAAGTGACAAAACAACAACGCTCCAGAGATAAAATGTTCTTGTTCCCCAGTGTCTCAAATAAAGTGTCAGCTGTTGAGTTGTTTATATTGTGGTAGGTTGCTAACTCACTTACTTTCAAGACATATAAATCTGCATTTAAATTGAAGAATATAAAAAATAACATTCATTAAATAAAATACTCAACCGTTGGACCTTGTACTCACACTTAGTTCTTGCCTGATTACTTGATGGTCGCCAACTACAACTCAGTGCAGCAAAAATAGAATAAGAATCTTGAATATCTCTAGGGTGTGGGGTAATAAGCTTACTTTTGACAACATACCATATAGGTTCTGGGAAAAGGAGATTATCGTTTTGTTTCCCTGTTAATTTTGAGGTTATATAATTCTACTCTTGAAATAAAACGATAAATTAATTTGATAGAACAAAATATATTCTTGAAATAATTTCAATAAAACTAGTAAAAACTGATGCGATAAAACAGATGAGAATATAAAATTATGACATTGCAACTGAAAGAAACTCGTCATTAAATTTGAATTCTTCTTAACCGGACATTTAATAATTATACACGAAATTTATCCCTCACTGGTTCACTTGACTGTACCTTCAACACTTTGAGTGTAATTACGATGTATTCCTTTGTGTCGGTGTTTGCTGTAGATGTATCAAGCCTAATTTGGTGATGTATCCTTTTTGTTCCACTGACGACTAAGTATCCATGTGACTGGTGCCTCTCCATCCAGATGACTGACTACTATCACCTCGGTACAACACTTCTTGGTAAGTGTGTCCATCTATATGACTTCATGGCAAGCCTATCCTTCTATGACTTCATGGCAAGCCTTTCCTTCTAACTGCACTGACCGACCAACTGTGGCCTCATTCTCTCAATGACCAATAACTAATGACTAATGACTGACGCTACAAGATACAGCCAGCTTATATAGACATCAGTTGACACACCTAGGCAATCTACAGAAATAACTATGATATACTCCGATCCAGCGGCAAATGTTACACACAATGGTGAAACCACCTGCGGCACCCTAGGTATCTCCAAGAAAGTGAGCTCACCGCTAAATGCACACAATGACGTAGCGATGACTCGGCAGGTACGCTAGCAGTATTGCAACATGTGCTTTGCAATTTCAAAACTTATTACACAGCATATCCATCTATGATTATGTAGCAAGTCTTGCTTTACATGTTTATAGTGTTAATCAACACACACGTATATATACACAAAAATTTGAGTACAATCACGCAAGCGACAATCATTGCAAAATTGATTTGAACAATAATAACAATAATACAATAATAGTAATCTCACAGATAAAATAATAATAACAATAACACATGTAAAATAATAATAATAAAATCACAGATATCACCATGTAACGGAATTTGAACAATATGGTGATGATGATGATTGTGGTGGTGATAGTGATATTATTATATTAATAATATTAGTATTAGGGGCTACCTGTCTGAGGCAGTAAAGACGTGTTTGGTTCACGAGGAAGAACGTGGATTCTATTACCTGTCAAGAAGTCGAAAAAATTCAGAAACGAGATTTCTACTTCCCGAGGGGCACATGGTACTGAGGTTCACTCATCTTACACCGAAAGTGAGTACCAGGTTAATTCCTGGGGACAAAGGCGCCCGGGCTTATAGATAACCACTCTACCCCAATAACTGCTGAGATTACGGATAGTGGAAGCCTTTATATTCCACCCCTCCGATGGCCTTCATGGCTGTACGAAGATGACTTTGAATGACTTCCTTTTTTGCTACTTCTTATTATATTATTTATGAGTGGGAGAAAGTGTGTGACCAGCACTTCAACTGTAGACAAATTTTAAAAGGATATTTCTCTTAAATGAGAAGCAATAGAGGCCATCAATACTAAAAATGAAGCAAAATAACCTACCCAATGTAACATCAGCGGACCATCAGAGATACGCAATGTATTTCCGCATGGAAACTAAGTGGAAGAGATGTGATTTGTGATGGTCTGTAGGGAGAATTTCTCTTACAATATGCTTGAAAATATCTATACAGGCTCTGATGACACTGCGGGCGGGACAATGCACAGAATATTGGACTCGTGCCCACACTTGACATAAATCTTCTGAGTACAGAAACCAGTCATTCGTCCGTACAGGTCTCCTCGACTCGGCGATGACGGATTGCCTTCGTATGACATTCTGTTACATATATAGCCTGGCTTCTCATAAAGAGAAGAATAGTAGCACTGGATAGCCAGTCTAAATATAGGTTTGCCGGATATTATAGTGCCTGTTCTCGATAAATGTGCCATGTGTTGAGGAAACAGTTCAAAGCATGGACTTCTTTGACTTAGGAGTACTCAACGTTCCACTACTGAACATCATCGTCATCATAAAAATCATCATGTTCATCATCTATTGTACTTGAATGCGAACTAAAGAATTAAAAAGGCAGTGAAAGCTGTGTGATTCCCTCGCTGCCTGCTCACCAATGTGGTTCAAATCCAGGGCAATGCATGTGGAATTTTTGAAACGGATTATAGTATCTCTGTGACTCGGATTGTATTTAAAACAGAGATCCTGGATATGATCGTGGTATCAACAGTCACGTATAACTACAACCTGTTTGTTTAAAGTATGAAACGAAAAGGATCTAAGCCTAATAAAATAACATATTACTTGCGGCCAGTATCCAGTATTCGGGAGCCCTGAAGATGGTTTTCGGTGGTTTTCCATTTTCACACCAGGCAAATGATGGGGCTGTACCTTAATAAATGCCACGGCCGCTTCCTTCCCAGTCCTAGTCTTTTTCTTTCCCGTCGTCGCCGTAAGACATATCTGTGTCGGTGCGACGTAAAGCCAATAGCAAAAAAAAAAAAAATAAAAATAATATTACTAATTATATTAGTCAAAACAGTTATTCAGCTAAATTAAATTTAATACATGTTTGAAATTTAAATCCTAAATACCTTAAATTTGACTAGTTGCATTGAGTGGTTGGTAAAATCGAATCCAAATTGTCAAATGTGTTTGAACCCCTATCAGTATACTGTATTTATAGATTATTTAAAAAACCTCATTTCGGGGTAAATTTCGGGAATTTCAGTGCCTCTTATTCTTTTAGCGCGTTCCCAGCAAGTTAAAGAGCTCATGGAAAATAAATTTCAGACATCCCGTTACCTTTTCAAACACATTGCTATTAAAGGGGCATTAAGTAGAAACATTTTTTTAACACCCCTTCACTTTCTATCCAATTTTAGAGCCGCTGGAGTTATAGAATATTCCTAAAATGTGTTCTTTAATTTTGCCAATGAATTCACTATACATAGGTACGACATCCATTTTTACACTGCATCAGAATTCGATCCCGGAGCCTTATGATTAGAAGTTATACGCTTAAGGATGATCACGGAAACCTACACATTTTTAACGCAATCATTCTTGTAAATGCGTCATTTTAATGTGTCGATTATCAGTACACAGTCACTCCGTTATTAATTGAGTCCCCTATTATCGACAACGTGACAAAATACATGCCTAAAATAATGGATGCGGAAGGAATTGTCGTTCATTGTCCATAGAGGTAATTTATCGTTCCCGAAGGTGCTACTAGCATGGCATGTATATTTGAGTTTAATGAAAATTAATCTGTTGGATTCTGGCCACTACCTTTCATTAAACTAAATAACTCTAAACATTATGGGGCAGGGGACTAGAAAGAGGTTTATATGATGAAGGTCGCTGCGCGGGTGATTTCAATCAATGTGTAGGACCATTGTTATAGGGTGAGCAGAGAATGGCATTCACACCCTTGTTCTCTGTAATGATTTTATACACACTTCAAAGTAGCCACGTAAATTCTATAAATTGCATCATTCCTATTACACATTGTACGCCTAAATTATCAGTGATGAATATACAGAGAAAATCTTGACAGCACAGGAAAATGAGTACAATTCATAAAATTTTCAAAATAAGGTCTACAGTATATTATGCGAGACAAGGTGTGTTCTGCTGCCTGGTTTTGAGAAAATGTAATCTGTTCTGCAATAATATTACGAGAATCTGAAGCTCTAATTGACTATTTAAGGAAAACTACGAAATTAAATGTAATGATAACAATATAAATAAATAAAAATACCTTGGTATTTTTAACGTATACAGGAAGCTAAATTTTCAGCACGGAAATATACAGTTTTATTTTTTAATATAAGCGATTTGGACCGCCTTCTACAAATATGTCTGTTGTCGGCTTCGTTTGAATAACAGGTACATAAAACATTATAATATTTAATTTAAAATATAAATTTTCATGTAGTTAATCTTCAGAAATTAGTTTTCTATAGTGTACTGAAAATGTGCGTATTTTGACGGATACTCTTTCTTCCTGAACAGTAAAGTTACGTGCTATAAAATAAAATAGAGGATACACATGATAGGAAGTTGTTTAGGGATAAAATTTTACACATCTTCAGGGGTGAGCAAGAAAGAAAATGAAAGCAGTCACATAACATAGAGAGATCAGAACGAATGAAACTTATGTGGGCGGAGAGGAAGAAGGTCCATAGCAAGAATTGAAGTATTGATTTAACGTACCTTGTAAAAGTGCTACTCGATTAAATAAATATAAAAAAAGTAACTAAAATCTGCGTTCTGTGGCCGAACACAATATAAAATACCGGACGAGTTGGCTGTGCGGTTAGGGGCGCGCAGCTGTGAGCTTGCATCCGGGAGATAGTGGGTTCGAACCCCACTGTCGGCAGCCCAGAAGATGGTTTTCCGTGGTTTCCCATTTTCACGCCAGGAAAATGCTGGAGATGTTCCTTAATTAAGGCCACGGCCTACTTTGCGGGAAAGAAAACCAAAGGGATCTGGTTTATAGAGGTGGGAAAAGACCTGCAAGAACTGGGGAACTCACATTAGGACATCTTGGAACGCGACTCTTTGAAGAACTCGGGGAAGACCGAAACGAGGAGAAGAAGAAGAAGGAGAAGAATGGTATGAAGCCCCATTGACTACTTATACGGTTTCTGGAGACGCTGAAATGCCAGAATTTTGTCCCGCATGAGTTCTTCCAGTTGCCGATAAATATACCGAAAAAAGCATGAATACCACTAGTCCAAGCTAGGATCTAACTTGCCAATTTGGGCTCAGAAAACCAGCGCTATAAAAGCCTACCACTCAGTCCGCCAACATTATTATTATTATTATTATTATTATTATTATTATTATTATTATTACCGTCGAGTAGCTGCGCGTTTTGAGTTATGTAGTTGTCAGCTTGCATTCTTTAGAAAGTGGGTTTGAGCCCCACTGTCGTCAGCCTTGATGATGGCTTTCCGTGATTTCCCATTTTCACACCAGGCAAATTCATCCCACGGCTGTTATCTTCCCAATCCTCGCCCCTTCACATCCTTCCGTCACCGAAAACTTTCGATGCCTTAGTTTGACATTAAACAAATAGTAATAATAATAATAATAATAATAATAATAATAATAATAATAATAATAATAATAATAATAATAATAATAATAGTTACCATCCCTTCAATATTGCCATAGATTTCAATAAGCGCTGAGCTGTCCAAATTTTGGATTTCAACGCCCAAAAGGTCGTCCCCATTAATTCACGGAAAAAAATGTTATGAATGCCACCCCCTCCTGGAATAAACGAATCAGATTAAGGAAGGAAACGGTCATGCAAGTTGGGAATATGAAATACATTTCTGTTCTCCGAACTCTAATTCAGTCGGGGTGGAGAAAAGCAAGAGTTGACCGAGATCGGTCGGACAAACGGATAGCTGATACGGAGGTAAACTCTGAGTATCGCGCATCTTTCGCAAGTTGTGCACTCCTGGCGAAGGAGTAGTTTTAAAATTAGTCTAATTCAGATCTAGCTAAGATGTCAATCACAATCGACCATAGCATTCATTATTTCTGGTCAATCGTTAAACGGTTTGTTCAAATTCCTTCTTTCCATTTCAGAGAAGAATAAGGCACAAAGAACATAGTAGGAAAAGTGATTATGATCTTTTCCACGAGTTATTCACCTCCTGAGGAGATAATAACTCTCTTGTTCTTAAAAGTCCTGTCGTCAGAAGAAATGCGTTTCCTGGGATAATTATAACAATGCAATAAAATGCTGCATTCTTGCTTTGGACCAACAGAGCTGTGTGAATACCTATATTGTTTTAATTAATGATGATAAAACATCGCTTTTGTTTAACGGGTCTGCATTTGAAAAAAAAAACTTGATACTGGCCCTGTCGTAGTATGCAGCTGACTTTTGATGCCGGTAAGATGGCATAAAACCATAACTTCTCGTTTTAATGGTCTTGTGTTTAAACGTAGTTGTATCTTAAAATATTTTTACTTGTAAATCCTAATGAGTATTTTGTATTAATACATGAACTTATCAGTTTGTATGTATGTAGACAGTTTTGTAACAGTGGCACTGGAGGGAGCGGGGGGGGGCTAGATGTAGTAGCTCGCCGCTGGTCTTAACGGGAAATAAGTAGATCACATCACAAATAAAGCTCACTGAAATTCATATATTTTCGACTTTCAAGAAAGTGACTGTTGTCTGTGAGTAGTTGATACTATCGGACAATTGATAGCTGCACATTCGTAATTCTGGGAGAACAAATGGGGATGCAATTATGGTGTAAGTGCCGGAGTCAGTACGAGTTAGAAGAGTGGACGGTGGCAGTCAGGCAAGCGTGCGAGCAGTGTGTGTGTGTGTGTGTGTGTGTGTGGCAGCCAGACACAACAGAAGAGAGAACGGAACAGAACAGGCCTGCTCTGGCTGCCTCCTGCTCAGCGCGAGGAGCGACGGGCTGCAGCTTGATCAATACACTGTACGTAGGGGCTGCGAGGCTCGAGATTAGCGAAGACTTATTCAAGGGGAAGGAACACAGCATTCGCCATTAGCTCCATATATTAGGTTCACCTGATAAAGTAGTCTGACCTTGGTGGAAACTAATAGCGCTAAAGTTACAATTTTTAAATCTCCCGAAATCTAGGGCACTGACCTATGATAATGCTAGAATTGTAGGGTTATCAGTCTGACCTCTCCAAGAATGAGGAAGCCGCCGTACGTAGAAATAATCCCTCTGATAGATGGAATTACTGACTGAAGACTTCTGAACTTGTATAATCCGTCAGGGTGGTATACAGTATAACGTGAGGCCAGGCAGTGAGTCTTGGGCTAATACGTATTGTCAGACCCGGTTTGGACCTTCTGATCATCGCAAGATATGAGGCTATGGAGGAAAATGAAAATGTATTAATGGTGGATATTACTACTATATGAGGTCTATGGAGGAAACCCTGCTGATCATGTACACACAGCTTTCATAGGCTGTTAGCTGAAAACTATTTTTCATGGGTATTACTCTCAATGAGTACGTATTGAGGGGGAAAACAATTAATTTGTGTTAATCACGCGTACTATAGCCAGTGAAAGGTGTAAGGGAAAATACTTTTAATGGGAACTTATGCTTTTAGGGTACCGTGAGGGAAAAATATTTATACAACTGGTGTTACAGGACTAAGGCGCACAGTCCGCCAATAAAGACTACTACTACTGCTGGTAGCCAATGGAGGAATATTCTATTAACAACGGATATCAGTACTACAGTATTTTATATCATCCTTTACAGTTTACGACTTAAAAATTCTTAAAAATGCCCAGAGGCTGGTTGGATCCTCGAGTAGCACCATCAAAGGTTATGCGGTTACGGGGAAACCGCAGGAAACAATTGCGGCTCCAAAATGAGGCATAGTAGGCAAGATGAGGAGTGAGGTAGTTTGCCATTGCATTCCTCACTGGAACAGAAAGTGCTATTGCAGCTCTAAAGACCATATGAAGACACTTTTCATAACACTGAATTACATTGTTCAGCTCCACCCATACCCCAGCAACTTCCATATTGTCACAGCCATGGATGAGACTGGGACTTTGGTGGAAGATACACTACGTTCTGGCCTGTGCGAAGAGACAGATGCAAAAGTACTGCATCCGTCAAAAAGTGGCAGTAGGCAGTGTGTCTAATTATAATGATATTTTTAGTTATAGGCGAGCCCGTCTGGTGGCCATGATCGTCACGGCGTTGAAGTGTAAACAGTCTGACACCATGGTTAGCGGTTCGAGTTGGTCGAAAAAATTTCACAAACAGAATGTTGGTCGGCAGGGTAGGGGAGGTGGTAGTATACAATTTACACTGACTGATAGAGCAAATGCAACACCAAGAAGGAGTGGTCAGAACTTTATGCCAATTGCAGGGTAGACTGACGTCACTGAGGTATGCTCATGATGTGAAATGCGCCGCTGTGCTGCGCACGTAGCGAACGATAAATGGGACACGGCGTTCGCGAATGACCCACTTCGTACCGTGATTTCTCAGCCGACAGTCATTGTAGAACGTGTTGTCGTGTGCCACAGGACACGTGTATAGCTAAGAGTGGCAGGCCGCCGTCAACGGAGGCATTTCCAGCAGACAGACGACTTTACGAGGGGTATGGTGATCGGGCTGAGAAGGGCAGGTTGGTCGCTTCGTCAAATCGCAGCCGATACCCATAGGGATGTGTCCACGGTGCAGCGCCTGTGGCGAAGATGGTTGGCGCAGGGACATGTGGCACGTGCGAGGGGTCCAGGCGCAGCCCGAGTGACGTCAGCACGCGAGGATCGGCGCATCCACCGCCAAGCAGTGGCAGCCCCGCACGCCACGTCAACCGCCATTCTTCAGCATGTGCAAGACACCCTGGCTGTTCCAATATCGACCAGACCAATTTCCCGTCGATTGGTTGAAGGAGGCCTGCACTCCCGGCGTCCGCTCAGAAGACTACCATTGACTCCACAGCATAGACGTGCACGCCTGGCATGGTGCCGGGCTAGAGCGACTTGGATGAGGGAATGGCGGAACGTCGTGTTCTCCGATGAGTCACGCTTCTGTTCTGTCAGTGATAGTCACCGCAGACGAGTGTGGCGTCCGCGTGGAGAAAGGTCAAATCCGGCAGTAACTGTGGAGCGCCCTACCGCTAGACAACGCGGCATCATGGTTTGGGGCGCTATTGCGTATGATTCCACGTCACCTCTAGTGCGTATTCAAGGCACGTTAAATGCCCACCGCTACGTGCAGCATGTGCTGCGGCCGGTGGCACTCCCGTACCTTCAGGGGCTGCCCAATGCTCTGTTTCAGCAGGATAATGCCCGCCCACACACTGCTAGCATCTCCCAAAAGGCTCTACGAGGTGTACAGATGCTTCCGTGGCCAGCGTACTCTCCGGATCTCTCACCAATCGAACACGTGTGGGATCTCATTGGACGCCGTTTGCAAACTCTGCCCCAGCCTCGTACGGACGACCAACTGTGGCAAATGGTTGACAGAGAATGGAGAACCATCCCTCAGGACACCATCCGCACTCTTATTGACCCTGTACCTCGACGTGTTTCTGCGTGCATCGCCGATCGCGGTGGTCCTACATCCTGCTGAGTCGATGCCGTGCGCATTGTGTAACCTGCATATCGATTTGAAATAAACATCAATTATTCTTCCGTGCCGACTCTGCTTTTTCCCCAACTTTCATCCCTTTCGAACCACTCCTCCTTGGTGTTGCATTTGCTCTGTCAGTCAGTGTATAATCACTAGATTGCGAGCAAAAAGCCTGGATTAAATTTAAACCTCTCCGCAATGCTGATTTGGAGGGAGGGCGTATGACGCTGTTGATGGTGATTCGTCCGTCGGATGGAGACGTTAAGCCTTGAGCAGACACTATGGTGCTATTCGACAGGAGTAGGCTATGTGTCGGTACCGGATTCCACCTTCTTCCTTCCTACTATCATATATCTTACGTCATTCATTTTAACTCATTAACTCCTCTGATTATGTTGACGTCAGGAACGGCATCCGGTCATAGAAACCCGACACAACAGATTCATTTCACCTCATACCCGACCACATCGAAACGGTAATAGAGTTGGGCAAACAGCAATGTTGTTATAGGTGAACTAACTGTAATAAGGATTATCTAATGTGCATGTATGAAAAAATTCGGATGGTAATATACGAATATACCCTTTTTAGTTTCTGCTGGTCCGGAACACGGAAGAGAGTATTATGTTCTTTTCTGTTTTATTCTATTCTAAGTTATATTGAAAGAAAACTACCGAGCTCGATAGCTGCAGTCGCTTAAGTGCGGCCAGTATCCAGTATTCGGGAGATAGTGGGTTCGAACCCCACTGTCGGCAGCCCTGAAAATGGTTTTCCGTGGTTTCCCATTTTCACACCAGGCAAATGCTGGGGCTGTACCTGAATTCATTCCATGGCCGCTTCCTTCCCAGTCCTAGCCCTTTCCTGTCCCATCGTCGCCGTAACACATATCTGTGTCGGTGCGACGTAAAGCCACTACCAAAAAAATTGAGAGAAAAATTAGCCATAGATAAAATAATAATAATAATAATAATAATAATAATAATAATAATAATAATAATAATAATAATAATAATAATGTTATGTGAAAAACTCATTTTAATGTTCAATTCTGTATTATTTAGGGGGTTATAAGGTAAAGCTGTTATGGTTGTAGGGGGCCATGGAGGAAAATAAGTCTTCTATTCACGGATCTTATCCATGGAATCTCCGTGTTTTATGTGCAGCCGGAACGACAGGGATATGACGTTACATTTCATAAGTACCGTATAAAGTGACCGACATTAGCCACGGCCGTCAACCCTCTCACATTCTCCGCACACCTCCTTCACCGTAGCAAATCTCTCTGGCCTGAGAGACGGCGTTACAATCTAGGAGGCCCGCCTTCCCCTTCAAGGACGGAATGGAAACGTAGTAGTAGTAGTAGTAGTAGTAGTAGTAGTAGTAGTAGTAGTAGTAGTAGTAGTAGTAGTAGTAGTAGTAGTAGTAGTAGTAGTAGTAGTTAGCAAAATGACTGGTGTTGCAGATTGGATGGACCAATGGCTAGGTGCTCGTCACATTCGAATGAAAACAATCGCTGAGTTTGTACGTATACAATATGTAAAATAAAGTGTCGTGGTTGAGTGGAGAAGGTTCAATGCAGGATATTCAAAATATATCTTGACTGTAAGATATCCTAAATAAGACAATATGGTCGAAAAAAATGTTATATTTGTTTTACTTCATGAAAATGAAAACCTACAACCTGTTTTCCAGTCAATGACCGGGTCGGGGATGTTTTTTTTTTTTTTGCTAGTGGCTTTACGTCGCACCGACACAGATAGGTCTTATGGCGACGATGGGATAGGAAAGGCCTAGGAGTTGGAAGGAAGCGGCCGTGGCGTTAATTAAGGTACAGCCCCAGCATTTGCCTGGTGTGAAAATGGGAAACCACGGAAAACCATCTTCAGGGCTGCCGATAGTGGGATTCGAACCTACTATCTCCCGGATGCAAGCTCACAGCCGCGCGCCTCTACGCGCACGGCCAACTCGCCCGGTGGTCGGGGATGTAGCGAATGAAGCAGATATAGGCTGTTAGTACGATGGGGTCGCCACTCCCAAAGTGATTTATTATTGACCTATAGATGCTATGAAATGAGAATGGAGAGTGTTGCTGGAATGAAAGATGACAGGGAAAACCGGAGTACCCGGAGAAAAACCTGTCCCGCCTCCACTTTGTCCAGCACAAATCTCACATGGAGTGACCGGGATTTGAATCACGGTATCCAGCGGTGATAGGCCGACGCGCTGCCGTCTGTGCCATGGAGGCTCTGTTTTACTTCATATCAAGGCGAAAGATATAGGATCAGACGTGGCTGAAACTCTATCGCAGACCTGTTTTCGTATTCATATTTCCAGAGAATCGTTGAATTGTTATTATTTTTTCCTTCCACTTTTTCCACACCTGTGGAGTTGCGGGTACGAAGTGCGTCACACAAGTGGATTTGGCCCTGTTTTACGGCCGGATAACCTTCCTGACGCCAACCCTATATGGAGGGATGTAATCACTATTGCGTGTTTCTGTGGTGGTTGGTAGTGTAGTGTGTTGTGTGAATATGAAGAGGACAGTGTTGGGACTGACACATACACCCAGACCCCGGGCCAGGAGAATTAATCAGAACCGATTAAAATCCCCGACCCGTCCGGGAATCGAACCTGGGACCCTCTGAGCCGAAGGCCATTCAGCCAGCGAGTCGGACAATACGTTGAACTGTTATTATTAAGAGTATTTCATGTATGCCGTGGAGCAAATATACATTTCAAATATAAAATATGTACATAATTAGCAGAACATTCATAGACCTAATGTTCACAGGGGAGACACAAATCTGGATTCACATGTCAAAGTCTATCAGCCACTTTTCCAAAAGTGATGAATCTAGACCCTTCCAAATTTGATGATAGCCTATGCGTAAAGAGGACATTATTTTGCGATGTGCTAAATAGTCTGAAATTCAGCTCCATCTTCCACACTTGGTGTGGAACCTGTTAAGGGACTTTTTTGGAAACCTAAAGCCAGCTGCAACATGGTTTGGATCACATTTTGTAGGTTGGGCCACTAAGGATATGTACGCACACATTGTTGTCTCCATTCCGCTGTTAGATCAGCATCTATCAGTATCTTGACTGTTTTCATTCATGGACGGTGCCTATGTCTGCAAAGATCTATGGCATCTTTGCGGATGGGAAGAACAGGGTTCGACATCGTATTGCTAAACTCCGGAGAAGAGCATTTAAGTGCCGCAAGCTTGGAGGGCAGTGTGTGAGAAACCTGAGTAGGTCTGATTGTGTCAGAGAGGACTCGTGTAGTATTGCTCAGCTGGACGTCGGCTTTCTGAATATGACAGATGTTAAACCACACTGCAGTCGGTCGATGAGTAGACGGGACATAAGGCAGAACGTTGTAGTTTAACTGGTGAGGTACCTTATGAAGTGCTACACAGTTTAAGCCGAATATTATTGTGTATTCTCATCTTCAATCTTACGTTTTCTACATGTTGAAAGACTCAGTCATACGTGTATGTAACCAATTCGAGACTTGGAAACATACCTTATGCGGCCTCGATTGTTATGAAGATAACTTATGCAATTCTAAAGATTAAAAGTGCGAAATTAACATTTCGTTGCAGTAATGTAACCTCGTTTCCTCGCCCCGAGGTGGTGCAGCTCTTTTCAGGTACACCCTTAATGGAGGTGAGCTGTACGTAACATTTTAACCATACACTCCCTCCTACCATTCTTAAATCGCGAATCGAACCTGGTCCTCCGAGAACAGCATGTGTTAGTGCTAACCATTGCGCTACGGAGGCAGACTTCATTTTCGTTTGAAATATCAACTACTGCAACTCTCCCTATCTCTCTCTCTCTCTCTCTCTCTCTCTTCATTATAGACCTTCTCCCAGATTGCCTTTCAGCGTTCAATCAGCAAGCATCTGTAAATTAACCAAGAACATTAGTTTCACCGTCATCCAAACTTGACGTGCTACTTTTTGCCAGGTATAATAAGCATGTTTAGTTAATTTCATGTATGCCACTGTTGCCAAACACAGGCAGTAAATAATTCACTTTTCATGTTCCAAGTTATACCGTTACTACCTGCAATTTCAAAGAAATTCTATGTTTGAAGGTAATTCTCATTCAAACAGGATGTTCTTTTTTAATTTTTATTATATCTGTGCCCTCATAGTGGCCAGTTTTAATGGCTCAGAGAGGAGAGAGCTGGCGGGTTCAATACTGCCCCGTGATATTTCAAGGTGCTCGGCTTCGTGTCGTTAGATTCACCGCTGCGTGAAGGAATTCCTGAGTGACTAAATTTCGTCACCTCGGCGTCTCCGAAAACCGTAAAAATGAATTAGGCGATGATTGAAATTCTTTGATCATAACTTAATTAACTCACAATATCTACAGTAAAATAAATTGTGTCAACTGCATTTGATTTTTAATATTACGAACATGTCCAAAATGACTGTACATTATGATCATTTTAACTTATTTCTCTCTGTAATGAAAAATTGAACTATTAATGAATATACAGCTCCCAAATTACAACGTCTATCATAAATTTCGTATTTTTGCACTGGATAGAGCTTGCGATTGTCGTTCAGAAGAATAGATTACAATTACAATAAATATTTAGTGCGTTGGATATTGGAATGGTAATGACTAATATTAGTTCCTAATGAGAAGACTGTCCACAGGAGAGAGTATTTAGTAGGGCATCTAACTTTGTTATTATCATGATTATCATGATGATGATGATGATTTTTATTATTATTATTATTATTATTATTATTATTATTATTATTATTATTATTATTATTATTATTATTATTATTATTATTGCTTATATAGGCGCAAACGATCAGCACGGGAGAATAAGTAACATTCAGGCAGCTAGTGTAGATTACTTTCTAAACATGTAGATCTAGCTTATCTATGCCGTTATTCCAAAGAACAGTACGTTAACTCGGTTCGAATGCTTAAGTTAGCGGGATGAAATATTTGCGCTGCCAGTTAGCTGTTAATGATGTTTAAAAATGTGGGACATCAACGCCAGTGTATCCACTGTCGTGTTAAAGAACTTCAAGGTAAAATGTTGACACCCCGGCCCTTTTTAAAACTGAAAGCACATAAATTGTGGCCAGTTTTTCGACTATAGATGATGATGATGATGATGATGATGATGATGATGATGATGATGATGATGCTTGTTGTTAAAAGGGGGCTAACATCTAAGGTCATCGGCCCCTAGGTAAAGATGTTTTCGAAGACTTGCGCCTGGAGCGTGATATTGAATGGAAGTGAAACATGAACGAGAACTAGTTCAGAAAGAAAGGAAATGTGGTGTTACAGAAGAATGCTGAAGGTGAGATGAATAGATCGAATCACGAATGAAGAGATAGTGAAACGAATTGGTGAGAGGAGATCGATTTAGCTAAATTTGACGAGAAAAGGAGATAGAATGACAGGGCATATATTAAGACACCCAGAACTTGTTCAGTTAATTTTTGAGGGAAATGTAGGGGTAAGAACGGTAGGGGTAGACCGAAGTATGAATATGGCAAGCAGATTAGAACAGATGTAGGATGCGACATTTTCGTAGAAATGAAAAGTTTAGCACAGGGTAGGGTGACATAGAAAGCTGCATCAAACACATCTCAGGACTGATGACTCAAACAACAACAACATAGATAATATTGTTTTCTCTGCGTAATTCTGAACAAATATCATATATTTCCGACCAGAAAATTTTAATTTGTGAATTTATAGCACGAGAGGTCGTATCAGCTCATATTGTCATGTCATTGTATTTGTACGTTTTTGCTTATACATTCCAAAAAATCATGGTGGTAATAAGTCATAATATTTAAAGAGATGAACTTGATGATCACAGGCGGAAGGATGTGTGCTTGGTAGATCGATGAATGGGGTCAAGAGGTTAAGCTATGGCCTGCATTGAAGAGGAGTGGGATTTGCAACAACGACTAGCAGCCTCTGTTTAAGACTGCTAGTAGTTACCTAAGTTAGATGGGATACTTACTGAGTTTATTCCATTGCCCCTCTGACCTTTACCAGTTGGGAAGTTTCAACAAGAATTACGTCGTTTCCTTTAAGTCGTAGTCGCACAGACCGTATTATTTGGCATTTAATATTGTAAACTACATGGTGAGTAATTTAGACACTTTCGTACTGAATGAATTCTCCGGATGGAATTTACGCTGCACAACATATTAGTGACATCGGTTTTACCAATTGCTATTCATTTTTAATGTGAATATCATGTGAGCAAATAAATTTGAATTTGTTTAAGACAAGGGTATCGATAATATAAACTAAATCCATGTTCTTAAAAATCCGTAATATATGCATCCCGTTTACGGCCTTGCCTTGCCAAAAAGATTGCCAGATGACCTGAAAATATTGACATTCCACTTTGTCAGCGTGAAGATGTCCTCAGCTGTATTCTTTAGCTTTCGACAGCGGGAAACCAATGTACTTGTGTTTAAATAATCAATCTACACCGAAGATATTTCGCAGAATTTTTTTAAAGATTGTTCACAATGCACTACGCCTTATGTTATGGACTCAAATAAGTCTGTTACTTCCATCGACCTGTTTTTCGGCAGCCTCGCATGGTCATAGCCGAAGATCTTGTGATTAACGTACAAAGGATGTTAGTTATTCCATTCCTTACGGAATTTGTTAAATAGTCAAGAAAGTTAGGACTATTTGGGAAGATGGACAGGAAGATGAAAATACACTGACTTGGCAAATGCCATGGGATAGTCACCTAATAGCGTGTGGGGCCTCCTCTGGCCCTGCGAACTGCAGTGAGACGCCGTGGAAGTGAGTCGACAAGTCCCTGGTAGTCCTCTGGACGCAGCTGACACCAAATCGTTTGCAGAGCGGCCGCCAATGCTGGTCTGTAGAAAAGATTTACCGCATTGTATAATGGTCTCTAAAGAATTAGTTCACGTCAAGTGGCTGCGCGGTTTGAGTCGTGTATTGCATTCATGAGATAGTGCAGACAGCCCTGAAGATGTTTTTCTCTTGTTTCGCATTTTCACCTCAGATAAATGCTGGGTATGTACCTTAAGGCTATGGTTGCTTCTTTCCTACTAAGTCCTTTCCTATTCTATCGTTGCCGTAAGACCTATCTGTGTCGGTGCGACGTAAAGCAAATTGAATTCTTAAAAGCACCGGCTCGTGTACAGTTGTACCTGACTCAGAATTTCCTCCTAGACTATACATTCCTATCGAAAGTTGTATTAATTTCATGGTCTACTTTAGTGTCTGCGAATCTTTTTGAATGACTCAATGTAATACATGTAAGATGAAGTTTCTAGTTACTTGGTAGAATGATCTATAATAATAAAAAGAAGTGTTTGTGTGTGAGCGATGTACAGACAAAAATATATGGCACGCAGAGATATGTTTTTAGCATAGGTGGATGGAAGGGTTTCCAAATGCACCTTGAAGGCGGATTTTTCATTTCCGCGTTCATTCGGAAGTTATGAACGAAAAACGGCGAAAAATTTGGCAGTAGGCTGTCACTATTGTAACGGCCGCAGGGTTTTCAGGATTTCGTCGACTTACTTACTAAATAGTTTTCGCTGTTTCAGCTAACCTCAAATTTTACCTTACTTTGAAGCGCTATTTCATGAGAGCTACGTTTCAGATTTTCATTTTCAGACGGTTCAGGCACTGGCTTTCTGACCCCAACTTGGCAGGTTCAATCCTGGCTCAGTCCAGTGGTATTTGAAGGTGCTCAAATACGTCAGCCCCGTGTCGGTAGATTTACTGGCACGTAAAGGAACTCTACTGTTTCTTTTTTTAAGCTAATGTTATCGTGATAATGTATCTCGTAGTCTTTACTCTGTGTACACAACCTTTACTGTTGTAGTACACATATCGTAAAATTTGGGAGAAGCTTCCGCTTCTTGGCCTGTATCCCGATTGATTGTGGTCGGCACCTGATGTGGATATGGCACAAGTTTACTGCCAGATGCTCTTCCTGACGTCAACCCTATGTGGAGGGATGTATTAATTATTGGGCATTTTCGTAGTGGTTGCAATGTGGTGTGTTGTATTTCGTGCATTAAGAACACAAGGGGTCGTTTTGAAACAAAGACCAGTATACTGACCATTTAGCCAAACAGTTGAAAGTGAAATTTGAGAGACCGAGCTGGATAGCTACAGTCGCTTAAGTGCGGCCAGTATCCAATATTCGGAAGATAGTGGGTTCGAACTCCACTGTCGGCAGCATTGAAGATGGTTTCCGTGGTTTCCCATTTTCACACCAGGCAAATGTTGGGGCTGTATCTTAATTAAGGCCACGGCTGCTTCCTTCCCACTCCTAGCTCTTTCCTGCTCCATCGTCGCCATAAGACCTATCTGTGTCGGTGCGACGTAAAGCTAAAGCAACTTGCAAAAAAAAAAAAAAAAAAAAAAAAAAAGAAATAGCGAGTAGTCACCAGATAACTTTCGTGGAGGTAAATCTTCAAAGCCGTGCGAGACAATGTCAAGGATGGCTCGTGATCAGTTTAGAAACCGTATTCAAAATCAGTGCATTATATTCGGTACCAGAAAAACATCAGGGGCTGCCTGGCCGAGGCGGTAAAAGCGAGATTTCCACTTCCGGAGGTGCACAGGGCCCTGAGGTTCACTCATCCTACACCATAACTGAAACCCAAGTTGATTCCTGGGGACAAGGCGGTCGGGCGTAGAGCTGACCACTCTACCCCAGCATGGGCCGACCTTACAGATAGTGGAGGCCTTTACCTTCCACCTCTCCAAGTAGCTACTGAAGAACAAACAGATGGCTTTGCTTTTGCTTTTACTAGAAAGTGGTTTTCTTCACTTCTTCAGAGCACTCTGTCGGAATTCTTCGTACATACACTATTTGAGAATGCAGATCTGAGTGCATCACAGGGTTCTATCTATATCTAGATAATAGAAGGTGAAAATCTATCTTTAATACGGCATCCAAATGAACTGCTGGTAAAAATTAGTAAAAATTATTTGTATTTCTGTCTTTAGGCAACCTACATTTTAAACACATTCCCATGCTTGAACATATCGAGCGTATTTGCTACGTGGCGGGTGTCGCGTAACCATAACATTGCGTTCAGAAGCAGGGAGGTTTAAATCCAACCATCGCTAGACCTCAAGATTTCTTTCAGTGGATTTTCCATTCTCATTCTCCGACTTTACGTTGATTAAAACCATAGCCGCTACCTCCCTACAATCACCGAAACTGTTCTTTCCAGAGGTACATTGCCGACAGCACAAAAGCATACTCCATTCATTCATCCTACCACAGTTCCTATTCAACCATGGGGGATTTCCTTCAGTACCTTCACAAAATCGGTAAAACCACGCCACCCATTCGTCCAAGATAAGAAACCCAGACAGCAGTTCATCTTCTTAACCGATGGAAAACTTCTAGTCTTAAAGAGGCCCACATACCTCCGGCATCAAATTGTTCAGTTGTACAAAGTTATTTCTAACCCTAGGCGATTAAGACGTTAACTGAATATGAAATACCACACAATATCAAAAACTATAATTAACGACAGATTTCGTATGCACTCTCGATACTAAATATCGTGCTCTAAGTGTGAAAGACGGGTTCTGAACTGTTGCTTAAATTAATGAAAGACATTACCAAAAATCTACAGTATATGTAAGGGTTATTCTGATGTTAAAAACATAAGGAGAAGCCAACGTTTAAAATTAGAAGAAACAGAGATGGTTTTGTTTGCAGTGGAAATGAAATGCATAGGCTGATGTTGGGATGAATTACAAACGGATAGGAATTCGATCCTTTTAGACGGCTATAAATCTTTGTGGATGCTACCAGTGATATCTTACTTCATTCGAATACAGATACTGTGATCATTTAAGTAGGATGAAAGTTGACTAGTCAGAGAAGTGTGAGCAGAAACAAACGCGTTGCACTTGGATAGAAACTTTCCGGAAATACAACACGAAATTTTTCATGACACTTCTACCGCAGGGTTGATGAGGGTAGGGCGATGTCAGTAAAGATTAATGTTCCATGGCCCCCGTAAACCACAGGGGAGCATACGCTATAATACGGGCAATCAGCAGAGCTGACCACCAGAGTGTCTTCTGGTCAGACGGCCAAATTGCAAGTGAATAATGCTTGGTTGGACTCTGGTTCACGTTAATTACACTTTACCAACGTTGTGCGCCCTAGACTAATACAGCACTGCCGAGAGTACAATGAATACACGTACACAACTCGAAACAATACGGAGTAGCTAATGAAGAACAAACAGATGGCTTACGGGTTACCAAGATAGCTTTAAGTGTGCTTTTATATCATCTCTGTCGATATAAATACACCGTATGTTTCAGAAGGTTGTGCATAGACTAAAGTAACTCTAGACGGGACAATGTACAACTACTTTCGAATAACAATATATAGTCTAGGCCTAGGAAAACAATCTGCGTCAGTGAAGCCTGGGAATTTCAGGAAAGCTTTAATTGATAAATTGTTGTATTTATTTTTCAAAATGCTTTACTTTCACAAACAATGTGTAATTGGTAATTAATGAAGTGTGGCCATTTATGCACTTATTGAAGTCGGACACTGGACATTTTCACAATGCCGATGTGATGATTGCATTCAGTGTGGTGGTTGACAATTCCAACAGCTATTGTAAACAATATTCAGTGAATGAAATGGCGTATGGATTTTAGTGCCGGGAGTGTCCCATGACATGTTCGCCTCGCCAGGTGAAGGTCTTTTGATTTGATGCCTGTATGAGGATGGATTGATGATGAAGACGACACATAAACCCAGCTCCCGTGCCAGCGAAATTAACCAATGATGGTTAAATTTCCCTACCCTGCCGGGAATCGAACCCGCAACCCCTGTGATTAAAGGCCAGCACACCATGGAGCAGGACACAACATTCAGTGTTTAGTGTCTACTTCACTTTGTACAAAAAACGACTATCACTTGACTGGTTGTCATCTCCCATTGTTTAGGATGCAGAGCATTTTGGAAAAATAAATAAGTTTTCCATTAAACCTTTCCTAACATTCCAAGGCTTACCCTGACTCAGAATTTCCTCCTAGACTATACATTCCTATCGAAAGTTGTTTTAATTTCATGGTCTACTTTAGTGTCTGCGAAATTTTTTTAATGACTCAGTGTTGCCAAGTTACCGGATTTTCCGCTAAATTTGGTGGAATTAGAAGACTGTCGGCGGAGAAATATACCATTTAGCGGACAGCGAATTTTTTGGCGGAATTATAGATTTATTATAGCGGAATTTAGCGTTTTATTTATATTACTTATTTTTAAAAATGTACTCCAGTCTGTCTCTGAGCTATTCCGTATTTCTTGTCTGGAGCTAGTAATCACATGAGGAAAACATGTTATTTCGATTTGATGTTATGAAATCGTGGTATCATAAATTTGTAATGCGTGGGGAAAGGGTACTTATCTCTCAGCTGACGAATGACGACAGATAATGAAACTGTGAGAGAGTTGCATTTATATTATTTTATGGTATGAAGGAAGACCGTTTAATGAACTGGCCTGTTCTGTGTGTGGCCCTTGAGGTAGGAGATTCACCTAGTTTGCACCCGGCAGTAAAACGCCTACAAGTTTTAACTCCCCGGCTCGCAGGCAGGGGGTTAATCACAGTGAAACTCACAGATCAGGTGAGTACAGACATTATTATTATTATTATTATTATTATTATTATTATTATTATTATTATGCGCGTATGGACCCATTAGATCACGCAAAGCTCTAACGATTCTGTTTTCTAAGTTGCCAAACAGCTCTCATCCTTTCTCCGTGGATCCTTTTTCGTTCTTCTGTCCACTTTGCTCCAGTCTTCTTTTTCACTTCGTTCTCTGGTTGCATTTTCCGTCCTTCAATTTTTTTCCTATACAGATTTTTGTCCGCGGTGTCATTTGAGTTCATCTCAGATTTTTCCAGATCCTTCTTCACTTCCAGTACCCATGGGATATTTTTTAGATGGTCTATGTAGGTGAGAATCTTGTGTGTTAGTCTACTTGCCGGAAGTCTGCGGACGTGCCCATAAAATTTCACACGTCTTTTCGGATGTCTGCTGCAATGATGGAAAGGTCTTTTGTCACTTTGCGTGACCTCAGTCTATATCCATCTTCTGTTTTTCGGGGGCCGAGCATTTTCCTCAGATTATTATTATTATTGTTATTATTATTATTATTATTATTATTATTATTATTATTATTATTATTATTATTATTATTATTGCCCATTAGTTGAGATTGGATTTCTTGGCGAAATTTTAGAGGATTTTTAGTAGTATTTAGCGGATCTTGAAAATATAAGTTGGCAACGCTGGAATGACTCAATGTAATGAATCTAAGTTTCTAGTTACTTGGTAGAGTGATCTATGATAATAAAAAAGTATTTGTCTGTATGTGAGCGATATACAGACAAATATATGGCACGCAGAGACATGTTTTTAGCATAGGTGGATGGAAGGGTTTCCAAATGCACCTTGAAGGCGGATTTTTCATTTCCGCGTTCAGTGGGAAGTTATGAACGAAAAACGGCGAAGAAATTGGCAGTAGGCTGTCACTATTGTAACGGCCGCAGAGTTTTCAGGGTGTCGTCGACTTACTTACTAAATAGTTTTCGCTGTTTCAGCTAACCTCAAATTTCACCTTACTTTGAAGCGCTGTTTCATGAGAACTACGTTACAGATTTTCATTCTCAGACGGTTCAGGCGCTGGCTTTCTGATCCCAACTTGGCAGGTTCGATCCTGGCTCAGTCCGGTGGTATTTGAAGGTGCTCAAATACGTCAGCCCCGTGTCGATAGATTTACTGGCACGTAAAAGAACACCTGCGGGACTAAACTCCGGCACCGCGGCGTCTCCGAAAATCGTAAAGGTAGTTAGTGGGACGTAAAGCAAATAACATTATTATTATTATTATTATTATTATTATTATTATTATTATTATTATTATTATTATTATTATTATTATTAGATTTTCATTTTTTGATTTTTGCGACAGGTAGCCTCCTCTTATATCTGTCAATTTGCGTTCTACTCGAACAATGAAAGAGTCTTACAAATTTTTCATTCCATCTTTCCGTTGTCGTGGAACGTAGGCATACGTTAAAGCGTGTGTAGGAATATGACAATCCAACTTGCTGTCACCTGGATTAAATGTATAGATCCACTGTCGCTAGGCGACGTACGTAAGATAGGTAATACAAGTCAAGGAGCCATTTTAAGTCCATGACGTAGGAAGCCATTTCCAGTCCCCGACACGAGGAGCCATATTCAGTCCGTGACATCCGGAAGTGTTTATGCGGGAAAATGCTGGGGCTGGACCTTAATTAAGGCCACGGCCGCTTCCTTCCCATTCCTAGGCCGTTCCTGTTCCATCGTCGCCATAAGACCTATCTGTGTCGGTGCGACGTAAAGCAAATAGCATTCCATTCCTGACTGGAAACAGACTGTGGATTTTCATATAGGAAGTGGAAGTTACGCAGAAATTAATATTTTACCGCGCGATAAGATGATACGAACTATCAGTTTCTCCTTCAGAATTTCACATTTCAAAAGATGATATTTTCTTTTCTTCTGCACTAGTTGTCTATGTTTCACTTCCATTCAAAGCCATGATCATATAACTATCATCAAAAGCATCATCCGTCTATGGACATGACACCCCCAATCGGCGAAGATAACGATGATCGTGATATTATTATTATTATTATTATTATTATTATTATTATTATTATTATTATTATTATTATTATTATTATTACTATCATCATCACATTTCTAGTGGCAGCCGTTCCAAATGGGGTTGGAAGGGCTCGATATTACAATGTTCACAGCAAGTGCTTTTAAAAAATCCCCAGCAGATATTTTCAGCTCCAAACCTTTTCCGACCTGGCCAGATTTTCAGCCCTCCCTGCCTGAATGTGAGCAGTCGCCTCTGTACTTCTCGCATTCCCACGTTGTCACAAGGACGAAGTAGGCGTATACTAAAGAAAAAAATATGTCGCAAAATACAAGTAATAGATCTTCTCTGCGTGCCTACTTCTTCTGGTTTGGTCGATATAAGTCTCAAAGTATATCATAGGATCTAAAATGAATAGTTTTTCAGCCACATTGAGAGGCTATTATGTATATAGGCCTACGTCGATTATTCCCATCGGTAACTAGACCTGAGACCACAAGATCATTCTGACTACAAACCAGGATTAGATGTAAATACGAGTATAAATGTTACAAAATTAATACGATATTCCATTGTGCGTTATATGTACCGTGCGATTACTTCGTGAATAATAGCCAGAAGCTCCAAATTCGACGGGACGTTGGATGGAGATTGATTGTTTATTTAAGGATTATATAATCCGGACTTATAAGCCCCATTTGTCGCACAGAATTAGCTCTAATACGGTACTCACAACATTATTATTTAGTCACATACTAATATAGTGTGATAAAAAGTTAACCAAACAGATTTCATGATGCCCTTGTAATGAAGCTTAAATATAGCTATACATAATACACTGGAGAGGTTCCCTGTGAGTCTTAAGCGGTGAGAATTTTCATAACTATACGAATTATTGAACGTATAGTACATGTTGGAACTACTAAACCAGTCGTTGACGGGCAGTTTATTTATGATGATATTGACTTACGTCTAAGAAGTTACCGAAAATCGATTAGAGTCAACGATCGATAGTGTCTCGAATAGAATATATCAAGGACTAGGGCCTATACAAATAGCTTCTGAGAGAGAGAGAGAGAGAGAGAGAGAGAGAGTTTTCAACTTTCAGATTATTGTAAAACAGACCATTGTATACGGTAGTTAACTTTTAGAGAGTAAAATATCATAACCGTCTCAGTTCAGGCCATGAAGGCCCTTAGAGGAGGGGAAGGTAAATAAACGCCTCACTCTCCATGACCTAGGCACTGCGATAGAGTGGTTAACTGTATGCCCGGTCACATTTGTCCCCAGGAATTAACCTGGTACTCATTCTCTTGGTGTAGGCTGAGTGAACCTCGGAGCAACTGTCTCTCCACAAGTAAAAATCTCCCTTCTATATTGTTCGACTTTCTGAGGGGGAATCGAACCCACGTCCTTTCGGGTGAACCTAACACGCCTTTGCCACCCCGGATAGGTAGCCTCGTATAATAATAATAATAATAATAATAATAATAATAATAATAATAATAATAATAATAATAATAATAATAATAAAATTGGAATGGCGTATGGCTTTTAGTGCCGGGAGTGTCCGAGGAGAAGTTCGGCTCGCCAGATTCAGGTCTTTTGATTTGACACCCGTAGGCGATGAGGATGAAATGATGATGAAGACGACACATACACCCTGCCCCCGTGCCAGCGAAATTAACCAATTAAGGTTAAAATTCCCGACCCTGCGGGGAATCGAACCCGGGACCCCTGTGACCAAAGGTCAGCACGCTAACCATTTAACCATGGAGCCGTAAATACGGTAATAATAATAATAATAATAATAATAATAATAATAATAATAATAATAATAATAATAATAATAATAATAATAATAATAATATCATTTCAGGATGTGTCACTTTTCATAACTATTCAAGTCATAGGAAATAAATAGACCCGAATTGAGCAGGTCAGGTAGAAGTGCGTTGACTGCCTGAGCCCAAGTTGGCGGGTTCAGTCCCAGCTCGTCCAGTGATAGTTACTTTTAAGGTGTTTAAATACAACTGTTTCGTGTCAGTTATAGATTTTCCGGCTCGTACTACGAGAGAAGAATTGCGGGACAACATTCAGCCATCTCGGCGTCTCTAAAGCTCGTAAACGTACTTAGTGAGACGTAAAAACAATTACATTATTATTTTTGTCTTGAACGTTCAACACTTTGTATAAATTCAGCCGAACCAGTTGTCGTGTCCTTTTGATTGAGGGTTTCATCACTCAGTCCTCCTCGTACTTTCCAGGCTCTATTGAACGCAGTGAATGTATAGTAAATCTGTTGTGGGGCATGAAACTAACTTATGGGCAGCTGGGTATTTCACTGTATTGCTGCCAACTTTATAATGTGAGTGCGGCGACAGGAGCGAGAGATGAGTCACCCAGGAGATGATCTGATGTACTGTTTGCCAAAAACAGTGTTCCGGACTCCTTTTTCTGAGTAGAATGATTTTTGGAAAAGTGTGTAGGAATAGGTAATTAGCTATATATTTTCAGAGGTAACTTTTTCGTAACGTCTTCTGGTTATACGCCGTATAAATAGATTACGGTATGGAGAACGAGATTCGTTACCCTATGCTGTAAAAGGAAGACTGTCTCAAGATTACGCATACCATACACTCGTGCCTGGTGCTGACAATTATATGCATCAAGAATACCAGAATATACATGATGAAGTATCCAAATATGCATTTATGCATTTGTATATGCACGAAAAATGTTGAGTCCACAAGATTTCTGTTGTTTAAGATAGATGGAAAACAGAACACTAGCAACATAACATGAAATATTCAAAATTGTAATCATAAATATAAACAAGATGAATATAAATAAGTCCAAAACAAAAGTAATGGAGTGCGGTCGAACAGAGTCAGGTGATGCAGGAAATATTAGATCATAAAATGAAGTCATAAGGGAAATAGATTAGTATTGTTGCTTGAGTAGTAGAATAACTAATGATGGTAGAAGTAAGGAGAACATAAGATGCAGACTGGTACAAGAAAGAAAGGCCTTTCATGAGAAAATAAATTTGTTCACATCGAACATTGATATATATATATATATATATATATATATATATATATATATATGCTAGTTGCTTTACGTCGCACCGACACAGATAGGTCTTATGGCGACTATGGGACAGGAAAGGGCTAGGAGTGGTAAGGAAGCGGCCCTGGCCTTAATTAAGGTACAGCCCCAGCATTTGCCTGATGTGAAAATGGGAAACCACCGAGCTCGATAGCTGCAGTCGCTTAAGTGCGGCCAGTATCCAGTAATCGGGAGATAGTGGGTTCGAGCCCCACTGTCGGCAACCCTGAAGATGGTTTTCCGTGTTTTCCCATTTTCACACCAGGCAAATGCCGGGGCTGTACCTTAATTAAGGCCACGGCCGCTTCCTTCCAGTTCCTACGCCTTTCCTCTCCCATCGTCGCCATAAGACATATCTGTGTCGGTGCGACGTAAAGCAAATAGCAAAAAATGGGAAACCACGGAACATTGATATAGGAAATAGGAATATATTTTTGAAGACTTTCGTATGGAGCGTGGCATTGTATGGAAGTGAAACATGGACGATAACTAGATCAGAAAGAAAAATAATAGAAGCTTCTGAAATTTGGTGTTACAGAAGATTGCTGAAGGTGAGATAGGTAGATTGAATCACGAATAAGTACTGAATCGAATTGGTGAGAGGAGATCGATTTGGCTAAATTTGACGATAAGAAATGATGGAATGATAGAATTTATTTTAAGACACCCAGGAATTGTACAGCTGAGGGAAGTGTAGGTGGTAAGAATGGTAGGGGTACGAATATGACAAGGAGATTAGAGCAGATGTAGAAATGAAAAGATTAACACAGGAGAGGATGTTGTGGAGAGCTACATTAAAACCAGTCTCTGGACTGATGAATCAAACACATAAAATATAAACACTTCTTACACAGGCACATACACACATTATTCTTACTTACCCTTGCTTCCTATTCAACCAAACTGATTTTATAAACCTCTGAGGTACTATAATTTTCTGGTTTTGGATGAATCCTCCAGTCCGTAAAATTAGTTTTGAGTAGTTAAAATACCCTTTCAGCATCACAAGAAGTGAGGAGGCAAAACTTGAAATTTGGAAATAAGCTACGGTTAATGTCGCCATCACAATAAGAACCCTGAAGGACTTAACTAACTTCCCTCACCTTCAAAAGTTCATAAATCTTCGCAAACGTTTACCATTTCCTGCTTCACATCACTGATACATTTTCCACTAGCTTCGTCCACAACTTTGATGGCTGCATCAAGCACTACGAATCTTCCTGAAAGCTAGACGTCTTGTGTTTCCAACTGCTTGATGTCGTCGCACAGACTGACAATTTGATTTCATATGCTCTCGGGACAATTCGACAAAGTTGACCATTTTCGGTACTTAGTTGGTCCGTATTGACTAAGTTCATACAAAAATATACTGCTGGTGATGGTTTGGTCCTTCTTGTCAATATATATTGTTAAGTCCCTAATTTTGTTCAATTATTTTACTCGTACATGTTCCGGGAGCCCCAACTCCCTTCATCAGCGATTTCTATCTCATAAAGCAAGATTCCCCATGCAAAGATCTAGCATCATTCAACAATACATAAAACATCGTCAATATGTAACATTATTTTTAACACATATACACAAAATAAACATTTCTTGATAATGTTTGTTATGTAATGGAACACTTCAAAACTCTTATACAAGGTTCAGCTGGTTATTGTTACTTTAAAGCACGTATTAAAAGGTCAGCTTGTTTCCTTGGAAAAATCAGCCAAAGATAAAATTATTCTTGCTACTGTTCGTTCTGTGTACTGTATGTTTACTGTTGTAGCCTATTTTAAGCGTATTAAAAAGTTAACTGATATACTATCAAAGTTAAAATCCTCTCCTTGTTCTTGTTAGAACACTTTCTAGAATGAACTGTTTTACCATTTAATTATTTGACTTCTTAAGATCCAAATGCGTAATTGATTATATCTGCTCGGATGGTGTTGGGCTGGAATTTCGACACCGGAAGAGTTGGCCGTGCGGTTAGAAGCGCTCAGCTGTGACCTTGCACCCCACTGTCGGCAGACCTGACGATGGTTTTCCGTGGTTTCCCGTTTTCACACCAGGCATATGCTGGGGCTGTACCTTTATTAAGGCAACCGTCGTTTCCTTCCCACTCCTATCCCTTTTCTATCCCATCGTCGCCAAAAGACCTATCTGTGTCGGTGCGACATAAAACAACTAGCAAAAACAAAACAAAAAATCGACAGAACGGATCAAACCGTCTGCCATGTCCTTTAAGTGTTGGTTGACGACTGGCGCAAAAGGATTTTGGTAAAGATAAAGATGCTTTAGTCTCCCGTGCAAAAGTAAAGGCTAGTACGCACGTAGCGACAAAGTCGCTGGACATTGTATGGGGACAGTTGCGAGACACTGTCCCTAGACTGTTGCGATACAATGTCCCACGTCCACATCTATAGAGCCAGCCGCACCACAAGAATCGGCGCGAAATGGCGCAAGAAATTGCTTCATGTGCTTTTAATGTTGTGAATCTTTTTCTCCATCTCGTGAATGGACATAGTGAACTTTTTAGCCAGAGACTCCATTGGCTCCCTCCTTTTGTCTCTATTTTTATACTCGCTAGACATAACATCCCAAAGACAAGGGAGGGTGTGTAAATCCTCAATGATTTTTAGAGTAGTTTCCATCGCAAAACAACAGAACACGAAACACAACACCAACACGTGGCGGCTACCTACACGGTAGCATCGGCGTGTCTCGCGAAACGTCCAGACTACATCATGTTGCGCAACACTTGTATCGTGAATCCCATTTCGAGTGGGAGACCTGCGACATGTAACTTTTGTATCGCGACAGTCCCAAACACGGAAAATATGTCTCAGGACATCCCTGGAATTTGTCGCGATACACGTGTTCCGCAACTTTGTTGCTTGGTGTGTACTAGCCTTAAGGTATCTTTCCACATAAATAGCGTACATTCGTGAACAATATATCTTAGCTAATTAATTATCAAAAACTTCTGCGAGAAATTACGATCTTGGTGGTTGAATGGATAATATTATTTCTTCAGCCAGTAACTGCCGAGGTGTAATCCCATGGACCCGAATGAACCTGCTACTGACAGTAGAATCCAGAGCAACCATAATCAGACTAGATATTCTATAGAAGGATTTAACTCATGAAAGGTTATAAAGCCATATCTAATGCCTTCCAAGGAATGGAAGACGAGTTTCCTACCCTACGTCTGTATGAAAGCTGTGTATTTGGAATGTTCAAAGAAAGAGTATGGAAGTATATTAAAGAGAAGGAATAGTTGACTTGGTGAGGCAAAGCTGATACATTACAGATTTTCTCTGTGTTTTTTTAATGTTCTTTGTGAATTTAGTTTGCACATTTCATTGTTTGTTTGTGCACCCATTAGTTCCGTTTAGTAATACATGTCGGGGATGAGGCAAGATTAATTTATATCGGATGTTTTTACTGCCGGATATCCTTCCTGACTCCAACCTCAGTTGAGGAGCTATTGATGATGAAATGAATGGTAGTGATTGAAGTTTGTAAGGAGGTACAAGGAGTGAGCTGTGGGCTATGAATTGGAACTGCCTTAGAATTTTTGTGGAAGTGATAATCGGAAATCTCAGAGTACTATTCTCAGGACAATCGACGGCGAGATTCGAACCCACGCGTCTCCGAGTTGTAGAGCTTGGCTCCATAGCTGCAGTGCGATAACACTCACGGCCACTCCGCTCGGTCTGTTAGTAGACTATATAAAATTAAATATAAAAACATATTCATAATTTATTAATAGATATTTTCTTGTATGATAATGCCATGTGGCTTCCGGAGAGGCCTGGTGCAGGTGTTTTCATTTGACACCTGTAGGCGATCTGCGCGTCCTAACGAGGATGAAATGATGATGAAAACGGCACAAACACCCAGTCCCCGTGCCAGACGAATTACCCAATTGTGGCTAAAATTCCCGACCCTGCCGGAAATCGAACCTGGGACCCCTCTGACTAAGGACCAGCACGCTAACCATTTAGCCATTGATCCGGATTATTTTTCTATGAATATTCTGCTTAGGACACTATCTGTATCCATGATTATTTGGTCTTAATATTCGTACAATTTTGTACCGTCGTTAAAAATGTACGAGTGCATAGTATTGTATAAGGT
This sequence comes from Anabrus simplex, assembly GCF_040414725.1. Classification (NCBI taxonomy): domain Eukaryota; kingdom Metazoa; phylum Arthropoda; class Insecta; order Orthoptera; family Tettigoniidae; genus Anabrus; species Anabrus simplex. The sequence continues at coordinate 192,282,425 of NC_090267.1, read as the reverse complement.
CCTCGTAGGTAGACAATTGAACCAATAGAGATTATGCTTGTTGCGGGTATCCACAGGGTTTGCACCTACATGGGAGGTGGTTTATGTTGATAAAAATTAAAATTCTTATCAAATATTAAAAGCAAGGAAAATTTTCTTTTGAGCGAGTATACATTCTGATTCCAATTATAATAAATATGATTTTTTCAACTTCTAGTTTCTTCAAGATCTAGAATTTGAAAACATTATTTTATCCTAAGTATTCTTTTTTTTTTTGCTAGTTGCTTTACGTCTCACCAACACAGATAGGTCTTATGGCGACGATGGGACAGGAAAGGCCTAGGAATGGGAAGGAAGTGACCGTGGCCTTAATTAAGGTACAGCCCCAGCATTTTCCGGGTGTGAAAATGAGAAACTATGGAAAACCATCTTCAGGGTTACCGACAGTGGGTTCGAACCCACTATCTCCCGGATGCATCCTAAGTGTTATTAACTGCCACTGAAGCGTAGTTCTTGAGACCATACGTCTCTAGTACTGAGGGTTAATGTTATTTCAACTGTAATCTATTTTATCAGGCGCAAGTCATTAACGTATCAGAAGTCACGACATGGAGCTTTCATTTCTAAATACCCTCAATCGCCTCCGATCATAGCCGGGATCGAACTGCCTATCTTGAAAACAGAAGGACAGCGAGTTATCGATTGTGCCTGTGACGCAGGATTGTTAGCCGAAATTAAAATGCGTTACCGCGAGAACCACAGGGTGGCTACGAGAGGTATTCGAACCTGTACGTAGTACCCAGCTTGATGACGAACATGTTTGGTGATGGAACGCTTTCAGCTAACCGACTTTTGACAATATTGAAAATATATTGTTTATATCTTAGAAGTTCTTTAATACCAGGAAACATTTCATATTTAAATAACTTACTTAAAAATCGTCGCTTAACTATATAGGCCGCATTTCTTGTGTTTGTTGATCTTACTTCCTTTAAACTTAGTGTAGCATATAATAATGCACATGGTCCCCCCTCCCATCCTATGAAACTTTCCTCACCGTATTCTACCAAGATTTAGATTTCTTTTCCGAGGGAGGGTTAGTTTCCACACCTAAAATAAATCTTTCCCCTAGCAAGTGTTGGAGACAGGTCACAATTTTTCACACACGCACACTTTGGGGATAAGGAGACTTTATTTTGTAATTCCCTGCTCACATTTTCTCCTTTACGACTATTTACTCTGTTATGGAGGAAACATTTCCCTTCCTATCTTAGTAACTTTACTGTTTATCAACTTTAACTCTGGACTTTTTGATAAGAACAGTGTGAAAGGAAAATATTATAAAAATAGACAGTAACATAAGGGGAAACACGTCATCAGCACAAAGCTAATAATATATGGAATTCTATTCGCTGTCTTAAAATACGACTTCAAGATTTAATACGTTAGTGATGTTGATGGTCTATATTAAGGACTGGAGAAAACTTCAGTAACTAACTTGTTGTGCTTGTGAGAGTAGAATTTGTCTAATAAATCTCTATAATTGCACTTAACATGATTGTTTCGGTGGCTCAAGACAAGGAGCTCTCCCACTATTTCGCTAAGGTCATCTACTTCTTGCTTGTCTTTTATCAACTACTTGAAGTCGGCACTGAATTTGGCTAAGTTTTACGGCAAGATGCCCTTTATTACTCCTATTCTATGTGGATGGATGTATTCACTACTGTGGCGGCTGGTAATGCGATGTACTGTATCTGTATGCAGAGGTTTCTGCTAAGATGAATACGAAGACCCTAACCAGAGAAATGAACAAAATTTGGCTAAAATCGTCGGCCCGACCAGGAATTGAACTCGGGACACTCCGTACCTAACACCACGATGATGAATATTCAACTTAGTTGTTGGAAAGTCATTGCGGAAAATCCTATGTTAAAGCATTATCAAGATTGTCTGTCATCACCGAGACTCGACCTTTTTTTTATCCCTGAACTTCACACTTCTCTTGTCTCATACTAAAGGAGAGAAGCAGAAACGCGTCAATAAGAGCTTTCCATACATTTGGTCCACGGTCGATTTTCGGGCTGGCTATGGAGGATTTAAAAGCTACTCCTCTTTCAACGGGAAGACAGTTTGTTTTTGTTTTGTTGTTTCCAATCAACGCAAGAATTTATTTGGCATTTACAAAATTCGCACACTGTTATCTATTTGTGCACCGTTTCAGAGTTTATCAACAGAGCTTTTTACATCTGCGGTACGGGTCATCAAGCAGTAAACTTACATTCTAGACATGATACGTTCGAACTCCACCGTCGACAGTTCGGCAACTCTGAAGATGGTCCTACATTTTCATACAATGCACATCGAGCGAGTTGACCGTGCGAATAGGGTCGCGTAGCTGTGAATGTGGTGGGTTCGAGTGCCACTATCAACAGCCCTGAAGAAGGTTTTCCGTGGTTTCCCATTTTCTCACAGGGCAAATTCTGGGGATGTACCTTATTAAAGGCCACGGTCGCTTCCTTGCCAATTGCCTTTTCCCAGCCTTGCTTCGCCTAAAGCCTACGATTGTTTAGTGCGACGTTAAACCACTACTACACATAGCAAACAAATGTCGAGTGAAAATGAAAACCTACAACCTGTTTTCCAGTCGTTGGCGGGTCAGAGATGTAATGAATGCAGCATATAGTATTAGTACGATGGGGTCGCCACTCCCAAAGTGATTTATTAATGACTGATAGATGCTATGAAATGAGAATGGAGAGTGTTTCTGGAATGAAAGATGACAGGGAAAATCGGAGAACCCGGAGAAAAACCTGCCCCGCCTCGGCTTTGTCCAGCACAAATCTCACATGGAGTGACTGGGATTTGAACCACTGTATCCAGCAGTGAGAGGACGACGCGCTGCCGTCTGAGCCACGGAGGCTCACAAATGTCAAGTATGCACCTTAAATTGTGACCATAATCTCTGGCTAACACCTGTCATATTTTATTTCATACAACCATTTTTACCCTTCTTCGCATGGGAATTTGTAATGGATTGCATGTTTCCTTCATTAGTACATGCAAATTCACATGCCTGTATTGAAACAATTATTACGGTATGTTAACTTATATTTTTCTACTAATGCACGTGGCAATAATGTGAAGCACTATAAAGATCAGCAAAGTCGAGAGAGAATTAGGACGATTGGAGAGTTTATTGTACGGTACAGTTCCAGTTCCGAAGTTGTGCGAAATTCTCCGTGCTTCTCGCTTACATATTGTTCTTTCTCTGACCACTGGAGGGGCGCTGTGGATGACGACTGACGAAATACACCGTTGATAATAACCTCCCGTATTACCTATCGAAAGGATTAAAATAGCTCTTTAGTTTATTCCGTTATCTTGAAGTGAAATACACTAAATACACTAAGAGTTCCACGGAAATTGGACTAAAAATACAATTTTTCGTAAAATCTCCGTTATTTACCGTCGGGCAATAAATATGTATGGCAGAAAATAACGGAAAAAAACATATTCTTAAACGTTCGTTATATACAGTCTTTTGATAGACCTAATTAAAATAGTATATATCGCAAGTAAACTTTTTTAAAATAAAATGTAACTCAAATAGATAACTTGACGTCATTTGAACCTGATAAAACAATCCTGAATGAGTATATCACAAATTGCACCTCTTATGGGCTAAGTCCGCTGACAATGACAGTCTGACAATGATATCTCCCATATTAATCCTCTTCGAAATTGATTTCCATTAAGGCAGTAAGAGTTCCATTACGATTGATTGTATACATTTCATGGGAGTGCAAAGTCGCGGTTTCGGTTTCGTATAAACCCCTAGTTAATTTATGGATTCAGAAATAATACTGACCCTAAAACCTACCCAAGTACAGGTGGATTCTAAATAACAAATTTGGTAGAAATATGTCCAGTAGTTTTCAAGTTATAAAAATTCAGACAAACAGACACCAAAGCTAAAAAAATTTGCAGAATGTTGTTATTACACCTGAAACGGATAATTGGACGACAATTTTGCCAAATTAGTCAGTGTACAGACACACTGTCATTACGATTTTATTTATATAGATTATAAACTGTGTACGACCTGTTATGTTGCAGTAATGTTACACATACGCCACACTGGCTCATACATGTGTGTATGCTCTGCTTAGTGCTTAAGCTTCAGCACGAACACTTTGAATTGTAAAACCCCTTCTATCCATCCCCACCTTCTTTTACTTATTTCTTCATCGGTGAGTTTCTGGTTGTTTTTTCCACAGGTGTCTTTTCCGTCCAATTCAGGCTGTAATATGATTTGAAGACATATATCATATAGGTATATTTGTTACTGAATTTACAGTGTGGTACTTGGACTGCAAATATGTTCCATCACTAGTGATGAAACTCACTCGTTATTTAGAGGCTAATTATTATCATGGGACATTCTGAGGATACGATTTAAATCCCTTTTCATAAACTTAATGAAAAGCTAGTCACTTAACATTACAACACTGTGCATAATAAAGCATTCAGCTTTTTGAAGTATGTAAATGTATTACACTTTACTGAATGTATAAAAGGAATTTTAATTTCTTAGTGGAAATTCCACAATTCCTATCCAATAAATTTTAAATTGTAGCTTCAACCCTGCAATAAGGAACCCTGCAATAAGGAACTCTCAACGTGTCGGTTTCCTTTGAATGTATAAGTACAGGAAAATAAAACAATGTCTATTAATATCAAATACTAATACTGTTATTGTCTTTACGTCCCACTAACTACTTTTGACGGTTTTCGGAGACGCCGAGGTGCTAGAATTTTGTCCCGCAGGAGTTCTTTTACGTGCCAGTAAGTCTACCGCCACGAAGCTGACGTACTGAGCAACTTCAAATACCACCGGACTGAGTTAGGTACGAACCTGCCAAGTTGGGGTCAGAAGGCCAGTGCTTCAATCGTCTGAGTCACTTAATCCAGCCCTCTTTTCTAAAAAATACTATAATCGAATCAACATTGCGTTGAATGGTATGAGGTGAGTTACTCTTATCCTGTGTGAGTATATTCGCTCTTTATGCTTGGTACAGTCGCTAGCCGCATTTCAGAGAAGCGAACCCGACAGCTCTGGACTAGCCTCAAAGGGCGCCCAGCTGTGAGCAACTCTTGATGTAAACGAAGATCAACAAAGCTGAGAGATTAAAGCCTTGTTTTACCGTGTAACACCTGTAAACACCGTTGAATCAAGAAATCATTATACCACATTTATGGGTATAAAAATATAAAAGTAATATTACACCTGATAGAATACCCACTTGTTGTATATTGCTTTTTTTAACGTAGGTCTATTTCCGTAGCATGTGATATGTAGACGAGGAAAGTCACCGATGAGAGAAGGTGGACACAACCTATACACGTTTGCCATTGTCATTCTGAGAAATGGAGTTCCACTTCCATCTGACAGAGCAGAGATGCTTCTTGGAAACGACCCAGCATGAAATGGGTGCTAAGAGAAGAAAGGAAGTAGATTTAGCTGAGTCAGGAAGCCGGATGCGTTCGTATGCGTAATTCATTAGTGTTGTTTGCATCATTCTTCCGCGAAGTTTCAGAAATAGACCATTGCTTTATAGCTATAATAATAATAATAATAATAATAATAATAATAATAATAATAATAATAATATATGGAGCCTGTTGGATCACGCATTACATTTATGATTCGTCTTTCTAACAGACCATATTGCTTTCATTTTTTCACTGTGCGCCTGTTTTCTTTTTTCTGACCACTTAGACCCCGATCTTTTAGGAACTTCATTCTCTGGCTTTACTATCCATCTATGTACCTTGTGACGGTAAATGTTTCTGTCCACTATTTCTGATAGTTCTATCTAGGCCTTTTACAGATCATTTTTAACATCTTGTATCCATGGTGCGTTCTTCAGTTTTTCAGTATATGTCAAAATCTTGTGGGTTAGCCTTGAAGACGATAGTCTGTGAACGTGTCCATAGAATTTCAGTCTTCGTTTCCTGACGTCTGGGGCAAGGTTAGACATTCTTTCCGTAGCTTTGCGTGATTTGAGTCTATACCCTTCTTTTTTTTTATCTGGGCCCAGAATTTTCCTCAAGTTCTTCCTTTCCTCCTTCAAGATGTTTTCCAGATCACCTTTATTATTAAGAACCAAGATTTCACTTGCAAACAGCACTTCAGGATTAATCACTGTAATGTTATACCTTGGTTCTTAATAATAATAATAACAATAATAATAATAATAATAATAATAATAATAATAATAATAATAATAATAATAATAATAATAATAATAATAATTTAGAGTATTCCATCTGGTTCAACCCCGTATGAGTGTGGAATGCGTCTGCGGTTTCCTCTACATGTTGCAAGATGTGAATAAAAGTGGACAGCCATCTAGCGACTGCCGACATGGTAGCGTGTACTCATATCTACGGGACCAAATATGTAAATCTGCTATTGCTTCCACCGGGCGAGTTGGCCGTGCGGTTAGGAGCGCGCGGCTGTGAGCTTGCGTCCGGGAGATAGGGGGTTCGAATCCCACTGTCGGCAGCCCTGATGATGGTTTTCCGTGGTTTCCCATTTTCACGCCAGGCTGGGGCTGTACCTTAAATAAGGCCAAGGCCGCTTCCTTCCAACCCCTAGGCCTTCCCTATCCCATGGTCGCCATAAGACCTATCTGTGTCGGTGCGACGTAAAGCCACTAGCAAGAAAAGCTATTGTTTCCATGTTGCTTGCCCCATGCTCCATGCTGAGTAATCAGTGTCTTGGCCTTCGGTAGTCATGGCCCCGGATTGAGTTCCTGCCAGCGATGTAGGATTTTAATTTTTAACTGCAAATTCCCTTGGTTTCCGTACTAGGTTTTTATACAGCCCCGAATATTCCTGCAGTTCCTTTGCCATATGAAACACTATTTTCTACCACAATAAAACACAGTTTCCCATACAAGGCACGCACAGTCAGAGAAGCTGTCTTACAAGTGCTGCATTCGGCTGTAATAGCCTCACGAAGTAATACTTTTAATAGTATTATAATATTCGAAATACGATATATTATTATTATTATTATTATTATTATTATTATTATTATTATTATTATTATTATTATTATTATTATTATTATTTTGAAAATTTGGACGATCTTTCTCTCTCTCTCTCTCTCTCTCTCTCCATTCTTGCTCCTTAATTCACGTCTCGCTGATTAAGATAGTTCTTACGGCGATAGGGCAGGTCTAGGAATTGGGAGGAAGCGACGGTGGCCTTAATTCAGGTACATAAAGATGGAAAACTACAGAAAATCATCTTGAGGTGCTGAGAGTGAGGTTCGAACCCACTATCTCTCAAATTCAAGCATACAGCTACGTAAGGCAAACCGCGATGCCAACTCGCCCGGCTATTTCTCTCTCTCTCTCTCTTGTTGTTTATAACATTAACATAACCTCCCTTTCTTTTGCTTTATACTCGTTTATCATCTCATAGTGCAGCTCCTTGGGTAAATGTTTAACATGCTGGCCTTTGGCCCGAGGGGTCCCGGCTACGTTTCATTAGTCAATTCCTATTGCTCGGAGGCTAGAAGTTTGTATCGTCTTTAGCATTAGAATTCATCTTAGATAGTACCCCATCTTTACCGACACGCAAGTCGCCTATACTGTGTCAACTCGAAAGACATGCACCAAGTCTTCACACGCCATAAAATATTACGTCATTTATTTCCTTCGTTGTTTATTTATCCTGTACTCTCTTTATTCATGCCCATCTGACGGCCATGATATCTTTATAGACTGGTACCTTAGTTTACTGGTTCGAGTCTCGTTGGTGGAAAAAGTCGGCAGGGTAGAGAAGTGGTGATGTATACTTCCTAAGCACTAGGTTGCAAGCCTGGATTGTATTCCAAACCTCTCCGTAACGTTCACATGGAGTGAGAGCATACGATGCTGTTGGTGGTGACTCATCCGTCGGGTGGCTGCGTTAAGCCTTGAGCAAACCCCTTGATGTTACACAACAAGAGCAATAGTGCTTCAACACATCTTCCTTCAGTTAAATTATTCTGTTAAACTATCTCTCAATCTCTCACAGCTTATTTACCGGATAATTTTATTTAACTGTACCCCATGTGGGTGGGGGACGCAGACGAAGAATGCACCCACGGTATCCGCTGCATGTCGTAAGAGGCGAATAAAAGGTGCGACCATGGGATGATTGAATTAGAACCATGAAATTACTTGTGATTAGTGCCATCACGAGGGGAACACCATGGGTCGCCTTTACTTGCGAGTAGTAACACTATACTAGGTACACACTAGGTTTGCGGTTACTAGAAGCAGAGAGCGGTTCACTGTGGGCTTCCAGTACCGGTGATTACTACCGCTGTATGCGGAACATCACGGGCTTAAGTTGCCTGCGATTTGTACCATTATGTGAGGAACACCACGGGTCTGGGCGTTGCCTGTGATTAGTACCACCATATGAGCGACACCGTTGGTATGCATTGCCTGTGATTTGTACCTACTATGTGAGGAACAACACGGGATAGTACGAGTCCCTGTGTTAGTGCATCTATGTGAGGAATACCATGGGTTTGCGTTGCCTACGAATGGCGCCATTATGGGAGAAACACCATAGGTTTGCGATCGTACTGCACCTAGGTTCAATAACTCCACTGATTCTACCCTTAAAATAACTGCTATATTCTCAATAAAATCCGTGCATGAGCACCTCATCAACACACCACAATATATAGTACTCGAACCTTTCCTTGAACCCTAGTTCCCATTCAGCACTATGGAGCTCAGGGCTCAAGAAAAGGTTCGCGCATTATAGGTATAACACACGCACACAACATTGCTGGAAGACTCCATATTTACAACAAAACAATGAAAACAGTGAGAAAAAGAAAGCGAGAACTAAGCCACCATTTGCAGTTAATCCTGTTTATGGAACGTGCCGTTAGGGGATAGCAAGGTCTTCCCTAAAAATAAATAACAGTTAAAGAAATTATGATGATGCTTGTTGTTTAAACGGGCCCTAAATTTAGGTCATCGGCCCCAAATTGTACGAAATGAGACGAAATGCAATGACAATTTATAAGTCCAAAATTCATCCACTGACCAGAATTCAAAACGTAATGATGAAGAATGAATGGATGAATACGAATTTAAAATAATCAGTGGATGCGACCAGAAATGCCGCACCTTTCCATAAACTATTTTACTGACCGAGGGACTGCTTCCAAAGCACAATCCTAAATAGATGATGATAGTTGTCTAACGAGGATTCAAAATACAGGTCAACGGCCCCTCATAATAGTATTGTGATAGTACATATATCACAACCCCGAATTATATGTAGAAGTTAGAGATATTATTGTCGGTATTTGATTTATTATTATTATTATTATTATTATTATTATTATCTGTATTTCAGTTGTATATTTTGTCATTTATATTTGTAAGCTGGGAAATATTCACATATGTAGGTATGAGTAATTTGTTTTGCACGAGTGGGAAAACATTACTATATTTGACTCTGGTAATTTGGATGACTCATGCGGACATCCCAGTGTCTGATGAGATGTGTTTGTTGATGTTATTGTACTAGGAAAGTTCTATGAGTCATGTGATATACCCCAGCGTTTGTTTATTTCTTGGGACCAAGTATGGGTTCAGGGCATGGTCTTGACGAGAGCATCACTCATGATTGGCTGGCAAGGACCAATCCAGACGTATTATCTGAGAGGAAGGGGAATGCTGATGTCAATAAAGGTTGGTCAAACGGCTGGAACCAGAGAATCACTACGGAAGAGAACTACAACTGACACACTGTACGGGAAGGAAGTGGTGCTGATACACGGTACTGCAGTGACACGGCTGCAATGGACTGGACTTCAAACGTTCGTGGAGCGTAGTCTTGTTATGTTTGTGGAATGTGGCTGATCGACAGATTGTGGAGTGCCTGCGCATTAAGTATTGTAGCACTTGTTGCGGCCTGGCATTATATGTTGGTGAAAGATATCACAGACTATCCATAATTTGTGTTCAGGATCGATAAGCGTGTGTTACTTAAATGTATATATCTTTACAACAAGTGTTAAAGTCTGTGAACACAGTATTACGAGGTACAGTATCTGTGTGATGTTAGAAGTGCTGATTATGAGAATTGGCAAGTAGTATTGATACAGAGACAGTGAAGGGTATTTATCTACATATATGTGCATTGTTCATCGGACTATCTACAAATGGTAGCTTAGTTCTTGCTTTCGTTTTCCCACTGTTTTCATTGTTATTGTTGTAAATATGGAGTCTTCCAGCAATATTTTGTGTGTATATTACATGTATAATTTTGTGTGTTGATGAGGTGCTCATGCACGGATTTTGTTAAGAATATAGTTAGCTATTTTAGAATCAGTGGAGTTAGTGATGAACCTAGGTGCAGTTCCTACCTATTTCGTCGTTTTCAGGAGGTTAGGTAAGGCCTGCAGCAGATGTACCAGTACGCAGCACTATGTACACGCCCTGGGATATGAAGTTGATCATGCTGTATCAAAGTTCGAGGGATCCATTCTGGTGAACTCTGGCGTCCATACTACGGACATTTCGGTTAATTATGTTTATTAATTTTATTAAGTTTTTGATTAATTTTATTTATATATTCTTATTCATGATTTTATTTATTAGTATTCACCAAAATTGTTACAGTATTTATCGCTAGTAAAGTAGAACCATGGTATTTCTGAAGTTGCGGTACTGACCAAAAGTAGCATGAACTCACGGTGTTCCAAACATTATGGTACTACTCACAAGTCCGTTGAACAGTGTACATATATATAGATAAGAACCATTCACTGTCTCTGTATCAACACGACTTACCGATTCTCATAATCGGCAATTATTATATCACACAGATACTGTATCTCATGATACTGTGTTCACTGACTTTAACACTTGTCGTTACTGAACATAAATTGTAGAAAGTCTGAGATACAGCATGTCCCAGCTTCCAGCAACATGTAACACCAGACCGCCACAAGTGTCACAATACCTAGTGCCTAAGCACTCCATAATTGTAGGTCAGCCACGTTCCACAAACATAAAAAGACTATGTTCCACAATCGTTGGAAGTCCAGTCCAGCATAGTGCAGCAGTGTCACTCCAGTACCGTATATCCAGATTCACTCTCGTATCGTGTGTCAGTACTACTTCATTCCCGTACAGTCTATTTTTCCCGCCGTTTGATCACATGCTAAATAGACATCAGCATTCCCCAACCTCTCAAAAAGATACGTCGAGATTGATCCTAGCCAGCCAGTCATGAGTAGATCCTTTAGTCAAGACCACGCCCTGAACTTCTTCCTAGTCCCAAGACAATAACAAACTCTGGGGTGTTTCAGATGAGTCATAGAAGTTTCCGACTACAACAAGTCCATCTCAACAAACACTGAGATATACACATGACTCATCCAAATTTTCCAATTTCAATATAGCAATGTTTTCCCAACCGTTGTACAAAACAAATTGCTTATACCACATATGGAGACCTCCCAGCTTACAAATATTAATGACCGGGCGAGTTGGCCGTGCTCGTAGAGGCGCGCGGCTGTGAGCTTGCATCCGGGAGACAGTAGGTTCGAATCCCACTGTCGGCAGCCCTGAAGATGGTTTTCCGTGGTTCCCATTTTCACACCAGGCAAATGCTGGGGCTGTACCTTAATTAAGGCCACGGCCGCTTCCTTCCAACTCCTAGGCCTTTCCCATCCCATCGTCACCATAAGACCTATCTGTGTCGGTGCGACGTAAAGCCGCTAGCAAAAAAAAATATTAATGACAAAATATACAAATAAAATACAGATAATAATAATAATAATAATAATAATAATAATAATAATAAAACGAATACTGACAATAATATCTCATTTCTACATATAGTGCGAGGGTGTGATATATGTACTATCAGAAGTGTTTCGGTGAAACCTCCAGCAAAGTCTGAAATGTTAATCTTAGTGATAAAATGGCGTGAAAAGGGCTCTGTAACGAATAAAAATCGTAACTATCCGAAAAGAGCTCGACCACCAGAAAACATTGCTCGAGTCAAGGAAATCCTGGAACGCAGTCCGACGAAATCTCAACGCCGCGCCGTTTATCTGGGCAAGTGGGAATGAAGAGATGTCGTGTCGAAACATTATCAAAAAGGACCTGAATCTGTATCTCTACAAATTTACTGTTGTGGATGTGTTAAAATGTCCAGACAAACCTTCGCCTGTCGAGCTCTGCCGGTGGTTTCTGAGTGAAGTGGAGTCAGGACTTTTGGATCCTCAGTTTGTCAGTTCTTCAGATGAGGCCATTTCAAGCATCTTCTGTGATTTTCATTAACAAGGGTCAACCCCGCGTCAGTCCTATTGTAAATATTTTCCGGTCCAATTTCTTTTGCCCACTCGATAATGGCCATTACTTATTCCCCAGCCTTCTCATTTCACCTTCCTTCATAACCACTCTAAGCTATTATGTATAACGTACACTACCAGTCAAAAGTTTTCGATCACCTATCACAACTATGGATTTGTGGTTAAAACAGAGATGTAGTTTTAAATAATCTATCATAGCCCTATTCTGATAATAAAACACGCGTAAACATGTAAAGACGGAACAACTCTGTTGTGTATTTGATCGGTTCTCCGCATGGAGGGTCACTGATGAGTAACCACAACACTGACGTGTCTTTACTCAAGACGTGTCCACTGGAATAGGCCTCATTCCTTCATCTGTCTGTGCAGCAAGCAGTTCACATTAGTTTTCAGTACACTGTGTGCAGTTAGCAGTGTGTTTGAGTATCTGATCAGGTGCATACCATGTTACCTCCAAATGGGACGGAAGCAGGAGACTGGAGCTGAAAAACGTGCTGTAATTGTAGCTCTGCATCACGAAGGGTATTCTAGTAGGACAATAGCAAGAAAATTTGGCGTAGCCCAATCTACAGTGGTGTATACATTGCAGCGGTTCAAGCAAACCGGCGCCAATACAAGTGTTTCGCGATCTGGAAGACCCCTTATAACATCATACAGGGAAGATCAGTTCATATATGTACAGAGTAAACGTCAGAGGACTCATACGGCACCTGAAATTCGCGAGGAAGTCAATAATACGTGAGCTGCTCCAATCTCTGTCTCAACAGTGCAACGCCGTATTCGTGAACGAGGTTTAAAGGGGTGCATAGCGGCCAAAAAGCCTTTATTACGGACACAAAATAAGGTGAAAAGAATGCAATGGGCACAGCAACATAAAAACTGGAGCGTGCAGCAATGGTCCAAGGTGTTATTCACGGATGAATCGAAGTTTGAAGTACTTGGGAGCTATCGTCGAATGTTTGTTCGTTGACTTCGTGCAGAACGAATGAAGAGTCAGTGTGTGACATCTACGGTGAAGCATGGTGGAGTGTTGGTTATAGTGTGGGGATATTTTGCGGGTGATAAAGTCGGTGATCTAGTGCGAATTAATGGAACATTAAAGAAGGAAGGATATCACAGGATGCTGATCAGCAATGCAGTTCCATCTGGCAAGAGGCTTATTGGTCGTGGGTTTGTTCTGCAGCAGGACAATGACCCGAAACATTCTTCTAAATTGTGTAGAGGGTATGTCAATAGAAAATATAAATGTGGGGAACTGAAAAATATGATTTGGTCAAGTCAGTCACCAGACTTAAATCCCATTGAACTGTTATGGGATGAACTTGACAGGGAGGTACGAAAACTGAGATCAAATAATGTTGAAGAGCTATGGAATAATTTACAGAGCTGTTGGACTGCGATATCTACACAAACACTACAAAATCTTATTTCCAGAGTGCCAAGAGTTTGTGCAGCTGTTCCAAGGGCAAAGGGTGGATACTTTGAAGAGGCTAAAATATAAACCATATTGTATTCTACTTAATGACAGAGAGAGAAAATATATATTTTGTTGGTCTATTTTTTTTTTACGATGTGTTTGTACATTGAAATAAAATATCTAGTTTTGTGCATAGGTGATCGAAAACTTTTTACCGGTAGTGTAGCTATCGTATTCTTGAACCTTGTGGTCACCTGTAGTCTTAGATGGATTAATAAATAAAATATTATGGTTTTAGAAAGTTAATGAATAGCGAAAGAAGTAGAAAATTTAGATAATTTAAATCGCTGGTTGCTATACTTTAGAGAGAGTTACCTAAGCTAAAACAAGACGTACCTCATGATGCCTGCCATGCCCGCGAGCTTTTCCATCAAAGTTGGCAAGTTTCAACGCAGTGCAGAATATCAGACACTCGTCATTCTCCAGCTAACTTATGTATACAAGTTGGCGTAGCAACAACTAGGTCTTGACAAGAGATGAAATTAAACGAACCTGGTATGAGAGGCAGCAGAAGGCAGGAATTGCTTTTATGCATCTTTATTACAGAAAAAAGTAACAAAAATAGCTTACTTGGTTGTCTTTCTGACTGACATTTACGTATTATCTCTTCAAAATGCTCTACTTCTGCGTACCGAAATTCTCTTCCTATTTCTGTCACGTCACTTAATTCCTCTACATATTTTTCGGGCACTTCTCTACATATATCTTCATTTTTTGTTCTCCTCACTGACACATTCAGTTCGATTTTGCCTGAGATCGGTGCTATTTGAGGTTGTAAAGGAAATCTTGTAAACAAAATTTAAGTTCCAACGCCACAGCTTCCCTAAAAATCAATTTTAAAAGACGTAAAATGATTTTAATTATTATTATTATTATTATTATTATTATTATTATTATTATTATTATTATTATTATTATATTTATTATTGAACTATTTTTGTGAATGGCCAGTGTAGTGGACTTCGGATCAGATGGCCACGGGTTCCATTCCCGGTCGTTTCGGGAAACTTATTCTTTAATGGTTTATTTCCTCGGTTCTGGGACTAGATGTTCGTACTTTTCCCAATATCCGTACAATTAATACCCCACACAGGCCTGTAACAATATCCTCCACCACAATAACGCATAGTTTTCTATACGTGGCTGACGTTGCTCACCCTCGTCGAAGAGCCTGTCTTACCACCCTAGCAATGGCCACACAAAATTATTATTATTATTATTATTAGGTATATATATATATTGCAAGTTGCTTTACGTCGCACTGGCACAGATAGGTCTTATGGCGACGATGGGATAGGAAAGGCCTAGGAGTTGGAAGGAAGCGGCCGTGGCCTTAATTAAGGTACAGCCCCAGCATTTGCCTGGTGTGAAAATGGGAAACCACGGAAAACCATTTTCAGGGCTGCCGATAGTGGGATTCGAACCTACTCTCTCCCGGATGCTAGCTCACAGCCGCGCGCCTCTACGCGCACGGCCAGCTCGCCCGGTGTCAAGATTCTTAGGGAGAATATGTGAGTAACTTGAATGAGTTATATACGTACTTCCATAAACTCATAAAGAGGATAGGACCGAAACTTAGCTGAATAGCTATTGAGAATATAATTTTAATTATTTCGGATGCGTGATAATGTATACTCAGAATTATTTTGATTATTGTAGAACGGTAAGATAATGGAAGATATAGAATTTTTACTTGAGTTGTTTCATACGCTTTTCATTTTATATTGTGATATATTTTCTTTTACTTTAATACGACGTAAGTGATACCTACGGTCTAGATTATGATCAAGGTGATCGTTATTCGAATCATGATCATTATCCATGTAAAGTTCAGAATGGAAAATCGACTATGTTCATCCTGTTCGTTAATATTATCAGTGTGTTTTCAAAATTTTAAAAAGATTCAAAATTCCCAGAAAAAAAAGCATAATTTAATTTCATCGATCGCAAATGTTAAAAATGTTTTAAGTTCTTCACTAAGTTTTCCTTTTACTTTTATTTATGTATTATTTCTTCCATGTGATAGAAAAAATGTATAAAGTGATCAGTTGATTATGCAACGCCTATATTTTCGTCTTGGTAAGGTAGGTAAGGGTGTTTCTGCCCGAAGGCATGTCCGAACCTCCGCAGAGGTGTGCCTGAGCCGGAGTTTACGTACGGTAGGGTGGCCAGTTCCTTTCCGCTCCTCCATTTCCTTACCCCCCCACCTACAGCGCGTGGCAACCCAATCCAAATCTTGACCACGCCCAATGTTGCTTAACTTCGGAGATCTCACGGTATCCGGTGTTTCAACACGGCTATGGCCGTTGCCTTTCGTCTTGTAGAACAGCTTTATTGAAACAATTACACATTCAGTAGTGTGGTGAATTGTTGTGGGAGAGAGTGCCCTTTTAAGTACGTCGTAACAGATATCTCTGAATGAAAATAATGCAGATTGTTTGACTAACGTTTTCAAGAACTGTGCTTAGTCGCTGAGCAAGACAATTTTACAAACATAACCACATGAGGAAACACACTATGCTGCCTTGTGCGTGCCTTGTTTGTGGCGTAATGACCTTCCCAGCGCCTGCGGCTATGCGGGTTACTCTTATGAATCAATGGTCAAGCTTTAATGATTATGTTGACCATGTTTTGTTAGAATAACTTTGATTTCTTCTTTAAAACTATTAACCCACTCATACCTGAATCATTTCCTACATAATATGACAATTTGTATAAATATTAGGCTTCCTGACGTATTCAAATTGAGAAAGAGAAAACAATGTTATTTTCATTGACATTGTATTCACGGCAAGTGTACAGATATAACGTAGTTTGTTATAACTTCTTGTACAAGTTGTACTGAAAAAGTGACAACTTATCTTTAACCATTTTAGACTCAGTTGTGTACAAGAGGTAAATAATATCCATGATATCTGCCATTTCTACAACGTTAAGCGAAATATTTTTAATTATAAAAGAAACATGATTGGAAATGACTTAACCGTTACATGTTCAGGCATCATTTAAAGCTGTTATACATTTATTTTTCTATTTTCAATAAGTCACGATAAACAGATGGAACAGTGTTGGAAAAAACTATGTTCTTTTGCACTCGTTCTAGGTAGGCTTAGGCCCCCTTCTTTATTCTTTAAAGTGCTCGAAGTTTTGAGTTCATTTCTTTACCACTGAATAATACGACCTCGACAGAATAAGAATTTAAACACCCATTTCCAAATATAAAACTCCGGTAGACTTCTGAAGTCATAAGGGTCTTCACCCAAGTTCCCTATCCTTCCTTTTCCCTCTCTCTCACACACTTTCTTCACCTCTCTTTGTTTCATTCCTTCAGTTCTGAAAGTTGAGGTCTGCGAACGTCTCCATCTTGCAGCCAAACTTCTTTGTGTTTCTCCCAAGTTGTGTAAAGTTTGCGAGAACTAGGCTTTAGGACAAGTTACAAGGTGACTATGAATAATATGTGAAAGATACGCTCCGGAGCCATTAACGTATTGGAAAGTATGGAGGGGAGGAGGCAAAACGACGCGCAAAACTTTATTAGTTTACAAACTTTGTCTCTGCAGAAGATGTAGCAAATGATGTTTAATAGAAATGATTTTCTTCTTCTTGTTTTGTGACTAAACTGCACAAAACCACTACTAAAATTGTGACTCAATGAAAGCATTGTTCTAAAACTCTTGGTTTGAGTTTGCCTTTGTGAAATCTCCTTTGATCAGGTTTTGATCGCACAGACAGAACTTTCAAAAGAACATTGCACTAAATGAGAAAGTTGCTAATCATTTACCAAATTAGAGTTTAAGCTACTACTTCTGGATTTTATTTCACCACGGTTTCTTCTACTAATTACATTAATTTAGGAAGCATTATCGTCTCTCGTTTTTATAGAAGATTTTCTTTGGAGTACTGAGATTAAATTTATCTTTTATTTACGTGAATGGGTTCTTTAATGAAAAGAATCAATGCTATGTCTTGAGAGGGAATACACTATTTAGATGTCCAATTTCCAGAAAATGAATTATATTAGTAATTTGCTTTTATATTCGTTCGCACGGCTACGTTATGAGTGCTTTTGTAGTCATTTAAAATTATGCGTGCATGTAAAATTAATTAGCGTTAATTTTTCTTACCTGATTTTAATAGACGTGGGCCTTCCGACCCTAGCTTGGTACGTTCGATCTTGGCTCAGTCCGGTGGTATTTGAAGGTGCTCAAATACGTCAGCCTCGTGTTGGTAGATTTACTGACACGAAAACAACTCCTGAGGTACAAAATTCCGGCACCTTGGAATGCAACTGGTAAGGAAATACTTTCTCATATAAAAACATATAATATTCGATTTCCAGTAAGAGCAAAGGTTATTTTCTAGACGGTCGTGGTTGACCCAGTTACTTTTAAAATTACGTAAATTCCGAACTTTCCTCCATCGGCCGATTCTTTCTGAGAGTAGTAACCGTCCATTTAGTACAATTGACCACACTATCTTTAATTAAGGCCACGGTCGCTTCCTTTCCGGTTATAGACCTGCCTTATCCCATCGTCGACGTATGACCTGTCTGAGTCGGTGCGATGCAAAATCAATAACAAAATAAACGTTTGATTTCGAAAGACCACAGCACGCGGCTAGGCACACAAGATTTGATGCTATTCCAGCATTTGTGAAGAATAGCCTATAGTTGATTAACTGAAAAACGAAATTTGACACGGAATTGTCTTATATTTACAGAGTCCTATGAAATACCGTAAATTTTTAGTAAATCAGTACGCTAAATTTTATCGAATATACCTTTCACCAAAGGCATAGTAAATGGTACATTAAGAAAATATTTTCAATTTTTCCTAGATTATTTCTAAATATAATGCTCGACGCTGTCCAGATATAACGCTCAGCCGCAACTATATTGCGTAATGCCCTGTACAGATTGCTCTAGTATGCCTACATATCATTTTTATATTGCTCATAGCAATTACCACGAATTCAGCCTTTCTCTAATAAACATTATAGTCAAATTACAGATTTTCTTTTCCTTGCAGTGACATACATACCTTTTTCTTCAGTTAATTTTATCATGTGGACTTCTCCGCAGTTCCTCCTTTCTATAAGCCTCTTCTTCACAAAGAAAGCTATTACTTATACCAGTGTCTTTGTTACACCATTTTCAAAAGTAATCTCTGTTTAGACAACGAAGCTCCTGGAGAAGTGGAAGTAAAGGATTCCATTACTAGTAATCTCAACGTATAGTGCAAAGGAGTGTTTACTCTTTAGTCTCCTGGATTTAACATGCTACTAATTTCTGATGTGTACCGAGTGAACAGTCCGACCAAGCAGCCCATGACACTCTCGTTTCGAAATTTCGGGTTGTGGCGCCCACGTCGGCGCCGTGTTATGTTATTATTATTATTATTATTATTATTATTATTATTATTATTATTATTATTATTATTATTATTATTATTTTTGCTAGTTGCTTTACGTCGCACCGACACAGATAGGTCTTATGGCGACGATGGGACAGGGAGGGGCTAGGAGTGGGAAGGAAGTGGCCGTGGCCTTAATTAAGGTACAGCCCCAGCATTTGTCTGGTGTGAAAATGGAAAACCACGGAAAACCATCTTCAGGGCTGCCGACAGTGGGGTTCGAACCTACTATCTCCCAAATACTGGATACTGGCCGCACTTAAGCGACTGCAGCTATCGAGCTTGGTATTATTATTATTATTATTATTATTATCATTATTATTATTATTATTATTATTATTATTATTATTATTATTATTATTATTGTACCGGGTGGTACACCTCCACGCCGCTAATTCAAACTTTGCGCCAGTTGAAACTCCTCTACTGGAGGAAGTCTGAACTTTATCTACTGTGTTAATTCTCAAGTTTCTCAGAAGATGTCCCTACTTGTAAATTTTGAAGTTTCTGAACTGGGTCGTTTCCGATGTATTTCTGTTTTGCCTGTAGTAAGAAGTGTGGACATTCTCTTCCAGATGGCACTACTGAAGAACTACAATTGTGCACCCTAGTGCGAAGTGAAAGAACTATGTTTTTGGAGAAATTTTGTGTTCATAAGTTTGTTCTTTGTTAAATTTCTTTCAGTTATTGTTTAAGTTGGCAATATTAACCCTTTATTTCCGCCAGTTTTGAATTTAACCAATAAGGAATTTCTGTAATTAATTTTCCACCAATAATGTGTTTCTTCTTCATCTAGTGTAGGGGTTTTCGTGGTTAGCCAATAAATGATTGTGGGCGGGTGTTCTCATTCCTGAAACGCCTCGAACTTTCCCCGAGGGTATATAAACTGCTGATTTTCAGGTCTCCGCGCCACTTCAATAACATCTATCTTTGTGTAAAGTACGTAGCAGGGGGCGGGAAGCGCCTCTTTCGTCGGGCAGCAGTTCAACCACCAGGTAATGGCCGTTTAATAACTTCTTTTCTTGCTAGCTCAGCAGTTTAACTCTCGGGGCAGGTCCGAAGCGTTTTACCATGTAACTTTCTCCTAAAATGTAAAGACACTTGGTATCTATTCTATATTTTTAAACTACATATTGGGATAGAGAGTGCTTAACCCTCTCGAGCTCCCACTCAAATTGCATTGAGGTGAACTTATTTTCTCAACCGTTTCTTCCTTAACGTAATGTACATTTTCTCCTTCTATAAGTCACCTCTTTAGTATGGGATTAGCCCTTGCATTAAAGGCCTAGTGCCAAGTAGGTTTTATTAAGTCGTATTTGGAGTGCAGTTTCGCCTCCTCTCAAGTTGGTATTGTGGAGGCCATGTAATATTTCTGGTTTTTTTTTTTTTTTGTTTTCTTTTTTTGCTGAATAGGCCGCAGTAGGTTGGGTATTTTTACCCCTGTGTCTATGTCCTTGGAGGACAGCTTGAATGTGGAGTTTGGTGTGGCCTTCGATAGGGTTGAATTTAAGAGCGGGTCGCTCATTCTTAAAAATTGTTTTTGCGTACCTCGAGGAGGCGTTACCGTGTAAAGGGGAGCAAGTGCTCCTAGGCATGATTGGGGTTTTCTGCCCCTTTGTTCAACCTTGTATATAAGTAAAGTTGGGCTCATTGCTCAAGAATCGTGTGGCTGGCTCTCGGAGCCCAAATTCTGTAACTCTGTAATTGTACATTCTCGTTTTGTTGCTTCGCTATTCTGTACCTGCTATTATTATTATTTCTTGATTTTGCAAAGAAAATATAACCTTGATAAATTTTATCTTAACTTTAATTTCGTATTTTGAGACCTGTTCACCCCCGCACCTTCTTTCACCTCTGCACATCCACAAAACTCGGTAACAATTATTATTATTATTATTATTATTATTATTATTATTATTATTATTATTATTATTATTATTATTATTATTATTATTATTATTAAAACTTCCCCCCATGCGCAGACTGCCACAAGGACAAAGTATGTAGACTACACAGTATTTTGTCTTCTAAGTTACTGTTGAGTTTGCTAGTGTGCCAAGACTCATTTCTAAATTTCGTGACTTCCTCATGGGAATATGAACCCGTGTTACTTTATGTGAACCGAGCACTCATTTATCTATAAATTTCTATAAATTGTATATATTCTAATTTTCCACCTGAACATCTCCTTTGAGTCTATTTAGTTTGTTACTCATCTGTACCATTACATTCTCAATATTAATATACTAAATTCATACAACGTTTAATTTCTTAACTTAAATAGCAACAACCGTCTATTCTTCATATATTTTACTGTATTTAAAATATATGAATTTTTCCACCCCTGCGTATCAGTCTACGGTATTTAACCGAATACATGTCTGTCTACATATCCACTCCAGATAGCCAGCAACCATTCTAACATATTTCGCATTTTGCATCTGCATGCCAACTCCAGAATTTCATCTCCATTGCTCTTTTGAATCATAACAAGCTGGTATTCATTTTTCAAATTATAGGCGTGTAGGTGATAGTTGTATAATAATTTCCTGCTGCTTGATCTAACCTCATGTACGCGTTTGTATTACTTTCCTTCTTTCGTGGCCGGGCTGAGTGGCTCAGACGGTTAAGGCGCTGGCCTTCTAAACCCAGCTTGGCAGGTTCGATCCTGGCTCAGTCCGGTGGTATTTGAAGGTGCTCAAATACGACAGCCCCGTGTCGGTAGATTTACTGGCACGTAAAAGAACTCCTGCGGGACTAAATTCCGGCACCTCGGCGTCTCCGAAGACCTTAAAAAGTAGTTAGTGGGACGTAAAGCAAATAACATTATTATTATTATTCTTTCGTGGGCATTCTCCAGTTACTTATGTCGTATGTCTATGAATGAAGTCCAGTTTAACTACCAGATGCCCATCCCAACGCAAAACGTATGTGGAGGGTATGCGTTTTGTGGTGTGGTGGGTTATGTGTAAATGAGGAGGCGTGCACTAAAATAAACACAAGTACCCAGTCCTCGATGTTGATCCAACCCAGATCCATCTGAGCCGAAGGCCACTGACAGTTCAACCAAGCAGTAAGATTGTAAAAGTTTTCTTCTCCAGTCGCTATAATTTCGCTCGATACACTCGATGCCGCTGTTTACAACAGCAATAAATACATTTATTTTACCTTATGTAGTTGGTATATGAGAATTAATCTCATAAAAATGGTGAATGACTCGCTGTTTAAGAGCTCGATCTGCAATTTACGGCATATCTTGTCACATGGTGACGCAAATTCTTCCATCGTGTCAGCATAAAGACCGTGGAGATGCTGCTGGTAACGGCAGCGCGTATCTGACACATGATTCTCGCACCCCGCTAGCTTAACCCTGTCTCTAGAGACTTCATGATCAGCAATGCTTCTTCCTCATTGAGCTTAGCACCACCCCGATACGTAGCATTATCTCTCACACGACGTTTTATCCGTAATCCGACCCTTCCCAAAGTTGTCAGACTTCAAGAGGATTTTTTTCCTACTCCACCTCTTCTGAAAAGTTTGTTTCATCTTTTCCGTCTTCCTTCTCTTATTCTACTTCTCTGAACGCAAAGGTCTTCTGCAGCATCTGTGAAGGCTTCTCGCAGGTTAACCAGGCTTTCTGCGTGAAAACTGCGAAGAGATAGAAAAGGTAATCCAAGCACGTTAGTGGAGAAATACATTTGCTTTCTGCTCTATTATTTACGAAGCTATGTTTCACACTTGGAACTACATACTCAACTGAATATTCACGTGATAATATTTTGCACAAATACGGTATATTAGTGTTATGAAGGACTTGTAAATGTGCAGGGGTCTTAAAATTTTACCTAATGCTACATTCGTCGTTTAACTTTGTAATATTAATCTAATGATAAAAATTTTACAATCAAATATCTTTGATGAGAAAAAGAAATACAGTAAGTATCATACGATAGTCAGAATGTCCAAGCCTACAGTAGTAAATCAGACAGGAAAAACCCTAAGAATATCTATTACCAGGCATGGTGTACAAAATTGCATGAAGATGAACCATTTCAAATACTTAAGGGAAAATGGAATGCCGTTTCTCGTTAACGTGAAAACCCTTTATCTCCAAAACATATGTAGTTAGAACTTGAAGACTTATATAACTCCTGGCTCCAAAGACCAATCCAGTCTATCAGGAGCTTCAACCAATCAACAGCTGTCTACCGTTTCCGTATTGAAATGAAATGGCGTATGGCTTTTAGTACCGGGAGTGTCCGAGGACATGTTCGGCTCGCCAGGTGCAGGTCTTTTGATTTGACTCCCGTAGGCGACCTGCGCGTCGTGATGAGGGTGAAATGATGATGGAGACAACACATACACCCAGCCCCCGTGCCAGCGAAATTAACCAATGATGGTTAAAATTTCCGACCCTGCCGGGAATCGAACCCGGGACCCCTGTGACCAAAGGCCAGCACGTTAACCATGTAGCCATGGAGCCGGAAGTTTCCGTATTATCACTATTTTATTATTGCACCTACGTGTACTTGTCTTTACTGTATACACATTCATGAGAATAGCTCAGTCAGACACAACTATAGCTGCTTTTCTCTAATATCATGCTTCAGTAATAGATACATTTACCTAACAAAGTTATTCCGATGAAGCAGACAACCGACATATTTGGAGGCTGGATACCAAAGAGTTTAAATGCACGCACATTCACGCACGAAAACAGTATGTTTCCGTGCTGAAAGTCTTGTTTTACCAAGCTCGATAGTTGCAGTCGTTTAAGTACGGCCAGTATCCAGTAATCGGAAGATAGTGGGTTCAAATCCCACAGTCGGCAGCCCTGAAGATGGTTTTCCGTGGTTTTCCATTTTCACACCAGGCAAATGCAGGGGCTGTACCTTAATTAAGGCCACGGCCGCTTCCTTCCCACTCCTAGACCTCTCCTATCCCATCGTCGCCATAAGACTTATCTGTGTCGGCGCGACGTAAAACAAATAGCAAAAAAAAAAAGTCTTGTTCTCTGGATAATGAACATGTATGCAGTTTTATTATCGTTGTTTACTTGATTTTTTAGTTATTCAAAATAGTCAAAACGAAAAGAACTTGAACTCCATATTTTCTCTAGGTAAGCTCTGGGGCTCTCATTATACAGATAATATACAATTTTCACATATAATAATAATAATAATAATAATAATAATAATAATAATAATAATAATAATAAGTGAAGTAGTCAAATATACTGTAGTGGGAATGCAGGTACGAAATACTTTCACAGAGTAGTACAAAGGGCACTAGGAAAGTTTTGCAATATGCAAAAATGGTTGGCTGGACGCCCCTGTTATGGTGAGGGATGAAAAGAGGAGTGAAAACCAGTCTAGACGACAGCAAGGCGCGTCCTTCACACCAGTCGTTACCAAGCAGTGGATTCAAAGCTAGTTAAGATTTCAGCGTGGTCTAAAGGTGAATATCGCGCAATTATCCGCTACAATTTTGCTCGTGGATTAACTGTTGACCAGTGCCTGGAGGAAATGACTCCTGTGCTGGGGAAAGACTGTCCACATCGGACAACAATTTTCCCCTAGTACAAAGAGTTCCTGAGGGGAAATTTTGGGGTTGTAAACGATCCTTGTTCTGGGCGACTGTCTGAATCAGTGACCAAGGAAAACATTGAAGCTGTGAGGAAAATGTTGCAGCAAGAGAGGCGGTTGACATATCGGCAGGTAGAAGAGATCCTCCACATCCCTGCACCAGCTATTCATTCAATTATATACGACCATCTCCATGTTAGAAAGGTTTGTTCCCTTTGGGCGCCCCATTCAATTTCAGAGGAACAAAGGGCCCATCGAGTGAAATGGTGCCGAAAAATGCTAAAACAGTTTGAAAATAGGACTTCGCATAATGTCAATAGCATCGTTACAGGTGACGAAACTTGGCTTTATTATTACGATGTCCCAACAAAATCCCAGAACAAGGTGTGGCTATTTGAAGATGAGAGTACTCCTGTGACTGTGTGAAAGTCAAGGTCAGTGAAGAAAAGGATGATTGTCTTCACTAAACGGGGCATCCTGACTCGGGTTGTGCTAGAAACACAAAGGACAGTCACTGCGACGTGGTACAGTGAGACTTGTCTGCCTCAGGTCATCCAGGCTCCCAAGCAGCTCCGTCCAAGGTCACAGCTCAACACTTGGCTCTTGCTTCACGACAATGCTCCAGCACATCGTGCTAATGTAACAGTGGATTTTCTTGCCAGGTCAGGGTTGACTGTGCTTTATCACCCTCCATACAGTCCTGATCTTGTCCCATGTGACTTCGCATTTTTCCCAGAAGTGAAGCTGAAGCTGAAGCTGAAAGGGCGGCGTTTTGCATCCGACGAGGAGCTTCTGGCAGGATGGGATAAAGAGTGTGAAAATGTAACCGAAGAAAAGTGGCAGAGTTGGTTCAGTGACTGGTTTCGACGTATGGAGAAGTGTATTGAGTGTGGTGGAAATTATTTTGAAAAAGTCTAAACTGTTCACTCACATTGCAAAACATTTCTAGTGCTCTTTGTAAGATTAGCATGGAATGTTCCTAATATACCTCCTGATTGGACGGAAACAGTAGATGCACCTGTCTGTAAGCAAGGGAACAGGAAGTACTACAACAGCTACCCAGGTCTTGCATTGATCAGTACAGCCAATTAGCCAATCAGTACGACCAATGATTGAGAGTGATTTGGATGAACACCTGTGTGGTTTCAGACCACAGAGAGGCTGCCAGGACCAGATTTTCAGTATATCCCATTTAATTAAAAATGCAACGACAGGAATAGATAAGTTTCGTAGACTTAGAGAAGGGATAAGACAGAGTACCGAGGGAAAAACGTTAGCCGTCCTGATGGTATTAAGGCTAGAGTACTATAACGAGTCAAGGGTACTTATATTCAAAATTCAGTTACAGTGATAATTGATGGCAGAATGTGATCTTGGTTCAAGGTACTCACAGCGATTATACAAGGTTGTAATCTTTCACCTTTGTTGTTCGTAGTTTACATGGATCATTTACTAAAAGGGATAAAGTGGCAGGGATGGATTAAGAGAGGTGGAAATGTAACAAGCAGTTTGGCTTATGCTGACGACATCGTCTTAATGGCAGAGAGACTATGCTGGGAACCTGCAATCTAATATCTTGGAACTTGAAAATACAGGAGGTACAGTGATGTCAATAGGGAAGAAAAGCGAATAAGAAACTAGAACAGGTAGATCATTTCAGGTATTTATGATGTGTATTCTCCCAGGATGGTAGTACAGCAAGTGACATTGAATTAAGGTGCAGCAAAGCTAATGCAATGAGGTTGCAGTTGCGATCAACAGTATTCTGTAAGGAAGAAGTCAGCTCCCGAACGAAACAATCTGTACAACGGTCTGCTTATAGGCTGTACTTTCCTGTACAGGAGTGAAAGTTGGGTGGACTCAGGATATCTTATTTATAACTTAGAAATAACGGGCATGAAAGTCATGAGAATGATCCCTAGTACAAACAGGATGGAACTAAGGCAGGAAGGTACTAGGAATGACGAGACAAAGTCTAAGCCACCATATTATGCAGTATACTGCTCTGTTGCAGACACTCGTAACCGTGGATCATGTGTTGTCAATAATCATACAAACTTTACTAAATATACTGAGCTACGCTACCTATGAACTTCTGTATAGGCCTACATATTTGATTAATGTTCAAATTAACCTACAGTTTGAGTGGTTTCTTATATTCTACTTCTCTGTTTTTCTTCTCGGCTATGGACATATAAAAAAGGACTCTCTCTTTGTCTGTAAGTGTGTGTGTGTGATTATTTTGGTTATGTTAAAAAATTAATGTAAAAGGCGTTTTTAACTGAATGGTCAAGACTCAGGTAGATATAAATAAAATAAAAGCAACCCTCGATATTCCTGATACGGCAACTCTGATTTACAAAGTAGGAATGCTTAATGTACAGTACTTAATGTCACGCAGAAGAAGTAGAGGATTACTTTATGAAATAAGAAAGTTCCATTTATTATGGACTGTCATGCCAAATGGTTTGCTATAATTGTGGTGGAGTTTTCCTTAGGTTTGTGTTGCATATCCACCAATATCCAAAATATTAGCCACATTAAGATATTCATTAATTACTCGGAGTGTTTATTTAATGAGAAAGGTCAAGGAAGACAAGTTGTAGTGAAGTGACTTTCAGTAGTTGGAGGCTGCTTACTGGTTAACACAAGTTTAGCATAGAACTTCACAGGAGCCTTTGTGGGACTGTCTGCTCCACGTATTGTGTCCCGGGTAACCTTTCAAGTAGAGTACACCAACACCACAACAGGCTCACTGCCTGCCACTCAAAGCTGTTACATGCCATTAAATTTCGATTAATGGCCAATGTTTGCTGTGGAAAGGAAAGGTCGTCCACATAACGGAAAAAAAGAACTAAAGCAGAGATGGAGCGTAAATCTGTGGCTGTTAGCATAAAGAACAAAGGAAAGGTTAATAGATTGTGAACTACAAACCACTGTAGGCGTGCCTTCGGTGAGATTGAAACTTTGGGACATGTTCTCGGCTACAGTCCATTCGGCTAATTGCTTAGGGATACTCGCGATTACCCAATTCGCGGACTTACGGCAAAATGCCTTCCGCGATAACGGGTCGGAAGTATATGAAGTAGTGAACTGCTTAGCATGTGAAGAGGAGATATTCTAGCCATCGATAAGCAGAGGGATCATTCTGTAATACTGGACCCAACAGTACGTCTAGTATCAGAAGGACAAGAGTTGCACGATGTGCATTCTGAGATGTAGTCAATTTACGTTCCGGTATCCAATTACATCAAGGAGAAATTTCATGTAAACTCCGTCACCGTTTACAGATCGTTAGTGGGTGCAAGAGGTTCCATACTGGGGATCATGTCTAAGTTGTGGAAGAAGTTAGCCTTCAAGGAAAGCGACCTCCACGATTGCGGAGGTGCCTGCGCGTGGGTCCGTGCATCTTTTAAGGAATCAATTACATTCCAAAACACAAAAATCGTACAATATATGTTTTAGGGAAAATACGTTGAAGGGTAGTTTCCTAAATGGAGGATTGTATATACTGGTTTCACATCGCGTCTTTTGCAATTTTATGTGAATTGTCAACAATGTTCTGATATCTCACCAGGAATTTGTCACTGACATGCAGACTGGTGCTCAGAAGAAAATATTCTTATGTCCACCATTATTGCTATCCTGTCTTTCTGCTAGTAGTCTAACGTCCTACTAACAAACAGAAAGTTTTCAGTGACTCTGAGATAGGACAGGCAGAGTAGGAAGTTGCGGTCGTGGCTTTAAACAAGATACAACTCCAGCATTTCCTTGGTGAGAAAATTGAGGCAGATGGGTGGGATTTTACCCCACTATCTCCCGAATGTTAGCTCAGAACTGTACGACGCTAAACCACTCACTTGATGTCATGCTCATTCTTACTGAGTACAGTATGGGTATTTTGGTGTCAAGACCCTTTTCAAAATTTTTCTATAATCAATAACCAGATCCTCAAATCCTTAATTCCAAGGGACCTTGTAAGCTTTCGCACTTGGTTTTCTCAGCTAATATTCTGTCTCCTACCGTTATGATTTCGTCTATGACTGTATTGAACAAATTAAACAATCTGTCATTAAAGTTCACCAAGGTTATTTAAGTAACGTTATGGCTTTCAGGACTTTGAGAGTATTACCTTTACTTCGAACTTAGTTAAACTCAAAGTAAATACTTACCATATATTGGAACACAACTCTTTATCACTGGGTAACACTTTTCCATATTTAGAAATCACTTTCAGTTCTCTGTGTAACTTCTCTCGAAGTTTTATTGGAAAATGTCTGAAATACTACACAACTACACGACTGGAAAAGCCGTTTTTAGAAAAATATGGTATAATTGTACGATTGCGTACCGGTACCCATTATTGGAGTTGCTACATGTGCTTCATCGTATATTGCAGGAACAATTCTTCTCTCTGAGACAAGTACTGTGCAACATATCTAACAATATTGTTCTTTAGGTTCTCTTATTGGTGGATTACCGGTAGTTGTGCCATAGGTTGGCAGTTAGGAGTGAAGTAATTAGAATTAATTTTATTTTGTAAGACATTCTACTAATGTTCGATTGGTTTGAGATTCAGCGTCCACTATATCGTTTGCAATTATTCACGATGCTTTTGATCGCAATAATAATAATAATAATAATAATAATAATAATAATAATAATAATAATAATAATAATAATAATAATAATAATAATAACATGCAACGAGCCTGTAATGGCATTTAAAGACAGGAGTACCCTCTCAAACGAGCGCCTTTTTTTTACCATTATAGGCAAGATGCATACGACTGCTTTCGTTCGACCATAATTAAATGTTATCAGGGCTGCCGACACTGGGGTTCGAACCTACTATCTCCCGAATGCAAGCTGATAGCTAGGTGATACAAATCGCGTAGCCACTTGCTCGGTAAGTAGTAGTGTGATAGGAATGGGTTAATGAATGGGTTGTTAGCTAATTGATATGCATTCGATTGACGACAGAAATGAAAGCAGTGTCGACAGATATAATAAATGAGCAGTACTCGTAAGAAATTACCTAATGTATATTTTGCACAATTCTGTATAAACCACGTAAATACAACCATGTCAAAAAAAGCAAAAAACCATGAAAAACAAGAGATAGGAAGTTCTTATTCATAGGACATGTCCATTAGTATATTTTGCAGAAACGATTAGCTTTTCAGTCACTTAGGTTCAATTCAACGTGTGTCCTGTTGCTGAATAGGCTCTGGGTCCTCCATGGGCATTGATTTGTTCCATGCGCGATGGTTTCGAGGCGAATCAGCTGTGAATAGCGTTCTGGTGTATAGCCATCCATGCTGCATTCATCTGGTTCAACAGTCCATTTTTGGTGGTTGGCATTCGGTCACTGAGCCGTACCCGTCCTTTTACCATATCCCACACATTTTCGATTGGTGACAAGTCCGGTGATTGGGCTGGCCAGGGCAACAGTCCGACATCCTGTGACAACAAGAAGGCACGTGGTCGTGCAGCAACATGTGGTCGCACATTGCCCTGCTGGAATAAGGTGTCTTGGATGTCGTGCAGAAAGGGTATGGCTGCGGGTCGCAGGATGTCATTCACGTAGGTCAAACTGGTCACAGTGCGCTGAACACGCACCAACTGTGATTTGTGGTTGTACCTAATAGCACCCCTACACTATAACGGCTTAAGTTAGTGCTGTATGTCTTTTGTGAATGCAGTCAATGTGATGCCTCTCTCCATGTCTGCGGCGAACCAAAATGCGGCCACCATTTTCAACAAACAGATCCTGGATTCGTCCGAAACCATTATCTGCTGCCATTCCTGTCCCCAGTGACGTCGTTCCATACGCCAATGCAGTCTAGCATGTTTATGCAGATTAATGCAAGGTAGGCGGAGAAGTGGACGATGAGCCGGTAACCCGGACCGTAAGAAACGGCGACGGACTGTCACTCCTGATGGTGTACGATGTGTTACACTGTTCCGCTGTTGCGGCAGAGCCGAGGAGGACGCGGATCTGTCCTTCAATACCATTCGGATGAGGTGTCAATCTTCTCGGGGGTGGTCTGGGTGTTGCGACCAGACCCATCCCGTCGTGTTCTACGGCCTTCTGTGAACCATTCTATACTCACCCGCTACACTGCCGACACACTTCGTCCCACACTAGTAGCAATTTCCCGGATGGATGCATCACGTTCTGTCATGCCAATAATGCACCCTCATTCAAACTCATTTGACGGTACGGTTCTTGCATACGTATGCGATGGATCCTGCATGTCTGCTCAAGTCACACTGATCCATTACCTTCGGTTTATAGCGACCACGAGAGCCGCAGGCGCATTTTTCATTCGTTGGTGGTGCGCCGAGGTATCGAACCTACGGGCCGACATGGTTCAATTGCTAATCATTTCTAAAGAACATACTAATGCACATGAGCTGTGAATATGGGCGTCCCATCTCTAGTCTTACAAGGTGTTCTTGTTTTTATGAACATGAGTGTATTTTAAATATCTCATTTTAAACATAGGTCTAGGAAGCATCTATATGTATATGGGGTTAACCCTTTTCACTAGACCTTTCTTTATTAAAGATTTTTTGTTAATAAAAATAAATAAAAAGTAAAGGTAAATAATAATATGATCGAAAAAATATACATTTAACGTCGTTTCTAATTTCAACAGGCTTTACAGACTCCACTGTGTCGGTGTTGTCTCACAGGACTTCTTAAGTCTTTACAGAGTGAAAATGTTTTTTTAAATTCTAACTTTTCCCCTTTGGTGCTATAGAACAATATTCATATCATCTCTTTTATAAGGCGAAATTGGAAAATGAGAATATACTATAATCTTGCTTGGACCAGGCGAGTTGGTCATGCGGTTAGAGGCGCGCGGCTGTCAGCTTGCATCCGGGAGATAGTGGACATAAAACAAATAGCAATATATATCCTCGCTAAGCAGAGAATCACCCTTAGTGCTGTCAAAGTCTATATCGCTGAATCCTCATGTCAGCCTGTTTTGATTAAATTCGTTTGAGTGGTAACACAGTGATAAATTACTTTAAAATAGGTTACAGGGGTGGTAAATTATCCTACCAGTGACCTGTAACTGGTTACATTTTTACTATTATTATTTTTGTCTGCAGGTTGTTACGATGCGAACCTGGAGTTTATTACGCGTCTCATGATGTTGTTTAAAATTAAGAATATTGACTGATTGTGTCAAAATGGCCGACAGTTACAACACGCATTTGTTTGAGTAATATGACTAATCCATTTTCTGATCAATTAACATTGAACTGTTCACTAGCTCTGAATCCGAATATGATTTTGAAGACATTATCAGCGATTTAAGCATGCATTTTGCAGGTTTCTGAATCGAAAATTGGTTTTGAAGTGCTACACGCATTAAAATTATTAAAGGCCAAGAAAATAGTAACACAAAAGTAATATAAATGAGTTTCAATGTAGAAGGTAACTTTATGTATAATATGAAGCTATACCTGTTAGACCAGCTATACCAGTTATACCAGTTAGAGCAGATAGGTTTAGTTGACCCAACGACATAACGAGGTGAGCATCGTTCCTCTGGAAGTTCTTAGCACCGGAAAGGTTAATGTGCCGGAAGTTGACGACTTAGAGTTTTTGCATTCAAATGCCATCGACCTCAGTGAGGATCGAACTCGCTCTCATGGGAACAGGAAGACTGCGGATTATCGACAGCATCGGTAAGTTTGGCATTCTTATGAAATTCAACAAGTGCTTACCTTGAGTGAAAGGGTAAATGCAAATACATAGTCGCATCCATTAGCAATTATCATTGCGTTGGTTATAAGGTACATCTGACTCCTTGGATTAATAGTCACATTTACGGCCCTTGGTTTGGAGGGTCCCGGGTTCAATTTCTTGTCGGGGCTGGGATTTGAACTTCAACTGGTTGTTTCCTATGACCAGGAAACGGGGTGTTTCTGTTTGTCTCAATATCATACACACAACACAGCGCACTACCAGCTATCACAGAAGCACGCAATAGCGAATATATTCCTCTACATAGTGTTGGCGTCACGAAGGTTATCCTGCTCGTAAAACATGACCAAATTCACATGTGTAACACAGTTCGGACCTTTCACTTCGCGAGGGTTTGAAAAACGCAGTGGAAGGAGAAATTGAACATTTTAAAAATTCAGTATCATTGGTTACGAAGAACTAATGAAATTATCCCTTTTCGCACGGGGATTTTCTACCTTTCACAACGGGATAAACCCACGACAATCAACATAAAATACTATAATACTGAAGCAGCCCGGGAACTGTTGCTAGGGAATATTGCCCAATTTTCTAGTTTTTTTTTTTTTTACTTCCCTTGCTTTTCCCACTTTGAAGCCGAATTTAAAAAAGATTATCGTTCCTTGTTGTTACTTGTGACCTTAGTCTATACCAAATTGCAATGTATATTACTGATAGATAAGCATTATTCATCCCTTTTAATCACTCTTAAATAACTAAAGAATTGTGTCACTGATCTGCCCTTAAAAATCTAACGCAGTTTCCGGTTTACCTCTGTATCTCGTTCAGTCGATCACTAGACATTGTGCTGCTTAACCTTTTCACTCCCAAGTTTCTTTCAGCCTTATGCATGCCCCATACCAGATTTTTCTGGATGTTTGGACAGTGGTTGTAATAGGCCATAAATACTTTGTATTTACACAGCTACTGAAAAGTCATGGAACGACAATATTAGCAATAGTTTTCTCCTAACACTTTTCCCAAAACTTGAAAGAACCTGGCGTGATAAATGTCGATAGCTTGTTTCACTGAAACTTATCTCCACTATATTCATAAAAAATCAGACTCATCATCACTGCCTAAAATTTCTAAAATTTAATCTTTCGTTATGCTTTCTTTACACTCCCGTGCTCCCATCTCAGAAGACAGCTGTGAAAGAAAAACACAAGGCACATAATTATCGTCAAAAAACGGTGAGGCGATTTATGAATCGTCCGTCGTCTGAACAAAGCATGTCAACAGCGTTGGACTGAACTCGGAAGTGAACAAGAGCGCATTGCTTTAAATCCGAATTAACTCGTGTTTGGAACAGCAGGAGAAATGTTGACATCCGAATTAACTCGGGCATGGGATGGAAAAAGTTAAACATGATTTTGATTTCGTTAAAGTAAATAGAACGCCCTGCTGTCAATTGTGTTACAAGTAATGAGAGTACTATCAGACTTCACTCATCCGGAGGTTCTGAAAATGTTTCTGATTACCACTGTAATATTGAATATTTCGTTCATATTTTCAACGAATAACAAGCATTGAAATAATTCATAATATACCTCCTGTAGGTGGGGGACGCAGACGAAGAATACACCCACGGTATCTCCTGCCTGTCGTAAGAGGCGACTAAAAAGGGGCGATCAAGGGATGATTGAATTAGAACCATGAAACTACTTTTGATTAGTACCAACACGCGGGGAACACAATGGGTTACCTGTACTTGCGAGCAGTACCACTATATTAGGTACGAAATAGGTTTGTGATTAGTAGCAGCAGAGTGTGTGTCACTGTGGGTTTCCAGTACCCGTGAGTCGTACCCTTGTGAGCAACACCACGGGTCTAGGCGTTGCCAGTGATTAGCAGCACTATATGAGCAGCACCGTGGGTCTGCGTTGCCTGCGCTTAGTACCCACTATGTGAGGAACACCACGGTATTACCCTCGCCCGTGATTAGTACACCTAGGTGAGGAACACCATAGGTCTGCGTTACCTGTACGACGTCCAATACTTGTGAGTAGTACCATTATGTGTGGAACACAGTGTGTCTTCGCTCCTTTTGATTAGTACCCCAACATGACACATACCATGGTTCTACTTTACTAGCGATACGTACTATTCTGAGGGGACCTTGACCTGGATTTTGGATCCCTTTAGACATCAAGCATCCTCTATTCAGGATTGTGCTTTAGAAGTGGTCCCTTGGTCAGTAATACTATTATTTATGATAGTTTCTTGAGTTAGATCCATTGATTGTTTAAAATTCATGCCCATCGATTCCTTCTTCATGACATTTTTTATTTTGGTCAGTGGATGATTTTGAATTTTTACTTTGTCATTTCATTTCGTACCATTAGGGGCCAATGACCTCGATGTTAGGCCCCTTTAAACAACAAGTATCATTACCATCATCAATTCCTAATATTGAACTGTACTTTCTGTATTGTCAATCTAATTTTCCATAAATTATATGACCGGTGAATATTATTTAAACAGGTATTTTATTCATTTATTTACATTACTTTACAAGAATTTGTCGGTGAGGATAATCAATAAGTATCTGTGACCCGTTTCACGCATTTCCTTCAGCGTAGTAGGAAACTGGATGAAGTATCCCCTGTTATTCGAGTAGTAGTGTAAATGGATGGTTATAGCCTTCAACGTAAATTATGAGAACAATATATTATGCCAGATACTGTTATCATGGATGACTAGACTCGTTGCTTTAGAAAAAGTAATTCTTTTTCGAATATTTACCTTTTAACTCCAATCCTTCCAACCGTTATCTCATATCTCTAGAAATTTAAACCGAAGAATGTGGGATTCAGCTCAACAAATGCATTTTTCTACCCTTGTAGCTCTGCATTTGGGACGTGAAGGGCTGGTCTCAACCGCCAGCTGTCCTGAGAATGGTTTTCCGTGGTTTTACATTCTCCAGTATTAAAGCAAATGCCGTGATAGATACTTTGAAAGGCCACATCTGCCACTCGCTCACCTTCTCCGCTCCTCAAATCACCGCTTAAAAGCTCTTTGGCCTAGGTGACCCACCGTACCCTTTCAAGGTACGAAGTAAAAACAGTTTAGTACTGTAGTTGAAATTTGAAGTTCCAAGGAGGGTTGAAAACGTTCTTTGGTGAAAGCTTTCCCCTTACTTTGGTGCAGGACACAGGCGAAGTTTATCGAAACAATAATATTGAGCCCGAGATGTTACGGGCGCTGTCAGTCTCCACACTCTGACGATGTATTCAGACGGTCTGATTTGAATGTTCGAAGCAGTTAGTTTTGTGCACAAGTTAGAGAGGCAGAGTTACAATCACAGTTAAAACAGAGAAGAACGTTCTAGTAGAACAAGGTAGATCTTGCTGGAAAGCTGTGCGCTGTCGGAGATGACGTCACGTGGTGATCCTCTTCGTAGATCATGGATGTGGTGGTGCATATTGGCGATGGGAAGATGCTGGTGGTGTTCAAAATAATGATGGAGGCAGTCCTTACACTCGTGAAGACTTTACTTCGTTTCTTCACAAATAATCCAGTAAATTAGAACAATAGTACTTTTGCAAATGATGATGCTGAAGAAGAGCACGGTCTTTACAAGCAAGCAGACTGTATCTATTATACCAAGTCAAGAAAGAATAAAACGAATTATCAGCTATAAGTCATCCATGATAGGAAAATTAAGCTATATATTTAAACGCAGTAGACTACATTTCTATTTATTTTGCATAAAGTAGCAGAAACCTCTGTTAAGGTAATACAGTACCTACGTGGCAAAACTCATATACCAGATATACTCTGAGAATCAAGATACGTCATTATAACATGCAAGGTGATGATGGCAACACGTATCTAACTGCGCCAGTACGGCATGTGTACAATGCATGCTTCTTGACGCCTCACGCATTGTCCATAACGGTCGAGTAGATTGTCGAATAAAACTTACCGCAAGGACACAAAGGATGACTAACTTTTATCGTAGTTCGGGAACATTCTTAGGTGAGTCATCTGACCTTTCAGAATGCCCCATATGTAGACATCTAGGGGCGTAAGATCCAGATACTGGGAAGGGTTCGAGAAATTAAGCGATCACCTAAGCGTTGATGCAGAAGGCTATATGACTACCTCGTGATGCGGAATGTACCTCCGTCTTACTGCGTCCATTGTCGTTGCAGTGGCAACTTTCTGGTGAATTTAAGTACTGTCTGATGTTCAGAGCATGCTTTTAATTTCAGTACTGTTTGCATTACTGCATATTGTATGTATAGAAGCAATGAATGGAAGTCTTTGTTCCCTCGTCTCACTACTTTTAGTATCTGTATGAGAACGCATAAAGGAAAATACGTTTACTGTTAAGTCTGAAATGATACTTAAGCCATCATTCCAACATTACGACTGCTGCTGCGTGCTTTACAAGTTTATATGGGCATAAACTCCATTTTGTGCTGTTAAATTTATGTGAATTATCATCAGAACTTCAGTAAACGCTGAGAAACATGGCGACATTAGCAGTAAAATTATATTATGTTATTACTGGAGAAAGTATATCCGAGTAGAACTACGTCTCCGAGTTTAACACGCAATAACGGCAGATAGACAGGAGACATACAGCTTGGTGAGGGATGCCCTTATGAAATTACTACTATGACATAAACGGCACAAACCAGTGTCATAATACTCTATATCATTCCTCACTGTTTCTTAGAAAATAGCCGGTGATGAAGCTATTTTTTTCTAAGTTGTTTAACATGTGCGTAGAACCCATAGGCCTATACAGGTTAATTCTCCAATTGCAGATGCTAGTAAATCAGAAATAAATTATTAACCATTCAGGAAAATGGAGTCGGTTCTCAGTGTCACTCTGTTAGCAATTACCGTAAAAGATATTGTCGCTTCTGCTGGTTCAGCAGTAGTACCGTTGCTGTGGACGACTTTTCTCTGTACTATAGCTCACAAAGTAGGAGAGTGAAGCAGTGGAACTTAGAACATAGCTTTCGGTTTTTATACTGCAAAGTCCTCTGTTGTTCACTTCTGCCGGTAACGTACTCTTTACCCCAGACCTGAGCTTTATTTCGTGGGGATCGCTCTTCCTTTAGTTGACACGTACCGATTTCTTGGGCTCCTCTTCGGTAGTAAATTATCGTGGGAGCCTCACGCTGTTGTCCTATACTGCAAATCTTCAACAGATACCACTTCACTCAAGCTATCCTTGAGTGTTCCACAGTGGAAACCATCGGTTGTACGCTGCTTATCCTAAGGCAACGTAGCCGATTGGTATTCGCTTGGATAGCAGTTACAGATTGTTTGATGTACCTTCAGTTCCTTGTCTTATTAGACGACCAAGCAAGGTACCTTGTGGTTAATACGACGACCTGAAATAACTCTGGATCTGCACACCGCGCTGAAAGTGAACACAGAGCCCTCCATTTATCGGAGGCTCTTCTTGTCCGCTGTTAGCCGGTATCCAGGTTCAGTAAATACTTAAATGGTTCGAGGGCAGAAGCGAAAGTAGGCTGTGCGTTCGTTGTTCAATGGGAAACCTGTAGTGTGTTCACAGCAGAGTTTATGCTGTCGTTGAGCTTTGCAGTACGTGCTGTCCAATGAACGTCGGCACTTTCTGTTGTATACTGACTCCTTGAGCTCGTTAAAATATGTTGAAGCATGTTTCCCGCGACATCCTCTGGTGCAGCGCATCCAGGACCTGCTGGAAGGTGATTGAGCGCTAGCACCAGAATCACGTTTTTATTGGCTCGCAAGCCACATTGATGTAGCGGGAAATGAGTTAGCTGATAGGGCTTCCAAGGAGGCAGTTACATTGCCACCGTTGTCTTACAGGTTTTCAGCCAGTAAGAATCATATTCAGCTGAGACATTTGGTAATGTCCCGTTGGGAGGTGGAGTGGTAGGCCACACCTCTTTCAAATAAGCTGAAAACTATCAAAGGAACTACGACGGTATAGAAGACTTCCCTTCGAGTTTCTCGGAGAGAAGCAATGCTATTATGTCGTCCTCTGATCGGCAATGGTATTGCAACGCACTCCTACTAACCTACTTATACTGAAGGGAGAAGCATCCCCATCCCCTACCCTGGTGTGTACTTGCGGCAGTTATCTTACCGCGGTAGACACACTTACGGAGTGCGCGGACCTGGCCAATCTGCACCGTAGTCTAACATTTTATTCACCGGGCTGTGTGGCTCAGACAGTTGAGGCGCTGGCCTTCTGACCCCAACTTGGTAGGTTCGATCTTGACTCAGTCCGGTGGTATTTTGAAAGTGCTCATATACGTCAGCCTCCTGTCGATAGATTCACTGGCACGTGAAAGAACTCCTGCGGGACCAAATTCCGGCACCTCGACGTCTTCGAAAACCGTAAAAGTAGTTAGTGGGACGTAAAGAAAATAACATTATTATTAAAATCTAATTCGGAGAGTTATTTCACAACAGTGGCCCAAAATATTTTGAGCAGACTTACAATATTTACACAGTACGTACTGTGCGGTATATCAATAAACTTGCTTGTGAAAGAACATTTAGTCAC
This sequence comes from Anabrus simplex, assembly GCF_040414725.1. Taxonomy (NCBI): domain Eukaryota; kingdom Metazoa; phylum Arthropoda; class Insecta; order Orthoptera; family Tettigoniidae; genus Anabrus; species Anabrus simplex. Next base: position 192,243,276 of record NC_090267.1, on the reverse strand, counting down.
TCTCTGGAACTCAAAGATTAAATATGCTTCAGTACTACATAGTATCTTCAGACACGAAACCAACAAAGTTGGGGTAAAACATTTCTTGTTTGCCTACCTTAAATGATCCATATTTACTGTGAGAGAGAAATATTTATTAGATAAGCATAGACTGTGAAATAGTTTTAGCCATCGGATATTCTTCCAACGAGTTCTTTCTATTGTAGAATATAAATTCAAATATCGAAGTATCACACAACAAGTTCTGTCTTCATTAGCAAGTAGTAGAGGATAACTTTTAGAACGAGGCGTTAATTCTGCACTAGTGTTAATTCTTGCAACGGCTGTTCGGAACAGTGGACTCGGCCTAGTGCGTGACGAATCAAGATAACAACGCCGGCGCCAATCTCCTTCGCTTTTTCATGTTTTAAACGTATTATTTATTCCTCTCTTACAGTTTATAGTAGTTTTTGTTGAAACGCGAGATTTTAAATCGTAAGACACGCTGTTACCTATCACTTAATATTTCATTTCCAGTAAAAAATTGGGAACTTACGACGTCAACATTTGTAAACGCATAAGAATACTTTTTAAGATTTAAAATTACTGGTGGATGTTACATACCTCGTGGATGGCAAAAGTGAGCAATAATGAGGTGATAAATTTGCTACGTCAGAAAACAGGGACATTGCTATAAGAAAATGCAGGACTAAATATTTCGGATGAAAAGTACAGAACCGTACATCTTGTGATGGAAGGGAATACTGGACGACATCGGTGACCTGGCTGACGAACAATATGTCTTAAGAATCCGAAAGACTGGTACCAGGAGGACGTAGAAGAAATTGTCCGTGCAACAATAGCATAAGTAACTTATTTATGATAGTTGCCAGCCTTCAGAAGCAGATACCAGAGGAAGAAAAATTCATTCTATCACAAAAAGAAAGACAGGCGAGTATGTGTATCCCTTTCATTATGGTCTATTTTACTATCTCTAATATGAATCGGAAATCCTGTGACAAGAAATGTTCGGCAGAATTAAAGACTTCTGAGTATGTATATCTTCATATTTCTCATAAATAAAGCGTTTAGTACCAAATCAATTCCCGCACTGTACTGTGGGTGGTCAACGAATTATAAACTTTCAGATTTTGAAACATTATTCCTTTTTTTTTTGCAGTTTATGATTTGTTTAAATGTTATTTATACACTTGCAATATTGTTAAATTAAACCATTTTAAAGCAATCAAGCTTCATTCATTTCTTCGTACACCCCTTCTACATTACGGATAACGGATAAGTCCTTGCAAGTACTTTTCTTTACACCACAAATGGTTAAACCCTTTTATTGCGTGGAATTAGTTTGTACATTTAGCTGAATTAATTCTGCCGCCAGGGCTGTACTCGATCTAGCCCAACAGCATTTCTCCATTTCGTTGAATATGACTCAGTTCTTCCTGTTTGACTTGGAAAATCAGCCCTTTAGTTGGGGAATAGGCATGGATCCAGTACTTTGAAATACTGTTTTTGACATTGTTCCTTGACCTATACATTTTGCTGAAATCGCATCCAATCCCGGTATTCTCGTAGGATGTTGTACATTTTTCTTCTATATATTATTGCAGCAGATGTTCCTCAGGTATACGCGGAACAGTACAATTGGTACGTTCGGTCCTGGTTCACCTTCCCTACCCTGCCAGTCAACATTCTGACGGTGAAAATTGTTTCTACCAATGGGACTGGAACCAACTAAGTACGGCATTAGAGATTTGTTGCCTTAACGATCATGGCAATCAGGCGGGCTGTGTACATTGTAAGAAAAATTCCATCCAACAATCACAGGACGTTATAAAGGGGATCAGGGCAGTTAAAATAAGGACAGGGACCAACTCTCTGGCTCGTAATTTTCATTCAAATTCTGCTGGGGCATGCCATTTCAGACGAAGTATATAGATCTATTACCCACTAAAAGAATCAAAGCCGGGCTGAGTAGCTCAGACGGTTAAGGCGCTGGCCTTCTAACCCCAACTTGGCAGGTTCGATCCTGGCTCAGTCCGGTGCTATTTGAAGGTACTCAAATACGACAGCCCCGTGTCGGTAGATTTACTGGCACGTTAAAGAACTCCTGCGGGACTAAATTCCGGCACCTCGGCGTCTCCGAAGACCTTAAAAAGTTGTTAGTGGGACGTAAAGCAAATAACATTATTATTAAAGGAATCAAAAGAATTATGGCACAGTCCTTGATGTTTAAAATAACAGTTATATTGCGAAACCAACTTTTTCTGTGTCTAGGGGTCCTGAAATATTAAAATCCATCAGAAATCGGAGGTCAAAGTTTTGCAGGAATACAACACACTTTCACCCTTGCCATTGCTCGAAAATTTAAAATAAATGGACGTGAGACCAAGCAGGATGACAGAGAAACTTCCTCCTGTTAAATAAATAAATGGAAGTGAGACCAAGCAGGATGGCAGAGAAATACCTATCTGATAAATAACAGTTGTAAAACTGCGTTATATTACTTCCCCTCAGCTCACTTTGGATGAAACTTACGACCAACCTGTGTGGTTTCGGTTACCTAGCTATCAGCTTGAATTCGGGAGATAATGCGTTCGAGACCCACTATCGGCAGCTCTGAAGATAGTTTCCCATTTTCATACCAGACAGATGCTGTACCGTAATAAGGCCACTGTCACTCCCTCCCCAATCCCAGCCATTTTCTATCCCATCGTCGCCGTAGGACCTATCTGTGTCCTTGCGACGTAAAGCAAATTGAAAAAAGAAAATAATTACGAGTTAAATAACTGGTTCCTTACCTCATTGTACTTGGCCTGACCCATTTATCACGCCCTGTGATTATAGGGCTGCACTTCCCTCTTACATCTTACGTATCAGAATAAATTGCTCCTGGCCTTTTGCACGTTTTGTGACCGTGAATTTTAGAATCAATATCTAGTAGTGGGAAGTAAAGAAAGCGGTTCAGCTCTTAAATTGATTGAAGAATGAATCCGTGCGTGAACTGTAATGTTGTAAATATATAGTGTGTATTCATAGAAGAAGGGAGTTCGCGTGCGTACACGCAGTAGTCTCATATACATCGATCGATCGATCGATTGCAGAATCAGACGTGCTTGTGAACAAAGCCCGCTAGTTTGTACCCCTGATATGACGTTACAAGTATGCTTTAAGTGCCTGAGATAAGAGTGGCGGGCACGCAGTACTCCAAGCTGCAACTTTGATGTGAGACGAGTGCAGTGCACAGTAGCGTAACAGCAGTTCCTTTTTAAATTGAGAACAATTACCTTCGTTGATACATGAAGGAGGTGGAATATGTCAGACATGAGGCAAAGTGATTTCATTTATTGCAGTATGTCATATCCCTATTTAAAGCAGACGTGTCTAATAGCAGAGGATAAGAAACGAGAACCAACTGCAACATGTAATATGCCTGTTGGTCAGGAATAATTTTTTTTTTCTATTTCGTGTACATAATGTCAATATTGCTACTTTCGGCAATACTAACGAATACTTTAATGAAAACCTACAACATGTTTTCCAGTCAGTGACCAGGTCAGGGATGGAGTGAATGAAGCCCCCATCTAGCGGCGAGGATAGGAACTGTGCCGGCTGCCGAGGCCTGTCGTACTCCTCCGGGGCAATGATTAATGATTGACAGATGAAATGGTATTGGAGAGTTTTGCTAAAATGAAAAAAGACAGGAAAAACCGGAATTCCCGGAGAAAATCCTGCCCCACCTCCGCTTTGTCCAGCACAAATATCACATGGAGTGACGGGGATTTAAATTGCAGAACCAAATGGTGAGAGGCCGACACGCTGCCGCTGAGCCACGGAGGCTTCCTTACTTTATTCTAATATGAACTTAAAATAGATTTTAACAACAGACAATCAGATTATAGACACCTAAAACGTTGGATAAATTTTCGAGGTACAATGTGGTCGAAATTGATTCCAAGGAAGTGGATCTTCTGAAAAATTACTTTGCTCATTTGGTCATAATTGATTACTAGTGATTCAAACCAGTAATCATACAGTTGATTAGAAACAGAACTTGTAGGTAATTGTGTTTACGAATTATTATTATTATTATTATTATTATTATTATTTTGCTAGTTGTTTTTACGTCGCACCGACACAGATAGGTCTTACGGCGACGATGGGACAGAAAAGGGCTAGGAGTGGGAAGGAAGCGGCCGTGGCCTTAATTAAGGTACAGCCCCAGCATTTGCCTGGTGTGACAATGGGAAACCACGGAAAACCATTTTCAGGGCTGCCGACAGCGGGGTTAGAACCTACTATCTCCCGAATACTGGATACTGGCTGCACTTAAGCGACTGCAGCTATCGAGTTATTATTATTATTATTATTATTATTATTATTATTATTATTAATGTTTTTTTTTGCTTGTCTTCTAAAGTCGCACAAACACATCGAAGGGTTTTGGCGACGAAAGGATGGAGAATTTAGTGACCGTGGTCTTAATTAAAGTACAATCTCAGCCTTTGCCTGGTGTGAAAATGAGAAACCACACAAAAGCATCTTCAGGGTTGTCAGCGGTGGGATTCGAATCCATCATCTCCCGAATGCACGCACACAGCTGTGCGACCCTCTTGTTGTTGTTATTATTATTATCATCATCATCATCATCTTGTCGGTGTGTAAGACACGTTATGTATTTGTGTGTGTGTGTGTGTCACACAAAAACAAACAAAATATATTCGTAAATGCGTGCGCATGCTATACTTCATCATGAAATTGAACAAAAGCACTTATATAGCCCAACTTGAAATAGCATTAAGGTGGGGTAAGTAATTTTCCCCCCTACGCCATCAAACAGAGTTCGTGCATATCTTTTACGATCCTGCGGGGACCACCCAGGCTGCAGCCAGCAACTCAAGCCACTAGACCAGGGCGGCAGTCAGTCTGCCATGTCCACTGTCGTTTTAGCTGCTCTTGAAACGTGGTATTTACGACGAACAGCTTGCGGTCTTCGGTGAAAGCACTGTAGTGAACTACACTGTGCATCTGAAAGTACTTATGCGCTGTACAAGGAAAGCTTACAAGACGAGTCACACATCGGTTCTATTCAAATCCTCTTCAAAGTATTTACTTCCTATAAAATTTCTTATTTTTAATTTGTACATATTCAGAACATCAACAATTACAAAAATATGACACTCCCGTGATTTGACTTTTTAATGCACGGGAACATATAAGTGAGTTGTTTTAATTTAACGGTATATAAATTTCACGTAATTTGATGCCGACGCTGTTGGTCGAGAGTGTGGGTTCGATCCCAGCCCAATCTGCGAAATATCGAAGACGTGAAAATCAACTGCACACCGTACCTTTCATTGCTGGCTTGTAAGAAACCAGAAGTTCACATTATCGCATTGTTATGCGTTTATATTGCTTAAAATATTGCGTGGGAATACTCTTATTTCTGTAAAATATGCGCAGATATGGTGCCTGAATTGTATTGCGATTAACAACCTTCGAGTTATTTTACATATTCGTACCTCTTACTTTCTTTTTTTGCTAGTGGCTTTACGTCGCACCGACACTGTAGGTCTTGTAGCAACGATGGGATAGGAAAGGCCTAAGAGTTGGAAGGAAGCAACCGTAGCCTTAATTAAGGTACGACTCATGCATTTTCCTTGTGTGAAAACGGGAAATCACGGAAAACCATTTTCAGAGCTGCCGGCAGTGGGATTCGAACCCACTGTCTCCCGGATGCAAGCTCACAGCTACGCGCCACTAACTGCATGGTCAACTCGCCCGGTACCACTTACTTATGTTGTTTTGAATCGTGGTAGACTTTCTACAAGAGGAGAGATTGTGTTCGAATTTAGTAAAGCGGTGGGTTCATGTCAAGCTATTTTGCCTCGCATCGAATTAGAATCGTCAAGGATGCTCAACAAGTTATCACATGTTACCGAAGCTCAACCTGTACACTGCAAATAAGAAATTCGAATATTATTTCTAAGGCCTTGTCGCGAGAAGACACCTTTCATAGTATAAATGAATATCCGCGGCCTGTTTCCAGTCATTCGACCGGGTCAGGAATGGAATGAATGAAGCCCCATCTAGCGGCAAGTATAGGAAGTGAGCCGGCTGCCGAAGCCTGTCGCACTCCTCTAGGGCAATGATTAATGAATGACAGAAGAAATGATATTGAAGAGTGTTTCTGGAATTAATTATGACAGGGAAAACCGGAGTACCCGAAGAAAAACCTCTCCCGCCTCCACTTTGTGCAGCACAAACCTTACATGGAGTGACCGGGATTTGAAGCACGGAACCCAGCGGTGAGAGGCCGGCACACTGCCACCTGAGCCACGGTGTCTCCTACCTTCCATAGTATAGTATCATTAATTCCATGAAGATGACAAGCTGTAATAGTTACGTACACATTGGAGAAGTATCATTTTTGCTTTATGTTAGCGAGAAACTAAATAACTTAAAGAAAGACGTGCCAGGGTGCCTCTGATTTACGTCAAACGTCTGTCATGTTCGCAGAGCTACAAAACTGTATTTTTATATCAATCGTGTTTTAAAAATTACATCACCGTAGGTCATTCGCGTACACAGCAACAGTGTTCACAATATATATTAACGGAGGAACAGTACAATAGATTGCGTGAATTTGCATTCGCCTTCTATGACACTGCGTGGAGAATCTAAAATTCTACTTAATTCCATTTTAAGAAACTAGATTTCCACTAATCTCCGTGCGAATTCCGCAGACTCTTTGCGTGCACTACAGTAACAGTCAACATCGAGTTGCCTGGTAGTACGAGTATTTAGGTACGGAAGAATACACACGATCTTGGTATTGCATGCCGCCTTTTCGTATGAGGTAGTTTTTCCTTCTTTCCCTCAGCCTTTTATTAATTTCTAGAAATTTATCCACCCAGTGAATCACTCTTTTGTCTAGTCGAATAGCCCTTGTTCCCGTCAATAGTTTACTATCATCTACCCTATCAAATGCGTTGGACCGGGCAAGTTGGCCGTGCTGTTAGCGGCGCGCAGCTGTGAGGTTGTATCCGGGAGATAGTGGGTTAAAACCCCACTGTCGGCAGCCCTTAATGTGGTATTCCGTGGTTTTCCATTGTCACACGAGGGAAATTCTGGGAATGTACCTCTTCCTTCCCATTCCTAGGCCTTTCCTAACCCATAGTCGTCAAAAGACCTTTCTTCTTCCTTGGTTTGGCGACAGGAAGGGTATAGAATCTGGGCCAAATCCATATCAAGTGCCAACCCCAATAAATTGAGAAGAACACTAGAAGGAAGAATTGCCGTGATCATTGTAACTGAGACTCATAGTCTATGATCGAAACAAGCAAATACAGGATGCTTCCGTAAGTACGTGCAAAAATTTAACAGGACATAGAAGATGCTCCACTGAACAATTTGAGGTAGGGAATCTGGGGTCGAAGAAGCCAGCTTAAGGAGATAATAGGAATACAATCATATTACTGTGTACTTTTTGATTTACTTTAATTGCAGTTAACTGTAAATACCATCATTTACACAATTAACACACCATTTGCACTCTATCTCACAAAATGTGCTAAAACTAACGGCCATCACCCTCAATGCAAGCACGACATCGGTGAACAATATTCCGACGCACCCTGACAAATAGCTCTGGTGTGTTTCGAATCACATCAGCAAGCAGCTACAGTTCTGGCAACCAAGTCCATCTCCGTTTCCACTGGGGTCTCATTCATAAGTGACTTCAGATATACCCACAGGTAATCATCAATCCTCTCGGTACGTCTTGAATTACATCGTTTCCTCGCCTGTTCTCTTGTATTCTTTCCCCCAAATATTGAGACCATTTACTATAATAATAATAATAATAATAATAATAATAATAATAATAATAATAATAATAATAATAATAATAATAATAATAGCAGATGGGTTATTATTTGTATGTGCTGAAATACAGGTACGCATTGTTTAGTTTACGATACTAAAATTTGAAATCATGTCAATTCACTCAACGTGATTTAGATATCAGCAGATAGCGCCATTGTTGAGTAATTCTGCAGGGATTGCCTTGTACTGCGTTAGTATTCTGGAGGCTAGCTAGGGTGGTGTAATGAATGTCCTGGCTAGGTGCCATTGCATGTGTGCTCCTGATTTATGAATGTGTACACCTCATAACAAGTGGACCTGCATTTCCTACCTGCCTACCGGCGGCGTCCTGGCAGCCATTTCATACCGTCAAAAGAGGTCCTACCTGACCACCGCAGTGCCGTGCGGGCGCCCTGCCAGAGGATCGTAGCATAGCGCAGCGACGCTGAAGGGAATGCTACCTGTTCACGATTGCTCGGGCGGCCTGCCAGCCAGCTAGCCACCCAGTGTTATAACTCCTGGCCACAGCCAACCGCTACAGAATCCGGTCCCTCCGAAGTGGCCAGCATTCAAAAGAGACTGACGTATTATCAGTTCCTGCTTTTCTCCACATTTCTAGAAGTTCTAAAGGCTGACGAAAATGTTTATAGACAATTTCCTTAGGCTCCATTACAAGCAGCTGCCGAATGTATAACTTCTTGACTTGAAAACGGAGAAAAGGATCTCTTCACAAGCATAACACATAACGATCAGAAATTAATGCAGTATAATGTGTGATATTTTATGGTCATCTATACTATAGAGCGTGAGATCAATTCACCGAAGGAATTTCATTTCTATCACAAAATTCCTGTTATTTTGCTAGTGTTTCAACGTCGCACTGACACGTCAATAATGGGAAAGGGCTGGGACTGGGAATGTGGTCGCCGTGGTCCTTGGGTCTGTGAAGCATCTAATGCACATGGGGCTTGCTCTTTATCACTAGACCATCCATAAACTCAGTAGTATTTCTGGTAAATAATAATAATAATAATAATAATAATAATAATAATAATAATAATAATAATAATAATAATAATAATAATAACGCAATCACATACAAGTTAACAGTCACTTTAAATGTAACATATAATATGATTTTCTTCAGCTGCGAGGAAAGCAACAGAAAATTATTTTTGCCACATTTTCCTACGCCTCTTCTGTAACACCTGAACGTTCTATGAAAGCTAAAGTGGGAATCTTATCCCCTGTCGGTTGAGGACTTAACATACATCCAGCTACATAGTGACACATCCTAAACGTATAGCAATCTAACCATTTTCACAATACCCAGTCAGAACTTGGAACGAGGCTCTAATTATTTCTGCTATTGTTCCTACTTACATACGCAGGGCTCCTCTATAACAACTTTCCTGTTCCAGTTGCCCCGATCAGCTATGGTGCTCGTTCAGTCGACATCGTTCATTTAAAGAAAAGTAATAGCAATGCATTAGGTGTGTGGGTAGCGTTTCGGTCCGGTCGTGCCATTTAGGGTCGTCAGTTGGACTGGCACTCCTTCCCAAGACGTTACTTAGCAGTGGCAGATCGTCTATCTCGCCGAGTTAGCAAATAAGGATATTTCACTTAGTCTCCTTATTTATGGTCTTTGCCTGTCCCTCTACTAGCAATCCAATACTTGATTTTACATCGCTTTAACTGCTGTAGATTTTAAGACAAGCTAAGTTACCAGAATTTTGTCCGACGGGAGTTCTTCAGTATGTTGGAAACCATTTTGACACCCTTACGATCTCAGCTGGAATGGAACCCGCTATATTGGGAACAGACGAACAACGAATTGCGCCACTGAGATTAGTGGACTTATCCTTCCCTAACAAGGGACTCGTTTGTTTTTAGCCAGACATGTTTCAAAGAGACTTGGATGAACGATCAATCAGCATATCGTGAGTTTAATGGTAGAATCAATGGTAGTAGTATATCTAATTGCTGAAATTTAGCAGGATGACTCGGAGCTTTTAGTTGATGGCGAAGAATAACCTTACATATGCACTGTCTAAATATCCTTGTACATGTACTTTAAAGTTACATTGAACACTTAAGACATAATGAGATTCTGACAACATGAGTAAAATTATTTTCCTATCACGTATAGAATATGAATACATCGGGACATTATCGTTTATAATGAAAGCTAAAATAATATATTATCCTGGCCATGTATTTATACACGTGCATGCTATTAACATTTTATTAGCATAAACGAGGAAACTGCCGAATTCCTGTTCAGAATTACTCAGTCTGTCATGCCGTGGACAGCAGAGGCAAAAACGGCAAGCGTGTATCGATTTTCTGAAGTCTTATATTGATCAACCTATAGATTTTATTGCAATCGATGCCTTCAATACACCATGTTCCATTTAAAGCTGTAGCATTAATATTACTATTATTTTTATACGTGAAAATTTTGTTTGCCTCAGAATAAATGTTGCTATAAGTTTATAATGTCGTTATTGATCATCTTTCAATGTTTCATTCCAATCGATCTGGTCAAACCTAAACAGTTCCCTTGTAAATAATAAAGCGGAGATGTTCACTTTGTATATTATTACTACACCCTGTGGGTGGGGGATACTAACGAAGAATACACTCACGGTATACCCTGCCTGTCGTAAGAGGCGACTAAAAGGGGCGACCAAGGGATGATGACATCAGAACCATGAGACTACTTGTCATTAGTACCATTACGAGCGAAACACCATGGGTCGACGTTACTTACGACTAGTACCACCTTGCGAGGAAAACCATGGGTCTACGTTACATAGGAGCAGTAGCAGTGGCGAACACGACGAGTCTGGGCGTTATTTGTGATAAGTGTCATCGTGTGTATTCCACCGATCGATTCCACTGTGTTCAAAACGTGTCTGCGTTACCTATGAGTAGTAGCACTTTATGTCCGGCTCCATGGCTAAATGGTTAGCGTGCTGGCCTTTGGTCACAGGGGTCCTGGGTTCGATTCCCGGCAGGGTCGAGAATTTTAACCATCATTGGTTAATTTCTCTGGCATGGGGGCTGTGTGTATATGTTGTCTTCATCATAATGTCGTCATCATCATGGCGCGCAGGTCGCCTACGGGAGTCAAATAGAAAGACCTGCACCTGGCGAGCCGAACATGTCCTCGGACACTCCCGGCACTAAAAACCATACGCCATTTCATTTCAGTACCACTTTATGAGAAACACCCTGGGTCTGCGTTGCCTCTGAGTAGTACCATTATGTGAGAAATACCATGGGTTTATGCTGCCTTTGGGTGTTACCATAATGTGTAATACACCGTGAGTCTACATTGCCTATGATTAGTACCACTATGTGAGCAACTCCATGAGTATATGTGGCCTGTGATTAGTTCCACTATGTGAGGAACACCACTGAAATACCGGCATCCGATGTTAGTTCCACTATGTGAGGAACACCACGGATATACCGGCGCCCGTGTTTAGTCCCACTATGTGAGGAACATCACGGAAATACCGGCGCCCGATATTAGTTCCACTATGTGAGGAATACCACGGAAATACCGGCGCCCGATGTTAGTTCCACTATGTGAGGAACACCACTGAAATACCGGCATCCGATGTTAGTTCCACTATGTGAGGAACACCACGGATATACCGGCGCCCGTGATTAGTACCACTATGTGAGGAACACCACGGAAATACCGGCGCCCGATATTAGTTCCACTATGTGAGGAATACCACGGAAATACCGGCGCCCGATATTAGTTCCACTATGTGAGGAACACCACGGAAATACCGGCGCCCGATATTAGTTCCACTATGTGAGGAATACCACGGAAATACCGGCGCCCGATGTTAGTTCCACTATGTGAGGAACACCACGGGAATACCGGCGCCCGTGATTAGTACCACTATGTGAGGAACACCACGGAAATACCGGTGTCCGATGTTAGTTCCACTATGTGAGGAACACCACGGAAATACTGGCGCCCGATGTTAGTTCCACTATGTGAGGAACACCACGGGAATACCGGCGCCCGTGATTAGTCCCACTATGTGAGGAACACCACGGAAATACCGGCGCCCGATGTTAGTTCCACTATGTGAGGGACACCACGGAAATACCGGCGCCCGTGATTAGTCCCACTATGTGAGGAACACCTCGGAAATACCTGAAATTTGGACTCCTTCTTATAACAAGCACCATCTCACAAAAGAAGGCATTGTGAATTTCATCCACTAATTGTTTAGGAATCATGGTAATTATTTCATCATCATTCGTTTTATATTCTAGTCAGTGGATCCATTTTGAAGTTTTAATTATTGTGTCATTTCGTTGCACCTTATACCGTTAGGGGCCAATGACCTAGCTGTTAGGTCCCTTTCACCATCATCATCATCATCATCATCATCATCATCATCATCAACACACAGTGATCTTCACTGTCTCAGATAGCTGCATAGATTTCACACCACACTGTTGAGTGATAAAGGAAATGTCACGTTCTAATTTATTTGATCAATTCTCTTAATTAAGATGGATTGTCGAATCTAATGTCTGGTCTGAAAGGGAATCCATACTCATCTTCTACTTTCAATACTATCCTTTTCTACATATATAGAAACTCTCATATACGTTCCTCCATTCTTTCGCTCGTCCAACGAACTAGTTCGACCTGGTTCATTATAAATCAAGCTTTCCTTATTACTGATCGGCAGGGGAGTGGGAAGTCTGTCACTTCAGCCACAAGCCGTGGTGGTTTGAACTGCTTCATGTCACGCTAGGCTTAATTTGTAGGAGCAGCGTGGTGCAACTTGTAAGAAATTGACTAATGCAGGTTCCGTTGAACAAAGCTTTCACCCTGGATTTTGTCAGTGTTAAAGACACGTATTTTGTCTAACTTTATCATTTAGTATCATGTTTCTGAGAAAGATGTTAACTCCTCAAAAAATGATACCTCCTCAATCAATCAATCAATCAATCAATCAATCAATCAATCAATCAATCAATCAATCAATCAATCAATCAATCAATCAATCAATCAATCAATCAATCAATCAATCAATCAATCAATCAATCAATCAATCAATCAATCAATCAATCAATCACTACTAGGTGGCAGATTCCCAATATGTTGTTTTCCAAGCCTTTTCTTAAATGACTGCAAAGAAATTGGAAATTTATTGAACATCTCCCTTAGTAAGTTATTCCAAACCCTAATTCCCCTTCCTATAAAGGAATATTTGCGCCAATTTGTCCTGTTGAATTCCAACATTATCTTCATATTGTGATCTTTCCTACTTTTAAAGACACCATCCTTTATTCGTCTACTGATGTCCTCCCATGCCAACTCTCCACTGACAGCTCGGAACATACCACTTAGTCGAGCAGCTCGTCTCCTTTCTCCCAAGTCTTCCCAGCCCAAACTTTGAAATATTTTTGTAACGCTACTCCTTTGTCGGAAATCGCCCAGAACAGATCGCTTTTCTTTGGATTTTTTTCCACTTCCTGAATCAAGTAATCCTGGTAAGGGTCCCATACACTGGAGCCATACTCGAGTTACGGTCTCACCAGAGACAAATATGCTCTCTCCTTTACATACTCTCATAACCATGTGCAGAGATCTGTACCCTTTATTTACAATTTCATTTAAGTGATTACCCCATGAAGATCTTTCCTTGTATTAAAACCTAGCTATTTACAATGATCCCCAAAGGAAACTTTCACCATATCAACGCAGTAATTAAAACTCAGAGGACTTTTCCTATTTGCGAAACACACAACCTGACTTTTATCCCCGTTTATCATCATATCATTGCCTACTGTCCAAAACTAGAATATAAAGTTCCAGTGCACTAATATACTAATTGTTTAAAAAATCGTTGTTCCAATAAAATGACTGAGGTTACAGGAAATAAATGTGAATAATTTTATTGATTATTTCCTACTTTCAAAAATACTAGTCAGTTTATATATAAACTGAACTCGTATCTTCGCATTCCCTAATGGGGTACAGCTCTTTTCAGGCACAATGACGCAATGGAGGTGAACAGCATGTATCTTTCCAACCATATACCATTCGCCCTATCAGTCTTAAATATCTGACAGAGCCAGGAATCGAACCTGCGCCTCCTAGGACGACAGCCGATAGCGTTAACCATCACATGCGACATCATATATGATACCTTTAGGACTTGACCGACTCAGTAAATGACGAAAAAGGTGCAGCATCTGTATAGGATATAGGTTAATCCATACCATCAGCTCAAAACACGTTACGCTTCATACTTCTTGGAAGAATGGAATTTTCTAATATATCCCAATAATGTTATTCGTTTTATTATTATTATTATTATTATTATTATTATTATTATTATTATTATTATTATTATTATATTTGCCTTTATTTGTAGTGGCGAAGTTAGGACTCATGGTCCTCTCTTACACTTAACCCCACTTCATTAACATTGTACATCTGAGAGCAATATTCATAATCTTACCTTAAAACTACCATTACAAACTATGCAACAACATAACATAAACTCTATAAATAATCTTAGTCATGTCTTAAGACTATCGTTACAAATTAAAATTTGAATGGCACAAAATACCATAAGCACAGTAAACGTACATTCATACACACATTCACTCTACCAGATTCATTCAGGCTGGCGGCACACGTCGAGGAGATACTCACGGCAAGACAACTTGAAGGAATTTAAGTATTTTATGGCTCTAATGTTGTGGAGGAGAGAATTCCATATTCTAGCTCCATATACAACAAAGGAACGGCTAACTGCTGCTGACCTGCTGAGAGGGATAGCAAGTGTACTGCGGAGCGTGTGTTATGCTGGTGGAAAGAGTATAGGAAATTGAGTTGTAAAGATAAGTAGTATGGGATATTGTCTTTTAATACTCGAAAGATTAATACTGCCACGTGGAGGTTTCTATACTGTTCAAATTTTAGAAGGGAAAGTTGTCGATAATAAGGGGTAACATGAACATCATAGCGTAAGGAAAAGATAAATCTAATACATGAGTTCATAGCACGTTGTAATCGGTTTAGTTGTTCTCTCGTGGCATCAATTAGTACTACGTCACAGTAGGAAAATAGAGGGAGGATAAGAGTATTTATAAGCCTAATTCTCACGTTTAGTGGCAGCATATTTTGATGATATTTTAGTGGGTGAAGGGACGCATACACTTTTCTACAGATATTTGTGATGTGCTCTCCCCAGTTAAGATTCTCGTTTATAATTACACCAAGATTTCTTACCGAGTTTTCGTACGGAATAATTTTACCAGATAAAGTTAGTGGAGGAATGTTTTTGTTTTTTGCCGCACTGATTTGTTTCTTCTGCCCAACAATAATAGCTTTAGATTTTGATGGATTAATTAAAATAGAGTTTTCATGAGCGTATGCACAGATATTATTTAAGTCAGAGTTCATATAACTTATTGCTTGATTGGTGTCTGAAATTTTGGAATGATAATAGATCTGTAGATCGTCAGCATACAAGTGGTATTTACAGTGTCTTAGCCGTGTCGATATATCGTTAATATAGATAACAAAGAGAAGTGTTCCAAGTACAGAGCCTTGTGGTACCACTGAATATTTCATTACCCATTCGGATGACCTATTCTGAAGAATTACGCGTATTTTTCGTTCCGTAAGATATGAGAGAAAGAATTCTAGAGCTGTCTGTCCAAGGTGAAGCGATTTCAATTTAGCAACCAGTACGTCTATATTTACTGTGACCGGGCGAGTTGGCCGTGCGTGTAGAGGCGCGCGGCTGTAAGCTTGCATCCGGGAGATAGTAGTTTCGAATCCCACTATCGGCAGCCCTGAAGATGGTTTTCCGAGGTTTCCCATTTTCACACCAGGCAAATGCTGGGGCTGTACCTTAATTAAGGCCACGGCCGCTTCCTTCCAACTCCAGGTCTTTCCTATCCCATCGTCGCCATAAGACCTATTTGTGTCGGTGCGACGTAAAGCCCCTAAAAAAATATTTACTGTGTCAAAAGCGCTGCAAAAATCAAGAAGTGTAAGTAACGTCACCTGCCTTTCGTCCATAGCACGTCTCATGTCGTCTTCCAAATACGTTTAGTGTTTTCGAAGACGCTGAGGTGACATTTTCTCCCACAATTTCTTCACACTCAAATCTCCCGACACAAAGGATATTCGAGCACTTTCAAATACCAACGGCCTGAGCCGGTATCGATCCAGACAACTATGCCCACAAGGCCAGCAATCTACCATCTGAGCTACTCAGTCCAGGTCATATAAAGTGGGTAAGTCCAGAAGAATCGCTTCATCATAGTACGAACGATATCGAGGCGATATTGGGTGTGGATGGGGAGACAAAGGCGCTCTTGACCCTGGAGTGTAGATGTCACGCAGGATGTAGGCCTATGTAGGTGTGCGTGGAGTAGTGTGCTCAAGAGTGCTCCAAACAGCAAGGCAGGCAGCTCATTATGGACTTTTAGTGCTTGATTGTTGTGCAGCGTCTGCATGTATGTCAAGTGGCTGACACTCATTACTGTCATTACAGCCCGGCTAATGGGAGCTGGCGCTCTGGTCAGCGACGCGCCGGGGAGGTCTTCTTGGCAGCTTCATTCATATTTTAACTCAGATACTGTGACATAAGTGGTAACATTACGTTAAGGTCAAGTTTCATTTTACTATGTTTTTAACTTCCCGTCAGTTTCTGTCTTAAGATGCGTTGACGACCTGGTATTTAGTTAAAAATGGGGTTCTCTAACGTGGGAGTAAATATAGGTACTAAAAAAACTTATACGTCAAGTAACTACGGTGAGCTTCCGTTTCATCTTGAATCTAGAGGCCGAGTACGTATCAAACTCTTCTATTCGGCCGATCCGGTCAAGTTTAGTTCGACGTTCAGCAATACAAAATTCAAACAGAATCAGTCCTACGACGACGACGAAGACGATGATTATTATTATTAAATAAATTCAAAACATCTTACCGAGGTTTCCTGTTGAAAGCTACCGGCTGCTGTGTGCAATGTACAGCTGAGTGTGTGAATGGTGAAAGACCGAGTGTTTCTCTTATATATGTAGATCTAGTCGATGGTGGTGTAATATGTGTACCGAGCGAGTTGGCCGTGCGGTTAGCTGTGAGGTTGCATTCGGGAGATGGTGGGTTTCCTATTTTATACCAGACAAATGCTGGGACTGTACGTTAATTAGGGCCACGACCATTACTTTCGCAATCCTAGCAATTCTCCATCCTTTGGACGCCGGAAATCTTCGATGTATTGGTGCGACGTTAAACCAGTAGGAAAAATTCAATAGAGTATTTATATTCATTTGTTGTTGTGTGTGTGTTTTTTTTTGTAAATGTGGTTAAGTGTAAGAGAGGGCCTGGTGTCCTAACCTCACCACTTGAAAGAAGCGAAGTAAGTTAATAAATATAATTAATTAAGGTACAGCCCCAGCATTTGCCTGGTGTGGTTTCCCATTTTCACACCAGGCAAATGCTGGGGCTGTACCTTAATTAAGGCCACGGCCGCTTCCTTCCAACTCCTAGGCCTTTCCTATCCCATCGTCGCCATAAGACCTATCTGTGTCGGTGCGACGTAAAGCCCCTAGCAAAAAAAAATATGATAATATTAAAGTACTGAACAAGCTGGTTGTACATTACGGGCCGTATGGATGTAAGCTTCCATTTGGGATATTGCAGGTTCGAATCTAAGCGACAGCTGATCTGAAAATAGTTTTCGGAGGTTTCCCATTTTTTTACCAGACCAATATTGGATCTTAACCTCGATTATGACTAAGGTGGCTTCATTCTTGTCGTAGTTATTTCATATTCTACCTTTGCCGGAAACCTATATGGGTTGGTGAGACACTAGGCATACAAATAATCATTTATTTCATTTTAATTTTAGCTGTTTGCTTAATATTTGTGATAAAAGCGTGCCCGAGCAAGAGTATGGAGCCTGGCTGAGTGGCTCAGATGGTTGAGGCGCTGGCCTTCTGACCCCAACTTACCAGGTTCGATCCTGGCTTAGTCCGGTGGTAATTGAAGGTGCTCAGATACGTGAGCTTCGTGTCGGTAGATTTACTGCCACATAAAAGAACTCGTGCGGGACTAAATTCTGGCACCTCGGCGTCTCCAAAAAGCGCAAAAGTAGTTAGTGGGACGTAAAGCAAATAACCTTCTTCTTCTTCTTCTTCTTCGTCTTCTTCTTATTATTATTATTCTTCTTGCATTCCGGCCTTCTAAGGACCACGTTACAATTTCGATTCTTCCTCCTTAGTTGTTCTTTCCTTTTCTTCCAGTATTCTTTCATTGTTTCACTGTGCTGCTTTTTCCTGTCTTCAGTCCACTTTGTGCCTGTTTTCTTTTCCTTCCTCCCTTGGAATCCTTCCATTTGCAAGACTTTCTTCCTAAAAAAATTTCTTTCCAATAATTCTTCTCTCGTATTATTATAATTCTTCTTCTTTCTTCTTCTTTTCCTGCCGCTTTTCCCACACCTGTGGGGTCGCGGGTGCGAACTGCGTCGCACATGTGGATTTGGCCCTGTTTTTACGGCCGGATGCCCTTCCTGACGCCAACCCTCTATGGAGGGATGTAAGCACTATTGCGTGTTTCTGTGATGGTTGGTAGTGTAGTGTGTTGTCTGAATATGATGAGGAGAGTGTTGGGACGGACATATACACCCAGTCCCCGAGCCAGAAGAATTAATCAGAAGCGATTAAAATCCCCGACCCGGCCGGGAATCGAACCCGGGACCCTCTGAACCGAAGGCCAGTACGCTGACCATTCAGCCAACGAGTCGGACTCGTATTATTATTATTATTATTATTATTATTACGAGAGTATGGATTTAATCTTTTTTCAGTGTCCACTAAGTTACAAAACAGTTTCAAATCGTGGCCATATCCAAGCGACATCCTATTTTGAACTGAATCAAAACCACAGGGCGTATTAATTTTTCACTTTAGAATTGGTTCATGCATTGGCCGAGAGTGGAAATTTCACCACTTTGGTGGGAAGCCGGTTACGGTGCTACTCGGTTATCACGTCTACCGAACTTCATGTGATATTTCTATATTACAATTCATGGCATTATTTCCTCCTGGAATCTAAAGAATCAGTTTAACTTTAGTTCATCATATGACCAGTGTCTTATTTATTTCGTTGTATTATTTATTTACATGCGGACACCTCTCCAGTACACGTGTGTCTAATCCTAACGTAAGTAGACTGTTGGAGCACAATGGCACTTAACTACACTCTACGGACTGTTTAGCAAAGCAATTGTTAAAACAAGCTTTAAGCTGTCTAAAAAAGCGGAACAACGTAACAGAAAGATACACAGACTACCATATCTTAGCAACAGACAAACTAAAAGTAGTGGATCCCTATTTTGCTCCGAACGTGCATTGGAGGGATAATAATAATAAGTGCCATATATATATTTTCTAAGTGTGAATCACTGGTAGATTTTCACCTTTTGATCCGTAGATCACGGGATGAAACCTGGTAGAGCTAGTACATATTTTGTAGTAGAAAAAGTCCATTAGTTACTCTATGTTTCACGACGTCAGCAAATAGAGTTATTTCTCTGAGAGCACAACTGTTGCTTTCCCGATAAGAACAATTTAAACTCGGTAATTCTTCATCTAATAGAGTTTTGGTTTCTTTTCCATCTGGTAGAAAAATGGATCATCGAAATCGACACAAACGCTGCATAATAATGACGTTACCGAGCGAGTTGGCCGTGCGATTAGTCGCTCAGCTGTTAGCTTGCATTTGGGAGATAGTTCGAATCCCACTGTCGGAAACCCTGAAGATTGTCTCCGTGCTTTCCTATTTTCAAACCAAGCAAATGCTGGGGCTATACCTTAACTAAGACCACGGTCGCTTTCTTCCCACTCCCACTCCTAGTCCTTTCCTATCCTGTCGTCGCCATAAGACCTCTCAGCGTCGGTGCGACGTAAAGCGAATTGTAAAAATTAAAACAAATTAATGGCGTCAAAACGAAATGCCTACACCTGGTAGCTAAGGCTGCATGAGTATTATTATTATTATTATTATTATTATTATTATTATTATTATTATTATTATTATTATTATTACAATCTCCTATATGTAAAGCAGAGAGTCTGTCTGCCTGTTTCTTGTACAAATCTATACCGTTCCACCAGTCCGAAAGAAATTTGGAACCCTACTGGTAACACTGTGAACGAGAAATCGGGACATACCTCTCCATTACCTAGATCTAGGCCCTGTGGCACATTAGCATAGGATAATATGGGCGAAATATTGAATATGTTGTATAAGGACGAGACAAAGCTCATTTTAAGCTTCGGTACGTGAGGACCAAAAGTCGGGAAGTCTCCATGGAACCCCGAAAATCAGGTTTTAAGGCCCTGAAAAACTGTTGTCAAGATGTTGGCACTACACTACCTCCACTTTAGGCGTCGAATGAAGAAATGACCGGCCGTAACCATGGTAATGTTAGCTCGAGGGATCCCAGTCACCTTTCTGTCCGAGGGAAGGCTTCTTTGCGCAAAAAAGAGTTTAGTGAATCATTAATTCGGCTAGCTTTATGGGGAAATTTGAATTCGGCTAATGTTATGGGTAAATAAAATGTACAGTTTCAATCCCTGAAGGAAAATTATTACAGAGATTCAGGTGCCCTACCTTTATCCCCTGAAAGTAGCCCAATAATAAATAGGTAAACAAAACTATAAACTAACCTAAAAATTAAGATTATCACAATATTTGGCCTTAGAGTAATCTGCAAAAGTGGGGGACAGCATGGAAAAACCTTTTCCAGGATGGGTGAGTTGGGAATACAACCCACCCCATTAAAAATGTTCTTGGTAGGGGCGGAAGCCTAATCTAGGACATTTCGGAACGCAGTGTGAATATGTACCTTGAGACTACAGGCGGCAATGTTGCTAAGATTTGTATTCCAGGGCGTTGTAGAATACACGCCTGGCATTCGAAGTGGAGACGTGCGTGGAGAGCTTCTGTTTAAATATTTTAAACTCGTAACTAGCGTTAATCTGCCGAGATAATTATGGTTACTGAATCCTATGACCAAACCCTTATCAGAATAATGATTGTGAATAGCACCAAACTGTTCCTTTCACTATTTACAAGGCCGAGGAATAGAAGTACAGCACTGAAAAAACACTGAACATTAGAAGAGAGATTGTTATATCTCTGCAGGGATTGTTTTATAAGAATAACAATATTTGATAAATATGTTTTAAACCACCTTAGATCGACAGATAATTAGTTTTATCAGAAGACAAGAGACCACCAGGCGAAGGTGAACGACTATATATGACGTGACCATTGCCGTGACTGGAGAAGAATTCGATAGGCGTGACGTAACCAGAGTGAAGTTTTGGCAAGGCACACACAGATCGTACGATACTCTTCAGTACCCAATAATATTTTGGGAGGGTGAAGATTGGTACAACTTTAATTTGAGGTAAAGTGATCCTAGTAGTGGTAGAAACCTTAAGGAAAAAATGTATCAGCTATGAAATTCATGCCTACAGATTGATGATAAGGTCCGGATCATCAAATCATATTCTGAACTGCGGTCACCTTTTTTCCTCAATTTACTATCGATGTGTACTCCAAGGCTGAGAGTGAACGTCTCCTCCAGCTCCAACTGAACCAAGAGAATTTTCAAGTTTTTTTTTTTTTTTTTTGCTAGTTTCTTTACGTCGTATCGAGAGAGATAAGTCTTATGACGACGAAGGGATTAGAAAGACCTAGGAGTGGGAAGGAACAGCCGTGGCCTTAATTAAGATACAGCCCCAGCATTTGCCCGGTGTGAAAATAGGAAAATCATCTTCAGGGCTGCCGAGAGTGGGGTTCGAAACCACTATCTCCCGGATGCAAGCAAGCTCACAGCTGCGCGCCCCTAACTGCATGGCCAGCTCGCCCGGTAACCTTCAGTTTGACGATTATATTAATTTACTGGCTGCTAATGATGGCAATGGTGCAGATATTGGGAAAATGGTTATATTTCAATCTATATTTACGGGAAGTCCAAGACAATTGCACGAATATACCCAGGATACCATGACGTATGTTCGGACTTAGGAACGTCAAGATCTATTATTTTATTTCATTCACCTGTAACCCAGCTTAAAGTGAAATTAAGAAACAATTTCTCAGTGGTCAGGCATCTAGTTATCGTCTTGATTTGACAACGAGAAATTGTAAACAAAAATTAATGAAGTAGGGAACATCGCACTACATTCTCGGAAACGCAGTGACTGGAAGGCCCACGGATAGTGCACATATGACCCTGTGATATATTACTTTGATGCCTGTACATTATAATTTGACGAGATATGTGCTATTTTTTCTATGGCAAGTGATTTCAGGAAAATTGGAGCTTCTTAAATCGTTAGACCGGCTGAAAGCAAGTACGAAGGCTACTATAGTGTAATTAGATAATGCTGTGCATAAAGCCCATGTAATTGGTGATAGACTCAGAATGTGAAGATTTTAATGTAATAATAGTTATCTTGCTGGTAAATTTAATAACACAATTCAAAGGTTTGAGAACTAGGCAATGGTGGCATACCCTTGCTCGGTAAACAATCATCAAAGTAACTACACTGAAGAATATGGAAACTGCAACACCCAGAAGGAGTGGTGCTACATTGCTGCAATTGAACATATAGGACGAGTGTTCGGTTGTGATTCGATTATTACACTTTCAGGACCCTCTGACAGCAAGTTTGGGCAGCAATCAATACAGGATGTGCCCACCACGAGTTGCAATACATTGATGAATTCGTCGAGGCATGGAGTCAATAAGGCCCTGGATCGCTTCCTGAGAAACTGTGGCCCATGTTTGATGCACTGCACGGGTCAGTTGTTCCAGAGTCGTGGGTGGCTGAGGACGGCTGGCCAGTTATCGACACATCATGCCCCACACATGCTCAATAGGACTGAGGTTCGGGGATCTGGCGGGCCATTCTAAGGTTGTGATGTCGTGGAGACCTTCTCTGGAGGTGCGTGCAGTGTGAACCCGGACATTGTCCTGCTGAAATATCCATTAGCATGTTTCCCATCATAGGGACAACCACTGGATTGAATACCCTATCAACGTACTGTCGAGCAGTCATAGTGCCCTCAACAAGCACTAATTGTGATTTCACATTAAAGCCAATAGCTCTCCAGACCATAATACTTGGTGTTGGCCCTCTCAACAAAAAGATCTGGGCGGACCCTCTCCCCGGTACGTCGGCGCACACGATTTCGGCGATTACTGCGGGCGCGATTCATCACTAAAGACGACCCTATGCCATTCGTCGACCCACGTCGATCTTTCTCGAAACGAGGCCAGCCTTACACGTCGCTGTTGTGGGGTCAATGGAACACCTTCTGCAGGGACACGGGCTCGTAAGCCAGGTGCACGCAGGCGATTACCAACTGTTTGTTGTGTAACGTGGGGTGCCACAGCAGCTCGAATTTACGCTGCTGTTGCATAGGGTTCCATTTGGGCCATCCGAATGATGCGGCGATCCTCTTTCACAGTTGTCTGTCGCGCTGGGCCTGTGCCAGGTCTACGAGTGTGGGTACTTTCATTTGACCACTGCTGCCATACACGTTGTACCGTAGATACTTGTCGGCCAACACGTGCAGCGACAGTCTTTAGTGATAATCCAGCCTCACACAGCCCAATTATCAGAGCCCTCTCAAACGGCGACAGTTGTTGGTAGCGTGCTCTTCTCTGTCGTCGAGGCATGTTTGACGGGGAACACTTCACTGCACAGACTGCAAGTCAACTACGCTACACCAGAGTCCGTATACTGGAGTTGATTCCTGCACGACCAATCATGTGGGGAGACCTGTAGCACAATCCAATGGGTCTGAAACTTTGATCGTTTACATACCTACATGGCATAATTCCATATCTTGAAAATCAACACAAACGACCAATGCCTTCATGGGGTTGCAATTTCCATTCTCTTAAGTGTACATTGGACATTAGGGGGAACAAATTATAAAAGTCTTAAATATTATGAGGGAATATTTAATTCACCACAATATTTCATAAGTACCATCTTATACGTTAATTTATGATAACCTGCGCTATTCATATCTCCTTCAGTAAAGTACAAAGAGGGTGGAAGGTATTCTAGTGAAGAGTGTCATTCCTGTCCGGCTCCTGGGACAAGGCTGTGTACTGTCCATGTCAATAGACAGGCTGACGTGATGTCACGCTATTCATCACAATGACATAGATGCTGTATTAATCTCTCCATTGTGGTAGTGTATGTCAGGCAACCAACAACGAGATCAGAGAGAAAGGACTAGCATGCTACTAACTTTGCGTCCAAACGGGCCGGCCTTTCATTAAGCGCCTGGATATCCTGAATAGAGATGTCCCATTACAGTTTACCAAGCAGCCGTCCGAGATTGCTGTAGTTCAGTCGTGCTTGTTTCTGTTCTGCTCCCCTCCCTTTCAGAGCTTGCTAGAGTTCAAGAGCGATAGCTGAATTTACAATGTGTCGATACTGGACTAAGGGAGATATGTCTTACTGTTGTTGTGAGTAAACTTCCAGAAAAAAGAAAGCAATTAAACAAATAATTTTACTTCAAACATATCGTATTTCATATGTTTGCGTTCTTCAAAATAATGTGGGAAGCACGTTCTTCAAAATAACTTCTTCAAAAGAACTTCATTATATGAGTTATCTACAGCACTCAACTTCTATCAACATAAAAACGTACCATCGGAAACATTTTTTTCAGTGCATGTAAAAGTATTACTTACCCAGTGAATTGGCCGTGCAGTTAGGGTCGCGTAGTTGTGAGCTTGCATTAGGGATATGATGGTTTCGAATCCCATCGTCATCAGTCCTGAAGATGGTTCTTCGTAGTTTCACATTTTTATAATATAAAAATGTGAAACGAAATATTATCAGGCAAATGCTGGGGCTGTACGTTAAGGTACTACCTTAATCCTTGCGTCACTAAAACCTTTCATTTGTTGGTGCCGTTAAATCACAAAAAAATTTAGAGACGTGCAGTAGATAAACGAAGAGCGTATGATATTGTTTGAGTCCCTCGCAGGTAGGCCTACCCATTTCTCAGAAACAATTGAACTTGGTTGACAGCACTAAATTCTGATGATTGATTGGCTGATTGATTGATTGATTGATTGATTGATTGATTGATTGATTGATTGATTGATTGATTGATTGATTGATTGATTGATTGATTGATTGATTGATTGATTGATTGATTGATCGATCGATCGATCGATCGATCCTATAGATATAATATTTGGTGTGAGTATCTAGATGTGAGGAGAATTATATTGAACCCTTTAACTTACCATTCCATCGTTGGTCGGCCACAGCTGCTGCAGTAAAAGTTTACCGAGCTCTTAAATCTTGGGGTCGTAGCGGGAATATTTCGGCCACGATCTTAACCAAACGATGGGGTTCATAAGAGCCTAATTACTTGAAATGAGGAGCAAATATGTGCTTACTAACTTTTATTGAATCAATTAAATGCAAAAAAATTAGTTATATAAAATCATTGATCAAGAAAAAATTTAATTATTTAATGTTTCAAAGGCAGTCACATTGCATGGCGTTAGTTTTATTAGTTACAGTTTCGAAGAATTTTCTTCGGAGAAAAGCAGAAATATCGCAGATTAGTGGACAGCGAAAACTAGAGAAATGAAAAAGAAACCTGAAAATCGGACACCTATTGATCCAAACGATGACTGAGGATTTATCCGCACGATCCGTGGAAAATCTGACCTTCAACAAGTAGAATTCCATACTCTTAACTAAGGTTATCCACTAGTCACATACCCTGTCGGATATGGGATCACCCGCCGAATGGACCCTTAATCGAACCAAATTGACTATCAGTTACTTTGGATGGCTTGCGAAATAATACTGGAAAGCATGGTGTCCACTACAAGTTAACAGCAGCATTCATACTTAAAAAATAAATTCCACCATGTATTGTCATCTCGTGACACCCGTAAGTTATAGAATAATCCCGATGCTGAAATGTGCATCACCATAACAGCTGTTCAGAAGGAACCACCAACAACTCGATCAGAGAGGATCTTACGTTACGTCGTTCTGAAGGAACAAAACTGCGAAATGCAGGAAACACTTATTCAGCACGCATTTGGAAGAAATGCCAAACACTGAAGTTAAATAAAAAGTGGTAAATCACTTGAAAAATATTACTATAAAACGAATTTTCAGGTTATAAACGGTTACGTTAAGCTTAATAAAATTATGAGTCCACATGGTAAAATAAAATCAAAAATCTAGGAATTCTTTACTTTACAACAACGTCTACCATTACAGATCCATCTACTTATTGTTTGTCCCAACAAACTAACTACCGAGCTCGATAGCTGCAGTCGCTTAAATGCGGCCAGTATCCAGTATTCGGGAGATAGTAGGTTCGAACCCCACTGTCGGCAGCCCTGAAAATGGTTTTCCGTGGTTTCCCATTTTCACACCAGGCAAATGCTGGGGCTGTACCTTAATTAAGGCCGCGGCCGCTTCCTTCCCACTCCTAGCCCTTTCCTATCGCATCGTCGCCATAAGACCTATCTCTGTCGGTGCGACGTAAAACAACTAAACAAACTAACTAGAAAGTTATTGATCGACCACAATCAACTACGTATTATAAAAATGACAGAACGAAAAATTGAAAATAAAACATATTCCCAGCTGACGAATCGAACCCGCATTCGCATCTCAAGTCTCACACAAATAAATTAAGTGTCAACACGCACACTAGCCAAGCAATCGGACGTCTGAAAGACAAAAAAAAATTAAGTCCGTAAATAAAATAAAGTACTGATGTTCAATGAACTCAAACACGCGTAGCAAACCGCAGTATTATTTAATCATCGTTAACTCAGTACCCAATATTGGACAACCCTCACGTTCATGCCACTAAAGCTTCCATAATCTTAGGTAAACACCTTCCAGCTGGTAAGGGCTGTGCCAAAATATGGCCTCAATATTACTTAGCTAACACGCTTCGCAATGCATACACTACTGCAGACACTACCATCGCTCGAGTCACTTAGCAAAAACACCTAATCTAAGGCTTGAGTTTGTACAGCCGACACCCTAAACCTATCGTCGGGCCTACATAATGTATACACACCCTAATTCTAACCTCTATGTACATACACACACCTTCCCAAACCTATCGTTGAGCGTAAACTGGGACGTCTTATCATCAGTACACTCCTAGGATAACATGTGATGTCCTAAATCCATTGTCGCCGGACTGAGTGGCGCAGACGGTTGAGGCGCAGGCCTTCTGACCCCAACTTGGCAGGTTCGAACCTGGCTCGGTCCGGTGGTATTTGAAGGTGCTCAAATACGTCAGCCTCGTGTCGGTAGATTTACTGGCACGTAAAAGAACTCCTGCGGGACTAAATTCCGGTACCTCGGCATCTCCGAAAACCGTAAAAGAGTAGTTAGTGGGACTTAAAACAAATAACATTATTATTTAATCTATTGTCGAGAGGAAACTGGGTTGCCTATGCTTCCTCTAGAATGCAAGGCGAAATCGTAACTTCAAACATACTCGTTGATATTTTAGCTGGAAACCATGTCGAAACGATAGCACACAATGAAACAAATCTTGCCACTGAATGAACGCAAGTCGGGAAATGCAACTAAGTCCCTATCTTGTCAATAAAAGGTAAGATTGAAAAATGAATAACGCTCGGCAAGCGATCCACAGCTCAAACACGATCTCGACATGCGCAATAAAGTTTGGAAGAAGAAAAAAATAATAACTTTAAGCACACGTCTAACAATACGTGAATATTGCCAAAACAGTAATCATCACCACCGGAAAAAGCCACACTATAATTCTAGGTTGGGGCCCAAACTTCGCCTACCATCTCACTATTCCAAACAAATCGTATCCATAACTATCCGGTGAAACGAAATTCAATGAGTCTATAAAGCCAAACTTTCTCTTTAAGAACGTTCATTATCTCATCCCACAATGTTTCCGATTTAATGATAAATTATCGTCTCATAATTTATGAACTTTACTGAGTGGAAATTTGTTACAACAGTCAAATCACACCAGCCGTGTATTCAGAATGCTCTTTTACCCTTGAGGTCGCCTATAATGTTCATTATGCTGACTTTACATAATCATCACTTAGACTTAACTGCCAAGGGCTACAATCTTCAACAGAAATTATTTTTCACTGGGGGATCGTAACTTGAAATCATAATGTGCGTCAGAGAGCACTCATTTCGAATCAACCTTCACCCGGTCAGCTGTTCCGGATTGTTAGCGGAATATCACTACAGCGTGCCTCAGAAATATCACATGTAATACACAGCCTGTCTCGAACATTTTTCGCCATCAATAAATATAGCCTGTCTCAAAAATTCATCTTTATCGCCTCACACGGTGGCATCACACATGATATACAGGCTTCCTCTGCCTTCAACCTCTATACAACTCTTATTTCAACATATCATTCCGGCACAATCCACTTCTTCCTGTTTCAAAACTTTTCACCTCAATCCTCCCCTGACAAACAACGTTTATAAGAATCCTTTTCATTTAATTTTACTACAACTTTCGTACCTCAAGAATACAATAACACACTGTGATTTCCTAAATCACCGACATACACGATGTCACAAAAATTACCTTCCCTCGAAAAAAACATGACTTTATCAGACTTCACTGGATTTCGCGATGAACCTAAATCTTACTGAACATATCTGTTAAATACACTTTTAACATTAAAAATATCCTGCCGTAAATATTATTATTATTATTATTATTATTATTATTATTATTATTATTATTATTATTATTATTATTATTATTATTATTATTATTATTATTATTTCGACAAAATTTTCTGAACTCATACGATATTCGAAATTAAGACATTCACCACGACTACATTATCATTGTCACCTTCCTGACTTTACTCAATTTGAACAACATCTCAAAGAATATTAACACATTATTTAAACTTCACATTTTATAGTTTCTCGACGTGAATTTTAGAGCCCTGAAGAGTTTCATACGACGACGAGAAATGTAACACATTTGCCTGATCATTATTAAATATTAATTCGACGCACGCATTGACAATTTATTGGAATAGACAATTTCTAACTACAACATTGATAAAAATATAGTCACAGACCTGTAATCATAGTCGTCATCCCGGATATTCCGGCCACATTTAGCCAGCTGGCCTCGTGCTTAGCCTTCCATGGCTACATCTGACATCATCTTCTTATATATATATGCACCGAGCACCCTTCTAAACTGGCGACTGCCACTGTTTTCCCAGGACACTGTGTTCGGAACTCTAATGCTGTCCAGGTGTTTCAAAATAGATAACAAAAATTCAGCCCTCGGCGGCTAGCTTCCAGACTCCCTCTGACAATATCAAACACACATTGTAACTTGGAGAGAAACTCAGCTACGTATTTTAGCCAGATTTTAAACCTTCACACTTTTCATCGGTGGAAGCTCAGGAAAATTTCTATCACCCCCCATTTATTATCCTACTTGAACCATTGACACGAATATGTAACAAGTTACTTTCAGAACAAAACCCCGCACTTTCTTGCAGACGAATGACGTGGGTTTCACCGTTTAGACCATCAGACAGAATGTGTAAAATAGTTGGAGGGTTTTTTATACCTTCTGGGAGGGACGCCACTCTCTCCACGAAGTTCGATTGCGCAATCTGCTAATTCCACACCCACTTGACCAATTTTCTTGAAATTTATTCCATAAATTCGGAAAGACTTATAATTTATTAGGGTGTTAATTTTATATTTTTCCCATACTTGCAACGGTCGTAATGAATTATTTCTGCCATATAGTTTCGCGGCTTTTCTTCAGGAAAATGACCTCGCCATGTGTCGCTGATTCGCGAGCAGTACGACAACTTTCCTCCAGGCTTAACTGCATTTATATTTACCCTGGGGATTCTATCTTCACATATGGTTTATAATTTAGATCCTTTATTCCTGGATTTACTATGTCGTCAAAATCTCTCGTTATGAAGGATTTCTCGAAATTGACAAATTATTCAATGCTCGAGGTCAACCGAAGTATCACGGCATTTCACGAGCTCACGGCTCGCTTGTCACGGTGAGTTCGTTCCCACGAAATAGAGAGGCTCTTGAAATAAAAACATGGCTACTCTCAAAAATGTTGTTTGTAGCTGAAATAAATATTTGGAATTATTTTTCATCGTAGAATGATGGGTTCAATATAATGATTATAATTAAGTCTGATGAAGCATAAAGGCGAGGAACGTATAAAACCATTCGCTCATACTTTGTTTTTGTTTTGGATGACTACATCTTTCGACTGATTAATGGATGACACCGATTCTTTCATGGATGACGTTGACTGAATGGTAGGCCCTAAAATGATCATATCGTATCCATCATCATCATCATCATCATGTCCGGCTCTTAGAATTGTCAGCTTAGTAGCTTTCGGTTCAGAGGGATTCGGGTTCTATTCCCGGTCTGATCGGAGGTTTTAGTTGTAAGCGGTTAGTTCTCTTGGTTCAGGGACTGTGTGTTTGTACTGTCCTCAACATCCCTGTAACACATACACCACGCACAACACTATCCTCCACCACATCACTCGGTTTCACATACACGGCCCATTCTCATCATCAACATACTGAAAAATGATTTATCTTCTCCTCATTGAACATTGATATCCTTTCACATACTGTATCCGATTATTGCTGTTCACTTTCCACGTCGATTTTCTAAGGAACAACATACAATGTTACGTATATAGTTTTCAATTACTGGAATCACACACACACACACACAATTTGACCACATTCCTCCATTGAGCAGAATAGGAACAAACACTCCTGATTTTACCGGTGATTCTGTTCACGTAATATAGCCCTTGACAGCACTACTAAAGATATGCGTAACTAGATAGACTTACCTTCCACGAAGAATACTAACGAGATATTCTTTTAACGCGCTGAATTAATATTTACCGGGTGAGTTGGCCGTGGGGTTAGGGGCACGCGGCTATGCGCTTGCATCCGGGAAATAGTGTGTTCCAACCCCACTGTCGGTAGCCCTGAAAGTGGTTTTACGTGTTTTCCCATTTTCACACGAGGCAAATGATGGAGTTGTACCATAAGGTCACGTCCGCTTCTTTTCTACGCCTAGCCCTGCCCTATTCTATCGTCGCCATCGTGTTGGTGCGACGTAAAACGTATAGATAAAAAGAGAACTGGTATAGATCTGTTAAAATCCTCTGTAATAAATCAAAGGCCATCGGCCATAGCTAATTATTATTACCTGAGTTATGAAGATATATTATGTAAACAATTAGCCATGCTAGTTGCATTGATAACCCCGCTTACATTAATATGCATATCGTTAAAATAAGCTGGGCTGTACAAACTGATTGAAAATGTTAAGGAGTACATTAAAGGTAACTGGTGGTATTCTGAGGCGAAAATTTCTTATCGCAATTGAAAATGTTGCGAAAATTCATCCCGAAAACAATATCATGCCCAGTGAGAGGCTAAAGAAGCCGGAATCTCTAATGGACAATATATAAGTTATTTATGTTGTTCTGCAGTATTCCTCAGGCATGAACACAGCTAGAAAACCCACCTCCGAGTATGAAGAATAGTTATCATCCATGAACTGTTGGTGAGTTTATGCTGATTTAAACGGGTAATCTCCATGAAGTCTAAAATCTGTATCCTAAATACCAAATCCTTCCGAGATATAAGATGTTATGAAATGATTTGTATTAAATAATATTAGTAGATTGGTTAGTTAGGTATGGTTTGTTGAAAACTTCATTAAGACCTATGTTTTAGCAATGGCGTATCTGACAGGATACCCTAGTTTTGATTCACTGAATAGAAGCTTTTCGGTCCTGTACTCAGGGCTGGAACAGGTTGCAATCAGCTTCATGGACAGTATTCTTCGTGGCAGGCTAAATCTCTTCATAAATTGTGTATGCTACTGGGATCGGGGTTTGATGAAATATTTCCATGATTCTCAATTACTTTCTTACCTTTGTATCAAAGGGATAACGACTATCTGACTGAATTTCTGAGATCAGTGCTGTGGTAACGCTCTCACTGGCAGGAAGTACTTCCTGAATTTTATCTTGGTAATATTGTGTGCACATAGGATGTAAATTTTGTACGTTCGCCCATCGTGGAGTGATAAGTCAAGTGTTCGCATGAGGCAGACGATCCTCTTCACCAACATGCAAATCATCATGCCCATCCCTGGCACGTCATGTACTGCATGCTGGGCGCCACTCACAGTTAAAAACGAGTTGTAAATTCACCATCGAAGGCTCCTTTTATTTACTACTACCACATAGAGATAAATAACCTGTTGGAATAAGAATAATGCAAAGGACTGTTGCGTGTGTTAGGCGTCACAATTCAAAGTAGATCTGCTCTGTGACATCGGCGTAAAACATAACGATAATAATAAATAATAAGAAATTTATTTATAAATTATACCTTCTTAAATCGGAGACTATGTGTAAAGAATACCAAAAAAGGAGGGATAGAAAAATATACGATTTAAATGAAAAATATAGTAATGAAAACGAATTGATTTTTTCTAAACTTAAAAATATTAATTTCTTACCGAGTGCCATACAAATGATTCTTCAAAATTCGAAGTGATCCTTTGAGAGTACATAGGACCAATCGCTTGATGAAAGGACTGTTAAATTTTTACTCACTACAGAATTTTACAAACAAAGCAGGAATTGTTCCTCGGGCTCCGGTCGGAAATAGGAAACAGTTGGTTCGTAAATCCTACGCTTTTCGTTGTGGACGTCAATCGGCTGTTTCTCACAATTTTCCCGCCTGGTGGATTATAATGGTCGCTTCTTCACCTCTCCCTCACTCAATTACAGAAGCGTACAGCCGTGCCAACACCTCCTGTGATTGGTTGGCCGGTCGGAGTGCAGAGCTGTCGGACCACGGACCAACCGTGGCCACTTGTGGGCCGAGACCCATTCTGCACCCGTCGCAGTCGCTCAGCCAATTTCAATGTGTATGATGTCGATTCTTCTGCGCGATCCGTTATCAGAAATACCGTGTACATCCTTTGGGACCTGATACGGTTTTCCCATAAGAGATGGTAATAATGTTAATATTATTAACAATAATATTAATACTAATAATAAATCGTATGGCCTGAGCTATCGTGTGCAGGCATAGTAAACTGACGCCATCTGGTTGCCTTCTTGTCAATTCTGACGATCCGATTTATTCCTGGCCTACTAAATGGCAGAGTAAACTAGATCTCCCTTAGGCGCCTATGGCTGAGTTCTTATTAGTGTTTCCTAGTAGACACCAAATGTGTCACCATAGATACGTTGAAATCATAAGACACACGGTGGCGAATTAAATGTATTCTGCTCTTCAAAAATCCAGCTACCTCTGCCATGTTTGAACCCGCAATCTTAGGTCCGGAGGACGACACTCTACCACTATCCATAGACGGAGCTACATAACGATCACTACGTTGGACAAACTAAGGAGTTAGATTCTTAGTATCAATACGTATAGAAGTGAACATAACCATTTCGAAGCTTATTTGTTTTATGCAGCTTAATATACATTTCACCCTTCTGGATTGCACGAAGCTTCTTGGGATACCTCTTTTGATATGCTTCTCTTCAGATCGCCACATGTGGGGACGTTCCTCATGATAAACTTGTCTTTCACGCACGACGAATCAGGCAAATATTTTTTTTTTTGCTAGGGGCTTTACGTCGCACCGACACAGATAGGTCTTATGGCGACGATGGGATAGGAAAGGCCTAGGAGTTGGAAGGAAGCGGCCGTGGCCTTAATTAAGGTACAGCCCCAGCATTTGCCTGGTGTGAAAATGGGAAACCACGGAAAACCATCTTCAGGGCTGCCGATAGTGGGATTCGAACCTACTATCTCCCGGATGCAAGCTCACAGCCGCGCGCCTCTACGCGCACGGCCAACTCGCCCGGTGGCAAATATTTTAGCCCATCATCTGGACATTATTCTACCGAGTTTCATAAGGATATTATGAACAGTTTTATATTTAGAATGAGATAAGTAGAGAAAGTTTAATTTTAACTACCCGATATATATATGAAGGGACTGCCTGGCCGAGGCGGTAAAGGCGTTCTCGGTTCGCCCTGAAGGACGTGGGTTCGAATCCCCGTCAGGAAGTCGTAAAATTTAAGAAACCAGATTTCCACTTCCGGAGGTGCATATGGCCCTGAGGTTCACTCAGCCTACACCAAAAATGAGTACCAGGTTAAATCCTGGGGGCAAAGGCGGCCGGGCGTAGAGCTAACCACTCTACCCCATCACGTGCCGAGGTTACGAATAGTGGAAGCCTTTACCTTCCACTCCTCCAAGGGCCTTCATGGCCTGTACCGAGGAGACTTTGATATATATATGAACTTGTAAGAGTAATCTATCCATAGTGTTACTAAATCATCAGAATAGCAATTTTATTATTCTCATGTCACAGAATTGTTCAACTTTTGATTAAATTATTGTGTTAATGGGAAGTGATGGGATTGTGGACAGGCTGTTGTTTTGCACTTCCCTTCAATAGCATTCAACAAACCATTGTTGATCGGAGACGGCTAGGCGCTTCGCGAATTGCAGCGGAGACTTTGACGTTATTTCAGTTACAGTGTTTGACCCCTCTGTTTACCACTACAGCACATTACTTGTGTCATTCTCTTCACTTTAGTCACGAAGTTGACGATGAAAAACAGCGATGTTCACATTGAAATAATCCAGTAGTTAATAACTCACTGGATTTCATTGTCAGTGTGCCACCCAAACTTACGTTCGTCAGCACATCCTGATACTCTTACGATATCTAAAACTCTTCTTAAAATTACGGATACAACTCTGCAGCGATAATGTTTTAAGTCCTTATTTCGCATCTGGAAGCACTGATCTTGAAGTATGGATCCTGAAAACTATAATTATTATCTCCACCTCATCGTCATCATCAAAATGATAATTCTACTTTACTGTTCATTGAAATAATATCCGATATTGCCAATAGTGTCTTTGTTGTTCACGAACCAATCAAGAGGTTTCAAGTGTTGGTCCTTCTTGAACTCTTCGGAGAAACCAAAAATATAGCGGAAAGTGTATCTAGACGGGTTTGGTGGGCCATTTTCCATTTTTGGATGATATAATCGGATTTGATTTTACTAATGACCAATAAATGTCGGATGTATTTAGGTTCAGATGATTATTTCCTTTTACATATTTCTCCACAAAGGAATTTACATTACGTAGCATAAATGTTTCCACTTGAATGTCACGCTGTTTATTAAAATGCTGACATCTAATAGCCTACTAAGAGTGACGGTGGTATTAGTAGTGGTGATATTTACTTTTAGCGGAAGCTCAACTAGACAGCAGTTCACCCTTAATAGAAAACATAAGAGAGAAATGGAGGCATCGGCAAAGAAAAGTGAAAAGCTATAAATGGCGTGAAAATGAGATTTATTAACTCTTTCATAAACTTAATACTATAGGATTGGAAGAGAACTGACCAAGGGAGGTTGAATAGGAAAGATGAATGTAAAGAGACTGGCACAACCAAGTTAAAGTGTTGTATGTCCTCCGCTCTCTCCGCTCAGCGCCAGCCAGCCGCACGCACGCAAGCGTGGTTAGTTCGAGACTCGACGCGCAGCCTTCAGTGCGCGTGTCTGTTTCGTCGAGTGCTGTATAAAATGAGCTCCTGCTCCAGAATACACTGTACGTCGAACACGGAGGCTACTCCTCTTAAAAATGTGTCTCGACCAGGTGGACGGAATTCTGGTAGTATGAGGTTTCACCTCAGGTCACTGCTCCAATTTCCCGTTCCTTCATTCCAGTCGAGCCCCGATGCTGTACTCCACACATCCCCAATCTCACTCAGGCTCCGACACACACATTAGATTCTCTAATTGTGAACTTAGCTGTCATTCTGTGCAAGACACTTCAAGTTAGAAGGAACTCTATTAGCTAATCAATGCTAGTGAAACTGATAGTTTTCAACTATCACGAACTGAACATTCCTACGAACTATCTTTTCAAGATAGAAGCTAGTGTAAATACATGCAAAGTGTACATAGTGTATAGAAACAGAAACTATCTCAAGCTTAATTATCTACTTTGCTTCAAGACAATTTTATGTTTATTCCTGTAAATTTCTATGTGAAGCAAATAAATAAGTTGTGTTCTTGTAAACCTTATCCTGTTTACAACAGAAAGCAACACCACACTCGGCTAGGGTTTCTCTGGTCACCAGCATACGCTCCCATGTTGATAGCGGTGGTGGTGGTGGTGATTATTGTTTTAAGAGGAAATATAACTAGGCAACCATCCTCTATCATCTTGATAGCACTTGAGGATTCATCACCATTTATTCGCCTCCAATGAAAGATACGGGATCCCACGAACGTATTCTATGCGCCCAACCGTGAGGGTATATGGAAGTATTAAGGAATAAATTCATATTTTCGTTTGGAAGAGTGCAAGCCGTTATTTAGTACCTCGAATTATAATGTTTTATTGTTTTATGGTGAGAAAAAGAAAAAATCCCCTTTGCGTTATCTATTGTTCACTACATGTGCAATATTTTAGTTACTGTTACATAAATGACTGTAAGGTGTTAAGAGTATTGTTTCTCCCGTAGTCTAAAACTGCATAAGGACCAGTTTTGATAAAAATATATATTTTCGATACATTCTATTTCTTAAATAGAAATGCGATCCACCCTCTGGGTTAATGACATTTCATTATACGTCGCACAATTTATTCTGACAGTTTAATACAGGTTTTATGTTGTTCATATTAGAATAGTAAGTGGCGATGTACTATAATTATCAGAACATATGAACTTTTTTCAGTTGATTGATTGTCTTTGTTAAAATTGTTTGTATGACTTTATGAAATAATTGTTAATTACTAGAAAGTAGTTTCTGAAATTCTATTTGCATTCCTTTCAGGTAAGTGGGCGAAGAAGATACCTCCATATCAGGCGCATCAATCATTCTGCTTATCCCGTGTTGTAAGTATATTGAATCTGCATTTTTTTAAACATTAAAATGAACACACTGCATGCATATAAAATATATACTTGTTCTGCGTAGTTGTAATAGCTCACTATTTGTTATTTGTACATGGATATAAACTGTTACAGGAAAACATTAATTGAATATCATGCAATGCATTTCAAAATAATTAGATCATAGCTCACTACCAAATAAAGCCTCGCGTGGATGAAGCTAAATATCCAGAATAACCAAATCTCAAGTTATTGCACTGTAGGAGATTGAAACCAAGCCTAATGAAATCCTAGTTTAGCATACGTATATTTAATTCCAGGTCATGACATTCAGCCTTATACGAAGCTAAGAGATGTACGGAAATATACTAATAATACTATTTTTTAGCCATCCCTAGCTTCATAATTAGGTAGGGATCAATGCCAGTAATGATATAAATCAATTTATATAGGTCTGGCTTCCCTATATTTTCGTTTCAAAATTATTTTATAGAATATTGCATTGAGCATGACGTCAAACTACTTTTTTTAATTGTTCCTTTTAAAATTTTAAGATATGGAAAGGATTTGGGGAAGGAATTGATAATTTGTGGAAGACAGGTGGGGTATAATGCTTTAAGGCTGAATGAAAATGAAGGCTAAGGGTTCTCACCAGGGAGTGAGTACTAGTGAGGAATCGATGAGTCACTACTGGTGGAACAGCGCAGGGAAGATGGAAAACAGGGAAGTTGTACATAGGACGGGTTGGTAAGAGGAAAGCAAACGATAGGAAAGGAAATGTAGAATAGAGAATAGTAAGAGAGGGGTTGAACATTGTCGTAGGAGGGACGTAATGGAGATGGATGTAGATACTGCAGCAGTCAAGGAAGTTAAGGAAGAGAAGAGGAGCTAATGAGGTGGGTGTGGTTGAGGCTCTGGTCATGGGTGACTAATGTTTTGTGGAGGAAATTTTTTATTTATTTATTTATTTATTTATTTATTTATTTATTTATTTATTTATTTATTTATTTATTTATTGATTTATTTATTTATTTATTACGTTTCTTAGGAAAGGTAGCTAGTTTAGAGTAGGCCTATTAAACTTATGTAGTCATTAGGTCAAGGCAGATGTTCAGGAAAGTAGAAGGGAAGGAAGAGGGTAAGCAGAAAAGGTGGGGAAGGAAGGGAGAAATTGTGGAAGACACGTGAGGTGATGTTTTAAGGGGGACGAAATTGAGGACTAAGAGTTCTCATCAGGAGTGAGTATCGGTGAGAAATCGATAGGAGTCTCTCCAGGTGGAACATCAAAGGGGAGACGCAGAGCAGGGAAGTGCTACAGAGGAGGAGTGAGGCAAGATGAAAGGAAACAGTAGCAAAGGAAACGTAGAGTAGAGAATAGCAAGAGAGAGGTAGAAGATGGTCGAGAATGGGGGAGAACGGGGGAGGAAGTAGTTTCTGCAGTCGTCAGGGAAGTGGAGGAAGACTAGGGAATGATGGGCTAATGACGTGGGTGGGGTTGAGGCTCTGGCCATGAGCGACTGTATTGTCTGTCATGTCTAGAAAGTGTGTGGAGGAAAGGTAACCACGTTATCTAGGAATTAGGTCAAGGCAGATGTTCAGGAAAGTAGAAGGGAAGGTGGAAAGTAAGGAGAAGGTGGTAATCTTCCACGTTGGTGCCAACAACATCAGGCAAGAAGAAATAGGTACTAACATAGTTTAGGGATGTTTAGGATCTGGTTATGACAGCTCGGAAGAAGTTTAAAAGAGTGGAGATTGTCATCAGTGGGACACTGTGGGATACTGACTTGTTTTAAAATTTGCTTTACGTCGCACCGTCACAGATAGGTATTAAGTGGACGATGGGATAGGAAAGGGGTAGGAGTTGGAAGGAAATGACTGTGGTCTTAATTAAGGTACAGTCCCAGGATTTGCCTGGTGTGAGTGTGTGAAACCACGGAAAATCATATTCAGGGCTTGCGACAGTGTGGTATGATTCCGGTATCTCCCGAATGCAAGCTAACAGCTGCGCGACCCTAGTCGGATTGAGATTTTTAGATCCTAACAGGTGGGTACGTGATGTGTATCTACGCTCAGGTGGCCTGCACTTGAACCGCAATGGTACCCGTAAGTTATTGGCTTTGTCTGAGAAAGTTATAGACAGGTACATTCAGGAAGACATCATGGTCTAGGGAACGGAGATGATAGTAGAGAGAGCTGGAGCTTAAGTAAGGATGACATGACATAGTTGTTAGATTTAAATTGTAAAAGTATAATAAAAGAACGGAATATAATATTATGTTTACCAGATATTGTAATAGGAGTTAAATTATGGCTGAGAAATGATATTATGAATGCGGAAATTTTCCCACGGAACCGGAGTGTTTATTGTAGAAACAGGTTAGGAACGGTAGGAGGAGTATAATCCATACCCGTGCAATAAGAATGTGTAAGCTTCGAAAAGAAAATAACGATTAGAGGCAGGAAATTATACGGGTGCGGGTGGCCCTAAAGATAATGAGCAGCTTTATATTTTTTGGGTGTACAGATCCGGAAAGTTTAGCGCTGGCGCTGTTGTGGAATTATTTGTTAAGATAATCAGCTACGTGGTGAACGACACAGAACGGAACATGGTTGTAGCAGGTTATCACAATTTACCATGCGTTAACTGAGAAGTTAATGCGAATGACAGAAAGCTTGACGAACAAATGGCAAATATGTTAATTTTGTTAATTTAAAAATTATTTGTTTTAAGGGCTTAACATATAAGTCATAAGGCCTAATCATTTGGAATGAACAGGTGAATCAGGAAGTGATGGAACCAACAAGGGGAAAAATATCCTTGACGAGGCGCTGATAAAACCAGATGAGTTATATAGAGAAACTGAAGTGGTGTACGTGATCACGAAGCATTTTTTTGTCATAGTTAAAAATAAGTGCGATAGAAAATAAGGTGAGGCAATACAGTGCAATACAATAGGCCTACGGTTGAGAAGATATACATGAGAGAGATTTTATGATCAGTGGAAAACGTTAAGTAACGATGTAGAGAGCCTAAAAGATGGGTTTGAAGCAGTTTTTTAGGAGCAAGAAAATGGAATGTACCTTTAAAGGTGGTAACTAATGGTAAAGCACCGCTGTATTAAAACCGAGAATAAAGAGATTAAGGAGGAGGTAAAACTTAGAACGGTATAGAGTTGTAAGTAACGAGAAAGTGAAGGAACGTGGTAGGAAAGTGAATTTAGGAAAAAGTTCAGGTAAGGATGTATGTATGTATGTTTAGTCCTCAGCCCGAAGGCTGGTTGGATCCTCAACAGCTCTGCCATCAGCTGTCATAGATGGCCTAGGCATCACTGAAGAGGCATACTAGGGAAATGAGGAGTGAGGTAGTTTCCCGTTGCTTTCCTCACCGGGCCAGAAGTTGCTATTACATATCAGTCTGCCAAGCCCACTGAAATGCATGCACCAACCGACCCTATGAGCAATATTTTCACACCATTCATAGCAGGGACTGGCTGCAGAAGGAATGGAATTACTAGCATCACTCATACCTCAGTCACTTTCATTTTGTCAAAGCCAAGGATAAAGCTGAGACAGATCAATG
The DNA here is from genome assembly GCF_040414725.1 of Anabrus simplex. Taxonomy (NCBI): domain Eukaryota; kingdom Metazoa; phylum Arthropoda; class Insecta; order Orthoptera; family Tettigoniidae; genus Anabrus; species Anabrus simplex. The sequence goes on along the minus strand of NC_090267.1, from coordinate 192,202,703 downwards.
AAAGTAACAAGATTGCTCTAGCCCATACCAGAAGACATAGTGCACTGTAAACATAGGTCCCGCCAGCAAAGGCATCAGGTAAGGATATCGTACGGTTTTACGGTCTCCAGAGAGACGTGGTGCAGGTCTTTCGATGTGACACCTGTCGGCGACCTACACTTCTCTGAGGATGGAGCTTAACACGATTTCAAACATAATCGGCAGTCAAATGTATTTTAGCGAAATATAGAAGGGTATGTATAGGTATTAGCCAGAAACAGTTTCTACGAAGGACATATCGGCGATCATTTATGAACAAGGAGAGTATATAAGTGAGGATTTACAGAAGGCAGAAGTATTCAGTCAGCTGTATGTAAATTATGTAAGGTACTGAATTTTACCTGTGATAATAAATACATTTATAAAATGGCACAAAATTTGAAAGTTAGAAGAGCATCTGGGGTTGATAATATTTCGGGGATATACTACAGGCATCGGGTTTGGGATATATTGCTGTATTTTAAATATTTATTTGAATACTCTTTGCATGAAGGAGCTGTACCAATTGAATGGAGAGTTTCCATAATATCCCCAGTGTACTAAAGAAAGGCTGACATAAAGACACTCATAATTCCGCGAAATCGGGAGTATTTGTTTCTGATCCCACTGGTGTCCGATTGACCAGTTTTGTGCTGTGCATAATATCTCTTCAAGACGTGCTCTATGTACGGAACACGACCCTTAATGTTGAGAGTTTATTGCGATTGCTATGTGTTGCTTGTAAACTCTCGGAAAATTATTTCTGAATATGATAGTCACGTTTGCGAAATTAGTAACTGGTTTCATAGAAGGCAGTTCGGGTTTAGGACAGGTTTTTCTAATGAGTCTCAACTTCCAGGATTCCATCACTGTGTAGCATACATTTTGGTTTAGGCAGGTAAAATGGACTGTATCGCTGAGTATTGTAAAATTGAAAATCTTGGGATGGAAAGACTTGGGAGACGAGCTGCTCGAATTAGTGGTATGTTCCGAGAAGTCAGAGGGGAGAGGGTGTGGGTTCATTATAGGAGTGAGCTTGTGTGGACCGTTTAAAGATAAGAAACACCGTAATATGAACGTAAAGTTGGAATTAAAGAGGACAAACTGGAGCAAATATTAATTTATAGGAAGAGAAATTGGAATAATTTATGAAAGGAAATGTTCAATAAATGTCCAAATTATTTCATATCCTTTATGAAAATAGTTAAAGAACTGATAGGGGATCTGTCACCTGGCTGATAGCCCTAATTGCAGATGAATGCTGATGATTCATTGATAGCTGAAGTAGCCCACGTTCTATCATGTAATAATTACAATAATGGCTCAACGTAGTCAGGAGACTTAGAAGCTTATATGTGTGTTCCTTTTTTTTTTTTTGCTAGGGGCTTTACGTCGCACCGACACAGATAGGTCTTATGGCGACGAGGTGTGTTCCTTCTACATTCCTGAAAATGTGTATGATGGTTTCCAATGCCGAAATTTAGATTATCGTCGTAAAATTCTTGAAGTCCGCCTCTGTGGTGTAGTGGTTGGTGTGATTAGCTGCCACGCCTGTAGGCCAGGGTTCGATTCCCTGCTCTGCCACGAAATTTGAAAAGTGGTACGACGGCTGGAACGGGGTCAACTCAGCCTCGGAAGTACAAATGAGTAGAGGTGGGTTCGAATTCCACCTCAACCGTCATTGAAGTGGTTTTCCGTGGTTTCCCATTTCTTTTCTTCTCCAGGCAAATGCCGGGATGGTACCTAACTTAAGGCCACGGTAGCTTACTTCCATCTTCCTTGTCTATCCCTTCCAGTCTTCACAATCTTCCAATCTTCTGGTCATTCTCCCCAGTTGTGTCCCCCGACCCAATGTCTCATGCTCCAACACTGTCCTTGAGGCAGTAGAGGTGGGATCTCTCGCTGAATCCGAGGGAGAAACCAACCCTTGAATTCTTGAATTATTGAGTTACTTACTTTAATTCAAAGTAATAATTCACGTGAGTCCCACTCGTTGGATGAATGGTCAGTGACGTTTTTCATAAGGTCTTGAGTTGGATTCACTCCTGTAGTGGGAATTTTAGTCGCCTTTGAATAATTCCTCTGCTTCGGGAAATGGGTGTTAGGGTTCGTCTCAACAACACACACCCCTTCATTCGCACACATCACATTGTCATCACAGAAACACGAACTTATGAATACATTCCTCAATTTGAGGTTGGTGTCGGGAAGAGTATCCATCCATGTCGCACTGGCGATCCAAATCGGGTGTGAGAAAACCGGAAGAAAAGGAATTGATGATTTATAGTGTGCAAGGAGGTTCACCTGGTAGGGGCGGTAAGTAAGTTGATAAATTTTGAGACTAGACTTCCACAACTGTAGAGGCACCCAGCCCTCAGTCTACAATATAAATTAATATCAGGTTAATTTTTGAGAGTAATGGCTAATGTGGGTGGACTTACAGGTAATGATATCGAAGATAAAATTTTTAGGCATCAAATATTCCAACAAATACCAGAGCTTCCTTTGCGACTTTAAAGGATAAAAATAACTTTATAATCATATATTATAAACTATAAACTTTTGAGAAGACACAGTACGAATTTTTGAGGAGATAAGGCAACGGGCATCGAAAAAGAAAACAAAAAGGGCGTTGAAAGGCAGTCGACTCATATCCCATCAATATAAACAAAAAAGGTTCTTGGTCATCTACGCTAATCATTCCGTGGATCGTATTTGTAAAAGTAAAGCAAGGCCATCTGCGTAACAGGCCCGAAAGCTTTTGTTTTGTGGAAGGTGAAGGTTTCCACTTCGACTTCAAATTGGAATAAGAGGTTAGCTGCATGTCCACCCGCTGGTACCCATTAAGATACTATCATAAATCAACCTGATATTCACTTCTGTTGTAGACTGAGAACTATCTGCTGCTCGAGTTGTCGAATTTATCAGCTTACTTATTGAAGTCAAACCTTCCAGATGAACCTACTTCTTCACTATCGATTCGAAACCCCATGCCTTACCTTAATAGTGTCTCAATAACAATATATACCGAAGCATCGAGAAGACTTGATTAGTCTACTGGTTTCCTTTACATCTTGTGGACTTCTTCTTATTTTTATTGTTCGTTTCTTACCACGCTGTCTTCCTTTGAAGTTTGGCAATCGTCGTGGCTGCCTAAATATTTTAATCTGCTACAGTGACAAAGGAAATCCTGCCCTTTCCGTAATGGTCCCTCAATTTGTGCCATGAAATTCTTCTTCGGCCTTCAATCATTCCCTGGATCAACAACTGTACTTTTCGTTCCTATCACGTGTCCTAAAAATTAACACTTCTACAACTTGATGGAGAAGAGTGCAGAGTCCCGTCGTTCAGTCTTGTCTCTTACCTATCCATTTATCACCCTTACCTTCTCTGAGTTACAAGACATCCGCTTATAAACTCACATTTCAAAGCCCTCTAATTTCTAGCGTAGAGTATGGGTTACCGTCCATCCTTTTTCTGTTAACGAGAAATGTTTAACCTATTTCGTTTTTCTTTTAAAATTACTTTGTGTTTAGAAATATTACATTGTGCTATTGTTAAAATAAGCATGTAATTTGATACTTCTTGTCCGATATTATGCTGATAGACATGCTCGTCGCACTCATGGATACACTAAATCCTCCATTTACTCTGTAGATATCCTTTTTTAAGCTCATCAATGTTTAGTACTGAGATTCTACTCACATACAACTCTCTCTCTCTCTAATAAATATAAATCAAAGTATAGCGATGCATAAACGTAGAGAAGGCCGATGACCTGCGTGTTAGGACACTTTAAAAAAGTATCATCATCATCATCATCATCATCATAAAAGTAGAGGAAAAATGAAAATAGGCATCAATTAATTGGTTATTTCTGGACCTCTAGAAGCTTAAATCTTGTTACCTGAAAATCCGATACTCCCAAAGATCCCTGTAAAAGTGAAAATTTCCCCCATCTACCCATGGAGGTTGGACCAGGGGTTCCAAATATGACTGCCGGGCAGAGTGGCTCAGAGTGTTAAGGTGCTGGCTTACTGAGTCAAAGTTGGTAGGTTGAATCCTGGTTCACTCTGGTGGTATTTGAAGGTGCTCAAATACGTCAGCGTCGCGTCGGTAGATTTAATGGCAAGTAAATGAACTCCTCCGGGACAAACTTCCGGTACCTCGGCGTCTTCGATAATCTTAAGACGTAAAACCAATAACATTATTATTATTATTATTATTATTATTATTATTATTATTATTATTATTATTATTATTATTTAAAAGTAGGAGCTCATAAGGTGAACGGCATACGCAAGTGTAATTGTTTTCTCCCTATAGGGAAGTTTCTTTTGCTAGTGCTTTAACGTCGCACTGACTCATCGGAGGTTTTCAGCGGCAAAGGGATGAGGAAAGTTTCGGCTTGGGAATTTAGGATCTGTGGTTTTAATTATGGCATGGCCTCAGAATTTTTCCGGTGTGAAAATGGGGAAAATATCGAAAATCTTCTTCAGGGCTGCCGACGCGACGGTGGGTTTTGAACCCGCCATCTCCCAAATGCAAACTCGTAGCTACGCGAAACTAACCACACGGCCAACTCGCTTGGTAAGAGGGTGGGTATTCTTTTCAATAGTATATGGTACATTGAAACTATGATGTGCTCAAGAACTAAATGCATATAAAAAGACAAAGACACCTCCGTACAGGCCATGAAGGCCCTTGGAGGAGTGGAAGGTAAAGGCTTCCACCATTGTTAACCGCGACACTTGATGGGGTAGAGTGGTTAGCTCTACGCCCGGCCGCCTTTGCCCCCAGGATTTAACCTGGTACTCAGTTTTGGTGTAGGCTGAGTGAACCTCAGGGCCATATGCACCTCCGGAAGTGGAAATCTCCTTTCTTAAATTTTACGACACAAAATGCATATATTGGTACATAATATAGCACAAGTACAAATGATATGTTGCCCTATACGGATATTTTACGAAATTTAATTTGCCCCTTAATTTGAAGCATACAATAGACAACGTTCATCTGTTTATTAATATTGATATCCAACACTGTTATCTCTGTGCATTTACCATTGAAGTGTCTTCCTTAAAACTTACTGCATTTTAAACATGCAGCACATTCCACGGTTACTAATGATATAGCCTGTCAGGCTTTTTCAGGAAAAGCGTGAAAAATTAAACAGAAAGCAGGGGATGATGTATGGAACATTTAGAGTTAAGGAACCTAGGGTATGAGAGGCCAACTTCAGGAGAACGACGTTAAATATGTCTATCGTTATTAGGCCTACTATTTCCAGCAATATTTTACAGCTATTTTTTTACATTAATTTATTACCGAGTTTGGTAGCCGTCATTCTGAAAAACTAATGTGAGATAAAATAAAGGGTACATTAACTGATGTTTGTCAGTGATGTAGTACTGTACAGTACTAACTATAAATAACCAAAAAACTAAATCAAACTAACTACATATAAATATACATGCAAGTAATCTCGAAAAAGGTAATAGCGATAGACATGTATCCTGAATAGCCAGGTTCTTTCCTATTTCAAAATATTCAGTTGAGCATCCCTTATTACCTGCTTAATTATTGAAGCACCCTACGTACAGTATATCCCTCATGCTATTAAACAAACAATATTACAGTATCCTCGTATTTTTAGGCGTCACCAGGTGGTGAAAAACTAACCTCGCGAAGTAAAAGATGAAAGCAATGTGCCTTTCATTCTTATCTCCCGCATGGTAAGTTGGCGTGAGCACTCATCAATACCATTGCTGTAATTAAATCCTCATTAAGAGTTCATATTACCCGTTTTATCCTTTCCTTGAAAATGTAATGCTTTGTCCTCTTTCATTTCATATCAGTTGACAAAAAAAAAAGGCATGAAAACCTTCATTAGAATAGTATTTCCGTCACTACCATTTTCCTCGTTCACGTGTAAAAGCCGGCAATGAGCAACAGAAGTTAAAATATTCTAGTGTCAGTGACGAAACAAAACTCAGTACTTTTTAATACTTCGTCCTTTCTCGTTCATTATTTCATATTTATTAGGAGATTATTATTATTATTATTATTATTATTATTATTATTATTATTATTATTATTATTATTATTATTATTATTATTATTATAAACAATGCAAAAGCAAAACCACCTCCACACCTATCATGAAAACCCTAGCAGGAATGGGAGGTAAAAAATTCCAAAGTTGATAATCTCGACACTAAGTTGTTCATGATCTGCAACATAATTCACTATTTGTAAACGTGTAATTAGTTCGTTCTATTAACGAATTTAATACTACATTGCATCATCATATTCCAATATAGCACAATGGTTTATGAAGCACATATCCAGTAAGGGTTTTAATTTTTTTTTTTTTTTTTTTTTTTTTTTTGTTTTGCTAGTTGCTTTACGTCGCACCGACACAGATAGGTCTTACGGCGACGATGGGACAGGGAAGAGCTAGGAGTGGGAAGGAAGCGGCCGTGGCATTAATTGAGGTACAGCCCCAGCATTTGCCTCATGCGAAAATGGGAAACCACGGAAAACCATTTTCAGGGCTGCCGACAGTGGGGTTCGAACCTACTGTCTCCCAAATACTGGATAGTGGCCGCACTTAAGCGACTGCAGCTATCGAGCTCGATGTAAGGGTTTTGAAACCTAACAATTTCCGAACTGGATTATACTTCTTATCTCTATGCCTGGCTCTCTTTTCCCCCAGGAATTATTGTAGTATTTATTTTTGGTGTAGGTAGAGTAATATAAGAGACGTAGTATTTTTTATTTCATACTATGGTGTAATTACCTTCTTTCCGTACTCAAAAGAGTGCGGAAAATGACACTTCACCGTACTGTAATTATCTTCCACAATGTTTTATTAGAAATCATCTCTGACTGGTTGAACTCCGCTTCACAGCAATGTAAATACGGATAGTAAGCGCGATCATGAATCAGGGAACACGAGACTTAACTTTGTTGAATTGTTTCGCGCAGTGGCTCCGTATCCATGTACACAAACAAAATCCTGACTCTTCTTTGCCAGCTTATGTAATCTACCGCCCTCATCATACTGACTAACGTACCAGTTAACCCATTTCCAACATGAGAATAACGCATATCTCACAGAATATCATAGAGTTCGCATTACCTTCATTAATCTGGGATCTTAGCGGACTATTCATAACTTTTTTTTTTTTTGGTATTCGCTTTACGTCGCACCGAAACAGATAGGTCTTATGGCGACGATGGGATAGGAAAGGCCTAGGACTGGGAAGGAAGCGGGCGTGACCTTAATTAAGGTACAGCCCAAGCATTTTCCTGGTGTGAAAATGGGAAACCACGGAAAACCATCTTCAGGGTTGCCGACAGTGGGATTCGAACCCACTATCTCTCGGATGCGAGCTCACAGATGCGCGCCCCTAACTGCACGGCCAACTCTCCCGGTATTCATAACATTAATTTTGATGTTTTATTACAATATCACCCCATGTACACACAACTAAAGTTTTTCATAGCAAGACTCACACAGCAATACATCATTGCATGATTCAAACATGGTCGATCTGCGTCGCCAGGAATCGACATTATTTGTAATTCTCTTTTTTTTTAATTTGCTTTACGTCGCAGAGACATACATAGGGTAGATAGGTCCTACCTCGACAATGGCATTTGAGAGGGCTAGGAGTGGGAAGGAAGCGGCTGTGGTCTTAATTAATGTACAGCCCCAGCATTTGCCTAGTGTAAAAGTGGGAAACCACGTCAAATCATCTTCAGGACTGTCGAGCCCACCATCTCCCGGATGCAAGCTCACACCTGCGCGCCCATAACGGCACGGCCAACTAGTCCGGTTTAAATGAATTTAATTCAAGTAAATTCACCATCAAGCTTCCGTGGCTCAGGCGGCAAGCGCGCCGGTCTCTCACCGCTGGATACCGTGGTTCAAATCTCGGTCACTCCTTGTGAGATTTGTGCTTGACAAAGCGCAGGCAGAGCAGGTTTTTCTCCGGGTACTCCGGTTTCCCTGTCATATTTCATTCCAGAAACACTCTCCATTAACATTCCATTTCATCTGTCAGGCATTTATCATTGTCCCAGAGGAGTGCGACAGGCTTCGGCAGCCGGCCCATTTCCTATCCTCACCGCTAGATGGGGGCTTCATTCATTCCATTCCTAACTCGGTCAATTGACCGGAACCAGGCTGGGAATTTTCATTTCAAATTCACCATAATATGAAATCAAATATTGTACGCAAGAGCCACTAAAGTGATAAGCTTACGTTACTTATTTCGAAATTGTCACTCGTAACGTAAAGGATAATTTAACGTGGCTGTTGCATAAACAACTAATTAGCACTTGACTTACATTATGAGTACTGTTGCACCCACATTCAGAACAGCAGAGGTTGCTCTATAGTCATGATATTGTCGTCGAAAAACAGTACTTTCTTTTCACTTAATTAGACAGTGTGCCTTGAGCCTCTCGAGAAGTAGAAGTCTCGTTTCTTATATTTTCTCTTTCGTGACAGACAGTCGAAGCTACGTACTTCTTGACGAATCAAGCAAACATGTTTTCCTTGGCTAGACAGCCAATAATAATAATAATAATAATAATAATAATAATAATAATAATAATAATAATAATAATACATAAGTTCATGAATCGGCAAGTCAGAGACAGGATGGGTTTTACTTACGTGGTACACGCTGCGACATCATACTGATTTCATAAACCAGTGTGTTACATATATATAGAGAGAGAGAAAACTGGAATAAAGTGAAGCAATTCAGTATTCAATTCATTTATAGAAGGGTCTACTTACACCTTTAAATAATCAATTATGTTGCAGGTCATGAAAAAGCTAACGAGGAAGGTAAATTATATTTTATTCGCATATAACTTCCATACCGAGTACCATATTTCATGATATTCTCGTCGTAAAACAATGCTTTCGGTTTACTTAATTAGAAAGTGGACTATTGCATGAATAAGTAACAGTGGCAGTTCCCATTTGAACGCTGTTCCGTAACAAATGTTTATATTCTGCAATATGTTGTGATCATATACACACACAACTAAATGAACGGAACAAATTGAAAAATATGTGTTCTAGCCGCACAATATATTTGTGTTAAATGTAACTGAAGTACATACTTTAAATTGCTTTGCCATTAAAATAACTATCTCGCTCTTCAGTTTTAAATAGAGCAACGATAACGTCAATTTCAGTCCTTAAATAATCACTCTCAAAATAGTCTCCCTAATGCATGAATCGTTGTTTTGTTGAGCTCTTAGATATTCTAAATACACAACTCAAGCACTTCCAAGTGTAATACCCTAACATTTTTTCTAGATTATCTAACTATACAAGTTGTATGTTTACAAGATAAAGGAGAAATTTATATACCGGGCGAGTTGGCCGTGCGGTTAGGGGTGCGCAACTGTGAGATTGCATCCGGGAGATAGTGGATTGGAACCCCACTGTCGACAACTCTGGAGATAGTTTTCCGTGGTTTCTTATTTTAACACCAGGAAAATGCTGGGGCAGCACCTTTATTTAGGCCACGGTCGCTTCCTTCCCACTCCTAGGCCTTTCCCATCCCGTCGTCACCATAAGAGCTGTCTGTGTCGGTGTGACGTAAAACAAATTATAATAAAAATATATACAGGCTGTAACTAAATATGTGGGAATGCTCCGGGGATTCGATAGAGGGCCTGACAACAAGTAGAACATGTCCCTAAACTATGGATCAGTCGTATACAACGACTTATCCGAAACTTTGAACATACAACTACAGAGGGTGCAAAACGCATGTGTTCGTTACGTGACAAATGCCAGGCGTGATGAACACATAACACCCTATTACATTCAGCTGCAATGGTTGAAACTCCATGAACGACGGGAAATCTCAGTAGCCGTTGCTACGCACAAAATTCTCAAACTGAAGACCCCACCCTACCTATATAATGCATTTAAATCTATGGAGTCAGTACATAACAGAGATAATAGGTTTACAAAAACTACCCTTCAAATTCCCCTTCATCGTACCACTAAATTTAACAAATCTTTTGTTTGCACTGCATCCCGTATCTTCAATGTCTTTAACCTTCACCGTTTCGCAAATGACAGGAACTGCACCCAACTAAAGCAGTCCTTAACATCTATCTTTCTGGAGGAGTACGCAAGGGGCTGAGATCAGGTATTCTTGTGTCCAATAATAAGAAATATGTATATTTCTAAGAAAATTGTTTCTGTTTTTTATATTCCTGAGATTCTTGTAGCCTAAAATATTAAAAAATCGAATGATATGCTTTTCTACTTCTTATATGATTTATGTTTTAACTTTATTGGAATTGGTATCTGTATTTTAATTTTAAGTTTAATTTTAAGTTTAATGTTTAATTTGATATTTTAATATTCAAAAATGTAGTTAGTATATTCATAAACTTGTATTGTGTTATAAGTAGACGCTACATAAAGGGGCTTTTCAGCCTCAGTGGCATGTATATCATCATTATCAATAAATTCAATTCAATTCAATAAACATATGGTTTATTTGCTTTCGATTCCGTGTTACAGGCATTGTTTGTGGTGTACATAACATAGACCGCTTCACTGTGCAGGTTAGTCATTTGTGTTGATAAAGTGTAATTTCTCTACAGAAGTTGCTCAAAATGGCTATCACGAGCTGTAATTCAGGCGCCTATGCGCCGCAACATTGACTGTCTCACTCGTTCCCATATTCCAGACGTCTGCCGTATCTGCTGACTTCCTTGTTCTATTCGCTGACGCAGCATTTCCACATTATGAATAGGTGTGGCATACACATTGACCTTCAAATGACCCCATAAGTAGAAGTCTAATTGATTGAGATCGGGAGAACGAGCAGGCCATGGTGTCGATCCCTGTGAAAGTTGTGCACTCTATAAACTTCGCTTCATCGGTAAACAGAATAGCAGAGAGGAAATATTGCTCCTGAACACTTATCTATTTTAACCCGGTAGAAAATGCTGCTCTGGGTGGAAAGTCAGCTGCACTTAGACCTTGGACACTTTGAAGGTGATATGGATAAAGGAGCTGTTCTCGTAGAATCTTCCACACTGCCATATGACTCACATCCAAACCTTCCACTGATTCTCTGGTGCTGCTCTTGGTATTTTCCTCAATATGTCTGAGAACTCGTTCCTCTGTGTTAGGTGTTCTTGAGCTCCTAGATCGTCCATTATCATCAACGAGTCTGCTAAACGACAAAGACACTCATGTATTATTTGGAACGTCTTGTTGTTCGGTAAACGTCTATTAGGAAAATGATCCGCATACAAACGCCGTGCTTCATTTGCGTTACACTGAGTCCGTCCATACAGAAGGTGCATGTCTGCCATTTCGTGATTCGAGTACCCTATTGTATCACCACTTGTACTGTACGTGCACTCAATAACAACTGACAGCACGTATCACTCCACTCTAGCTTATGACCTGTGTGGAAGTGTTCACTTTGCTAAGCAGCTGACATCACGTGGCTTTGACTGCAAAACAAATCCACACAGACTTGAATAGGGACAAACGTACGAGTGGTCTGTGTGCCCTACACAAAAGACCAACCTGCATAGTGAAGTGTCTGTGTTATGTACACCACAAACAATGCCTGTAACATGGAAACGAAAGCAATATGTTTACAGGACATGTTCTGCTTGTTTTCAGGTCCTCTATCGAATCCACAGAGCTTTCCCACATATTTAGTTACACCATATATATAAATATGAATGATTATTTTTATGTATGTCTCGAAAGGACTCAAAAACTACTGGGCCGATTTCTCTGAAAATTTTACAATTTGTTCGTATTACCCCTGAGAATGTTTAGGAAGTGGTTTGAATGAAATCCGGTGGGTTGTTTCTTATGATGAGTAAATATATATAATTAATTTAATTGCAAAGCACCACCAAGATTGGATCGACTTGATGGACAGATTGTCGCTACGTGACAGCAGCTTATGGTATAGCACGACAGTCTGGTAAGAAATGCTGTACACAGGAGAATAGGAACACGGCGCCATGTTATATAAAGTACCTTTCTTGCTAAGTGGTTCATGACCATGCCTGTTATTTGGAAATAGCAATTCCTACATGCCGTGATCGAGATGTACTTTTATGTCGTAGACACTTTGATACGTCTGCCCAGTTTGGAGAATATAGCTGTGCTTTAGATGTGAAAAATTATTTAATAAACCGTGAAAGATGTAAAATATCAACAGTGGAATGACGCGAGTTATCACTCACTACTAACGAAGAGCAAGTGGGAATTTCTAACGAGAAAAGGGCGAGTCTGTATAATCCCTATATATAAAATAACATGTGCCTGACTGACTGACTGACTGACTGACTGACTGACTGACTCATTCATCATCGCCGAGTCAAAACTACTGGACAGAAAGAATCATTTATATTAGAGTATAATTGCTCGCTAAGGGAGAATTATTGGATATTCCATCGCTAAGAGGTTGAAAAGGGGGTGAATGTTTTAAATGAGTATATCTATATCTCAAAAACTTAACAGTTTACAGGTATAAAAATTAATATTTGAAATCTCCTTAAAAACACGTATTTTTTGTTATCGAAAATTCCCTTAAGGGGGTAAAAAAAGTGAAAAAGAAGTTGGAAACCTTTTATGAGAATACTTATCTCTAAAACTGAAGACCTTGCAGGCTGAAAATTGGTATTTGGAACTTTAAAAATAAAGAAGCACTTATTTTTTGTTTTTGGAAAATCCACTTAAGAGGGATGTATCTCAAAAACTTAACACGTTACAAACGTGAAAATTGGTGTACCTAATCTCTTTAAAAAGAAAGAAACACGCATTATTTATTTTCGGAAAATCCACTTAAGGGGGTTGTGAAAAGGGCTGAAGAAGGGGTTGAATTCTCTTTATATGGATACTTATATCTCAATAACTGAAGATGTTACAGGCGTGAACATTGTATTTGGAATTTTCTTTAAAAATAAAGAAACACGTATTATTCTGTTTTCGCAAAATGCACTTGAGGGGGTGATACATTGAAAAAATAGTTGAATTCTTTGTATGAGGATACTTGTCTGTCTGTTAGTTCATCAGCCCAGAGGCTGGTTGGATCCTCAAATAGCACCACCAAAGGTTATGCAGTTATAGGGAAATAGCAAAAACCAATGGCAGAGCCCAAATGAGGCATACTAGGCAAGATGAGGAGCGAGGTAGTTTGCCATTGGTTTGGGCCAGTATGTACCACTGCAGCACGACTGACCCTATGCGCAACATTCAGACACTATTTGTGCTCCGAATGTCATTATTCAGCACCACCCATATCCCAGCAACTTCCATATTGTCACAGCCATGGATGAGACTGGGACTTCAGTGGAAGCTACACTTTGCTCTGGCCTGTGCCAAGAGACGGATACAAAAGTACTGCATCTATCAAGAAATGGCAACAAGTGCTGAGGATACTTACTTCTCAAAAACTAAAATGTTACAGATGTGAAAATTGGTATTTGGAATCTCCTTTAAAAATACAGAAACACGTATGTTTTTCGGAATATCCACCTAAATAGGGGCGGGTGTTTAAAAGTGAAGAATATTGAATTCTGTTTTAATGAGGATACTTGTATCTCAATAACTGAAGATGTTACATTCGTGAAAACTGGTATTTTGAATCTCTTTTAAAATTAAGGGATCACGTACTTTTTGTCTTCGAAAAATCCACTCAAGAAGGGGGTTAAAAGGATTGAAAAAACGGTTGAATTATTTTTATGGGGATACTTATCTCAAAGACGGATGTTACGGACGTGATAATTGGTATTTGGAATACCCTTTAAAAATAAAGAAACCCGTATATTTTTTCGTTTTAGGAATATCCACGTAAGGTAGGTATGAGGATATATCTGAAAGACTGAGTAAAAATTTGTATTTCTGATCGCCTTTAAAAAGAAGAATCACGTAGCCCTATGATTTTGTTTACGGAAAATCCACTTAAATTGGGGTTGACTTATTTTTACGGGGATACTTATATTTCAAAAACCGTCAGGCTCAGTGGCTGAATGGTCAGCGTTGAGGCCTTCAGTTCAGATGGTCCCGGGTTCGATTCCCGGTTGGGTTGGGGAGTTTAATCGCGTGTGATTAATTCTTCTAGCCCGGGGACTGGGTGTTTGTGTTTGTCCCAACACTTTCCTCTTCATATTCATACAACACTACACTACCAACCACCACAGAAACACGCAGAAACACCTTCCATATAAGGTTGGCGTCAGGAACGGCATCCGGCCGTAAATCAGGGCCAAATCCGCATGTGCGACACAGTTCGCACCCGCGACACCACACATGTGGGAAAAGCGGTGGAAGAAGATGATAATAAATAATAATAATAATAATAATAATAATAATAATAATAATAATAATAATAATAATAATAATAATAATAATAATAATAATAATGAAAAAGAAGAAGAAGTCTTGCATCTCAAAAACTGCAGATGTTACAGACGTAGAAATTGGTATTTGGAATCTCCGTAATAAGAGATAAACCTTTTTTATCGACTTGGGGGGGGGGAGCTGTTTCTCACATGGATAGGTCTGTATCGTATGATCCTGAGCTCTGCCAGCAGTCTGAACATTTTAGTTTCAAAAGGTGATACCACAAACGTGCTTTTCAAAAGGTAAATGTGGAATTTAACTTTTTAGTCAAAAGGCTTACATGAATGTAAAAAACGAGGAGACCCCATAGATCTTTATATGAAATTGTATTTATTTTGTAAGTTTTTGTAGCTTAGAAATTTTCAGAAAATTTCTTAGAGCATCAGTGAGGAACGATTATTTTAATCAAATTACGAAATCCACGCGAGCAAGTTGTATTATATATTTGAGATTGAAATCAACCCAGAAGTACAGGATCAAAAACATAGTGAATTCAGAATATCATATTTTAAAGAGTAGAAAATGTTTGATAGAGTATAATTTGACCGAAAAATTGGCTACGCAGTTTGAATAACGTAACTATCAGCTTGCATTCGGGAAGTAGTGGGTTCGAGCCCTACTGTCGTCAGACCTGATGACGGTTTTCTGTGGTTTCCCATTTTCACACCAGAAAAATATAGGAGCTGTACCTTAATTAAGGCCACGGTCTCTTCCTTTCCAATTGGCCCTTTCCTACTCCACCGCCGCCGTAAGACCTGTCTGGGTCTGTGCGATATAAAGCAAATTGTAAATTTTAATTTTAAAACTTTAATCCCGGCTTTTGCCTTTTCTAGCTGGGTACGCAACAAAGCACGCTGGGGCTGTAAAGCATCTTTACAACACATGACCCTTTTTGAATGAAATGTGATGGTTAAAAATATAAATAAAATGTGTACGTTGAATTAATGATGATATTATTAATATCGGTGTAGAGCCTCCGTGGCTCAGACGGCAGCGCGTCGGCCTCTCGCCGCTGGATACCGTGGTTCAAATCCCGGTCACTCCATGTGAGATTTGTGCTGGACAAAGCGGAGGCGGGACAGGTTTTTCTCCGGGTACTCTGGTTTTCCCTGTCATCTTTCAGTCCAGCAACACTCTCCATTCTCATTTCATAGCATCTATCAGCCATTAATAAATCACTTTGGGAGTGGCGACCCCATCGTACTAACAGCCTATATCTGCTTCATTCATACCATCTCTGACCCGATCAATGACTGGAAAACAGGTTGCAGGTTTTTCATTATTAATATCGGCAGTACTAATAATGATAGTAATCGTACGGCCTCAGCCACTTCGTTTAGACATATTTTGTTGACGCTATTTAGGCTGTATGAACGTGAGTTTCCACTTTTTATTTCACTGTAATAGACGGTAAAGAAACTGGCAGGTTAAGAAATTACTTACTACTAGGTGTATGGTATGATGGTCCCTGATGAGCAATTAACCCAAATTTAGAAATTGAAACCAGGAAGGTTTGTGAATGCTAGGAGTGAGGTTATTAGTGTTGAAAGGAGTTTAAATTAAAATTGACGTAATTGGTGAATAATTTATCTCCTTGTAGAGACAAAACAAATTAATTTATGTAGACCTTTCATCGTTCTTCTGCACTTGCTACTGCGGCATAATATAACCCAAATATTGTAATATCTCATTGTTTCAAAATTTTCCTTCTTATTTTGTTAGTGCTTAACGATGCATTAACTGAAGTTTTAGGCGATAAAATACTAACCAGGAAATTTCCTTATATGAAAACTGAAAACCATAGGATACAGTCTTAAGTCTGCCGACATTAGGATTTGAACCCGCTATTTACAGCTACACAACATATCGATGGCTTTCTTTTAAAATCTCGTATGCCCGAATTCTCTTCCTACTCAGTATATTCCTTAAGACTGGTCACGCCTCCCAGCCACATATTTATATCCTGTCCATCAGATTAATTTTCGTTGTGTTCATTTTCCTATGATAAAGTTTAAAGGAAAATGAACCTTATCACACCGTATTTTAGGAATGTTGTTTGCATGCCTAACTTACGCACTCCTACAGTATAATGTGTTTAAGATTCATTTTCCTTTACATACCGGCATAGGAAAAGGAACACAACGAAAATTGTTCTTGTGGCTGCATATAAATATGTGGCTGACAGGCGTGACCAGTCTTAAGGAATATATGGGATAGGAACAGCATTGAGACATACGAGGTTTTGAAAGAAATCCATCGATACAACACGAAACGAACTCACTTACATAGTGAGTAGCAAGATTAGCAAAATAATGACACAGACTAAATTCACACCTGGTAAATGGGGAACAACGGATCAAACTGCATTATCGTTGACTATTGAGTCTGTTCTGGGTGATGATTAAAGATTCAAAAACACGTCTTGGACTCCATTTCCTATTTGAACAAGTTAACCTAGCGGTTTATATTTCTTCTTACACTCAAGGTTAGTTTCCATTATCTAGTAACTATACATAATAGCTTAGATCTTGCCAACTGACGATTTCTAGTCTCTTGTGATGCATACCACCGATATACCTTGTAGAATTTATATTATTTGACGACTGTGCCTCATCGGTGAGGAAATTCGTTGCCAACATTCCTGCACGCACCTAAAATTTAAGTTTTGAATAGTAATAATCACTAAAGAATTTTCCTCTCACCGCAGCTAGCCGAAGAGCAGAGTGTTTTCATGTTACGAAGGCCTACCGGAGAGAGCACATTCTGTACGTTTGACAGATCATCAAGAAGTATGGAGAGTTGAACGTTAAAATATTCCTGTGCGTTGTGGACTGCAAAAAAGTATTTTACTCTAATGGTAGCCTCTCTGGTATATACAGTTGTACACGGAAGCGCTCCACACCTGGTGAATGCCATCAAGAAGTAAATGTACGGGTCAACAACGCTTTTTCTAACGCCCTCGAGACCAAAGCAGAAGTCAGGTAGGTGTGCATCTTGCCTTCAATACTCCACAATATTTACTCTGAAGACATAATTTGAAATGTGCTGAATGACTAGAGCGGAGGATACACAGTGGGAGGCAGAACTAACCGCAATCTTGGATACGCCGACGATATCTTCATCATATCATAGCTGAAAGTGTCAAAGAAGTGATGGTGTTTGGCAGTAGTCAGTTGGGAGTATGGTCTATGCAGGGCCTCTCAAACGCCCAAAATCTCATGCATGCAGAGCGAGGCGCAAGAGCTCCGTGCACTGTGCATCGGTGCCGCTCGGTATGGCTCGGATCAACGCTTCGTCTCTGGGCTACTCGGCTATGCTCGGCTCTACTCGGCTATACTCGGCTCAACTCAGCCAGGATTTTGAGCGCTACGGCGCAAGTGGGGGAGAGGGAGACAGGCGGAGCGAGCGAGACAGGCGTGGGGGAAGAGAGAGACAGCGCTATTGCTCCAAATCGAGGAGTGGGAGTCTGCACTCTGGTCAACCAAGCCAAGTCGTCTTTTGCACCGTGCACAGTGCATGCACCACGCGCATGCACCCTGAGAGGCCCTGGTCTATAGTCTAGAGATCAACAGGTCTAAAATATGGATCATGATTGTAGGGAGCAAATAGTCGCCTGAAACGCATGATAGTAGCTGATTTTGAGGTACCGGTAGTGAACAATTTTATCTAAATGGGAACACTGATTCCAGATTATGGTAGCTGCTTAGGAGGAGTCACACAAAGACTGACAATAGCTAGAACCTCCACTGTCAAGACGACTAAAATATGGAAGAGCAGGACAATAATAAGTGCCCTGATATTCTGCGGAAACAAGGACCATTAAGAGAGTAGATAGGAACAAAATCGAGGCTTTTCAAATGTGGTCCTATCACAAGATCTTAGGAATATCATGGGCAGAATGTCGAGCTAAAGCAAGTGCTGGATAGTCTCATCAGAAGAATAGACAATGCCTGCTGTCTGAGATTCATCAGCCATATCTCACGAAGATGCAGTGCTATGCAAAACTTGGTGCTGCAGGGGAAAGTAAAAGGAAAGAGGCCTCAGGGTAGATATCCCAGCAGATGAGTTGACCAGCGATTCTTGTTTAGAAAATCACTCCATCAGGCGACAGAATCGGAGTGAAGGGAATTTACTTTCAAACAATACGTGACATACAGCCACACCAAAACCCGTAAATCCTATAGGGATTGAAGGTACAGTAAGATAATAATAATAATAATAATAATATTATTATTATTATTATTATTATTATTATTATTATTATTATTATTATTATTATTATTATTATTATTATTATTATTATTATTATTATTATTATTATCAGCTAGTTCCCTGTTTTTGGGCCAGACAAAATAGTTTACGTACGAATAGGCCTAAAAAGCAACATGCTACGGTTCAATAAAATGTCACAATTCAGGTGAGGTGAGGTGTCGTATTAGACTATGCAGTTCCATCCGTCCGTCCGTCTGAGCTCCATGATGGCGTGTGCGAGCAGCTCAGTTCAGTGCTATTTGAATATGCTCAAACACATCAGCCTTGTATCAATAGATTTAATGGTATATACAAGAATTCCTGCGAGACTAATTTACGGCACATCGGCGTCTCTAAAATCTGTAAAGGTACTTAATGGGACGTTGAACCAATAACATTATATCTCTAAGTACATAAATGTTCAGCTATCATTAGCAGACCTTTGTGAATGAGCTAACTACCTCAGCAATTCTCCAATTATAATTAGCAGTGTGGCCTCGCCAAATATTACACCTATTGGTATGAAATCATAAAATCGGAGACTAATCGTCGTCGCCTGCTTTTCCTTCCCTCAATGTTCGAGTCCTTTATTCTCCTAAATAACCTCTCCTCCGCCATTCTTCTCCTCTGACTCCACCACATAAGCCGGTTCATACACATTGTTTCATTCATCCAAATGCGCCATGTTTCATTCATTTAAATGCGTCACCAGAGATAAATTACGTGCCACCGTCGTACGGCCCGGAGTACCGCATCGATTTTTTTCTCTACTCGACAAATACCAGACTACTTCTTCTGGGTTTGAATTCGCAATATTTGGATGCATAAGACGATAATTCAACGCTGATTGACAAAGAGCTAATAGTAATAGAGTCTAGTGAATATAGTCTAAATATTCAGCACTCGCATGTAACTGAGTCTTGGATTCAAATGGATATAGCCATAACCTGTATGTGAAGAACGATCACAGCATTCGTTTGAAATTGAAATCTAAAACCAGGTAAGCGTGAGTGAGAGAAATATTTTAATCCACTGTTGTTCTCGCTAGTCTTCCTGAGTCTATCTCATCACAAATACTTGAAATGTTTTCGAAGGTCGTGACAGAGCGGGGTGTTGAACTCGGGCCAACTATGTTAACCCCTAGACCACGGGAGTGACAGGCCTAGAAGAGTCTCGGGTTGTATTTTGTATCATCTACCTGGACCATTCTGACGTTCTTCCATTCAATCAACTCCAACCTTGAAATTTCTTCGCCATGGCTATTTAATCTGTATGTTTAAAGTGCTGCAACTTTTGTCGATATGTTATAAGTAGAGTCCGGATTATTAGGTACTGATAGGTTAGAATGCAAACTTACTTAAGCCAGTAACAAGTATACCCTAAAGTGTACAACGGTTATGCTATAAGATTTGCATAGATATTAGGGGTACAGCATATAGACCTCCTTGTATTTATGCTACTCTTCCGAGATAGTGGAATAACGGGTTGCATTACATTTCCTACAAACTAAATTACTTTGCATTCTAACCTATTACGACCTAAAAATCCGAGGTATAGTTATAACGGTCAGGTACAACAAACTGCAATCAAGTATCCCCACAACCCCCCCTCTCTCTTTCACCTCTTTCCCTTTCACTCACACTCGCATGCGCTCTCCCCTCCATCCGACATTCAAATCAGTTTTCTAAATAATATAAAAAAGGACACAAGAGATACGCGATAAAATACAATCCCCAGCTGAGCATTAATAATTTGGTCTCTCATTCCAGGCTCTTTCCCTATGAAATACAATGGCAGACTCCAGGGACGAAGGCAATGCCCCTGTCGACCCCAGCGTTCTATTTACATGCATGAAAAATGCATCGAAACATAATTTCTCTGTTAGATCACGTAACATTCTATGTCCATAGATTATTTACAGAACTTAACATGCAGGTGAAATATGTCCAAAAATAAAAGAAATATATTGTATATGTAAACAGCACTGCGAATTGAATAAAACACAGGATAGAAATAAATTAAATCTCTTTTAAAATTTATGGCGCTAAGCTTTTCCTGGGACCAGAACGTGTAGTTTTGAAATATTTAAATATAGTACTTGCGTAACAATTGCATGATTTCCAGCTGACATATTTGAGGTGAATAAAGAAATTGAATATTTGTAGGTGAACTTCCCTGTTGATTGTGAATGTAGTTTTACACAGAAGTTAAAATTACGTGACTGTTCATCTTAACTCTTAAGCTTCGTAACGTACAGTTTAAAAGAAATTCGAACTAATAGAATGTAGGATTTCTTTAAATTTGACTTTTTCAGTGTGCCAGGTATAAAAGGGAACTTCGGACATACATTATGACATATAAATCCTTTCTTGCTATCGAGACAAATACAGTTTATAATCCATTATTTTTAAGATGTTACTGACTTCGGCCAGGGGAAGAGTAACTAGGAAGTTCACCGAGTTTCAGAACAATTTGGTCTACAACGTACTTTCATCATCGTCATGAGCATATCGTCGCTTAAGAATAAATACCGTGTATATGACAATATTGTTCATATCTATTATTTTTCTTAGAAACTGGTCACGCCTCTCAGCCAAATACTTATATGCAGTTCATCAAAAGAACTTTCATTTTGTGCATTTTCCTATTCTAATCTGTAAAGAAAATTGAACCTTATCGTACCGCACTGTACGAACATATGTTTGCATGGCGTATTTACACACTCCTACAGTATAATGTATGTAAGGTTCATTTTTCCTTACACTGGGAAAATTAACACAACAAAATTGTTTTGATGGCTGGGGGCGTGGCCAGATTCTAAGGAAAATAATAGACTTGATCGGGAAGAGTGGTTAGCTCTACGCCCGGCCGCCTTTTCCCCCAGGAATTAACCTGGTACTCATTTTTGGTGTAGACTGAGTGAACCTCAGGGCTATATGCACCTCCGGAAGTGGAAATCTCGTTTCTTGAGTTTTACGACTTCGTGGCGGGAATTCGAACCCACGTCCTTCCGGGAGAACCGAGCACGCCTTTACCACCTATTCCCTTTTACAGGTTCTTTAAATAGCCTTAAAAAGAACGTGTGGAGCTGACAGTTCCACTTCCCTTCTCTTCAATAACAGAATTTCACCACTTAGTTCATTTTAGGCATTCTCATGTAAACATCTGATTGGAGGAAGCATTATATAATTCATTCTATATAAAGTGAACCATTTATACATGTGCTCTGGAGAATGCGCACCAGTTTAGGTGTTTGAAATTGACTTTTGAATGGACATTCAATTATTTAGCAGAGATTAAGGTTTTTTCAGTTTAATAATATCCATTAGCGTATCGAAATTTGCATGATAAAGATCAAGAAACTGGAAGTCATCAGGTTTGGAGATTTACTTACATGTTATTCGAGATAGTTTTAGCGACTGGAACTAGAGTTGCAAGTGGATTCTGAAGTTTCGAAATGTGAATTATCACTTTGAAAGTAACAACTTCATTTACTTGGACTCGAGACGTGGTTAACTTGATGAGAATCAGTTGTTAATATCACCCGCATTTACAACGTATTCATCACTTGGTTCTAATTTAAAGTGAGTGATGAGAGAAAGAAAAAGGTAGTAATAAGGAAAGAAAGAAAACGATAGAAACTCGTTAAGAACTCCATAGCATAAGTCGGTAATGGAGTGTCATTTTGCTTACTAGCCGCATGACGCAGTCGAGTCTGTAAGTATTAGGACGAGAGACATGAAAACTCAACATCTACTGTTTGAAATATAAAGCTGAAGAAATATTATTATTATGCCTTAATGTGAACATGAGAGTGTTTTGAGTATGTGAACCTCTATTAAAACACTAAGGGGATCGGTACAGTAAACAACCTTCAAAAATTTGATTTTTCAAAGTATTTTTTAAAGTTTAACTGCACTCCTCTACTTCATTTTGGTGAAATAATTATTTAAATATCTGCATTAGTTTAGGAGTTATGATTTAAAATACTAGACATTGCATAGATTATTTAGAGAAGTCTGAACTTTCTGAGATAGGATATGGCGTACGGTACATAACATACATTGGTGATGGTGACACAGTCATTCAAAGCTGTGTCAGATATGCAACCGTATAGTCCTAGTGTATCAATCACCAAAACTGAATGTGTTGGTCATGTTCAGAAACATGTACACACGACTGAGAAATCTGAAGAAAGAATTCAAGGGGGAAAATTTTCAGATGGCAAATTACTGACTGGAAAAGAACATAATGACAGATTCTGCAATAAATACTCTGATGACCTACTGTGGAAATGCCATAAGAAGTAATTCAACATCAGTAAATGATATGAGAACTGCTGTCTGGGCTAGCTGGTACCATAAAAGCTCATCAGATGAAAATCCCTTCATTACTTCTGTCCAAAAGGAGATAATTCCTGGTGCCCGTACCAGCGAGCTGTCACTGCAGGCACAGTTCAAGAATACAAACACAAAAGCACATTACCTTCAGCTGTTATGGATGTGATTAAGCCTGTTTTCAAGGATTTAGTTGCTACTGAACTGTTGAAAAAGTGTTCAGGCGGTTATACACAGAATGCTAATGAGTCTCTCAATGCTAGGATTTGAAAAGTGTGCCCAGAAACTGGATCCTGTGGAAAGACAATTGTGAAGATTGCCACAAATGATACAGTTATGATATATAACGATGGAGTGAAGAGTAGGTTGGCTGTGGTACAAAAATGAGCATGAATCCTGGTGTCTTTTGTGAACATGCATTGCTACAAGAGGACGTGATGCGTATTACGTCTGCTGAAAAAAGGGCACGAGAAGCCACAAAAGAGGCCAGAAAAAGCAGAAGAAGATTAAGACTGGAAAATGAAGCTCAGAAAACTGCTTTGGAGGGAACATCCTACGCACCAGGAGCATTTTAGCAGCCACTGGAAGGCTGCTGTGTTTTTACAGGGGTCATGTATCTTTGCAGCTCATTTTCTCAAAACTATATTTTTTTAAACCATTTCCCCTGTAACTCCGAAATTATTTGGTGTATTACAATGCCACTTTTCTCTCATGATCTTAGTGATATTTTCTGCAAAACTGACCAAACTCATGTGCCTTGGGTTGATAATAGTTCGGGAAAAAATATCTACGTGCAAAAAAAAAAAAAATGACCAAAATATGCAATATTTAAGTAACACAAAATTAAAAATACTAATTTTGCAAATATAGTTTTGATAGTGGTCAGTTTTGTAGCTGTAACATCAATCAGTACATTTAAAAAAACAGAACACATATATATTGATAAATGGCCCAGCTATGAAGGAAACGGTGAGTACAGACACACAAGGAGACACCATTTTGAATAATTAATTGGCGAGTTTGATAATGCCAAAATCAATTCTGAGAGATGTGCTTGCATAGTAAACATGTAGTATGCTTCATTTAGAAAGTCTCGTTGTTGTACATACGGTAGAAGCTGATAAAAAAATTATTTAAAAAGTCCAAATTTTGAAGGTTGTTTACTGTACCAATCCCCTCGAACTATAAAATTGATGAAAGGTATTCACACGAATAAAAATTGAACGAGTCCTAAAATAAATACTAACGACAGCATTGAAATGAACAGTCTATGATGATGATGATGATGATGTTGATTATGATGATAGTAATAATAGGAAGATTAAGGAAAATATTAAGATTGCCGAAAAGTATCAATTGGCAGGGAGGAATTCAGTATGGTGAAAATGTAGTAAGTGAGCAGTTTGGCCTATGCCAACGACTTAGTGTTAATGGCAGACTGTGTTGGAAGCCTTATGCGATCTTATATCGTTGAACTTAAAAATAGGTGCAGTATAATACGACAATTTTGCATTTACAAGACTAAACTAATGCCAGTAGAGAAGAAACCTAAGAGGACTGACTGTCAGGTGCGAAATACAAAACAGGAACAGGCAGATCATTTCAAGTACTTGAGATGTGTATTGTCCCAGGATGGCAATATAGGCCTAGTAACAGAGATTTAATCAAGGTGTACCAAAGCTAATGCAGTGAGCTTGGAGTTGCAGTCAACAAATTCTAGAAAAAAAGAGGAAGTATGTGACGAAACTGTCGTAACGCCGATCTGTTTTTAGGCGGACTTTGCTGTTCGGAAGTTAAAGCTAGGTGTACTCTCGATATGTTATTCATAATTTAAAAGTAATAATAATAGTATTACGTCCCACAACTATATGCTGTTATGTTCTCGGAGAAGCCGGGGTGCCGGAGGAGTTACTTTTACGTGCGATTAAATCTACCAAAAAGAGGCTGCCATATTTGAGCACGTACGTTAGAAATAAGTTACGAAAGTAGCGAGAATGATCGCTTGTACAAACAGGTGGGATCAATGGCAACAAGTTACTCAGAATGAGGAGATAAAGGTTACATTTAAAATCGTACTCGACGGATGAATCTCTACGAATAAACCGGCTTCGGTGGTGGGTTCATGTGAGGCGTATTGAGAAGTATAGGTTACCGAGGAGATGATGATGGAATTGACCGGGCGAGTTGGCCGTGCCGTTAGGGGCGCGCGGCTGTGAGCTTGCATCCGGCAGTTAGTGGGTTCGAATCCCACTGTCGGCAGCTCTGAAGATGGTTTTCCGTGGTTTCCCATGTTCACACCAGTCAAATGCTGGGGCTGTACCTTCATTAAGCCACAGCCGCTTCCTTCCAATTCCTACGCCTTTCCTATCCCATCGTCGCCATAAGAACTATCTGTGTCCGTGCGACGTAAAGCCGCTGGAAAGAAAAAATAATGTAGTTGGTCATGGAGGGTAAGAGAAGTAGACAGTGGAAAGGTGATGATAGTTGGACTCAGTTTTTAATGATTTAAAGATTACGGCCACAGAGCTAGTTACAAATGTATTATTTTAAGGACGTTAAGTCAATTCTCAGAGGCTCGCAGACTGAACGCTGTAAGGCATAATGCTCTCTAATGAATATAAATAATAATAATAATAATAATAATAATAATAATAATAATAATAATAATAATAATAATAATAATAATAATATATTTCAGGTGCTTTTCATTCTTACAAAAATTGTAAGTACGTCTGAATGCCGGGATTTTGATTTTGAAAAAGAGGATCTTCTTAAATTTAAACGCACTGCTCTGCGAGTCAATCCCAAATTTTGAGAATGTGAGGCAAGTGCCCGAATCGATTACTTATGCAGATTATTTATAAATTGTAACGTAAGATTGAATTTAAAGAGCATAACAGTTATATAATTTCGTTCCAAAGTTAGAGACACTAGTTCGACCATACGCCCCTGTAATTGCGGAGAGATTTAGGAAGTACGTTTCAATCCTGTAAACATCAATGAGAATGAAAGACGGACCATTGTATAAGATAGCACTCTTGAATTATTAGTTTCTTGGCATTATTTGTGATTGTTTTTAAAATATGTAAGAGCGTTCCGTGCCACACACTATGTAGTACATTTCAAGAAGCAGAGTCAAACGTTATCTAAATCGAAGCTCATGAAAACGTAATAATATTTGTCATTATTTCAATTAGGTTTGAATAAATCCTCATTATCGTGCTTG
The DNA here is from genome assembly GCF_040414725.1 of Anabrus simplex. Classification (NCBI taxonomy): domain Eukaryota; kingdom Metazoa; phylum Arthropoda; class Insecta; order Orthoptera; family Tettigoniidae; genus Anabrus; species Anabrus simplex. The sequence continues at coordinate 192,176,437 of NC_090267.1, read as the reverse complement.
ACAGCTGACATCTCATACGGGAGGTAATTTCTATCCTTTTCGGCTGTTTCATCCACTCACTTCATATCGTATTACAGTGAAATCTATTCCAGTGTCGTTCACTCGATTACACGTCCCAAAATGAAATTACGTTTCCCCGGCTAAACATCAGAAATCTAGTCAGCTAGAGTATCATCTGCGGTAATTGGTTTTACATATCAAATTTGCCTGGTTTTATTTCACCGAATTGTGATCAATGTATCGGTGACACATCAGAAATAAAGAAACTATTACAACGTTCAAATGAGGAGGAGCTGAGATGAATCCTAGTGACTCGGGCGGTATTTCAAATGATTCACATATTCCCGTGATGATACAACTTAAGTTTTGCAATCCAGTCGATCAAATAGGAAAGCATTTCATAAAACAGAGTTAAAAGTATAGCTAATAGAAGTGTATTATTAATAATAATAATAATAATAATAATAATAATAATAATAATAATAATAATAATAATAATAATAATAATAATAATATGTAACTACCCCTTAATTCCGTTTCCTGATACGGGGTTAGGGATGAGGTGAGATAACATTATATAGCTATGTATGTTTATGGCCGGATGCCCTTCCTGACGTCTACCTCACTTGTCAGATGAGAGGCTAAGAAAGATTAATGAATGATGGTGAGTGAAAATTAGTATGAAGGAGAAACGAATAGTAACCGTCCCGGAAGTGAAAATGAGAAACCACAGAAAACCATTCTCAGAAGAGCCGACGCGACCCACTCGTCTCCCGAACACAAAGCTCACTCCACAGCCGTAGCGCATTAATATGCGTGCTCACTCACCTTGGTACTATTATTATTATTCCTATTATATGAATTAATAATAATAATAATAATAATAATAATAATAATAATAATAATAATAATAATAATAATAATAATAATAATATTCACAACGTTGTGCACTACTAAGGAGCGCGATTGATTTATGAGATGAATTTGCTTTCTTCTCTTCCGAGAATCTCTTCATCCTCTCGCTGTGTTTTTCTTCCCTTCTTCCGTCCTTGCGGTGATGGTTGGTCCTTGTCTTGGGTTTTTCAAAAAAATTACGTTTGTTCACAAACGTTCCAAAGCTAGGCCTGTCCCATATCATTTCACTTGTTATGCTGATTACTTGGAGGTCATTTTCAATTTCGATTATCCAATTATTCTTAACTTTCCGCGAGGACGCTTTGCAGTTTTACGTGGCTCTTGATGTCCTGTTCACAGGCGTGGGACCTCCTGTTTTAGTGACGTAAATTTTCATTACAAAACTCCCGTGTGTACTGTACTCGTACTGTGCGATACATAAACAATGGCTGCCTTGATGAGGAGCCTGTGCCCGTCACTGTTCCTTTATTGAATTAGGAGCAATGTTTTTTTAATATTTTTAAACTAGAAAATGTACCCGTGCCTGACTACGGTATTCTACATTGTATACGGATTTCTACGTAAATTACTGAGAGTAAGATTATATTAAATTTCATGTCTCTTAGTGCTATCCGGAAACAAAACCGGGAGGACGCCATACGTTGTTTCTAATGTAATGTGAACATTGGGGAAGTTTTGATGATGATGGCAGGCCACATTTCCTACTGCTATTCACAATCGAGTTAGGGAGGTCTTAATATAACGGCAGGCTCACTTGGCAACAGCCATTCACAATGGAGATGGAGAGTTTTCATTATAAAGACAGAACCCTTTTCCTAATGCCCGTCACAATCGAGTTGGAGAGATTTGATTATAATCGAGAAATGCAGCGCTTTGAACCGTATAAAGAATCGAGATACGACAATATGTCATAAGACCAAATTTGAAGTTATCTCCAGTTTGAACGGTGATTGTGTTTTTGTGATATGACATACCGTTTAGCCAGCAGTTGCCCCACCAATTACCCCGAAACGAAAGGCTGCACCGTATTGCCTCAATATTTCGAAATCTTCCGGGACCAAAAAGTTACACAATTGAACAGCTTGGAATATTTCCTCAAAACAAAGTGTGTCCAGATTTCGGGATTAGCACTCGCAAACATATGGAGAAATTAAGAAAGAAAGTAATACAGTTAATAAAGTTGAAGTTAATAGGAAATAGGATAGGACAAATATGTAAATACCAAGCGGATGGGTTGCAAAATGAAATGTCCCTCACTAAATTGTGATGAAATGTGTTACGGATATAAGAAGGCGGTAAGAAAAGAGAAATTTTGGCACATGGATTCTTAAGTAAACAGATAAGGAGATGACTTATGGTGTTATAACTTAAACCTAAGGAGGCAAGGCAGAGGCAAGAAATTAAAGCGGAAAATGAAAGTAGAGGAGAAATACTGTAAAATTGTAGCAAATGGCAGAATACTTCTTAAGGTGTGATATAATGGGCTACACTCTTCGGTGCTGTTCAAATATTAACAGCCACTCCAACGGTATTCCGCAAATATCCCGCAGAATTGCACCTTGGCGTCTCTCTCGCTTTCTACATAAGGAACAACCCACGAGTTTACAGGAATGATGACTAAAATGGCTTTAGGTTACTTCCCTGCTGGCAAGCAGCCAGATAAGTTACTATGGTAACCGGAAGGTTCGTTGTCGATCAGTAGGTCACTCAATCCTGAGCATGAAACCCGCAGAAAATAGTCAATTTCTCCGTCATTTGAGGGGTAAGTTAAATTATATAGGCCTACATAACAAAAGTTGTTTAAAATGAACGGATGTTTCACATATAGTCCACAGATATGACATAAAATCAATAATAAATGAGGAAATGAAAGAAAACTGTTCCCGTTTTCCTATAAACCCCAGTCTGTTCAGTGATTTTTAAATCACATGTATATCCGAACCTTCCCCTAAATGAGTATATTCTAAATATGAAGTTTGGTCGAGATAATATCCGGCCGTTCCATTGTGAAGGTGGAAGAAACAAACAGACAGACACGAAATCTAAAAACCACTGATAGGGTCTTGAGTTGACCTAAAACGGACAAATATCTGAGAAATTGGCAAAACAAATGAAATTACAGACAGCGGACCCCCTACAAATTAATTTACATACATTTTGACAGCGTTACCTGCTTTATGGCATACTCTTTACCAAAAAACTCTTGTTCGCAGAACAGTTCAATAAATTATTATAGGATTTATGTTTTAAAAGAACGAATTGAGTAATAATTTTAAAGAAATTCAACAAAATTCAGTAGCTTACTGTTCGCAGCTAATCAGTGAACTACTATGACAGTCCAAAGGCTAGGGTATATTTTACTATTTTATCAACATATGGTTGTGTTAATACAAACTATGAAGACGATATCATTTTAAACTATTTTCATTACTCTTTGAACATGATCACTAAGAACATTTCCCCTTGCGTTCATATTTTCATTAAATATGAGCAAGGCTTTCGAGGTATCGTATCGAGACTATTGTCCACAAAACACTTCTTTCCAGCAACAATCTGGCAACACGGACAATCTTTCACCTTTTACTCCCTCCATGCGGCACAGAGCACTGTCCACATCATCGTCCGAAACAATACTAACTGACGAAAGATGCAACCATTTGCCAGAAAATATCGAGAAGCTACTTGCAGTAGAGTAAAGTTTAACGAAAATATCCAGTGATGTATTCCGTAAGTGTTTCATGATGCTGAAAGAAAGAAACTATTTTTGTGATTATTGTATTTGGTATCGTATTATTTAATACAGTCAAAGGGTTTTTTCTGTCAATAATCAAGTAAAATGTTTTCTGTTAACTCTTCCTATCTGATCCCGAAATGATTAAGAATGAAATTCTGCAAGATAGTATTGTTGGACCTTTCTTACATATACACTGCCTGATAACAAAGTTGAAACACAAAGAAGAAATAGTCGGATGTTAATGTAACTCCGTATACATACACATCATGGGCGGGTATGTAAATGGTACGAGTTGCAGTTCCCTGTGACAGGTAGAACGGCCACCGGAATGCATTAGTGTTGTTGTCCGGCTCCATGGCTAAATAGTTAGCGAGCTGGCCTTTGGTTATAGGGGTCCCTGGTTCGATTCTCGGAATGGTCGGGAATTTCAACCATCATTGGCCAATTTCGCTAGCACGGGGGCTGGATGTATGTGTCTTCATTATCATTTCATCCTCATCACGACGCGCAGGTCGCCTACGGATGTCAAATCAAAAGACCTGCACCTGGCGAGCCGAACATGACCTCGGACACTCCCGGCACTACAAGCCATGCGCCATTTCATTTTACCAGGCCTGTTAGGGTAAAGGGACGTGAACAGCTTCAGATGTTGAGTGGATATGGATATGCCCCGTACTTGTGTGATACAGCGTTATCATCACATGCCAGATTTTGTGGGTCTCTATTTGGCCGGCTGATCGAATCGTGCAATATCCATATATGTGGGGCATTCGGATGTTACAGCGGCCCGATGTTGGACTGCATAGGAGTGTGAAGGAAGGCATACTCATTGTCAAGATTCCAGTCGACCATGTCCGAACACCACGAGAGAGGATCGCTGTATTGTGCACCAGGCAATCTTTCACCTTTTACTCCCTCCATCCGGTACAAAGCACTGTCTACATCATCGTCCGAAACAATACTAACTGACGAAAGATGCAACCATTTGCCAGAAAATATCGAGAAGCTACTTGCAGTAGAGTAAAGTTTAACGAAAATATCCAGTGATATATTCCGTAAGTGTTTCATGATGCTGGCAATCTTTCACCTTTTACTCCCTCCATGCGGCACAGAGCACTGTCTACATCATCGTCCCTTCACATCTGCGCCTCCCATCCGAGAACAAGTAATGGACTCCCTGCAATATTCTGTGTCATCACGCACCATTGGTCGGAAACTAATAATAGCCAGACTAGGATAGGGAACTACCGTTCCGTGGGTAGGCTGTCGTTAACACTGCAGTGTTTAGAGTGGAGCCGTGACCGGGAGGCATGAACTGCTGATGAATGGTATCGCATTGTGTTAAGCGACGAATCGCGGTTCTGCACCACCCCGGATGATCATCGCCTGCCTGTATAGCGGTGACCAAGGGAGAGGTCCCGTTCTTCCAATGTTTTGGAGAGACACAGCTGTGGTACTCCTGGCGTCAATGTATGGGGAGCCATCTGGTATGACTTCAGGTCACAGCTGGTAGTGATTGTGGGAGCTCTGACGGAACGGTTCGTCACGGCCATCCTGAGTCCTCATATGTTACCTCTCATGCGGCAGTATTGTGGTGCCATTTTCCAGCAGAATAATCCTCAGCCACACACGGGATGTTGAGATACTCCCATGGCCAGCAAGGTCCCCAGATCTGTCCCCGATAGAATATCTGTTAGCACGTCAAATCCGTCCCTGTGCCAGTAACCAGGATATGAACGACCATTGACAGCAGTTGTGGGCCAGGTGGGCCAGCTTACCCCTGTGGATAGGGGAGGCACAATGATACGCAACAAATCACATGTCTGTCGTAGGAGGCGACTAAAAGGGGCCCCAGGGGCTTTCAACTTGGGATCATGGGTTGGCGACGAAGGGGCCCTCAGCTGAGTCCTGGCACTGCTTCCACTTACTTGTACCAGGCTCCTGACTTTCATCTATACTATCTGACCTACCTTGGCCAACTCTTGTTCTTTTCCTGCCTCGACGGTATTACAGCACTTGGGGCCTATGGAGTCTTTAAATTTCACGCTTTTCCTGTCCCTTGCCTTCCTTTTGCCGATACCTTCATATTTCGAAGTGTCGGAGCCCTAAATTTTGTTCTCTCTGATTAGGTTCATGGTGTGGGTTACTGTAGTCACGCCCAAGCTTGTGAACCATGGGCAAAGGCTGAGTAGCCTAGTATTAGTATTAGTATTTATTGCTGAACACAACAGGCTTCCGCCCAATACATGTTCTTATTCACATCAGGTTATAAATTAAAATTAATTAAAATAAAATAAGTAAAATAAATTAAATTTTACGTCTATATGGGCCTTGAACAACTCCTTCTCGGAGGTGCAATGGCCATGGCATTTCGGCAAAGAGCATATGAACTAACAATGGCAATTCGCAAATTAAAATGGCATGATAGAATAAAATAGTTAACATAAAGTTAAGGCAGATGATAATAAAGTGCAAGGTGTCGCAACCATGTGAACCTACTTCTACCTCCTACCCTGTCAGCATGTATAATGGAATTATTACTACATGCTGACGTTGTCTTAGCCTCTAAAGTACTGACTGCCAATCTCTTACTGACCTATTTATGATGGCTACTTCACTATTTAAATTCCTTACCATTACATCGTATTTCTCTGAGACATTGTTTTCTCACTGCGCATAAAAACTTATTCAAGCCACTGTCATTCCTCTACTGATTTGCTATCCATACAGCAATTTTTTGTTCATCTCTTTGTCTACATATTTTTTTATGCTGCTTAGCATTTAAGAATTTTGTCCTTAATTTCTCTGTTCGTATACAATCACAAAGGAAATGTAAGTCATCATGTTCAGCCTCACATAGTTTAAACTGAGAGCTCTTCCAGCTCCTATTCCACCCTTCATTTCTATGCATACCCACCAGCCACCATAGTAACCCACCCTTTAATCTTCCGTCCCCAAATCTTATACTTAATTTGGAGAACTGGTATACCTTGTAGAATAGGCTAAGCGAAGGCCTTTCTCTACATTCTTCTAAACATTTCTGGATCTGTACGTCCTTAATTCTCATTGTTAGGGCCCACTGCATTCTGCTATTGCTCCCCTTCCATCCCTCTCGCCAAATATATCTCATACCCAGTTCCTCAACGTAACTTTTGATTTTTGCTAGCCGACCCTCATCATACATTCCTTCCAGTTCATATCTATATATTTCCTGAAGTAGAATGCCGCAGCTTCCTCGTCTTAGTCTAGTCCAATAATTTAATATTCTTTTGACACAGTCTAACCCAATAAACTCTCCACATAAGATTAACGCCTCCACATTAGCTGTACATTGCGGTAGCCTTATAACAGCCTTGCTGAACTTATATATTTTTTGATTCAGGCTATCCCTTTTCTTTTCTAATCCCCACAATTCAACACCATATAGAGCTCTGCTTAGGATCAGAGATTTTATTAATAGCCTAAGTATTTTTTAGCTTGCTCCTGGGTATTTGACGCCTAGAATGTTTATTGCTGCAACGGCTGCAACACTTCTCATCTTTCATCTCTTCATGTGGTCGTCTCAACCTCCTTTTCTATTCAGTATCATTCCTAAATATTCTAATCTATCTACTTCCTCTCTTCTTGCCCCTTGTATCCACCATTCCCTTGCTTTTTTCTACCCTCCTTCTTCTACTTACAATCATCACCTTTGTTTTATTATAGTTAATTTTCAGCGACCACTTATTTGCATAATCTACTAATTTATCCCGACTTTTCTTCAGTCGACCCCTGGTCAGCGTCGCTAAATGAATATCATCAGCGAAGATCAGTCCTGGGATCCCTATATTACCCATTGCCGATACAGCCCACCTAGCCCCTCCATGCTCATCCAATATATCATTTATAAATAGTATAAATAATATGGGCGATAATTTACTCCCTTGTTTGAGGCCCTGTTTGCACTCTATCGGTTTTCTTATTAAATTGTTCTCTAGTTTGACGGTACTATATACTCCTTGATACAGTGCCTCTACCGCACGTATCATTTTCCTAGAGACTCCCAGGCTCCCTAGTTTTTCTATTAACGCATTTCTGCTCACCGTGTCGAACGCTTTCTCAAAATAGAAATAAGCGTCCTTTTTCCCGTACAATGTATTTCTCCGCTAGCATTTTCATACATACATACATACATTATCATTATAGACTGTTATGCCTTTCAGCGTTCAGTCTGCAAGCCTCTGTGAATTTACTAAACGTCGCCACAATCCTCGATTTGCAACTAGTGCTGTGGCCTCATTTAGTTCTATACCTCTTATCTTTAAATCGTTAGAAACTGAGTCTAACCATCGTCGTCTTGGTCTACCTCTACTTCTCTTACCCTCCATTATTCTCCTAGGTAACCTATCCTCCTCCATTCGCCTCACATGACCCCACCACCGAAGCCGGTTTATGCGTACAGCTTCATCCATCGAGTTCATTCCTAAATTAGCCTTTATCTCCTCATTCCGAGCACCCTCCTGCCATTGTTCCCACCTGTTTGTACCAGCAATCATTCCTGCTACTTTCATGTCTGTTACTTCTAACTTATGAATAAGATATCCTGAGTCCACCCAGCTTTCGCTCCCGTAAAGCAAAGTTGGTCTGAAAACAGACCGATGTAAAGATAGTTTCATGTGAGAGGTGACTTCCTTCTTACAGAATACTGTTGATCGCAACTGCGAGCTCACTGCATTAGATTTACGACACCTTGATTCAATCTCACTTATTATATTACCATCCTGGGAGAACACACAACCTAAATACTTGAAATTATCGACCGGTTCTAGCTTCGTATCACCAATCTGACGTTCATTTCTGTTGAATTTCTTACCTAGTGACATCAGTTTATTCCTCGAGAGGCTAATTTTCATACCATACTCATTGCACCTATTTTCAAGTTCCAAGATATTAGACTGCAGGCTTTCGGCACAATCTGCCATTAAGACCAAGTCGTCAGCATAGGCCAGACTGCTTACTACATTTCCACCTAACTGAATCCCTCCCAGTCATTTTATGCCTTTCAGCAGATGATCCATGTAAACTACGAACAGCAAAGGTGAAAGATTACAGCCTTGTCTAACCCCTGTAAGTAACCTGAACCAAGAACTCATTCTACCATCAATTCTCACTGAAGCCCAATTGCCAAACATAAATGCCTTTGATTGATTTTAATAATCTACGTTTAATTCCATAGTCCCCCAGTATAGCGAACATCTTTTCTCTCGGTACTCTGTCATATGCTTTCTCTAGATCTACGAAACGTAAACACAACTGCCTGTTCCTTACTATACCTCGGGCTTCGCTCGTCTATTCTGGCATTCGAGTCTTCAAATAATAATATTCCGTCCTCCTCATACCTCCCTCTAATGATGTTAATTTATAATAACAATTCCTCGAAGAAGTTATCATTTGCATATGGAGATTCCTTGGGGTGACAGTAGGCAAAAGCCAAACATACATGTTTCTCTCTCCCTGCCTCTCTCCCTATGTAAAATCTTATCCATATCACACCTTCAATGCCACTCTCAATATACTCTACACTTTCGTTCAATTCTTCTTTAACTAGCAAGACTCTTCCTCCTGACACACGGCTCATTTTGCTCAATCTCTTCCTGGACTTGTGCTTCACCGTAAATCCTCCCCAAGTTATCTCCCTGTCTATTTCTAGCCATGTTTCAAAAAGCGCTACAATATCATAGCTTTCTATTAAATTTTTCACTTTTATATTGCCTATTTTACTCAATACAACTTCAATATTAACAAAGCCTATCTTCCAGCCTAGTAACGGATTTTTATCCTTACCCTCCGAACCATCCTCTTTATTCTTACTCCTCGTCACCCTCTCGTTCTCAGCTTCTACATCCCTTCCATCATTCTTGGACACTTTATCGTCGTCCTTCTTCTCTTTATCTTCTAAACCTTTATTCCTTTTCCCCCACAGGTCTTTCAAGCTCCTGCTCCTCCCCTTAGTCATAAGGTCTCTCTCTTGTCACCCCCCAGGTCAGCAATCAATGAATCCTCTTTTCCTTTCGGAACACTATCTGATAACTCTTCCTGAACCTGCACATTTGATCTTCCACTCCCACTACCTTGCACTATACTGTCTTCTTGTCTCGTCGCTTCAGCCATCGTTACCACGTTTCCTCCCTCCTCTTGGGCGTCTTCCTGTCTGCCTTTTGGCCGCTTCGTTCGTTCCTCTTCCCGTTTCATCTTTTCTTCCATACCTTTGAGCTTTGTTACGGACCAAACACGCCACCAGATACCGTTCGTTACCACCAGCCTTTGGTCTTTAATAAATGCTTTAAGGCCTTAATGTCTAGCTCGGCCTAAATGCTTTCGTAAGATTTTCCTATTCTCAACTCCTTCTTTTTCCAAGTCTCTGTTTATCCAGATCTTTTCGCCTTGTAAATTCCTAGCGTTTTTTATCACTACATCCGCCATTAAGGTTGACTTCAGCTTCACTTTCAATGGTCTCCTGCCTTTCACTTTTCGTACTCTTTCTACATCTTCCATATCTACTTCACTGAAGTTAATTTTCAGCTTATTTTGGACGAGGTCCACCACTTTATATATAAACTTCACTTTATCTTCATTTCGCTCTTCCTGTAATCCATATATATACACTTCTTCGTCTTTTCTTGATTAAGAAGTCCGAGCTTATTCTTCAGGGACGCCACTTCCTTCTCCAGATTTTTCACCTTCTCTTTTAGCACTCCCGTTGCTCTCTCATTCTCCTCCATTCTTTTTTCCGTAACTCCCCACTGCTCCTTGATCCATATCTTCATATCTTCAAAACCCTTTTCTTGTTCCTTTCTCAATTCCTTTACCAGTGCATCTCCAGTATACGTTTTTACGGCATCTCCTATCAGCCCTCTGATTCTTTCCCAGTCTTCCCAGGGCTTGGATTCATCTCCACTCCCCCTATAATTAATAGCATCGTTATCACCATTGCTGCCAATATAGCTTCGCCAATCTTCCCCAGTTCTCCCTTGTCCGCCTCATTTCCCTTCGTCTTCTTCTGCCTGCTGTACCAGCCGCCGATCGCTGAGAGATCTTCGTTTCAGTCCTTAGTTTAAACTCCATGAACCAGCTGAGGAAGAGCACCACAGGACTGGCTAACTTTTAACGGACGCTTGTGACATTGTCTTCAAGAGCCTTTCGCAGGGAGAAACTGACAAACGAATTGCCTTTGCTCCACCTTTCTGTCAAATGTTTATATCGCTTTCCTTATAGACTCCTCATTTCTGCGTACCTTTGCTATTCCATATAACTCAATCGGTTTGCAATGTTAGGATTCATTTTTTAAAATTCCTCTTACCAGGCGAGTTGGCCGTGAGGTCAGGGGCGTGCGGCTGTGAGCTTGCATTCGGGAGATAGTGGATTCGAATCCCATTGTCAACAGCCCTGAACCTGGTTTTCCGTGGTTTCCCATTTTCACACCAGGCAAATTCTGGGGATGTACCTTAATTAAGGCCACGGCCGCTTCCTTCCAACTCCTAGGCCTTTCCTCTCCCATCGTCGCCATAAGACTTATTTGTGTCGGAACGTATAGCCACTAGCAACAACAAAAATTAATTCCTCTTCATAAGTTTGCTTCAAAGTTAACTATTTTTCCAAGGATGTAACAGGCAGACATTCATAGAGAGACACCTTTCTTAAATAGATACATTACCTGGGTGTTCAATTCACCATTGACATGTTATCTGAAGAAGAGAAAGAATAAACTGAAAAGCTCAGGCAGTCATATCTTGTGCGACCTTACTTCACTATGTTTATCATTTTAAAGTAAGGGAGAAGACATCATAGTGACAATCCTGATGAACGCCGAACTGACTTTTTCAGAAATGGCTATTTCTAAGGTTACGTCTAGAAAGAGGAATTCGTTATTATAGATCCATCTCTGTGGAAGGAATTTCGCGAGCCCTGTAATATTCATGTACACTCGTCACGTCTCGCATATGGTTAGCCTGCCTCTGCATCGGACAGGTCAAGCGAAGAAGTCTTGGGATGGGAAATGCTCTGTCAGCAGATAAGCTTAAAAAAATACAATGACGCATCATTCGAACCCTTCCCGTCTCAACCATTTTCCTTGTGTCTTCTTTTCTTCTTCTTTTTTTGCGCCAAATGAGATCAGCCGGATTCCGTACAAGGAGACGTCTGGCCGGATGAACTGTTGATATTATTCAGAGGACTTACATCAGTACCATTCCCATAGTTCATCGTCTGACAAGACACATGGGGAGGGAAAAGGGTTTGTGGATGAGGGTCGTGTAGTGTAGTGGATTAGTTACTACCTCTCACCCCGGATGACCGAATTTCGATTCCTGGTCGAACCCGATTTGGAATTTTCACCTGAAAAATCACATGGTATAACGATTGGAATATGGTCATCAACCCGCGGCAAAAACTTCAAATGAGCCAGGAGCTCCAATGACGCTCAGTAATGCGCGGAGTATGCAGAAGAAAGTTTTACTGTCTTCCCATATAACCCACTCCTGTTCTGAGTCCTTAAATCATCACTGGATTGACAATTTTGAAATGTTCGCATGATGTTGGACTTGCTACTTGTGATCAAACTTGTCTTAGATATCAAGTTGCAATTTCAGATAACTAGCGCTGAAACCAACATTACTGATGGACGATTCTCTCCTTTCTTTCCAAACTCACTCTTTAAGTTCTAATCGGAATGGGACGGACTGATTAGAGACCAGTGGTGTTCATATGTGTGTGTGTGTGTGTGTATGTGTGTGTGTGTGTGTGTGTGTATGTGTGTGGACTCATCAATCACTAATAATAATAATAATAATAATAATAATAATAATAATAATAATAATAATAATAATAATCACAGTTTGGTTATCAGACAGTTCCAACACGTACAGGTTCACAAGGACGGTGATTACTTATTTTTCAATCCTCTAAATTAAATCAATAAAAATCCCTGAACTTTTGAAGGTCTATTGCATGTGGACTTCTTTTACGGAAGCTTTTTTGTGGATACCAAATGCAGTTTACCAGTATTAACTTCATTATTCACACAACCTTTCCTTGGATCTATGAAAATTTTTGAACAGCCCAAATAAAGTGATTAGTAACAATTTTCTTTCATTCAGGTGTTAACCGAGGCTACCTAGCCGAGGCAGTAAAGGACGCAGGTTCGATTTGCCGTCAGGAATTCGAAACATGTAGAAACATATTACCCCTTTTGTACATGCACATGATCCTAAGGTTCACTCAGCCTACGTCATACAAGACTACCAGATTGATTCCTGGGGGCAAGGATGGTCGGCATTAAGCTGTCCACTCTAACTTAGTTCCATTGTTACCAGTAGTGGACGCCTTTAACTTCCAGTCCACCGAGGGTCAACCATGCTCATGCTTTGTACGTGGACAATATTTTGAAATATATACAATCTCAAAATTACCGTCGTACACAAATCAGATTACATTCGACTGTAAATCCATATCTCCAAATCTCTATGACCTTCGATGTTAGGCCCCTTAAAACAACAAGCATCAACTGATTTTAATAGACACAATCCAGTGGTATTTGAAGGTGATCAAATACGTCAGCCCCGTATGGGTATTTTTACTAGCCATTAAGTGCTCCTGCGGGACTAAATTCCAGCATCCTAGCGTCTCCAAAAACCGTAAAAGTACGTGGGACGTAAACCAATTAAAATTTGTATTATTGTTATTATTTAATAGACACACTTTAAGACTAATCTTGTCTGTGGGTTTGGGGGGGGATAGAAAACATTCGCAATACAACCTGCCTGTCTTAAAAGGGTAATAAAAGGGGGAACTCCCAGGAAACCCCAGCTTAAAAACGTAGATTGGTGACCGTGTGTCTCCAAGCTGAGTCATGGTTTGTTTTGCTCCTCACTTTCACGTTACGTATCTATTATCCCTTGGTCAACTCCGGTTCCATTCAGCCGCGAAGATTTTTTATTTGCTAGGCCTATAAACTCATTCATCTCCACACTCTTCATGGCTGTTACCTTTATTTTGCTGATACCCTCAATGTTTGACCTGCAGTACTTCTTGCATTATTTTTCCTCTTATTGTTAAGAGACGTTGGTTACCCATAATAGGCCATCTTCCCATACGTTTCTAAGAGCACACTATTGAGAAATGTTTGTGGAGTTGTAAGAGAGCATGTAACCCATCGTGACCAAAACGGTTGTTCACCGTATCCTGAAGGAAGTAAAGACAAGGACAGAGTGCATGGTATTGAAACTTAATAAATATTACCTAGTGGTATGGAAATGGTTCACATCGATATTTCAATGACAGGAAGTTGGCACCCTTGTGTTTTATGCGGCCGTTAACCCCCAGCGGGCAGGAGGTAAGTGTTGTCAAGTGTAGCCTGCACGTGCTGCGCTACTAGCGCACGTGGAGTGTGAAAACTGCTGACAGACTAACTAGAACTGTTCCACCCACAGCCATGTGCTGTATTCGAGCTGCTTCAACATTTACTCTCAGCTTTCTTTTCGTCATCTCAATATAGGCTAGGCTGAGGCGTTCCTCAATCCTCAAGGATCTGCATACTGGTAGATAGATAGATAGATAGATAGATAGATAGATAGATGGATAGATAGATAGATGGATAGATTTGAGAGTATGGAATAAGTCATGGCAACGGTTTTTTTTCTTTTTCGCACGAATACGGTATCTACAAGACAAATGGAAATATGCAGTTATGGGTGGGGAATGTATGCAATGGCGTATTGCTTTTAATGCCGGGAGTGTCGGAGGACAAATTCGGCTCGCCAGATGAAGGTCTTTCGATTTGACTCCCGTAGGCGACCCACGCGTCGTGACGAGGATGAAATTATGATTGAGACGACACATACACCCAGCCTCCGTGCACCGTGAAAATTCCCTAACCTACCGAGAATCGAACCCGGGACCCTTGCGAGGAAAGGCTAGCACGCTAACCATTTGACCGCCGGGCTGAGGGGTCGGACGGTTGAGGCGCTGGCCTTCTGACCCCAACTTGCCTGGTTCGATCCCGGCTCAGTCCGGTGGTATTTGAAAGTGCTCAAATACGTCACCCTCTTGTCGGTAGATTTACTGGCACATAGAAGACGACCTGCGGGACTAAATTTCTGCACCTCTGTGTCTTCGAAAACTGTAAAAGTAGTTACTGGGATGTAAAGCAAATAAAATTATTATTATTATTATTATTATTATTATTATTATTATTATTATTATTATTATTATTACTGGTATTTGCTTTACGTCGCACCGACACAGATTGGTCTTATGGTGACGATGGGACAGAAAAGGCCTAGGAATGGGAAGGAAGCGGCCGTGGCCTTAATTAAGGTACAGCCCCAGCATTTCCCTGGTGTGAAAATGGGAAACCACGATAAACCATCTTCAGGGCTGCCGACAATGGGGTTCGAACCCACTATCTCCCGTTTGCGAGCTCACAGCTGCGTGCCCCTAACCGCACGGCCAACTCGCCCGGTATTCTTCTCCTTCTTATTCTTATTATAACCATTTAGCCATGGAGCCTGCTTGTGGAACGTATGAATAATGCCGAGTAGATTCATCAGGTGTAGGATATAAAGCGAAGAAACTCTCAGTCGTCCTCTAGATTGACCACAACACGTTACTAACGATGCGGGAGACATCGGATACCAGTCGCCTCACCGTGTGTGAATTTCGATCTCTCTTATTTCACTGCGTTGGCAACGCCCTCTCGTGTCCCAAACCACCTCCAACGCAATGGATCCTTCACTTGGAGATTATGTGAAATTCGCACGGTGACAGGTCCGGTAAATACGGCGGGTGTTCCGGTAGTTCTCACTCCCAGTGCTGAAGTTGCCAAATGTAGATTTTTATAACATGTGGAGTAACATATCTCTCCTAGTGCACTGCACCACATCGTTCTTCAAAGGAGGCTTCCAGAGGTACCTCAACAGCTCACAAGTTACCAGCGTCGCGGAATAGTGTAGCGTTCTGACTGATGAGCCTGTTGCCACTATGGAATGAAATGCTGTTAATTTCGCGACTTAAAGAGTTTGGATACTTCATTTTTGGTTTTATTTTCGCGCCGATGAAATTAAATTATGGTTGCCTGCTTTAAATAAAAGAAACATAATTCTGGGATGTTAAGTAGCCTCCGTGGCTCAGGCGGCAGTGCACCGGCCACTCAACGCTAGGTTTCATGGTTCAAATCCTGGTCACCCCATGTGAGATTTGTGCTGGACAATGCGCAGGCGGGATAGGTTTTTCTCCGGGTACTCCGTTTTTCCCTGTCATCCTTCATTCTAGAAACACTCTCTAATATCATTTCATTTCACCAGTCAGTCATTAATCAATGCCTCAGAGGAGTGCAATAGGCTTCGGCAGACGGCGCAATGACTATCCTCGCCGCTAGATGAAGGCTTCATTCATTCCATTTCTGGCCGGGTCAAATGACTGGAAACAGGCTGTGGATGTTCATTTTCATTTCTCGGATGTTAATGGAAAGATTTAAATCTAAATCTCTCCAAAGTTACTATGCAAATCTCTAAAGCCATGGCATGGGGCTCGAATTCTTTGTATTCTTGGTGTAAAATGGCAGCTTTGTTTCTTAATTTACATATGTCTGAGACTGCTTAGGCAAATATGACCTGAGCGGGCGAGTTGACCGTGCGGTTAGGAGCGCGCAGCTGTGAGCTCGCATCCGGGAGATATATATGTTCGGCAGCCCTAAAGATGGTTTTCCGTGGTTTTCCATTTTCACACCAGGCAAATGCTGGGGCCGTACCTTAATTAAGGCCACGGCTGCTTCCTTCCCACTCCTAGCCCTTTCCTGTCCTGTCCCATCGTTGCCGTAAGACCTTTCTGTGTCGGTGCGACGTAAAGCAAATAGCAAATATATATATATATATGTATGACCTGGCAGGGCAGATCGTCTGATAGTGTCGAAGGTAAGACTCCCTTCAGATAATCGGTTTGGATGAACATTTATTGCTACTAGACACTGAATGGTAATGTCTTGGAGCTTGCAGTGGAATGGTGGAGAGATGTAGTTGGCAATGTAACAAACTTCTAGCGCGGGACAGACGCGCGGGGCGGGTATTGGCTGAACCGATCGTGCGAACTACAGCACGGATACCATAATTATATCAGGAAATTTTATATAAGCTGATGTGTACGTGATCTGTGTTCTTCGCTTTGAATTCTGCTCAGAGCAGAACTTCCCTCCTTCGAAACAGGAACAGTGCTCTCACTTTATATTCTCCAAGTTTTCACGTACACTCATGCTCTCCCCTTCTGATTCTCTATAACTTGTAGTTCTTTCGTGTGATACTTCGCTTACTTTATCTTAGCTTTGTATAAATATATAAAGTCAGGTGATGTAGGAAGTCTTAGATTAGAAACTGAAGTCTTAAAGGAGGCAGATGAATATTGTTTCTCGGTTGGCAGAATCACTGTTGATGGGAGAAGTAAGGAGGACATGAAATTCCGACTAGCACTAGAAAAAGAAAAGGCAGCAAACATAGAGATGCATAATAGGAAAAGAGAGGAAGAAGTTTTCAAAGCCTTTAGCACTGAGTGTGGCTACTGCACTTATAAAGAGAATATAAGCTTTTTACATGTGGTGTTACAGAAGAATGCTGAATGTGTAATGGGCAGATCGGATTACAAATGAAGAGATAAAACTCGTGAGATAATTGGGAGCATTTGACCAGGAAAATAGATAGATTGATAGAACACATCCTGAAACTTCCAGGACTTGTTCACTTAGTTTTGTGGGAAAATGTAGATAGTGAGACCAGTAGGGATTCATACTATGGCAAGGATTATAATAGATTTAGGGTGTAGTAAACTAATTATTAATGGAGAGCTTATCACATGATTTGGTTGCTTAAGGAAAAGCATCAGACCAGTCTACGGACTGCAATCACTAGAGCAACAACAACAACAACAACAACAACAACAACAACGCACAGATAAAATAGTGGCCTTTGTTATAACTTTCGTTATGCCTAATGCTTGACATTTTTGTGTCAGTGATAATTTATAATATTAATGCTAGCAGCTCTATCAGAGTAATCTTTCCATGACAAGCTGTCCCTGTTATGTCAAAGTAGAACGTCTTCAGCCTACGGAAACGGATAATGATAGTGTATGTTTGGCCTGTTGTGTTGTACTCTGCCGAAATCATGGTCGCTAAATAAGAGAGGCATCAAGAGGCAGAAAACTTCCTAGATGTAGTGTTGGTGTCGGATGCATAAAATAAATTTACTGACACTGGATTGATCCTTGTAAATGAATTTCACAGAAAAAGCTGGAAATTGCCTCTCTGAATAAATATAAAACTGAGGATCCAAAACTCCTGACTCCACTTCACTCAGAAACCACTGGCAGAACTCAACACACGAAGGTTGGTTTGGACGCGTTAACGCACGCACAACAGTAAATTTGTAAGAACACCTGTGCAGGTCATTTTTGATGATGTTTCGACGCGACGATCTCTTAATCCCCACTTGCACGAATAAACAGCGTTGAGATTTCGTCTGACTTCGTTCCAGGCTTTCCTTCACTCGATCAATATTTTCTGGCATTCAAATTCTTTTCGGATGGTTACGGTTTTTATTCGCCACATAGCCCATTTCACGCCATTTTGCCATTAAGGTTTGCATTGCAAACTTTGCTGGAGGTTTTGCCAAAACACTTCCGATCTTAACCTCTTGCGCAAACAGTTCCGCACTGGTTTTCCAAGAATCTGCTTCGCTTAACACTCGACAATGGACACGCGCTGTTTCATAGCGAGCACTATTTTGTGTTGGTCACCATTCGTCTAATCCTCTTACTAAGGGCCTCTCAAACGCACAAGATCTCACGGGTGCAAACTGAGGTGCAGAATTCCTGTGCACAGTGCATCGGTCCCACTCGGCTCGGCTCGGACCAACGTTTCGTCTCTGGGCTACTCATCTAAGCTCGGTTCAGATTTGGAGCGCTACGGAGCGAGTGAGGAAGAAGGAGATAGGCGGAGCGAGCGAGACAGGCGTGGGGAAAGAGAGAGACAGCACTATTGTTCCAAATCGAGGAGTGGGGGTCTGACTCTGTTCAACCAAGCGAAGTCGCCTTTTGCACCGTGCACAGTGCAATGCACTGGTGCATGAACCCTGAGAGGCTCTGTTCTAACTCATTCACACGTAATGACACAGTGACGTGCGCACGTGCAGACATGTCACAGCAACTGATTGGCGTATCGAAATCACGGTTTCCAGCATTTCCTGTGATGGGCAGTTCTCCTGCTCATTAACAAGGGTCAATTCCACGTTAGTTTTATAAATATTTTCCCAGCCAGTTTTATTTTTCCCGCCATGTACAAGAGAAGAGGCAGTTCAGGTAGCGACAGCTCATGTAGACAGGCAGATAGGCAGTTTGATCACTGGAGTGTTTGAAGGTAAAATTCCCACAAACTCCACCGAGAAAAACCTTTATGAAGACAATCATCTGATTCCGATGTCTGTTTCAGAATTAATTCATTTGTTCGGTGTGCCGTCCAAGGTAGGCCTATTCTGAGTAATTTCCAATAGCACCACATTTCTGCAGCGTCAGTCTGTGACTTCTATGTTTCTAATGGAAAGGTCGCAATTGGGAAGATAAGAATTCACAGAAGATTGGTATTTCTCCATTAATCTTAACCGTGGTTGAAAGGATATTTAAATTAAATTAACCCTAAACAGAGAGCGCCCTCGGAACTCAAACCTGAGTTCCCCACGCTCCAGTGTCATGATTGTTAGAAAGTGACGGTGTAGCAAATGTCCTTGTATCTTTAAGTAAAACTACATCGTTTCGATCTCTATCCACTTCAACGCTCCGCAGCTGCCTATTCGAGGATCCTGATTTTAAAGTATCCGTAATATAATTTTTGAATGTTGTTAAAAGACTGAGTCACAGATAAACGATAGAAGTCTTATTTATAAATATTAATGAATGATAAACGAAAAACTATTTAAATTTTACCATCAGATAAATGTTACGTGCTTCTGAACTATAATGGTCCCGTTACGTCATTCCCTGTTTCTGGAGAAATAGAATACTTGTTTCTACTTATCACAAGAAGTAATTTGTCACCTTATTTAACGGGAAAACAGTTAGTAATTCTGGAGAATAAAAGGCATGCACAGTCCCTCATGCGTAAAAGATTAAAATCCATATAATCTCCCTCCCTATACATATCACAAGGGGGCTTCCAATCTCTGACTTTCATCTGACCATCTGCGGCAGGCCTGACCTCTCTCGCATACTTCGTTAATTAAAATCCCTAGTAACCACATGTTGCGACACGCCCGGACACCATTTGCTCTTGATTGGGTTGAGGTTGTCAAGTCCAGCTCAAGTAGCACGTTTAATGAAATCTCAAACACGTTTTACGTCCCTAATATGATTTTAATCCCCTGGCTAAAGCAGGTTTCACTTGAAATAAAATGATGTGCGTTCAATACTTCAAGCAAATGCATATTGTAATTACAGCACTGATACAATACAGATCGTATGCCACGAACCTGCTACGCAGGCGTAGCAGGGGAAGAGGTGATACTCCCACGTGGCGCGTCCCAGGTGGCGGATAGGGGGATCCTAACCGGCTTGCCGGCGGATTTGGGGGAAATAAAATACTCCTCGCGGACCAAATACATACCCCCTGTGGGTCGGGGAGGCAGACGAAGAATTCACCCACGGTATTCCCTGCCTGTCGTAAGAGGCGACTAAAAGGGGCGACCAAGGGAGGATCTAATTAGAACCATGAAACTACTTGTAATTAGTACCATCACGCAGGGAACACCATGGGTTGCATTTACTTGCGCGTAGTACCACAATGTTAGGTACGCAATAGGTTTGTGATTAGTAGCGACAGTGTGTGAATCAGGATGGGGGTCCTACAGTACCTGTGATTCGTACGCCTATATGAGTGACACCATGGGATGAGCGACACCATGGTTCTGCCTTACCTATGCTCAGTTCCCACTGTGTGAGGAATTCCACGGGATAGTACGGGTCCCTGTGGTTAGTCCACTTATGTGAGGAACGCCATAGGTTTGCGTTGCCTTTATAAGTTTGCGTACCGGGCGAGTTGGCCGTGCGCGTAGAGGTGCGCGGCTGTGAGCTTGCATCCGGGAGATAGTAGGTTCGAATCCCACTATCGGCAGCCCTGAAAATTGTTTTCCGTGGTTTCCCATTTTCACACCAGGCAAATGCTGGGGCTGTACCTTAATTAAGGCCACGGCCGCTTCCTTCCAACTCCTAGGCCTTTTCTATTCCATCGTCGCCATAAGACCTATCTGTGTCGGTGCGACGTAAAGCCCCTAGCAAAAAAAAATAAGTTTGCGTTGCCTGTAAATAGCGCCGCAATGTGCGAAACACCATAGGGCTGTGTTACATGTGCGAATTTCATTACCTGTGAATAGTACCATAATGTGTGGAATACCGCGAGTCTCCGCTCCTATTGATTAGTACCGCAACATTACGCATAGCATGGTTCTGCTTTTCTAGCGATAAATATCATTATGTGGAGCTGATGACCTGGATTTTGGACCCATTTCGACTATAGGCATAATCGATTCAGCATCATGCAGTCCCTTGGTCGGTAACACGATTGTTTTGTGCCAGCTTCTGTGCATGTGCGGGCGGGCACTGTGGGTCGTTTTAAATTCATCTCCGTCCATCCACTCATTCTTCGTCCTCATGTTTTGAATTCTGGCCAGTGGAGGATTTTGGAATTTTAAGTTGTCATTTCATTTCGTCTCATTTCGTAATATTAGGGGCCGATGACCTCGATGTCAGGCCCCTTTAAACAACAGACATCAATCAATCATCAATCAGATCGTATGAGTTTAAATAAAGGACAACATGGTCGTGTTACGGAGTAATAATGAGGGCATTATCAGCGGATTCCACCTTGATGGCCGGCGTGCTGTTCCACATTAGGAATTCAAAAATTTAGAAATAAGAGTTCCACACCTGGAGTGAGGTGCTCACTCAGCCTACTCATAAATTGAACGCTAGTTGAATTGCAGGCACAGAGCTAACCACTGAAATTGTAACCAATGCCGTGGTTACGGATGATGGAGGACTTTACCTCCAACTCCCACAAGGTCTTAGTAGTCTACGCAGAGGTGCTATTTCTTAGGATTTACTGCAATAAAATTTACAGGGGAAAGAGATCTCAGAAAATATCTGTCTTCCACTTTGATCAGCACAAATTTCATATCGAGTGTCCGAGATTTGAACCCGGGACGCAGCAGTGGAATCCTGCTGTGCAACACACTCGTTATAGAGCACCTATTGAATGAGGGGTAGTTTCTTAGGTAGCTTGTAGAAACCTGCTCCGATACCAACTGTCTGGTCGTGTACAACACTGTAAACAAAATAAAACTTACGATTGATTTACAGCCCGAACGACGGAGACAGACCAAAAATCATTGAAATTTTTACTTGGAAGGAATAAAGCTATGTGTATAGCTATAATTGATGAGGTATGTAAAGAAAGTGAGAACAATTCCTTCCGCGATTCTTTAAACCGTTCCCAATTCCAACATCCAACATACATTTTTGTTGTAATGATATGCCTATGCACGGTCAGTTTATTCATGAAGAGAATTATTAATTTTTGTCCTATTTTTAAACGTTTAAATGATAATAAGAATAATAGTAATAAATTAAATATCGTGCGGCTATTGTAGACAGATGCAGCCTTTACTTGGCACACCATCAGATGGAGGTGGGTGGCGTATGCCATGCATAGCGAACTGCTTATTATTGTGGTTGAGAATAGTGTTATGGAAGGTGTGTGATTTTTATTGATGTTGGAGGCAGCACCAGAACTTGGCCGTCGAAGCAAGAAGGTTTATCGTTTACGATCAAAATCCCTTGGACCATCTATGAACTGATCCCGTGGTCAGGAAGCCAAGGCACTTTCAACATACTGTAGCTATAGAATATTTGGGCCGACTATGCATCACTTTTAACGCCCAGGTTTACTCATCTTGCAGGAAAACCGAAAGTCTGTTGGGTGACGTATTGCTGAATAGTTAATTTTGTCGGGTGAACCCCAAATTTGTCACCAGTCTCTTTCTATATATCAACATCGTACGTAAGTAATGTAATACCGTATGGATACTTTTCCGACTTTCATAAATCAGACCGTCTTTATAGGGTTTGAGTCCACGTTCTTGGGATCCTGAGATCAACACACTGCCACCGAACCACGAAGAGTTGTAGCATGAAGTGAAACATAAAAATAAATATAATACTCTATTATAAACTCTATTTTATTTCAAATTGAATAAATTTTAATTAATCTCGTCGGAAAAACACCGATTGTCACCAGATAGATTCTCGAACCATGCTCATTTCAGTAAATAATGGTTGCGGGTAAGTGCCAGAAGAGTAGTTAATATAGAACAAAAAGAAAGTATTTTGGGAAGCTATATTTCCTCCTTTCCTTCTGTTCGTTTTCAACCAAGATGTTTATTAAAACCCAACAGTGTCTAAACTTGTCGAACCAGAGTGAAAACTTTTTTCTTCAACCGATACCTCATTTGATAGAGTTCATCATGACCTCCTTCTGACTAAATTACGCACACTGGGCATATCTCTATCAGCTCTCTCTTGGTTTGAATCGTTCTTGAAAGGGAGATCTCAGCGTGTAGTACTTGACAAACAAAATTCTTCTAAGTGGTCTAGTGTGCATTCTGGCGTCCCTCAGGGTTCCGTGTTGGGTCCCGTTTTGTTTTCGCTGTATATAAACGATCTGCCTGGAGTTTTACGCTACACGAGACATCATATGTATGCCGATGATTTACAGATCTATTACCATTTTCCTGTGAATCGTGTTGTCGAAAGTATTAGTAAAATAAATCTAGATATAGACAGACTACATCAATATACACTAAGTCATAATTTACTATTAAATGAAAACAAAACTTTAGCTATTTTTCTAGGATATCGAAGAAACTTATCAAATCTTTTCAACAGGGACATTCCTCCAGTAATTGTAAACGGTTCTGTAGTCAAGTATCAGGAATGTGTTAAGAATTTAGGTATTCTAATGGATAACACTCTGTCCTGGACCTTTCATGCCAAGCACTTGGTCAAGAAAGTGTCTGGCATATTGCATCAGTTTCGACGAAACTTGCCGTATCTTCCTTTCTCGGTGAGAAAGATGCTGATCCAAACTATGGTATTTCCTATTTTAGATTACGGCGCTGTAATTTACAGCGATATCTCTGAGAAATATAATAGCAAACTCCAACGTATTCAGAATGCCTGTGTTCGATTCGTCTTCAATATTCGTAAAGACTGTCACGTAACATCTTACTACAAAGCCGCAGAGTGGTTGAAACTCAGGGATAGACGATCATACTCAGCTGCTTGTTTACTTCTGAGAATTTTAAAATCTAATGCTCCCTCATATTTGACCAAGTCCTTTGTCCAGATGAGTCAAGTGCACGACCGGGACAATAGGTTTACAGCTAACACCCTTCAGGTTCCACAGCATCGTACGGTAAAGTGCAGTAAGTCGTTCATTGTCACTGCCTCTCAATTATACAACGATCTTAAACTATATGAAATTCAGCAAAGTAGTGTTGGAACTCAGAAAAAATATCTTAAATACCGCTACCTTTCCACTTATTAAGCCATGTAAATGAATTTTCACCAAATTAATTAAATAGTACGAAATACCATAATCCCCTAGATACATTTTAGATGCTCAGTTTTACTCTTAATTCATCCTCGGCTTTAAAATTCTTAGGTTTCTGTTTCGTCTTCTGTTCCTTGTTAGTATAGTGTATGTTTATGAAATGTTAAAGTATTATTGTAACCTCCTAGATGTTTAGTTTTTAATCTTATTCTTATATCCTCAGTAGGAAAATGTATCTTTCGCTTTTTATGTATTATTTCATTAGATTTTGTATGTTAGGTGATACATTTAAGTTAAAGTGGCAGTTAGTTACAGCCAAAGGGACCTCTGGTCCTACTTGTAATTAACTTTAAATAAATATATTTCTATTCTATTTCTATTAATAGATACTGACTCGGTTTTCACGTAGATATTTACGACGGAAATAATATGAATGTTATAAATAAAAGCTACTTTTGTAATCCTGTCACTCTACCGATGAAATCAGTGCATACATCAGACAATGCAGGAACAGAATTCGCCTTGATAGGATAATTTAGCGTTAATTTTGACTAATAGAGTTTGAGCCTCAAGTGATAAGGCCGTCGCTGGGGATTCCTGGACTGCCTCATACGATTTGCTGATAAGAGAATGCTACTTACTTCACCTCCTCCGCTGGTATAGACTTCGTTTAATGTATAGCCACCACCTATCCCCAATAAAGTCAATGAGGTTTGTTTGGCGAGCAGAGAGAGTTGTAGCAAGGGCGTGGTAGGTGGAGCAAGAGCAAGAGGAGGAGGAGGTGGAGGAGGAGGAGGATGTGAAGTTGGAAGAGGAAGGTTGCTTAGTTTCTGCGTCCCCAGGAGGGTCATTTTGTCTTGCTTCCAAATGGACAAAACGGCGTATAGATGTGAATGTGTGTTCCTCTGGCCTGCGAAGTTTTCGTATTGTAACATATACAAACAGTCCAAGCGGGAGTTATGTGCGGTGGGGATGCGAGGGCTTAAGGGGCCCATGTTCTTGTACATATTGCATTTCACTGCTAGGAGAGCAAGGAGAAGGAGCGAAATTTCTTATCTCACAGGGCTTACGGTTAAGTAAGAAGCTTATCGGTCTTAACAGAGGGTGCACAATTTCTTGCTCGAATTCTGGTGTTTCGCGTTTAAACTGCACAACAACCAAATAGAGAGTCGACTGGCAAGCAGATCGTCTTGTGTGTTCTATATTTATTTATTCTTATTTATTTATTTATTTATTTATTTATTTATTTATATATATATATTTATTTATTTATTTATTTAAATTATTTTTCTGGTTCTTCGACTGATTGGTCAGCGTTGTGCGTTGTGCCTCCGATTTAGACGGACCCAGATTTTATTCTAGGCTGAGCTGAGGATTTTAGCCGCTTCTGGTTAATTCCTTAGTCGCAGAGACAGGGCGCGTTTGTTCGTCACAATACACTTCTTCATTAACAAACAACACAATGCAGTAAACTGCCAAATAACACGTAGTGGTTGAATATATTCCTACACAGGAGGAGTATACGACCGTAAAACTGGACCTGGTCCATGTGAGTGATAATTCACACCCGCCAACCCACTGCTGTCCAGCTTCTTGGCTGAAAGGTCAGCGTAGTCGCCTTCGGTTCAGAGGCCCCCAGGTTCGGTTGCCGACCCGGTCGGAGATTTTAATCTTAAATGGTTATTTCCCTTGGCCGCAAAACTAGGTGTTTGCACGGTCCCAATTTTTTTAAATTCATATACCATACACAACACTGTCCTCCACTAGAAACACACACAGTTCCTATACACGGCAGATATCGCCCACCCTCGTTAGAGGGTCGGCCTTACAAGATATGCAGCAGGCGAGCCGAACATATCGCCGGACACTCCCGGCCATTCGATAAAAATAAATAAATAAATAAATAAATAAATAAATAAATAAATAAATAAATAAATAAATAAATAAATAAATAAATAAATAAATAAATAAATAAATAAATTTATGAAGAAATAAATAAATAAGTAAATAAATAAATTAAATAATTAATTAATTAAATACATCTGCATTATAGACTGTTATGCTTTTCAGAGTTTAGTCTGCATTCTTATGCGGATTTACTAAACGTCGCCACTAAACACTTCAGGGCTTAAATGAATGGATCAATCATAAAAAAGTGGTGGTTATCTACTTACCTGCTTACCTGTCCATGAAATAAATTACACCAGGCTAGCTGCAACCAGAGAATAGGTGTCTCGGGTTCTTGTGACGAGAGTATAATAGGACAGGTATACTACTCTATTAATCTTAATTTTGGAAATGAGGAACTCTGTAATTATTTAACTATTTAACTGACAAAGCATAGTCAGTTCATAAATCTCTTGTGATAACGATAATTCTTTACAATAGGTCACACTCGTGGTGGGAAAATAAAATGCCATAGACGGCGTACATTTATAATTTAAAAATAAAATAAAATGATGTCGACGTGCTGATGGATGAACAAATGAACCGGTTAGAAAGTCCTTCGGTGTACATCACCATTGGACCTACAAAAATAGAACATGGTGCTAGGATTGGGGAAGTTTCACAGAAATAAACTTACCATTAAGGTTCCCTCACATCAGGGACATATTTGTATATAAACAGAAAACATAAAACCAACCAAAAATAAAACACTGAAGCTACTTGTGGCCCGATTCCACTTAGAATTATAGGAGTGTGCACTCATATCTCCTGGGTAGGCCTAAACTTCATAGTTACCAGACAATCTAACAATCAACGTCAAATCTACTAGTACACAAAGATATCGCAATATGGACAAGCAAGTGGAAGAAAAAACGATCCTTGTCACGAATAAATCTCGGCCGGGAAGAGAAGGAATGCACTACTGCTTGCAGTTTTTAAAAAATTGCCGTCATCTCCTAGGGTGTGGTATCTGTGCCAGTGACCTGGCTGTCTGGAGTATGAGGGGTCTCCCAACCACAAAACAAATTCGTAAACAAGGCTAACACAGGCCTTATCTAGGCTGCATTTCTGGTCTCGAAATCACATAAGGGCTTTCATATACTCTCGACAAACATATGAGCCTCTACGTAAGTTCTTACAACAAGTAAGGAACCAATTACCTTTCTAAATATCAAGCTCGATTCCAGACCGCTTCCGGGTCTAATTCATTTAACTCACAGTACTATCCCGTACTATTTTCACATAACAAGCGCTTTCCACTTAATGCCCTCTAGACCTCGGTTCGAGCTATATCTTAGGCAGTGCGAAACTTGGTCAGAAATTTTGTTGACGTTGCCTACAGCGTGGTTTTTATTCACTCAGCAGACTTTACTCATAGTGAAACATGCAGATAAATCGTGCACATGCAACATGCAACTGCAACGTTACGTTAATCTTACTATCCTTCCTGATATCAGAGTGTGACAAGCTTTCCTTAGATGACCCTTATTTACAGCAAAAATATAAGTCACGAAACATAAAGAAATACTGATCTAACACTAAAATAAACAGTCTTAAATTACTCTCAGCTCCGGGATCACCCACAAAATAATATAACACACGGTGCAAAAAACTCAATGATAAGTTATATACATTAAAAAGATAAGCGACTACAAAATCTTCGTAACAAAAGTGCCTGATAGACTTCTACGTAATTATTAAGTCTTACTCTAATTGCCAAAGGGCTTAACTGGCTAATATTCACATAATTAATTTCTAACTTTTCTGCGTAACTGTCACTAATCCTATCACATGCTTACAAGTTTGGTTCACTTAGCTCATTTCTGGTGACCTTCCCCTCTCTCGTTCAGGACTTGGCTATGCCAATTAACCAAGCATGATGACGGCGTTCATAGCTGTAAGTCTGCCCGTACTGATGTCTCCAGTTCGGTCCATTCCTGGCACCTGCTTGAGGCTCCGCTCGACGTGATGTCCACACGGTCTTGAAACTCGGTTCCCGGATTACTACAATAAAATGTATAGTTACTCATCCGCACAGCACAGTCGTTATACCGACGCCGTTTCCTGCGTACACTAGGCAAGTCTGAAACGTACTGAATTTAAGACATCGTTTAGTATAGTGTTAACAATAAAACACGCACTGGGGTGTGTCAAGACTTACTTATCCATGAGTTCTTAGCCTGGTTTGTCGAGCTACACTGATTATACTAGTTTAACCACACATGTGCGTTCTTCTGAAATACAAAATAATCTCAGTCCGCAGATTACAGTCTATTGACGATCTAATCATACTACGAGCTGACCCGTACCACTTCTGTGAAGAATTCTATGCCACAGCGTTTCTAATCAATTAATTACATTTTCATGAACACACTATGACGAATCAAATCTAATCTCACTAGAAAAACTCCTATTCACATATCCACAGTTCGAATGGAGTTAGCGTGAACACTCCTAAAGTAACCTTAGACTTTGTTTTAGAAAACTATTTCTGGCGCAATAACACAGACAGACCCGCGACACGCACCGGCAGCCATCTTACCGTGGAATGGGATACCTCCCTCCACATCTCTTATAGGTAGCAAAAAGTAAATCCACGCGGGGTGAACTCCCGTCAAACACACTTGAGTTTTGTATACAGCCACTAAACTGCTTCCCACGGTGGTTGTATTAATGCGGAGTTATCAATTTCGTCATTTATTAATGACGTTAGAGATATGTTCATAAAATTCTGCGTATAATTTTCATCATTTTATTATCCTGAGAAACCCTCAGGTGGAGGAGATATCACTCAATTCCCGTGACGTGGTGAACCTGACTCTTCCCGCTTTAAATGTTTCTAAAGTTGCATGGTACTTTCTAAAACAAAATTCTTATCTCTCTTTCTTTCTCCAACAGATCTTCTGTTTCACTCATGTATGGTCACACCCTTCCTAGAGAACCACCTCCAAGCTCCCGCGTTCTATACTGCATCGTGCCGCCTTTGTACCTGGCGTCCTGTTGCGCAATATTACCATTGCGTTAAATATCGCCTATTAAGTAATGAACAGAATGGTTCACCACAATCTTCTATCTGAAACTACAGTAGTTCATTCGCCTCCTTTAGTTCTATAAATCTTACCTTCAATCCCATAGAAACTGGCTCAAATCGTCATCTTAGCTTTCCTCTGCTTTTCTTACCCTCCATAACAGAATACACTATTTTTCTAGATAAGCTACCCTCCTCTATTTGCTTCACATGATCCCACCACCGAAGCCGGTTTATGCGTACAACTCCATCCATCCAATTCATTAATAACTCAGCGTTTTTCTCCTCATTCTCTGTACCCTCACTTCATTGTTCCCAGCCAGCCAGACAAACAGACACGAAAAATAAAAACCACCGATTTGGTCTTGAGTTGACCTATAACGGATACATATCTGAAAAATTGGCAAAACAAACGAAATTACAGACAGCTGACCAAGACTCGTCTTGGTGCAATACACATAAATTACAATGGCGGCTATATTCACAATGTAATTATTAAACAAAATACAGTAAATATTTATAAAATGTAACATGATGTAATAGATAAGATAGAACAAAGCTTCCTAAACATGATTACCATACTATTTTAAGTATTTAGTTACATTACTCTTGAAAATAGATAAAGCTGTTTAATTTTTTTATTTTTAGAAGTGAGTTATACATAGTTATAGAAAAATGCCGAAGAGAATTTTGACCATAACTAGTAGAATGAATCTGACTGTAGTGAATATTATAAATAATACTTGTTTCATAATTATTAATCTGTGAATTGGTGATTGTTGATGTGTTTGAGCGGACTAATTTGTTTGAATTTTATAAATCATAATTGTAGAAGCCTTTATGCGGAGGTTTGGAAGTGATTATATATTACAATGTTCATACAAATCTTTGGCCGGTGTCAGAATGGGCAGTTTGAAAACGATTTTTAGTGCTCTCTTCCTAAGTACCCCTACCTTTCTAAATAATTCTTTATTACAGCATACCCAGACATGTATCATATAAGAGATGTGGCTTTCAATAAGAGCATAGAAAATACCCCTCAACAACCCACGAGAGAATTTGTATCATATTCTACTAAGGATACCAATCACAGGAATAATTTTATTACAAATATTCACCACCTGATTACTCCACGACAGATTTTCATCTATAATAAGTCTTAAGAATTTAGTACTCTGCACTCTCATTACTCTATTATTGAAGGAAAGCAGATTTTTATCCAAATTTAATTCTTATAAACGTTTGTGAAAAATTATGTAGCTTT
The DNA here is from genome assembly GCF_040414725.1 of Anabrus simplex. Taxonomy (NCBI): domain Eukaryota; kingdom Metazoa; phylum Arthropoda; class Insecta; order Orthoptera; family Tettigoniidae; genus Anabrus; species Anabrus simplex. Next base: position 192,145,872 of record NC_090267.1, on the reverse strand, counting down.
TTGTTGTATTTATAGTAAATCGGTTGGAATTAAGCCATGTTTCAAGTAATAGAATATCCTGCTGCTCATTTTCTTCAAGTTCATTATTGCTAGAGCCTGCATAAAAAAATATTAGTGTCATCAGCAAAAATGGGTAGTCTTCCATTTAACTTAAGGTGACCAATATTATCAATGAAGATAAGAAACTTAAAGGCCCCAGTACAGAACGCTGAGGAACTCCAGTTTAGATCAACTTTTCATTGCTCTGAGCATTATTACATGTTACGAACTGCTCCATATTAGAGAGGTAATCAACAAACCAATCCAATGCAATACCTCTAATGCCTACTACTTCTAATTTATGTAATAGAATTTTATGACTAACTGTGTCAAAAGCCAGTTTAAGATCTATAAATAAACCAGCTGCTAACATAGCAGAGTCTAAAAGTTGTTGAAGTTTAATAATAATATCCTCAATAGCATTATTAGTACTCAAGTGAGGTAGGAAACCATATTGAATTTGATAAAAATATTTATTATTCTACTGGCCTCTTATAACTACACATTGTAAATCAGACGATCTCTTACTTATAACACCATTCACTATTGTTCAACAAAATGATGACAAGTGCTCTACACTTTGCAAATCGAAATTCAAATTAAAAATTATATAAAAATGTCGACTTGTTTATTATTTCTATTTCTAAAACTCGTAATAATGAAGAAATGAACTGAAAGTAAATGATAAGTTGGTGAATGATTCAAGTCAAATTTCTACTATATTTAATGACAATACCACTGATATGGGTCTGTCTTTTGTTAAGAACATTCCTCAGTCTAAATACCCTCACCTTGAACCTGACCCATCTGATTCCTTATTTTTAAACCCTACTAATGAAAGTGAATTGAAGAAATAATTAATAATCTTAAAAACAATTGTAGTGTTGACTGTTTTGTTATTAGTAATATTCTTATAAAAAGTCTCTCTAAACTTATTATACCTCACACCAGAAAATTCGTTAACAAATCTCTACCAGAGGGTGAAGTGCCAGCTAAACTTAAAATCGCCAGAGTTGTACCAGTCAATAAAGACATAAATAAATTTAATGTTAATAATTTCATTCCAATCTCGGTATTACCTCCTTCATCTAAGATTTTAGAACACGTGGTTAATTTCGCGACGCTCCTGTAGCCGTCTTGTTCGTTTCTAATATGTACTTTATTGTCTTATTCGATCCTTTATGAAATTTAGTTTCTTCTGCATGGAATTTTGGTATACTTTGACGCGTTTATTAGTCATGAACTTCGGTTATTTTTTGTAAAACATTTTAAACATACGTCAATTTTCAGTCAAAACTTCCCTTTCTTAAAACATTTACCACCGACCTCGATAGCTGCAGTCGTTTAAGTGCGGCCAGTATCCAGTATTCGGGAGACAGTAGGTTCGAACCCCATTGTCAGCAGCCCTGAAGATGGTTTTCCGTGGTTTCCCATTTTCACACCAGGCAAATGCTGGGGCTGTACCTTAATTAAGGCCACGGCCGCTTCCTTCCCACTCCTAGCCCTTCCCTGTCCCATCGTCTCCATAAGACCTATCTGTGTCGGCGCGACGTAAAGCAAATAGCAAAAAAAAAAACATTTACCGCAATATTTTATTATTTCTGTGTTGTTTCCTGATATATTTCATTGAAGAAAATTAAAATTATACCTCACTCGTCTCTGCGCGACACCTACATACCAATCTATGCCATGTTGCAAGTGACTTTCGGCCACGAAAATCTTACTTCACATGGGCAGAAATATTGTGGCGATGTCAGCTACCGCTGTCACGTGTTGTGTACTCTCCGTCTGTTTAAGAACATAAAGGAACTATACTTGTTTATGAAACACGTTTATTTCACTACATAAAAGCGTCAAATGGAGTGTTTGCCGGAGACCCCCCGAACTGAAGTTCAATGATGTTTCACATTAAAATAACTATAGAATAAATATAACTTTACTCTTGTCCCAGCACTGCTAATGCAGGAGTTAGATGTGCGATACCCAAGGATGCACGTTGCAGAATTCTACGGAACTGTACATCTATGTAATCACTCGTAAATTTTACTGTATTAGGAAACAATATTTTCTTAGGATTATGAAATCCCTTTCGACAGCATGGTAGCCCGGTATCTGCAGACGAAGGCTCTTTAGGAGATGTTTGTGCTACAGCAAATGGGGGAGGGTTTAGTTGTATTACTCACACCAAACAATGGTGACAATTAAGGACAGCATATAAAACCACGATCAGACTCAAACTTTCAGCAGATCCAACGCCACACCGAACTACTAAAGAAACAGAGACCATCATAAGTTTCGAGTAAGAAGTAATGCCATAGTCTTTATGCCATTCACATTTTAACAGATTTCCATACAATAAAACAGTGAGAATTAAGTATGTCAGAATTGTGACGAATATGTTACTGTTATTTTTTTTGCTAAGAAAGAAGCCATTTGTTTTCTGTGTCGGCTCGGTTAATATAACTAACAAACTTTTCACTGTGTTGAAATCTAATGTAATGCAGGCATTTTATAGTGTTCTAAGTGTTATATTCGTGTTAGACAGACTGAAAAACTTATAAGATGAATATGTTATGATTTCAGTCTATTAGAGTATTATATTAATGTGTGAGTATAGTCACTTATCTCGTAAGTGAAGTCCCGCTACTATTAGCGCGTCACCGTAGTGTGTTAGCATTCGATGTGTGACGGTTGCTATGCAGAAAATACATTGCTTTTGTACATTTGTGTGGATGTAGCCATTAACCATTTCCGTTCATTAGTCTTAAATTAGCCGGTTTACAGTTCGGCACAATAAGTCTCTTTTTAACTACCGATACTGACGGATTAACATGGGTCTAGTCTGGTTCGTGTTACTGCAGTGTACTCATTCTCCTGTTCTGGGTACATGTAACTGTCAATCAGCCCCACTCTAACTCACTGCAGTTCGCTCGGGGCCGTGGTTCGTGATTTTGAGCTTGACGCATGTCCCAAATGAAACATAGACGAGATAATTCCACTTGTCTTCCACAATGCTGTGTTTGGTGGTTTAGACAAAAGTGAAATTATTACATCTCATAAAATGATCAATGTAATAATCAATCATATTTTTGACACTGTCTTGTGTCCCCGATCCAAAAAACTCAGTTGTTCCAGATCCATAACAGACTATCTTAACATATTTGAATTCAGGAAATCTCTTAGGAATGTGCGGTTTTTTCGGGGATTTTTCGATGATACAGCCCACTGTATGATCCTTAGTGAACTAAGTATCTCCAGGCCTAGGATGGAGAAAGTAAAATCTGTCTTCAAACGAATAAGGGTAGAAAATCTCCAAGACGAGGAAATTAAACAGAAGTACATGGATATGATTTTAAAAATTCCAACCAATGGACAGTAAGCAGGTCCAGGATATAGGAAAAAAGTGGAAGCGGCGGGGCTGGGAAGCGGGTGCATACAGAGATGCTGTATTAGAAACAGTAAGGGAATGCCTAGGAACAACTGTGTGTAAAGGTTGGAAAAAAGCAAAGAGCAGCTTGTAAACGTAAAATGAAGACGTATCAGAAATGGCTCATACAAGGACTGATGCAGACTGTGAATTGTACGTAGATGAAAGAAACAGAGCAAAACAAAAACTTATTGAATCGAAGAAAAAGTCATGGGAAGATTTTGTTAATAATTGGTATTAATTTTCATGAAATTCACTATTCTTTTTCTGTCACGTTTCGCACATCATGGTCAGGTTGCGAGTGCGAACTGTGCAGCTTTTATGGAATTAATCCAGTTTTACGCCCGGATATCGTTCCTGACGCCAACCGTATGTTGGGGAGATGTATTCAGTTATTTAGTGTCGAGTGAAAATTAAAATGTAATTAATAAAAGAAACACAATACTAAATCCCTGAGCGGGAGGAATTATCCAGGTGGGACTAAAATGCCCGGCCTTGTAATGAATAGGACTTGGAACCATCTCCACTATACTGACCATTCAGACAAGAAGTCGAACGGTCCGCAAAAATAACTTCACTAGAAATCCGAAGCCTCACTGTTACCAAACACCTTTGTTGAACGATTGTATTCGGAGAGATATGGCCACTGTGATATTGCACCTTCATACAATTTCACATCCAACTCTAGAGACGACACGCTTCATGTTTCAACATCTCACGTTTTATCTCACAATTTCTCTATTTTTTACTTGGGATTGCATCTCCTGGATACCGTCTTTGTGAGCTCTATGTTCTTCGTTTGGGAAACCATTGGAATTCATTGTAATCTTAGATCTGATATTCTCTGTAACGTGATGGATTAGCGTGTCTGCTTAATCCATCCCAGAGCGTACTCCCTGCAAAAGACAGAAATAATTATCTTTACATTTGCCAGCAATATTCAGTCTTCCCTGTAAAATGTTCTCTTTTGCATTTAACCTCTTCGTATATCGAAATCCTCTAATCTACTTATTCTCATTTTCCTCTTGAAAGGAAGGCTAAGAGTATTTATTTATACAAAATAAGATAACCGAATGTATTTATTACTTGTTCGCCAGAATCTATTGCTGACTGGCAAACACTCAACAGTTTATAAAGAGCTCGCTAGGTCGCGGCAAGATAAAATTTAATAATGCATGGAGTAATTGGATTTAAAGTTTATGGGAAAAATGATGCATTTCGAATTCCACTGTGATTTACTAAGAATAATGGCTAGTGTCGCTGCTTCAGCGATAAATGGATTATCTTAGGAAGAGTCCAGCCTCTGCACGTAATTGCTGTAACAGAGGTTCCTTGAAGGTTTAAAAGACCTAAGAGTCAGAACCTTACTCTTATTTCAAAATAGCGCTTATTGCGGACAGGTGAAGGATCAAACATGTTCTCAGATTATAACTTACATGTAGTAATTTTATACTTATTGAAGTGTCTGGTAAATATTTTGTCATTCTAAGGGACATTGATACATTAATTTAAAAATGAAGTATTCGAAAGGACTGTATATTTTCTTGTAAAAGCTTGGTGATCTTATCATGATGGGTTTCCTGCTGATCTATAAGTCTAATATTTATACTACAGTACTAATCTTTCGTAGTACGTCTATGTGCATTTGAAATTAAATGCGACTAGTATTGGGGAGAAATAAATGTATCGAAATGCCCGAGCTCATTTCGCAGGATATGTAAGGATATTAATCCGCGTCTGAAGTCTGAAATTGAATTCGCTCTGTATACTGAGGTTTGACATAACATGCAGCTAATCTAGTGAGGATATCGAAGGAGTAAGAATGAAGGAATAATCGCACTGACCACGTGACTCACTAATATCTGAACATCATGTTGCTAGGTAGCTTTCTAGAGTATTTCAAAGTCTTCCGTTTATGTTTTAAGTCACGATATTTTTAATGCATGGTGATGAAGGTACTTGATTACAATTTTTAACGGCAAGATACATCATATACTCTATGCATTGGACATTGAATGCGAAATTCTGTAAAGGACATCTTTCTTCCTTAGTTGGCTAGGATATCCTTCTTGGTACCATGTGCTGGTCCTAGGAAGACTACCAGGGATTCCACTTCAGGACACTGAGATTAGGAGTTGAGTTGAAACACAAATGTGTTAGCGTGGTCCACCTTAATACGTTCATTTAGCTCATTCAAAATTCTATGCTGATACATTCATTTGAAGCTCCCTATAGTTTTGTATTTCTTATAATAAGATGAAGGCATACCAGTGGAAAAGAATGCATGAAATAAACAGTGAAGAATCATCTTAAGCTCAGGGGCATATTTGATTTTAATTGGTAATAAGAGTATTCTTGTGACTGAAGGAAGAGTTTAATACATAACCTGTAGATCGGGGTAGTCTTTGTTCATAGCCTTTAGTGTGTAGAAGTCATCCGGAGTGATATCGTTTTCATAATCTACTGGCAGTAATTTGCAGGGCACCCTTGTTCTTGGAGTTATATATCTTTCCCTATCGCTGTCAGAATAATAACCTTCGTGTTTGAGGGACGGTGCATGCGTAATGAGTTTGTATGTAGGTTCCTTAATACAGAACATGCCTGAACTTAAATGAAGTACAGACGTTTTTATGTTTCTAAGGTACCTAAGCTTACTGCAATTCGTGAGAGATTTCTACGAAAGAAAAATGTACAATAAAAAACCAACAATACAGAATGCAAGTAAGAAGTAATTGACAATGCTATTTCTGAAAAAAAATGTAGCTTCATTTTTGAAAATACACTGACTGACAGAGCAAATGCAACACCAAGAAGGAGTGGTTCGAAAGGGATGAAAGTTGGGGAAAAAACAGAGACGGCACGGACGAATAATTGATGTTTATTTCAAACCGATATGCAGGTTACACAATGCGCACGGCATCGACTCAGTAGGATGTAGGACCACCGCGAGCGGCGATGCACGCAGAAACACGTCGAGGTACAGAGTCAATAAGAGTGCGGATGGTGTCCTGAGGGATGGTTCTCCATTCTCTGTCAACCATTTGCCAAAGTTGGTCGTCCGTACGAGGCTGGGGCAGAGTTTGCAAACGGCCTCCAATGAGATCCCACACGTGTTCGATTGGTGAGAGATCCGGAGAGTACGCTGGCCACGGAAGCATCTGTACACCTCGTAGAGCCTGTTGGGAGATGCGAGCAGTGTGTGGGTGGGCATTATCCTGCTGAAACAGAGCATTGGGCAGCCCCTGAAGGTACGGGAGTGCCACCGGCCGCAGCACATGCTGCACGTAGCGGTGGGCATTTAACGTGCCTTGAATACGCACTAGAGGTGACGTGGAATCATACGCAATAGCGCCCCAAACCATGATGCCGCGTTGTCTAGCGGTAGGGCGCTCCACAGTTACTGCCGGTTTTGACCTTTCTCCACGCCGACGCCACACTCGTCTGCGGTGACTATCACTGACAGAACAGAAGCGTGACTCATCGGAGAACACGACGTTTCGCCATTCCCTCATCCAAGTCGCTCTAGCCCGGCACCATGCCAGGCGTGCACGTCTATGCTGTGGAGTCAATGGTAGTCTTCTGAGCGGACGCCGGGAGTGCAGGCCTCCTTCAACCAATCGACGGGAAATTGTTCTGGTCGATATTGGAACAGCCAGGGTGTCTTGCACATGCTGAAGAATGGCGGTTGACGTGGCGTGCGGGGCTGCCACCGCTTGGCGGCGGATGCGCCGATCCTCGCGTGCTGACGTCACTCGGGCTGCGCCTGGACCCCTCGCACGTGCCACATGTCCCTGCGCCAACCATCTTCGCCACAGGCGCTGCACCGTGGACGCATCCCTATGGGTATCGGCTGCGATTTGACGAAGCGACCAACCTGCCCTTCTCAGCCCGATCACCATACCCCTCGTAAAGTCGTCTGTCTGCTGGAAATGCCTCCGTTGAAGGCGGCCTGGCATTCTTAGCTAAACACGTGTCCTGTGGCACACGACAACACGTTCTACAATGACTGTCGACTGAGAAATCACGGTACGAAGTGGGCCATTCGCCAACGCCGTGTCCCATTTATCGTTCGCTACGTGCGCAGCACAGCGGCGCATTTCACATCATGAGCATACCTCAGTGACGTCAGTCTACCCTGCAATTGGCATAAAGTTCTGACCACTCCTTCTTGGTGTTGCATTTGCTCTGTCAGTCAGTGTATAATGGCTGATGGGAACGATTCTTGTTTTTGTACACTCTACTTACTTTTAAACGACTCAATAGATTTTCTAAGATATTTAGATAGTTTTCTTTCACTTTTACAGTTTTTGAATTTCAGTCACACTAGTACTAGCTCCAAGTAAAAAGCCAAATTTATTAATTCTGTGTTATACAGATTGTTAATAGGAGCAACACTTTCCTGAATGCACAATATACAATTCGCTTACTTGACTACTACCCGGAAGTCAATCTGTCTAGGGCCCTTGTTAACAGTGCAAAAAACTCGAAGGAGCACACCCCAATATACTTTAATTTATGCAAATACACAATGGAATGAAAAATGCCATCCAATATACACAGTCTATTATTTATTTAGCGTATGATGAATACAATATTATATACAATATGTACAGGTACAACAACCATCCCAAGTTCATAACTGAAGTTCCATATCAGAAGTTGAGAGCCAGAAAAGAGCTTCGCTTGAGACACAGTGTAAGTCCTCTATAGAGCTTCTATAAGCATGCAAGGGACACTCAAATGCAACGTGATCCAGAGCCGAATTTATAGTCAGCACTTATACATAAGTGGAACCCTTAAGTAATAAGAGAACACTAATAATAAGTATTCACTTATATGAGTTTACATTTCATAGAGAGCACTTAAAGAGCACACTCATTGATACAGTAAGTATTCACTGGAGATGTGGCAGTGCTGTATATTATGCCCATGCTTTCAAGATCGTGTAGTTCTGGCTACCGAATAGTGGGATGATCCACTGTGTTTTGTTTATCGAAGGACATCGCGCAACCACGCGCGACATTTTTAAGTTTAAAAGATCGTCTATATTGTATTTGGTTATCAGAATGGGTAACAAAACAGTGAGCTGAGACCGCACCTGCAAGAACATGCGCATAATATAGAACAAGCAGACAGACAGTTTCTCATCAGACTATGAATGACGTGGGAAAAACTTGTTGTGGACAATGCAAACTACGAAAATGTCCAGAGTGTATTTTCTTCTTAATATAATATGTTAATAGTTATCCAGGTACTCGAACCTATACAAATGTTCATCCAAATGTAGAATATCTAGCCTTACAGCGCTTTTAATGATTTGACAAATACATCCGTAGCCGTTACGTTGTAATAGGCCTAATTACTTCCCCAATAAAATGTCAGTAGTATGTTTTGATGTACGATGCCATCATTTCAGAAACTTCTAATATAATCCCGACAAGCGATTGGTTGACTAACCTGATATAATTAGCACAAATCATCCTTAAAATAAATGGTGCTAGTGCCACACGTTCATTTTTTTATAACTCAGTGTAGTTCTTTACTGTTCCATAGGCCTACAATCTTGATAACTTATCCACTTGTAACACATTTCCAATTAATTAATTGAAATACCAGTAATGAAGATGGTGTGGATAATAATAATAATAAAAAACTACCTGAAATTAAGAGGTGGCATGAAATGTCAAAACAATATCTTCATCAATGGGGATATGGTGAGTCCTCTAGAGGTAATGTTCACTCTCTCACACAAAAGTACAAGAATATTCATAACTCTCGCGTTAGCAAAACGAAACCTTCTTTACAATGTTGGTCACATTACATTTCGACAGGATTTTCCATCTCCACTGTGTGCACGGAAATCATTCTGTGAATGAAATGCAACATATCCTCCATCTTGCTGCAACACAAGTGAGTCACTTAAGTTTGTGTGTGGGAGGGCCACTTATAGCAATAAGTGGGACACTTAAGTAGGTAATATGAAATGAATCCTGGCTTATAAGGGGCACTTATGTATAAGTGCTGTCTATGAATTTGGCCCCCCACTGTCTGCTCCTCTTCTCCACAGTCACATTACGGTGATATCTTCCATTCCCATTTGAAGAGAGTGGCTCCACATCTACCTTGGCGGGTCCTAATTCGGTTTAGCGTCCTCCACTGCCGTCTGGGAAGGAAAAATCCATCTGGGCACTTTCAGGGGTTCTAAATGATGTGATGATATGGTAACGAGGATTGCTGTTGCCATTGTTCTTTCCAGACGTCCGGTACATTAAAGGAGGTTTACACAGTCTGTGTATAATAGTGCCGTATGGTCTCCAGAAAAGCTTGCCGCATGTCTTTGGAGTTTACGGCCATGGATGACCTGCGTGTCTGTGAGGAGGAAGCCTTACCTTGGTTGAATTCTAAAGTTCAAGACGGCATACACACGCACACGCACACATACACACACTCATACGCACACACACCAAACACAGCCCTTGAGTTAGAAAAGTTAATCAATGAAGTTTAAAATCCCCAACTCGTCCGGGAATCAAACGCGGGACTCCTCGGACCGAAGTCCAGCATGATAATCACTTAACCACGGAGACGGGCATTCCAATCTGTGACAAAGGGGAACAGGAAATTAAAATAAAGATAGAGACCAACACTCGACCTTGCTAGTTTCATTCAAATTCAATTGAGGGGCAATTATGGTGTAGTTTTAGACAAGGTATGCGGCCAAAAGATCCATTGAAATGCCACGAAAGAAGCCCCCAAGCGTATTTAAAACTGTCATGCTGCAAAAACTCAGTTTTAAGTTGTTCAAAAGGAAAAATGAATTTGATATCAAACAGGACGTTGACGAAGACCCCTATCCGATAAACTATGGGTATCTAACATTAATACGGATCATTCCACGTAAAGTCGGACAAGAAGCAGCAATAAAAATGAACTTTGCTTTTAAAACATCACACAAAATTTCAAAATAGATCTAGAAAGGCTTCATTCAGAGTCAATTGCGGAAAAGTAGCATACGGGACATTCCATCTGTAAGAGGACAGGAAAAAGTGAGTATTCAGTAAATTTCGAGTAATATGTAAATAATGGGATTTTACTCGCAGGAAAGGCCTTACGTTTACCGTATACTAGCAAGATACCCGAGCTTCGCTACGGCTTTTAAATGAAAGTTATTATTCAAAGTCTTTAATTTTGGAGAGTACACTGTTAGCTGAGTCTGCAAAGTAAGTCCTCAGTTTGTACGTCGAACGGTTTTGGGGCAGTGATTATTTCTTATATAATCTACCATTCACTTGAACCCTTCATTAAAAAAGTTATGTTCGTGCCTGAAACTGTTTCGCAAGAATGGTTATTGTGTTTTTGAGCGTCAACTTCCATCTAAACCTAATAAGGGAGAAATTGTTGGAAATCTACGGTATTTTACACCTAGGACATAAAATAAGACCCCTGTCGTAAAATTACAACTTGATACGCCAAACGGGTTTGGAGGGATGAAAAATTTAGTTTACGGAGCTTTAGCGGTGGAACATATTTCCTATTTCACACCTAAGATTTAAAATATATACCGCTATTTGGAATTTTGTCTTCGTACGTTAAACCGTTTCGGATGAAGGAATCAATATACGAATTAATATCGTATTTGTTTTCGGATCTTAACCCCCATTTAACTCTCTGAGTTGTTAAATTTGTTTTAAACCTTCTCTTATTTAACACCTAGGATACCTTTTGATATTTTAACTTCGTAATTCAAGCGGTTTATTACAAACGTATATTTTCGTCATCTTTCCTCATCGCCCAGTCAAAATCCCTTACGGGTGTATTGTTTTAAGTCCACTTCTTATTTGTATCCTCATTAAAATAATTCAACTCCTTTTTATCTCCATTCAGTTGTTTCCCTCACACCCTCAACAAAAATGCGCGTTTCTTTACTTTTAAAGGAGATTCCCAATACCAATTTTCACGTCCGTAACATCCTTCGTTTTAGCGATATAAGTACACTCACACAAAAAATTAAACTCACTTTTAAATTTATTTAACTACCCTGTCCGACTCATTGGCTGAACGGTCAGCGTACTGGCTTTCGGTTCAGAGGGTCCCGGGTTCGATTCCCGGCCGGGTCGGGGATTTTAACCTTAATTGGTTAATTCCAATGGCACGGGGGCTGGGTGTATGTGTTGTCTTCATCATCATTTCATCCTCATCATGACCCGCAGGTCACCTACGGGAGTCAAATAGAAAGACCTGCACCTGGCAAGCCGAACCCGTCCTGGGATATCCCGGCACTAAAAAAGCCATACGACATTTCATTTCATTTTTTACCCACCCTTTAATTGCATTTTCCGAAAACAAAAGGATGCGTGTTTCTTTCTTTTAAAGAAGATTACAAATACACACTTTCATGTCTGTAGCATCTCCAGTTTTTGAGATATAAGTACCCTCACAAAAAGAATTCAACCCGTTTTCAGTCCTTTTTACACCTCCTTTAATTGGATTTTACGAAGAAAAAATACGTGTTTATTATTTTTAAAGGAGATTCCAACTAATAAGTTTCACGTCTGTAACATCTTCAGATTTTGAGGTGTAAGTATCCACATAAAAATATAATTCAACCCCTTTTTCAGTCCCCTCCACTGAAGTGCTTTCTTCCGAAAATAAACCAATACATGTTACTTCCATTTTTAAAATAGGTTAAAAATACTAATTTTCACGTCTGTAATATGTTAAGATTCTGCTTTAAACAGTATATATGCTCATTTTTAAAATTTTCCACCTTTAAAAGTGGATTTTCAGAAAACAAATTATGCGTGTTCCTTTACTTTTGCAGCAGTTTCCAAGTACCAATGTTCACGGCTGTAACACGTTATGTTTTTGAGATACATTCAGTTTAAGAATTCACCCCATTTGTAACTCATGTTCACCACCCCTTAAGTAGATTTTCCGAACTCTAAAATGTACATGTTACTTTTTTAAAAAAGAATTCGAAATACCAATGTTCACGACTATAATATCTTCATTTTTTGAGATATATGTTTGCACAATAAAAGTATTCAACCACTTTTGCACCTTATTTCACCTCCTACACCTTAACAGGATTTTCCGGTAACAAAAAAATGCTTTCTTTATTTTTAGAGGATATTCCAAATACCAATTTTCACATCTTTAAACTGTTCAGTTTTCGAGATATGGATACACACATTTTAAAATTCACTCTTCTTTTCGCCCCCCTTAATGAAGGCATATCAACAAATTCTTCCTTAGCGAGCACCTACATTGTAATTTGAATATATCCGCACATTTCTTTATGTCCAGTAGTTTGGCTCGGCGATGATGAATCGGTCAGTCAGTCAGTCAGTCAGTCAGGACAAGTTATTATATATATATAATATTACACTATCATTCATAACTTCCGAGGCCCGAGAAACAATCAAAAGGCGTCTATATAATATAATAATTTCGTGTGGCTATTGGAATTAACCAATTAAGGTTACGGCCGGGAATCGAACCCGGGACCCTCTGAACCGAAGGCCAGTACGCTGACCATTCAGCCAAAGAGTCGGACAATAAAGACGTCTTATCAATATATATAAATTAACAAGCCCTGACTGACTGACTGACTGACTGACTGACTGACTAACTGACTGACTCCTATAAATCTCGTATAAAAATTAACGCGTATTTGTTTTCGGAAAATGCTCTTAAGGAGAGAGAGAGAGAGGGATGGAAAGAAGTGAAGAAGTTGAATTCTTTTTAATGAGGATACTTACATCTCAAAAACTGAAGATGTTACAGACGTGGAAATAGGTGTTTGGAATATCTTTTTTTTAAAAAAGAAACACGTACAGTTCTTTGTCGCATGGTCATCTTAGCCCCAAACCACAAACGTGGTTTACAAAGAGTTTCTGGTGTAAATTAAACTCGGTATTTCAGTGAGTTTGTTATGCTTTAGGAATTTTTAGATAACATCTTAGTGCAGTACTGAGAAACGATTACTTTTAACAAATTACAAAATCCACGCAAGCGAAGCCACGGGTAACTGCTAATCTTTCTATATACAAGGCTAAGTCCGACTGACTGCGATCAACGCCTAGCCAAATCTACTCGGCATACAGAAATTAAATTTTGGCAATACATTTATATTGCTGTGCATGTGCTCACTAAGGGAGGATTTTTTGATACTTCGTCGCTAAGGGGGTGGAAAGGGAGTGAATTTTTTAAATTAGTACATCTCTATCTCAAAAACTTACAAGATTGCAGGTGTACAAATTGGTATTTGGAGTCTATTTTCAAAATAAAGAAACACGTATTTTTCTCGATCATGTATGTCTTATACATTTTTACCGTACCGGCTATGATAACATAGATATTCATGAATTTGGATTTTTGTTGCTAAGTCCATATCAGAGACAAGTCACGAGAAAATGGTTAAACAGAATTTAATGAAAATCGTTGCGTAAAGTCGGGGAATAAGGAACTACAGTCTGCGCTACAAATAATTCTGTAAGTCGCCCTAATATCACAGAGTCAAAGGAAAACTAAATGTGAAGGCCTACAATACAGAAAGCTCATAACATTGAACAACAATAACATTACATTGTCCATTGTTTGTTGTGATGTGCTTTGTGTCTTCTGTTGCCAGTCACTTTTCGAAGAGTGTAATGGTATCAGTGATATTCTTAGATAGTCATGGCCGTTGTTTAACAATGTATGCTTTTATAACGGCCTGATTGTATAACTTATGTGGCATGGTCATGATGACATCAGATTTTCTCCTTCACATAATTTATATTTATTTGGTTCATTCGCCAAAACGTCAATCGGTATAAATGTAATTTTAAGGAGTACACTTCTAGTAATAAGAGAAAATCACCATATTTCAATACCATAATGAAGATGGTGGTGATAATTACTACTTTAAGCGAAAATATTCCATACATACGTCTTCACTATAGATTTACAGTACGTCTTTTAGCGTTCAGCCTGCTAGCCATAATATATTATTTTCCAGTAATTCTGTGACCTCGTTTTGTTCCACACATCTTATCATTAAATCAATAAAAACCGAGTCTTACCATCATCGCCTTTGGCTGATCATACTTCTCTTGTCTTCATTATTCTTCCATTCGCCTTACATGACCCAGCTCCGAGTCGGTTTCTACGTACAGCTGCATTCCATGGAGTGAAATCCTAAGTTAGCATTTACCTTCTTAATTCGCATATCCTCCTACCATTGTTTCCACCTGCTTATTCGAGCAACATATATCCTAAGTACACCCAGCTTTCACTCCCGTACGTTAAATTTGGTCTGAAACGAGACAATACTAAGATAGTTTCATCGGAGAATTCGTCTCTTCTTTTTCTTCTTCTTCTTCTTCTCCTCCTTCTTCTGCACACTATCGTTGATCGCAATCGCGAGCGCATTGCATTAGCTATGCTAACCTTTGTTCAGTTTCACTTAGTAAAAAGCCATCCTGGGAAATACACAACCTGAGTACTTGAAACTATTCCTCCTGTTCCATTTTCGTATCCTCTACCTGGCATTCAATCGTCTTAGGTTTTTTTCTTACTGATATCACTTTAGAATTAGCAATGTTCAATTTCATATCATACTCTCTGCACCTCTTTTTATGCTCCAATATATTACTGTAGATTGCAGACTTTCAGCACAGTTTGCCATTCGAACAAATTGTCAGCAAAGGCCATACTTCTTTCTACACATACAGCCAAATGAATCCCTCCGGGGAATTTCATGTCTTTCACTAAATGGTCCGAACTTGGCAGGTTCGATTCTGGCTCAATCCGGTGGTATTTGAAGGTGATAAGTACGTCAGCGCTGTGTCAGTAGATTTACTGGCACGTTAAAGGACTCCTACAGGACAAGACATAGGCACCTCAGCGTTTCCTAACATCGTCAAATGTAGTTAGTCGGATGTAAAAATATTACTATTATTTTTGTTATTTGCTTTACGTCGCACCGATACAGATAGGTCTTATGACGACGACGGGATAGGAAAGGTTTAGGAATGAGAAGGAAGCGGCCGTGGCCATAATTAAGTTACAGCCCCAGCATTTGCCTGATGTGGAAATGGGAGACCACGGAAAACCATCTTCAGGGCTGCCGACAGTGGGGCTCGAAGCCTCTATCTCCCGATTACTGGATACTGGCCGTACTTAAGCGACTGCAGCTATCGAGCTCGGTATTATTGTTATTAACAATAAAAGTGATACATTACAGCTTTGTCTAAGTCCAAAATATCTTTTAACAACAACAGAACAACAACAAGAACAACAGGAGCATCTTCATAAGTATATACAGGGTGTTAGGTGTATACGTGCAGATATTTATTGTAGCAATAGAGAACGATGTGACGAACCACTATATATCAAACTTTTAGTAACCCTCGGAAGTTATTTTCGAGAGCAAAGGGGTACGATGTTTTTAGAATAGGTAGTATGCCTTGTTCTTGTGAATGAATAGCTTTCCTTTGATAACAGGCAAGTCACGCGCCATCCCTGCCAAACTGGTTTCTGTTCTGTTTATGTTTAAGAGCAAATCTACTACTGTGACAGCTGAGCGCTCCCTATTCAATGCCACGAGATGTTACGTAATATACTTGCCAAACTGGTTTTATGTTTACGAGCAACTGACCTACGGTAACAGCTGAAGGCTACCAGTCTACAACATGTTACGTTACATTATCGCCAGACTGGTTTGTTGTTGTTAGTATTTAGTTTTCGTCTTAGGGGTTTCAGACAACACTAGTTATCGGTTTCGGACCCTGGAGATGTATTGAATTCTCAGCGTTAATACTGGTTCATTTGCTGTTACGTCCTTTAGGGGATAGGGATATCTGTGGTCGTCAGCCCTGTGATCTAGTGAGTATGGAAATGACCTGAAAACCTGTGTCGGTGCGCGACCTGTACGAGCGTGTGATATAATTATTGGTTGGGATACGCACGCCGGGACGTGAAATGCGGTACGATCCCCGTTGTGCATTGCGTAAAGGTAGAAGAAGGAAGACAGTACCTTGCGCCAACGAACAAATGCATGGCATAGGATATCCATATGAGTAGAATCAGAATTGAATTATCGAAGCACATCGAACGTTTTGTTTCAAACGAAAAATGGACATATTATACAACTAAGTAAATTAAACGTACCTACATTTCGTGCTTCCTGCCTGGTTGAGTAGCTAAAACGGTTGAGGTGCCAGCCTTTTGACTCCAACTTCGCATGTTCGAACCTGGCCCCGTGCAGTGGTATTTGAAGGTGCTCAAATACGTCAGCCTCGTGTCGGTATATTTACTGGTACACCGAGCTCGATAGCTGCAGTCGCTTAAGTGCTACCAGTATCCAGTATTCGGGAGATAGTGGGTTCGTACCCCACTGTCGGTAGCCCTGAAGATAGTTTTCCGTGGTTTCCCATTTTCACACGAGGCAAATGCTGGGGCTGTACCTTAATTAAGGCTATGGTTGCTTCCTTCCCACTCCTAACCCTTACCTGCCCCGTCATCGCTATAATACCTATCTGTGTCGGTGCGACGTAAAGCAACTTGTCATTCGAGCCAAGACACCACTGTGGTTCAGAATATCCTCTGGTGCTTAAACATACGTTCACGGAGGTCATCCGAAGTGGTTACCTCAGTTCGGTATACTTTGTTTCTCATGTCCCCCCCAGGCATAACAATCCACTGGAATAAGGGCTGGCCAATTGATAGTTCCACACCGTCCTGTCTACCGTTGAGGAAATGTCTGCACCATCGTGTAAAATCCACGTGGTTCGGCGTAGTCGAAGCGACACGTCCTCTGAAACCTCCAGTAACGTACTGTATCTACTGTACAGGAGCAAGATAACATTAATAAAAAGATGTAACCGACCTCCAACTACACCCATCCTGATATTAATTAGAACCGGTGCTGGAAACTGCCTTGTCCTATTGAATGGGGATATTCCACAGCTCATGAGTGGAATATAGTGGGTTCCAACCCCTCTGTCGGCAGCCCTAAAGGTGGTTTACCGTGGTTTTCCATGTTCACACCAGGCAAATGCTGGGGCTGTAACGTCATGAATGCCACGATCACTTCCTTTCCGATACTAGCCCTTTCCCGTCCCATCGTTACCATAAGGAAAGCTACACCGATCAAATTTATGCAAGTAAGGTGATTGGTACCGGTCTGAGTGTCTGAGACCGTTGAGGTCCTTATCTTCCGACCTCCAACTTGGCAGGTTCAATCTTGGCTCAGTCTGATGATATTTGATGGGGCACACATACGTCAGTCTCGTGTCGTAGAAATACTGGCACGTAAATGAACTCCTGCGATATGAAATTTCGTCACCTCAGCGTCTCAGAAAACGGTATAAATTGTATGTGGGACGTAAAGCAAAATAACGCTAATAAAAAGACGATTGGTCAAAGAGACAGACTTCCCACTGCATCCATCCAGATATTAATTGAGAGCCGGTGCTAGAGGTTGCCTTGGTATACTAAATATTAAACACTCCTTCTATAGAAATTGCCTCATGTGTCACTAATACACTTGACAGAAATTCTGGATTGAGTGCTTGATCAATTAACCAGCGGCAGAAATCCAATCTTAAATCATCACCGAGCTTGATAGTAGCAGTCGCTAAAGTTCGAACAGTATCCAATATTCGGGATGTACTGGCTTCGAATCCCTCTGTCGGCAGCTTTAAAGATGATTTTCCGTGGTTTTTCATGTTCACACCAGGCAAATGCTGGGCTGTACCTTAATTAAGACCACGGTTGCTTCCTTCCCGATCCTAGTCCTTAGTTATATCTGTCGCCATAAAACCTATCTGTGTCGGTGCGGCGCACCGATACAGATAGGTCTTATAGGACGATGGGATAGCAAAGGCCTAGGAGTTGGAAGGAGGCGGCCGTGGCCTTAATTAAGGTACAGCCCTAGCATTTGCCTGGTGTGAACATGAAAAACCACGGAAAACCATCTTCTGGGCTGCCGACAGTGGGATTCGAACCCATCATCTCCGGGATGCAAGCTCTCAGCCATGCTTCTCTAACCGCACGGCCAACTCGCACGGTAATAATAATAATAATAATAATAATAATAATAATAATAATAATAATAATAATAATAATAATAATAATAATATTTTTTGCTGCCGGGCAGAGTGGCTCAGACGGTTGAGGCGCTGGCCTTCTGACCCCAACTTGGCAGGCTCGATCTTGGCTCAGTCCGATGGTATTCGAAGATGCTCAAATAAGTCAGCCTCGTGTCGGTAGATTTACTGGCGCGTAAAAAGAACTCCTGCGATTCTAAATTACAGCACCTCAGCGCCTCCAGAAACAGTAAGAGTAGTTAGTGGGACGTAAAGCAAATAACATTACCGGTATTATTATTATCAGGTCATTAGGAGCTGAAAGGCAGGGAAGAAAATAGTAAAATATGCGTGGTGTAGGAGGAAACAAAATGAAATGTACTTCACCCGTGCCTACATCGCTCGCAGTAGTTTACTACAGGATAGTATGCGTAAGACCAGAACCAGGTCTCTTTGCGATGAGTCAGGTGTATCTTCGTAATGTGGTTAGCACTAGAGGACAAAGTGTGACAAACAGGTTTTGTGTATAAACATCAAACATGCACAGCAACAGACACACACACGCAATGTACCCAAACCAGTACAGTGTAGAATGAAGAACTGCCATGCTGTGTTCAAGGTCAATATCTAGCGTTTTAACAAGCACGTCTTCCGTGTGTTGTGTTCAGCTTGCGCCACGTACAAGGCAATCGCGAACTGAAACTCTAGATTTATAATTTTTGTTACCGGTACTTCAATTTTTCTGCTCGGATTTATGAGAATATCGAACTATCGAGACTCAAAATACTACATCGATTGAGAACTGAATTCCCAACTCCATACGCTGCAGAAATGGTGTATCATCTGACATACCAATGTGAAACACGTAGCAATTGTTCAAGTGACCTCCCTGGACTACTCTGCAGGCTTCACTTCTCCGTACCCGGCGAGTTGGCCATGCGCTTAGGAGCGCACAGCTGTGAGCTCGCATCCGGGAGATTGGGGCTTCGAACCCCAATGTCGGCAGCCCTGAAGATGGTTTTCCGTTGTTTCCCAAGTTCACACCAGGCATTGCGGGGGTTGAACCTTCATTAAGGCCACGACCACTTTCTTACCATTCCTAGGCCTTTCTTGTCCGATTGTCGCCATAAGACCTCTCTGTGTTGGTGGGACGTAAAGCAACTAACAAAAGAAAATCACTTCTCCGAATCCAGTCTTCCGTAATATCCATTGGAGATCTGGCGGGCCATTTGATGGGTCCATGTAGTTCTATTCGCCATAGACCAAAGGACTGATCCAAATGATCACGCAGTAAGCGGCTTATATCAGGTGGTGGACCATCGTGTAAAAACCACATGTTTCGGCGTAGTCGAAACGGAGCGTCCTCTGAAAGCTCTAATAACGTACCTATGAGGAACTCCAGGTAAGATACCCCTATGAACTGTGCAGGTAAGATGATGATAATAATGTCATTGGCTTTACGTCCCACTAACTACTTTTCACGGTTTTCGGAGACGCGGATTTGCAGGAATTTAGTACCATAGGAGTTCTTCACGTACCAGTAAATCTACTGACACAAGGCTGACGTATTTGAGCACCTTGTCAAGTCTGGACTCAGAAGGCCAGTGCCTCAACCGTCTGAGCCACTCAGCCCGGCAAGATGATTGGTGCAGCACTGCGTGAAGTGCTGGCCTTCTGAACCCAACTTGGGAGGCTTGGTCTTGGCTCAGTCCGGTGGTATTTGAAGGTGCTCAAATACGTCAGTCTCGTGTCTGTAGATTTATTTGCATTAAAAGATACTGCGATAAAAAAATTCTGGCATTTCAGCGTCTCCGAAAACCGTGAAAATTAGTTAGTGGAACGTAAAGATATTATTATT
Source organism: Anabrus simplex (assembly GCF_040414725.1). Taxonomy (NCBI): domain Eukaryota; kingdom Metazoa; phylum Arthropoda; class Insecta; order Orthoptera; family Tettigoniidae; genus Anabrus; species Anabrus simplex. The sequence goes on along the minus strand of NC_090267.1, from coordinate 192,125,474 downwards.
ATTATTATTATTATTATTATTATTATTATTAGTAGTAGTAGTAGTAGTAGTAGTAGTAGTAATATTATTTTTACGGAAGTTCTAATTAAACGGGTCCATTACAGTCATCATTTTACCTATCGGTACTTGCTGTTCAGTAATAAGCCTTCCGTCCGCCTCTGTGGTGCAGTGGTTAGTGTGATTAGCTGCCACCCCCGAAGCTCGGGTTCGATTTCCAGCTCTGACAAGAAATTTGAAAAGTGGTACGAGGGCTGGAACGGGGTCCACTTAGCCCCGGGAGGTGAAATGAGTAGAGGTGGTCCGATTCCCACCTCAGCCATCCTGAAAGTTGTTTCCCGTAGTTCCCCCCTTCTCCAGGCAAATGCCGGGATGGTACCTAACTTAAGGCCACGGCCGCTTCCTTCCCTCTTCCTTGTCTATCCTTTCCAATCTTCCCATACCCCCGCAAGGCCCCTGTTCAGCATAGCAGGTGAGGCCGCCTGGGTGAGGTACTGGTCATTCTCCCCAGTTGTATCCCCGATCCAATGTCTCACGCTCCAGGACACTACCCTTGAGGCGGTAGAGGTGGGATCCCTTGCTGAGTCCCATGAAAAACCAACCCTGGAGGGTAAACAGATTAGGAAAAAGAAGAATAAGCCTTCTATTAGAAATGCCCGGCGGCAATTCCACAGTAGGTCTTTTTTCCTTCGAGCAATGTTCACGATGGATGCAACTACGGTTTTTGAAATTTGTCTCATTAATAACAATTTCACTGAATACTTATAGCCTTTTCTTTCAGTGTCCACCGTCCTTTCAATGACCTAAAAAGTTTATGAATAAGCATCGACAACCCGCATTGTCTATTGTCAGAAATTCATCGTAGACTGTCGCAATAACAGCACAGAAATGTTGCGCCCATATTTCATTTACTTATTAACCATTTCCTTTCATTTTGTCAGCTTGGATCACTGAGTAATGCCATTGACGTTTAAAAATCGCACACAAATACACAACACTTGATTCGCACGTATGTGCTTGTACGGATCTTCGACGTCACTGTAAGGATTCTGTGTACTTTTCACACAGAGTACCCTACACCGGTTTTCGAGTACAGCAAGTGACCTGGCACGTGAGTCATCCTCTTCTATTTGCCAAGCCTTTAGGGGAAGTGCACAACAACATGTGTTGGCCTGCGATAAGAAACAGGTTCAACAAGCTCTATACTCGGCTACTGTACTTCCGCTACGCGTGGACAGAATGACATCACCGGCGTATCCTGCTACGGCCGTTCAAAACACATTAGGTCCTGAAATATTTGGCTCAGTTATGGGCAAACTAATAGGACAAGGTAAAAAGTACATAGCATATATTATGAGATGTATTTTTCTTAGCAGACTAGCTTAATTTCTGCACGTATACACCTAACACCCTGTATATGAGGCCTGCGTATTATCTACTAAGCGCGTGGTACTTAATCGTTGCCATGAGGTACTCCGGGTGGTAAATTACGTTCAGATGCAGATCTGCAGTGCAGTGCGAGCTAAATTACGTCCCCTGATAACATCGGGCCGCGTCTCGGAGACGTGGTCAGTAGGGATCTCGGAGGGAAAAATGGAAACCCTTATCTCGGTACTTACGAGGTAGAGACTCTTTAATCCTGACAGTAAATGTGTTTGCTTGGCCAGCCCTCTGGCCTCTCTCCTGTGTTGTTGTTCTCGTGTTACCAAATGGTCTGAAGATATCGATTTCCAAGCGAGAGAACGAATATCGGACCACAGTCAAAATATTTTATGATGCAGGTGAAGACCTGACGTTTCGTAATTTCTAGTATGCTGAAAATAAACATTTGGGTTGAGAATAATAATAATAATAATAATAATAATAATAATAATAATAATAATAATAATAATAATGTTATTGGTTTTGTGTCTCATTAATTGCTGTTACAGTTTTCTACGTCTTCAATCTACCGTAAGATTTTCCCACGGAAGTTCTTTTGCATGCCAGTAATCTACTGGCACGAGGATTGCTTATTTGTGCCCTTTCAAAATAACTCCAGACTCTGCCGGGATTGAACCCCACAGCTTGGTTACAGAGGTCAACGCGTTACCATCTAATTAACTCAGCCTGCAATTATTATTATTATTATTATTATTATTATTATTATTATTATTATTATTATTATTAGCGTATTCTCCCAATAATGGAAGACGTTAAGCAAACAACTCAATCAAGCTTTCTTTGGGTTCTTCTTGTTCTTCCAATAGGCTTTCATTCTCTCTGAGACGGCTTGTTTACGTTCTTCCGACCATTTCGGTCTGCACTGTTTTTGCTTTGGTTGCTCTGATGTAACTTCCCACTTGTTGACTTTGTGTCTGAAGGTGTCTCTCTCTAAAATGTCTGTTGCACATATGTTTGCGTTTTTGAGGTCCTTTTGAAGTTCGTCCAGCCAAGGTGTTGAATTCTTAAGTGAGCGAACATAATTTAATATTCTTTTTGACAGTCGATTTTCTGGTAATCTTGTGAGGTGTCCAAAGAATTTCATTCGTCTTTTCTTAATGTCAATTTCAATGTTTGAAACTTTTTCTGTTGTTTTGATTGATTGTAGCCTGTAACCATCTTGGGTATATCTTGCTCCTAGGATTTTCCTGATGATCTTCCTCTCTTGCTTTTTTATTTCTTCTAATTCTTGTTTACTGTTAAGTGACAATGTTTCACTTGCGTAAAGGACTGTTGGTTTTATGACTGTGTTGTAATGCCGAATTTTTGTCTGTCTTGACATGCATTTTTTTGTTGTAGATGTCTTGAACTAACCCTAATGCCTTCTTGACTTTTTGGAGACGGTTTTGCTGTGAGATCTTCTCAAGGCCTGTCGGTTCGATGAATTCTCCGAGGAATTTAAAGTACGAGACCCGGTCGATTTTACCGTATTTTGTTCTCAGGCTCGTGATATCTGTCTTTGAACAGAAGAATTTGGTTTTCTCAAATGAAATCTGTAGTCCCACTTTTTCTGCAGATTCCTTAAGTATCTCAAGCTGCTTGATGGCAGTCTCCTCATCCTCTGTTAAAATCGCCAGATCGTCCGCAAATGCGAGGTATGGTACGTAGAGGTTGTTTTTGGGAAAGCCCAATCGGATCGGTTTCCAAGATTCACGTTTCTTGAGTTCCTTCTCCCATTCTTCCATAACCTTGTCTAGGATGACGTTGAACAGAATAGGAGAGAGTCCATCACCTTGTCTCACACCTGTTTGAATGTCGAAGGGTTCTGAAATTTCTCCCATAAATTTCACTTTAGATTTTGTGCCCGTTAGTGTTTGTTTTATGAGTTCTAGGGTTTTGGTATCTAGTCCTCTCTCTTCTAGAATTTGGAATAGTGGAATAGTCTATCGAATCATATGCCTTTTTGAAATCTACAAATGTGCATACTGTAGGCTTTTGTCTGAGGGCTCGTAGTTTAAGTATGGTTTTGAGGTTGAAAATTTGTTCTGGGTATGACCTGTTTGGTCTGAATCCTGCTTGAAATTCTGATAATTTGGGTTCTAATTGTTGTTGTGTTCTATGCAAGAGACAGGCTGATAGTATTTTGTATGTGACTGATACAAGTGAGATTCCTCTGTAATTGTTTACGTCTAACTTGCTGCCTTTTTATGTAGTGGATGGATTAGAGCAATCTTCCAGTCATCCGGTAGCTTTTCGGTTTGCCAAATGTTTTGGATTATTTGTGTAATTTCTCTGAGTGAATTTGGCCTAAATTTTTCAGAAGTTCAGCTACAATTCCGTCTTCCCCTGATGCTTTGTTGTCTTTAAGTTTCTTGATATGTGAATAAATTTCTTCTTGAGTTGGTGGTGCCGAATTTTCCGGTATGATTTCTGGCTGTACTTTCGGGAATCTCTTTTTTTGTTCTGGACAATTTAAAAGCTGTGAAAAATATGTAGCTAATTATTGGCAGTTTTCCTTATTTGTCAAGGCTAGTTTACCATCTTGCTTCCGAAAGCAAAGGTTCTGTGGGGAATATCCTTTAATTTGGTTCGCAAAGGTCTTGTAGAAATCGTGTGTGTTGTAATTTTTGAAGTTGTCTTCAATTGACTTCAGTTGGACATTGACGTATTTCCGTTTATTTTGTCTTAAAATCTAGGATACACGCTTGCGAACTTCGAAGAATTTCTTCTGTGTTTCTTCTGATTTGTTACAATTGTAGTTTTGAAATGCCTTTTTCCTTTCTTCTAGTGCGGTCTCACATTCTTGATTCCACCAAGGATGTTTTGGTTTCTTGTGAAGAGGGATTAGGTCCTTCGCCGTTTCGATGGTTTTAGTCTGGAAGTTCTCCCAGCTCTCTGCAGGTCGTTTTTCCCATTCTTCTGAAATTTTGGAGTCCTTGATTTTGTGCAGATCAAATTTTGGAATCACCGATGTTTTCCTGTTGAATTTCCCCTTGGGTGTGAATTTAATTTTGATTCTGCTTAAATAATGATACGAATCGATTTTAGCACCTCTGCGCACTTGCACATCATGAATTTCCTTTTGGTAATCATATGATATTGCCACATGATCAATCTGAAATTCTCCTAAATGATGGATGGGTGATCGCCAAGTTTTTTGCTTTTTGGGATTATTCCGGAGTGATGTTGACATAATTTTGAGGTTATTTTGTTGGCATAACTCAATGAGGCGTGTACCATTTTTAGTGGTGAATCTGTGGGCTGAATAGTCTCCCACTGTCCTCCTGTATTTGTTTTCCCTGTCAAGCTGTGCATTGAAATCACCGAGTAGAATTTTCACATCATTTTTAGGGATTTTGGCCATTTCTGTTTCAAGTTCTTCCCAGAATCTTTCTGTTTTTTCAGGCTCCTTTCTATTGTCTCCATTTGTTGGTGAATGCACATTAATAAAGGTGTATTTTTTGTTTGTATGCCTGATTCTTAAGGTCATAAGCCTATTGTTGATGGGTTTCACCTCTATTACTGAATCCAAAACTTTTTTGTCTACACAGAAGGCCATTCCTAACAATGCTGCTCCTTTACCAATTTTCTTGTTTGTTCCACTTTTGAAGATCCTGTAATTATTGTAATCCATCGTTTCTGAATCGGTGAAGCGTGTTTCTTGTAGGGCCAGAATTTTGATTTTCTGCTTTGTAAGTTCTGTTGTGAGATTGTGCAGTTTTCCTGTTTGAATCAGTGTCTGAATGTTGAATGTGCCAATGAAAGTGTGAGTCTTTCGTGGAAGTTTATCAGAGCACTCCGACTTGCTCTCTCGTATTCGCCCAAGCTCCCCAGAATCCGAATGCTTGGTTGCCACTTTAGAGTGGGTGGATTGTCCACCTGGGGTAATTTTGTCTTTACTTGTACGAGTCATGTCTGCTTGTAAGCAATCTTCTAGCTTTCGCTAGTGGTGTAGAACCAGGGATTGTTAGTTCCTGGAGCATATTTACAGCCGCACCTCTGGTGATCAGACGCTGACCACTTGCCGTTTGCTACAAGTCAGACGCGAAGTGGATTTGATTCGGTTCTTCCGCTCTCTCTGCCATTGGGATATGTCCTCTTCTGCCGTCGAGGCCGTTGACCATTCCTCTGTTTACCTCAGTTGATCCGTGGGTGCTTATTTGGCTAAGCCTTATTCACACCTGTCCTGCATATCTTCAGGAGCTTCCCCTATCAGCCATATGGGACGCGCCGTGTCGGGGTTGAGGGCCCCCACCCCAGTTTCTTACGCAGGGTTATGCCTAGCTCCTACTCATTTCAGAACCAGACCCCCACGTAAGCTGACCGGGCACGGTTATTATTATTATTATTATTATTATTATTATTATTACTATTATTATTATTATTATTATTATTACATATTCCTCTGTGGATCGGTGGTACAGTATCTGCGTCCGGACTTCAAAATTATGAGTTCAAACCCGGCAGAGAATGTTGGAATTTTAATGGGTCGAAAAAAAGTTAATAATCTCTGGTGAAACACTTGATGTTTGCCCGACAAAGTTAATGTGAATTTAACCATTTGTTGCCCAACTAGACTTTAAGTTTTTCAGCCATCTGGCGATGGAAATCGGAATGTCTAAAATGACATGCAGGTAGCCTAAATGACATCAAAGCAAGATATATGCATACGGTAGAAGAGCCATACTTATTATTATTATTATTATTATTATTATTATTATTATTATTATTATTATTATTATTGGTGACTTTTTTTCTGAATTGTTATATATATTTCATGTTAGCTGAGTTTGGACGTAGGCCTCTGTAAGAAAGGCTTTATGCGAGAACATCCTATCGTTAGCTTCCGCCACCCCAGTAGAACAACACTCCGAGTCCAGTGGCGCCAGATTGAATTCTCGGACTGGTTGGGGATTTTAACCTTAATTGGTTTATTCCACTGGCTTGGGGACTAGGCATGTGTGCTGTCTTTAATGTTAGAATTGTGTCTGTTTCATTATAATGTTTATCACAGCTAGTCGAAGATTACAGAGCAGAAAATATCAAATAAGATGGCCCAACAAAGAAATATACAAGCAGAGGGTGCCTAAATGTTAACAAACACGAAAAGCCAAAATAAAACATCAATCATTCTGACGTTACGTTAACATCAGAAACTGTAAGATCGGTTATCAAATGAAAAAACAAACTGACGAACCCAGCATGCCACCACAGATAATTCAAATTGTATATATTCCCTGTAACCATGATAACTGGTAGGCAGTGAGCTCAGAGAATATTTTTAGTGATTGTCTTTGTGTAAGTACCAGTAATCTAAGAGTGCATACATCTTCATTATAAACTGTTACGCCTTTCAGTATAGATAGGGTATGCAAGTCTCTGTAAATCAAGTGGAAGTGGAACTTAGTCACTCCCAAGAGTCCGAGACGGGCTTGAAGCATTCTGAACCGGGTACATTTCTGTAAAGTCGGATGCTACCCTACTTACACATACTATAGGCCCAGTAAGAGTATATCCTATAACGGTTTATAACCAGCGGCAGATTTTATAGTTCTGGCCGACTGAGCATTTGGAAGGCTATGGTTCAGTACCTGTCTGGCATGGCCACTCCTATTCCGTAAATTAAATAAGTAAAAAAAATTCTAAATGCGGAAAAAGTTGACGATAAACTCTTTGCCACTGTGTTCTAACCGGATATCTATCAAATTCTCTCTTTAGTGTTATGTGATACAAATGGCATTATTCAATGTGCATGGATAAAATTTGAGCGTCCATTTTTGTAAATTGTTATTCTACAGGAGGTTCGAAATGTAATTTAATGTAGGTCGGAATATTACGTGCAACATGCTCAGGTTTCCGACGTTTTGAATGATTTACGTACCAGGTGACTGAAATATTTCTACTCGATTGGAGGTAATCAGTGTCCTCAAGCACAGAAATGAGCAGCGATAATATATATAAATAAAATCATAACGACCGTGTGTCTGTACATTGAATACTTTGGCGAAATTTTCGTACAGTTATCATTCCCAAGTGTATAATGACCATAAGCATGTATTTTAGCTTTGGTGTCTGTTAGTCGGTTTGTCCGTTTGAGTTTCTAAACTGTAAAATCTACTGGATTATATTAATAAATAATGTTATATACTTTACGTCCGATTAACTACTTTTACGGTTTTCGGGGACGCCGAGATGCTGGAACTTTTTTGCCGCAGGAGTTCTTTTACGTGCCAGTAAATCTACCGACACGAGGCTGGCGCATTTGAGCACCTCCAAATACAACCGGGCTGAGCCAGGATCGAACTTACTAAGTTGAGGTCAGAAGGCCAGCGCCTAAAAAGTCTGAGATACTCAGCCCGGCACTGATATATTTCTACCAAACTTCATAAATAGAATCCACCTGCCCTTGGGTAGTATTTATGGCCAGTATCATTTTTAAATCCTTTAATGGACTGGGGGTTTATAGGAAGATCGAAACCGTGATTTTAGCCTCCAACACAATATAGACAGTTAAAAAAATTGGGGGAGCGTGTTTCTGAACGTATCTCATGCTCCAAAAAACAATACCTCACACCCTAGTACATTACCAACTAAACTTTTATTCTTCACCATTGAACCATACAAAAGAACATCGATGGATTCGCGTTCATTTTCAGAACACAAACGGATATGTCCAAATAGGGGAGAAAACAGAGTCATAACAGTTTTCTACGGTGGATTTGTATAAAAACTGGAGAGCTTCAGTATGGTTTATGTCCTCCACGAGCGTTTATCACAGCTTGGCACCTACGTGGCATGCTCCGTATAAGTCGACGGAGGTCACGTTCCGGTATCAGGTCCCATTCTTCAATGAGAGCCTGTTCGAGGTCTTGGAGAGTTTGTGGTGGAACAGGACTCCCGCAAGCACTTCTGTCAAGCCTATCCCACACATGCTCGATGGGATTAAGGTCGGGACTCACTGCTGGCCATTCCATCTCTTGAATATCCAGTTCTCACAAGACAGCTCTGGTGATGGACCCTGGCATTGTCGTGCATGAGTACGAATTCAGGGCCAACATCGTATGCGGCAACAAACACATGCTGTACCAGCATCTGCTCGATGTTCCCCGCAGCAGTGAGATTACCATGGACGACGACAAGATCCGCACGGCCATTAGTACTGATGCCACCCCACACTATCACAGAATCTTGTCCGAATCGGTCGCCTTTCTGGACAACATTGGCATGTGCTGCTCACCACGGCGTCTCCATACTCGTTGACGTCCATCACGCTGCGTCAGGGGAAATCTGGACTCGTCTGTGAACAACACAGGTATATATTGGCGAAGTTTTCAGTTGACGTAGGTACAAACAGAAGGCAAACTGCGCAATGCTGCTACGTCGAATGGGGCACTCGAACAGGACGTCTGGGTCATAAGGACACTTCTCTTAACCAATTCCTTACTGTCTGGTCAGACACCGTGACTCCAATGACCCTCCTGAGATCTCGTTGCAGTTCTCTGGCAGTTGTTGAACGACGCCGCAACGCACATATTTCAGATATTGGTCGTTCTGTGGGGTTGTCATGCGCCCACGACCTTGTCCAACCCTCCTTGTGAACTGGCATGTCTCACTGCAGCGATTCCACAAGCGTTGAACAACTGACGGAGCACCATAGAGATCTACAGCAACACAACGAAAAGTCCATCCGTTCTGAATCAAAAGTGACGCCCCATGCGATTTGAACCTCGTAAAGATGTCCCATGGAATGTTCTTGTTTACGTACAACGTACTCAAATGGCCGCAGTATTCTGTGTACCTCACAACGACACGCGAACGCACCGCTATTCACTTTGTTTTGAAGGTCACCTATTTGACATACCCTGAGTAGCTAAGGTCTCAAGGTATGCGGTTCGACCATTGGAACCCCATCTACCAAATTAACGTTCCCATACCAGACGTTAAAAACATGTTCCCCTAATTTTTTGAACTGTGTACATGGCCAACCTTAATGGAAATCAATTTCTAAAACGTGTTTCTCATGTGGCCGTTTTCGATATGATGATTAATATGGGAAATATCATCAACGGAGTGTCTAAGAGTCTAGGTCGTGTCAGTTAAAGGTGGTTTAATGGAAAGAACTGAAGGACCGTTTTATTCTTTCCGATATAAATGATAATAAGGTTTTCGTCAACAACTGGTTTCGTGAGTCAGTCCATCAATCAATCAACACTGATCTGCATTTAGGGCAGTCGCTCATGTGGCAGATTCCCTATCTGTTGTTTTCCTAGCCTTTTCTTAGATGATTGCAAAGAAATTGGAAAATTATTGAACATCTCCCTTGGTAAGTTATTTCAATCCCTAACTCCCCTTCCTATAAAATATTATTTGCCCCAATTTGTCCTTTTAAATCCCAACTTTATCTTCATATTGTGATCTTTCCTACTTTTAAAGACATCATTCAAACTTATTCGTCTACTAATGTCATTCCACGCCATCTCTCCGCTGACAGCTCGGAACATACCACTTAGTCCAGCAGCTCGTCTTCTTTCTCCCAATTCTTTCCAGCTCAAATTTTGCAACATATTTGTAACGCTACTCTTTTGTCGGAAATCACCCAGAACAAATCGAGCTGCTTTTGTTTGGATTTTTTCTAGTTCTTGAATCAAGTAATCTTGGTGAGGGTCTCATACACTGAAAACATACTCTAGTGTGGTCTTACTAGAGACTTATATGCCCTCTCCTTTACATCCTTACTACAACCCCTAAACACCCTCATAACCATGTGCAGAGATCTGTACCCTTTATTTACAATCTTATTTATGTGATTACCCGAATGGAGATCTTTCCTTATATTAACACCTAGATACTTACAACGATCCCCAAAAGGAACTGTCACCCGATCAACGTAGTAATTAAAACCGAGAGGATTTTTCCTATTCGTGAAACTCACAACCTGACTTTTAACCCCGTTTATCAACATACCATTTGTGACCGTTCACAACGTCACCTATGGTATGTCATGATATCCAGGAGATGGAATATGCCGTTTTCCGCGTCATTTTACGATAAAAACTGCCCAAGTTAGAATTTTTCCACCCACACCAGGACTCGATTTGCAGTATCCAGAGTCGCGCGACCCAGCTCTAGTTGCTGGTAATTAGCAGCAAGGCGGTGCTAGAGCGCTTGTACTCGAAGTTTTCTCACTCCAACCGCGAGCGAGATGAAAAGAGACGCGTTATCACGTGACAAAGAATCTAGGTCACTAGCTGAGCCCAGAGAGTATATCCAACGTGAAAACTAACATTATACCCTGTTTTCCTCGCTCATTCACCACTGCCAACTTATCGCATTCAGCTGTTTTATTTCTGTTAATTTTTATAAATCGCAAAATACCCAATGGATAATCAAGCGCAAACATTCATTTGAATCAGGGAATTTTACGCATAATTATAAGACCGAGAAGTGCTCTACTTAACTGACAGAGCGGTAACTACGCTGTAAACAAGGGAGCGTCTTAATGACTAACAGATGTTGGACCCTAACCGTGCCAGCGAATACAAGGAATCCCCTGTGCATGAAAGAGTTAGACAGCCCACCTTCCGAGTTAGAGCTGATCTCTGCGATCGGGAAACAACTTCCGCCGGAAGTCCAAGAGATTCTCATTTCTGCCAATGTTAAGACCGCAGTAGAAGCTGAGCACATTTTGCGCCAGCTGGAGCAGACACCAGTGGAGGACATGTGAGACAGAGACACCATGAGACGGTGCACACAATAGATGTGAAATCAGAAGGAGGGTCACCAAAACGTCGAAATCAGGGCACGAGTACCGAAGAGAGAAGGGAAACTTACTCAACGTCGAGGGATGGTGATAGAAATCCTCCGAGATGGAGTGAGCCGAGAGATAGACGCCGTGAAGTGTGGAATTCCAGGAGTTATGACTACCAAAGACGACCTGAACGGAGAAATAGGTTTAGGTATAGTCAGGCCGACCATTGTAGAAGGCCATACGGTAGATGGAGAGGAGAGAGTAGACGGTCATAGGATAGACCGAGGAATATGGACAACCAGATACGGGATCGACAAGCGGAATCGAAGAGGTACGTCGAGCAGCTCCGAAACCAGCCCGCAAGAATTGACAAATGGCCTATCCAAGAGATGGCATCATCTGAAGAAGTTACGGGAGCTGAGAGTATCGAATTTCAAGCTCAACGGGAACAAGACCGAGGAAACCGGCTGAACCCTCATGCGTCAGAATACTTCGCAGGGGGCGGAGCTGTTAAAAGAAAGCAGAACTAGGTAGCGAGAGTTTCTCCACACATTAGCAACCATCGAGACGATTCAGACTTAGTCATTGTCACGATTGTCTCATGGGAAATTCAACCCGAAGATGTGTTAGAGGATCCAAGTCCATGTTGTAAAAAGATTACCCGAGTACTTCCAGTAATTTATATTCGTGTCCAAGAGTTACGTGTACGCTGTCTAATAGACACAGGAGCTAGTGTCAGTGTAGTTTCAAGAACGTTTGTACGTGAAATACAGTCAAAATTCAAAATTCCGACTTTACCCGTTTCCAAGGTGAAGGTGCGAGGCATCATTCCGGATCGCACGGCAGTATGTGACACGCAAGTGTATTTGGATTTACAAATAGGCAACGCCACACTCGCACATCCATTTCTGGTCATGGACCGAATGGAATGCAACGTTATCCTGGGATCTGACTTTTTACGTGAATACAAGGCAGTCATCGACGTGGATCAAAACCATGTTAAGTTGTACATAAATATGATTGAAGAGAACGTGAAACTGAATGATAAACCGGAGACTATGGACGGAGAACGGATATGGACAACCCAGTTGTCACAAGATACAGCGGAAGACTACCATGAATTCTTGAATTGTGACGAACAGAAAGTTGAAGAAATTAGAAAACAATTCGACGAGATGGTTGCTAATCTGGAGAAAGTGGAAGAAGCAGAACCGAAGTTTGAGGATATTGTACAGGTCAAATTGAGCGAGGCGAAGATTGATGACGAGAACAAGTGTAAATTGAAGGAAATTTTGGAAACTTATCGGGGTGTTTTGGATCTCAACCAGGGAAGATTCTAAATTTCAAATATAACATGGTTGTAACTAGTTGGGAACCATTTAAGAAAAACCCCTACCCTGTACCACAGAAGCACTATCCTAAGGTGCGTGAGATCATCAAGGAGATGGAAGACAATGACATCATTTCAAAGCCTCCAACACCGTTTCGAAATCCATTGGTCATTGTGGCTAAGCCAAACGGATCTCTGAGGGTTTGCTTAGACGTCCGAGCTATTAACGAGAGACTCGTGCCGGAATACGATCGTGCGCCGAATATCAAAGAGCTCCTAAAGAAATTTCAGCATATGCAGGTCTTTCCAGTGTAGACTTACGAGCATCATGTAGAGTTGTCAGCCGAGTCAAAGGTCAAAGGTCAAAGGTTTTGACTGGTTTTCTGTTTGACCAGCAGACAAACGTTTACAATTTTTTCCGTTCGGACTCAAAAACGCTGGGTCAGCACTCATTCGAGCACTTGATCGCAACTTAAGTGATAAGGTGAAGAAAATCACAGTCCAATATGTAGACGACATCTTGATAGCTACGCAAACTTTGGAAGAACACATGGAACATTTGCGCCTCGTTTTGGAAGATTTAGGCCGAAACAATTTCAAAATTAATCTGGAGAAATCCCATTTTTGTCAGCGTAGTATCCTCTTTCTAGGGCATGTCATTGATGCCGAGGGTATCTCTCCAAATCCTGTGAAAATCAAGGCAATACAGAACTTCCCGAAGCCAAACAGAGTGAAGCACGTTCGGCAGTTCTTAGGCTTATGCGGATTCTTTGCGGATCACTGTCCGTCATATACCACCATGGTTGCTCCGTTGCAAGATCTATTAAAAAACAACCGATGGAATTGGGATACAGCCTGTGAGGAAGCTTTCCGTAAGACTAAGGATCTGATGAGTAACAGCGTTAAATTTGGGTATCCTGATTATAGCCAGAAGTTTATGATATAGACGGATGCGTCCATGATTGGTGTCGGCGCAGTGTTATATCAGGAGAAGAAGGACACTGAGCCACGAATAAATTACTTGGCTTTCATGAGCCGCGAGCTACGTGGACATGAGCAAAATTACACCATTACCGAATTGGAGATGCTTGCGATCGTAACTGCATTAAATCACTGGCGCAAATACATCTATGGTTTTCCCATTTTATTACGAACGGATCATCGAGCTTTAACATTTGTGCTCAAATCTACCATGGCTTCTGAAAGGGTAAATCGTTGGACCTTGTTCGTTCAACAATTTGATCTGGAGATAGAACATTGCGCGGGCAAAGAAAATATCATTGCGGACGCCCTTAGCAGAAATCCCGATCCCGAGGGCGAAGCCATACATCATCTACAGCTAGTTGAGGAAGATCGAGAGACCTTGGATCGACTCAGACAAATTCCTGAAGAACAAAGAAGTTGGCCGGAGACCCGTCGAATGATTCAGTTTCTGCGGAAACAGTTGCAACCAGGAACGCCAGAATATCAAGACGCTGAGAGACATGCACAAAACTATAACTACATAAATGGGATCTTGTACAAATATGTGGATGATGCGCATACTCGTCTTAGAGTGGTCGTTCCACCCGCTCTCCAGGTTGACTTAATATGGCTGACGCATCACTCCATAGGACACGCTGGTGTAGACAAAGTAATGGCAACGCTTAGAGAGACCTTTACATGGCCGCGAATGAGGAGAATGACTCGTACAGTTTTAATGACTTGTGACATCTGTCAACGTATTAAGCCCAACGCGTACTTACTCAAACAACCACCAAAGCCGTTGAAATCTGAGAAGCCCCGTGAACTGTTTTCCATGGACTTCTATGGTCCGCTTCCAAAGGCGACCAGGGGGCACCAATTCATTTTGGTGTGCATGGACATCTTCAGCAAATATCTTATGCTGTGTCCAGTACAGAAAGCGAATACGCGTACCGTTGTCAGCCTGATAAGGAATAAGATCATTCCCAAGATGGGCAAGCCCGATAAACTCTTAACCGATCACGGATCGCAGTTCACGTCAGCCGCGTTCCGTAGGGACATGGAACAGATGGGAATTCAACATCTCATGAGTTCGATCCGCCATCCAGAATCGAACCAGTCTGAAAGGATTATGAGGGAGATCGGAAAATTTTGCAGAATCTATTGCCCGAGACAGCATTGGCGGTGGGTAGATGTTGTTCCAACCATAATGGAATGCATAAACTCAACCGTACACGAATCGACAGGGCAGATTCCTAGCGTCGTGCACTTCAACGAACATCCCGAGAGACCATGGAAAGTTGTCGTGCCATGTCCAGAAGATCCAAGACCATCAGTAGAGTTGAGGGTGAGAGATACGTTGGAATCTCTGAAAAAACAGGCAGAGAAGCGGTTACGACGATTGCGACACAAACGATTCCATAGACCTCTACGTGTGGGAGAACTTGTATTGGTCAAACGTCCCGCAACTTCGGATCCACCACGGAAATTTTACCACAAATTTGCAGAGCTATATATTGGGCCTTATCGAATAATTCCAAAATTTAGAAAATAACGCGTACAAGGTACAATCCATGGATGGGACAACTGAGGCTATCTATAAGGCCTCAAATCTGAAACTATAGCATGTGCCAGGACAATTACCGGAGGAGAATCCAAACGATCCAGATGACCTATAAGAAGAAGGACAACCTCCAGAAGAAGACGAGGACGACGACGGAGTGGACGTCGCGGATGAAGGGGATCCTGAAGAAGAAATGGATGGAGTAAACTACATGGAACTAGAAGATCACCATGGGATGGATGATAACATTGACGAGTCGGGAGATGAAGATTGTCTAGCATGCACGGAAAGACGAGATATCATGACCCAAGAATACTTGCGCATCCCTACCCGTGATTTTTCTTATTTTAAACAGGGCAGGGATGTGACCGTTCACAACGTCACCTATGGTATGTCACGATATCCAGGAGATGGAATATGCCGTTTTCCGCGTCATTTTACGATAAAAACTGCCCAAGTTAGAATTTTTCCACCCACACCAGGACTCGATTTGCAGTATCCAGAGTCGCGCGACCCAGCTCTAGTTGCTGGTAATTAGCAGCAAGGCGGTGCTAGAGCGCTTGTACTCGAAGTTTTCTCACTCCAACCACGAGCGAGATGAAAAGAGACGCGTTATCACGTGACAAAGAATCTAGGTCACTAGCTGAGCCCAGAGAGTATATCCAACGTGAAAACTAACATTATACCCTATTTTCCTCGCTCATTCACCACTGCCAACTTATCGCATTCAGCTGTTTTATTTCTGTTAATTTTTATAAATCGCAAAATACCCAATGGTTAATTAAGCGCAAACATTCATTTGAATCAGGGAATTTTACGCATAATTATGAGACCGAGAAGTGCTCTACTTAACTGACAGAGCGGTAACTACGCTGCAAACAAGGGAGCGTCTTAATGACTAACAGATGTGGACCCTAACCGTGCCAGCGAGTACAAGGAATCCCCTATGCTCGTCATCATTCACCGCCAGAGACAAAAGGACGCTTTTGAGATTGCTTGAGAATCTACGAAGCTATTTCAAAAACATTCACTCAGTGGAAATGAGAATGCAAGAGCTACAATTTGATATCCTGTTCGTCACTATACGTTGCGTATTAACGGACCAACGTGTGAGAAAGTGTTGTTTTTTCCCCCACCCTCAGCATTCGGGTCTCTAGCGTAGCTCGCCAATATATTCAAGAGCTGAGAAGGAGACACTATCCAGTGCATTTCAGTGCAACGCCAGTACGGTAGTATTTCGTCGTGGTTTGTGTGTGAGTCGTTTGTGAAGAAATAATCTTGTAATTTGAGCAGTGTAATGCAGTGATTTATTAAAGTCTGTGAATATATGTGGAAATAATCACCCTCTGAGTGAGATGTTAGCGTGTACAGTGTGCCGCTAATTAATAAAATAGGAACTGTGCGAAACCGCAATAACCGATGTCCGTGTGTAGAAGAGGTCGTACATCGAGCCGCTTATGTATCTAAGCTAATACTGCTCAGTTAACATATATAGGGACGTACTTAGCGAAGTGGGTGGAGCGAGCGGGCTTGATATAAATGTGAATTAGCAAGAAAGTCAGTGAACGGCTCATTGTCGACCCAATTGAGGACAGTGACACGTTAAAGTAATCCGTAATGCAGTTGAGAGCTCGACTTACGGCTAAGTGCAATAGAACAGGCCTGAACTAGAATCATGAAATACGAGAATGCTAATACATTAGTCGCCTAACCACTGTCGTTTCTAGGGAAATAGTGAAATTTCTGGGCCTATAATAGCTGCCTACAAGAAGATTAGATAAATGAGAAGGGATTAATGTCGGGTTTCTGGGACATTACCGACATCGTGCTGGAATGCTCGTGCTAATGAGTATATCCAACCATATATTCAAATTGTGATGTGTAATAAACTAACGCATTCACATGAGATAACTTCCCCTCATTTACATGTCTGTGAGAACGTCGACATCCAGCTGAATGCCAGAGTTTTGCCTGTGTACCGGAGAGAACGAGACATCTAGCTATGTGCCGGAATTTCGCCTGGTGGCCGAGAACGTCTGGAACGTCGCTGTCATGTGTGTGACCTGCCAGGAAGTCATCATGGGTTTTCGCATCGCTGATGACGTGATGGAAGCCGAGTAAACCATGGTTGCCTCCCTGTAAAGCTGTGAACGTGGTATCCAGAAGGCTGAGTACATTTCCAAGTATTTATATCTTTGAAGGTCGTGTCCCATTGTAAATATGTAGATTTTTCACTTAGATGTAACGTAGACTGCAAGCACGCCATTTCAGAGGGATAATAATAATAATTTCATTTTTATTTGGGTCTTTTATAGAATACTTTCATCATGGTTTTGGGACGACCATATTTTACTTCCATCCTTGTATAAGGGTTCGATAATGCATGACGTAATTATAAGGAGCTTGGCTTAATTAAGTGTGAAGCGTTGTCAAGTAGAGAGGGCTTAAATATTCTGTAAAAGTGACTCCAGTTATCATCTTTCCATAGTATATACGAGTCATCAAGATTTTTCAGTAATTCATTTTTTGGTGCGCTTCACCTGGTAGAGATCCCTCCTAATTAGTAACTAAGGCACCTGGAACAAGGCATCGTGACAGTGGGTATCTTACAGCGTTAATTAATTAGTTCGCGAATGCGCGAGTTAATTTGGACCCTGGTGGGAGGAGATCATCATTAAATCTGCATCGTGGTCAATGTACCGAGAGGAAACGAGATAGCTGGACAGGCTGTAGCCATAATATATATTGTGAAATGAAAATGTGAAGTTCCCGTGGAATCTGTTATTAAGATACGCGATATGGATGTCGCGATATGAATGTGCCGAGTACGGCTGAATATAAAGCTGGGATTTGTTGTGATGCCATTGTGGGCAGTATTGAAAGAAGTGAATAGATTATTTGCCGTGAAATAACTGTCTGGGAAGTGCTTGGCAGGCCGCCCCTTGAAAGTGTGTCACGGACAGCTAACAGCTGGAGTTTTATGAGCCCCTTTAAACGGGGGAGTGAAGGCGTTTTCTTCAGTGAAATAGAACAGATACAAGTGGCGAGTTTCTTTCCTTTCGTCACAGAGATTACGTGTGTTAATTTAAATAGAGCCAACGTCGCAGAGATCACAAATGAGCATTAAATTTCCTTTCTGAATTACTTATAGCGTACAAGGAATTCCAGGTTAGATATACCCCGTCTCAGAAGATCTTGGGTTCGTTCCAGGAGACAGTGAAAGTTTATGTTCACTGTTACCAACAGCGGGTGGCTTGTACCATCTGTGATTCATTGTGTGTGTGTGAAATGTATATATTCTTGTCCATTTATTTGTTTATGATGTCTGGTATTGAAGTCGCTAAGTGCTTGTCCATAGGTAGCAACGTTGTGTAAACAATGTCCTGATGTATGTATTGATAAAAATCCTAATGAAATGAGCGTGTTTATTATACTGCATATTTGGCAACGTTTAACTTAAGGAAGTGTTGTAACGCGACTTTCAAAGGTTTGGGAGTGTAAATTGCCTATTTCAGTTCATCTGATTCTAGCAAACTTATATCATAATTTGATGCAAATTGAATATATTAATTCTTGGCAGGTAAACAGATTTACAGCGGGGTGTGTCCATACTGATTAAATATGTGTGTGATTTAATGTAAGTGTAGAGTGAAATAATTCGAGAGGAAGCGCCCCTCTAAATCTGAGATAGTGTAAATAACCTAAGAGGGAACGCGTTCTTAAGTTTGAATATTTAAACGTATAATGAAGTGTAGAAAAAGACTACCGGACATTTAAACGTCAAGATCACCCAAATTACTGTATGTAAGGTGTTTGTATGGCATACCCATGTAAATAATGTGTTCCACTAGTATAAGTAAACATTTCTTATACAAGATATTGTCTCTCTTCTCATTAGTAATGAAATGGTATTCCTCTCATAATTAACTTTTCCCCCTACTATAGAGACTATTACTAAAGAACTTACCGCCCCATCGGACAGTCTACAGACCCGAAAATGCGATACCGACTCGGCTAGCGAATTATTCTAGTAGGGGAGGGTGAGGCTTCGACAAACCGGGCTGAGTTCGAGGCTCACCGACGGTGCTCCATTCTAACGTCATATTTATGAACAATGGTAACTGGTTCATGTACTGATGCCTTGGAAAGGTACACATTGCCTACTATCCATCTCACAACATTATCGAGGTCACGTTGCAGTTGCTCACAATCTTGTAACTTATTTATTACTCATTACAGAATAACAACATCCGCAAAAATCCTTACCTCTGATTCCACTTCTTTACTCATATCATTTATATATATGAAGAAACATGAAGGTGCAATATTACTGCCTTGAGGAATTCCCCTCTTAATTATTACAGGGTCAGATAAAGCTTCGCCTACTCTAATTCTCTGAGATCTATTTTCTAGAAATATAGCAACCCATTCAGCCATTTTTTTTTTTGCTAGTCCAATTGCACTAATCTTTGCCAGTAGTCTCCCATGATCCACCCTATCAAATGCTTTAGAAACGTCAATCGTGATAAAGTCCATTTGACCTCCAGAATCCAAGATATCTGCTATATCTTGCTGGAATCCTACAAGTTGAGCTTCAGTGGAATAACCTTTCCTGAAACCGAACTGCTTTCTATCGAACCAGTTATTTATTTCGCAAACAAGTCTAATATAATCAGAAAGAATGCTTTCCCAAAGCTTATATGCAACGCATGTCAAACTTACTGGCCTGTAATTTTCAGCTTAATGCCTATCACCATTTCCTTTATACACAGGGGCTACTATAGAAACTCTTCATTCATTTGGTATAGCTCCTTCAACCAAACAATAATCAAATAAGTACTTCAGGTATGGTACTATATCCCAACCCGTTGTCTTTAGTATATCCCCAGAAATTTTATCAATTCCAGCTGCTTTTCTAATTTTCAACTTTTGTATCTTATTGTAAATGTCATTGTTGTCATATGTAAATTTTAATATTTCTTTAGCATTAGTCTCCTCCTCTATCTGGACATTATCCTTGTAACCAACAATCTTTAGATACTACTGACTGGATACTTCTGCCTTTTGAAGATCCTCGCACACACACCGTCCTTGTTCATTCATTATTCCTGCAATGTCCTTTTAACCTGCCTTAACGTACCTATGCATACTCTTCCATTTTTCACTAAAATTTGTATGACTGCCAATTATGCTTGCCATCATGATATCCTTCAGCCACAGTGCTACTCCAGTTTTAAAATAAGCAACAATAAGCAACCGAGAAGCAGGGAGAATTTCACACACCTTCGGAACAGGAACAGTACCGTTCAATAAACTCTTTGATCGTCCTCGACTTTGTTCTGTTTTATCGCACTTCACGTTACTCTCACATTGTTTTCGTAGAAAAATATCATTTAACTTGCCCTGTTACACGTTTGGGTACAGGCATGTAACTTCGCATAAATTCATGAAGGAATCGTGTAATCCATTACCAATTTCCGTACGAGGAACGGGTACAATATTGCTAGTGAAGAAATGTAAAATATTGACTGAGGAGGTGTTGGTAGCTATGCAGTATTGAACATTTTAATTGCTGTTAGTTGTTCGGATGTATTGTTGTACTAATGTAAAAGACTTGCAGTTCCAATAATGTAATCACTATTATAGAGGAGAACTGTATGTTTTATTACGTCGCACCGACAGAGACAAGTCTCGTGTCGCCGAAGGGATAGGACAAGGCTAGGACTGGGAATTAAGCGACTATGGCATAATTAAAGTACAGCCGTAGAACGCCCCTAGTGTGCAAATGAGGAAAATCGAGCGAATTGGCTAAACGGTTCGTTTCACATAGCTCTAAGTTTGCAGTGGGCAGATCGTGGGTCCGAATCTCGTTAGTCGGCAGTCCTGAATATGATTTTCCTTTTCCCATCTTCAAGCTAAGCATATGCTGGGACTGTACCTTAATTAAGGCAACGGCCACTACCTTCTTAACATAGCCCTTCCACATCATTGCGTCCCCGACGTTAACCCGCAAACACATAGAGAATGGGATACCACGGAGAACGAACTTCAAAGCTACCAACAGTGGGGTTCGAACCCACCATCTCCCGAACTCGAACACACTGCTACGTTACACGATCCTCTTAGCCAGGTCGGCCGGTGGGGGAATATAAATTAAGAGTCTGTGAAGCCTTACGTTACTTATTGGTTATATGCACGATTATACTATAAAAGGGCCCCTTTTGTGTGAGTTATCCTGTTAAGCAGCACCAAACATAAATATATCATGTATACTGTAAATAACATACAGCAACGGTTGTTGCGTTTGGGCAATATTATAGGGCATTCCCTCTTTGTTTACTACAAAGATTGGAATCTCACGACATAGCAAAGTGCATATTGATGAAACTATACTGTTCCTTGGTTATGAGGTAAACATAGTTGTTAGAGGGTAACCGTCATGCCTGATACCATCTTAAATGGACTGTGTAGATACTCTTATGATGTGCACTATGTACTCTAGACCATTCGTTCGATACATAAATTTAACATAGCCTAAAAGGAAGTAGTTGGCTCCGTAGGTATACAGTACATATTCTTTAACCTGCCTAAGTGTGGTAGAAAAATATTTTGCTATTCGTCTGGTGGGGTATGTACCACCTCAAATCTTATTTCTTGCTACATAATTGTTACATAATGTTAAAATACAGATACTAAAGCTTATTAGAACTTCATGGTATTGCATTATACAGCATAAAGCTTCTAAAGAATGAAATTCTCGAATTACACTAAAGAATTCATGTCCGTTACGTAGTTTGTCTGGTGGGTTGAGTGGAACCCAACTGTTGCAAAAGTTATGAAATCCTAGCTGTTACTGCTGACAGAATGAGACGCTGTCCATTGTTGTTAACTATGTTCTGTTACTAGAAGGTATACTGAGAGCTAAATGCAGTGTTGCAAATACTCTCCGTATAAGGTACAATTATTGACATGCTATGGGGTATACCAGACTAATGATAGATTAAATATTCCATGCACCGAGAACGTTTAAGGTAAAGTACCAAATCATGATACCAAATCTCTATTATTTCATTAGCCTGAGTCAAATACTTGTGGACATTTTCCCTGATCATGTTTCCGATGTTCCTAGGAACTGGGATTGAAATGTCGATAAGATAGCTGTCAGTACAATATCATGCTGGTTGTTCTAAGACGTATGCCCATACATTTCCGTTGATGAGCGACTTTCTCAACGTTGGTGGCAAAGAGTTGAAAACTGGGTACATATTATGTTTTGAATTCTTAACTACTTTCGTTTCTTCGGCGTACGACGGTGGATGTAAACAATTGCAGCAATTACACGACTAAGCTTGCTTGTAGATGTACGTGACTATTGATATCATGATAATAGCCACGTGTCCTACAATTCGTGGGAGTTGAATCACAGGGATATGATATTTCATTCCCAAAATCCCCCTTGCTTTGGATGGGATTCGGACTGCAGCCGTTTGGTGGGAAGTCAGTGGAACTGTCAGCGGACACTCAGACCTCTGATTTAGATCTTTTGAACTTGTTACAGGATAATTCTGCAACTTATCAACAATTTGAAATGAATGCCTTATTAGAGTACATTAGCTTATACCGTATTAATTACCGACATGCCACCGGTACAATTTTAAGGTTCTCCGCCTTATGAGTGGTTTGCAATATATTTGTTATCGTATGAAGTTCACGTCCATTTTCAAAGGTAACATGTTACTCGTTCTCGTATATCCTAAATGCGTTGTATAGCTGAATAAATGACGTATGTCGTAAGTTTGTAACTCTTTTGTTAGGAAAAGTTTCATATGATAGTAATACTTTTGTAAAATGCTTTGATTTCTATGTCTGTCTCAAATTTCAGACTTTTTTTGGGCAATTCATTCTTTGTGCCCGTATGCGGATATATTTGCGTCGTACAATCTGATGAAATGTTCATTATCAGAACTGTTCTGACATATGCTTATTCTAAGAATAACGCTCGTCAACGGTAGCATGTATGCCTATAAAGTAGCATTTCATGGTCTTTGGAATTTATCTTTCCTGCCCAAACGAAGAGTCACTGAACGGACAGCCCAATTGTACACTTTGAAGATTACAGCCGCCGTGTTGAGTGTACTACTACACGGAACTCTGAGCAGAAGTTACTTTCGACCAGGTGGAGACTGTACTGGTCCTTGGCTGAATGCTAAGCGTACTTCAGTGGGTTCTAGGTTCCATTTCCGGCTCAGGCGGTAATTTTAACTTCATATGGTTTAATTCCTCTGGCTCGAAGACGGGGTGTTTGTGTTATCACCAACATTTCTTCAATTCACACATTACAAAAATAATACTATCCTCCAGCACAATAACACGCAGTTTCCTATACACAGTTGTCGGAGGGACTGCGTTACAAGGCGTCCATAAATTTATTTATTTACTTATTTATTTATTTATTTATTTATTTATTTATTTATTTATTTATTTATTTATTTATTTATTTATTTATCGGCCAACTAGTGACTAAAGTTTCATTATACATTCTGGGGATTATTCATTTTTCGATTGATAAAAAGTCACGATGGTTGTTCTGATAATGTCTCGTTTGTACGCGTCTTCTGGTCGTAGGCTCGTTTGCTTCTTCTTCTTCTTCTTATTAGGCCCTAATATTAATATTATTAGATGGGTACAGATTTTTCAAAACCTTTTCAGTGAAACTAGGCATTAATCGAATTATTTGTATTCAGAGTAATGCGATGCGATGTGATGTGATGTGATGTGATGTGATGTGATGTGATGTGATGTGATGTGATGTGATGTGATGTGATTATGTGTGGCCTCTAGGGAGGCATTGTGCAGGTCTACGTGCTTGCTATGCAGAGATTTTCGTAATACCGTAATGTAAAATGTTTCATTTCAGTTTGAGATTAATATGAAACGATTTACTATTGCGAATACACAGCCATGGGTGACCATGAGTCTAAATGTTTAGTGATGACGGTTATGATAGTGAAATGGGCACCAAGGCGTACGCTCCAGGTTTAACGTCCCCATCCTACAGATGAACTACCTTCAACAACATAATATGCCCTCGCTCAATATGAACATTCCAAATGGGTTTGGAATTGAACACAAGCTTTTGGTACGCAAAATAGGGATTAAATGTTGTAAACAACCCAGCTGGCCCAATATTGTGATGCTCAAATATTCGTCCATCAACAGGACTCTAACCAGCTAAACATGGTGACCGACCTCAAAGACTTGATGCCTTACGATTGTTCAACAGGCAGGTTATACGAAGAGTAAAGTGAATGAGAGAAGATGACAGTGAAACGACTCCAGACAAAAGAACAAGAACAATTTCAACAACTAAAAGAACGTTACGTAGTTTCAAATTAAGGTCTGTGATTTGGTGATGAATACTGGAAATCTATATTGATGCACACAGACATTTGCAGGATTTAATTTTTTTTTTTTTTTTACAAGTTGCTGTACGTCGCACAGACACAGATAGGTCATATGGCGACGATAAGATAGAAAAGGGCTAGGAGTGAGAAGAAAGCGGCCGTGGCCTTAATTATGTTACAGCCCCAGCATTTATCTGGTATGAAAATGGGATACAATGGTAACGGTAAACCATCTTCAGGGCTGCCGACAGTGTCTCCCGAATACTGGATACTGGCAGCACATAAATGACTGCAGCCATGGAGCTCGGTATTTGCAATCATGGTATTCATATTAACTACTATTGCCGGCTTTCTGAGCCCATGTTAGTGTAGGGCTCAGGTGGGTTGTGTTTTATGGTACTGAAATACACCAGCTTCGTCTCAGCAGATTTACTACTGATTCCTGCGGGACAAAATTCAGGCACCTGTGTGTCTCCGGATACCGTGCAAGTAATTATTAGGACATAAAACTAATTAAATCACCATCATCATCATCAGTAAAGGAAATCAAAGAGAAATTTGGAAAGGGAATCACAGTTCAAGGAGAGGAAATCAAAACCTTGAGATTTGCCGATGATATTGTTATTTTATCTGAGACTGCAGAAGATCTCGAGAAGTTGCTGAATGGTATGGATGAAGTCTTGGGTAAGGAGTACAAGATGAAAATAAATAAGTCCAAAACAAAAGTAATGGAGTGCAGTCGAACGAAGGCAGGTGGTGTAGGAAATATTAGATTAGGAAACGAAGTCTTAAAGGAAGTAGATGAATATTGTTACTTGGGTAGTAAAGTAACTAACGATGGCAGAAGTAAGGAGGACATAAAATGCAGACTAGCACAAGCAAGGAAGAGCTTTCTTAAGAAAAGAAATTTGCTCACATCAAACATTGATATCGGAATTAGAAAGATGTTTTTGAAGACTTTCGTGTGGAGCGTGGCATTGTATGGAAGTGAAACATGGACGATAACTAGCTCAGAAAGAAAGAGAATAGAAGCTTTTGAAATGTGGTGTTACAGAAGAATGCTGAAGGTGAGATGGATAGATCGAATCACGAATGAAGAGATACTGAATCGAATGGGTGAGAGGAGATCTATTTGGCTAAATTTGACAAGAAGAAGAGATAGAATGATAGGACACATCTTAAGACACCCAGGACTTGTTCAGTTGGTTTTTGAAGGAAGTGTAGGTGGTAAGAACGGTAGGGGTAGACCAAGGTATGAATATGACAAGCAGATTAAAGCAGATGTAGGATGCAATAGTTACGTAGAAATGAAAAGGTTAGCACAGGATAGGGAGGCATGGAGGGCTGCATCAAACCAGTCTATGGACTGATGACTCAAACACAACACACATCATCATCATCATCATCATCATAATCATCATCATCATCATTATCATTATAATAAAAATCTTCCGGGCTATTATGCCGTAGTCCACTCCTATCATTCCTTCCAGACGTTTCGACTACTGCTGCGCTAGTCATCTTTTGTGACGTCGTGTAGGTACTTTCTCCTGTATCCCGCTGACGACTGCGTTGGTTGATACTTTTTTCCTGTGAGATCAAGTATATGGGAGCCCCAGCGCGAAAAGTACGCCCTCCTACTCATCTGTTTCCGTGGCTACCTGATGAGTCAAAAAAAGTCGCAAGTACCTATACCATTTCCTACCGGGGATGGTAGGGTGGAATTGAAACTCACTCATCGCTGGGCTGTAACCTGATTTCAACCAGAAACGGAATTTTGAATCTGTTAGTGAATACCTGACGTGTTGTTAAATTTGGAATAGGCCGAAACGTACAATTTGGAATACAGGAGCCAAGGGCCGCAACCTTACGTAGAAACTAAGGACTCACACATCAGAGATTGTGCCCATTTCATAAACAGATTGCGACACTTGCGACTACAACCGGGGAATATAGTCGTTAGTTTTGACGTCGTCTCGCTGTTCACTATGGTACCAATCAAGGATACTCCAGAACACAATAAAAATCTATTTCCAGATAAGACAATAGTTTTATTTCAACATGTACATGTACATTTTTTCAATGGAAACATGGCTATAAATGGTAGTTCAATAAATTTAGTGGATAGAAAAATCACACTAATTCTTTGAGTAGTGATTTTAGCTCACCCTAATAACCCATATGTAAAAACTTTACAAACTCCTTTATGTGCTAAGTACTGAATCTGCAAGAATAGGTGAGCGCTCCAGTTCATTAATAAGTTGGTCTTTCTTCTTATAAAATACCAATATTGTTTTTCACGGCTCTAATGGGTAGCTTGCACGAAGCCAGGTCTCTGTTTCTCTCTCCGTCACTCACAACTCATCACCCGGATACACTCAATAATTTTAATTAATCCATTTACATGTTTATGTAAATGTTACCTAAACAGTAGTCTGCTTCTTGATATTCATTTCATTCATAATTTTCGTCAGATAACACCTTGAATATCCATTAAGTTGTTCGTTTCTTAACGAGTGGAGTAAGATTTTTTGAATACATTTGTATTTTTGTGCTATGAAAGCTACTTGCTAAGATAATGTATTCAAAAGTAGTCCTTCAGCGTGCATGTATTTATTATAAATTCGTCTGTGATAGAGATCTCATTACGCCGCTGCTTTCTATTCAACAATTTTTCAGAATATAATTTATTTCCTTTCACAGTACTTGAAGCCGCGCCGTGGGAGTGGAGAATACCACCGAGCCAGCTGCTAACTATTGTTCTAATGTTTGTGTTGGACAGACCATCCGTTGTCTTGGATTGACGCTGGAATATAGTATCTGGGAGGGAATATAATGATTTTAAAATGAAATGTTCTATTTCTGGACTCCTTTAGGTCTTGCTAGTAATCCAAAGTTACTTCAGGTAGGTGAACACGTGAAGGTAGTCAAGTTTCTAGATTGCCGTGACCGTTGATATTGTGATCATAGCCAAGCAGCTTCTAGTTTTACATAGAATGAGACCTACAGGAATGTGACTTGTTTCATTTTCGACATCCCACATGAATTGCCCGGGGTTAGAAATCACGGCCGCCTTGGTGAGAAACGAACGACAATGTCACTTGGTTATCAAGCTCTTAGGTGAAATACAAAAGAAATTACCGATCTCTGTGTTTGCCCCCAACATCTTCGCAAGGAACCCTTCCTCGGACACTTCCGGTACTCAAAGCCATACGCCATTTCACCTTCGCAAGGGTTCTCAAATTGTGAGTATGGAATACTGATGAACAACTGCACCTAAACAACTGTGTCCAGCTTGAGAGACATGAACCAATAGGAAGATTCTGTGGCTGATTTAATGGAAGAATTTTGTCCTCCGATAGACCAGGGATTCTCGTGTAGATACGGCGAAATTGTGGTTGAGACAAGAAGTCATCCAGGGAAGTAACTACCATGCCAGTAGAATGATAAAAACCTTTAGGGGCTTACGTGTGGAGCAGAAAGAAGAAAGGGTGATCTATTCTGAAGGAAGGAAGGAAGGAAGGAAGGAAGGAAGGAAGGAAGGAAGGAAGGAAGGAAGGAAGGAAGGAACCGAATACTGGCG
Source organism: Anabrus simplex (assembly GCF_040414725.1). Classification (NCBI taxonomy): domain Eukaryota; kingdom Metazoa; phylum Arthropoda; class Insecta; order Orthoptera; family Tettigoniidae; genus Anabrus; species Anabrus simplex. The sequence goes on along the minus strand of NC_090267.1, from coordinate 192,097,463 downwards.
TAACATTAGAGCGAATGGATGAAGAAGATCAATGCAAATACAATACCAGTACATTGAATGTTGTTACTCCGCAGTACATAGTCGCAAAAAAGAAGAAGAAGAAGAAGAAAGTGAAGAAGATTACTGTTCTACCTCAAAGGCGGGCACAATTCGGCTTAATGAGCAGCGCTCCATCTCAGGTAGGTAAAGGAGCAAAGTGTGCGCTCTGACAGAAGGTATATACACGGCTCTAGTGAAGAGGCGCGTACGGTATCTAAACAGATTTAAAATTTAACAATTTTGCCTAATATCTAGTTCTATGCAGTGCATTAGATTATAGGAGGAAAGAAAATAAGTTATTTTGTATACAAACGCCTTGTGCTAAGTAAATACGTTTAATCATATTAGTTTCACTAGGTTATGAGTAGGAAACAAAACGTATTTTGACAGTGATAATAAATACACCTTTGACTGCAATCGAACTATACGATTGTATTGCATAGACATAGTAATACTCAGCCAGGTACATTGCAGTGGCTTTGATTGCGCCTGGACTCTGCATATCGCCATCTAGTCCTTACAGCACGAACTATTAGAAGTCAGCTGCTCTCTGCTCTTACCGGCGCTCAAGCCGTTAGCTCTCTCATTGCCCACCTATGATCTAGCTGATTTCTTATTGCCTCCACTTACTTGAACCCTGACTGTATTACGTTAGTGAGGCATAGGCCGTTTATCACCCTTCCCTTGCTTTCTTAATGCCTTCATACGTTTCCCTGAGATTAAAGATGAAAGAAATGATCATGATTATTTCCTGAAATTTTGTTCCTGAGTTTGTAAACGTAGGCCAAAAGTCACAAATATACAGATTTAGTTTTAAAGCTCCCCGATATAGCCGAATTCAAACTGCCAATCTTAGGAACAGAACTATTATGACGAACAGACTGTATTCTTGAAGACGGATTGAAACGGAAATCAGCAGCACTATCATTCTGTGGCTATCGTATGATAGGCTACGTCATAATTGTACTTTTCGCTCCTCATTTCCATTTCAGCATTTCGGGTTCTTAAATACTGATGATCAGCCACCTTGTTATGCTTTTTATGAGTGAACCCTGTCTACTGGCTAGGGTTATGGTATCAGTACTTAAGCACATGGCTGTGCTTTACGCGGTCAAAGGTATTAAGTATTCATGATCAATGAGGGGCACACTGTATCATCCAGTGTTAAATAAGGAATTACTGAAAATCATCTCCAGATAGCTCAACGGTGGAATTTAAATTCTCCCTTTACCCAATCTTCGAATAGTGACGGCGACGACGACTACAGTTCTTCCAGAACAGGACACTAATGTCTTAAATTCTTCTAATCTACCGTCACACTGCAGAATACATTTTAGAAAATAGTATGATCCCTTACCGTCTGAATTATGAGATCGATATATAACGTTAGTTATGAGATATGATTGAAGGTTCCGTTCTAAAAAGCGAAGGGCATTTGGGTGCTGTACTTGTGGCTCCGCTGGTAATCGCACTCGTAACCTGTGCAATGTATGGCTCTGGCGGTCCGGTCTCCGCAGTGCTGATAAGCGGGATTGGATCCGACTTTTGTGAACATTGTGAACTGGAAAAAGGAATAGACGGGTATAAAATACAGTTTATACGCTATGAAACAGCCACAGTTGGGGGCAAGCTTTACTATGGGCTCGACATCCAATAGTCCATTTTCTTAACGTTCGGTTTTATATGGTGCAATACATAGACATATATCATTGATAATATCACATATTTGAAATAAAATGTGTATGTATATGTGTTCTCCTGCTTCAAACAAGTCGTATACGGTGAAGTTACCATAGCACAAAGGTTACGTTGAACCCGAACAGTCTGCCACAATGTACTTTATATCGACCTGATGGTTTTATCGTCGATCGCAATAAAGCTATATTTTCTCCTCGCTGTCTGTTCCAGAATAGCTTAATGAGAGAGACAGGGAAGAATAGATATTACTTTCTCTATAAGGACGTCTAGTATTTAACTCACAGAGCGGCGATAGGAAGTTAAATCATTACTATCATCTCAGACGATCTGTAACACCGCGGGCGGTGTCCACATCGTGAATAAGATTTGCCTCGGTAATACTTATTGACAGTTATACATCTTTGCATGGAATAATTCAGAAGTGTAACTGATGAAATGCAATATTCAGATAAAATTTACCATTTTGCTGAGTTTATGTATATTTCGTGATGGAATAACCAATTACGGCGAAGATAAGGACAGAAAGATATATAATTATATTGTTCCAAGCAAGGAAGGTCATTTACAAAAAGTATTTTCGCTTTACTCGAAAGGACGTGGGTTCAGTTCCTCATCAGGAAATCGAGCTGAGAAATGGGACTTATTCTCTAGTGGAGCAGTGGCCCTGGAGTTTAATCAGTCTGCAACAAAAAATGAAGACCAGTTTAATTCCTGGGGACAATGACGATCCTGCATAGGGCTAAAAAGCCCATCTCACATACTGCCGATGCCGGATAGTAGGTGTGTTATATCTTGTACTCCTCCATGGACTGTACGGAGATTTGCTTTCCATACATAAAATACCATGGTGCATCAGCCCCGAAATGCCGTGGCCTACCAAGCGATCGCTGCTTAGTCCGAATGCCTGCAAATTACGGGGTGTCATGTGGTCAGCACGGCGAATTCTCACGGCCGTTATTCTTGGCTTTCTAGTTGGGATACACCTCCTCAACGTCAGATAGATCCTCTATTGCAATCACGTAGGCTGAGTGGACTTCGAACCAGCCCTCAGATCCAGGTAAAAATTCTTGACCTGGCTGGCAATCGAACCCGTGATCTCCGTGTAAGAAGCAGGTATGCTACCCCTCCATGAACTTTGCACACATGGGCACGCATATTTAAAATACGTTTGTGTAATTTTTGTAAAGTTTCATTTTATGGAAGAATACAGGGATAGAAAAATGATTGCTGGGTATTTCCGAAGAATGTTGAAGGTGAATTTGGCAAGTATGCTCGGAAATATTATAAGGAATAACGTTGCCGGGAAGAGAACTATTTGGCTGTATTTGATCTGAGCAAGAGATAGATTAATAGTCCATGTTTAGGGCAACGGTAACATGAACGAAATTACAAAGAGAGAGGTTGTATAGAGCAAGGTGGCATAAACAAATTGTATGAAACCAGAGTATGAATTGATGTCACCGGGGACATTCCATTTGGGAATGTAGGTTGTCAGACACGGATTTCCTAGCTTAGTGTAGCACTGCTCACTTTGTTGTGCCAGCCTCTTCTTCTAGTTTAACTTTCCTATCTAACATCTCGTGTTTAACTATCGTTTCATACCGATGGAATTACGTTTAGTAGACGGAGTGAGAGAGAGTGGTTCTTCCCTTTCATAAGAGTTTCCTTCATTCTTCGAAAAGTTGAATCTCTTACTCTCCTGATTAGAGTTAGGAGGCAACGGCTGCCTCGGTATTCTCCCTGTCGTGCAATATGCACCACCACAGGAATGATGAAAACAAAAATGCTGTCTTGCTGAGGACCTGATCTTGATTAAACTACCTTTCATGTATCCCTTGAATCACGCCAGTGTCTTTCCAGGCTACATAGATGCGTAAACTTTTGAATTACATCACATTCATCCACATTGGAAAGTATAATAATAATAATAATAATAATAATAATAATAATAATAATAATAATAATAATAATAATAATAATAATTGGTTTTATATCCCCCTTATTAAACACTGCCAACCACCACAGAAAGACGAAATGGCCAGTATATATCTCCACATGTCTCCTTGGCTGAATGATCAGCGTAGTCGCCTTCGGTTCAGATGGCTCCTGGTTCGATTCACAGTCGGATCGGAGATTTTAGTATCAGATGGTTAATTGCCCTGACTGGAGAATCGGGTGTTTGTACTGTCACCAACATGCCTCCAACCCACACACCACACACAACATTATCCTCCACTACAATAATACCTAGTTTCCTAAATACGGCAGATGCCACCCACCATCGTCGGAGGATCTGCCTTACATGGGCTGCACCAGGCTAACATTAGCCACACAAAATGATTATATCTCCACATTCGGTTGGCGTCAAGAAAGGCAACTGGCCGCAAAAGTGGGTCGAGCCTACGTATGTGTCACTAGTCGCATCCTCCAACACACCAAGGTGTGGAAGAAGATGAGGGGGAGGGGGAGGTGGAAGAGGAAGAGGTGGTCATCAGAGTAGGTAGGCTAGATGACAAAGGAATGAAAAGCCCTAAAATAACAGAAAACCATGTCCTCAATTTATAAAATGATAAAATACCAAATTCGACAAATATTTATCTGTAATTTCAGTGGCCGGGCTGAGTGGCTCAGGCGGTTGAGGTGCTCGGCTTCTAACCCCAACTTGGCAGGTTCGATCCTGGCTCAGTCCGGTAGTACAGTATTTGAAGGTGCTGAAATACCAGCCTCCTATCGGTAGATTTACTGGCACGTAAAAGAACTCCTGTGGGACTAAATTCCGGCAAATCTGCGTCTCCGAAAACAGTAAAAGTAGTTAGTGGGACGTCAAGCAAATAACATTATTACTGTAATTTCATTGGAGCTTCTATGCCGTACATTTACGTTTTCGAAAGCCTAAGCTTTTACACTTCAATTTTATTTTCAGTTTGACATCGAAATGAGAGCTCTAACTATATCCCAGAATTTAACTATGAACTATGATATTGTAATACACTTTACACGTCAAGACGTAGTATTGTACATTTAGTACTGTCGCATTTCCTACCCTCCAGTAATGCGACTACCTAAGAAAGAATTAACGTTGATGTGAACGTCATACTGGTATTCTTCTCGTGATAAGCCAGACTAGCTTATCACGAAATGAAGAACTAGTATACGAGGCACTATCAGATTAGAATTGAAGTTGTGCAGGGCACATTCCACCGTTTCTACATCTCCTGATTAAGATAGGATAACAACCGGTCTCCTAATGATCTGAACTCTTAAAGCCTCATTAAGCGATTTACAGTACTTTGCAGGTAGGGTGTTCGCCAATCCCCGCTCTCATTAACCTGGCAGACTCTCCAGTCCTGTCCCCTTCATCTTCCATCTCTCATTACGGAACTTCCGCCATATTTTTTCTCATTCAACCATCCAAGATTTTAATAGGATTTAATTAGATTCGAGAGTCTAAACTTTTGAAACTTGATGATAAATTTTTTATCTTTCACTTTTGGCCACGAGACAATACATTAAACTGCATATCCTCAGTTAATCTGGAGCAATGTCTACACATACTTACGGAAACAACGGTCAGCTCAACATGTCGGAAATAATGAGATATCAAGAAAAGTTCTTTTGATCTGCTTTGCTTTTCATGGCGTATGTCTCGAAGGTAGAAAGGTCAGCAGTGGTCAGTATGGAAACTTTGGAAACTAAAACACAAATCGATCATGGCCTTAAAATGAGAAAAAACTGTTCTATATTCACACTTTTGATCTTACAAGCTTTTTGTGTTATGATGTTAACGTTGTTCCGTTTGAAATCATCAGTGTCTTATACCTGTGAATTAATTTAATAATAATAATAATAATAATAATAATAATAATAATAATAATAATAATAATAATAATAATAATAATAATAATAATAATAATAATGTTACGTCTCCCTAAATATATTTCAGTGTTTCGGAGACTCCATGGTGCCGGAAATTTTCTCGCAGGAGCTCTTGAACGTATCAGTAAATCTACTGACACGAGGTTGACGTATTTGAGCACCTTCAAATACCACCGCACTGAGCCGCGATCAAACCCTTCAACTTGAGCTTAGAAGGCCAACGCTCAACCGCCTAAACTACGCAGCCCAGCCGTAATGTACGTATGTATGTACGTATGTATGTATGTATGTATGTATGTATGTATGTATGTATGTATGTATGTATGTATGTATGTATTGTTCTCAGCACAAAGGCTGTCTGGAACCTCACCAGGCCATAAGTTGCTATTACGTATCAGTATGCTGTTGAGTACTCAGCCCGTAGGCTGATTGGATCCTCAAGAACTCTGACACTTGCAGTCACAGATGGCCTAGGCGTCGCTGAAGTAGGCTTACAAATGAAATGAAGAATGAGATAGTTTCCCATTGCTTTCCTCTCCGAATAGGAAGTTGCTAGTACATATCGGTGTGCCAATCCCACTGAAGCGCACGCAACAACCGCGAACCTATGAGTGACATTTTCACACCATTCATAACAGGGAATGGCTGCATAAGGAATGACATTACTACAGTCACCCATACGTCAGTTATTTCGATATCGTCAAAGGAATGATTATCAGATAGGTCAACGAAAGTAAACATTTTTCTAGTCCATACCAGAAGACATTAATGAAGTGTAAACACTAGGTCTTGCCAGCAAAGGAAGATCAAAGCCCACTGAAATGCGCTCACTATCTAAACCTATGAATGACATTTTCAAAACGTTCTTAAGCGGGATTGGCTGCATAAGGAATGATATTACTACTACCCCTCACACCCCCTTCACTTTCATAAGGCTAAACTCAAGGATGAGCCTGACCAGGTCAATGAAGTAAAAAACCTTGATCGAAACCATACCTTAATTCAAGGTGCACTGTAAACTCTAGGTATTGATACAGATTCACTAGTATACGTTTGCTGGCGAGACGTAGTGTTTATTGTACTTTCTGGTACAGGCTACATCAAATTATTTACTTCTTTGACCTGTTATAGATTCATCCTTCCCCGGGGATGGAAAGTGTTCTACCATCCTCCATACTCTCCATATTTAAGTCCCTGCAACTTCGATCTAATCTCTAAGATGAAGACATTCTGCAAGCAATCGATCGCTCTCTCCGCATCATCCAAAGGTTAGGTAGTGGTACCGGTATTCAAAGGCTTTCGCGTTCCTGAGCACGTTATATGCAAAGCAGGTCGCTACATCGAAGGCCTGTAAAACTTCGAACCTTGTATATGTGCTATTTGTCTAGAAGGTGCGTCTAAAATGTACGGCAAATAGACCATATCGCAGTGGCAGCACTGCGTGTAGTGCACGTGAATAGAGAGAAATCTCGAGAAGCGCCACGTAGCGTTGTACTCACGGAGTTGAGAGGTTAGTCTGCTGCAGCCAGTCTAACGTAATAGTTGTGAAGGTTCGTGTCATAGAGCAATGGAGAAACGCGTAAACATCAAGTTTTGTTACAAATGGGGGGGGAAACCGCGACGGAGACGCTTGCGATATTGCTGCAAGCGTAGTAAAGCAGAACGGACGTGGTGCACCATCGAGAGTTTACTGTCCATCCCGACTAGTGTTTGAACCAGTCAACCATCAACGTATGTAGATCCGTATTCAGCATTTAAAAATGAATGATAAACTAGAACTACGAAGAACGTGACTTTCAGCTGGGTCTCTCCTTAAAGTAGAACAGCCGGGCTGAGTGGCTCAGACGGTTAAGGCGCTGGCCTTCTAGCCCCAACTTGGCAGGTTCGATCCTGGCTCAGTCCGGTGGTATTTGAAGGTGCTCAAATACGACAGCCTCGTGTCGGTAGATTTACTGGCACGTAAAAGAACTTCTGTGGGACTAAATTCCGGCACCTCGGCGTCTCCGAAGACCGCAAAAGTAGTTAGTGGGACGTAAAGCAAATAACATTATTATTATTATTATTATTATTATTATTATTATTAAAGTAGAACAGTGGCGTTAGTGTTTTGAACTCATATGACGTATGTTGTACTATCATCCCATTATTACTGCATTTTAAACTAGCATTATACGCTGCCAAGACAAACGCTCACAAAAGTGGGGCAATTTATATTCTCGTGGCTTGGAGCTGGTGACAGCTGGTTGTCAGCAGGGGAATCCCTTTAATACGTACATTTCCATTTTACTTTCAAGTACAACATATCCATGTCCGTCTACATGTGTCATGACTGACAGGTTATACGGAAAAGCTTACGCGAGTTGTTAATGAAGGAAACAAATGAACCTCCAGTCCGATCAATGTAACTGTATGAAAACATTTATGTCGAGTATGATCCACAAATTCCTTAATATAGAAGTGAGAACCAGTTGACGGAAAGTAAGAGAAACAAACAGGTACTTGCCCACTGCAACGGACGGACACTGACTCTTAGGATGAATGATCCTGAAACTAAATAGCCACGAACCTGCTACGCAGGCGTAGCAGGGGGAGAGGTGATACTCCCACGTGGCGCGTCCCAGGTGGCGGATAGGGGGGTCCTAACCGGCTTGCCGGCGGACTTGAGGGAAATAAAATACCTCTCGCGGACCAAACACACACCCCCTGTGGGTGGGGGAGGCAGACGAATAATACGCCCACGGTATCCCCTGCCTGTCGTGAGAGGCGACTAAAAGGGGCGACTAAGGGTTGATTGCATTCGAACCATGAAACTACGTGTGTATAGTACCACCATGCGGAGAACACCAAGGGTCACCTTTACTTGTACTTGTACTTTACTTTACTTGATTAGGTACGAAATAGGTTTATGATTAGTAGCACACAGGAGCACCGTGCGGTCGGCTTTTGCAGTACCTGTGATTAGTACCACCATATGAGCCGGACCATGGGATGATAACTACCATGGTTCTGCTTTGCCTGTGATTAGTACCCACTATATGAGGAACACCACGGGATAGCGGAAGGTCCCTGTGGTTAGTACTCTTATGTGATGAACACCATAGGTTTGCGTTGCCTGTAAATGGCGCCGCAAAGTGAGAAAAACATAGGTCTGTATTATACGTCGAATTTCATAACCTCTGAGTAGTACAATAATGTGTGGAATACCGCAAGTCTGTGCTACTTTTGGTTAGTACCGCAACAGGACAGATACCATGGTTCTACATTACTAGCGATAAGTATCATTCTGAGGGGCCTTTGACCTGTATTTTGGAACCATTTAGACACCAAGCATCCTCGATTCAGGATTGTGCATTGGAAGTGGTCCCTTGGTCAGTAATACTATTAACTATGATAGTTTCTTGAGTCGGATCCACTGATTGTTTTAAATTCATGTTGATTCATTCATTCAGGTTGATTCATTCATTCATTCATTCATTCATTCAATCAATCAAACATTCTTCATGACATTTTTTATTTTGGTCAGTAGATGATTTTGAACTTTTAGTTTGTCGTTTCATTTCGTACCATTAGGGGCCGATGACCTCGATGTTAGGCTCCTTTAAACAACAAAAAACTAAATAGCAGAAATCATAGCGTAGTAGCCTTAATGGATCATGCCCTGCCACTCAACCGCTGTTCAGCCCAAAGCCCTAAAGATTATGAGGTGGCATGTGGTCAGCGCGACGAATAATCTCGTCCGTCATGCTTGGCTTTCTGTAGCGGAACTGCTCCCTCACTGCCAGATAGCTTCTAAGTAGACCTCAAAGTGCTATGAGATCTAAGTAAAGACCCCTGACATGGCCAAGAATCGAACCCGGGGCCTCCGGGTAAGAGACGGGCTTACTACCCATAGACCGCGGAGGTGACAATAATAGAGAGAGTATTTAATTAAAAGAGCGTATGATTACAGAATACGAATACGTGGTGTAATGAATGAGTCCACTACGCGGGTGTGATCGCGTAGCTGGGAGCTTCCGTTTGGGAAATCGTGGTTTCGAATTTCAACGTTGGCAGTACTGATGGAGGTTTTCCCCTTCGATGCGTTTGTGTGATGTTCAACCATGATTCGAATGGGGCTAGGCCAGGGCCACTGCCGTAAATTTTGACGCAAATTACGTACCAAGTGATAGCTGCTATCGAAATAAAATACCTAGTTGGTATGTGATTGTGTTATAATTTTAGTTATTTTATTTTCTAACTAGCTGTAGTACCCGACGTTGTCCGGGTAACTTTTGAATGTTTACATTTAGTAATTTTATCACCAGTTAGTTAAGTGTGAAGTGGATGCTTATTGATTTAGTTTTGAGATGTTGATATTACGACCTATTATGTAGTTTTAGAGTTATTTAGATGTATCTGATTTCAAGTTCTAGATTATTTAATATTCGAGGAAAACCTTGTTATTGTGGAATCTAGAATTGACTGGGAAGTACTTGATTCATTCCAAAAGAATAAAAAATAATAATAATCTTAGCGACCCAGAAAATTATGGATTCGACACTGTTTTCGATTATTTTGATATATCACTCCCCCTCGCTCCCCACCCTAAAGGAGGCAGAACTAGGACTTTAAAAATTTCCGGAATGTCACCATTCATCTCAGCGACCATAGAAAGTATGAATTCGACACTACTTTCGAATATTTTATATGTCACCCCCCTTGTGTCCCCGCCGCCCTTATGGGTACATGGGGTGTCTTACCCCACGCGGTTTATCAAAAGAAATCCGAAATATCACTATTCATCTCAGCGACCCCTAAAAGGATGGATTCGACACTATTTTCGATTATTTTTATATCTCACTCCCCTTCGCCCCCACCCCAAAGGAGACTGAATGTGGACTTTAAAAAATTCCGGATTGTCAGTATTCATCTCAGCGACCCCGAAAAGTATGGATTCGACACTATTTTCGAATATTTTTAAATGTCACCCCCTCGCCTCCCCCCGCCTCTAAGGGTACTTCGGGTGTCTTACCCCAAACGCGGTTTGTCAAAAAATCCGGAGTGTCACTATTCATCTCAGCGACCCCAAAAAGAATGGATTCGACACTGTTTTCGATAAAAAAATTTATATCATTCCCTCTCGACCCCACCCCAAAGGGGGCTGAACTTTAAAAAAATCCACAATGTCACTATTCATCCCAGCGACCACGAAAAATATGGATTCGACACTTTTTTTCGAATATTTCTTATGCCACCCCCTCGCCCCCCCCCCGCCTCAGTGGGTACGTGGGGTGTCTTACCCCCACGCAGTTTGTCAAAAGAAATCCGGATTGTCAATATTCATCTCAGCGACCCCAAAACGATGGATTCGACACCATGTTAGATTATTTTGATAAATCACTTCCCCCTCTACCCACGCCTCAAAAAGGGGGAGAACTCGAACTTTGAAAAACTCTGGAATATCATCAGTGACCATAAAAAGAATGGATACGACACTATTTTAGAATATTTTATGTCACCCCCTTGCGCCCCCCGCCCCTATGAGTACATGGGGTGTCTTATCCCCACGCGGTTTGTCAAAAGAAATCCGAAGTGTCACTATTCATCCCAGCAACCCCGTAAAGGATGGATTCGACACTGTTTTCGATAATTTTCTTATATCACCCTCCCCTCGCCCCTCACCCTAAAGGGGGCTGAATTTGGACTTGGAAAAATTCCGGAGTATCACTATTCATCTCAGCGAATCCGAAAACGGTGGATTCGACACTATTTGCGTATACGTTTATATGTGACCCTCCTCGCCCCCCACCCAAAAGGGGGCTGAATTTGGACTTGGAGAATTCCGGAGTATCACCTTTCATCTCAGCGAACCCGAAAACGATTCAACACTATTTTCCTATGTTTTATATGTGACCCTCTGGCCCCCCACCCAATCGGAGCTGAATTTGGACTTGGAAAATTCCGGAGTATCACCTTTCATCTCAGCGAACCCGAAAACGATAGATTCAACACTATTTTCGTATATGTTATATGTGACCCCCTTGCCCCCCCGTCTATATGGGTGCATGGGGCCTTACCCCCACGCAGTTTGTCAAAAGAAATCCGGAGTGTCACTATTTATCCCAGCGACCCCGAAAAGGATGGATTCGACACTATTTCCTATTACTTTGATATATCACTCCCCCTCGCCCCCACCCAAAAGGGGGCTAAATTTGGACTTGGAAAAATTCGGGTGTATCACTATTCATCGCAGGGAATCCGAAAACGATGGATTCGATACCATTTTCATATATTTTATGTGTTACCCCCTCGCCCCCCCCGCCCATATTAGTGCATGGGGTGTCCCCCCACACATTTTGTCAAAAGTAATCCGGAGTGTCACTATTCATCCCAGCGACCCTGAAAAGGATGGTCGATACTATTTCCTATTACTTTGATATATCACTTCCCCCTGGGCCCCCCACCCAAAAGGGGGCTGAATTTGGACTGGGAAAATTTCCAGAGTATCACTATTCATCTCAGCGAATCCGAAAACGATGGATTCGACACTATTTTCGTATATTTTTATATATGACCCCCCTCGCCCCCCGCCTCTGAGGGTACTTGGGGTGTCTTACCCCCACGCGGTTTGTCTTCTGATACTAAGTCGTAAGTGTACCAAGTTTGGTGTAAATCGCTCCAGTGGTTTAGGAGGAAATGTAATACATACATACATACATAAGGTAACTTAGGGTGATCCCGACATGAGGGAGAACTCGACACTTTTAAGCTTAGCACCTCTGGTAACCACAGTACTGCACAGGTCAAATTTGCAACTACATTTACTGGAGCCGTATGGTTTTGTGCTCATGGTCACCCTGTTAGCTGAAGATTATCACTATAAATACAAGGCATATTAACAATTGAATGTGAGTAAGTAAGTGATATATGATTTAAAAGTAACTTGCTATAATATGATGAGTAGGTTGTGTAACGAAATAGGTAGATATGCGATACTTTTAAGATAATGTTTTAGGTTAGGCGCACTAAGAAAGTTTCGGAGAAGCGGTGATGTCATTTCCAAATCGCCAAACCTTCAGCTTGATAAGTGTTGCCAACTCTTGCCTGCCAATGAATCTCGGGGAGATCTAGACACGACAAGCTGGGAGATCTCGACACTGTCGAGATCTCCCTGAATCTCTAAACCGGGATACATTTTTGGGGATATGGTTTAATGGTGCGTTAATTCTACAGTTTAGTAGGAGTAATAAATTATGACAATGTAGTGTATTAGGATATGTATAATATTTTTGTAATGCGATATTTTTATAGTAATGTTTGTAGTGTTAAATTAAACTCAAATTACGAAGGTTGGAGACTGATGATAATGTAGAAATTTCGCATTAATAGTTTTGCATCCAAATGGTTATAGGTGGAGGATGCCACGGAAATATATGTACAAAGGTCTGCTTGGACGATGGAATGCAGAAGGTATGGCTGCTGCTATTAAGGACGTGAAAGAAAATGGAACTACTTTAGCAACAGCTGCGAAGTATTTCAGTATTCCAAGGAATACACTCAGATCCAGAATACTACCTGGTATATCTACCAATAGAAAACTGGAAAAAGGAGCAACAGTTGACAAAGCTATGGAGGACCAGTTAGTCAACCATCTTTTTCATCTCGTTTCTAAAGGAACTGCCTTTTAGTTCCACTCTGAGGAATGGTGTTAAGAAGCATATTTAAAAACCAAAATGCAATGGTTGGATATCACTGGGTTTTTCAAGAGCCTGGTAATATTTTGAATGTCAATTAAGCTGGTGTTCAGCTCATATTTAAGGCAGGGAAGATTATTAGTGAAAAAAGGAAAGAAAAACGTGTTTCACAGCACCACGGCAGAAAAGGGATCTACGGTAACAGTAATGGTGTGTGGTAATGCTATTGAATATGCTATCCCACCCTTTGTTATAATGAAAGGGGTAAGGCAAAGATACACTCAAAAGGAATGCCCAGTGGATCAGATGTTAAAATGTCCGAATCATTATTCCTTGATCACCTAAACCGTTACAAACCTCAGGGCAGGATTCAGTTCATAATCGACGGACACTCAACGCACTGCAAAGATCCGGATGTGATTGATAAGGCATAAGCTGTATGAATAGGGATGCGTTGCTTCCCCCCCCCCCGCCCCCCATCCACCACGGTGACTTCACAGGATTATCGGGAAGATTTAAAAAATAGGAAACGCGAAAATGAAAAGAATCCTTCAAATCGAAGGACAACAACGAGAACTCGGCGTGCGTAACGGGGGAGCTAGTTTCTCAAGCAGTCTTCTTTGCTCTGAGAATTACTGCGCGGTATGTGACGACAACCGTAATGAGGCATGGATCCAATGTAGTGGGGAATACAGGAAATGGTTCTACGAGATGTGTGTGGAAAATGGAAACGATGAGCAGTTAATATGTACCCATTGTGTACAATAGTTGCGTAACTATTCGGAGGTCCTACCTAGTGTCAGGTTCTCCCTAAGTGCGGGAGAAGTGGACATTATTGCATCCTTTATTTATTTGATAATTTAACATGTTATGAAATGTTTATTTTTTCCATAAATAATAGAAAACATTAACTAAATGTGTACAAAATCACCAGGGAAATAATTGAAATATTTTACAAATAAAGCATGATCAAAATTACAGGTTTTTGCTTAGCGTGTCGAGATATCCCTAAATTACTATACATACATACATACATACATACATACATACATACATACAATGACATTTATATATACACAGTAGATTATAAAGAAATTGCCACATCTTTAAGACCCCGTGTTCCAAACTATTTTCCCAATGTGAGTGGTAGATATGCTTGAGTGGTGCTACAGCTGTGCGGGACTCGGCTCGTGACCTGCCGCCTTAAATGTGGAACGCTCCCAATAAACAATTTGTCTCTCAACAATGATGATTTTGGACATTTTGGAATTCTCACAAGCCGCTCTATTCTCTCGAATAGTTCAATAGTTCTGAAGCCATTTTTCATTTGCCGTGACACTCTAAGAAAGTGGGATATTTTTCGCACTTCTTTGCACCGAAATTCTCTTCTAATATTAAGTGCTTGATTCTGTTACCATGCATGTACATAAACTTTCCAGAAGAGTCAAATGACATCTTGTACGACAAGTAACGACGTCGTAATCCAGAGCTCCAGGAATTTTCAGCCGTATGGCACTGCGATTTCAGTACCTCAAGACTGTGGCACGGTTGCACCTCCCGATGACATTACACCGAGGTCAAACTCTTGTTCCTCCCTCTTTACAATGAGATATTGAACACCGTCGTCTTCCAAGTTACATGAAAAGTATTTTGTTTTGAAAACGTCAATGGTTTTATAACGTTCACTGGGCATAGTACACGTCTAAATCCGGCAGTGTTCTAATTAATTAGAAAACTTGATACATGGAAAGAGGTAATAATAAATGACTTGAAAATTAAGCAATGAATTTCTAAATACAACAGACGATATGAATTCTTCTACTTCAGAATAAAAATTGGTTCCACAGTTGGATTACTAGATTGCCTGAAGAGCTTTCCATGATATAATATTGAATACTTTAACAGGCAAACTCTTACAAGTTAACATACAATAAACAACACGTTCAACTGTCGCAATGCCATCCCTTCCATGCTGTTTTGCTGCCTCAGTGCATGATGATCAGATAGCTTCAGGTCATACCGTCTGAGGCAAGCTTGGTGGTGAAAACCGCTGGGTAGATATCCTGACATGATGTCAATTTCGTTGCCGTTCCTCTAGGTATACGGCTTCCTAGATGTCTTTGAGAGATCGAAAGTGCCAGTATTTCTGGTTACTGAAAAGATGGATGTTCATAGACTGAATTACATTATGATACTAGTCACATTGGTGCTTTCACTGACGTCCCTGTTCTTGGCTGAATGGTCGGAGTCGAGGCCTTCATCAAAGGGTCATGGGCTCGATTACCGGCCGGCTAGGGCATTTTAACCATGTCGAGATAAATCCCCTTGATCGTGAATTCGGTATTTGTGTTTATCCTATCACACACCTATTCTCATTCACACAATACAACACACTATCAACCATCATATAATCACGTAATAATGAATACATCCTTCCACACTGAATTGGCGTCAGGAAGGGCACCCAGTCGCGAAACAGAGACAAATACATATGTGTGTGACGCAGATCACTCCCGCGAGTCCACTACCTTGTGGGAAAAACAAAGAAAGAGAGAAATAGAAGAGATTGTTGCTTTTACTGAAAGCACATAGGGCCTATAAAGGACCAGAAACAGCATGCCTTCAGTAGTTCTAACATTAAGTCATATCAGTTAATAGTCTTACTGAAATCGTCTGAGGAAAATTTAATTACATAGATTGGTTTCTTTACAAATTCTTGGCATCGCCTCCTTCAATTTGTCGGAACACAGTTTATTAATAATGTTATTGATTTTAGGTCTCACTAACTACTGTCGTCGGTTTTCGGAGACACTGATTTGGTGGAATTTGGTCCCGCAGGGAATTTTTACGTGCCAATAAATCTACTGACACAAGGCTGACGAATTTCATCACCTTCAAATACCACCGGACTGAGCCAGGATCAAACCTGCCAAGTGAAACACAGTATCTAATTTTTTATTAGACAATAAGTCAGAGTGGTTTTGGACGTTGGCTTGCGCTTTGAAATTTCAGATTTTTAAGAAAGGGATTTTAATGTTGACACAGACACATGTGTACAAAAATGTCTTCCTTCTTGAACTTCGGTTAAAATCTCCACGATCTGCATTCCTAATATGTTAATTTTATTACCAAACCTACTCAACATATTTTACAGTAACAACACAGCTAATGAAGTAAGAGAGGATAGAATTAATGTTTGACGATCCAATGAAAAGAAATACTATATCTTGTGTTGAAATAATACTTAGGCTTGCAGCACAATTGTCTAGGGTTCTCAAAATTCATGGCATTGATACGGTGCTGTAGCTTACGGCTCTCACAGATAGTTGTAAGTCCCCTAAGAGACGGTAAGCTTATAAAACGTACACGATATTGTGTTGTCTGATA
This sequence comes from Anabrus simplex, assembly GCF_040414725.1. Taxonomy (NCBI): domain Eukaryota; kingdom Metazoa; phylum Arthropoda; class Insecta; order Orthoptera; family Tettigoniidae; genus Anabrus; species Anabrus simplex. The sequence continues at coordinate 192,080,790 of NC_090267.1, read as the reverse complement.
GAAAGCTCGCCCTCGGGGAGACCCTGTGATCATACAATACGACAGTAAATCATTAACTGCCTCAGAAGCATAGAGCTGTACTCCGCCTGCCAGGAATTCATTGCCTGAACAAACATTGCAACTGAAGCAGCAGCAGAAATCAACAACAACAGTATCCACCTTCTCTTCTACCGCTACAAAAGAATCAAGTTTTCATGAACTAAAGAAGGTTCACTCTTGTTGTTAGTAACTTTATTAATAAATTATAATTGTATTTATTCACAGTCCCTTTAATTGTTACGTGCATTTAGAAGAGGTCAGAGTGGTCGATAACTTGTCTCGAAGGAGTTTTTTAAACTGCCAGAAATCAATGACATGAAATTGTCGTGTTCACATACTCCTAATACCAACATCAGCTGAGATCAAACCTGCAATCCTGGGAATACAATTATAACGACTAACCGACTGTGCCTCTGAATTCAGCTGATTAATAATTGAAAAATATATGTATTAAAAATGACTGCCACAGAGACGTGTTCACATGTAGGCCTGTACCACTAAAACAATTCCCGATGGTCCCACAACAGTCTTCTGGTACACCGCCTTATCAAGTTTGAACGTCGCTATAGCAGCTATCACCACCCTGTGCTGCTGTTTATCGGCGCGCTACACAGCTGGTCTGGGAACTTTAGATACGGCCTAGTACCACCGGATTTTGCAGGGATCGAACTCACGAACCTGGGCTCAGAAAGCTCCCACTCTTCCGTCTAAGTCACACATCCCAGTCATTATTATTATTATTATTATTATTATTATTATTATTATTATTATTATTATTATTATTATTATTATTATTATCCTTCGCAAAATAATGGGTCCAAAGATTGTGGATGGACAGTATAGGCTGCGAGGAAGGGAAGAACTTTACCGAGACAATGAAAGGCTAACTGAGTCCATGAGAAAACGGAGACTTAAATTCTATGGGCATTTATTTAGAATGGATGAGAAGAGATTAACGAAAAGGATTTTCACAATACTAGACAGCAGACCTAAAGTGTCGGACAAATGGTTCAGGGAGGTGAGAAAGGATCTCAGACAGGTGGGACTAAATTCGGAAGACATCTCAAACCGAACAAAGTTTAGGTCAGTGATCGACAGATTTCAGGGATTCCATGACGAACCAAAACTTAACCGTGGGTGGACGGACGAAAGAAAACAGGCTGCCAGAGAGAGGATGCTGAAGTTCTGGGCTGTGAGGAAGGCTTCCAGAAACATGTAATTGTTATTTAACGTGGTCTCTAATGGCCGTAAACGAATATATATATTATAACAATAGCACGGTGTCTCCCTAGTTGGAGGCATCCCTTTTAACGCCTGTAAATAGTGAAGCCTTACGGAGAGGGGCTGATCAAAATAATGATTTTCTAATGTTCATTTTAATGTTTGCTTTGTTATTACTACTTGCTTTACGTCGCGCCGACACAGGTAGGTCTTATGGCGACGATGGGATAGGAAAGATCTAGGAGTGGGATGGAAGCGGCCGTAGCCTTAATTAAGGTTCAGCATTTGTATTGTGTGAAAAATGGGAAACCACGGTAAACCATCTGCAGGGCTGCCGACAGTGTGGTTCGAACCCACTAACGCCCGGATGCAAGATCACAGCTGCGTGGCTCTAACCATACGGCCACCTCTCCCGGTAAATGTTCATTTTGCCGGGCTGAGTGGCTCAGACGGTTAAGGCACTGGCCTTCTGACCCCAACTTGGCAGGTTCGATCCTGGCTCAGTCCGGTGGTATTTGAAGGTGCTCAAATACGTCAGCCTCGTGTCGGTAGATTTACTGGCACGTAAAAGAACTCCTGCGGGACTAAATTCCGGCACCTCGGCGTCTCCGAAAACCGTAGTTAGTGGGACGTAAAACAAATAACATGATTAAATGTTCATTTAAAGATGTCACTAATGTTGTTTCTGAGTGCCACCTCGGATCGTGGTTTGTGCTCAACTTAGTTGAGAATTGGGTTTGGCACATATTAGCTTGAGTCATTTGTTTCTAAATTGCCGCTACCGCCTGTTCATTTGTATAAAATAAAAAAATAAAAAAAATCAGCACCCAGCTCGTCCCTTTACATTCTGTCAGCTTGACCCTTATTTATCTATCTGGATCTGGAACTATGCAACTTTAAGTGAGGTCTTCCTCCCAAAGAGATGACGGACGAGGCTGGGGAAGCAATAAGAAAGTAAATGGACCTAAAATGTGAACTTAACTCGTCTATGGTGGCGGTAAAATAACAGTGTTCCCCTTTAGCATGTAACCGTTAGGACGCGCTGCGATAACCTTTAGTTTTTAATTTAGTTCTTAGGTTGTATTATGTAGGATTCTAGGCTGCCTGCTGATGGAGTATAAACCCCCTTGAGGTTACTATGTAATTTAAGAACGTACGTGTGTTTACCCTCATTTCCCTTATTCGCCTTTGCTCTCTGGCGACTAAGCTTTCCTGATATCTAAATTTATGTCCTACGTTTCGGATTTTAATCATATTTATGGTTGTTAGTCACCACTTAGTATGCCTTATCCGCTGGTTCACCGCGCCTTCAGCCCATTCGGTTTTATGACAAGTCATGTCACGGGATCACTTGAGGTGTTCAGAGAATTCTACTTCATTTCGTTCTCGGCCTTTCGATTAACATGTTTTTCACGTTTCTTGGCCGTCTAGTATGAGTTTCGGCTGCTGTTTTTCTGGATCCTTCGATCCGTATATTTTGTGTAGCTCCCCCATTTAGAAAGGGCAGCGAGTGTAACATGGTATAATACTTTGTGAGCTCTTAAAGGTAATTAGATGTACCTAAAGTGTATTCTTCGACCGCTTGGCCATTGACATTTGGATCTGTAATTCTGGGTTTGAGACCCTTCGACATGTAATTATTTTCAGCTGAGGGTACAATTTACTTATTATTGTAAATTTGCTTTTGGAAGCTCTAGCTTACTGAAGGGTAAACGTGTTAGCAGAGGATCTCACTTGTCAAAGAGTTAGGCAGACCTGTTGGTCGTTTGTTGTTAAATGGGAGCTTCCTCTCTCCACTGTTAGCTTATGATATTTTAAATATCCTTTCTGTTCAAGTTTTCTTACAATTTGTTTTTGTTATTCTGAAAAGAGTATCAAACAAAACAAAAGAAAACTTTGAAAATACATTCTAAAGTTAAAACTTTCTTGGTGTGGATTTGTCCAGTGTCCTAGCCCTACCATTTCTTTCCCTCTGATCAACGGAATAACCGTAACATATTATTATTATTATTATTATTATTATTATTATTATTATTATTATTATTATTATTATTATAAAATATGCCATATAATTTCATCTTACCTTATCTTCGACTCCGTCAGGAAACTGTCCTAAGGGATAGACATGCGTAGTAGTAGTAGTAGTAGTAGTAAATTCACTTGATTGCCAGCAACACTGGCAATAATTCAACCACCCACGTTGTCATTATCATGTTAGGGACGTTGATACTATATGGAGAATATGGACGCTGATTGTTGTATAAAATGATTTGCTACATTTGTTTAGAAATCTGAAGACGTATTTTGAACTTTATGAACTGCAATGAAGTCCAGGTCGGATGTGACCATCTCTTGGAGTTTGCGCTCATCTCAGAAATTACGGTATATGGAAACCATTCCCAACATCGTTCCAGTGTGAAATAAAAGGTGACAATCTACCGAAGACAACTCACATCTAGTTCTTGGACGGTCCCACAAAGCGTAGCTGGTATCGATGCTGAAATGTGAGTTTATGGCGAAATGAAAACACTGGATTTTGTGTGCGATTCGACGATCTATCGAACACTGATCCGTCCAGCGACGTTGTAAGGAACTGAGTGCAGCTGCATCTGCTAAGAACTGCCTCCACGTGATTGAGATACACAGGGCTGAATGGTTGGTAGGTGTTTCCGTCCTAGATGACATAACACACCATGATACATAGCACCCTTTACCGAGATGGCAGGGACGAATCTCCATGTTTCGATCATGTAGTTCGCGCTGCAGTGAGAACTGCCGTTAAAGTCACCCACTACCATTTCTTCGTATCCCTGCACATTCTACTCGTGTGGGTGACGTAACTTCTGTAGCATGAGAATGGGAATCATCCCACCTGTCCTCCACGTGCCGTCTCTGTTGAAAGATAAAAAATTCAGCTAGGGCTCCTCATGACTCGTAATTTATATGGGGCCTCTTGTAATGAATTTAGGACTCTGGCTCCTTATGACTCAATATATCATTTTAAACGACGAAGTGCCAGCTTTCAGATCATACAAAAATCTGAATATTGACATGTTTTCATATTTTATCCATTAGAACTCGCCTTAAGGCCACGGTCGCTTTTAAGCAACTTCTAGTCCGTTCCTATCTCTTCGTCGCCATAAAACCTATGCCGGTGCGACGTAATTAAATTCTAAACAGATAAAATAAATAACCGTGATAGGGCATAGTACTAACCACACTGTTCCACTTAATGCTGAGGTTATGAACATTATTTCAAGTCTTCAATTTCCACTCCTTCTCCCCTATACGAAGATAATTTTCTTTGTATTTCCTCTCCTACTTCACCTTGGCAATGTTAAGATTTCTTTCTCTTGGTCATCGAGCATTATCTGTCGTGACTGCTTTCCTAATCAGTCGTTATGTACATTGTACTTTGTACAACAGTCAGTATAATCATTCAGTGACTCTTAAAAATCTATTGAAAATACTAGGTTGGGCAACAAGGCCTTCGCACAAAGCAAGGTCATTTCCTCGAATGTCAAGAAGTTTATTTCAGTTTATTAACCGTGTCCTGTTCTACATAACAATTAGGCCTACATATGAGCAGATTCAGTTTCCAGTATTAATTCTGCGAGTTCAGTGGCCATAACGCAATACGCACCACCGTACGATGGAATGCACGCACCAGGCACGCAGACTGTGGAGTATATCATTCCCCTCACGCCTACTTTATTTAATATTCCCACGTAGACGGGCACGTAGAGAGTCATATCTCGGTAGCTCGAGTATTGCCAATCTTGGGCTAGCGGAGCGTGGAGCTTTAATAGAGTGCCAAGTTCATCAGCGCTGCTAGACGTGCCATGTGCTAATTAATATCTACTGTACTGTGGGGCTTCCACTCCACGCTGCATATCACCTGTCCACCATATGAAATTGAATTAAGAAATTTCCAACAGCTTCATGTACAATTTATCATATTCACTTAGAAGCAAACTGTGAATTAAATCTCTTCTAAAAATAACGTCATCTTCCGCACTAAAAAGTTATTACTAATTACAGTTAAGGAAAATATTTATATTGAAAAACAAGAGGTAGTAATGGGGTGGAAGTGAGTCAAGGAAACCTTGGTATGTGGTACAGTCGTTATCAACGAAAACTGTTTCAGAAATATGGACTTTCTAGTTTTCTCATTATCTCTGCAAACCAGATTAACCACTGCTGTGTTTGCCCTTTTCCTCTAGGAACATAATTATTACTAGGTTTAAGTTTGACATATTTGTGAGTTTTAGCTAAGATAGTGAATAAAATCTAGAAGAGACAGAGTGTGAAGTGCAGCGATCAGAAAAGTGTCAAACATGAGATTGGCAGTCAGTAATATCGAACAGCCAGCCCTAAGATGGTCTGGGCACATCACAAGGTGTATTCAGAAAGGCAGCCTCAACGTATTGCATATCATCCCAGGAAGGAATGGATTCTGTATATCGGTGAAATGAAGGGCACAGTACAATACAATTCGTTTTACGTCGCACCGACACAGATAGGTCATATAGCGACGATAGGATAAGAAAGGGCTGGGTGTGAGAAGGAAGCGTCCATGGCCTTAATTAAGGTACAGCCCCAAGATTTGCCTATGATGAAAATGGAATTCAACGGAAAACCATCTTAAGGGCTGCCGACAGTGGGGCTCGAACTCACTATTTCCAGGATGCGCCCCTAACCTCACGGCTAAATCGCCCGGTAGGAGATGAAGGGGGAGGTATATCCCCGGGTACAGTAATGAATATAGAAAGTGGTATCGCTTTCAGACCTCACATGAAAACGTAAAAGGCACAAAGAATAAAAGCTAGAGGAAGGAACGAGATAAAAAACTAGTTTAAGAATTGCTTAGCAATTAACTCCCAACGAATATTAATCGGATAAAGTAGGCTTTCACTGGAATCACACACACATGGAGTGACAATTTCTAACAAACTTCTTGGAATTTGATTCTAAACCAGATGATTGATTACAGGCAATCACATACGTGAGATTCATATGCCAGATTACAATGTTTGGAGACTGGGAAACATAAGATGATGTCGAAGTTTCATTGACGTGGTAATAATTAACGTTTCTTCCTATTAAGGTCCATCTATATTTTCCTCGTTTTACTGGTTATTCGTTGTACGTTCTACCTTTATGATATTCAGGGACGCTGAGGTGGCCGAAATGTTGTTTCGCTCTGATCTTTTAGAACTGTATCGCCGAGACAAGTACTCCTTTATGAATCGGTAAATTTACCAACACGAGACTGGCATAAGCTATTCGAGTACAGACGTGCACATTAATGGTGTCCCGACATAAACAATCAACACTGCCCCACCCCAGTACTGAAGAGAAGGGGATAGAGAGAAGGGGTAGTGTTGAAGGCCAATCCAGTACAAAACATGGGGGAAGGGAGTGAAGGGGTAGTGTCGAAGGCACAATGACTCACCTTCTCGCTTAACGCATTGCTGCATGGACTGCATGCAGACAGCCCGCTACAAGACTTCGTTGTGACCGAATGGCGGATGTATTGAAGTACAGCATTAGGTTACCTACTCGTCCGGCCCCGCGGTGTACGGGGCAACGCGTCCGGCCGCCCCGGGTTCGATTCCCGGCAGGGTCAGGGGATTTTAATAGTAAATGATTATATCCCTGGCCTGGGGACTGCGTGTTTGTGTCGTCCTTAACGTTCCTCACATTCAACACTTCCGCAATTCCAATTACATGCAGGTTCATATATTGTGCCCCGAACAAATAGCATTTTAACATAAAAAGAATTAAAAAGTAGCCTACTCTGTTAATTACAGTATTAAGAGGTAAAGGATCTTTTTAACCGAAAAGTATTTTATGCTAGTTAGGAATATTTTGTAGCTGCGTTATATCTACCAATCCTTCTTCACCTCGTTCTTGCCATATTTCCATCCATCTCCAAACTGTCTTAAGACTGCATGGTATTGCTTGTGCTATTGCTTGGGGGACCATGTGAGCCTCCCACATGCCAATAATACGGCCTCGATTCACCTGTGATAGGATAGGAGCCATCTTATTACACAATGTTACAGTATAACGCCGGAATACACACACTGTGTATTCAGCACTACCTGTTCACTCCATTCCCCTCCTTTTCAGTACTGGAGTGGCCTTCAACACTATCCCTTTACTCTCTCCCCTCCTTTTCAGTATTGGAGTGGGGCAGTGTTGATTGTTTATGTCGGGACACCATTAATGTGCGTGCGTGTACCATCAGTTATTTTCAAACTGAGCCAGAACCTAACCTACCGATTTGGACCCAGAAATTCAGTGCTGTACCATATGACCTGCTGACCCCTATTATATACAATACATGTGAACTAGGAGAATTTTCTGAAAAATAATAGATCATTCATTACAATTAATTTAGTATTAAGCAATCCTGTACTGCTGCTACAATAATTTATAATGATTTGGAGTTTGTCTGGTTCTACCATTCTACCCACCATTACCTTGAAATCTCTTCTCTCTTCCCACCTTAATTTAAGTGTTTTAACCTGTGCCGTAATAGGTCCTTCTACTCTCAGGTCGCGACCTACAGTAGCCTATACTCGAGCCTTCTATGGCGAACCTGTCGGCTTTTGTTAAATGGAGCGCGCCGTACTGTGTTTCTCAATGAGTATTGGTCACGCATGTTAGCTTCAGCTAGAAACGGAGCGAATTGCTAATTAACGTACACATTCGAATGACCTCACTTACTTTGTGTCGTAGATAAAATGCTCTTAGGCGGCTTTTTGGTTTTGATTGTATTGTCCTATTTTCAGACATTGAGGCAATGATTGTCAATGGAATGAATGTTTGATGGTAGAATAACATCACATGGAGACTGCGAAAGAGTTATCTGATTGATGGAAAGGGACGAGACGATTCATTTGGCACGACAATCTAAAAAATAATAATTATATTGGAATTACGTCCACCTAACATATTTTTACGGTTTTCGGAGACGCCGATTTCTTGAACTTTTGGCCCAGAGAAGTTCTTTTACGTTCCAGTAAAAAAAAATTCATGTATGGCTGACGCATTTGATCGACTTCAAATACCACCAGACTGAGCCGGAATTGAACCTACTAGCTACAGTTCAGAAGGCCAGCGCTTTACCATGTGTCTGTGCTATTCAGCCTGCTAAAAGAGGAAGAATATCTCGTGTATCATTCTTTCTTTTGTTTATGCAGATCCGATATCTTCGACGGAAATCCTGTGACTAATTCGCCTTCTATTATTTTACTCATCGCTCTCATATTTTCGTTTCCTAGGGCCACAGATGTACACGTATTGTTCCAATATACGCACTGTTTCAAATTTTCCTACAAATAAATGTCAGATATACTGAGATCTGGAGAACGAGCTGGCCATATTCCCTTATGAGCGGTCATCGAACACATTTCAATTGCAGCCATAGAATTACGTGCAGTGCGGGTGGTTGCATCGTCCTGCTGAAAGTAGACCTGCTGTATCTCTTTCTCTGTCAATGTTAAAGAAGGCAAGCAAAATAGTGTTCAGGTATCATACAGAGGTCAGTTTTCATGAAAGAATTTGTGTTTAGTTATTCTTCGTCCTCTAACTTCACACAAAACACCCACTTCCGTGCAAGAAGAGGTACCTCGCGTATCACTTAGGGATTTTCATTGTCTCAGTGTTGAGTGTTCCGAGAATTAATTTACTCACTGAGGTGAAACCAAGCTTTCTTCCGACAAAATCAAGAGCAGAGGATTTAAATGCAGGGATTGCAGCACCTATCAGCAGAATATAATACAAGAGACAGGATCTGCAAATTGAGCACTGTGGAAACCTTGCAGGAAAAAATGAGTTTTAAGCACTCTCTATATTGTGATGTATAGTACTCTCTACACTCTTGTGTTAAACGTCTGGGCGCTTTATGACAACTACCAGAAGTTTGGCCCGCATTCGTCAGTGAATACACTGTAATATTCTTTTCTGTTTTAGACGGATCCGTCTGTTCACCGATTCTCAAACAGATCCCGGGTTTTGGTGGTATAGAACATTCTGGAAATCGTACTTCCGCATACACTTGTCGTACGATTTCTTTATTTCAACAATAAACACTCGTTGCTCGATTAACCATGACGGATAATTGTAATCGTCCACTTTATAACAACAATCACTGAACATAAGTTATCTAGTAAATCAGGAGTCTCACAACCGCACGCACAGACCTCTACCAACAACCGAGCCTTACAGGACAGAATGAGACAAACAGGCTGTTATCTCCCGCCTGGTAGCTCCTTCCTCGTCAATTGAGTGTGAGAGTACTATCTGTCCTTCCCGTAGATCGATATGCGCGCCTTCCTTGATTTTACCGTACTAATCACAAGTAGTTTCATGGTTCTTATACAATCATCCCTCGGTCGCCCCTTTTTGTCGCCTCTTATGACAGGCAGGGGATACCGTGGGTGTATTCATCGTCAGAGTCCCCTACCCTAACTCAAACATTGTTCGGCTCCATGGTTAAATGTTCCGGGGATCAATTCCCGGACGAATCGGGGATTGTAACCTTGATTGGTTACTTCTGATGGCTCGGGAGCCGGGTGTATGTACCGTCTTCTGCATTAGACTTCATCTTACGTATGGCCCGATCATCACGGATGCACAGGTCGCCTGCACCAGGACTCTTCCGAAGCCACAGACCATTTGTTGGACGCTGGATAAAAAGACAACATTTTAAAAATGGAATGAGAAAACTTCTGTCTCATAGATCTTACTTAATAAAAATTAAATAGGAACATCAGTGACAGTACGACTAAGAATACAAATAATGCTGCGAATGTTTTATCAATTTGAAGTGAATAGCTCCTATTCAGGTCCCTTACCCCTCTGTCAAACTTACTGTAAATTGGGTTTCATATCTCAAGCAATTATCTCTTCTTTTTCCGTTACCGTATTTCTTTGGACTCTTGTTCACAGTGTTCCTTCTATCTTAATGCCTTGCCACCTTTTCTCAGGGGTAATTTTCCATCTTTGCTTCTCATATTATTCTATAAACCACTTTTCTTTTCCTCAATAATTGCCTTGTTTCTCCTGGAAGCAATAGCATATCTAAATCCCTTATAACCACGTAATCTTTGACATAATCTTTCGGCTACACTTACATGCGTAACTTGAAAAAATAAAAAAGGCAACAAATGATCTGATCTTAATAAGCTTGCATTAACTTGCTGTAACAGCAATAAAGAAGAGCAAAATTTGGCACTTTTTTCAGGCCATTACTGTTTTTGTTTGTAAAATGAAGATGATTGACAAGTCATATGTGATTAACATTGCCCTATTTTAAGAATTTCCGAATAAATTATCGTCTAAAATTGGTTAGCGTTGAGTAGCCTACAGGCCGCTATCTCACAGTTAGATAGTTCCTTAATTGTAATCACGTAGGCTGTGTAGTCCTTATCCAGGAGATAGTGGGCTCGAATCCCACTGTCGTCAACCTCTAAAAATGGTTTCACACCAGGCTTGTAAGTCATGTGCTATTTTCAGTACAGACACATTATTAAAATTAAAAATCAATTATAACGATAAGGACAATTTCTAAATAATAATAATAATAATAATAATAATAATAATAATAATAATAATAATAATAATAATAATAATAATAATAATAATAATAATAATAATAATACTTTTTTCTACCACTCTTCCCAAAAGTGAGGGATTGTGCGCGGGAACTGCGTCACACATGTGGATTTGGCCCTGTTTAACGGCCGGATGCCCTTCCTGACGCCAATCCTATATGGAGGGATGTCTAGTAAAGTTTTATAACGTATACTAAGGTATGTTTTATTAATCGATGAAGAATTCAACAAGGAATTTGTGCTCAAAACGATACATATAATTTACGATCACCCAGAAATGTTACATTAATACGTACACACTTGGTGTTGACTAAGATGCTATTTGCTTTACGTCGCACCGACACAGATAGGTCTAATGGTGACGATGGGACAGAAAAGGGGAAGGAAGTGGCCGTGGCCTTAAAGTACAGCCCCAGCATTTGCCTGGTGTAAAATGGGAAACCACGGAAAACCATCTTCAGGGCTGCCGACAATGGAGTTCGAACCCACTATCTCACAGCTGCGCGTCCTTAACCGCACGGCCAACTCGCCCGGTTGTCTAAGATGGCCCCAGTTCTTAACATGAAGTAATTACATCAATGAAACGAAAATCAGTATACATTACGCATTCATTATCTTATCCGACTACAGGTACTGGCAGGTAGTATAACATTAGTAATGTTCTAGTGTTGCTTCTTATTTATATGTTTACTTATACTGTTTATTTCATTGTATTTATTGTGTTTTTCTAAATACTTCATAATGTTCGTACATATACTTAGCGTGCAAATCATCAGCTTTAGATCCCAAGAGTGATAAGTAATTATCTACACTTAATGGAGAAATATTTACATTGAATTATAAGACTATGCTTTAAATCAGTTTGCTAATCAAGCATTATTTGTGTTTTCTTCCCATTACACTCCTTAAATATATCAGTGTAAAAATTTATGTTACGTAGATGCCAAGGGTTGAGAGCCGTATCGCGGAGGACTTTCTCGTGAACTGCTCCGTCCTTACCTTCTCTTGCTTTGTTTTAAGTCTGTTGAGAAAGTGGAATGGGGTAGAAGGGAGGAACAAGTGAGAGAAGTTGCAGACCTGAGAGCAAAGTTAGTGCGAAAAGCTTTCTAGTATCACCAACATTTCTTTCCAAGCATTTCAAGCTCTACTTATTCACACTTCACTACTGAGCTTTACGGTGGCTGCATACCACCCCAGTATAATCACTACCATTCTGTTACGGTATATTTAGGCATGTTCCATATTCGAATAACATACTGTAATAAACACATGCATGGAGTGAGTGACAATCGCCAAGAATAGAAGGTGCAAATCAAGTTATCTCGTGATTAATAATAATAATAATAATAATAATAATAATAATAACGTTACTGGAAGATGTAAACAGACCTTTAACTTTAAAATCTGCCATGCTACTTAAAAGTTCAGATCCATCTACTTCCAGGCAAAACTGGGGCGCTAACAGTTCGACTGGAATGCTTTTACTATGCGAAGACACTAAATACATTTCGACTGACGAAAAGGAGAGACAAAATAGGCCCACGGAAGTGTCAGAAATTTTTTTTTTTTTTTTACAAGTAGTTGTACGTCGCACTGACACAGAGGACTTTTGGCGACGTTGGGGGAAGAAAGGGCTAGGAGTGGGAAGGAAGCGGACGTAGCCTTAATTTGATACAGCCATGACATTTGCCTGGTGTGGAAATGGGAAACAACGGAAAACCATTGTCAGCGCTGTCAACAGTGGGGTTAGAACCCGCTATCTCCCGAATGCAAGCTCACGGCTGTGCACCCCTAAACGCACGGTCAACTCGCTTGGTGTGTTATGAGTTTTATGTCCTACTAAATACTTCTATGGTTTTCGGAGACATCGAGACGCCAGATATTTTGTCACGCAGGAGTTCGTATCCAACGATACTTTGAGCGCTTTGAAGTATCACCGGACTAGGCTAGGATTAAACTAGTTGCCATGGGATCTGCCATTTTAGCGGCCAGACCGACTAAATCCAGTTTTCTAGACTCAGCTGTCAAAGAATATGTGATGGCTATCCATTCGAAAATAAAGACACGCAGGACCTTACCGTAGACTCTAAGTTTGTGTACGAGTCATTTAATTGGGCTGTTTGCAATTCACACATCTAAACAAGAGACCATTTTTTTTTCAAAATTTATTAATAGACACTGACGGTTGTCAAAAATTATTTAACAATAATAGATTGATCCATACTGGCCTTTCATTGGTGGGCTAGGCGAGCTGTATCAGTGAGAGAATTTATGCGGGGACATCGTTTTACATTAATATTGTATAATAGAAATACGATGATGGCTCAAATGCGAATGGGAGTATCTGTGGTATCTGAGAGTACTGTATCCGTCCAGCATATTTTTATGATGAAGGAATCCATAAAGTGCCAGCACGGTGAAAAGAATGCGCATAGGTAATTGATGACTCTGCGTAGAGTTGTTTTTGTCTGTTTTAATATAGATAGAAATCATATTTTTTTCTTTTCTTAACGCTCCTACAATTACCTAAGTAACACCTAAGTCCACACAGCCATTACTCCTCTCCATGAAAATTAAAATCCGCAGCCTGTTTCCAGTCATCTGACCGCGGCAGGAATGGAGAATAGGAAATGTGCCGGCTGCCGAAGCCTGTCTAACTCCTCTGGAGCAATGATAAATGACAGACAGATCAGATGAAATGTTAATGGAGAGTGTTTCTGGAATGAAATATGACGCGAAAACCGGAGTACCCGTAGAAAAACCTGTCCTGCCTCCGCTTTGTCCAGTACAAATCTCACATGGATTGACCGGGATTTGAACCATGATATCCAGCGGTGAGAGGCCGGCGCGCTGCCTCCTGAGCCACGGAGACTTCCTTCTCTCTATGACTGCCTTTAAATAAATCCAGAGAGACAGACGTAATTCAATGAACGATGTTACATTCGGTTCAATATAAAGAGTGGCTCATAAATAGCCTCCCTTAATGAAATATGCTATGATTGCAGAAAATGAGGGTACTTTAATATGATGAGAGATTCAACCTGGTATGAGATGGAGTCTGAAGTGTTTATTTGTATGGGTAAGTATGCCTATGTCCGCCTCTGTGGTGTAGTGGTGTGATTAGCTGCCACCCCCGGAGGCCCGGGTTCGATTCCCGGCTCTGCCACGAAATTTGAAAAGTGGTACGAGGGCTGGAACGGGGTCCACTCAGCCTCGGGAGGTCAACCGAGTAGAGGTGGGTTCGATTCCCACCTCAGCCATCCTGGAAGTGGTTTTCCGTGGTTTCCCACTTCTTCCCCAGGCAAATACCGGGATGGTACCTAACTAAAGGCCATGGCCGCTTCCTTCCCTCTTCCTTGCCTATCCTTTCCAATCTTCCCATCCTCCACCAATGCCCCTGTTCAGCATAGCAGGCGAGGCCACCTGGACGAGGTACTGGTCATTCTCCCCAGTTGTATCCCCGACCCAATGTCTCACGCTCCAGGACACTGCCCTTGAGGCGGTAAAGGTGGGATCCCTCACTGAATCCGAGAGGAAAACCAACCCTGGACGGTAAACAGATTAAGAAAAAAGAAGAATTAAGCCTATACTATTTGCAATCATATTTTTGGAAGGGAAAGAATGTTGGCACTGGTGAAAGCGGGTCAGATGTACATGTCATTACCAACGTCAAACTCTATTTTTATGGGCCATACGTTTTGCTCGTAAGTGTACGGTCACTGAAAGGAATAATGAGTGCATGGTATAGTTCCTCGCAGGAACACCTGCTTCAGAAACAATTGAACCTAATGATGTGAGTATCCACACGATTTGTATCTACATGGAAGGTGTGGTAATACAAATGAAGTGTGATAAAATATTTAATGTGTTGAATAATGCAATACCATGCCCTTATTCTGTTCTAATGAATAACTATTCACTAATTTTATGACACATATTTTAAAAGTTCCGGTCATTTTTGATCGACCCTCGAACGTATCAACGAATTTTAAAGCTGCCCTAAGGACTGCAAAGCGATTTAAAATTAAAATATTGTTGTGATTTGTCTCAAAAGGCGATTTCTATTTTATCGAACTAGTTTAGTAATTGCTCGATTCCCTTTAACTCATAGTTTCCCCTCAGAGTGGTTACAAGCTCGTTCGCCTGTTGTTTGCGCAACCCCGCAGCCTCCGGTGCCCAATAAGTTGCCTAGTAAGTACGACGGAAGCTCCAGTACAAAGTTTTGCGCCATAGTAACAGCTCTTGTGGTCTGGGCAACCCGTGTGTGCATGTGGACCATGGGGAAATCTAGTGCCGCAATGTTGGTTGCACTCACGTACAATATTAATATCCGTGAACACGTCTTATCTTAACATGGAGAGAAGACAAGGTTTATACTACAGGCTTGTCCTCCCCGTCCCTTAGAGCAAACCAACAACGTCTGCCAGTTTACGACCCAAGGAAATTTTAACTTAGTTAAGTTTCTTTAACTGGATACTAGTGCGAATAGACGTGCTTAAGTTGATAGACTCAACATGGCTAACTGACGCTTTTAAACTTATCTTAAGCTATGATTGGCATAGTTGTAAATTATACCCCACATAATTTGATTGAGTGCCATGTAATAAAGAATTGGTGAGTCCTATGCATAACATTTACATTGAACCAAAATATCAATACGAATATAATTAAAAAATAATTTTACTGAGCAAGGTGTCGCGCGGCATAGGTCACGTAGCTATCAGCTTGCATTCGGGAGATAGTAGGTTCGAAACCCACTGTCGGCAGCCCAGACTATGGTTTTCCGTAGTTTCCCATTTTCAAATCAGGCAAATGCTGAGGTTGTACCTTAATTAAGGCCACGGTCGCTTCCTTCCCATTTCTAGACCTTTCACTTCGAATCGTCGCCAAAAGACTTGCATGTGTCAGTGCGAGGAAGACCAAATTCTAAAAATAAATTAAAGAACAGAAAAAAAGGAACCAAACAAGGAAAATGGTGATAGGATGCCAATACTGTAGCGGCCGCATGATTTTGAACGTTTCGTGCACTTATTAAAAATAAGAGACAAATAGTATTTGTGTAATACATTTTTGTCAACAGAATTTGGTACACTTGGAATGTGAGTAATAACTTTGCGTGATATGAGTCTGTGATACGAGAAATAAGAGACGTAATTTAAGAGTTCTGGAGTAATATTACGAATAAAAGCAATATCAATAAATAAATTGCGCAATGTACTGGGATACTTGCTCAGCACAACATTCAATTTAAAGCGATGTTTGAGATGTTTACATTTCTTTGGACGTCTATATTAAAATCGGCCATCATGATCATTGGCGCATCAATATCAATCTCTTTGTCAATGATTAAACTTGATTCAGAGTAACGCATGAGTGCATTAAAGAGAAACATATTCTAAGACCCAGAGTTGATAGAAGAATGAATATATGTGGAGGCTAACCTCCAACTACGCGCGCGAGTCAACACAGCGCGATCTTACAACAGAGAGTGCATGTGACGTCACAAATTTTGCACACATTTTGCCTTACGTTGAAATGCCATTTCATGAAAACTAAGTTTCAGATTCTCGGTTTTTTCCCACAGGTATCCTCCTCTTTTATTTGCCAATTAAGACATTAAACATAATCGTAAGTTAAATACTCTTGGCAATTTGCGAGGTAAGTAAGGGTGTATTCAGCCCGAAGGCAGGTCCGTACCTCTGCAGAGGTGTGCCTGAGCTGGAGTTTGCGTACGGTAGGGTGGCCAGTTCCTTCCCGCTCCACCATTCCCTTACCCCCCCCCACCAAAAGCGCGTAGCAACCCATCCAAATCTTGACCACGCCCAATGTTGCTTAACTTTGGGGACCTCACGGGTTCTGGTGTTTCAACATGGCTACGGCTGGTGGCAAAAGGGAATTGAGCCAGCGGCACGTGGTGTTTCCAAGAGGTCACCCATCCAAGTACTGACCACGCCCAATGTTGCTTAACTGTGGTGATCGGACGAGAGCCGGTGTATTCAACATGGTATGGCCTTTGGCATTAGTTAATAAAACAAAAATAAGAGAATAAATAAACTACAATACTCCCATCCCCTAGTTCCGGATTACCCGAAACTGGGGACAGACTAATCATACTTTGCTATTCAAATATATTATTTTTAAACAGATATTTTATTTTCTTCATTGCAGTTTGTCTATTACTACATTAAACATCATAATTAAGTCTAATAATCTAATATGCGGAAATGAGTGGCTCGTCTGAGGCGCTGGCCTTCTGACGCAAACTTCGCACGTCAGCCTCGTGTCGGCAGATTTACTGGCACGTAAAAGAATTCCTACGGGTCTGAATTCCGGCACCTCGGCGTCTCCGAAAACCGTAAAGGTAATTATTGGGACGTAAAGCCAATAACATTAGTATTTAATCAACTAATAAATGTGTACATTCGTTCTCCAGATTATCGCTTCTTCTTTCTCTCTTTCTTCTCCCTTTATCTATGGGCTGTGCAGCTCTCAAGGTACTGTTTCTAGGTAACATCGCGTCACTTACTTTTTTACATGACACTATTTCGTTTCACACATTTTTTGGAAGATACCCAACTCTGAGCACTAAGAGAAACAGGCAAGTATACCAGTTTAAGTTATTGCATTGAAATGGGTAAATTTTAAATTTTAAATGTCGGAGGTGGGGAGAAACCATTTGGGAGATAATACATGCAATGCTGACTTAAGTGAAATACGCACGGCTGTTTTTGTTTGTGTTTCTTGGACACTCACTGATGAGTTAGGGGTACCATATTATACCCTGGCCAAAAATTAAATACAACACCAAGAAGGTGTTGTGCTAGATAAATAAAGTTCGGGAACCGTATTTGCACGTCTGAAAGTTGACACCTATTCAAATGTCCGCGCTACTCGACGAAGAGTGGTCCTAGTAACTCCATTGACCTTGTAAAGAAAATTTGATTTACATGCGCGCTTTACACGTAAGCATTATTTATCGTCCTATATTGACGTTGTGAGGTAAGTGTGAGTCAAACATGCTTTTAAGGAGACGAAGAAGTTTGCTTACTAAATTTGAACGAGGTCGTGTAGTAGGGCTACGAGTAGATGGCTGTTCTTCCTACGATTATTGCAGAAAAACTTGGAGAGGATGTATCCACAGTGCATCGGTGATGACGACAATGGTTATGGGAAGACGGTCTCACGAAGATCGAGATTCGGCCACACACGGGCTACTACGGAGTGGGTAGACCGCTGTATTCGCCGCATGGCTGTGGTGGATCGTACTGAATAAGCAGCAGTCATCAAAGCTTCAGTTGGCACCAGAATGGCGCAGCGAACTCTTAACAAATCGATTACTTGTGGGACAGCTCCGAGTCGGATGTCCCGTAGCGTTCATGCCACTTACTCCGAATCACCGCCATCAATAACTTCAGTGGTCTGAAGTTAGAGCTCATCAGAGAGTGGAGTGGAGTGGAGATCTGTTGTGTTCTCAGATGAGAGTCGTTTTATTTTTAGTGCCAGTGATGGCTGTAGGTTGGTAAGGAAGCCAGGTGAGCGCATGGAACTAAGCTGTCTGCGGCGTCGACACACTGGACCTACACAAGGAGTTACGATCTGGGGAGCAATTTTCCTTGACAGCAGAAGCATTCTCGTTATTAACCGAAGAAATTCAACAGCGAATTTGTACGTCAGACTGGTGAACGAACCGGTTGTGCAGCCATTCATTCGCAGTATTCAAGGGGCGTGTTTTCCAACAGGATAACTCTCGTTTTCATACCGTTGATGTACAGAGTGTCGACCAGTTTGCCTTGGCCTGCGATATCACCAGAACGTTCACCCATTGAACACTTACGAGACATTGTGGAACGAAAAATCCAGCGTTATCCAATACCAGCATTAACCGTTGCAGATTTGATTGATCAAGTGCAACAGTTGTGGAAATCCACCCAACAAAATATGAAAACTGTACCTGTGATCGAACTCATAAAGATAGGCATAACATCCCGGAGACGTTTCTGTAGGACATCTTATACTCTACAATCCTTACTCATATTGTTTCTGGATATAATTCCCATAATCTCAGAAACCACAGATTATGAAGAGAGAATTGTTTATTGTAATATTTTCGTTTGATTCGTGCAGTTTTAAATATTTTTATACATTATAGCATAGTTGAAAAACATACAGTAGAAATACAAATAAAGAACAAAGTGTCAGAAAAACAGCGTTAGGTTAATATCTAAAAATTTAACATTTGTAATTAGAAATTTGACAGAGAAGAAATGTCCTGGAAGAAGTATTAAACGCAATATTGTAAATAAATCAAACTTATCGGATATGTTATATAATTCCACCAGCTACACCGGAAATGTGTCACCCAAAATGAAGGTCACCACAGTTGTTATTCTCACTGCCTTCATACCACATCCGACACCTCAAGTGAATATTAGTATTAAACTGTTAGGACACGTGCTAACTAATCCGAATATACGACGGTAATTTAATTATATGCTATAACTTTAATCTATGTACCTAATTGCTCTAGACATCAACAAAGTTATATTTTCTGTTTCTAACTAGCATGTATCAATTCTTTGCCTTCCATATATTTACTTCCTCACATTCCCTTAATAATGCTGTATAATTTTGCAATTTTCCCTGTTACATCCCCTCTCTGTTCAGTTTTACAATCGTACACAACTTAATTTCGTTTACAGTTTTCCTCATCCATGAATTTACTTCCATTGCATCTAAACAATCTTTTAAATAATGTACCAAACCCATTTCTTTACAACATGGTAAAAATGTATTTTTATCTCTATTTTGTCTGTAGGTTTTATATTTGTACCCTGTAACCACCATATTATATCTCTCATTTCCCTTTTGCCTTATCTACGTTTGTCCTCATTCTCCCAATTATATTGCAAAATTCTCCCAGTGTTCTCTTATTTAAGCACTGTGAAGCAATTTTTTGCTATTCAGTATCCTTAGCTCTTAAAACTACTTTATTACGCATTATTTGATATTCCATACAGTACCTTGTAGAGTATTTTCCACAATGTTAGGTACCCCTGATTTTGATATTTAATTTGGATTTGGAAAGCTGTGCAAATACCATATCATTCACTGCGAAAAGAGGGGAAAATCAATTGAGAACTAGAGAAAAGCTTAGTTTTATACAGTTATTATTCTATAACTTCAACGTTACGTAAAACTTTCGTGCGCTTTTATACATTAATAAAGTCATAATATAAGAACCTGTTTGTAACGTATAGGGTTATATATTAGAAAATAGGTGTCTTCTATGGTCATTTGGCTGCAATATACTCTTAATATTTACTAAAATATTAATAACTGACAATGCATTCACACACTTTAGTTTTCCTGTTTTGATTTATTTTGACAATTTTTCCACTTATTAAAATTCCCATACTCTATTTTCTTGACGACTTCTCCCTTTTCTTTACCCGTCCACGATTTTCCATTCTTTGATTACTTACATCCTTTTTTTTTTATACCATTGCCTTGTTTTTCTGTGCATTAATTTTTAAATTCCTATCTTTACAGTAATTTGCCACTTCATGCTGGTAGTAGTCAGTGCGAGTAGGAGGATGTCATTAAAAAAATGAGATCCGTGATATCCTGTTTCTCAAGACTTGATTAAACCCCGGACTCAAAGACTTTTAATTGAAACACGTTATTTGTGAAGAATAAAATCAGTATATCTACTTTCGAGAATATTTCCATAATTAATATACCCACTTTAGTTTGATTCAGCACTTAACTTCTGAATATATTTTTTCAATCGTTCTGATCATCTTATGAGACGCACTTGTTCTTCCCATCCTTGCCACAACAGCACCTCTAGTCACCGACGAATGGAATGTTTTGCCCAAATCAACAGTGGTGATATATCAGTTTCCTTTCTTACTTCTTTCTTTCTTTCCTTCTTTCTTTCTTTCGTTCTTTCTTTCTTTCTTTCTTTCTTTCTTTCTTTTTCTTCTGTATATATTATTGTTGTTCGCAAAACAAATATGTTGTCAATTGTTCTCATCCCTTCTCTGAAACCTGACTGGAGTGTCCCCAGAACCGAGCACCCCTCCGCCCACTCCATAATCCTTTATGCCAGCACATCTGTGTATATTTTATTTAGAGTATCCACCATACTTATTACTGTATAACTAATTGGGTTTGAATCCTGTAGGTAACAGTGAAACCGCATAAATATCTGTTGAGAGGTTCTGGTGCTACGAAATGCTATTCCCTTACCTAGCGTAGGATTTCAGGATTTCTACTGTTAAAAAGTGTTATTTTGGTCGAACAGAGATAGGTATATGTGGTCACCCGACCTTTCTTGTAGTACATATTTTGCTCGACAATTCGTGCCCATATACAGTAATTATTGGATATCTAACGGTTTAGGCAGCATAGGCCGATAAATTTGTCACCTGACGCCATTGTTTTCGGGTTGTTGCGCAAAAGTCGTTGCTGCTCAGTTTCCTTTAGTCACAGTTCAATATTTAATTTTTAAAAAATCCCCAAAGATAGTCTAGGCAACAGCGAATACCATATCAAAATCCGTCCAGCCGTTTTTCGAGGTATGATGGGACAGGCAGACAGACGTAGAGTTTTATACGTATAGAGATAATTTTATTTGCTTTACAACTCACCACATTTACGGGTTTTAGGTACGGCGAGGTACAGGAATCCTGCCGCAGAGGAGTTCCCTTATGGGTCAGTAAATCTATCGACATGAGGATGGGGTATGTCAGCGCCTTCCATTGCGATTAGTCTATTATTCGATAACGAGTGGATTTAATTCCACTTCGTTTCAAATACGGCCGTACTGATTCGGGGTCGAACTCCCTAACTTGAGCTCATAAGGCTAATACTCTACCGCCGGGCTGAGCGGCTCAGACAGTTGAGGCGCTGGCCTTCTGCTCTCAACTTGGCAGGTTCGATCCTGGCTCAGTCCGGTGGTACTTGAAGGTGCTCAAATACGTCAGCATCGTGTCAGTATATTTACTGGCACGTAAAAGAACTCATGCGGGCTAAATTCTGGCACCTCGACGTCTCCGAAAACCGTAAAAATAGTCAGTGGGACGTAAAGCAAATAACGTTGAAATTGTTAATTCTCTACCGTCTGAACTGCTCTGCCCTGTGAAATGTTTATTACAAAGCTAGAGATAGTACGGAAAATCCCTGAAAAACATCGTTACATTCACACACGTTGCAAAAATGTATACTAATATGGTTTATAAAAATACGTAGGCTATCGTGGGGGTATGTTTCTGTCCCTAGTCCCACAATTTATCCCAGTATCAATTTCAAACTCAAGATTTCCGCCCTGATAAAATACATATTACAAAGCTAAAAATAGTTTGGAAGATGATGAAGTACATTTCTGTGTTGTTTTATAATTACTTTTAATTGGTAAGAAGTTGGGATCCAAATGAATTAATGGCAACCATTAGCCCGTATCTTGTCCCTGATAGCGTCTCGCCTTACTAATTGGAGGTTGCAGGGTGAGCAGAAGGAGGAGAACGGGGTAATAATTGCTAGGAAGCGCAAGAGTGGGTGGTAGGGGTGGAATGGAGACAGAGCTGTGGTTCGTAGTCTTGATTACCGGTGTTAAGTACCTGCACACGCATTGCGACACTTCTATTTAAAACAGTACCCTCCCAACGTAATATATCTCTTACAGACGCAATAATATATTTCCGGAGAGGATATTCTTTACCAAATTTAGAGACTGTTCTGTATTTTGTTATCTTTAGGTTCTTTGTCACGCACTCAGTAGTCCACATTGAGGTACAATAAATTTCTTGGAATAATGCATGATGCAAGATAATGTCGCTTTCCATTTGCCCGTATCCTAGGCACGTATCTGTTTGATCATAACGAATGATGCAGATGTTCAACCGTGAGGAAAAATTAATTAATATTGCTTAATTGGATTCATTCATTATTATCAGAGCTAAGTTCTATTCCTTATTTATTATTTTGGGATTTGAGACGTGTCTTGCAAACGTACGATTTCTACAATATTCATTGGATTTATTAAAATATATTTTAACTTCCGAAGGAGAAAACTATCGCAAGTGGGATACTTAAAATACTGATACTCACTTGAAAATACAGCTGTACCCATATATCTTCTATTCCAAGTAAGTACTCCAAAGGTTTCTAAATTTAATTCCTCTCAAATTCCAGTCTTATAAGGAAACTCTTAATATTTTAAAAAATCATGCTGGAGAAAAGGGGCAAATCATTTACAAATTAATTTTTCAATATCGCATTATCACTGGTAAGGTTTCGGGGACCTAGGTAGACGAAAGGACTAGGAAGATAGAATCCCTGGCCTTAAGTAGGTATTGTACCGTCATTTGTTTCGCACGAACCACCACGTTCATTTCTGCCGACGATGGGACCAAACGCACAATTTCCCTGATGTACATTTAAAGAAAAATCCTGTGTACTTATAATTTAGGCTATCTAATCCTTGAAGAAAACCATCATGATTTGAAAAAAGAACAGCCATATCTTTAGCACAGAATTCAGGGAAAATAGTATCAAAACACGTTTTGTGGATGACCAGTCTTGGCATAGGAAGGCATAGATAGATAGTGGCATCATTAGATAGTGGCCTCAGTGACCGACCGTTAATTTGGTCTGAAATGTACTATTTACCCATCTTCGTAACCAATCAATTATGTCTTGTTCGTGACAAAGCTGAAAAGTTTCACCGTGTGCAAGTCTGAGACTCGGATATCAGAGTTAACAGAGGACACCTTCCAGAGCTAGTGTAAGGGCTCCTGGATATCCACCGCTAGGGGGTCCCCGAGAATAAGGACGGCCGTCGTCACCATCCTGGAAAAGCATTATTAATAAGATCAGGTTGAATTTCCCGCTGAAACAGTGCGTGGCTTACCTTAAAGCGGGATGAGACGTCATAAAGAAAAGGAATTATTGGCAGAAACTTCAGGACAAGTGCGGTCGCGCCGATGAGACGAAATAGAGCGAACAATTGTATTTCATTCAGTTGATTCCTTTACTTACGAAAACATTTGTTACATTGGATACATGGGCTTAATTTCACAGGACCCGGCACGGAGACGTTGTCGCGCCTTAAATTTTCAGTCGTGTCGTATATATACACAGCGTACGCGATTTTATCGATGCAGCTATAAATGCACCTATTAATAACGATGAAATTTAAATTTTCTTTCCAGGCTCTACTACAACTACCTTCTTCATCTACAGATTTGCCCACAGCTGGGAGGTAACGAGTGCGAACTATGTCGACCATATGGATTTGATCCTGTTTTACGGCCGGATGCCCTACCTGACGCCAACCCTATGTGGTGGGACGTAATCACCATTGCGTGTCTATGTGATGGTTGGTAGTGTGGTGCATTTCCTGAATATGAAGAGGAGAGTGTTGGGGAAAACACAAACAGCCAGTTCCCGAGGCAGAAGTATTAATCAGATCCGATTAAACTCTGCGGCCCGACCGTGAATCGAACCCGGAACCCTCTGAACAAAAGGCCTCAAAGCTGACAATTCATCCAAGGATTTGGTCTAATTTTAGACCAATGTATACTAATCAAAAGACTAGTGCACTACTCGATTACCCTTAAACTTGAATACTGATTTTTTTCAAGCCGTTTTCCTGTGATTCCGTAACGAAGAGGCAGGCAGAAAAAAATGGACCTGAACCTGCTTCCGACTTTTATATACCTAATCCGAGATAGTAAAAAGTTTCAAGTAAATTTCTGAAGGGGGTTCAGACAAAAAATAACTCTATTTAGATTACAGCTCACGTCATCAGATATTCTTACCTCTGCATGAAACTTCGGACGAATGATATTCTAAATCTTGAAATTATATCTACTACTACTAAAACTAAGAGTAAAATTCTCACTACAATGGAGTTAGTGACAGTTCCTTTTTATTCTCCGTCATTATCGTACGAGAAGTCTTGATAGATATAGGATTCATGTTTTGAAAGGCTTCCTTACTGTGAATATGTTCCTCAGCAGAACGCATCCCTATCAGGCTGCCAGAATTGACGGTCTTTATTGTGGCAATAAATGGCTGACCGAATAAAAGTGCTAATTTTTATAACCCTTCTCTTCAGACAGATCAGACATCGTGTAGCCATAAACATACCACACTTACAACTGATAGAGAAGTTAATGTTTTATTCATAAATTTATAAATGTTAGAGCAGAGACAACAGTTCATTACAAACTACATCTAACGAAATACTGAAGAAATGAGTTGAATTATTTATTATACTAATTCTTAAATGAATTATATTCATTTGCTTGAGAGTGGTCCTGGAAGGTATTAAAATGTTACAACTTCGAATGTTAGGCTTCCGGTAGTTTAAAGAATTCCTGCTGGACGTACATCTGCACCCCGATGTCTCTTAATGTCTTGTAACAGTATTTAACATTAAACAAATGACTTTTATTTACTTATAGTCAAATGAAGACGACTGTCAGTCAGGTGCTCAAGACGTGTGCTTACGATAGCGTTCCTGAATCCTTGTAAGTTCTTAGTCATTTAAAAGTCAGGGAGACCCGAGTCAGTATATTTATTGGCATGTTTAGGAAGTCATGAAAACAAAGTTTAGGTAGTTGAACTAATTGAACTAACCAAGCTGTTATCATTATATTAATTTATTTATCTTAGCTCTTTATCGATGAATTTAACTTTTTTTGCTATTGGCTTTACGTCGCACCGACACAGATAGGTCTTATGGCGATGATAGGACAGGAAAGGCTAGGACTGGGAAGCGGACGTGACCTTAATTAAGGTACAGCCCCAGCATTTGCCAGGTGTGAAAATGGAAAACAACTGAAAACCATCTTCAGGGCTGCCAACAGTGCGGTTCGAACCCACTATCTCCCGAATACTGGATACTGGCCGTGCTTAAGCGACTGCAGCTACCGAGCTCGTTATGAATTTAGCTTCGATACCAGGACAATTTTATACAGTGATAATATCAGAATACTTCAGTTGCATTCAGGAGTGCTAATTACAAATGATTAAATGTAAAGAAATGATAATTTGAACAAATTCAAACTTTCTATCCACTATACCGTTGCCAAGACAATGTTGATTGTACATGTATTGTAGATACAACTGAAGCTATGTCTGATAGTAATGCATGCGTTTTTCAGTCGATCGATCGATCAATCAAGCAAGCAAGCAAACAAGCAATCTATGTTATACATTTTATACGTGATTGTAGATGGTGTCATGCCGATCCACTAAGCGTGGTGTACTTATACATGGTACTTACATGCTACTAATGTGTCTAGATGATGCGGCATGATACAGGATTACGTCAAAGGCATACAGACTCACACATTCTTAATTATGGAACTTACAATTTCAATCGGATTCTATTGTTCACATTCTTGCATACATCTTCTGTGATAAACTTAATAAGGAATTTTTTTAAATACTGAAGGAGACTTTACAGTTTACATGAACAAGAAATACTTTTTTTACTTCAGTTGTATGTGTTGAATAAATCTACGCTTTATGACACGCAGATAATAAAATTGTGTAACTACTTAGTCGAATAAAGTGTATCTCATATGAATAGGTACAGGGTTAAATTGTTTCAATTTTTCTAAAGATAAAATGCCACACTGCAATTCAATTTAAGGATCACGTTGAAGTTCACGCTACAAGGAATTATCTTCAGTAAATTCCATTACGCATTAATTTATTTACATACTAACAGTATCAGGAATACGAACATCAATTCTCTATAGAATGCACGCTGTACGATACATAGAAATATTTCATTGCAAAATAATATTTACATAACCAAACGAAATACGTACATAACGCCCGATAATTCTGGTCGTCCAGCATGTTTCACTATTTCTTTGGCTCGCGTTTTCGCTCTGTGTGTATCCTATTAAACACGTCTGATCCGCAATTAAGTTTCCAAATGACTGGTACTATGCAGGAATACGTTGCTACGGTAGATGGAACTTGGACCATGATGAAACCTCAAGAGCTGGGCACACATCAAAAACTAGGCAGAATTTCGTGCTGCCTATGATGGTTCCTCGAAATACTTATATATTAACGTTCTGCATATCAAACCCTTGTAACACAAGGTCTCTGGATAAAATGGAATTGACTAATTTCATACTTCGTAAGTAAATTTCAGTTCTCAATGTTTCTATATTCTTGAATCCCGTGATTCATTTTAATATGGCTTTAGGTTTAATTGATAAATTTTAAAACTTTCTTGTTTTTATATAGACACTACTAAAGCTGTTAGTATATCCTGTCAATCAGAGCAGCCTCTGTATTTGGAAGAGTCTTGTAAATCATATATTGTACCTTTATCACCTCCAGAAGAAGTTGAATGTAACTATACAGAAAAACTCAGCATTCCTCCAAACTTTTTCAAAGTTTTAGTTATGATGTACGTTCCCTAATATTGTTATATATCATTATAATATTGTTAGACATTCATTTGACCTGGTGGTGCTATGAAGCGTTTACCGTACAAGAAATATGGTACCCAAGTTGTTGACACATTATTATTACTACATGCTGGACAATTAAGGGAATGGAGCAGGTTCGTTAATTGTAATTGAAGTAGCTAATTCAATTAAATATGGAGATTGCACGATAACATCAACCTAATATTCATTATACCAGTCGGTGAGTGCAGGTAAAGCCCAGGCGTGCTTGAGTTCTGCTGCAAATACAGGTAAATTGGCACATACCATATTACACTCTACACAACTCTCTGTATATACTACTGTATATTTAAAGAAAGGATATGATATTTCGAATCATTTCGAAGTACTAATAAAATATTTAAAAAGTTTAGCAGATAATTCATGCTTTGTGTTATGGAAAAGAGAGTTGATTCTATACTGAGTAATTAGAATGTCATTGATATAGCTACTCTGTTGGAATACTATACTAATGGGTATGTTATTACGCAAGTATTTTTCCATGTCAGATAAAACATATTTGTCCTCCTTGGTGTCACCAATATTAATTGTTTTTAGTTGTGTACAACATTGAAACAGATATCAATCAATCACTACTGATCCGATATTTTGCGCATCTGTTATGAACACATAATATATTGAGAGAAAAAATAGACTGGGTCCCTCATATTCAAATGCTGAATAGCTGATTTTAGAAATACTTATCGTCAATTTTCCCATTGTTGAATATATCAGGGTTATGAATAGTTTATTACTACACGCAATACTGGGTAGGTACCGTTATCTAATTTGTTAACATTTCTCAAATAGTTTAAATAACATACAGGTTGATTTAAAAATTGCCTGCATCATATCTGAAGATTTATTGATGCAATTACCCTAATATTTTGTTATTAATGTTTTGCACTGATATTTGTAACCAGAAAAATTATTTTTCAAATTGAAGATGGCGTACTGGAAAGTGTGTACAGTATAGTTTTGTTTGATTTTTTTAAGGAATCCTCATTGTTTGAAAATCCCCAAGTGCCCTTTGTTGAGCTGTTGGTCATTTTTACGGCCAGATAGTTTCCTTGCGCTAGCACTATGTTGAGGAATGTGCTTACGATTGCGTGTTTTCTTAGAGTGTTTTTTAGCGTGATGTTTTGTGTATAAATTATATGAAGATTTGTATTAAGATGAACACAAACACCCGGCCAGGAATCGAGCACTGCGCTCTCTGAACCGAAGACCAGCACGCTCACCA
Organism: Anabrus simplex; assembly: GCF_040414725.1. Lineage (NCBI taxonomy): Eukaryota > Metazoa > Arthropoda > Insecta > Orthoptera > Tettigoniidae > Anabrus > Anabrus simplex. The sequence goes on along the minus strand of NC_090267.1, from coordinate 192,052,177 downwards.
TTCATCTAAAGAGGATGACTAACTTTGAGCTACTATACACTTGAATAAAGAAATAATTTTCATGGATATTGAATTTTCATGACCACACTGTAATCGAAATTGACTTTCAATGTATTAAGTCGTGTTGTATGTACATAGTACGTGTTGAAGAGATGTTAAGTACAGAACAAAAATGGCCAACCGGACACCAGTGCGATCCGGACCCAATAGGTTGAATTTCGATTACAATGCGGTCCTGAAAATTCAATATCAATTGATTTGGCCCACAACGGGGGACTTGCACGCAGTCTAGAGTGTGATAACAGTAACCTATAGCTTAGATCCTTTCCAATATAACAAACATGACCTAGACCACCACACCTAAATTGGTAGAGCAACCGACGCGAAGTGGGTTTGGATCCCACTTGTGTCCGGTTGACCATTTTTTATGTACTTAACGTCTCTTTTAACACGTACTATGTACGTATAACACGACGTAATATGTGGAAAGTCGTTTTCGAAAATTATTTCAATTCCTAATAGTTCTAGCAGTTAAATAAATTATTACAAAACTGTAATGGATCTAGCAGTTATATAAAATAGACGTATACAAACGTATCTCATTGACTAAAAGTTTTGGCCTTCACCCAAGGTGACGGTTGTCTGGTTTCTGAGAACGTGGTCTACACAACTCTTCGCATATGGATGCAGTCCTCTGGTTCAAAAATACGAAGCCATTGTCAATGAAACGAAATATTATTTCTTTACTACTTAAACCCGTATTCCAAACTATAAATTCTAATACGAAGTGTAGGAGAAAGAGAGAGACGTTTAATTTTCACATTCTGTACGGCCAGTTTATACACCAAACCTAAAGAAACTGCGGCACTAATTCACTACCCGATTCCCTCCACCTCTGATTCAGTCAATTAGACCTAAGTTAGTTCTTCTCTTTCTAGGATAGCAGGTTCCATCCTGCCTGAAGATAGTGGCATTTTTTGTTGTGGGGTTCCAGAATAAATTCACTGTGGAAATGGCCAGACTGTATTTTACTTGCAATAAAAAGGATATCATACGATATGAAGTAAAGGAAATTGTGACGTTCACTATATGCCCTTTCCTTATTAGACGTTACTTATGAGTGACAAAACCCGTAGATGTAAAAGTCTTACTACCGATCAAGTGGCTGTGTGGCTTAGGTCACCTAGCTATCAGGTTATATTCGGGAGATAGTGGGTTCGAACCTCACTGTCGGCAGTACTGAAGATGGTTTTCAGTGGTTTCCCATTTCCACACCAGGCATATGCTGGGACTGAACCGTAATTAAGGCCACGGTCGCTACCTTTACACTCCTACCCCTTTCCTAACCCATAGTCGCCGTAGGATCTACCTGTGTCGGTGCGACGCAAAGCATATTGTAAAAAAAAGAAAATCTCACTGCTGACCTTTCTTGGGGTTTATTCTTAAGTTCCAGGGCAGACTCTCGTGACTGACGTGGTGATAAGAAACATTCAGACTATGAGCAATTTTCTCCAAATCCCAGTCCCATTAGATCCCAAATAGACATTCAATTCAGAAATATTCGTCATCATGTTCCAAGCTCTCTGGAATGTTACCATATCCTGGAGTAGCAGTTACACGAAACACCCTTGAAAACTTATTTGACATAAAAAATAATTCGACAAATAAACTGTTATACACATTCCATTCTGTCCACTCTGCCTCGGTAGGGAGTCGGAAAAGTATTACAAGTAGTCTTTTTTCCACCTATGATACATTGCCTAAAATAGTGAAAGGATTGTAAAATAACATCGCCAAAAAGGATACAGAGGAAAGTTAAAGGACATTTATGAAAAGTATGCGAGGAACTTTTAACCTCAAGACGTCTAAGTCTCAAAATATAGCGGACCACTGTACACGCGAGTTTGATTGATCGTTGGCCTGCTTATCATTAGGCATCGCATCATTTGACTGATGAGTCACGTCACGCCCACCACATATGCGTTGGCAGCAGGCACACGACCATAATTATTTCCTTCGCCATGATTCATGTGGTGTACAAGAAGAATTGCCTACACAAGGAGCTAGGAACATTTCCAGTAGCATCCCGATGAAAAGAATTTAATGCTACTTTCTGTGACTGTGAGATGCTCTAGACAAAACATGGAGGACATACTCGTATATATAATGTCCTTATTGAATAGGGCTTATTTAAAGGAAACAAGTAAACACCACCCTGCAGATGCATGTGAAGAGAAGTGTCAAATATAGAACTCCACCACCGAAAACTATCAAGAAGAGTTTAAATTTGCAAGCATAGGAGTTATGATTAAACCTCGAGTGATAATATTCACAATATTTGTGGATTCCTGTGAAAAGTTTAGTCTGAGGTACATTTTGTTTAATGTAGTGTGTGGAAGGTTTTCTAAGTGCGGGAACCATTTGTGTAGCTAAAGCAGGAATACCGGGGTATTAAGATCTACAAAATAAGTTAAATATAATTTATTGTAGTTTTGAAACCATTTGGGTATCACTATTTCATCAAAATTGATGCTACTGAAAGCGTATTAATTTTAGTTGAAAGTGATCTATTATTTATATATAGTTTTCTCTTAAAGTCACTAGTATTCGAATCTTTGTCAACTGGGGCGGCCTCCAATTCTGAATAAAGTGCAAATATGTTTATTCACTGCAGAAATCAAGTTCAAGGCAGAATCAGCAAACCTTGAAGTGTGTAATAAAGAATCAAATGATGTAATCAAGAATCATATAAGATAACAACAATTACTCTAATACTGGCCTTTCAAGTACAACTAATGTCACTTTTAATTATGAAAAATGCTGTCTACATTGAATTGCAAATTGTCGCCATAAGACCTATTTGTGTCGGTGCGACGAAAAGCAAGTAACAAAATAAAAAAAATGAATTGTCAGAAGATTTCGTATAGTGTTACACCCTAGATACCAATTCAATTTCCTTCATTAAGCGAGATTGTTACTATTCATTAGAATAGGGGATTGATACGTAATGCCTTCTCTCTGTGGAGAGCTGAAGGTTCATCGAATCTAACGGTCATGTAAATGATGAAACCAGGCAGTGAACGAGATACATTCATTCGTTACTTCGGTTGAATTACAGTACTTCTTAACTAATTAAATGATTGGTGACTCATATTGGATGATGCATGTTTTTATAATATCTCACTCTCTTTCCTTTTCTCTCACCTTTCTTTATTTTCAGGGGCCAACAGTTCGAGAACGTAGGGTGGTGACCATAGGGGTATTATGTTATCCTTTATTTACATCGGCATTTCTGTGATAGTATTTTCAATTTCGTAAACACCACCCTGCAGATGTATGTGAAGAGAAGTCTTGTGGTCAAAGCTTCTTTCTTTTTGGACTCTACGATATTTGTTTTGCCTGACCCAGAGTGTATCGTTTTTACGCAATCCCCCACCACGCCTTCATTTGTCAAAATCGTCTTTCTTGAGTGGTCGGACATTTTTGCTCAAATTTAGGATTTTTTAAAACACTATAGGCTATAAGCTTCCATTTTAATAATATGCCTGAAATTGAGATGCAGGTTAAGAGTTGGTCATTGTTTGCATTCGTTTCTCCACATGCATAGCTAAGAAAGACTGCTTAATATTGTTCTCTTATAGAATAGAGAATATGAGTTGTGAATGAGAATTTTCTTTTTTTTTGCTAGTTGTTTTACGTCGCACCGACACAGATAGGTCTTATGGCGACGATGGGACAGGAAAGGGCTAGGAGTGGGAAGAAAACGTCCGTGGCCTTAATTAAGGTACAGCCCCAGCATTTGCCTGCTGTGAAAATGGGAAACCACGGAAAACCATCTTCAGGGCTGCCGACAGTGGGGTTCGAACCTACTATCTCCCGAATACTGGATACTGGCCGCACTTAAGCGACTGGAGCTATCGAGCTCGGTTGTGAATGAGAATAGGGAACTTCTTAACTAGGAAATTCATCTTTTACTGTAGACTGCATCGAATTGTTTTTGCATACAAGGAAGGATCCTAATATTTACACTGGTGAAAACGATCACGGCTGATGTCAATCGACAAGTTTTGATTGTTTTCTGGGGTCAAAACTTGTCGAGTTTGAGTTATAGTGATTTATTTGCATTTTTTAATATAGAATACAACTTCTCGTCAATGTTTGATTTTTGACTTGTACTTTTCCTTGTTGCAGATAGGTCTTACGGCGACGATGGGAAAGGGCTAGGACTGAGAAGAAAGTCGTACAGTTATTTCAGCAAAGATAAATTAATATAATTTAGACGTTACTACAATAGTGACGTTGCTGATGAAAACTGGTTGCTGTGCACTTGGTTTGAACAGATTGGTATATTCGACGACATTAGTATTAAAAACTTCATTCAATTTGAGCACCGAGCAAGTTGGCCATGCAGTTAGGGGTGCGCAGCTGTGAGATTACATTCGGGAGATGGTGGGTTTGAACCCCACTGTCGGTAACCCTGAAGATAGCTTTCTGTGGTTTCCTATTTTCACACCAGGAAAACGACTGTGCTTAATTAAGGACACGGCCGCTTCTTTTCCACTCCTAGCCTTTTCCTATCCCATCGTTGCCATAAAACGTAACCGTGTCGGTGAGACGTAAGGCAGATTGAAGAAAAACTAATAGAAAATCGAAAAATGATTCAAGAAGGGGAAAATAGTATATTCAACAAATATCCAACTTAATATCTTGAATACATTGTTTTGAATATTTAAATATGGGGATTTTTTAATATTTCCAGTGATAAACTTTTTTACGCACTTGGATAATTTCAAAGCTAAAATAACTTATATATCGAAAAGTCGCTATTATAATTCGGCGTTCTGGGGAATTATGTTATCCTAAACATGTTTACAGTAGCCACATTTCTCTCGGTATTTTGTACATTCATTTTTAGTCCGGATTCCATCTCGAATGATGGGGAACAGTTGAAATGTATTCTATCCCTAAATGTCATGTTTTCAAGACCTTTTCTTTACGGCACTAATTACCAAACATTTTTATGAAATTCGTTTGTATATTATCTGTCAAAAAATTCCAAATAACCGCAATGGTATCCAGGCCTACACTGTTCCCGATGAAGCTTGACACTTCCAACCCATTTTCTTGAAGACGATGACTCATTACACTAGTTGCTGTCTGACAGACAAAACCATGCTTTAAGTCGGGAAATTATGCATACAGTATGTCCAGTACTTGGTGATACTGTTCTTCCGTAATTGCACGTAAAAATATACAGTAAGATAATTACGTTCTTCCAGATGTTTTATAGTATCTTACGAGCATTTCTGCAGCAACTGTTCCCCAACACTTTGTCGAGCAATGCAATTTTTTGCAGTACGTTTAGTGGGAGTGAATGGTTCTCCAAAATTAATCATGGTTTTATTTCTTGTCATACTTTGTGGTGGTATCCTGCATTTGCTTGCGATTTTTTTGAACTTTCTCATAGCATAATCTCAGTTATCATTCTTGTAGGGCGTAAACCACCATTAGTTATGAAGCAAAGCTTCTAACAGAGCTAGATGGATCAAAATTTCTAAATCCATTACTGTCCACGGTAATGATAAGCTTGGAAAGGCATGATATATTTTTTAAATCTCCTTTATCTTGGGCTTCAGGCAGATTTGATTATGGTAGTAAGCCTGTTAGTAGAGTTGTGTAACATTTGACAGCCTTCCTCCTAACTCTTCAGGCTCCAAGCCCTGCGAACTTGTAACAAAAGAATCGATGAGGCGTAGAAACTGAAGACTCGACTGCCATTGGTGGGTTATTTTGAGTTACGTCTCTTAGTTCATGTCTTGAGTCAAATGGTGCTATATGGACAATTATGTAATTAGAATATCTGGCAACGTCTCAGGCCTGTGTTAAACAAGCAAGAAGTTAGATCGTTAGGGGAGAAGAGGAGGGAGAACGCCACAGCAAATGGTGCAGGAGAAAGCGCTTCTAGGGTACTGTCGCGCCAACATCTAACAAACATGTTAAATATGCAAGAGAGAGAGAGAGAGAGAGAGAGAGAGGCCGTCTAGCTAATACTGCTCGACCACAACCTTCTCATACTAGATAGAGACGTTCTGCTTCAAGATACAAGCAGCCTTTAATCTAACTTCTTTAATATCTCGCAAACAAAATTGATTTCACACATTTCCAGTAGGAATCCCTGGAGACAACAATATCGAAGTTTTGCCGCCATCTTAAGATCAGTTAGGAGGAAAATTTACTTTCAATTCCATTAACTTGAGTTGAATTCTGGGTCAGTATTTCAAGGGTCAGAGGAAAAAATCCTAGGTACGTCAACTTCCTTCAGAACTCAGAAGAATGACATTTGTATTCAAAACCAAATAAAAAGTTACAAATTCATATGCTTTGAATAACTGAAGTTTGAAATGTACCAAATTGAATTAAGCTTCGTCCGGTGCCCAGGATATCACCGCTAACTCGATTACGACAAAAAGTTGACTTAACTGTTTCTATCTATTCTATTTATGGACAGGAAGGTAGATCACAATGCTCTCCCGAAGAAATCATTTTCTATTGTAAACTCCTTTTATTATAGTAAAATCACACATCGAATCACCTTTTTTTCTGCTTATAATTATTATTCTTTGCCTACCGAATTTCCCACACCTGTGGGGTCTGGGGTGCGAAATGCGTCGCACATGTGGATCTGGACCAGTTTTACGGCTGGATGCCCTTCCTGACGCCAACTCTATACGGAGGTATGTAATCACTATTGCGTGTTTCTTTGGTGGTTGGTAGTGTAGTGTGTTGTGTGAATATGAAGAGGAGAGTGTTGGGACGGACAAAACACTCAGTCCCCGAGCAATAAGTAATAATCGGAAGCGATTAAAATCCCCGACCCGGCCGGAAATCAAACCCGGGACCCTCCGAACCGAAGGCAAGTACGCTGACCATTCAGCCAACAAGTCAGAAATTATTATTATTATTATTATTATTATTATTATTATTATTATTATTATTATTATTATTATTACTTAAAAATTAAGTTGTTCCGTGATTAAGTTGGTCACACTGGGAATAATCTTTGGAAGAGTCAAATGAATTCATAGCACTATGTTAGGAAATATCACTTTGAATGAATTTGGACGTACAGTACATTCATTTTTCTCCTTGTTACCACCAGTCTCGAAACAAATTAACGTTGATGGAAAACGTTTCGCTGACCATGCAACATCCAATCCTTACTCACGAAGGACAATGCTGCTCACCATTTAATACCGATGTGTTTCTTGTTTTTGTTTACTCTTTTTTATTATTATTACGTTTTTACGACCGCATTGGACCACTGTAGTCAGTTTCTCTCCGGTTTTCTATGGTGTGTTATGGTTTTTACTTTCTGTTCTTGCAGTATTTCTTCATTAAATATGATCTTCGTCTTCGTTCTTCTTCTGAAAATACCCTTATAGTTGTTTCTCTTTCATCAATTTTTGGTAGGAATCTAATTTTACTATTCTTCAATTTATTTATTTTGTTTGGTTTATTCTTATTTCCTCCAGTGTTATATCTAATTCTTTCACGTCATATTTTATTTCTTTTATCCAGACAGGTTGTTGTTTTGGTTTCCAAAGCTTCTCCAAAATTCTGCGTATTAACCTGTCCTGAGGTGTTCTCAACAGAAGACCAAAGAGTGATATTCTCTTTTTTCTTATGAAATCCATTATGGGTTCAATTTCCTGATATACTGCTGCATTTGGGATAATACGCCATTCTTCTTCCTTTTTGTACTTCTTATTAATTATTCTTTCTATTTTGATGATTTTGTGTATGTTGTTCTTTTGCCTTAGTTTAAATAATGTTTCACTCCATAAGATGTTTCAGGTTGGACTACGGTCTTATAATGTTTCAATTTTGTATTTATGGACAAACATTCCTTGTTGTATATATTTACTCTTAATAATAATAATAATAATAATAATAATAATAATAATAATAATAATAATAATAATAATAATAATAAATTGTCTTTACGTCCCACTAACTAATTTTACGATTTTCGGAGACGCCGAGGTGCCGTAATTTTATTCCAAAGGAGTTATTTTAAGTACCAGTAATAATCTACCAACACGAGGCTAACGTATTTGAGCACCTTCAAGTACCACTGGACTGTTCTAGGATCCAACCGCCCAATTTGAGTCAGAAGGCCAGTGCCTCAAACGTCTGAGCCATTCAGCCCGGCTTTACCTCTTTATAATGAGGAAGTTGTTTTGTATGTGCCGCACTCATTGTGTAGGACTGACTTGTCTTCCTCATACCTGGAGGTCCCGGTTAGATTTCGAACTGTCCAAGATTTATAATCCTGAACTGTTAAATGAAACAGGGGTTCAGTTAGCCGCGAGCGATAGTAGAGGTAGCGAAACCAGTCAAGAAGCCGAAGACTCTGGGTGAAGATGTCACGAAATTTATGACATGGCATTGTAATTTTAGAAGCCTCTTTGGCTCAGGTGGCAGTGCGCCGGCCTCTCTCCGCTGGGTTCCGTGGTTCAAATCCCGGTCACTCCATGTGAGATTTGTATTGGGCGAAGCGGAAGCAAGAAAGGTTTTTCTCCGTGTACTCCGGTTTTCGTTGTCATCTTCCATTCCGGGAACACTCTCCAATATCATTTCATTTCATTTATCAGTCATTAATCATTGCTCCAGAGGAGTGTGACAGGCTTCGGCAGCCGTCACAATTCGTATCCTCGTCGCTGGATGCGGGCTTCATACATTCCATTCCTGATCCGATCAAATGACTGGAAGCAGGCTGCGGAATTTTTTCATTTTAATTTTAATGGGCAGCATTCATCGTCGCAGGCCTATGCAATTAATACACTTGATGTGCCAAGGGTTGGTTTTTTGGGTTTGCTAATCTCACTACCCAAGAATATTTAGCGAGTTGTTTTGAATTTTAGCATTATAATTTTTATTGTTGAAACACCAGTAATGTTGATTCGTTGAAGTTGTTAATTTTTATTAATATTTGTGTGTTCTGTGTCGTTTGAAATACTGGAATTCTACTAATCTTGCGGTTTTGATTTCGTGATCATAGCTAAGGTACCATCAGTCTTACGCAGAATTGGAAACACAGGGACGTGACTTTCTTTCCATTTCAAAAATATTCCACATTCGAATCACGGCCACCTTAGTAAACATTCACTGATTTTTTCACTGTACTATTACGCTTCTCCTTTCACCTTTCAATGAACCGCGATAGTCCTGGACTTAACAATAATTAACCTGCTAATTTTGCTTGACTGTTAATAAGGTGATTGTATGCTGGGAACCTCCTATTTTTATGTTGAATACGAAATACAGGCACGTGAACAAGCATTTAAAAAATGTCCGGCTCTATGGCTGAGTGGTCAGCGTCTTGGCCTTCGTTCCTCGGGGTCCTGGGCTCGATTCCATCCCGGGTCGACGGAATTCAATCTTAAACGTGTATTCTCTTGGCTTGAGAGATGGGTGTTTTTTCTGTACCCAGCTTACTACGTAAGGGAAGTAAACATAGCGGGACTAGCCTGGAGTCTGCCTTCAACACTTCAAAACTTTATCTCAAGATTTCACCTCAACTTCGGTCTTTCATAAGAAGTTTCTCACCGGGCGAGTTGGCCGTGCGGTTAGGAGCACGCAGCTGTGAGCTCGCATCCGGGAGATAGTGGGTTCGAACCCCACTGTCAGCAGCCCTGAAGATGATTTTCCGTGGTTTCCCATTTTCACCCCAGGCAAATGCTAGGACTGTACCTTAATTAAGGCCAGGACTGCTTCCTTCCCATTTCTAGGCCTTTCCTCTCCCATCGTCGCCATAAGACCTGTCTGTGTTGGTGCGACGTTAAGCAACTAGCAAAAAAAAAAAAAAAAAAAAATTTCTCCCAGTTATCGTATTTAAAATGTAAGTTTATCATCATCCACAAGTTATTTAGAGTAAATACAAAAAAACTAGAGCAACTTCTCCAGCATTTTAACTGAAAGAAGATCACATTCTAGTATCCCTTACTCACACATATTTCATTACAAATTTGAACATTGACTTGTTGAGTGTTTTAACTCAATATCAAGGGATATTTTATGACATCTTCATCATCATCATCATCATCATCATAAGTGATTTTATTTCATAATAATAATGTTATTTGCTTTACGTCCCACTAACTACTTTTACGTTCTTCGGAGACGCCAGGGTGCCGGAATTCAGTCCCGCAGGAGTTCATTTACGTGCCAGTAAATCTACCGACACGAGGCTGTCGTATTTGAGCACCTTCAAATACCACCGGACTGAGCCAGGATCGAACCTGCCAAGTTGGGGTTAGAAGGCCAACGTCTTAACCGTCTGAGCCACTCAGCCCGGTGATTTTATTTCATGTGTGCCAATTTTTGTATCTTAATACACGTACCTTAACTGAAGAGTTCCAAGTTAGGGGAACGAAACATGTACTTTTTTTTAATCATTTAACTGGAATGTGTTTGTAATTACATAAACTAGCCATAAAAAGGCAAGTAAGTATAAGAAAGTGGGATTCTTCCTTCGACCATAACATTAGTACCTACCATTCCTACAACTCAGCCACCACACACAGCACTAACCTCTAACACAATAACTGGAGCCCTGCGCGGATATACAAAATATCATCCGCATCCCCATTTACTTCATCCGCGAATGGTTATCCGCGGATATTTTAACTATATAACTGTGTTACACCGAAGGTATTGAAACGGATAGACCGGGCGAGTTGGCCGTGCGGTTACGAGCGCGCAGCTGTGAGCTCGCATCCGGGAGATAGTGGGTTCGAACCCCACTGTCGGCAGCCCTAAAAATGGTTTTCCGTGGTTTCCTATTTTCACACCAGGCAAATACTGGGGCTGTACCTTAATTAAGGCCACGGCCGCTTCCTTCCCATTCCTAGGCCTTTCCTATCCCATCGTCGCCATAAGACCTATCTGTGTCGGTGCGACGTAAAGCAAGTAGCAACAAGAAAGAAACGGATAGATCTGTTAACATAATACGATAGGTCTCATACTTGGAACCAGCTCCCCACTTTGACAGGTTTTTGAGGGATTTTCTCTTGCGTCAACAAATACCAACATGTTGAGCTGTCCCGTTTTTGAACATTTTTCCATTCTTACACTAACTGCAGGCAGTAGCTAGTTAGGCTTAGGTCAGATTTACGGCTTTGTGGTCTCAAGGCTCTTTATATCACCATTCTCCCTTATCAATGTCAAGGGAGCCTAACAACAAGCAAAAGAAAGAGTACACCTGAGTAAAAATCAATAAACTTTACTTTTTAGAAATTATCAGCAAATTATCAACTTTGCCATAGAGTTTGCATCCGCCAAGACGCTACCTCTAACAATAACACCCATTTTCCCCAAAATGGCAGACACTACCCACTCTAGTTGGAGGTTCTGCCTTACAAGGGCTGCCGTCAGGGTAGCAATAGCCAGAGGAAAGTATTGTTGTTGTTTTGATTAAAATATCTCACATAAATTGATCTGAATATGATCAAAATAGAGAGAAACAAGCGAAAATGTCACTCAGCTATCACGTCTCTAGTATTGGATTTAATGTATCTCCTATTGTAGCGCAGTTTTCATTGCTGTTTAAGCTGTATTTCATACTTTCTAGTGTTGTTTTCATAACCTTTGTTGGTGGCAGTAGTTACCGTTCTAAAGACTCATCTCCTGATATAGTACCACTATACTGGGAGCGACAGCCGGCCATATGGAGAAGTGTCCCATTTTTTGTTATCTATGGATGTCATTCTTCACAAATATGGCAGAAAACGCATACGTATGATATATGGAGACTTTTATTACGTGAATGGGGACATCAATCGATGCCTGACCCACAAGTGTTCTAGAAGCTTCCCCGTTAGGTTTGGTGACAGCTGTAGAATTGGCCAGTCTGTAACACTAGTCCAGTTCACTTCGGCTATTATCATTGGATCAATATTGTAATTTTTGCTCGAGTGCGAATCGGCAAAAGTGAGAATAACTTATCGCTTCTATTGCTGAGGTTTGAATCCCGGTGTAGAAATCATCATCTGAAATATCATGTGGGTAGCCGGCTATCAAATTCCTATCAAAGCTCCGGTAACCCCAGAAATATCTGGCATAAACTAAAGGAAGTGCGGTACTATTGGGAAGATACAGTCACGTAATTTGTACATATAATATTATGCTATAAAATCCTGTTAACAGCGCTGTAAACGGCGAAGGAATATATAAAAACCCATGTAGTTTATCATTTCTCTATTGCAAATTGCATATTGAATGGAATTCCTTTAATTCAATAGAAGATCATGAATCACAAAGGAATAAAATTAAATATATCATTTTAAAAATTCTTCCGATAAAAATTGCTTCTTTGTATCACGAGCCGCAAAAGTTATTCCCTTTGCTCTGATATCCCATTAAATACCAATGGGGCATTGAATTTTAATCTTTGTTACTGAATGTTAGAATAACAGCTGTAATAACACAAGGCCATACAAAAAAAACGTAAGTTACTAATCACTTCAAAATTCGTGAACACAGGGGATATAAAAAATATGTGTTGAGAATAAGTTGAATATTGGATAGCCTACAGCAAACTCCTGGTAATTCTTGCGCAGATTATCCGATTTATGAGTTAAATGTGAATCCTAAAACAACTAATTAAAATTGTTAGCGAATATCGTGGATCATAGAGGTGTAAGAAGCGCTAAAAGTGAATGGGTGGACAAGGAATTCACTACAGCATAACTTAACACAACAAATTTCGAAATTGTATTTCTTTCATATTTTCCTAATTTAAAACTTATCAATAAACAATCTGATCACAGAGGTGTAAGAAGCGCTAAAAGTGAATGGGTGGACAAGGAATTCACTACATCATAACTTTTGAAATTGTATTTCTTTCATATTTTCCTAATTTAAAACTTATCAATAAACAATCTGAAAGAACAATAACAATTCGACCTCATCAGCCCCAACAACAGTGACTTAAAGTCCAAAAAATCAGTTTCAAACTTAAGAGAATTCCAAATGCTAATTTATGGAGAAAAGAGCTGAATTACTCTTGGCAGGTACCAAATTTTCAGGAGCATTATTTGCTCCTATCCTTCACACAACAGGAGTGTCTGCGCTCGAATTATATCATCATTCAGCCTCTCAGAGGCATCAGTTTCTAACTATGCACTTCCTACATATCGGTTGCTCTTAATGAACGAATTTACACATGGTAGCCTCGAGGTGGGCTTGTCTACTGCTCAACAGTTTATAACTTTCTGTCCCTCAAGGGAACTTAACAACAGACTCATTTCTACACACCACAATCAATTTACAGGGGCAAGAGCGCCCATAATAAATCGCCTTAATATAAAAATAAAGGGTTGGTTGTAATAGGCCATCAAGAAAGTGCAAAGGAGGGAAAACACGTGTACTCCTTCCATAAAAACTTAAAACATTAAGTGGGGTTATGGCCGAATGATACAGAGGCTAAGCTATTCTACTGCAGGGTGGCTAAATGAGAAACATTAAATACCTAAAAATTGTTAAGAATTTTAAAAGTTTAGAAACTTTCGTCAACCCTAATCAACAGAGGATAATAACTCCTTGTTCCCTTACATTACATATTTTCCAGAAGGAAACAGAACATAATCCTGAGACTTGCAGAAATTTCTACATTTAAACCACCAGATTGAGAAATTTATATCAAATAAAAGAGGTAGAAACCTTCCCCTCTAGCATTCTGCAGGAATTATCACATGCTTATACAAATTCTGCCATTACCCTTCTTTCTGGTCCATTCGAACGCCGCCCGCGGCCCTCGCCTCTATTAGAACACGCCGCAATCAATTAACTGGAGCAGGAAGAAGACATACGGCTCTAAAGCTATCTTGTACTATAACAGTTCAAGGTAGATTGCCTAGTTGGCCTTATAGAAGGCGCGCAGTTTAACTGGCCGGAGAAGGTGTACCCTCGGTCCAAAATTGTTATCAGTTAATAAATACATTAAATGCACTGTAATATATGTTACAGTTCCTCTTTTTTGAACTACACTTTTCGAAAATTGAGTAGCTTAGATTAGCAGCTTTTATAACAGCAATACTCCTCGTGTGCCGGGGAATTCAATGTTGTATCCATTGGTATCGGTCTAACGTGTCTATAAAAATTGAAATTTTATTCAGTTTTATATCTTAATGGCAACACAACGTAAAATGATTTAAATATAACAATGCAGCAAATATTCGAAGTAATAGAAAAATTGAAGAAGGGAGATTCGACGGCAGGTTATTTAATAAGAGTACAAGCTGTCCACATTTTATGAAAAGTAAGTATGGAGGACTTTGTGTAGAATGGTGATAGTGGCGGATCTGCAAAATGTAAACGTTAAAAACAGTCTACATAAGAAGGGACATCGCACTTTTCAATGGTTCAACCAAAAATACGGTGGAAGAATTTATCGCTGGTACAAGCTGTACAGAAGGAATTGAATTCGATCACCCGTGGTTTTCGATTTTTCGTGCATATTCTGCTCTATGTTAGTCTGAATAACTGGAATTTTACAGTACTTAATTAAATGAGGAGAAATAACGAAATGCTCAGTTTAGACCGTTATCACAGTCTAGATTACCTACCTTATTCATATTTGTGTTTACTGTATGTAATATTTACAATTTTGCATTTCTTTTTTGTACAAATTGAACTGTTACACTTGTTCCAGGTAAGTCGGCTCAGCTAATGGAACTCTATACGTGTGGCGGTTACCCAGGTGATTATCTACAAGGTAAGTTGATAATTTCATTTCTAATTGATGACAAATTATACTTAATGATAATGCAAATTATATATATTGGAAGGGAGCATTCGACAACCAAATCTAATGTATGGGGTTCGAATCTCATATGCTTGTTTTTGGTATTACCCTCATACGGTTCAAAGTGAACATCTAACCTTAAAAGTATTTCTGAGTATAGATGCTTCACAGATCCCTTATTAAATAATATGAAGGTTACATTGAAGGAGTCGAAATGTATTGAAGAAATTATCTTGAATAGATTAATTAATAATGTCAATGTTTTACAAGTTTCATGATTTTTAGCATTGCTTATAAACATATAATATTCTACTCCTACTCACTTCTATATCTTTTGAATGGTAAGAATTTTATATCTGTCAGATTAGTTTTTTTATATATTTTTCTCCTAAGCCTAAAAGTATTTAAAAACGTTGTTTGCAACTTTTTGTTTTTCCTCTTCTTAATTGGATCCTTTTAATCATTTATTGCATTGTTACGGAATACGAAATTTTTCGGTCTAATGAAGTTCTGTTTCGTTGTCAAAAGTCACCGTAAATAGTAAGAAGTTTATACAATAGTTTCTCTATTTTTATATATTTAACGATGTGGATTACTGAATTCTTAGAGTGTTAAATTCTAAACCTACTATACCAGATTTAGATTTTTGAATTCACATAGCTCGTACGGAGTTCAAGAACTCATTATGGAACTACTAAACTGTCGTCAAAGGCAAGATAAATAACTACGGTTGATACCGACAATGTAAAACATGCGGATATAATAACATCTGCATTGGTGGGGTATTTGTGCTGGGCTCACATATGGAAAGATTTTTTAGTGGCTTCTATGATGAGATCGTTACAGAATTTCCCGGCGTTGTAGAAAAACAATAGAAAAACAAATCTGGTATGGGTGGATGTTTACTCTTCTTGTTTCCTGGGCTGAGTGTAATCTTTTCTGTAACATGTATCCTTCAAGTTTTCTCGTTCTGTGGAAGGCGATACTGTAACATACCTGTAAAAGAAAGTAACATATGAATTACAGAATAACATGTTTATTTCTACGAGAAGATCCTCTGATTCTATCAAACCACTTTTTAGCATACGTATTTATGTAAAAAATTGTTTACATCGCGTTAACTTGTTAATGGTTGTGAATGATTGATTTTATGAACAAGTAGTAAAAAATCTGTTTGATTTCTAAAATATCTAAGTCCAACATATTAATGAATATATTACTTTAGTGCAGCCTCAGCTACTGTACATCTGCTCCATCAGGCAGCTAGACTTGGATTAGTCTCAAATTCGTGACAGTTCACGAATTCTATCCAAGAGTCTGCGTGGGAAACTTTATGTTTATCTCCAGACCTGAGTGTCACACTCTCGATTACCCTACATGGGCAACTGAATGCGAATGAGTGGCAACACCAATCAACGACTAAATAAATCAGATAGAAGTAAGAGCGGTTTATTTACGGTGTTTAATGTCTTATTTAAGCGGAAATTTCAACGAGAAAAATGGCTAAGTGGTATGGAGTGCAGCTAAGCGGCGTTTATGAGATAGCGGGTTCTAATCCCACTATTGGCAAACCTGACTTATTGCTGGTACAATTCTTTGTATATTTATATTAATTTCAGTACTTCATAACAGCGATATTTTAAGCAAGGATGAAACAAATAGTTCTCGTATATTTTGAGATACAAAACTAAACATCTTATGATCAATGTTATATTGTATAAACTGTAAGTATTCGTATATTTTGAGATACAAAACTGAACATCTTATGATCAATGTTATATTGTATAAACTGTAAGTATTGAATGTGGATTCGGTATTATAATTCGACATAGGAATAACTGGTAGTATTCAAGCTATACCGGTTTATAAAATTTAAATTTGAATTTATTGCATTACTTAAAAATGGGAACAATTTGATTAAGAGGCAGACATTTTGTTTTCGTTCCGATGGTAGACTTTTCTATTTCTCTCCTGGAGCCCACTGTTCCACTTTTCCTAAGAACTCATTCCTTACTCTCTGGATACAATGAAACGTCATCTGCATACTCTATGGTGTTACGTCCCTACCTTTCTCCGTCATCACATCCATTTCTATGTTGAACGATAATGGACTCGAAGCAGACGAAAGAGCTTTCTATCATACCAGTAGTTATTCTATAATTTCTTCCTTAAATATTTTCCTTTCCACTCGACTACGTTATTCAGTATACATAGAAATTATTCTCTATCTTTTCACAAGGGAAATGTAAATGATGCAATAAATTAAAGTTTTTAAAATAGGCACTTTCGCTTTCTTTGCGGTAGAGGAGATCGCTTCTCCATATTATCATACGGGGCAATGAAATGAGAACTTGTCGTCTGCCCATGAAGTAGGTACCAAGTAGTCCTTTAAGTTCACAATAGAAAGAGCTGTGCAGGAAGGGGCGTGAGACGAGAAAGAGGGATCGAAACACTCTTACAAGAAGTAATGAATATTATATGAGACTCCTTTTACACAAAGGAATATTAAAGTTGCCATACTTTCAAAGTGTGTACCTGACTTTTAAGGACTTGCCTAGAATTCATAATTCTATTTTCTGAAGGAAGACATACTTAGCAGTATTGGTTCCCTATAGCGGCTGGCGAATGGGGTCCGATCTTATTTCATTTTGAAGTTTTCACAAGTGGTAGAGAAGTTTAGTCTGTTGAAGATAATAGGTTTCTCTTTTAAGGAATGGTCCTCAGCTGATTAATACCGAATTATGTACATTCGTAAATTTAGTAAACCACTCTTACCCAAAGCATATATTTGTGTGATTAACGAAACGTTCGATTTGAATAAATTGGGGTGACCTTCATAACTGTTGTAAGTAAAAATACCGAGTGACAATGTGTTTACTAAAATGAAACACCTTTCAAACAGGAGATTTTTATATAATTTCATAGACTAGACATTATGTTTGTAAAACTTTCCGGAAGTGAACTTTAAATCATGGCCGATGTTTGAGGAAATGTTAGTACAGCTTCTATGAGGAAGTACTGGGATGGTGGCTCAACGGAATCTGTAAGCGTATAGACGTGACTACATTGAAACAAGATCGATTCATTTATTTATGATTGACCCTACTGTAACAAAATTCCCACCCCACGCTCTATGTGTAATGAGCCTGCCTTTTACTCGGAAGCCCCATGATGGATCCCCAGCCAGGTCAGGGATTTATACTTGGATCTGTGGGCTGTTCCGAGTTCTGCTAATCTACGCGCGAACTACTGGGGGGTCTGTCTGACGGTGAGATAGCGGCCCGGTATAAAAAGTCAAGATCACCAGCCGAGAAGATTCGTCGCCCTAACTATGCATCACCTCGTAAACTTCAGGAATTCGGATCGCTTCATAGACGAAGACCATCATGAACGTAGCGCCATGGAATTTGCTACCGCTAGCTAGGTCGGACTCCCGAATAGGAACTAGCGGATATTCATAAAGAAAAGTGCGACGCTTTCAACTAACAATAACGTACGTTAGCACCTGTAAAAGTTGTAGGTCTTATGGCTACAGATAGAGTTACAGTACATTAACAGCCATACAGTATTTGTACAATAGTATAAACCATCAAGATCCAGTCGTACTTTTGAGGAACGATTTTTATAACACTTACGAATGACATGAGGGACAGCTGATCTTCCTCTGCTAGAATACATTATTTTCTCACCATATCGGTTATGATGACACCGTATTTTTGGAATGCTGTGTTCTTTGGGTAGTCTTTAGTTGGATGGAACTTAATATCATTAAAGATTAAATGCAAGTGAAATAAAAACTTTAATTTTCGAATACACGCAATTTACAATTAATATTATATTACAGGCTGACGCTAGGAGGTACTCACACAGTCTCTGCCATGACTGAATAAAGAAAAGGAACACTTATATCGCTGTACGTACATTATTCGGTAACAGTCAGGCTTCTGTGGTACTGGTGTGTAAGAAGTATCATGAATCCTCAGACAGAAGTCTTAGACGCGGGTTTTAACCACCGCATGAACTATTTCGTTCGTTTATCCTTCATCATAACTCCTTACAGAAAACGATGTTTCAATGCGCAATGGTGTCAAACGAAACCCATAGGTGCTCGAGGGATTTCTAGTGCAGCGTAGGTTGGCTTCCTCCTTGCATATTTTTTTTTATATTACACATTTTCAAAGGTAAACCTGTAGCAATGTTAGTAATTCTATCCGAATGGAAAATGCGTACCTTATTTGATATGCATAGATTATAACTTATAAGATAGAACAAAAACCTGAAAATTATTCTAGGGCATCGATGACAATTTTTAAATTGCAATAGTGAATAGATAATCATACACGAATGATTGGACGCTAAGAGATATGTATTTCAATAAGAATATTCTCAGAAAATCCAATGTTGTGCAGTTCACAATGCTTTCCAGGTGCGTATGTGTCAAATGAGAATATTGATGAATTAAGGTTAAGTATGTTATCTGCGTACTCTCTTCTCTATTGCTATAGAATTTAAGAGAGCAGAATGCTGGAAGCCCAAGATATGAAGATATGAAGAGTCACATTTTACCATCACATACATCAGATACCTCTGATCTCAACCAGGATTACCTCAAGAACAGAAACAGCACCATTGTGGTCGGCAGTTAATAATAATAATAATAATAATAATAATAATAATAATAATAATAATAATAATAATAATAATAATAATAATAATAATTATTATTATTATTATTATTATTATATTATTATTATTATTATATTATATTATTATAATTTTATTTTAGTATTATTATTATTATTATTATTATTATTATTATTATCAGTCAATAATTAAAATTAACCTTCCAATATATTCTAATTTATCATATATTATGGTTCAAAATCACCTTATCTGTGAATCGTCCTTGCTACAATCAACTTAGATTAAAGTAAATCTCATCTCATTCTTTTTCCAGTACGAAGAATGTTGGGACCTGCTTGTTACGTACTCAACGTACTTTCCAAATTTCAATTTGAGGGCTACAGACATACATGATAAATCACTAAATAGGAAGAATCCAAACAGAGATCGTTTCGCGTACAATAGCAGGCGTGTTACTTAAAGGAGACTTCCACATCGGAGATGTCAGTATGTGTCTGATTTTATATGCCCAGCAGCAGATTTACTTTGGACGATTGCATTAGCGAGTTGGTTTGCATCGTTCGTTCACACAGTTAATCTTACCGAAGTTGTGCGAAATATTGCAAAATTATTTCAAACAATGAAAATACAAACGTACATTCTTTGAGGTTGACATATTACAATACTATTTTTAACTATGTTTTATGAAGATTTCTCAACGTGAAGGATATACCAGCTAGGTAAATTCATCGCCGGTCGGTGGAAGTCTGCAGCGAAAGTGTAATGCGTCGTCAGAATGTGGAAAAATGGTGGTCAAAATTTCGAACCGGAAGAACTACAACAGATGTCCGTGTATGGAGTGGTTGCCCACAACAGCTTGCACAGCAGAGAAGAATTTTTCATTCTCCTTCTGACTTCGAAAGAACAATTTGGTGGGCACATATTTCTGAGTGATGAAGATGTCAGAACAGCGGTAAAATACTGGCCCAACGGTCAGGAGATCACGTTTTATGGCAATGAAAGAATTATTCATAGTTAGACATATGACTCAGTCGTTCTGGGCACTATGTCGAAAATTAAAGTGCTAAATGAAATACTCCGCGCACTCCACAATCTGCTATATAACGTTGTAAACTTTATTTTGGGATACCTATCTTAATATTATCATTATGTCACTAATTTTAACCTCTATTCTCCGTTCCATATGTGTTAGAGGGCGAGGGAAACTTTGAATTTCGAAAACGTAATCCAAATTATGCAGGTTGAATTACAAAAAGTTGTACCCCAAATATTTCTGAAATTGAAGAAACTATTGATGAGCTGTTTTCACAGAAAAGAAGTGTAACGAGGGGTCATAATTGTAGCACGTACACAGATTTTAATAATTAAATTAAACTACTTGTACTGGAATTCTGAAGAATACGCCATTGACATTCTAAGTAATTCAGTTTTATTTTGTTCATATCAATAGGCAATGTTCCATTTGAAAAATGTAACTTTCTAAAATAATATATTGTAAAAATTATTAAAATCTGTGCATGGGCTGTTACGATTATGAGCCTTGATTATACTTCATTTATGTGAAAACAGCACATCAGTAGCACCTTCGACTTCAGAAATACTTGAGGAGAACACTTTAGGCAATTCACCCTGCATAAAATTAAAGAACGGATACCAAATCCTAGACTTATGATAAAATGATAACAAACATTCGCTATTAAAGGGTTTAATCGTATATCACATAGCTCTAAACGAACATGGTATTAGATGACTTAATAAATACTTCCCCATGATGTTATGTTAATTTTTAGCTTGAATGGCACTCCTCGATGTCTCGTTTTCCATGACTGTACCAGCGTGTTAGTTTCTTATCAGGTTTTGCAGTCCACTGCTTCTATATGCGTTTGTGCTGAACGAGACAGGCCTGTTAAGCTGACATATTTACTGCTGGGAGACTAACAAAGGGAGATGAAACAACGGAAACCGAAGCGTGTCACTGAGCTATCTCTTCGTTCTTGAAGTAGAGCTAGACTTCGACTCTATTAAATACGCAGCTTATTTTATTGAGATTACGTGGGACTGTCATCTGTATTCTGAGAGGAGCAAGCTTGGACGGATAGTTGCTGGAAAGTAATGTCGCCAGACTTATATGAGTATTAGTCGATTTTCCTGAACTTTTAAGCAACAAAAGTAACAAGAAAATACTGTTCCTATTAGTAGGAACTCACGATATGATGTCAATAATAGTAACAATGAAAATGAACAATAAATGTAGAAGGAATGTTCCAAGCTTGAAGGTCGTATCTTCAGAGACAGCGCACCACTGATAAAGTTGGGCGCAGTCTTTCGCAACTTTAGGAACTATAAACACAGCTCGACCACTACCTACAAGCCTAAGAAATTTCTTCTACAGGCTTCTAGTAAATGCTAGAATAAGCCGAATGGGCATTACATTTCTCTGAAAAGGGAACGTAACACACTCTGTCTTAAAGTTCTACGACGTGCAGTTTCCATAATATACGCAGATGGACATAAGTGCTCACACAGTAGTGGAGACACTTGACATATGCACAAATTTGTAATAGTATTTTTTAAAGTACATATTTGACAGAAATGTACTTCATTTATAACTGTATATTTAGATAGAGAATACACGAATTTAAAAGAACTCCTTTGCTAAAAATAAAAATAAAAGTCTTCTAGTCTTTTTATGGGTGGATATAAATGTTTCCACAATAACTTAAACTATAGGTTTGTCACCATTTGTGTACGGTATACTAACGTGTGTGAAATTCCCTTGTTTCGAATAACACTTCTTAATCTGTTGAGCAATAAACCTACTAATTTTCTTGTGACTTCTTCACCAATAGTATTCCATTCTTGTAGAAATAATCATGTATAACGGGTGATTGTTTATCCGCCCTGTCATTATTTACTAATACTTGAATTATTTATACGTACATGTTTCGGGAGCCTTAACTCCCTTCATCAGCGTATTTACATCAAAATAAACCTTATCCAAATCCCAAGATGCATCATCATATCATATTAACATTAAACGTTGTTCTGTATATCATCAATTCTAGACCAACATATGTACACTTTGCTTTTTTAATGTCTGTTGTAACCCAACACGTAAGACATGGAGCACATTTAAAAACACTCTTGAACAGTTCACTCATTCCTCCTATCCTTTACCCTCTTACAACGTGTACCATAACCCTGGATGGATCCATTAGGTGAGTCAGACACTGATAAAATGTTACTTGTCACTGCTTGTGTTGTTGCTGCTACTAGGAATATACCATCTTATCGTCCAATTTTGGCATCTTCTTGAAGTTAAGACCCTTTATAGGGTGCACTGATTTATTACGAAGTTGTATACATATTAAAACGTAGCCATGTATGTTCCGTCAGGGCAGTTGACGTTATGCTCAATTGTTGCAGGACCGGACTCTTTAAAACAGAGCGGAAAAAACCTCCCGTTATGTTTCTTCAAATGCTTCTCTAGTACTATAAAAAGCCATGTAACGTGGAACATTATTACCACCCAATTTACCGTAAATGCTATAAACATTAAATAGTCCTACCAATAAAGGTAATGAAGCTAACAATGTATAAAATAACAAATACACTCCAGCCTGCAAACGCTCAGGCTGATCTCCCCAACCTAAAATTAAAAACACATTTGGAATTGAGATACTTTCAAACAACAAGTAAAAAGAAAATATACATATACTTTTAAAAGTACAATATAGCATTAACACCTTTGTGAGAAACGCTATAGGTTTGCGTTACCTGTGCGACATACAATACTTGAGTAGCACCATAATATGTGGAATACCATGAGTCTGTGCTACTTTTAATTAGTATCTCAACATGACAAATGCCACAGTTCTACTTTACTAGCGATAAGTACCAGTATGAGGGGCAGATGACCTTGATTTTGGACCCCTTTAGACAACAAGCATCATCGATTCAGGATCTGCTTTAGAAGCAGTCCCTTGGCTTGTAATACAATTGTTTCACGATAGTTTCTGGGAATGTGGGGAATTGCGGATCGGATCCACTGATTGTTTTAAATTCACATTGATTCATCCATTCTTCGTCATCAAGTTCTGAATTCTGGTCAGTGGATGATTTTGGACTTTTTAATTGGCATTACATTTCGTCTCATTTCGTACCATTAGGGGCCGATGACTTAGATGTCAGGCCCATTTAAACAACAAGCACCATGATCATGATGCGGTGTGTGTAGACTTATGTCCAGGCATACCACCATTGCCCAGTCTTAGTTTCCTCATCTTTTCAAGTATAATCAGGATTTTTCTGTACGAATTCTAGCGTATATGTTCATTATATATAGTTTCAATTCATGATGGACCGAACAACATACGCAGATTGCTACCGTGCCTATTTTATACCGACTAATGGGTCAATGGACCTCCGTTTGAACACTTATGCTCGTCTGTGTAGCTCGTTGAAGTTGTTGTGGAAGTGAGAATTTGGCAACTGTGGAACTAACGCGTCTTGACACGTGCTCTGCTTGCCTCACGAGTCCGTCGTGTATACCACTTATAGCTGGGAGAAGACTCGCACACTACATGTGCACGTTTCACTATCCCAGGACTTTATACGAAACGGCCACGCGTATATGCTGTGCGATGTTGCAAGTTCGCTATTTTTTCTCATTTTACACTAGACATAGAAAAATGTTTTTATAGATGTTAACATTCTTTGGAATCCAAAATTCCCCTGAAAATGGCCTATTCTTCTGTTTTAAGGGACACACTGTATCTTCACCGAGACGACGGCTCTGACAGTCGAAGGTAAAAGTGATGAAGTCCACCAAAATATGGAAAATATTAAATCAAGACACAAAACAGGAAACAGAGATGTGTTTAAAAATACATTTGCAGAAATGTAGTATTAGTACAATTCCCATTCGAACCTTGGCCTACTATCGCAGTTTCCTCAGGATGTTCCGTTGAAAGTGAATAGGAAGTGTACTTTCTCTATTAGAGTACTTCGTGAGCCTCAATTAATATATTCACCTCAAGGAGACTTATCCACAACGTTGGATAAGCTCAACTGATTCCCAGTGGCCAATATACATAGGCTGGTGCACACAAGCGAAATTGTTACGTTAAGCGAGCTACGGTGAACGTGTAAGGAATTACTCATATATCGGGGATTTATCACTGTGAAGTATTCATATATATACAGCAGATGTCGAGTCTTGGTCTCAATTATTATTATTATTATTATTATTATTATTATTATTATTATTATTATTATTATTATTATTATTATTATTATTATTATTATTATTTATTATTGTAATTATTATTAATATTATTTTTATTATTATTATTATTTGTCGTTTAGGCCTACTGAGGACCATGGGGCTCGTATCTACTCTTCGGTAAAGTTGTTGCTTTCTTCTTCTACTTCCAATACTCCTTCATTTGCTATGAGCCAGCATTCTCTCTTCTGTCCACTTAGTTCCTGTAGTCTTCTTACTTGTAAGGGACGTTGGGAAAATTCACTGTCGGATGGCTGACGGAATAGTAGTCGGTCATGAATTTGTCCCAGTGGGATATCTAGTTGTTCCGTATCCGACTTAATTGATGTGATCCATTTGTTCATAGGAGCCTTGACTCTTCCTGTTACTTTGAATATCCTGTTGATGAGTCTTTCGGAATCCAGACGGCTAAGTGTCCGTAAACGATCAGACGTGTTTTCCTTATAGACGTGACAATGTCCTCCTGGTGTTCATATAGTTCACCATTGTGGCGAATTCTGTAAATGCGTCCTTCCTTTCTGATTGATCCTAATATCCTCCTCAGGATCTTCCTCTCTTTTAACTCCAGATTTATGAGTGGGCCCCTCCTGGCCTTCCTGGCCATTACAAGGCACTCAAAAGCGTACATAACAGATGGTTTGACGACCGAGTTGTAGTGTCTGTGTTTAAGGTTGTTGGAGAGGCAGTTAGATGAATAGATACTACGATAGGAGTGATAAGCCCTTTCAGATTTGGCACATCTGGCATCTATGACTAGTTCTCGCTCTGATTCGCAGAGATCCATTCTCCCAAGTACTTAACTGCAGGCACTTTTCGTATGGTAGTGTCTGTGAGAAGAATTGTAGAAGAGGCTCCCTGATATTGGTCATAAATTCAGTCTTCTGGATGCTGATCTTCATACCAGTCTTAACCGGTACACTATAAAGACTCTGTAGGTAGCCTCCTCTATATAGTTTGCCAGTAGAATGAGGTCATCAGCAAAGGCTAGGCATGGGACAATGGGGTTCTTTTCCTTGTACCCAAGCTTCAGGCCAGTTCCCGGTGGTAGCATCTTTCCCCATTCCCTAATGATCTTTTCCAGGACACAGTTGAAGAGAATGCAGTAGAGACCATCACCCTGTCTAACTCCTGTTCTGATTGGAAAGTTTTCTGATGGTTCACCTCTGGACCTGACTTTGGACGTCGTGTTCCTCAGGGTAGCTTGAACTAATCGTAGGGTATTCCCATCCAGACCAAGTTCCCATATTATTGAGAAAAGGGTGTCTCTGTCCACAGAGTCATAAGCTTTCTGAAAATCTGCGAAGACCACCACCCAGGGATGTCTACCTCGGCGTTTGTAATTGAGAACTGTCTTAAAATTTTGTATCTGTTCTGGACAAGATCTAGTATTACGGAAACCTGCTTGGTATTTACCAAATTGTGAGTCTAGCTGTGTGGTGAATCTATTGATCAAGGCTACAGAGAGGGTCTTTGAGGTAATTTTTAACAAGGAAATACCTCTATAATTGTTGAGGTCTGTCTTACTTCCCTTCTTGCGGAGGGGATGAATCACAGCAGACGTCCATCTTTCAAGTAGGGACTCAGTTGTCCGTATGTCCTTTACGATTTGATAGATACTCTGCAAAGACTGGTCATCTGCATGTTTCCACATCTCGGCAACTATGACGTCTTCACCTGAAGCCTTGTTGTTCTTGAGATCACCGATGATGTCCATTATTTATTCTCTCGTAGGTGGCTGAGAATCAGGGTTCCTGTGGGAAGGCTAGTGAAAAATAAGCTTTACTTTAGGTTCCTCTGCGTTTAATAGTTTTTGGAAAAAATATGTAAGAGTTCAGTCTTTATTGTTCAGTTGAAGTTTTCCATCTGATTCGTGTAGGATGAGGGTATTTTAAATATTATTATTGTTACGGGGATACCCGTGGAATGCAGAGGTGAAAGAAGGTGCGGGCTGGAATGGGTCTAACTACAAGGCCGAGATACGAATTAAAATTGCATTAAAGGTTATATTTTCGAAAATAGCAAAACGTAACAATTTTCACATAAAATTTCAAACTTTAACAAATAACAACAAGTCAAATCAGGTACAAGGCAAGGAAAGCCAAGATTTAGAGACAATTTAACAATCTGGGCCTCAAGCCCTAATTTTTACAATTTCTGAGCTCTCAGATCAACTTTACCAAGGTACATCTTTGTCCAAAGGGCAGAAAACCCTTTCATTCAATGAGCCTTAGCTCCAAAAAAAATCAGGCTTCCTAGAGACACTTTTAACACATATAAAAGAGCTGACCCGCTCTCAATTTTCTGAGCCTATCAAAGACCATAACAGTCTTTACCATTAACTGCCCTCAAGGCACACTTACAAAGAAACAGGGGTATCTTGTACCCAACCTACTGGGCCTTAGTAGAAAAATAACAGGTTAAGTTAATGGCCCAAAATGCAAAATAAATGGAGGCGAGAATATTCACTCCTACATGAAACTTCTTAAAACCTACGAGGCACTAGGCCGATGAAACAGGGGCTATTCCCAAACAATGGAGGTGACTCGTATACAGAATAAATTTAACAAATTAAGGAAGAGTAGAAAAACGGTTACGAAAACGTAGACACCTCAAATCCAAAATGAAGGGGAGCTCGAGAGGGTAAAGCACTCTCTATCCCCGATTTACAGTAAAAGAGATATGTTTTTACCGAATTCTACATGTTTAAGAGATAGGTTACATGGGAAAGGTTTCAAACCTTCCCAGCGGGTTAAACTGCTGAGCTAGCAAGAAATAAATGTGTTAAGCGGCCATTACCTTACTGAAGACTGCTGCCTGAAGAAAGAGGCGCTTCCCGTCTCCTGCTACACGTCCAGACACTAACTGTTGATGATGTGGCCGAGAGACAGGAAAATCAGCAGCTTTTATACCCTCGAGGAAAATTCGAGACCTTTCATGAATAAAACAGCCACACCCACAGGCTTTTATTGGCTGGCTAAAAGTTACACATCAAAATCGAAGAAGAAAGACACGATTGGTCAAAAATTAATTACATAAATTCTGGAGTGGCTCAATTCAAAACAGGCGGAAAGAAAAGATTAATATTGCCAACCCAGAAATGAATGAAGGAAATTTAGTAAAGAGAAAACTTATGAATACAAAATTTCTTCAAGAAAGTTCCTTCACTTCGCACCAGGGTGCATGATCATAGTTTTTTAGTAGAGACATCTTCTGAGAAACTTATGAGTTGATCCAGTTTTTTAAGTTCAGAGTTTCTCCTGTAGAGGAGAACTTTAAGGCGGAAAATTCAAATGTGCGGCGCAGAGGTGTACCAGCTTGTACAATTATTATTATTATTATTATTATTATTATTATTATTATTATTAGCCAACTAGGGACCACGATAAGCCTTACTTTACATTCTGGCATTTGTTCATTTTTCGTTTGATCCACGTCGTCTTCATTAGCTCACTGTGTTTAGCACGAGGTTCTTCTGTCCATTTATCACCAGTTGCCCGTTTTTCGTCCCGGAAAGTCCCAAAAGTCTTGATGGCTGCTCTGAAAAGATTTCGGTCTTGTGCATCTTCTGCTTGTATGCCCAGTTCTTTAAGATCTTTCTTGATATTAACGTACCATGGCATTGCAGTTATTATTATTATTATTATTATTATTATTAATGCTGTAAACTGTCATTCTCGGAATGGTTTTGACTAACTATCACCTTATCGAATTCACTCTAACGTTGAAAAGGACCTTAATCATGCTTCTCAAACGCACTCGTATATCTATAAACACCACAAAGCTGTAGTTTATCGGACAGACTTCATATCGAAATGTGTAGAGATCTGATTAGTTTACCGATAAGTCTCATAACTCCTCAATAATTACATTATTGTAATAGCAGTTATTGGGTAGGAATGATGAGGAAGCTGATTATAAAATTACTCCAAGTTCAATTGGACATACACTCAAGCTTTACATTGAAGCTCTTGATATTTTGACATTTCATCCTGCTGGGCTGAGTGATTCAGATGGTAAGAGCACTAATCTTTTGAGCTGAAGCTGACGGGATCGATCCTGGCTCAGTCCGATGGTATCTGAAGGTGCTCGAATACTGCAGGCAGCACATATAAGAACTCATGTGGACAAGATTCCGGCACCTCGGCGACTCTACAAACCATATTAATTGTTGGACTTGAAATTCAAATGCGTATTACCATACATACATCCATCCATCCATCCATCCATCCATCCATACATACATACATACATACATACATACATACATACATACATACATATCTTCATTATAGACTGGTATGCCCCTCAGTGTTAGTCTAAATCCTCCGAGAAGTTACTAAACGCCGCCACATTCCTGCATTTGTAACTAGTTCTATGGCCCCGTTTAGTTCTATACCTCGCAATTTTTAAATCACTAGAATGTGAGTCTAAACATCGTTGACTTTTTCTGCCCCTACTTCTCTTACCATCTATCTCCAAGTCCATTATTCTCCTAGGTAACCTATTCTTCTCCATTCACCTCACACGACGCCTCCACCGAAGCCGGTTTATAAGTATAGCTTTACCAGTCGAGTTCATCCCTGATAATGATGATAACGACGCTGCTGCTGATGATGATGGTGCTTGTTGTTTAAAGGGGCCTAACAGCTAGGTCATCAGCCCCGAGTTCATTCCTAACTTAGCTAATATCTTCTAATTCCGAGAACCCTTCGCCATTTTTCGCACTTTTTTATCAGAGATTATTCTCGCTCATTTCAAGTCTGTTGGTTCTAACTTATGAATAAGGTACGCTGAGTCCACCCAACTCTCACTCCCATAAAGTAACGTTAGTCTGAAAAAAGACCAGCGTAAAGATCGTTTAGCCCGGGAGCTGAGTTTTTTATTTCAGAATATTGTATTATTATTATTATTATTATTATTATTATTATTATTATTATTATTATTATTATATTCATCATTATCTAAAGGCTGTGCCTTGTCGCTGCAACCATTGATCTCTTCTCTCTGCGATCCTTTTCATCTCTCCATGACCTTGGCATCCCATCATCTCAAGTACCTCTTCAATGATCTTCTTCCTTGGTTTCCCTCTGCCTTTCTTTCTCATCACCTTGCCTTCGAACAAGTTCCTTATGAAGTCATTATGCCGGAGAATGTGACCAAAAACTGACGTTTTTCTCCTTTTTATCATTGTTATTAAATGTCTCTGGGTGTTTATTTCTCTAAGCAATGCTTCATTAGTTTTCTCAATCCAGCTAGTTCTTGTCATCTTCCTCCATAGCCACATTTCCACTGCCTCTAGTCGTTTCACGTCCTCCTTCAATAGAGTCCATCCTTCACAGCCATATAGCAGCACACTCCAAATAATTTATCATCATTATTAAATTTCATCCTTCTCATTTGATTTCTTGCATAGTTTATGTCGTTCTTGAAGACACTTGACACTAATGATGTCTGAAATTCAAATTCCGGCGTTGTTAGATCTTAAACCATTTAAAACGAAGTAACTCAAACTTGAAGGCATCTGTATTTCCACTTAATTCACCGAGTTGAAGAGAAGTCGTTAAAACCTGGAACAAAATAATAATGAATGCATATCAGTGTGCTACAAAAGGAATTCCTTCTGTTGGTGTAGGCAGTGTTCTATATAATAATGGCCCATTAACTCCACGCTGCCCTCTGTTAATATATCTGTGTGTGAATGAAATATATCGATGGACAAACCATGTCATTCACATTCTCCTTTTACAATGTCGCTTGCAGATGATTTCCATTCTGTTGTTCTCACTTTTCTCGTGGTCAATTGCAGGCTATGTTTCTGACAGATGTCAATACTAGTCGCTATTTTATATTCCAATTCAGCTGTATATTTTGTGGAAAATGACACCGAGTGAGAAGCAAAAGTTACAGTTTTCATATTTTCATAAACGCACAAATGAACTTCTTATGTGTTGTTTTACAAATAAATGGCATCCTGTAACACAGGCCTCTTGAGTTTTAAATGCAAATGGCACTACATCTTAAAATGAAGTCAATTTAGTGGAAGAAATAGCGAAACATCCTCTCTGAGCGTTTAACAGTTCTCTGCAAATAAATAGTAAAAAGTGTATTATGTTTAAACAAAATCTATTAAATAAAGGTAATGAACCGGTGAAATTAGTATGAATAAATGTAGATCCAAAGGTCAAGCTAGATGTTCACACATATTTTGATTCAAGTAAACTACTAAGAGTAGCATCTCTTAGCAGTATTTCTATAAATTTACCATTAGCCTCTGTTAAGCTTTCTCTTATGACAATTCTTGACAAGTATATTTATATTATTTAACACTGAATTCCACTCTGGAGAAACTGTACCCGGATTGGTTAAGCTCGATTCTCCAGAAAAGTATTAATCCTTAAATGCACAGCATTGCGTATGTGCAAAGTAGAATGTTCTTACTTGTTATATCTGCTTTACGATTTTACAAGTGTGCGTTTACTTCTACGTTGCAGACGAACTCACTAGGGTCGCTAGTGTATTAAAAATGAGCGATCTCTTATTTTATGTTTTTTCCTGCTAATCAGTTGGAGTGAAGTTTAAACTTCAAACAGTTAAGGTAAAACAATTAAAATGTTGTTTACCTCGTAGAATTCGTGAGTAACGACATGCCTAAGATTGAAGTGTGGCAGTAGCTACAGTAATCGTACAGCTTTGCATATACCGGAAAGTAAAACGTTCAAATCTCTTTTAACATTTTGACTGATCAAAAATAAAATAAATAAGAAATTATTTTGACAAATGGTTTTTATATATTTTCTGATGATAAAGTTTTCTTTTTTGAAAGAAAACCCATCATATTTAAAATGAATAATTAATTGCACGTTTAAGGGATACGTTACTGTATACAGTATAATATCCCCCTTTGAATGCTTACTGTAGGGCTTTTGTTAATCTCTGTTATGACAACTGGACAACTATATTTATAATAATTTATTAAGGTATGTGCAGGAACCGATAAAATAGAACTGAAAAGTGATGTTCGAAAACTACAGTATAGTACTAAGTGTGTTTTCTTAGTTGATGTACCTCGTTATAGGCTGCAAACGATGGATTCAAGCCATTTCTTTGTTCTGTTAGAAATGTTTCATAAGCTGTCATTAGCTCTGTAAGAATTACCATTCAGTATGTAGTGTGGTCGGAAACAACGTATACCGGGTATATCAGCGTTACAGGGTTGGTCCCACTTATAAAATAATTTGAAAGAAATAATTCGATATTTTGAACCGTTATCACTTTATCAGCTGCTGGAGTTAGCCAATCAGATCGCTTCGTGGGCGAATTCAAATGGGCTTTGCGTGGCGGTGTTGATAAATCTGTACATGACGTACAGAGAGCGCCGGTAGAACAATGAAACTTCGACAGGGGAGGGGTTTGAATACAGACTTCCAATCTGACAGGATCGCCAAAGCAAGTAGCCTACGTTACGGTGACACTGGCTGAAACTAACAGCGTGTTTGTTAGTGATGGGCAGTCTGAGACGAGGTCTCGAGATTTTTCGAGATTTCTCTAGACTAGCGCAGGCACTATTTCTCGCGAGAAATTTCGAGAGATCTCGAGAGCGTTTTCCCCGCATTGTATGGCGAACAGCGTGTCGTAGGCCTACAGGTAGTTGGAGTTGAATGCTGTTTGTGCCGAGTATGCGGATAGCAAATCACGCGCTTTCTCCATTCTATAAATGTGTGTCAACAAGCGGCTAGGGCGTTCATTTCTACCAAGGTCTATTTTTACGCAGTATAACATAATTATAGAGGATACGCATTCTGGCATTGCATGCATTGGTAAGTACACGAGCGAATAAGCAAAGTACAGAAACTGACAGCTACTGTAGGTACACGTACCTGGATACTAGAGGCGTGCATTATTCGAACTCTGGACGAGGCATGATGTGCCTTGCTGCATATGCAACCACCATTACGCATGAGTGGAATGTGTGATCCTATCTACAGTTATTCACAAATTATGATGATGATGATGATGATGCTTGTTGTTTAAAGGGGCCTAACATCGAAGGTCATCGGCCCCTCACAAATTATGCAGGGTTATTCAGCTAAGATGTCCACCCTAAATAAGTCGTGAATAGTTTAAGGAACTGACATTCTGTTTTCACTTTCTTTAATGGTATTAAGGTGTTCATAGTTAAACATGCAGTACTTTTCCGGGCTTTCGACAAAATTTATTGGCTCACTGGTTTCCATAAGAGAACGTCATTTCACGCAATAACGACTGATGATATACTATCAAGTTTACACTCGTACGTCAAATAGCTCGCACTACAGGAGAATAGGTCTCGAGATTCTTGCGAGAGTCTCGAGATCTGCGATGTCAGTCTCGAGAGTCGCGAGCGAGAGCGTTGCCCATCAGTAGTGTTTGATGCTGATTTCTCGGCATGGCTCTCAAGCCCTTCAGTCACGTGCAGATTAAGCAGCGGTGCCCCACAAAGCTCGTTTGAATTCGTCCACGAAGTGATCTGATTGGCTAACTTCAGCAGCTGATAAAAATGACAACAGCATGAGTTATCGAATTATTTCTTTCAAATTATTTACCAGGTTAACCAACCCTCTAACGCTCACATACCCGTAGCCGTGTTGTAACACGAAGTTAAGCAACATTGTGCGTCGTCAAGATTTGGATGGGTTGCCACGCGTTGTTGGTGGGGGGTAAGGGAATGGAGGAGCGGAAAGGAACTGGCCACCCTACCGTACGTACACTCCGGCTCAGGCACACCTCTGCGGAGGTTCAGACCTGCCTTCGGGCAGAATACACCCTTACCCTTACCTTTGTATACAAATGTAAGCTTTTATAGTATTTAATTGTGTGTCCGTTCCTACTTAGTGCCAGAACACATTCAAATGAATGGGTTCTGTACTGAAATACATATTATTCCGAGTATAATTATGTTCATTTAAGGTTTTACTTTCTTTGAAAATGTTTATGCTAAAGAAATGTCGTATGGCTTTTAGTGCCGGGATATCCCAGAACGGGTTCGGCTCGCCAGGTGCAGGTCTTTCTATTTGTTGTATGGTAAGGTTAATAATTGAATAAATTCTATGCCATTCTTCTCAGCTGCAGTGAGGTCTGTACAGATAAGAGTGTAAAGACACGCTCACTTTACCTCATGTAATGAAGAGATTTAAAATTGTGACTGCAATTTCCGTATAGGGATGTGCTTTTCGTCTACACTTAGACTGGTGTAGAAATGTGTAGCAATTTGCTTCCTGGGGATAAAATGCAGCCACACGGAGCATAGCAACCTGGCTCATTTACAGGAAAACATTTTGACTTAACATTAGATTTCTCATTTTGATGTCATGCGCATCTATACAATACGAAGTGCAGATCCCAGTAACAAAGACCCTTTGTCAGTAAATTCAACTCCTGGTACTGAAACTGGCCCTATGAATGTGTTCTAATAGTTAGTGCTGTGGCAAATTTTGTCGGAATATGACGGTATTTTTTATAAATTCGCCTTATGTTTTGTAATACAGAAATCCTTAAATCTTTCAATGTGTTTAATATTTATTCCCATAAAATAATTTTAAACTTCTTATGCCTAAACAATGATTATCAAATTTATGTTGCTATTGACCCTATCTGACAAAAGGCCTTCAGTTGGCATAGGAATGATTAGTTTTATTTTCTCAGGCTCGGTGCAATTTCCGTGGAGCCTCTTCTCGAACCTCACATTCTAGTCCAGGAAAGGGAGCCGGCCTGATAATTACGGCGTTATGGCTTAAAACGGCCATTGCTTCAAACAAATATCCCTCTTACAAGATTTCGCTGATCACAATTACGAGCTTATTGCATGTACATCGCTGCACCTCGATTCACACTCGTTCAAAATTTACAAGAATACAGAACCTATGATGTGTAATGGGGTCACTAACGTAAACCATGTCAGAAGTAGACTTCAGAAATATATTCTAGAAGACGCACTTCACACTGTATTTCATTTCACATATCATTAATCATCCTTTAAATGAGGAAAGTGAATGTTAGAGTGATCTGTCGTTCAGAGCTTTTAACATAAAGTAGATGGATTTCCCCTCGGGCCTTCAGTTAGTTTTATGACACCACTTGATGCGAAAATGCAATATTTATGCAAGGAGTTGAGTGCAGCTGTTTCCTGTCGACAGAGTAATTGGTTCTGCGTCTGCTTCAGGCGTCAGCCATTCAGGGGTACACAAAAGGCTGGAAGTGGTATGGTCCTTTAGTGTTGTTCAACAATGTATACGATAACATGATGAGTTCCTGCTTTTGTTTTTCCCAGCTGATCTCAGCGGCGCACTCGTTTATTAGTTATCCTTCTATTTCCAATCCTAGTTAAGGCTAATGACATATGAGGGTGCCCGTGTCTTCGGTTTGCGGTATGTTAATGAACTCCTTAGGAACATAATTCTGACATCCCAGAGGCTCTTAAAATCTGTAGAAACTGAGGTGACGCTTGATCAGTAATATTATTATTTTAATGTTATTGTGTATACATGATTCCATGGGCTATAAAGTACAAAATATGAAATCGTTAAGCTTCATGTTGTTCCTCATTCCCGTAAGTTTGTTTAGATGTCGGGTCCTTCCAGCTACTTCTTATAGGAAATCCGGTTCAGCGTCAATCCTCTCAAATACACTCTATTTTCGTTCTTTCCTGGGCCAATCCAAAAATGTACTGATTTCAGTTTAACAATGGTTGCCCTCTTTCGCTTCTCCTCTCTAGTCTGGAGAATGGCTGCCCCGTTGGACTTCCTCTTAAAACAATAATCTCCACCACCATCTCCTGGTCTGGCTTCAAAGCTGTTATGTTCCTCTCATTTCGTCCATTCTGAGGATGTGTCACTACCATCCTAGTTCATTTTTCTCAATGGCACTGCTCAGTGATTTTTGATTCATGTGCTCTATGCCAAGTTGGGGCCAGAAGGTCACCGCCTCAACCGTCTGAGTCAGATTTATATTGCCTTCGTAATTGTGCCACACTGAAACATACTCTCCCAAGGAGTGACTCCATTGGTAGTCGTTAAATATAATCATTGGTCTAGCCTTGAGTGTTTAGCACGATCCATACCTCATTTGCTTCCATAGAATTTCTGTTATACACGAGTCTTGAGTATCTATGGAAACTATGTGTTACTACAGCCTTGTGCCGACACTGAAGTGAACAGAATATCGCCAAGAAACAGCTACTTGTTGACCTTAAGCTTCATTGCCCTTAACGTATTGTAAAACTTAGGACTAGTTTACAGAGTTCTAACAGGATTAATAGTGTTAAAACCGATAGATAATTTTAAGAACCTAGCTAATCTATGGCAAAGAGTACTTATGTAAGCCTTTAAGGATTAACAGTATCAAAACCGATAGATAATTATAAGAACCTAGCAAATCTATGGAAAAGAGTACTTATGTAAGCCTTTAAGGATTAACAGTATCAAAACCGATAGATAATTATAAGAACCTAGCGAATCTATGGAAAAGAGTACTTATGTAAGCCTTTAAGGATTAACAGTATCAAAACCGATAGATAATTATAAGAACCTAGCTAATCTATAGAAAAGAGTACTTATGTAAGCCTGTAAGGATTAACAGTATAAAAACTGATAGATAATTATAAGAACCTAGCGAATCTATGGAAGAGAGTACTTATGTAAGCCTTTAAGGATTAACAGTATCAAAACTGATAGATAATTATAAGAACCTAGCGAATCTATGGAAAAGAGTACTTATGTAAGCCTTTAAGGATTAACAGTATCAAAACCGATAGATAATTAAAAGTAGCTATTTCTGATAATTATCTATCGGTTTTGACACTACTAATCCTGTTAGAACTCTGTAAATTAAGGCCACGTTTGCTACCTTCCTAGCCCCAGCCCATTCCCGCCCCAGAGTTACGAAAAGCCTGTACGTGCTGGTGCGACGTAAAAGTATTAAACAAAAAGGAATGTTTCATATTGCCAAAATTATTACAAGGGGCTTGATATTTTATTCAAGATGCAAATGTTAACTCGGGGCTCCCTACCCAAGGTATTAAGGGCATGATCGTTTCATCCGGAAAAGAGTGGATTCGAGTCCCCTCCAAAACCTGAGAAAAGAACCTTCTACTTCTATAGACTCACTTGGTACTGTGTGCCTACAGCCTACACTAAAAATTAGCACAGGTTATTTTTCAAGGTCAACGACGGATGGCAATAGATACTCTCTCAATCTCATTAACAAAGGAACAACCTGAAAGCAACGAAACGTGGTAGGATTGTCAGTGAAGACACCAAAACTTCGGAAAACGCATTCTGTTGTAATCTAGACTATCTTCCCGGGATGCTAAAACTAGGAAAGCGCTAACTTGTATCAAAGATATTCAGGTAGAGAACTGGACAGCATCCCATCTTTTCCCGGTGTTATTCTATTAATGACAGCTGAAGGAAAACCAAAAGAAAAAACCACATGAACTATGTACAAAAACAACTGGTTAGGTACAGATGAAGGGAGGAATATAGAGACGTATTTAGGAACTATTATTCGGGGAAAACGTTTGCAATTTTCAAGTCGGGCATTGAGAACATGATAGAGAACAATAACATAGAATAAGCAAACATTTTTGAAAGATCAATAACAATAGCAAGCAAAAAAGTGATTAGAGTAGGGGAAAAAACAAAATTCATGGTATAATTATGAGTGTAAGAAACAGAAAATCGAAGTGGTAAAGGTACTAAAAGCACACAGAAATGAGGGATCGCAGGAATAAAGATAGCTTTTTTTCAAAATTAGGCAAGAATTCGAAGATTTATTGAGTGAAAGGAAAACGAACTGGCAAGCAAAAAATTAAATAGGTATTGTAAAACAAACGAAATTAAGAAAATATGGTACAAAATAAGCAACATTTGTAAAGAATAAAAAGGTAATATTCAAGCAAGCATAAGCAATGAGGAGTGGTTAGTATATTTCAAAGGTTTGTTATGGAGTAAAGATACATGGAAAATGAACGAAATCCAGATTGGTATGCTTAGACATGTGGGGTACACTCTGCCTGCATTGGACGACCTAATAACAACAGATGAATTGGCAGACAGTTTGAAAAAATCTAAGGGGGTAAAACAAGTGCTATCAGTGGAATCACTTAAGAATTTTGGAGAACGAGTTAGGTAGAAACAGTGAGATGCTGGAAATAATAACTAGTATATTGAACATCTTTTGTGGTATACAAAAGGAAACGGAAGAGGTCTAATGCCAACAACTATAGCGGTATTACTTTGCTGGATACACATGTAAGATTTATACCAGGATTCTGACAAAAATAATTATGAAATGGGCAGAAGATTGCTCCATACTCTCAGCGTACCAGTCGGGATTTACGAAAGGAATGAGAACCGCAGATAATATATTTATAATTAAAACAATAATAGACACACATTTAAAGAGAAGAGGTGGGAGATTATATATTTCAGCGATGGATCTCCAAAACGCTCTTGATTCAGTGAGCAGCCGAGCTGTTGTTGCGAAGTTGGCTAGGATAGGGTTGTCAAACAAAATGACCAGGGCCATAGAAGAATTTTACACAGAGATGATATGCACGATTAAATTACAGGAAGACTTGGCAGTAGGAGATATACCCTCAAATATTGGACTTAAGCAGGGATATAAAGTGTTCGTACTTTTCATTAATGACGTATTACATAATCGAGGGAAGGAGGATAGAACATGGCCATGTATGAATAATAAAGAAATTCCTGGCCTGGTTTTTGCGGACGACATCCTGTTGCTCTATCACCAGGTGCTATGCAAAACAGTCTTAATAAAACTGCTGAATATTGCAGAATATGGAATCCGAGAATAAACATTAATAAAACAAAAGTAATGATATGAAAAAAGGAAGCAAATTAAAGAAAAATGAAGCAGGCTGGAGATTAGAGGGTATAGAATTGGAAATTGTCAATAAAATAGAATATCTAGGAATTATAATGACATCGAATGGGAAGTGGAATGAACAAATAGGACGTGCCATAATGAAAGAGTTGGCGCTTTAGCCAGTACAAGGTGTTTAGAGGGGAAGATACCGAATACTGAATACAAGTTACATAAAAATATTTTAAAAGCGCGAGTGATTTCAAGAGCATTGCATGGGGCAGAAATATGAGGCACTGAAGTAGAGAGAAAAAAAAATTAGATGTAATATATAATAAATTTTGCAAAATAATTATGGGGCTTCGAGAGTGCACGGCCAATTGTGGAGTTTGAAGACTATGAGGATATAAGCATTCAGGTAGATATAGCCAGGAAAGTAATAAAATATTGGTAATAAAATATTGGTTAAAATTAAGAAGGAGAAAGAGGAGCGAAATACTGAATTTAGCATACAAACAACAGATGGAACACTTAAAGGGTGCTTACTGGCTACCGAAAGTGAAAAAAGATGCTCGACAGAATAGGAATGAGAAGCTACTGGGGAAATCGGATGAGGAATTCAGTCAGAATGAAGGATATTGGAAAACAGACAATTATGGCAGAATGTGGAACTAAAAGGACACTGCTGGCACTTTGCAAATACACATCTACAATATGTAAATAAGGAGAAAAAGGCTTCCGAATAGGGAAGTGAGAAGAATGTTGTGGTGGCTAATGGGAATTTATAAAATTAAGGGTCAGAGAGAGAGAAATAACGAAAATCTATGTCTACTCTGTGGAGAGGGAATGGAAGAAGTGCATCTATTAGGAGTTTGTAGGGAAACCGAAGCGCTGAGAGTAAAATATCTGGGAAGTGAATGTAACACAAAAGGATAAAGAGAGAGAGAGAGAGAATTCTATTTAATTCCTAAAAATATTAAACCAAGAGTGAATTACACAAGGAAGAATAGCATTTTTTTTTTGTATTTTGAGAAGTATGTGAAAAAAGGAAATTAAATTCATCAAATTAAATGAAGGATAAGAATAATATGGATAGGGGGCCTGATAATCCTAAAATAATGAATATAATTACTAATAGGAAAGAATAATGTCAAATACAGTAATATATAAATTGTTGTATTGTCGTGTCATTATATTCAATTCAGCCGTTAAGTTAAGCATGTTGTTAATGGCAGGATCCTCCAAAAAGACTTGTGACACAAAAGTAAGCATTAAATAAGCTAAGGAAAGATACATGTTGTCCTAGACAATATAGCATTTTTGACGTCTTAGACAAAATAAATTATATTTAGTGCAGTAATAGTCAAATAATTATAAAATGTAAATGTAATGCATGAATCAAACTTCAATTAATTGGAATAAAAGAGTGCCCTCTCCATAGTTTCAGGCGATCCGGAACTAGGGGATGGGAGAATTATATTATATTTTCTATATTATTCTATTCTATTATATTATATTCTACTCTATATAGACTATCTACAACATGACAGAATGAATTGTTCTGGAGAGGATCTAACAGTTTTCTCGTTCATGCTAATAGAATATTATATTAAGATGGCGTGTGGCCTTCGGAGATGTCTGATGCATGTCTATTTATTTGACTCCCGTAGGCGACCTGCGCTTAGTGATGATATTAATGGCATATACGTTTATGTAATTTAAGCAAGATAAGCAAGATTCATACTGTATAATATTATATTAGCTCCTATTATAATCGATATAGAAGTATTTAACACCATAATTGGATATGTTCTTATACTGTGTGTATTAGTCCGCTCCTTTTCTGAATAGTCAGCTTACCGGACTTTGGTTCAGAGGGACTCGGATTCGGTTCCCGGCCGGGCCGATTATTTTAACTGGTTAATCGTCCTGAATCGGGGATTGGGTGTTTGTGTTTGTCTCAGTACTCATCTCTCATCTCTTCATCTGAATATGACACACCACACATCTAACTATCACAGAAACACGCAAGAGTTAGTATATCCCTCCCATATAGGGTTCACATCAAGAAGGGCATCCAGCCGTAAAACTGAGAAAATATGTCTGACCACAATAAATTGATAAAGTGCCAGAGAGAAGAATGATGATACATTGTACGTATTAGTAAAATAGGCTTTTAGAACGAGAACATCTACTTGTATTTTCAAAAGCTCACTTTCGGTGTAAAGTGTTTTATGTAGACTAACTTGAAAAATAGAAATATCGGTATATTTCTTAAATGCATAGAAAAACGACATCAACACCTAACTGCTTCGATTTATCCAGATATTTTTCAACACTTTATTATAACGCTAAAGTTGATTTTACGGTAAAATACTTGTTAACATTAAATAGCCTATATAGGATGTGTTAATCCATCACTCATTCAAGATTTGCTGAAATCTGACAATTTGAACTCTTTTGCAAGTGTCGAGGTTATAGATAGTGGAAGCGTTTGCCTTCCCCTCCTCCAAGGGCCTTCAAATCCTGTACGGAGTTGGGTTTCCTTTCTCGCAAACGTTGACCTTTACGATGAAGAAGGGATTCTTTTCATCACGTATTTAATACGAAGTTCATAAATTCAACCGCTCGTACACTTGTTCACAAAGCATTGTAATCATTTGGATGGTACTACTGAATTAGGGTCTGCTTGGCCGAGGCGGTAAAGTCGTGTTCAGTTCACCAGAAGGACGTGGCTTCGATTCTCCTTCACGATGTCGAAAATTTTAAGAAACGAGTTTTCCACTTTCTGAAGTGCACATGTCCGTGAGATTCGCTTAGCCTACACCAGAAATGTGTAGAAGGTTAATTCCTAGGGGCAAAGGCGGCCGGGCGTGGAGCTAACCACTTTACACCCACCATGTGCTGAGGTTACGGATAGTAGAAGCCTTTACCTTCCACCCATCTCGGAGCCTCCATGGCCTGATATTTTTTTTCTGTTTTACTACTGATGTATTTATCAAGTAGTCTCAACTGAACTGCATAACACTGAAGCAAGGAGTCCATTACGTGTGTTACGTTTCACGAAGCATTAAGTCATATGCCAGTATATGATTTGTACTCATGTTGGTGGATGAATGTGCAGTATAGAGGGTTTTTGTTTCGAGACTCGAGATAAGATCACATATTCGAACTTTATAGCAAAGTTCCATCACAGCGCTTCCCAACTACCGCTTTATATGCTGCATTCGATAAGACAAACGTACAGTGTAGTGGTAAATACTTGCGACGTA
This sequence comes from Anabrus simplex, assembly GCF_040414725.1. Taxonomy (NCBI): domain Eukaryota; kingdom Metazoa; phylum Arthropoda; class Insecta; order Orthoptera; family Tettigoniidae; genus Anabrus; species Anabrus simplex. Next base: position 192,010,308 of record NC_090267.1, on the reverse strand, counting down.
TATCATTAATAAACAACTTTCAATATATCACTTGAAACTCTAGGAAGAGGCGGAATAGGAAGGGAAAAGAGTGGAATGGAAGGGAAAAATGGTTCATTGTAAGTTCCGCCGTCTTCTTCATAGAGCCTGAAGGCTATTCCATGAACATTACCCGATTCAGGATATTATACTGATTTTAGCATGCTGAATTCCGGCTTTCAGGCTGAATGAAAAGCGTAGTGGCCATCCGTTCGTGTGACCCCGGGTTTAATTCCCAACCGAGCCGGAAATTCTGGCCACGGGTGGTTTATTCTTCTAGCTTGGGAGATGGGTATTTGTGATTATATTAAGGCATAGCTTCAAACAATATATCATTCTAGAAACCCCAACATAATAATAATAATGGCGTATGGCCTCCGGAGAGGCCTGGTGCAGGTCTTTTTCTAGTGGAAGGCCTATTAGGCGACTTGTATGTCTATGAAGACGAGGTAATGCCGCCATAAAACTAGGATTAATCCACATTACAATTAACCCCAGATAACTTGTATTAAAGCCAGGCAAGAAAAATGATAAGAAGCTTCCATGCTTAAGTGACAGGTAAAGTCCTGAGGTGGTGCAGCTCTTTTCAGGGGAGGTGAGCTGCATGCACCATTTTAACCACATACCATTTATGTACTTCTGGCAGTATCTGGATTCGACCCGGGCCCCCGAGGACGGTGGCTAATAATGATAACCATTACACCACGATGCAAGACAATAAACGATAATATAAGAAGTACAGAAGTGCACATATGAAGGAAACAAAGAAATTGTATGAGTAACTTCAGTCCATCAATTATAGATTAATAAACTTTTAAACATGCGATTAAGATGTGAAAAACATGTTTTAATTACAGAAATACATGCACATTTTCAGTATTTCGTTAACATTAGGTAAATATTGACATTTATGGAACACTTACGCATTTACATTCTTTACTTTATATTGCAGAAAGGATGTATGGGCAAATAAGTCATGTTAGTATTGTTACTGCGTGAATTAAAACATTCCCATTAGATAAAATTATAACAGCATTTTATGCTTGTTTTTATCTACATCTCCAGTATGGATTGATATCGTACTATTGCCTAGTTTTCGTGGCAAAATAAAACAATTTGAATCTGCAAACTTTTCATCCGAAGATACTCCTTCAACCCCGTCAACATCCACGCGTACCAACCACCGTTTATTTTCCGTGGGTTCTCCCCACCACATTACCACAGGATTCAGGAGTAATTCTTCAAATAGTTATTTGTACAATTAGAAAGGTATGACTAAGTAGTTTGTGTTTAAATAACTTACTGTAAACTGTTACATATAAACTGTTACATAAAAAGGAAAATTAAAAAATGTGTTATTATCGTGGTGAGTGCATGACCATGGAACTAGGCAATGGTGTGAATTCGGCATACCACATGTACAGTCTCCCAAAGAAAGAATGAGCGCGTGTAATCGAATGTTCCTCGCATTAAATATTTTACCGGACTTAATTGTTATCGATATATAATTCGAATCCCACATGTACCATAACCCTGGGGATACCCACAACAAATATTATATCTAAAGATTCTGTTGCTTATGAGAAAAGCATACCTGCACAGAACTTACAAAATGCTATGCATTCATTCATTTCTTTTCCGGGTGAAAAAATCCTGTGATTATCATGACTGTTTGGGGTTTCCTAAGAGCTAACAATAGAAGCACGCCAGTGCTCATTACCTAGGTTTTAAATATACCAAATAATGGTGGTTAAAGTCATTGTATTCTTTCGAATAATGTTATTAGTCGTATGGAGGTAGCGAGCCTGGCACTTACCCGGTTACCGCTGGTTTGTTTCTAGGCCAGATTAACGAGTTTTACTTGAACCTGACGGTTGGTTCTAAGTCCAGTCAGCCTATGTGAGAACAATTGAGGAGGTATCTAACCTTTAAATAGCGGCCCCGGTCGGGAAAGCCAAGAATGACGTTCGAGAAGCATCGTCATATCGACCACGCGTCACCTCGTAATCTGCAAACTTTCCATCCGAAGATACTCCTTCAACCCCGTCAACATCCACGCGTACCAACCACCGTTTATTTTCCGTGGGTTCTCCCCACCACATTACCACCGGATTCAGGAGTACCTCTGGCTCAACCTCAAAGACATTACCGACCTACGGTCGTGCAAGTAATCTTGCGCTTTGAAATACGTACCCATGGCCAGTAGGGAGTAATGTTCGGTCTTTGAATGTTAAATGCTTAGCGTAAAAAATCGCGAAATCTCGTGTATATATATATATATATATATATATATATATCCCATTATGGTAAACCACATCACATACGAGTGTTAAGCCCCGGTTACGATCTGTTGGTATATCTTAAACACTGAACGTAAGTTGAACTTTAAAGCGCCGGGCTGAGTGGCTCAGACGGTTAAGGCGCTGGCCTTCTGACCCCAAATTGGCAGGTTCGATCCTGGCTCAGTCCGGTGGTATTTGAAGGTGCTCAAATAAGTCAGCCTCGTGTCGGTATATTTACTGGCACGTAAAATAACTCCTGAGGGACTAAATTCCGGAACCTCGGCGTCTCCAAAAACCGTAAAAGAGTAGTTAGTGGGACGTAAAACAAATAACATTATTATTTATTATTAGAACTTTAAAGCTTGAAATTTTCTTCACCAAAGGGAAACGAAAAACAGTTCATGCAGTACAGGGTTAAGTAAGTAAATGTAGGATGATCAGAACAACGTAAACCAGGTATGTGAGCGGAAGTGAGACGGTCATTCTATAAATAATTTTAAAAAAAGTATCGATATTTCGCGTTGGTTCCATTTTATTAGTTTATGAAGTTAGCGAATCAGATCGCTTGGTGGGAAAATTTAAATGTGCATTGCGAGGCGTGTTGGTAAACCTTCACGTGGCGTAAGACTGACCTGAGGCACCTATCGAAAGGAAAGCACATTGCAAGATGAGGGATTTAAACACTGACCCCCGATCTGACAGTATTGTGCCATAATAAGTAGGCTACGGTGATACCGGCTGGAACCCACTGTGTGTTTGTTTTTGATGGCTTTCAGATAGCCTCAGGTTGATTTGGCAACAGCGCCTCAAAAGCCCATTTGCATTCTCCCGCGAAGCGATGTAATTGTAATTGTATCTTTTACTTAAGTTAGCCAAAAATTCGAGAAATCGAATTGAAGTTTTCAAATTTATCCCTATGACCAACACTGTAACATTCATACACCCGTTTCAGGTTGGGTTTGTATATTATGTACACCATCGAAGACCTTTTATATCCTATATATCTTAAGTTACGATGTTATTTCGGAAAACGAACTCGTCTTTTCTCAGCAAATAACACTTAGTTATATATTTTCAATGTATACTATCACACAAATAAGATTCCCTAAACTATTCATTAGTCATTAAAATCTCTCCCGAGATAATCATAATTGTTTTATTTTAATTTCATTAACAAAGTTTATATTGTATTGGATTCCATACCCCTCACACATACACGAATGAGTTTAGAGTCTCCCGGTTATATGAGCAGTTACAGTAGATCATACGTATAACAATAACGTTTATAGAAGTACACGATTTACTGCCAATTTCTCCTCTATTTCAATCTTAATGACTACAGGTATTGTCATACACGTGACTCTTTTCACGACCACGATTTCCATCGTATCGAACGAGTATAGGAATTACAAGTCTGAAATATGTATGCCGATAATAAATCGTGTTAGATTAAAATAATTACAGATACAGAAACACGCAGATAAATGAAGAGGGAGGAGACAGATAAAGGTTTGTTATAGAAGAGAGATGGACGTGTGGATAAAGAGAGAGCGGCGGTATACCGATAAGGCGTAATTTGAGCGAATGCAGAGCAGCGAACTTCGTTGTAGATAGGGTACTACTCTATGTAAACCGAGATAGAACGGTGAGATTAATGGAGTGTTTTCTGTTTTCTGAGAAGGCTGTAATTAATGACTGTGGGTACAGTTTGTCGCAATGGTCGAGGTTCTGAAGCCCACTTTATAAGCAGAATATAGTTATATATTTAAAGTGTTATTTTAAAAAAAATCAAGACTACTTAATTTGTTATTTATTTATTTATTTATTATCTTAAATTTAAATCATATATATGATCATTTATTGAACATTTGTATGCAATAAGAGTTTCTTGTTTAATTAACGATGTACGGCCTCCAGAGAGGCCTGGTGTAGGTCTTTTTAATTAACACCTAGAGGCGACCTGCGCGTCTGACAAGATAAGGTCCTACCTACAATAAATTCTTATTTTTGAATACTGTACACAAACCCAGATCCCCCGGGCCAAGGAATTACATAATGAAGATTAAAATCTCCGACCCGGCTGAGAATCCAACCGGGAACCCTTAGGGTCAAAGGCCAGCATGTTAACTATTTCACCATGCATCCCCGACAGGATTTGTTGTAAAATAGTTGCGTGAAAATGACTTAATGCGCGTGTTTGAAAATACATTGAATTTAAAGGGTAATATTAAAAAATTGTTATAAATGCCTATGAGCATTAAAAACGTAGCGTCGGCTTACGACTAGTGTTAATCGATAAATTACAAGTAAGTTCCTAATAAAATAACGTGTGGTTTTATGTTTAAGGGGAAGTTTATCTCAGGAATGAAAATGGGAGAATTCTGATCCTTTGTAGAATGAAGGAATCAGAAAAATGGAAGGGCCACTAAGAACTTAAAAAACGGATATTTTCTTGGCGTCTCAAAGCTACAGTAATGCCATTCGTTTCCGAAGGAAGTAATTTGACCAAGACACGTCGGATACGAACGTTGAGTTAAAAATCAGGCAAGTAAGCAAGCTTGTAGCTTGATACGATTGACATCGTGATGTTCCTATGTGGAGGGATATATTCACTGTGGTTATGGTGGATCTGTATGCAGTGAGAGAAACACGAACACTCAGGGCCGGAGCCAGAGAAATTAACCAGACGTGGCTGAAATTCTCAACCCGGTCGGAGACGACCCTGGGACCTTCTGAACCAAAACCTGCTACGCTGATCTTTCAGGCAAGGAGCGAGATAATTAACCATCAGTTAAATATCCACATATAATTTCATAAATGACACAAAATAGCAGTAAGTCGGTACCTCGTGCGACGTTACGAGAAGGTCCATTCTTCAGATCAGCGTTTCTCATCCAGTGATATCCGTACCTCTAGGGGCATTTTGAAAATACTTAAATGGTACATTTCCTAATAATAATTAATTATATAATATTTGATACTCCTGAATACTCATTCGAAAATTAAAAGTAAACAAACAGAAAACGAAAGTAATGGTAGTACGGAAAAATATGGAAGAAATTAAAACCAATATCAAAATTGATGACGTCAGAATTGATCAGATCAAACAATTCTGTTATCTTGTTAGTATGATAACAGAGGATAATACATGCTTCTGGAAGTAAAGAGAAGAATAGAATTGGCAAAACAGGCATTTATGAGCAAGAAAAACATTTTAACCAGCACACACATGAATATAGATGTCAGAAAATCCTTTACAATATCATTTGTATGGAGTACACTTCAGTATGGAAGTGAGAGTTGGACTCTGGGTAAATTAGAAAGGAATCGACTTCAAGCTGCTGCAATGTGGATATGGCGGAAAATGACCAGAACGAGCTGGACGGAAAGAAAAACCAACCTGGAAGTCTTAAGGGAAGTTAAAGAAGACAGAAGATTTTTAAACGAAATGGAAAACAGGAAATTAAAATTTATTGGACATGTCATCAGACACAATAATTTCATCACTAACATGCTTGAAGGGAAAGTGCTGGGAAAGAAAGGCAGAGGACGACATAGGATGAAGTATTTGGACGACATCAAGAAGAGGTGAGGTTGTGACATTTACATGGAACTGAACAGCCAATGAAAGAAAAGAGTGGTTGCATCGACAAGGCATTAGCCTTTAGAATATTGATTGATTGATTGATTGATTGATTGATTGATTGATTGATTGATTGATTGATTGATTGATTGATTGATTGATTGATTGATTGATTGATTGATTGATTGATTGATTGATTGATTGATTGATTGATTGATTGATTGATTGATTGATTGATTGATTGATTGATTGATTGATTGATTGATTGATTGATTGATTGATTGATTGATTGATTGATTGATTGATTGATTGATTGATTGATTGATTGATTGATTGATTGATTGATTGATTGATTGATTGATTGATTGATAACTTACTAGATGAGTATTTTTTACTATCGTACATTAATATACATCTCGAAAACAAGCTCATATTTTCCACGTAGTCAACTTTTTATAACCAACATTATATTACCTTCATATCCTAGATTTAGTAGGCGAGACTCTGAACTTTTATGCTTTTTTTTCTTTTTCTGTCACAACTATTATTTTCTTTATTGCCTTATTAATAAATTAACTTCGTCAATTTCACATATTGGTGTTCATTGTATGACTAACTAAAACAACAAAAATATGATAGTGCTCGTATAACAGTAAGTTTAATAATGGTAGTTGTATCGTAAAATTAGCTTGTTATTGTAATTATATTTTCTATGGAGGATGTTTAAATATTGGAAGAAAAAGGGGTACACCTACAGAAAAGTTTGAGGGACACTGCTTTAGATCTTACTTCCAGGACCTCGGTAAAATTGAACGTGTTCGTCTAAGTTTCGTTAAATAAATTAATATGGTGGACCCGTGCGAGAAATCTCGCATGTTCATACACCGCTCTTTTTCCAATAGGTATATGATGAGAGACTTAAGGAGAAAGGTTGTTATGTTTTTATTTCAAACAAATGATTATAGAACACTATTTAAAATTTTATGTCTATATTTACAGTACTTCTATAAATACAACATTGGAAGTGACAATGCAGTCTTTCATTACAATTTGTTCTCGATTCTGAAGATAGATATGAAAATAATATTGAAAGATTTAACTCTGGAGAGAGCTACATATAATTGGCTGTACGAGAACACGGGCTTGAGCAAATGCAGTTCTGCTCTTCGCAACGTTTGGCCTTGAGACTTAATAATCATAGCATTTATGCTATAGTCATACTCATAGCATTTATGCTATTTTAGTGGGGTACTCCATTCCATGGAAGGGGATAGTGTGACCCGATGGGGTTAAAGATATTCTGGGAATTACATCAATTTTTCCTGAACTGATCACTATTGCAGTGACAGTGAAATCATGCAACTGAATTATAACGATTCTAGCGCCGTTGATGAGGCCTTACTCAGCACTGAGGTTTCTGATGAGGATAACAGTAGTATTTTTCTTTTGCAGTAATTTATGTGACGGGAGGCCGGAGGGATTTAAACTGTGATGTAATTCATTCCGAGTAAAGGTTTTCCTGAAAATCACCTTCACTTACAATTGAATCATAACTGCAATAAGTTTTTGCTTCGAATCGAACGATTTTTTCAACAATGTAATTGTTAATTATTTCGCAATGAACATATTAGTGCACAAAGTGAATAACGTTGTCATCATTTATTTCTTGCGTGTTGAATACTTTGCGTACAATTTCACACTCCGGTACGTAGCTATGCTTAGGAGTCTGAACTGCGTCTTAATATATTTCAGTTAGAATTTCAAGTTCTCCGTTCCCTAACTTAAGAAGCCAATCACTGAAAATAGGATAATCATTCGCTCTCATGTTTTTTGTCAACTGCCTACTCTGAATTTCGGATCATAAACGCGATTGCTTGATGTTGCTCTCAACAATGGTTGTTCGTTTGCCATATCTTACAATAGGCAGTACCTGTCTAAAGTCTCCACCGAACAGAATGGTCTTACCTCCAAAAGGAGCTGTGCTGTTGCAAATTTCTATCAATAGCCGATCGACAATGTTTAACGCATCTTTGGGGACAAGTGAGACCTCATTCCAAGCAATTAAAGTAGCTTTTCGGATGACGTCCGGTTGCTTGGAGTAACTTCGGGTGCTTGAAACTGATGTGTCCAAAATTTGGACGGGCTATTTGAGGAGGGAATTACTTGTTTTGCCACCTTGTAACAAACATGCTGCTCTTCCAGTCCAGGTAACAACCTTGCCTTCTCCACGCAAGATGCAGCACAACGTGCGGTACAAGAAAAGTTCTTCCTGTCCCTCCCGGTCCACCAATGAAGTGAGATTTTGGTTTCTACTCCGTCAGAACTTCGTCTGCGATTTCCCGTTGCTCGTTGTTCAACGTGTTGTAACACTCAATACCTTCTGCACTTTGTTGGTGAATATTGTAGGCGTTCACTGTTGACTCTTCGGGGTGACGTAGAATTGGCAAACCAAATTGCCCACATTCTCTTCCATGTTGGCGGAATATTTCTTGCAAGTTTGCTAAGGCTCGGTCCGCACACGTGTCGGCATCTTGTTGCCTTGAAAAATCTTCTGACAAATATTGATGGAAGGTTCCCACAGCTGAGGAATGTTGCTTGGAGAGAAAAAGAGGCATAAAATAGCAAATATTTCATCCAGCTGAGAAGGCATGTGGAAGATGACTGCCTCTTTCAAGCATCGAACCTATTCCAGATCATCTTACAACAAAAGTAATTTCCAGTATCTTCTTGGAATGTTTCACAAACGATCCCATCTATGGTCTTGAGAGCGTCATAACCTATTGGTCCTTTAACATGCAGAAGGAGAAGTCGTAGGAAATGTCTCCCAAGGTCGTTGGGGCTTACGGTGAATATTTGTCCAATGGTGTTCGTGAGGCGTCGGCGCGTATTCCACATGTTGTTGATCCAAGTGTAGTACTCTGGTATTTGTGGGTACAAATATTGCCGAGGAACTTCATCTTGTTCATTCAGTTTGAAAAAGGCCGTTAGCTTCGTGTCTCTCTATACATTTGGTTGCAGGAGTAGGTCCTGTCCAGGTTGAAGGCAGATCGTTTGCTCGTTTGGTAAGTGTACATGCAGTCGGTGGACAGAATGAGAGCGATCAAACAAAGCCCTTTCGTGAATCCTCCACATTGTCTCCGGTGGACTAATAAAACGAAAGCTTAAAAATAGGTCTGCCTCTTTTACTTGGTGTTCACCGTCTGCATTATTATTTCGCAAGCGCATGGACGCACAATCATTATACTTTCAGAAAATAGGTTTGACCCATGACCATCAGCTTTTTATGCTCAGAGATTCAGATAAGTTACGTGATGGAGAACATATTTATTCTGTTTCAGCAAAAATTCTTGACTTTGAACAAAGTCCTCGGTTATACAAATATTTCACAGATTTAATTGATGAACAAATCTCAACACTAATGTGTTCCTCATATTTGAGAGTTAAGTAAGGATTATAAGTTACAATTCGGCGATTATAAACTTCATGGAGGCCTACAATAATTGAAAGTCCTTTTCTCTCCTTCGGTACATGGGGTAACCTTGAAAATTAACATTTGTTTCATTGAGAAAGTCTTTTGGATAGCCTTAGGTACATTCACCATCTTGCATGCAAGAACTGGAATGTAATAAATCCACTGTTCAGAAAAATGAGTTTAAATAATTTGTGTGCTGAGTCCATTGATTGACAGCTTAGCATTAACACTCACCGGTTGTATGATTTGAGTACTCAAACCATTGATTTACAGTGTCTCAAATCCATGCGAAATGACAGAAAAAAACTGTTAAAGAATTAACCTTTAATACTTGAAAGGAATAGGCAACTGATAATTACAGCATGTTATGATGACATAAAGCGGGCGTCCCGGTGGCCAAAATGTGAAGTGGACAGCAATAATGGCGCGTATTTTCCTACAGCAGCAGTATTTGCAAATCGCACACTTTGTACAATTTTAAAGAAATTATCGATATTTATAAAATTAGAGTGCAATTCGTCACTGATAATGTCTACTCTCTTTCTTTTGAATGCTCATTTGTGACGATCGGTTATTTGTGAGTGCCTTAAAAGGGATCTATACTACTGAAATTATATATATATGGTGAAAAGCTGTGTGATAATCACTGGACGTATTTCCAAGGACAGAAAAACGCCACCGTGTTTCCATAATATGTATGAGTGTCGGAATTTCACGCTTATACGTGTTAAAAGTTGTCTTAAAGTAGGAATACCGTACGCCGATGTGTCGTTGAGGAATTCTTTATTGCAAGAATCTACCGTATCTAAGAAGTGTTCTTGGTGCTATGAATATGCGAATGGTCATTTCTATTTCTGTTGCCAATACGGTCAATTTTCTCTTTCTGAACGGCAGGCAAATATGGAGCTAAAATGGTCACGCTAACTTTGCCGTGATCATCCGTAGGAATGATAATTTGTCATTCACTTCCTTCTCGGCCACGAAGGAGTCGTGATGGACTGTAACTATACTGAGAGTCAACTCAAGACCTTAGCGGTCCCTTTGATGTTAGTCAGACTTCTGGTCGGTGAAAAGGCTTCCGCAGCGCCAAATAGTTCCCTAGGTTTGTTACTTGTTCCTGAAGTTAGGAGCTTCCTTCAGTTTGGTTAGATATTCTGGTGAACTGACTTGACGAATTAAATATTTTTGTCCTGTATAAATATGGAAAATATATCACAGGTTGTATGCTATTCGGGTTCGTTACCAACTCTTATATTTCATACGTAGATGGCTATGAATAGTTATTGTTCTCAGTGGTGTATGTAGCAAAATAATAATTATTTAATATTATATTGATATGTTATTGCACTGTGTACTTAGTGAGCTTTGTTCGACTTCATTCCATTGCTGATAAGTTCGCATAATATGTGCGACGTTGAAGTTGGATCCAAGAAAACTGTTGGCAATACTGGCTGCAACAGCATGTTCAGATTCATAATGGCTGCCAGCTGTGAGCAAGACGTGTGTGATGCTGTGACGCTTGAGTCCCCTGTGAAATACCTTAAAGCTAACAAAAGTGGAGAAAAATTAAGTAGAAAATCTAAACCAAATTATTTTAAACGGTTACAGTAGCCTACGAGATGACAATCCGCTGTGACTGTGGAAGACGTGGTGAAAAACACCGCGCAGCTGACCGGCGTTTCTGTGTACACTGTTTACGCCGCTCGCTTGGAATTTAAACTCTACGGAAAATCCAAGTCTCCAGCGAAAGGTCGATGTGTCAGCTCAGCACTCGCCGTAAATAAAACAGGAAGGGCCTTAACACGATGTGGGAATAGGATCCTTGGCATATTCGGTGATGATGATGATGATAATAATAATAATAATAATAATAATAATAATAATAATAATAATAATAATAATAATAATAATAATGTGTACTTTATATTCGTAACCGCCCTCTACCTGCAGATATGTTGTCATGAGAAGATCATGAGTTCGTTTTTACCTTTCCGAATGACGGACTACAATGTTTACAACATTCCTTGAAGCATTGTATTTTGCAATCCCACTCACGGGTGGGTTTTTCAGCATTTTTATCTGTGAGAAACTGCCACTGACAGTCGTTGCACGAGAGCGGAATCGTATACTTATGTTGTAAGTCTCCATGTGCCTCACACAAATCGCATTATGAAATAAAAATAAACCTCGCTTCTCTTGCCTCGGTATTCGTCAGTAATCTGTAGGTTTTACATGGTCAATAAAGGAATAAATAGGTATAGTACGTAGTCAAAGTACAGGTATGTGAAAGGAAGTGATTTCATTTGATGCTTCTGTACTTGTCAGATGGACACACGGCGTTAATGATAAGCTGGTTGTGGCGGAGCTGGAGAACAGTTGACGAGACGGGAAGGGGGAACAGGGGACATGCTCACATGCGGAAGGATACTTTTCCTAAGCTCTTGACATGAATTTCAGTATAGGTACTACCGCTAGAGTTAATCACATCAAAAGTTTATCGTGTATTGTAAATAAAAATAACGGGCAACTTGACATTTTCATTTAGTTTTGTTTATTCATTTAAATGTTTATTTGCATCATTTGTATTAATTGTTACAATTTTTTTAACAATGGTGAAGGATGTGAAAAGTGAAGAGATATAAGATTTACAATGTCGTTTGTTCTTACAAGAGCACTACAGCCTGAAGTTTGCAAAAATACCGCGGCCATCTCGGCAGTTTTGCAGATGTACTTTGTGATCCGTTACTGAACCTAGTTTCATCCCGCGTGTGTTATCTATAGGCTTGGGCCCACTTTCTGATCATACACTCGAACGTTTTTTGTAAAATACAGTACGCCAAACTTCATAAATTTTCACACACAAAATCAGTTTTTTTTACAGCCCTAATTTAATTTTTCTGTTAATTCCTGATAGATCTCAAAGAGACAAATCAAATTACATCTCAATCGTATCTGCGCGATACCTACTCTTCACGCTACACCGCGCGATAACTGACTTTCTACCACCAAAATCACAATGCACGGCCATCTTGTGATGACGTTATCTGCATAACGTCATCTACTGCGGTCACGTCTTATGCATTCGTTCTTCTTTTCAAATAACACTCATCACCCCTGATTTCCTGACTCTTAAAAGAAACTAAAGAGAGGCATACATCAGTACCATATCAGCGTTATTTATTACCCAACAAAATAACAAATTCGAGCCTCTATAACAATACAGTTTTGCTTTTTCATCTGAGCTACAAAAGGCACCACACAGGAGTATTATTGTGCTTCTATACAGGTTGAGAAATGGCACCTCAGTGTGGCTCCTAGAAGTGAGTGGGAAGGGAAGAGGAGGGAAGCGGAGTTGCCAGATTTATTTCTGCAGTGCAGTGTTTGTTTGTTTCAAGTGTGTTGCTCATTTCATATTTATTTTGTGGTTTGGCCAATTGAGTTGCACGTTGTAAGCTCCTTAGTACTGAAATCATTTATATTGAAACTGTAAAATTTGTAGTAATATTACGATAGACTTAATATCATAACACAGAGCTACGGATAATATTTCAACCCAGCGCGTCACTCCACGCGGAGTTGACGGGAAACTGTTATCAGGCATTCTCAAGTTTTCATTGGATACCGCAGAGCTCCCACTGGTACGGCTTCAGTCAAGTAAAATTTCCGGCTATTCTGCTGAAGCTGTCATTGGTGCGGCACTAGGCAAGGAACGACAAAGCCTAACCGCATGGTAACTTTTAGAGAAGCACAATAATACTGTTACGTGCTCAAGCGCCCGTCAGCCTTGTCGCAGCCTCTTCCGTATTACCTGCAAGGGGATTACTAAGCCAGCTCTGGGAACCTCCCAGCCCACCCGAGGACATGCCACGGACTTCCTCTATTGTTCCCTTCATCTAATTTATTCACGCAATTTCTGGAAGATTCGACAGGAATGTTCCGTCTCCATCCGAACGCTGAATGTTCTACTGGCCTAACATCGAGATGTAAATACAAGGCCTTTGCGAGCGAGTGGTTTTTGTGGTGTCAGAGAAACCAGTAAATTGGTGGGCTGGAGACGACGGAACGGAATACTGTGTTGTGTGTTTGTGTGTTTCTGTGGACTGAGACTCGGAGTCAGCGAGGGAAGCCGCCATCGTGAGTATGAGGGTAAATGGACCTGTGTTAATGTTCGCTGTTGTGAGTATAGTCCTGCTGTTGAATACTGCTGATCTGTTTAGTTGTGCACTGCATGTGACTGTGTGAATTACTGGACTGTCTGAGGAGTCGAACCAACGAACAGTCATCGTGTATCGAGCGGCCCGTAGCGGTCTACACACAGCTGCTGCATGAGGTGACTAGAATCTGGGGAAGTGAAAGTAAGGATTAACCATCCAGAGGTATAGCAACAGGCTGGTCCGCCTGCTGTGGCGTAAGGAAGAGGTACTTGCAAATAGACAGCAATTAGTACGTGTATCCATTCATAGCTGATCAGAATTGTGTGTGTGTATTTATTGGGTCATCCTGAAAAAATTAAAGTTATGAAACAGATAAAGTTGTATTAGTTACAATACTTTTAATAACAGATAACACGTCCCCTTGCGTTGATGGATGACTGCATTTTTCTTGGCATGCTATCCAATAGTTTGAGCGGTCCCTGTACCAACGGGAAAACGCTAGGACGAAGAATATAGTATCCACTAGTTTACCTAGATAATATTGATCCAAACTGTCCCACTCGTCAATAGTGATTCGGCGCCGATCTCGCAGACAGCCTGGTGGGTCATGCCGTCCATAATCAGCGTTTTCAAATATATTCCAGGCATGTTTGATAGGGCTCATGTCGGGGTAGGACGGCGGTCACTCTAGTCGAGCGCCATCGTGATCATGAAGGGTGTCATAAACGAGAATCGCACGATGGATGAGCGCATTATCGCCAATTAAATTGTCTTCCAAAATACTGGTGGTGCGGTGTACCAATGGGTCGGAGGATATCATTCCCTGTAACGTACGGCCATGACATTGCCCAGCTTGACCAGGAGTAGCGTACGTTGGCTCACATAATGCCACCCCGAAACATCAGGGAACTACAAACTTGCTGCAGTACAGTGCGACTGAGACGTGGAGCCCGACCATATTGCCTCCGAATACGTTGCCGACGATCGTCAAGGACGAAGCTTATGTGGACACACTGGTGATGCAAACCTTTTTTTTTGATTGTGCATGTAAACCACTCCCGTACATACTTAAAAAGCTTCACGTCGATTTCTTGCCGGAGAACCCCAATCCCAATTTGAATGACGTTTCACGTCAATAGGGATATTCTTACTAAACATCGGTATTATTTTAAAAGTCAGTGAAACATAAACCGGCGTATTTCTCAATTCATTAAAACAGGCTTGAACATTCTCAATAATTTGTTGCCATTGTCCCAATAAATGACTACTGGGGAATTATTCAATCAATTGTAATTTTCGTAAGTGTTCAGAGTCCTGTTTTCCACAAGCACGCTAGGAAATCAACTGTCAAAATGCCTGGCATGTCGTGAGATATTACATGCTGTTATTTCTGACAACATTCATCAGCAATTTCATTCACTTTGTGCTGTCAGTTGTAGATAGTGAGGTAAGAAGGCAGTCTTTAATTTGCACTTGGTGGCACATCATGCGTGTGTTCCGATCTCTGCTTTACGTGTCTGCCATCCTAGGGCTAGTGCCCTACACGTTTACATCATCTGGGGAACTTACTTATTCTGCTCGGCGATGTGTTTATTCATACGTAATCATGTGTATCTACATGGTGTTATTTGCACTTTCGTGCGTACAGAAGTATCTGCAAGTTTTTACTTCGGTACTCACTGTGGAGGCATTTCTTGATATACTTCTGACAACCACAGGAAGTCTTTTTTCACTAACAACTATGGGAATGAACTTAATGTGTAACTTAAAACACTTTCAAGCACTCCTTCATTTAATACGTCAGATCGATTATTTGTTACCAAAGAATACTTCAGTTGATTCGTGGGTTAAACATTACTTTACTAATATTCAAGTAGCTCTGATGCTTACACATGCATTAGTGTTTTTCTGCCTCGAATACCTGACATGGAAAATGAACTGTCTACCTATTACCAGCGAAGTCCTTATTTATGTTTTCCTCACCACAATCAGCTTACAGATTTTCAACATAATTTCGTTCTTAAATTCTGCGCTTTCGAAAATTAACCAAATGCTTCTACAGGAGCTAGGAGAACACAATGAAGGAAATAGGTTGAGTGGTTCTGACATGTCTGTGTCCGGTAACATATGTAATCGGTTGTTAACGCAGAGTGGCACAAGATACGTTTCAGGAAAGTATACAATGTTACGAAAATTGCATTTGTGCGTATGTGAGGCATGTGACGTAATTAACTCAATCTACGGCTTACCTGTCTTATTAATGTTTGGTTTTGTATTTGTAAGTACGACCTTCAGCCTTTACGTCCCTCTAAAGAATGGAACATTTTACAATGTTGGAGTTACGAGTGTGTTCGTTCTAATTTATTATCTCTTGATGAATAACGCGAGTGTTGTAGGTGTCACGTGGTGTTGTCATTCTATAGCCGCCAAGGCTTCACATACCAAGATACTGGTCAATAAACTACTTATTCAGAACAGGCCACATGGACAGGACGAGTTGAAACACTTCTCGTATCAACTTTCGACAACCAACATAGTGTTCACAGCCTTTGAAGTGTTCAAAGTTAATCGTCCCTTTCTACTTACTTATTTCGGTACAATCTTTGGGTATCTAGCTATAGCTACTCAGATTCCCTCTCGTTAACTGATCAGTGTCGGGATAATATAATTCGATATATTCTAGAATAAACCTCAATACGTGGGAAAGGAACGCATGTAGATTGTTTCGTAATAATTATTAACCTGATTAATGTTGTTGAAAACGTGAATATTGGACTGACACAACGTGTTACTTTGAAGAGGCCTGCTTTGACTTCCTTACACTTTGCGTGAATGCCAATAACACTTACTTCCTCATGGATAAACTGAGTAATGCATAATAATATTTCAGAGATTATACATATACACTTTCACCTGTGCTTTTAAGATAGTCCTTCAATTCTAGGTTAATTGGTATATTAACTTAATGCTGGTGTGAAGTTTATATTTCAGTGACCAGTGATGGCATTTTGCAACATTTGACAACTCAGCCCGTCCCAGACCTTTATATGTGCTAAAAGTAGTGAAGATTTTTCAGTCTCCTCGGTACACGCATTTGTTTAGATTTGCAGATATCGATTGAATAATATTTAACATAGAATATGCCCCATAACTAGTATTGTTTTTATTATTATGTCTATTTAAATAATAAACAGTCTATTCCTTCCACAAATCTGGTTGCGTCCAAGTGAAAATCTGCTTCGTTGATTAAAACAGTAATTTTCAGAGGAGTTTGTGGTAAGTTACGGAAATTTTCAGAGATTTTCCTGGTATGTTACGTTATAATAAATTAGTCAAAAATGAATGCAAGTACTTTAGCATATTTATAACAATTTTAAAACAATAAATATTTATGTTATGAAATATTCTTGTTCGTTTCATTTTATTAAATAATAACTTAATTTGATATAAAATATCCTTTTCCCGTTGACAGACAGACATTTTCACATTTTAAACTTTTGCTTCGTTGACGACGTTATGATCCGACATTGCAGCCGTTTGATTTTATCGGAAGGAAATTTGTTCGGTTACTCGAAAGCAGCAAGCTCTCTGAGTTCACTAATCAGTGGATCTGGTGTCCATAGTAGCTACGTTTACATCCGCTGTGTATCCTAGAGATTATTTCTATATAAATAAAGTCGTAACAACTGTGTGTCGGTACATTGACTATTTCGGCGAAATTTCCGTACAGTTATCCGTTTCAGGTGTAATAATGACATCTGCATAACTTTTAGCTTTGGTGTCTGTTTGTCTGTTTATCTGTTTGTCTGTCCTTCTATAACGTGAAATCTACTGAATATATTTCCACCAAACTTCATATTTAGAATCCAGCTGTCCTTGGGTAGGTTTTAGGACAAATATTGTTTCTAAATCCCTAAACTGACGGAGTTTATACGAAACCGTGATTTTGCACTCCATCAAGACACACACAACTAAAATTAATGGAAATCTACCTGCCTTAATGAAAATTTTCATCATTTCGATAAAAGGATTAATAAGGGAGATATCATTAACGGACCGTTTTTCGGTACGAGTCCCACCGGACTTAACGCAAGAGCGGGTGAGTCTAAAGCGTATTTCTTACAACTCGATAACTACTGAAGATATTTAAACAAAACTTTATATTTAGCATTTACCTGTCTAACGGTAGGTTTTCTGGTGTCTGTTGGTCTGTCTGTTTGTCTGTTTGTCTGTCCTTCTATATTTTGTAAAATACTGGATACATTTCCACCAAACTTCGTATTTAGAATCCACCTGTTCTTAGGTAGGTTTTAAGGCAAATATTGTTTCTAAATCCCTGAACTGACCGGGGGTTTATACGAAACTGAAACAGTGATTTTGCACTCCCTCAAAATATACACATCCAAAATTAATGGAAATATACCTACCTTAATGGAAATCCATTTCTTAAACCTTTTTCCTCGTGTGCATTTTTTCGACAGGAGGAATAATAGAGATAATCTGAACGATCAGTTTTGCAGGTTAAGTCCAGCGGACATAGCATAAACGTTATTGTACGTAGAACAGATTCGATATCTATCTATATAAATCAGGTCGTAACGACCGTGTGTCTGTGCATTGACTACTTCGGCGGAATTTCCGTACAGTTACCCGTTTCAGGTCTAATAAGGACTAACTGCATTTTTTTAGCTATAGTTTCCTGAAAGTCATAAATTTAACCCCCTCCCCTCCTCGTCCAAAATCAAGATTGCCTCACTACCTGCCACACGAGCTGGAAAACTGAAATTAAGCAAAATCTGATAACCTACGTAAAACTTTCACGATCTTTAAATTTTTCACTTTTATGCCGAATTATATCGAAATATGGAGGCAAGATAATGACGGTGCAGAACTTCGTTTCAGGGTATTTCGTGGCTAAATGTTAAGTTCTATCACCAAACGGATGGCACAATCTGCTTTCAATTTGGAGTGATCTACAAGTTTGGTCCTGTGACAGTTTGTCTTCTCTCTCACTTATAGGGTAGATTTGGCTGTATATTTCCATTGTTCGTATATGTTGTGCGTTTTACACGTTTGTAACATTGTTTGACACACTTATAGGAAAGATAGGGACATCGAATTAGGCACGCACATTGACACGATCAATGGCTATACGCGAACCAAATTTCATGACTCTACCTTCAACATAAGTATGTGAACAATAATGTAAAATGTTAAAAATGTACCCAACTTTCACTTTCTCTGTAAATGAAGGTCTGCAATATTGTAAACATGTACTGTATATACTTTCGTATGCCGATCTATACATATGCATTGATGTCGATTTTTAGCGATCGAGAAAGGGTGTGTCTGCTATTGTAATCAGTACTCCCCACGCCGACTATGACTGGCAGTAGGAATGGGGTCCTTCTCCAACTCCTGTGTAACTGGCATTAGTAAGGAGGGCCTACCATTGTAATGAATAATTCACTTCTCGATTTCATTTGCAGAAGGCAAGGGAGTATGCAATTTTGTTTCCCCTACCCGATTGTGATTGGCTGCAGGCAAGGTTGCCCGCCATTATAAACAAATTTACCTATCTAAAACGTGACTAGCATTAGGCACATTGGCCTGCTATTTTAATGGAAACTCACCTAGTCTGCGTGACTGACAGTAAGCTGGCTGACAGCAGGAAAAAGGGACTGTCATTATCATGGTAACTGCACAACTTTTGAGTGGTAGTAGGGAAGTCGCCTGCCATTATATTAAAACTCCTCAACTGTGATCTGTATGGAAGTAGGAACAGGGTCCTGCCATTGTAACGAAAACTCCCCAAATCGATTGTGACCGCGCAGTAGGCAATGGGGCCTGCAATTGTAATGCAAACCTCCCGACTCGATCGTGAATGGCAGTAGGCAAGTGAGCCTGCCGTTATCATCACAACGCCGCAACCCACATTTTACATTGGAATCAACGTATGGGGACCTCCCCATGCTATTTCTCGGATAACACTAAGAGACATGCAATTTTAAAACAATCTTATTTACTGCACGTACAGTATTTACTTCGATGTCCGTATACAATGTACAGTAGATTACCGTAGCGAAGCACGGGTACATTTGCTAGTTTAGAAATAAATGTAAATCTAAATGAAGGAATGTATGATGATTGGTATAAAGAAGAAAATAACATGAATAAATGGAGCACTTTCTAGCATCTTAGAGAATTAAAGCCTAACTAGCTGAAGCTGAAAATTTTAAACTCTCCGAGGAAGGTGAACTGGAGAGTTTCTAAATTGGAGATTGAACCCACTCAGTATAAGTACGCATATTTAACATTATTATGTCCTGTGGGGATCTTTCTTCATAACGTGTTTTACTGCTAAACTACGTGCTTAATAATAAGTCGCGTGTATTGACACTTAATGTGAAATAAAATTTCGACAGCCCTGAAGTTTCCTATTTTCACACCAGGCGAATACTAAAGGCTGTACCTTAATTAAATCCAAAGTCGCTTCCTTCTCACTCCTAGCACTTTAATATCCCATCGTTGCCACAAGATCTCTCTGTGTCAGTGTTACGCAAAAAAAAAAATATTTACGAAAAGTAAAACGAATGTTACATGCAGGTAGAGAGCTGCAAAATAGGCTCGACCGGATACCAGAGCTACCGACAAGGTCACAGATTCAGCTGAATATTTCAACTTTTAGCGGTTACCCCGGTAGTCTTGCGAATTGCGTAGAATATCAACATTCGCATGAACATCCCCCCTCCGCCCCTGTAAATCTGAAAGAAGCTAGGAGGAAGTCCTTGTAAAGTACATAATACTGTATTTTGTTTAACTTCATATCTGAATTTATAAATTTGTGAGTGGTCACGCAAATAATAGACTCGGAGAAGAACGTGTTTAAAGTTTGAATACGTCTGACGACATGGTATACAGCTCTGTCAGTGACGTGAGCTTAAGCGAGGTTCAAACAAGAATATCAGTTGAACGTTTGCGCTGTATGTGTTAATTGAATCTGAGGGTCATGAGAAGTAGAATTAATAAAAATTTTAAAATCACTATAATAATGACCTGTTGAGACAAAAATACATTTGAAATTCCAACTATTGCTAAAAGAAAAACATTCATTCCCAATACCATTAGGTCCCTTTCTCTAACCGACCATAAAAATCTGTGGTCAGTCAAGTATGCAGCCTGCATGACTCAAGCAAGCATTCTGCCTACAACACAGCGTTTCATAGGAACTTGCGATATTAGCTCCCTCAGCTGGTTAGTGCAGGACTCTAAGTACACCTACAGGGAAAACACTTTACATGCATACTCAGACCGCATTGGCCTTAGCCACGTTCTCGATAATTGTAACTAAAGTGTGATTGTTGTTAAATAATATGAAAGATGGAAGTAGGAATATTACGAAGGAAATTATGCTATACAAGGTCATACAATACGTAAACCAAGACAGATCCTTGGATCCATAGTCAAGTAAAATAACAATAGGGGGGGGGGTTAGAGTGGGCATACAGATAAAAAGGGGGCGGGCTTGTTTTATGACATATAAATCATAAAAAGAGCAGGTGCAATGTAAGTGAAGCCTTTTTCACACCAGGCGAATGGTGGGGCTGTATCTTAATTATGGCAACGGCCGCTTCCTTCCCACTCCTAGCCCTTTTCTATCCCATCGTCGACATATGACCTATCTGTGTCCGTGTGACGTAAAGCCGATTGTAAAAAAGAAAGTGACGCTTTTTCTGAAAGGACAAGGCATACCGTTGGAACGCTTTACAAAGTAATTATAAAACAAACAGTTTCAAATAAATAGCATTCCCAAAAATAATGTATTGAATCCTTTATAAAGAAATTGGAACTCAGTGGGCTTGAAAATATAGTTTTATGGATTTGTTCGAGGTTAAAAACGGAAGTTGACCCGAACTTGGTGAGATGAAAACGCGTACCTTTTCATTCACTGAATGGTAGTGTCACTCTGATAGTTAAACAATGATTGGTTTAGAGACTGAAGTCAGGCCAAGTGAGCATTCGGCAAGGTGGCAATGATAAATAATACACAACTTGAACGAGAAGAACTATGCCGTGTAGATATTGGAAATGTAGTTTGTTCCTAGGCACCGGTTTGAATTAATGTAAATATGGGAATAGTTGTCATTCAGTTTAAGAATGATTTATTGCAATATTACAGTTAATAAGGTCACATACCACAGTCATGAAGTCAAAACATATGGTAGAAATAGAAAGAGCATGTCTTCGATTTGATCTATGGTGAAAGACTTGATTCGAGCTTCGATTAGGCTCTATTTCATTGCTGGATTCATCGAAGTTAAAAACAGAGTTTGACAGCATTTGTTGTTTTTGTTTTTGTTGTTGTTGTTGTTGTTGTTGTTGTTGTTGTAAAATGGTGATGTATTTGAGTGGTTGTAGGTCATCAATTCAATTCCCTTATATGCATCGACATATTTTTGAATTAACAAGTGTTTCAGAAGTGAGTATTATAGTGAACTCTTGTAAATTATTCGATGATTATGTAGGAAGTGTGAATAGCGAATCTCAGGCCGATGCCCGGCGAATGTATCTGTAAAATGTTTGTTTCGATAATGTATCTTCTGTGTGGTTAAATTCATTTGCAAGATATCAAGAGTATGTATAAGTTTATTTTTGGGAAGACAGCTTTCGAAGGTAGTGAGCCATCACTGACTTGATCTTGACTACCGATGAATAATTAACTCAATGATGTGAAATGTAAGACGTATCTGTTAATATTTTACAGTTAATTTTCATGTTACGTTCGTTCTGACATTGAGTTAGATAATGGAGTAGGGTAACTTTCTTTTGGAACCAGTTGCCAATTAACTGATATTTGGGAAATAAATATCCCATCATCGTGACTAGAGATGATTATCCAGGCGTGTGGTTCTATTGAGAGGGTAAAGGGATCGTTATTGTAGTATATAGATCTGTGACATGTTGACAGGCCACAGGTAGTATTGGTAGTGTTGCATTGTTATAGATTCAGTGTGGTTGCATGGACATGGATGTGGGACGCAAGGGTCTTTAAGCTAGGAGAATTTGGATCTCCGAAATAGTTTGGAGCGATGTATGAGGAGCGTGTGATATCCGTTTCCGTTATATTTTTTACCGTCGAAGTGTATTCCGACGAAATGATCTCCCTACCCGAGGAGTGCTTTTTTTTTTGTTTAAGAGGCATATTCTGTATTATTATCGCCAACGTTCGTAGACAAACTGCCGTGTTCTCATTTGCTTACTTCTTCCCCAACATTCATAATTTATTCTATAGGCCACGTAGTGTGCAAAAATTAGATAGTAATTGCGAGAAAATTTGCATGATCATAAATATATCCTGATTTACCATGGAATGGAATGTGGTAATTATTTTAAAAAGGTTGAGAATGCATGGTCTGAGACGTACTTTTCTATTAGAACTGACTTTACGTCGCACCAACACGGATAGCTCTAATGGCGACGATGGGAAATGAAAGGGCTAGGAATAAGAAGGAAGCGGCCATGGCCGTAGTTAAGGTACAGCCCAAGCATTTTCCTGGTGTGAAAATAGGTAACCACGGAAAACCATCTTCAGAGCTGTCGACAACGGAGTTTGAACCCACTATATCCCGAACGCATGCTCACAGCTGCACGCCCCTTACAGCACGGCCAAATAGCTCGGTAGACATAAATTTCAGGGTTTCATTTCATTTGCGTGCGAAGATGCTATTCGAGACGATGTGCGGTTGAAATTCTAATCATTTCTGGTATGTTGTGGATATCTTGACATTATGTTTACAGGCATTTTCATCATTAATGCATTTATATGTGTGGTGAAATACCACTGTGTGCGTGATGTTCAAATGCACGCGTTTTTGGAAGATGATGCGTAATTTAATTTGTGTTCATTTTAATTAAATTAGACCGCCGGTTCAGTCAGATTTATAAATAGTGAAATGTTAGGAGTAGACATCCGCACTAGACGTTTGAGCAAGTAATTGTATTATCCCACCGCGATGTGTTAGCGCGGAAATGGGATTAGTTAACTCATGTTATGAGAAGTTTTATAACACTGGAGCGAACTGGTGTCACAAGGTTAACTATGTGCTTACTTATTCCTTCATAATTTTACCTAACATTTCTTAATAAATTATGTTTTCTTAATCGATTGTTGTCCGTTATTTATGGGATAGTTTTACCATGGTTGTTCGTGTCCGTGTTTGTTGAAGTATATGTTTCCCAAAATCAGATTGCTAAATTATTTAGATATTGAACTGGATACGCTTTAAATTTACTAGCTAGTCGGGGTATTACCAGGTTTATTATTCGGAACTGGACAATACCTATATACTGAATATATAAAGACCTTGAAGAAATTGTTGGATCTGGTTCATCTGTTTGTTAACATTATTAAGAAACACTGCCCGTTACTGTGTGCGTATGTTTCTATCGTTGCTGCTTTTCTTAAACTCATTGCGATTTGTACGTAGACCTTGTAAAAACTAAAAGCCTTCCTGAAATCAAGTAGACTGTGGCTTTTAAACCTGCTGTTATCAATGCTGAAGATGGATTTCCGTTGTGTCTGTTGTTCACAACAGGCAAATTCCAGGGACGTTCCGGATTGCAAAGAATATAGTCACTGGTTTCCGAATTAGGGTCCCTTCAAATCATAGTCTTTCTGCTTCCGACAACGTGTTGGTATTAGTGCGACACACTTTCTAAAATCTAAATCAGCTTCAACAAGCTTATTATGATGACTTTTCAAAGAAATTCCGTTCCTACATATCTTCTACCGAATGGCAGAAATAATATTTCATATAGTATTGAAAGAAATAAATCCAAATTACTTAAAATATTCCTGAGGGTCTTCGCGCTATCATGATACGCTATGATTCAGTGAAATGTCGGCAAATTTTGTTTCAGCCGACCCACACGTAAGTGAATACTTCCTTAACTATTTCATTACTTTTAATCCTGGTTATCTTAACTGAAGTATAAGATTCAGAGAGACCTTTGCTTCCACCACGAATGTGAATGGAAATAAGTACCTATAAATCCCTATAAGTAAGGTACCTATAATTCAGAACTCGTAATTATTTTCCAATGACACTTGCTTTCGAATTATGGTAATTTCCAATTATAGTCTAACTTCCACTGAATGGAAGAAAGAATATTTAGTATAGTATTCAAAGAAATAAACCCAAATTACTTAAAATATCCACTGAACACGGCAGCAACACATCGTAATGTATCTCTATTATCTGATAAAGATAGACAGATTTAACGGATTTTTCAGGTGAACTCACATTCTGTAGGGGATAATTACCTTGTTTCGTGTACGAAGTAATTGGGAACAAATGCAATACATCCAATGCCATGATGTAACTCTCGTCCATCAATGCCTATATATAGTTTTAATCGTTGCATTGGCAAACCATGATTTCCAGTTTAAATACCGCACCACTAATCACAACTATGTTTCAAATTAGTAGTTAAATTAAGGACATATATCTACATTAGAATAGACGTGAAATTGAACGTGTTCATCCTCTTTTGTCATTATGGCTGATATGAAGGGATCTGAAGAAAAGTGAAACTTATCCTCTGAGGGGAGTCCACTGTAAAATGTTGAAAGATCTAGCGAAGTGAAGACAGGAATATCTATATTAACATAATATTTACTATTTGTATTCTAACCCATGATTTGGAAATGTTAATTACATTCAAACGAATATGCCATTATAAAAGTTAAAAGTTAAGGTGTTTGATAAGATTCAACCTTCAAAAATTCCAAATATCTGTTAGCCCTTATTACATGTAGAGCAATGAAAAATATGATATGCTTAAAACAGAATTACTTATTTAGGAATTGAGATATTCATTATCAAATTCAGATAAACAGGCTTATTTCTCAATAGGCTCAAACATTCTCAATAACTTGGTTCCATATCTCCAACAATCGAATACTCTGAAATAATTCAATCAATTGTAATTTTCGTAAGTGTTCAGAATCTTGTTTTCGACAAGCACGCTAGGAAATTAACTGTCACAATGCCTGACATGTCGTGAAATATTGCATGTTGTTATTTCTGTCAACATGCATTAGTCATTTAATTTACTCCGTGCTGTCAGTGGACAGTTCTATATAGTGAGGTAAGAAGGTAGTCTCTAATTTCCACTTTGTGGCACATCATGCGTGTGTTCCGTTCTCTGCTTTACGTGTCTGCCATCCTAGGGCTGGTGCCCTACACTTTTACGTCATCTGGGGAACTTACTTTGTCTACTCGGGGATGTGTTTATTCATACGTAATCATGGGTATCTACATCGTATTATTTGCACTTTCGTGCGTACAGAAGTATCTGCAAGTTTTTACTTCGGTACTCACTGTGGAGGCATTTCTGGATATACTTCTGACAGCCACAGGAAGTCTTTTTTCACTAACAACTATAGGAATGAACTTAATGTGTAACTTAAAGCACTTTCAAGCACTCCTTCATTTAATACGTCAGATCGATTATTTGTTACCAAAGAATACTTCAGTTGATTCGTGGGTTAAACATTACTTTATTAATATACAAGTTGCTCTGATGCTTACACATGCATTAGTGTATTTCTGCCTCGAATACCTGACATGGAAAATGAACTGTCTACCTATTGCCAGCGAAGTCCTTATTTATGTTTTCCTCACCACAATAAGCTTACATATTTTCAACATAATTTCGTTCTTAAATTCTGCGCTTTCGAAAATTAACCAAATGCTTCTACAGGAGCTAGGAGAACACAATGAAGGAAATAGGTTGAGTGGTTCTGACATGTCTGTGTCCGTTAATATATGTAATCGGTTGTTAATGCAGAGTGGCACAAGATACGTTTCAGAAAAGTATACAATGTTACGAAATTTGCATTTGTGCGTATGTGAGGCATGTGACGTAGTTAATTCAATCTACGGCTTACCTGTCTTATTAATGTTTGGTTTTGTATTTGTAACTACGACCTTCAGCCTTTACGTCCCTCTAAAAACTGGAACATTTTACAATGTTGGAGTTACGAGTGTGTTCGTTATAATTTATTTTCTCTTGATACATAACGCGAGTGTTGTAGCTGTCACGTGTTGTTGTCATTCTATAGCCACCGAGGCTGCACATACAAAGATACTGGTCAACAAACTACTTCTTCAGAACAGGAAACTTGGTCTAGAGGAACTTAAACTCTTCTCGTATCAACTTTCGACAACCAACATAGTGTTCACAGCCTTTGAAGTGTTCAAAGTTAACCGCCCCTTTCTACTTACCTATTTCGGTACCATCCTTGGGTATCTAGCTATAGCTACTCAGATTCCCTCTCGTTAATTGGTCAGTGTCGGGGTAACATAATTCGATATATTCTGGAATAAACCTCAATGCGTGGGAAAGGGAACGCATGTACATTGTTTCGTAATAATTATTCACGTGATTTATGTTGTTGTAAACGTTAATATTGGACTGACACAACGTGTTACTTTGAAGAGGCCTACTTTCACTTCCTTACACTTTGCGTGAATGCTAATAACGCTTACTTTCTCATGGATAGACGGACTAATGCATGTTACTATTTCAAAAATTATACATATACACTTTCACCTGTGCTTTTAAGATAGTCCTTCAATTCTAGGTTAATTGGAATAACAACTCAATACTCGTGTGTAGTTTATATTTCAGTGACCAGTGATGGCATTTAACAACACTTGGCAACTGCTCAGCTCGTCCCAGAGCAAAAAGTAGTGGAGATTTTTCAGTATTCTCGCTTCACGCATTTGTTTAGATCTGAAGATATCGATTGTATAATATTTAACATAGAATATGGCACATAACAAGTATTGTTTTTATTATTATTTCTACTTAAATAAAAAACAGTCTCCTCCTTCCACAAATCTGGTTGCGTCTAAGTGAAAATCAGCTTCGTTGATTAAAACAGTAATTTTGAGAGGAGTTTGTGGCAAGTTATGGAAATTTTCAGAGGTTTTCCTGGTAAGTTACGTTATAATAAATTAGTCGAATATGAATGCAAGTACTGTAGCATATTTATCACAGTTTTAAAACAATAAATATTTATGTTATGAAATATTCCTGTTCGTTTCATTTTACCAAATAATAATTTAATTTGATATAAAATATCCTTTTCCCGTTGGCAGATAGTCATTTTCACATGTTAAACTTTTTACTTCGGTGACGACGTTATGATCCGACATTACAGCCGTTCGATTATAAGCGAAGAAATTTTGTTGGGTTACTTGAAAGCAGGAAGCTCTCTGACTTCACTAATCAGTGGATATGGTGTCCGTAGTAGCTGCTTTTACATCCACTATATATCCTAGAGTATATTTGCAGAAATAAATGTAGATCTAAATGAAGGAATGTAAGATGATCAGTATAAAGAAGAATATGACATGAATTAATGGAACACTTTCTAGCATCTTAGAGAATTAAAGCCTGACGAGCTAAAGATTAAATTTTTAAACTCTCGAGGAAGCTGAACTGGAGAGTTGAGAAATCGGAGTTTTGAACCCACCCAGTATAAGTATGCATTTATAATAAATTGTTATATTCGGTGGGGATCTTTCTTCCTAAACGTAACTCACTACTAAACTATGTGCTTAGTATTAAGTCACATGTATTGACATTTAATGTAAAATAAAATCACGACAGCCCTGAAGTTTTCCACTTTCACACCAGGCAAATACTAAAGCTGTGCCTTATTTAAGGCCAAAGTCGCTTCCTTTTCAGTCCTGGCACTTTCATATCCCATCATTGTCATAAGATCTAACTGTGTCAGTGTGACGTAAAAAATAGTTAGGAAAAATAAAACGAATGTTACATGCAAGTAATAATAATAATAATAATAATAATAATAATAATAATAATAATAATAATAATAATAATAATTTCGTGTGGCTATTTCTAGTCGAGTGTAGCCCTTGAGGGTGGGCGGCATCTGCCATGTATAGGTAACTGCGTGTTATTGTGGTGAACGATAAGTTTTGTGGGTGGTGTGTGAGTCTCAGGGATATTGGGGACAGCACATATACCCAGCCCCCGGGGCATTGGAATTCTTCAATGAAGGATAAAATCCCCGACCCGTTCGGGAATCGAATCCGGGCGGCTTGGAACCGAAGCCCGGAACGCTGAACATTCAGCCAACGAGTCGACACATGCAGGTAAAGAGCTGAAAAATAGGCTCACCCGGATACCAGATCGGCAGACAAGATCACAGATTCAGCTGATTACTCGAACTTTTAGCAGTTATCCCGGAAGTGTTGCAAGTTGCATAGAATATCAACAGGCACATGAACATTCCCCCTCCCCTTTGTAAAACTGAAGGAAACTAGGAAGAAATCCACGCTCTGACTTTCTAAGTATGTAATGTACATAATACACGGAATGAGTACTAAATCACGTTACTGTATTTTGTTTAATTTCATATCTGAATTTATAAATTTGTGGGAGGTCACGCGAAGGGAAAATAATAGACTCGGAGAAAAATGTGTTAAAAATTGAATACGTCTGATGACATGGTATACAACTCTGCCACTGACGTGAGCTTAGGCGAGGGTCAAACAAGAGCATCAGTTGAACGTTTGCGCTGTATGTGTCAATTGAATCTGAGGGTCATGAGAAGTAGAATTAATATAATTTTTAAAATTATTAAAATAATGATCTGTTTAGACAAAAATACATTTGAAATTCCAACGATTGCTAAAAGAAAAATGTGGTTGATTCCCAATCCCTTTAGGTCACTTTCTCTAACCGACTATAAAAATCTGTAATCGGTCAAGTATGCAGCCTGCATGACTCAAGCAAGCATCTGCCTACAACACATAGCGTGTCATAGAAACTAGCGATATTAGCTCCCTCAGCTGGTTAATGCAGGACTCTAACTACACCTACAGGGAAAACACTTTACATGCATACTCAGACCGCATTGGTCTTAGCCACGTTCTCAATAATTGTAACTAAAGTGTGATTGTTGTTAAATAATATGAAAGATGGAAGTAGGAATATTACGAAGGAAATTATACTATACAAGGTCATACAATACGTAAACCAAGACAAACCGTTGGACCCATAGTCAAGTAAAATAACAAAAGGGGGGTTAGAGTGGGCGTACAGATAAAAAAGCGGGCGGGCTTGTTTGATGACAAAGAAATCATAAAAGGAGGCACGTGCATTGAAAGTGAAGCGTTTTTCACACCAGGCGAATGCTGGGGTTGTACCTTAATTATGGCCACAGCCGCTTCTTCCCACTCCTAGCCCTTTCCTATCTCATCGTCGCCATATGACCTACCTGTATCGGTGCGACGTAAAGCCAATTGTAAAAAAAAAAAAAGTGAAGCGTTTTCTGAAAAGAGAAAGCATGGCCTCCGAACGCTAAATAAATAAATAGATGCAAATAGATTATAGCGTTCCCTAAAATAACGTATTGAACCATTTACAAAGAAATTGGAACAAAATGCACGTGAAAATATGATTTTATGGATTTGTTCCAGGTTAAAAACGAAAGTTGACCCGAACTTGGTAAGAGGAAAACGGATACCTTTACATTCACTGAATGGTACTGTCACTCTGAGAGTTAAATAGTGATTGGTTTAGAGACTGAACTCAGGCCAAGTGAGTATTCGGCAGGGTGGCAATGAAAAATAATACAGAACTTGCACGAGAAGAACTATGCCGTGTAGATATCGAAAATGTAGTTTGTTCCTAGGCACCGATTTGAATTAACGTAAATGTGGGAATAGTTGTCATTCTGTTTACGATACAATTATTTCAATATTCCAGTTAATAAGGTCACATACCACAGTCATGAAGACAAAATATGTAGTAGAAATAGAAAGAGCATGTCATCGAGTTGATCTATGGTGATATACTTCATTCGAGCTTCGATTAGGCTTTATTTCTGGATTAATCAACGTTAAAAATAGAGTTTGACAGCCTTTTTTTTGTTGTTGTTGTTGTTGTTGTTGTTGTTGTAAAATGGTGATGGTATTTGAGTGGTTGGAGGTCTTCAGCTCAATTCCCATATATATACTGTATATATATATATATATATTTCTTGCATCGAAATATTTGTAATCCTTGTAAATTAATCGGAGATTATGTAGGAAGAGTGAATAGCGAATCTCAGTTCGATGCTCGAAGCATGCATCTATAAAATGTTGGTTTAGATAATGTATCTTCTGTGTAGTTAAATTCATTTAGAAGATTTCGAGAGTGTCTAGAAGTTTATTTTAGGGAAGACAGTTTTCGAAGGTAGTGAGCCACCACGGACCTGATCTTGATTATCGATGAATAATTAACTCAATGATGTGAAATGTAAGACATATCTGTTAATATTTTACAGTTAATTTTCATGTTAGGTTCGTTCCGACATCAAGTTAGATAATGGAGTAGGGTGATTTTCTTCTGGAACCAGTTGCCAATTAACTGATATGTGGAAATAAATATCCCGTCATCGTGACTAGAGATGATTATGCAGGCGTGTGGTTTATTATGTGCTTATATTGACGGGGTAAAGTGATCGTTATTGCAGTATATGGATCTCTGACATGTTGATAGGCCACAAATAGTATTGGTAGTGCTGCATTGTTATAGATTCAGTGTAGTTTTATGGACATGGACATGGACATGGACGTGGGACGCAAGGGTCTTTAAGATAGGAGAATTTGGATCTCCAAAATAGTTTGGAGCGTTGTATGAGGAGCGTGTGATTTCCGTTTCCGTTATATTTTTCACCGTCGAAGTGTATTCCGACGAGCTGATCTCCCTACAGAGGAGTGCTTTTTGTTGTTTAAGAGGCATATTCTGTATTATTATCGCCAACGTTCGTAGACAAACTGCAGTGTTCTGATCTGCTTACTTCTTCCCCAATATTCATAATTTATTCTATAGACCGCGTAGTGTGCAAAAATTAGATAGTAAATGTGAGAAAATTTGCATGATCATGAATATATACTGATTTACCGTGGAATGGAATCTGAATATTATTTTAACAACGTTGAGAATGCATGGTCTGAGATGTACTTTTCTTTTAGAACTGACTTTACGTCGCACCAACACAGATAGCTCTAATGGCGACGATGGGAAATGAAAGGGCTAGGAGTGTGAAGAAAGCGGCCGTGGCCGTAGTTAAGGTGCAGCCCAAGCATTTGGCTGGTGTGAAAATAGGAAACCACGAAAAACCATACTCAGAGCTGCCGACAAAGGAGTTTGAATCCACCATCGTCCGAAAGCAAGCTCACAACTGTGCGCCCCTAACAGCACGGCCAAATAGCTCGGTAGACATAAATTTCAGGGTTTCATTTCATTTTCGTGCGAATATGCTATTCTAGACGATGTGAGGTTGAGATTCTAATCATTTCTGGTATGTTGTAGATATCTTGACATTACGTTTACAGGTATGTTTTCAATAATGATTTTATGTGTGTGTTTATAATTATAATATGTGAAATAAGATTGTGTGTGTTATGTTTATTTGCACGTGTTTTCGGAAGATGATGTGTAATTTAATTTGTGTTCATTTTAATTAAATTAGACTGCTGGTTCACTCAGATTTATAAATAGTAAAATGTTAGGAGTAGACATCCACTGTAGAAGTTTAAGCAAGTAATGGTATTATCCAACCGCGATGTGTTAGCGCGGAAATGGGATTAGTTAACTCATCTTATGAGAAGTTTTATAACACTGGAGCGAACTGGTGTCACAAGGTTAACTATGTGCATACTTATTCCTTCATAAGTGTACCTAACATAAATTTCGTAATAAATTATGTTTTCTTAATCGATTGTTGTGCGTAATTTATAGGATAGTTTTACCATGGTTGTTCGTGTCCGTGTTTGTTGAAGTATATGTTTCCCAAAATCAGATTGCTAAATTATTTAGATCTTGAACTGGGTACGCTTTAAGTTTACTAGCTAGTCGGGGTATTACCAGGTTTATTATTCGGAACTGGACAATACACATATACTGAATATATTAAGACCTTGAAGAAATTGTTGGACCCGGTTCATCTGTTTGTTAACATTATTAAGAAACACTGCCCGTTACTGTGTGCGTATGTTTCTATCGTCGCTGATTTTCTCAAACTCACTGCGATTTGTACGTAGACGTTGTAAAAACTAAAAGCCTTCCTGAAATCAAGTAGACTGTGGCTTTTAAACCTGCTGTTATCAATGATGAAGATGGATTTCCGTCGTGTCTGTTGTTCACAACAGGCAAATTCCAGAGACGTTCCGCATTTAAAAGAATATAGTCACTTGTTTCCGAATTAGTGTCTCTTCCAATCATAGTCTCTCTGCTTCCGACAACGTGTTGGTATTAGTGCCACACACTTTCTAAAAACGAAATCAGTTTCAACAAGCTTATTATGATGACTGTTCAAAGTAATTCCGTTTCTAGATATCTTCTACTGAATGGAAGAAATAATATTTAATATAGTATTCAAAGAAATAAATCCAAATTACTTCAAATATTCCTGAGGGTCTTCACGCTATCATGATACGCTATGATTCAGTGAAATGTCGGCAAATTTTGTTTCAGCCGACGCACACGTTAATGAATACATCCTTAACTATTTCAAAACTGTTAATCTTGGTTACCTTAACTGAAGTATAGGATTCAGAAAGATCTTTGCTTCCACCACGAATGTGAATGGAAATAAGTACCTATAAATCCCTATAAGTATAGTACCTGTAATGCACAACTGGTAATTATTTTCCAATGACACTTGCTTCCGAATTATGGTACTTTCCAATTATAGTCTAACTTCTACTGAATGGCAGAAATAATATTTAGTATAGTATTCAAAGAAATAAATCCAAATTGCTTAAAATATTTACTGAACACGGCAGCAACACTTCGTAATGTATCTCTATTTATCTGATAAAGATAGACAGATTTCATGGATTGTTCAGGTGAAATCACATTCTGGAAGGAATAATTACCTTGTTCCGTGTACAAAGTAATTGGCAGTAAATGCAATACATTCAATGCCATGCTGTAACTATCGTCCATTAATGCCTATGTATAGTTTTAATCGTTGCATTGGCAAACCATGATTTCCAGTTTAAATACCGCACCACTAATCGCAAGTATGCTTCGAATTAGTAGTTAAATTAAGGACATTTATCTACATTAGAATAGACCTGAAATTTAACCTGTTCATCCTCATTTGTCATTATGGCGGACATGAAGGAATCTGAAGAAAAATGAAACTTATCCTCTGAGGGAAGTCCACACTAAAATGTTGAAAGATCTAGCGAAGTGATGATAGGAATATGTAAATTAACATAATGTTACTAGTTGTATTCTAACCCATCATCTGGATATCTTAATTACATTCAAACGAATATGCCATTATAAAAGTTAAAAGTTAAGGTGATTGATATGCTGCAACTTTCAAAAATTGCAAATACCCGTTCTCTTTTTTTTTTTTTTCTTTTTTTTTTTTTTTTTTTTGCTATATGCTTAACTTCGCACCGACACAGATAGGTCTTGTGGCGACTATGGGATAGGAAAAGCCTAAGAGTTGGAAGGAAGGCATTAGGGTTAGTTCAAGATATCTACAACAAAAAATGCATGTCAAGACAGACAAAAATTCGGCATTACAACACAGTCATAAAACCAACAGTCCTCTACGCAAGTGAAACATTGTCACTTAACAGTAAACAAGAATTAGAAGAAATTAAAAAGCAAGAGAGGGAGATCATCAGGAAAATCCTAGGAGCAAGATATACCCAAGATGGTTACAGGCTACGATCAATCAAAACAACAGAAAATGTTTCAAACATTGAAATTGACATTAAGAAAAGACGAATTAAATTCTTTGGACACCTCACAAGATTACCAGAAAATCGACTGTCAAAAATAATATTAAATTATGTTAGAACACTTAAGAATTCAACACCTTGGCTGGACGAACTTCGAAAGGACCTCAAAAACGCAAACATATGTGCAACAGACATTTTAGAAAGGGACACCTTCAGACACAAAGTCAACAAGTGGAAGTTACGTCAGAGCAACCAAAGCAAAAACAGTGCAGACCGAAATGGTCGGAAGAACGTAAACAAGCCTTCTCTGAGAGAATAAAAGCTTATTGGAAGAACAAGAAGAACCCAAAGAAAGCTTGATTTAGTTGTTTGCTTAACGCCTTCCATTATTGGGAGAATACGCTAATAAATAATAATAATAATAATAATAATATCAATAATTATAATAATTGTTGATCTACGGGACTTGAGACTGAGATCATCTACAAAATATCTTATAATATTTTTCAGGATGTCACAGTATGTATGCTGTATGTATGTATGTATGTATGTATGTATGTCCGTCATAGACGCTAGCTATATTAATTCGTGTGAGAAAAATGTTCATAAATAAGGAAAACCAATAAACTCATACGAGAGTTGTGAAAGGAATTAGCCTCGTGATAAAAATTAAAAGCATAACACTCGCAGTAAGGAGTTGGTCAAAAGGACTCGGGGCACGCTATCAAGAGACAAGAAGTGTTACTATGTAGATTTGGTGAAAACTCACTTGTCAACAGTTTGGAGAGGAAGGCAGGCTTTAGTGACTGGATATTCTGATTTGATACATGTGAAAAGAACAACTCGTTATCTAAGTGCATTTGTGGTCTGAATCGCACGATACCGGTTTCATCTTAAAAAGGCAAATATTAACTTTACTCTTCGCTTAAAAACAATACACTTTCATTTCAATCTCAATTGTGGCATTACGAAATCTCACTTGAACGGTATTTATCTTAAAATTTCGTATAGAAGTGAGGATGGTATAGCTTTAGATCACAAATGAGAAGACCACCGTTCACTTCCGTTCTGGTGAATGGGTCTATATTCCCTTCATCTCTCTTCACCACCCCTTTATCTCCATTACTTGACCGGCCTGCACTAGGCTATATCCTGTCACTACTGACGTCACACAGTTTGAACATGCCCACCACAAAGGGAATACATAAAGAGGCACACGGTACATGCAAATGTATTTTAATTCAATTTGTCTTCGGAAGAAACGCAAAGGGTAACACCATTACGTCCGCCCGCTTAATCAAATTTATTTCCATACATCAGAAATATTAGTTGTTCGAGATGTGACAGATAATATTCATTTTACTTTCCTCTTTATATATTTATGTTCCGGTTTGACTAGGACAGAGAAAGCTTTGATCAATATGGGACGAAAACTTTTACGTATGTTTATGTGCTTGATGGAATGAGGTGAAAATGAACTTTTTTGTGGATCACTGAAAGCAAAAGTTACTCCTGTCCTTTCTGTCAAATGAAAAATGATAAAAGAGAAATTTCCCCCTTCGCTGGAGTGGAATATGGAACTGCATTCAAAATATTATAATTAAAATTTCTATGTTTAACTGAAGAAGAAATTAAGAAATATCACTAAGTGATCTCGTTCTGTCCGGTTCCCTGTCTGAATGGTCAGCGGTTCGCAGGGCCGTGGGCTCGATTCTAGGTTGGGTAGGATTTTTAACCGCGTATGATAACAGTAATTCCTCTGGTTAGGGGCTGGTTGTTTGTGTTAGATTTAATACACATTTACATACAATACACTACACTTTTATCCATCACAGAAATACGCAATCTGACTAAATCGCCTTTATTGGGATTGGTATAACAGAAAAAAGGCATTCAGCCGTAAATGGGGCTAAATTCGTACAAAGTTCAAACCCCAGGTAATGAGGAAAATACCAACTGAAATAAGAAAAGATATTTCGTGATCTCCTTCACTATGGGTCATGCTTTTCAACCTCGGCTTGTTGAGAGTGACACTGTAAAAACCGAGTGATTAACTTTCCAGTCGATAGAACGCAATAAACGCAAACGAAATATAAAGATACCAGTGCTTTGCCCGCGGCTTCGCTCGCGTCATAGTTGAGTTTACCTATGTCCCATTATATGTCCCATTTAAAATTTCCCATCCTCTTTTGAATGCCACCGAACGAAACGTTAGACATTCATGGACTTTTGTCAGAAATGCAAGACGTGAACGTAAATGATGTGTTTTCCCGTCCCGGCTTCAGCCGCGGAATTAAAAAGTTTCATAGAGATATTTCATTTATACCGATTATCATTCCGAGTTCACTGTTCAAGGAAATTTGAAATTCACTGTGATCTCGAAATGTAAATGGGGAGCCCATCCAACTTTGTTAAGAACCTCAGCTCTTGCTCTGAGTTTCTCTGCAGCATGTCCTGTCTGGTTCAGGTCAGCCCATACGAAGCGGGTGGATGCAGCTCTTAATGAAACATGTAGAATAGTAACTGGGTGTCTGAAACCTACTCCCACTGACAAACTCTACTGCTTGGCTGGTATTTCTTCTCCAGACATTCGGCGAGAAGTGTTTGCAAGGCAAGAGAGGTCGAAGGTGGAACTCACAAGCAACCTCCCATTATTTGGACATCGTCCTCCACCCAGAAGACTGAAGTCCAGGAAGTGTTTCCTCATTGTCTCCAAGGCTCTGGATAAACCAAAAAGAACACCACGTGATGTGTGGCGAGCAAAAATAGAGCATCTTTCTGATTGGATGGTGACTTCTGAATCTCCACCCACTGGTCATCATTTGGAATGGACAACCTGGAAGGCACTGAACCGTTTGAGGAGTGGAGTAGGTAAATCCAAGGCTAACCTAAAATGGGGTTATTTGAAAGATCAGTCAGACTTCTGCAATTTTGGGGAGCAACAAAGTACCCAACACCTGTATGACTGTCAGTCCTGCCCTATTCGTTGTACACTTCAAGACTTGATTCAAGCCACTGAAGAGGGAATTTCTGTTGCCCATTTCTAGGCATACATTGTGTGAAACACGTCTTGTGACATAAAATGTACTTTTTTTTTTTTTTTTTTTTTTTTTTTTTTTTTTTTTGCTAGTTGCTTTACGTCGCACCAACACAGATAGGTCTTATGGCGGCGATAGGATAGGAAAGGCCTAGGAGTTGGAAGGAAGCGGCCGTGGCCTTAATTAAGGTACAGCCCCAGCATTTGCCTGGTGTGAAAATGGGAAACCACGGAAAACCATTTTCAGGGCTGCCGATAGTGGGATTCGAACCTACTATCTCCCGGATGCAAGCTCACAGCCGCGCGCCTCTACGCGCACGGCCAACTCGCCCGGTGTGTACTTTGTTTTGTTTGTATATAATACCTTATTTATTTTTTAAGTTTTTTCAACACTCTGATACGAAATAAATAAATCTCGAAATGTAAATACATTAATATTTTACATTACTTCTTTTGTAACAATTTCTTTGCCTGTTTTATGAATGGAATGAAGTAATAAAATATTAAATATATGCATGAAGTTAATTAAATCTTCATAATCTAAAAATTTAACTTCTAATTATGAAATAGAAATACATAGTTAAAATACAAATATTTACTATCGAACTAAAATATTATTTTAAAGATTTAAAGAAATGCATTATAATTAACTATATCTAAAACCTAACCTTCAAATAACTGAAATTTCTTTACAAAACATGAAATTTCATATACTTATTCAATGAATAAGTAACGTAAAGTCGTACGTATCACACAATAACAAATAAAAGAAGAATTCTAAATATAATTATTCAGTTTAGAACTTGTTTACATACAATGTTGGCAGTTCTTACTTCTGGTGTCAGTATGACTAAGATACTTGGGTAACTTACTCTGGAACAGGCAACATAAAATTGCCCGTGGGAAAAGCAGTCTTCTCGTAGGTCAATTCCTGCAAATGTTAAACTGTGACCTTGGGATTTATCAGTTGTCATAGCAAAGTATACTGTAATTGGAAATTGCAGTCTTTTAATCTCCAACGGAGAATCTGATTATATAAGTAGTCTTCGTGGAATAAATGCCGATTCTCCTCGAGCACACCCTGTAATAACAGTAGCTTCTATTACATTTTTAAAACCTGTTACACGTAATCTAGTGCCATTGCACAACTTAAGTGGATTGAGGTTACATAACAACATTGCAGGTGCTCCCACTTTCAAACGAAGTTTGTTGATATGGGACTCCTCGAGGATGAAGAGTATTCAGGAATTTTACTGGATAATTCGCAGCATCGTCCGTTTGTAATACCGTGTCGACTGATTTATACTCCATTTCTTCTGCATCAAAATATGTAAGCAATGCTTCATTTATTTCATTAGCCGTCTCATATTTTGGTGTGAGAATTGCTCGCTCGCTTATTTAATCTATATATATAAAATAACTTGTCCTGACTGACTGACTGACTGACTGACTGACTGACTGACTGATTCATCATCGCCAAGCCAAAACCGCTGGACATAAATAAATGAAATTTTGGACATAGATTCATATTAAGATGTAGGTGCTCGCTAAGAGAGGATTTTTGGATATTCCGTCGCTAAGGGGGTGAAAAGGGGGGTGAAATTTGAAAATGAGTGTATCTACATCTCAAAACTTTGAAAATTTACAGATGTAAAAATTGGTATTTAGAATCTTATTTATAAATAATGAAACACGTATTTTTTGTTTCCAGCAAATCCCAATAGGAGGGGTGAAAAAGGGTGAAAAAGGGGTTGAATGCCTTTAATCAGGATACCGGTACTTATATCTCAGAAACTGATGATATTACAGACCTGAAAATTGATACATTTGATCTCTTTTAAAAATAAAGAAACACGTATTTTTTTTGTTTTCGGAAAATCCAATTAATGGAAGGGTGAAAAGGGGGGTGAATTTTTAAAATGAGTGCATCTATATCTCAAAACTTTTAAAGTTTACAGATGTAAAAATTGGTAATTAGAATCTTCATTAAAAATAAAGAAACCTGTATTTTTTGTTTTCGGAAAATTCCAATGGGAGGGGTGAAACGGGGTGAAAAAGGCGTTGGAAACCTTTAATGAGGATACTTATATCGCAGAAACTGAAGATATTACGGACCTGAAAATTGGTGTTTGGGATCTCCTTTAAAAATAAACACGTATTTTTTGTTTTTGGAAAATCCAATTAATGGGGGGTGAAAAGGGGGTGAATTTTCAAAATGAGTGTATCTATATCTCAAAACTTTTGAAGTTTATAGATGTAAAAATTGGTATTTAGAATCTCCTTTAAAAATAAAGAAACACGTATTTTTTGTTTTCGGAAAATCCCAATAGGAAGGGTGGAAAAGGGTGAAAAGGGATTGAATGCCTTTAATGAGGCTACTTATATTGGTGTTTGGGTTCTCCTTTAAAAATAAAGAAACACGTATATTTTTGTCTTTGGAAAACCAATTAATGGGGGGGGTTGAAAAGGGGGTGATTTTTTTAAATGAGTGTATCTATATCTCAAAACGTTTAAAGTTTAGAGATGTAAACATTGGTATTTAGATTTTTAAAAATCCCAATAGGAAAGGTGGAAAATGGTGAAAAAGGGGTTGAATGCCTTTAATGAGGCTACTTATATTTCAGAACCTGAAGGTATTACAGACCTGAAAATTGGTATTTGGGATCTACTTTAAAAATAAAGAAACAGGTATTTTTCCGTTTTTGGAAAATCCAAATAATGGGGGGGGGGGTGAATATTTTAAAATGAGTGTATCTATATCTCAAAACTTTTAAAGTCTATAGATGTAAAAATTGGTATTTAGAATCTCCTTTAAAAATAAAGAAACGTGTATTTTTTGTTTTCGGAACATCCCAATAGGAAGGGTGGAAAAGGGTGAAAAATGGGTTGAATGCCTTTAATGTTTTAATATGGGTAGTGAAATCATAGTAAAACAATTTTTTTTTTTTTTTTTTTTTTTTACTAGTTGTTTAACGTCGCACCGACACAGATAGGTCTTACGGCGACGATGGGACAGGAAAGGGCTAGGAGTGGGAAGGAAGCGGCCGTGGCCTTAATTAAGGTTCAGCCCCAGCATTTGCCTGGTGTGAAAATGGGAAACCACGGAAAACCATTTTCAGGGCTGCCGACAGTGGGGTTCGAACCTACTATCTCCCGAATACTGGATACTGGCCGCGCTTAAGCGACTGCAGCTATCGAGCTCGGTGGTAAAACAATTATTAAACACTAGCAATCTATATATATATAAAGTAGCTTGTCCTGACTGACTGACTGACTGATTCATCATCGCCGAGCCAAAACTACTGGACATAAAGAAATGAAATTTTGGGGATATATTCATATTAAGATGTAGGTGCTCGCTAAGAGAGGATTTTTGGATATTCCGTCGCTGAGGGGGTGAAAAGGGGGGTGAAATTTTAAAATGTGTGTGTCCAAATCTCAAAAGTTTGAAAGTTTACAGATGTGAAAATTGGTATTTAGAATCTTCTTTAAAAATAAGGATACACGTATTTTTTTGTTTTCTGAAAACCACATTAGGAGGGGTGAAAAAGGGTGAAAATCGGGAAAAATGGGTTGAATGCCTTCAATGAGGATACCGGTACTTATATCTCAGAAACTGAAGATATTACAGACCTGAAAATTGGTACTATTAATCTCTCTTAAAAATAAAGAAACACGTATTTTTTTGTTTTTGGAAAATCCAGTTAATGGGAGGGTGAAAAGGGGGTGAATTTTTAAAATGACTGAATCTATATCTCCAAACTTTTAAAGTTTGCAGATGTAAAAACTGGTATTTAGAATCTTCGTTAAAAATAAAGAAACACGTATTTTTTGCTTTCGGAAAATCGCAATAGGAGGAGTGAAAAGGGGTGGAAAAAGGGTTGAATGCCTTTAATGAGGCTACTTATATCTCAGAAACTGAAGATATTACAGACCTTAAAATCGGTGTTTGGGATCTCCTTTAAAAATAAAGAAACACGTACTTTTTGTTTCTGGAAAATCCAATTAGGGGAGGGGGTGAAAAGGGGGTAATATTTTAAAATTAGTGTAACTATATCTCAAAACTTTTAAAGGTTATAGATGTGAAAATTGGTATTTAGAATTTCCTTTAAAAATAAAGAAACATGTATATTTTGTTTTCGGAAAATCCTAATAGGAAGGGTGGAAAAGGTTGAAGAAAGGATCGAATGCCTTTCATGACTCTACTTATATTTCAGAACCTGAAGATATTACAGACCTGAGAATTGGTGTTTGGGATCTCCTTTAAAAAAGAAACACGTTTTTTTTGTTTTCGGAAAATCCAATTAATGGGCGGGGGTGAAAAGGGGGTGATTTTTTTAAAATTTGTGTATCTATATCTCAAAACTTTTAAAGTTTATAGATGTAAAAGTTGGTATTTAGAACCTCCTTTAAAAATAAAGAAACACGTATTCTTTTGTTTTCGGAAAATCCCAATAGGAAGGGTGTAAAAGGGTGAATAATGGGTTGAATGTCTTTAACGAGGTTACTTATATTTCAGAACCTGAAGATATTACAGGCCTGAAAATTGGTATTTGGGATCTACTTTAAAAGTAAAGAAACACGTATTTTTTCGTTTTTTTTTTTGAAAATCCAAATATTGGGGGGTGAAAAGCGGGGGTGAATTTTTTAAAATGAGTGTGTCTACATTTTAAAACTTTAAAATTTACAGATGTAAAAATTGGTAGTTAGAATCTCCTCTAAAAATAAAGGAACACGTATTTTTTTGTTTCCTGTAAATCCCAATAGGGTGAAAATGGGTTGAATGCCTTTAATGAGGATACATATATGTCAGAAACGAAAGACATTACAGAACTGAAAATTTGTATATGGGATCTCCTTTAAAAATAAAGAAACACGTATTTTTTAGTTTTTGGAAAATCCAATTAATGGCGGTTAAACAGGAGTGACAAATTGGGGTGAATTTTTTGAAAGACTATATCTACAGAATATCTTGGAAACGTAAAATATTACAGACGTAAAAAGTGGGTGATTGGTATCTCCTGTAAATGTAAAGAAACATAGGTGATTTGTTTTTGGAGACTCCACTTAAGTCGAACTCAAAAGGGGTGAAATTTTAAAATGAGAATTTTTACAGTATATCTAAAAAAACTTAACATGTTACACAAGTGAAAAGAGGCATTTCTTTATCTCTATTAAACATAAAGGAACGTGTATTTTTCGTTTTCGGAAATATCCCTTGGGTGGAGGGGGGGGTAAAAGTGACTGAAAATGGTGTTGAGTTCTTTTAATTAGGCTACTGATATATAAAAAATGAAGATGTTACAGACGTGAAATTTGATATTTTCAATCTGCTTTAAAAGTAAAGAAACACGTATTCTCTTAAAATCCAATGAAGCGGGGGGGGGGGGGTTTGAAAGAATTGAAAAATTAATTGGCTTAATTGTATGAGAATACATACATGTAATAAAAACTAAAGTTGTTACAGACGTGAAAATTCGTATTTGGATCTCCTTTAAAAAGAAAAAAACGCGTTTTGGGCGGGAAATCATCTTGGAGGGCGGGAGTGTAAAGGAGTTGAATTCCTTTCTTGAGGACACGTAAATCAAAAAATAAGAAGTTAGAGTCGTGATAATTGGTATTTAGAAGATCCTTTACTATTAAGGAAACAAGTATTTTTTGCGGGAAAGTTCCCTTACGGGGGGGGGGGGAATAGTGTGAAATGAAGTGAAAAAAGTAAATTACTTTTATGGGGATACTTATATCTCATAACTGAAGGTAATAGACGTGAACATTGGTGTTTGGAATCTCCCTTAAACATAAAGAAACAAGCCTTCTTTTAATTTTCTTTTTGGGGGCGGGGGTGGCGGTAAATAAACTTAACGGTGGTGGGGTGTAGAAAGAGGTGAGACCAATTGATTCTACTGTTATTAATGTACTTATAAGGATCCTCCGTTGCTCAGGCGGCAGCGCGCCGGCCTCTCACAGCTGGGTTCCGTGGTTCAAATCCCGGTCACTCCATGTGACATTCGTGCTGGACAAAACGGAGGCGGGACAGGTTTTTCTCCGTCGTCAAATGTGCGGACCGCGCTGGTAACGGCTCCAGGACGGGTAATGACTAAGAATGCAGTCCGGCCGCGTGTTCAGTGCCGCCAAGGCACCCAATATGACACCAAGCCGGATCTCCTGAAGGATTTTATCCATATTAAAATGATTAAATGAAAAGATGGCAAAGATTTACGGACCCAACTGACCAGGAGGAATACCTGATCCTAGCCCGGGAAGTACGAAATCCATTGCTGGAAAGGAAGATTGAAAAATGGGAGGAAACGTGCTGTAAAATAATAGAAAACGAGTCAGATCGGGAATTTTGGTGGATTCTCGCAGAAAACGAGTCAGATCGCGAATTTCGGCGGATTATATATCTAAAACAATAAGCATTCAACTATAAATTTCAGTATAATACCGTAGCGAAGCACGGGTATCTTGCTAGTATATAATTATATAGAGATTCGTCTTCCAGATTAGCGCCATCGGGATATATCTTTGAAACAAGACTTCCTGAAGAGTTTACTACTGCACGTAAACCTTCAGGAATGAAAATTTTCCAAGCGACTTCTGATAATTCTCCATTTCTGATTTCCAGAAGCAGTTCCGAAAATTCGCTAGCCAAATTATCGCCATTCAAATGGACCCTCATACTTTTTCTTAAAGTAAGTGTGTGTATGAATATTGAATTTTCACGACCGCATTGTAATCGAAACCGACTTTCAACCTATTAGGTCGTGTTACGTACATTTAGGACGTATTGAAGAGATGTTAAGTACAGAACAAAAATGGCCAACCAGACACCAGTGGGATCCGAACCCACAACCTCCCGATTTCGCGTCGGTTGC
Organism: Anabrus simplex; assembly: GCF_040414725.1. NCBI lineage: Eukaryota > Metazoa > Arthropoda > Insecta > Orthoptera > Tettigoniidae > Anabrus > Anabrus simplex. The sequence goes on along the minus strand of NC_090267.1, from coordinate 191,966,092 downwards.
TCTACCAATTGAGCTATGGTGGCCTAGGCCATCTTTGTTCTGTTGGAAAGGATCTAAGCTAAAGGTCTGGGTTCGGATCCCACTGGTGTCTGGTTGGCCATTTTTGTTCTGTACTTAACATCTCTTCAATACGTCCTAAATGTACGTAACACGACCTAATAGGTTGAAAGTCGGTTTCGATTAAGTGTGTGTACTTTAGACCATAAGTATGACGCTTTTACACATGCTTTTGCTTCGTCAGCGTGCTCCCCTCTTGGTATCACTGGTAAAGTTTGACGAAAATCTCCTGCGAGTAGCACAGTAACTCTACACATTACATCTTCCTTACTCCTTAAGTCTTGTAGAGTATTATCGAGAGTCTGAAACCCGCATTTATGGCCCATTGTACTTTCGTCCCAAACAGTGAGTCTATACCCTCGCAAAACCTTGGCCGTGTTAGATTATTTAGAAATATTACAAGTGGGAGTCTCAATGCAAATAAGCTTGAAGGCTGCGTGCGCTACTTGACCTCTCTCCGGTAATGTTGCTGCGATCCCACACCATGCGGTAGCTACAACAATATTTCTAGTACTTATTACTTTTACTAATAGCAAATGTAGAAGGAATGTTTTTCCCGTACCATCTAGTGCATCTAAGAAGATTTCTCCACGTACAGACTGTATGCTACTCAGGATTTTACGATACACTTCAAATTGTTCTGTAGTTAGAAGAGATTTTTCTGTGGTAGTCACCAATCGTTCCAAAGATTGAATATCATAACTGGTTTCCTTTAAGTATTTTCTATTTTCATTTCCTGATAAGACATACTGATTTAAATTCTATCCTACAGATAACACGGCGTCTTCGATTAAATATATATATTGGTTGTATACTTCACTGTGATTTACAGTACAATGTTACACCTGATTTTCTGTTTACCGTAAAATAGCCTGTGACAAAAAGTCTTTGAAATTTTCCGCAAGATTAGGGGGATCAGATTTTGACAAAACGCTAGCATAACAACGAAAAGTTCACGTACTAGTTTAAGGTGATTTACTCAAAGCCGCTTCTTCAAGAGTTAACACACAATATCTGTCATTTTCTAACAATCCCAGAGCTTTGGAATGTAGGATGTCGCACACCGTCTACAGTTTTTATTGAAGAAAAACGATTTTGGTCCTCGAACTGAAGAAGGAGTCGGATGTGGTAGCATACAGCATTATTTTGATTAATAGTATATACCCTTGCTAACGCAGAATCTTTTTTTAACTCCTGGTCAAACCTAAACGTCATCGCCTCGTTTTCTTCTTATGAATTTATTGTTCTGCGCATGGTACAGGAGAGCTTTTTCAAAAGAATCCGTATCACACAAATCGATGAAAGCCAAAAGAGTCGTTTTTGGAGGACTCGCGACTTTTTCTGTCAAGTTATCCGAAGTGAAATGGGCACATTGCCCGTTCTCAAGATGTAAATTGAGATGGAAAGCTGTAGGAAGTCTTTCATGAATAGCAAATCCCAGAATTCATCACACTGCCTCTGAGCTACCAATATACCTTCCTCCTTCATGTAATTTTATCTCATCAAGTGCTTCATTTTGTAGTGAAAAAGCTGTTGGTCGCAGCCTTTGTTGATAAATTTGCATGCATATTTAACGGACTTAAGAGATCTGCTGCGTTCAACATTAACGTGAGAGTTTATTAAGCAAGAGAAAACAGGATTGAAAGGCACTAACCACCTGGTGTGAAGCTCTTCACTGTTGATCTGCACTGTGAATCTTCCATCTTGTGGAACCAGTCTAGCAGATAACCATCATGGCCAGTATGTGTTTGACGGAGAAAAGTGGTCGTGGGTATCTCTTACTGCAACGTCCATCTTTCGTGCAAGGTCCGTGAATCATTGTAGACTTGATAATATCGTGTAAAATAGGATTTTTATTTGGATCAGGAATATCTGCACAAAGGATGTCATCGATCTTGTTAGACGGTATGCGTTCCACCAATCACAGTAATATATGAATGTAAGGCAATGTACATTTCTGCCATTCTATTGAGTACATGTAGCAATGCACTTTACCGGAAATTCCTGCTTTATTGAAAATATCCGTTAGTTTTCTCACCTTCAATCGGAATACCCTAGAAATGGTATCGTGACAATTGTAGTGCTTTTGTCCTTTCCCGATTGCTTTCGATATTTCAATCCATTTGGGATTGCACGTAAATGTAATGAAAAGATCAGAACTTCCGTAATGACATACTTACGTAATTGCATCTTGCGTGAGTCCGTGCATGTATCGAGGTCCTCCATTAAATAATGTCCAACTAGTTGGCTGAATGGTCAGTGTACTGGCCTTCGGTTCAGAGGGTCCCGGGTTCGATTCCCGGCCGAGTCGGGGATTTTATCCTTCATTGGTTTGGCTCGGGGCTGGGTGATTGTGCTGTCTTCAACATCCCCGCAACTCACACACCACACATAACACTTTTTTTTTTGCTATTTGTTTTACGTCGCACCGACACGGGTAGGTCTTATGGCGACGTTGGGATAGGAAAAGTCTAGGACTGGCAACGAAGCGGCCGTGGCCTTAATTAAGGTATATCCCCAGCATTTGCCAGGTTATTTTTTAATTTCGTGTGGCTATTACTAGCCGATTGTAGCCCTTGTAAGGCAGACCCTCCGATGAGGGTGGGCGGCATCTGCCATGTATAGGTAACTGCGTGTTATTGTGGTGGAGGATAGTGTTATGTGTGGTGTGTGAGTTGCAGGGATGTTGGGGACATCACAAACACCCAGCCCCCGGGCCATTGGAATTAACCAATTAAGGTTAAAATCCCCGACCCGGCCGGGAATCGAACCCGGGACCCTCGGAACCGAAGGCCAGTACGCTGACCATTCAGCCAACGAGTCGGACATTTGCCAGGTGTGAAAATGGGAAACCACGGAAAAACTATCTTCAGGACTGCCGACAGTGTGGTTCGAACACACTATCTCCCGAATACTGGATACTGGCCGCACTTAAGCGACTGCAGCTATCGAGCACGGTGCACATAACACTATCCTCCACCAGAATAACACGCAGTTACCTACACATGGCAGATGACGCCCACCCTCATCGAAGGGTTTGCCTTACAAGGGCTGCACTCGGCTAGAAATAGCCACACAAAAGTAATTAGTAAATGATGAAGGCAGAATTACTCCTTGTCCAAGTTGATCTGCACTTATAACTAGCCTGCATATATAATTTTCTTAACTCGTTTTGATTGTCCCTCGTGTTCTATTTTTCCGTATATATCAACTGAATATTGATTTAAAAAAGCACCAAAACGTAAGAGTAAATTATCTTCGCTCTTTCGCACCATTATTCGCCACTGATACCTCTTTCTAAAAAAAAAAAAAAAAAAAAATTGCTTCTATGAGTATCACGTTGAGGAGTATTACTGAATAGCCATCTTCACCATTAAAAAAAATCATAGGATATTGAAGTACATCATAAAACGAATAACCGAGCTCGATAGCTGCAGTCGCTTAAGTGCGGCCAGTATCCAGTATTCGTGAGATAGTGGGTTCGAACCCCACTGTCGGCAGCCCTGAAGATGGTTTTCCGTGGTTTCCCATTTTCACACCAGGTAAATGCTGGGGCTGTACCTTAATTAAGGCCACGGCCACTTCCTTCCCACTCCTAGCCCTTTCCTGTCCCATCGTCGCCATAATACCTACCTGTGTCGGTGCGACGTAAAGCAACTTGCAAAGAAAGAATAAAATGGATGAATTTCACTGACACGTTTGAGTTTATCATTGTGGCTCCGAATAACTATATCTCATTTTCCAAGTTGTTCGCCAACGATTACTAAAGCAACCTCATCAGATGTTGGAGCATTATATTTTCCGAGAGCGTCAGCCGGCTTTCGGTTCGCATGAATAACTACCTTAAAATCTTGACATCCTTAAGGCACCTTCTCAAGAGCTGTTTTCAAGTAATTCACATAACATAGTTAACATCATGGAGCATTCTTTCCAACTGTTTAACTAAAGCCGGCTTAACATCTGGTATGTTAGAACAGCGTTTTAGTGCTTTCCTTTCATCTTCACCAACAAAGTAGATCTGAAAAATCCAGGATCTTGATGAGCATTTCGCAATAGACTGGCTATGGAACTATAAATTTGACCTTGTACTTTGAAATTTGGCATAAAGCAGACTTGTATGACCTGTTTAGCACCAAAAGATGTCATTTGAAAAAAGCTGTTATATTTTCCAATTCTATCCAAAAAATGGCCATGATCTGAATGGGCACCCATCAGTAAACTGTACAATGGTTCAGGTAAAGATTGGAGTGGTGGCAGCTGAACCTTGCCAGAATCGCAACATATGCCTGGTGTTTCATCTTTCCACTTGAGAGAATTGCAGAACTGGCATTTATGGATTACTGTACCAATTGTTATCAAGCTGTTATTATCGTAATTAATTTCAGGATCGTAAGATATCCCGGAAAGAAACTTCATTTTTCATGGACGTAAAAGTCTTTCATTTCGTACCCTGTGATTTTCACGATTATTTTGTTGGTATGCAGCTTCCGCTGCTCTATGAACCTCGGGATTATTTTTCTGGTATGTAGCTTCCGCTGCTCTATGAACCACGGGATTATTTTTCTGGTATGTCGATAGCGCTCCTCTATGAATTTTGGAATTATTCTTCCCGTACGTGTCTGCTGCTGCTCAATGGACTTCGGGATTTTTCTGTTGGTATTTACTTGCAGCAATGGTATGTGCGCAAGGATTATTCTGTAAAAATGTGGCTGCTGATTTTTAAAATTTTATTTTTTCTCGTAGCATTTGTGTATCGAGTACAACTTTTTTGGGCCCTTTCCTGACAATGAATGAAGCACTTGTTTCTTCGCACAGAAGTACATATACAGTACTTCAAAATATCCGTTAGGAAAATTACCAGTAAATCGCAATCTTTTTACGGTATTACCTTCATCACCAAATGTCCAGTATAACTTTTCATCACGATAAACTTCAATGCGGAATGGTCATATTTTGCCTGCTGCCGTCAACTCACATGTTCCACCTCAAGTTGATTCTTCTGACATGGAAAGTCGGTACTCTTCTGAGGAGGAATAGTTATTACCATGATGATCTTCGGACAAAGAGGAAAACTTTACCCAATTGTTCACAACATACGGAACAATAGCTTCACGAACTTCTTTATGCCGAAACTGAATAGAATATAAAACTTAAGAAAGAGATCTAAGTAGACACGCACCCTCACCTACAATAGACCCAATGTTATGTGGCAACACTTCACCATTAGTGTTTAGATAAGTTACTGCCATTTTGCTGTGTGCGTGAAAAAGATGTGTTCGCGTTGCAGTCTGTTGTTTAACTGCCCCTTGAAATGTCACACATCAGTACGTTGAAAATTCTGAGGAGGAATAATTATTACCAAGTATTGCCAAGGCTCAAAGCCTTCCTGCTCAAGAGTTGTATCAAACTCACTTCATTACTGGTCGACAATATAAATGCTGCCTGAAGTCTCTCCTTCGTCAATATGAGTGACCTACCTTCGAACCTTAGACAGCATTGCTAATGCGCGCGCCGATCATTATGAAGGAAGAACTGGTTTTGCTTTCGCCTAACAAGTTTTACGGATGAAATAATTCCTTTAAAACGTCAGCAGCTGCATATCTCACTAGCAAAATATAAAACGGCAATAATTCTCCTTGATATAACAATATTCCTGTGTTGAAAAAAGAAGCCGCCAAGAGATTTAAGGTAATCGCCCACTACACCGCGCAGCGCAGCGCAGCGCAGCGCAGCGCAGCCGAGAGGAAATTTCCGTGGTCTGCTTCTTGTGAAATGAAATGGCTTAACGCCCACTGCATGGAGCCGCGCCGCGCCGCGCCGCGCGGAACAAGCTTGTGGAATTTCCGCACCAGAAGCCCTCAGGTTTCTGGAACGGAACTTTTTCCTTTCGGCGCGCTTGTATGGGCGAGGGTAGAAGGAAGGAATAACGGAAAGAATGTGGTTTCGTGCCGTTTCGGCAGTCTTCGTGAGTCCTCGACGAGTGCTAGCTCGCTCGTACCTTCACGCGGTTAGTGGTATTGTGCACTGTACGCCTTTCTCGGCGAAAGGTGATATTTTCTCGCTCTACACACGGCGTTTTTATTTGTTAGTTGCTTTACGTTGCACCGACACAGATAGGTCTTATGGCGACGATGGGACAGGAAAGGGCTAAAGTGGGAAGGAAGCGGCCGTGGACTCAATTAAGGTACAGCCCCAGCATTTGCCTGGTGTGAAAATGGGAAAACACGGAAAACCATTTTCAGGGCTGCCGACAGTGAGGTTCGAACCTACTATCTCCCGATACTAGATACTGGCCGCACTTAAGCGACTGCAGCTATCGAACTCGGTACACACGGCTTAACTAGGTTCAATAGTTCATAGAATTTTTTTTGGGACATACGAAAGCAGTGGGAAAATTTACTTCGGTCCTTTAGTAGATTAGGAAATAAATGGTGAAACTCTCCGTACGTTTCCCTTCTCTCATAAATGTTGTGGACCCAAACTTTTCTTTCGCGTTTTTCTTCTTCCTCATTTGCAAGTATTGCAACCGCAAACAATAATTCCTCCTCGGAACTGGAACTCATATTTCTGTGTGAGCTGCACTTCCCCAACTGGAGAGAGGCGGCGCGGTGAGGTGTGCTGTATGGGCGAAGTGTCAAAAAATGGCCCGTGGAATGTTCCACAAGCTTGTTCCGCGCGGGGCGGCGCGGTTCCCTGCAATGGGCGATTACCTTTATTCGAACCTGCATTCTTACACTCTGCAGTCCGTTGACTTCACCGTTGTGTTATTTTATTTGTGCTGGTAGTTGGATGCGTAAAATACTTCCACATTAATTCACTGACAAACATTCGTATATGTAGGCCTATATACTGTTAACTGTATTTTATTGTCATTAAGGACTTGGTTGATTACCGTCTTGAAATATATTGAAGCGGTGTGAATTCACGCGTACACTTGTATGTTGGAAAGTGCCGCGGCCAATTTTGGTCGATTTCCAGTCAGGTTGGTCTTGTATATATTGTGGGAGAGTAAAATCACTGTTTAGGTTCCCAAAAACCTCCAGTCCATTCCGGAAATTTGAAATGGTAGGGACCTCCAAACCTATCATTGGGCAGATGAATGTTGAATATGAAGTTTGGTTGACGTATCTCCAATAGTTTTCAAGTTATAACAAATGGGCGTTATCCGCACCCGCTCTTGAGTTCAGTCCGGTGGGACTTGTACCGAAAAACGGTCCGTTAATGATATCTCCCTTATTAATCCTCGTACTGAAATGATGTATATGAGAAAAAAGTTAAGACATTAATTTCCATTAAGGCAGGTAGATTTCCATTAAGTTTGATTGTGTATATTTTGTGAGAGTGCAAAATCATGGTTCAGTAATTTGGAAACAATATTGGCCCTAAAACCTACCCAAGGACAGGTGGATTCTAAATATGAAGTTTGTTAGAAATATATCCAGTACTTTTCAAGTTATAGACAAACAGACAGACACCAAAGCTAAATATATGCATATGGTCATTATTACACCTCAAATGGATAACTGTACGGAAATTTCGCCAAAATATTCAATGTACAGACACACGTTCGTTACGACTTTATTTATATAGCAAAAGATGATGGAAAAAATGTTACGATATACTTGCATCATGTCTCGTTCTGAAGAGTATTTATGGGTGTATTTTCAATTATTGCAATGAGTAAATCTTAACTTTCTACCAAATGCATGTTTAATATTATATAATTTGAACACAAAGTAACTAAAGCTGATAGATCTTCAGCAGTATTTGTCTGTGGATTGCGAAGGTGCTTCCCGTAGGGTCTTAGAAGTGAGATGCGAGTGGTGACATTAGGTTCCTCTGCCTGGAATGAGTTCCTTTTTCTTGTGACAGATTATCTATCTATCTGTCTATCTATCTATCTATCTATTATTATTATTATTATTATTATTATTATTATTATTATTATTATTATTATTATTCCCTCCCTCGTGAATTCCGTATTATTTTTGACCCCTCTAGCATTAGATTTGTGAGACCTGGACAATAATGAATTATTTTTCTTTTCGACGATCCGAGTGGTTCAGCATGTACAAGAACTCCTGCGGGTCAAACTTTCTGACTTCTCGGCGTCACCAAAACTCGTAACTGTAGTTAACGGGATGTAAAACCAAGAACACTGTAAATTCTGTGAATTCTGCTACGTGTGAACTACGAATAGCATTGGTTTTCTCCTTTTTCCTTTAAAACAATAAAGAACACTTTTGCGAGCTTCTTTTCGTAAGCCTTCCAACACTTGTATACAGAGTGGTCGGAAACAAAGTGAACCGGGTATATAAGCGGAAAGCTGAATTTATTCTATGACAAGTATGAAAACAATTCTGTTCAAAAACTTTACCCTCGTGATTTCAGTGCAGAAGTTACTTGCAACTAAAGTGTATACATTAGGGTTCTGCAGGATTTTAATGAAACGGGGTGTACTAGTCTAACCCTTTCCATTGTGTACCTGCCTTTAATGATAGTAACTCTCTACTTCTCTGTGAAGAACTCTTTTCAAGCAAGCGTGAGTGATTCGTCAGTCACAACCCCAATTTAAAGAAAATTATCCTTGTCAAAAATGAAAGGAGGACCACTTCGAAAGTATTCAGCAACTACAACTCCTAACGCCGGGTATCCCTCCAAGTCTGATAGTTTTGGTATTGGTTTAACGTACCTATAACTACCTTTGTAGTTTTCTGAGACGCGGAGATGCAGGAATGTTGCCCAACATGATTCTTTTACAGACAAATCTACCAACTTGAGACTGCCATACTTGGTCAGGAGGGAATATGCCAACTTGGACTCAAAAATTCATTGTTTTACCGTCTGAGCCTCCTCAGCCTGTCGAGTCGAAGTCTGACGAAATATTGGAAAAATATATCACCTTACTGCGTCATCATTAAGACAGTCGTCATCGTTGTCTTTATCATCATCATCATCATCATCATCATCATCATCATCATTTTAATTATCATCATCATTTCCTATATCTGCGTGCTATTCCTTTTGTTCACATGATAGAGTCCAGCTTTTTCTAAGTCCATGAGGTAAAGTTCGATACCATCTTTCCCTAGTGGTATTTGAAGGTGCTCCAGAAATGTCAGTTCCGTGTTGGTTGCTTTAGTGACACCATTAAGAACTCCTTCGGGAAAAAATTCTTGCACTTGGGCGTGTCGGAAAAATGTAAATATATATGATCATTTAGACATTCACGACCCCTGTAACTATTCATGATGTAATATTTGGGAATTATGCCGTAACTATAAAAATACGCTAAACACACGCGTTGAAGGGTACCCTGCCTTTGTTCATCAGGAGAAAACAGAGAACGGAAACACGACGCATCAATGGTTGCTAAGAGAAAGCAACAAATTACTCAAAATGGTGCCCTGTGGTGTATTAGGACACCATTTTAGCCCCATGATAAGGACATAAATAGCAGCATTAAAGCATACCTTTCTGATGGTAGCTATGACTCACTGAGGTTGTAGTCTGTATCGCGGTTGAAATTATGTGGGTGTTTACGTTTTAGTTCTTTGATGCTTCCTCTTAGCAACCACTGATTCTTCGTTCTTCCGTTTTCTGTTTTCTCCTGGTGAATAAAGGCATAGTACCGGTGCCTTTCGAAACGCGTGTAGAATGTATGTATATAGGTTATTACACAGTATAACCCCAAAATAGGCCTATTACATCTTGTAAAAATGTGGCTAGTTTGACCTAAAGCCAATAACATATCATTCCTATTACATTTTTCATCTAGCCGTTCTCGGGAAAGGAGAGGAAAACGCTTCTGTCCGCTTTGAATTCTCGCACTGTTGGAAGATTGCACACTAAGGGAAAAATCGGCAAATTAATCTCTCAAGATACTTCAAGAGCGAAGAGAAATTCTGATTCCTGCAATATTGATGAGTTCCTTCCCAAGCGACTACTCAACAAAGTGAAAAGAAGGGAAGGAAAGCGTGTTAAAATGAATATTTCGGGTATTTAGCCGCAGCATAAGTGTTTCATGCATTCAATTACTGTACGACAATCAATTATGTATGTTGAGATGCCGCATAGAGGCGTTGTTTAGGCCCTGACGACAACTTAAGTTTTAATAATAAACTCAACTTCGAGAACAAGCTAGAATACTTGAAAATTATTCATTACACGAATTGAAGATGCTGTCTCAGAGAAAGCATAAATATTCTATTGCATTTTATAGTGCAATGAAATCAAACTAACTAAAAGTACAAAATTATAAATGGGAAAGCTTGTTGTTCACTTAGAATTGCGTAATTTATATTCGATGTATCGAAGGGAGTATATCGTTTATTTTACTTTAAAATACATATTTGAAATAATCAACCCTGTGGTGAACTATCGACTTAGGAATATGTTGATAAATAAATATTTATATATTTTTTACAAGTTGCTTTACGTCGCACCGACACAGATAGTTCTTAAGTCGACGATGGGAGAGAAAAGGGCTAAGAGTTGAAAGGAAGCAGCCGTGGCCCTAATTAAGGTACGGTCCCAGCATTTGCCTGGTGTGAAAATGGGAAACCATGAAAAACCATATTCAGGGCTGCCGACAGTGGGGTTCGAACCCATCATCTCCCGAATACCGGATACTGGCCGCACTTAAGCGTCTGCAGTTCTGTATATATACATACATACATTAGTTAAATACATATCAGCCTTTCGTAGACTGTTAAATGACTATGTTACGGAAAGATTTGATAACTTAGTTACATATTACAGAAAGTTTACTGTGAGTAGTTGGCTTAGAGGCCACAATTTCACTGTAGTAACTTGGGAAAAATTAAAGTTCCAATCCCGATTTCAGTCATTTCCAAATTATTTTTGTTATTTTCTATTTCAGCACCTTGTTCAGTTTGTACATTCATGTTCAAGTAAACCAGAACAGCTTGAAGGACTAAGGATAGGAAGTTCATATTCACACGACGTGTGCATTAGTATGTTCTGAAGAAATGATTAGCATTTGAACTATGTCGACCCACAGGTTTAAGGTCCACATCAATATCTCGGCGCACCACCGCCGACTGGAAAAATGTGTCTGCGGCTCTCGTTGTCGCTATAAACTGAAGGTTATTGAGCAGTGTGACTTGAGCAGACGTGCAGAATGCCTCGAGGACGTATGCGAGAACCGTACCGTCAAAGAGTGAGTTTGAAGGAGAGCGCATTATTGGCATGAGGGAACGTGATGCATCCTTCCAGGAAATTGTTGCTCGTGTGGAGGGAAGTTTGTCGGCAGTGCAACTGGTGTGTACAGAATGGTTCAAAGAAGGTCGTAGAACACGACGAGATGAGTCTGGTCGGACCACCCAGACCACTTTGCGAGAAGATCGACACCTCATCCGAATGGCATTGCAGGACAGATCTGCGTTCTCCGGCTGTGGCGCAACAGTGGAACAGTTTAACGCATTATACACTATCAGGAGTGACAGTCCACCGTCGTTTATTACGGTCTGGGTTACCGGCACGTCGTCCACTTCTCCGCCTACGTTTGACTAATGTGCATAAACATGCTAGACTACGATGGTGTATGAAACGACGTCACTGGGGACAGGAATGGCAGCAGATAGTGTTTTCAGACGAATCCAGGTTCTATTTGTTTGAAAATGATGGCCGCATTTTGGTTCACCGCGGACAGGCGAAAGGCATCACATTGACTGCATTTGTACAAGAAATACAGCGCCATGTCAAGGCCTTATGATGTGGGGTGCTATTGGCCAAACCACAAATCACAGTTGGTGCGTGTCGAGGGCACAGTAGCCAGTTTGACCTACGTGAATGACATCCCGTGACCCGTAGTCATACCCTTTCTGCATGGCACCCCAGATGCCATATTTCAGCAGGACAATGCGCGACCACATGTTGCTGCACGAGCATGTGCCTTCTCGTTATCACAGGATGTCAGACTGTTGCCCTGGCCAGCCCGATCACTTGTCATCAATCGAAGATGTGTGGGAAATGGTGAAACGATGGGTGCGGCTCTGTGACCCGATGCCAACCACCAAAGATGAACTGTGAATTCAGCATGGATGGCTATACCCCAGGACACCATTCGCGCCTTTTACGCGTCGATGCCATCACGCATGGAACAAGTTATCAGCGCCCATTGTGGACCCAGTGCCTACTAGGCAACAGAACACTTGCTGAATCTTGGTGACCGAAATGCTAATCGTTTCTGCAGAATGTACTAGTGCACATATCCTGTCGATATAAACTTCGTTTAAGGTGTTCTGTTTTTATGAATATGAGTGTACTTTTACTTTTAGCTGTAGACTTTTAATTGGAGAGCTCTAAACGGGATTTTCCGTGGTTTCAAACCCAGCAAAATGTTTGTGGTGTACCTTAATTAAGGCCACACCCACTGTATAACGTAACGCCAAGAGTGCTGAATCGTCTCTATTCCATTTTTATCTAGCCTGACACAGGAAAGGAAAGATAAATATTACTATACACTTTTCGATGTATAATGATGTATGCAGATATGCATATAATTTAACACCTTGAAGTACTTAATCGTGGTGTATATAGCGAATAGGACATTGACTCGATGTATTGTCAGATGCAATACCTTGACATCTCATTGTAAAATATAGCGCTGGACTGTGGCATCAATTTGAGTTTTACGTTTACCGGTGGTATGTTTTACTCACTACTAACGCCAGTAGGCCTACGCATGAAATAAAGTTTAGGTGCTGTCATTTTCTGAACACCAGATGCATCTGGAAATATCTGCACGGTAATCGAAAGTATTCTATTTTGTATTCCAAAGTTATTTGTAATATAATATTGCCGGTTCTTTTAAAGAGTGGCTGATTTTTAATTAAGTATTAATTCGCATTGGTGATGTATCATGCGTTATTTTGTGCAGGTAATATTTTTGTAATGGGAGCTGCCTAGTGTGTTCAGTTTATATGGAAAGACTGGGTTCCATTTCCGCTCAGTAATTTGAAAACAAATCAGTTTCTGGAGGACACAGCGGTTCACTCAGCCTACACCAAAATGAAGCTTATTATTATTATTACTTATTTGGCGTGTGCCCGCAGGCCATGTCTTTCGAATTGACTCCTATAGGCGACCTGCGCGTCTGTAAGGATGGAGCACTATCTATCATGAATTCTAATGCTGAAGATGGCACATACCCAGACCACGAGCCATTTAAATTGACCCCCGACACGGCCCTGGAATAGAACCCGAGATCCCTTGGACTAAAGGACGGAACGCTAACTAGTAAGCTATAGAATCGGACATGAAGATAATGAGGTAACAGGGAGTAGAACTAATCACTCTAACCTACTTGCAAGGGTAGGTCACAAAATGGCGTCACGCATTGTCTTGAGAAATGTGCAATTGGGCGTTATTGAAAGAGAAAAATGGCCCTTTATATTTAACAGCATGCATACATGTTGGCAATTGGCGTGTGTTTATCTATAGCGTCCCTAACATCCATGTGCGCGTCCCGGGTTTGACGTGCGCTAGTGCCTTATTTTGTGTTACTTTTACTTTGTCTTTTTCTATGGATTACATTTTCGTCTATGTAGACTAGGAAATTTAATTATAAGAAGTATCATATTCCTGATTACTGTCGACCAGTTTTGCCAGTCGTGGTTTGACAAATCTTCGCCTTTGTTGTTATTTGTATAACCTCTACCTCAGAGAAGTTGAGAAATGGGGGGAGAATGAAGGTATTTAAGTTTTATAACAAATAGTAATATTATTTGTTTTACGTCCCACTAACTACTTCTACGGTTTTCGGAGACTCCGAGGTGCCGGAATTCAGTCCCGCAGAAGTTCTTTTACGTGCCAGTAAATCTACCGATACAAGGCTAACGTATTTGAGCGCTTTCAAATACGACCGGACTGAGCCAGGATCGAACCTGCCAAGCTGGGGTCAGAAAACCAGCGCCTAAACCTATGAACTACTCAGCCCAGCGTTTCATGACAAAATTCCAGTTAAAATAAAAAGGCATGCAATCTATAAATTGTTTTGTGGACGTTTGATTTAAATTATCACTTTTTCTGGAAAATTAAGTAAATTACTTTAATGTTCATTTGCACTGATCTGCATTAGTGGTGTCGGCAGAATGACACATTTTCTGTTTTTAAATAATTTCAAAGAATTTTGAAAGGTATCGAACACCTGCTTTGGTCAATTGTGCGAATCGCTAATTCCTCCTCCAATTAACGCGCATTTGCCCTGATTTGTCCTCTTGAATTCCAGATTTATTTTCTTGATATAATATTTCCAGTTTATAAAATCCATTGAAGCGTCTACTAATATCGTTCCACACCGTCTCTTCACTGACTGATAGGAACATACCACTTAATCGAGAAGCTCGTCTCTTTACTCCCCAGTCTTCTCACCCCAAAGATTGTAACATTTTCCTAACACTACTGGTTTTTCGCGAATCGTCCAGAACATATCGTATTGCTATCCATGGGGTATCAATGTATCAATGCTGGTATGAGTCCGTTACTCTGGAACCACACTCTAATTGGGGTTCTACCATTGACATATGCCTTCTCCTTTACATTGTTACTGCAACTCCAAAATACCCTCATAACCATAGGGACGTTATCCATAAATTTTATGTACAACCTCGTTAATATGATCACTCCAGTGAAGACCTTTCCTTATATTAACACCTAAGTGCTTACAGTAGTTTCCATGTGGAACATTTCACTCCATCAACACAGTATGTAAAACTGAGGGGACTTCTCCACGTCGTGAAACGTATAACCTGAGATTTCACGCCGTTTGTCATATTTCCAGGCTCGCCCCTTTGTAATTAGTTTAATGTTTGTTGTTGTTGCTAGTTGCGTTACGTCGCACCGACAGAGATAGGTCTTATGGCGACGATTAGTTTAATGTTATATCACGTATTTTGTAATAAAAATGTTTACTTGCCTATGGATATCAGTGTTAAATTAACTAAATAAAGTGAAAAAACGAAAGTCAGAAGAAAAGTTAAGATGAAGGGCTCCTTGAAGCACAGATGTCCGACGTTGATCACCACACCTGCAGTCAGCCAAATCTGTAGACGTAAATTGCCGACATGTATGGAGGCTGGTAAACACATATGATAATTTTGTCGCTATACTGCGTGGAAGGTAACTGATGCACCAACTTGACATAAGTAATAGATTATGGGGAGAAGGTCACAATGTCCCAAGTTACAGGTCTGTAGCTTACACCGTTACACTACAATATCACAATTAAATCGGTGATGTAAAGGGTTAATGCCTGAATATGCATGACGATGGAGTGTATAGTCACGTAGGAATAAGTGTCAAACCAAATGATTATTGGTTATTTGTCCTGTATCTCGATGCGTTTAGAGGTATGAAAATAAAAAGTTATGACTTGAATGGTGGCAGAGAACATATGACAACGCAGCTCTGATTAAGTGATAGGTGCACAACGTCGGAAGCCTCATTGGGAGGGGAGGATCAAACTGTGAAGTAATTTTTACAACCCTGACATGACTAATGTGTAGTTAGTGAACATATGGCACAGTTCACTTTGAACGCCGAAATGTTTCCACAGAGAAGCGTCCATATCGCCGTACGGTCTGTCATTCACCACTGATCTGCATTTAGGACTGCCCCACGTGACAATTTGTCTATCAGTTGTTTACGCAGACTTTCTCTAAAGTGTTTCAAAGAAGTTTGATAAATTATTCCAGTCCCTAATTTCTCTTCCTACAAACAATTGTTTGCCGTAACTTGTTCTCTTGAATTCGAACTTTATTTTCCTTTGGTGATCTTTTCTACATTAATATCAATCATTCAATCAGTTTCTACAGATCTTCATTTAATGCTGTCACCCAGATGGCAGATTACCTGTCAGTTGTTTACCTTCAGTTTTTAAATGGGTTTAAAGCATTTGGAAATTCATCAAACCGATGGCAAATATCTCCATTGGTAAATTATTCCATTCCTCACTTTCTTTTGCTATAAATTAAATTTTCTCCCAATCTGTCCGCTTGAATTTTCACTTTATCTTCGTATTATAAATTTCCTTACCTCAAGAAGCTCCATTCAATCATATTCTTCTACTAATGCATTTGCACGCCATCTTCTCTACTAAATGCTCGTAACATACCGCTTAGTCGAGCAGCTCGCATCCACACTTCCATGTATTCCTTTCACAAAGTTACCAAGATTTTCTTAAATAAATTCGTATCCTCGTCCCGAGGTGGCGCAGCCCTTTCCAGGCACTTCCCCATTTGGAGGTGAGCTACATGTACATACCAGCCCTCCTGTCAATTTTCAAATCCTTCCATAAATGTACAGGAAGTATACGTAGGACAGGAAGGACAGACGACTGTTTGTTTTTTTCCGTTTTTTTTTTTTTTTTGCAAGTTGCTTTACGTCGCACTGACAGGGGTAGGTTTTATGGCGACGATGGAGCATGGAGCAGGAAAGCGCTAGGAGTGGGAAGGAAACGGCCGTGGCCTTAATTGGAGTACAGCCCCAGCATTTTCCTGGTATTAAAATGGGAAACCACAGAAAACCATCTTCAGGGCTACCGGCAGTGGAGTTCGAACCCACTCTCTCCCGATTACTGGATACTGGACGCAGTTAAGCGACGGCAGCTATCGAGCTCGGTACGACTGGTTGTGAATGACGTCCATCGGCACTTCATTTCTTCCCTCCCAGTGAGAGATTGTTTATCTTAGTCTCCATTCAGACCTCTCTAGGTCAGTAACTTGAGTTCATTCTCTTCTCTTCCAATGAGAGGATGTGTTTTAGCAATTACGCAGATAATAAATAACACTGGAAATGCCACACCTCAGCGTAAAGCTGGTTGACGTAGACGTAATGTTCGTGCAGATAACCAAATATTAGAACTTATCGCGGACGACACCATCAGGAGTACTCGCCAAATCGCGGCAGTGGTAGTAGCGTCCCATTGGACCGTCCTATAAACATTTCGCACCATCTGTAGCTTGTTCAGCACCTATCGGAGAGGGATTATGCACCGCGCATTGCCTTCTGTGAACGGTTTAATCGACAACCCGAAAACTTCGTGAATAATATTTTGTTCACAGACGAGGCCTCATTTATGAGTAGTGACATCTTCACATTTTACAACACGTATATGTGGTTGGAGAACAGTCCTCCTCCTGTGAATAGTTTCTACCCCTAGGTTCAGGTTTCCATTAATGTTTGGGCGGGGATATGTGGGACCATTATCATAGGGCTTGAGGTAATGCCTTACAGACGCACTGGCGTATCTCATTTACAGTTTCTGATGGCACTCTACC
This sequence comes from Anabrus simplex, assembly GCF_040414725.1. NCBI lineage: Eukaryota > Metazoa > Arthropoda > Insecta > Orthoptera > Tettigoniidae > Anabrus > Anabrus simplex. Next base: position 191,948,732 of record NC_090267.1, on the reverse strand, counting down.
ACTACTACTAGAGGATGTTCCACTCAATTGGCAACGGCACATGTGGTTTCAGCACCTCCACACATTACCAGCGCTGTGCGATGCCACCGGGACGCAACCTATCCACAGCGATGGTACCCATCGGCTGTCCGGTAAGAAGTCCCAATCTAAACCCCTTAGATTATTTCGTTTAGAAGTACAAGAAATCTAAGGTGCATCGCACAGAACTGCAACCTCTGCCAGAACTCCAGAAACGTGTCTTGGAAGCTACTCATGTCATCCGCAGAACCAGATGTACAGAACTGGATGCAAAAAGTATTTTCACCGAAGGGACTGCGCATGTATTGCCGCTAATGGTGGACATTATGAACGTTAGCTGTAACCATGTTCACATTTTCCCACTACCAGTATGGTCCAGAGTGTCACTCTCTAAATGACACACAAACGCTGTGCCGTTGTTTAAAAAAAATTAAACTGTTAAACTACGCTTAGGGTCACTGGACCTCCATTTTTATGTGGAATCCGTACATAGGTCGTGACATTTCCTTTCGTGACTCCCACATGCATTGGCCGGGAATAACACCCGGACTCTTTATTCATATTTTTGGATAGTTACCGAACACACAGTAAGTTTTTTTTTTTAAGTTCAAAGCGGAATGTTGCGCCCTTTACTGTCATGAATCTTAGTTAATCCACTATACCAGTATTACTGAAAGAAGCGTTCTAACAGTGCTGGAGAGAGGAGCATTGCACGTACCATTGCACGGCGTTGCCACATTTCTGAATTCCTTTCTCCTTCACCTAGCTTCCGGATCACTTGTTCGTTCTTTCGGACCGCTGTGTTGTGTTGTACACAACTCAAAAGTGAGATATTTGGCAACTCCAAGCAACGCAAGCCGACGAAAAGACTTTTTTCTATGGCTACCGTTTCCTTGACAATTATACCCCCTACTCCCTTATTCTCACCCAGACAGGCAGTAAACGGACCTCCCTACAACATCTCTCAGAATATTTCTTTCCGTATTACGACCTTAGTGTTAGACTTTCCCCTGGAAAGAGGATATTTGCATATTGTTATTGCTCTTGTTGACAGCGGACGCTTGACCTTGAAGATATCAGCAGCCCCCGACCGGTGTAAACACTTCCGCACGTACCTCGGCAGCCTCATCAGAAGTTGCCAGCCGCTGTGTTGCAGTTCCAACAAATCCAAAAACCGACTTCTCCCCGAGAACGATGCAAGCTACAGACCTGAAACTTGCGACATTGTGATTCTCTCCCCACGATCTATTACTTGTGTTAATTTGGTGCATCAGTCACATTCCACCAATGGCGCAATCATTCGGACACGCATCTATTTATGATCAACCTAGATCACCGTCCGAAATGTTGAACCGATTCGGTGACCCCCCATATGTGTGGTCTATACTTGTTAGCGCCGAGGTTTTGCATAGTGGAAGCCAATACCTTCCACTCCTTCAACTGCTTTCATGGCTTATACGCATATGGCTTAATGTACTTTTGCTACATTCTGAAAGTTTTGTAAGCACTTAGCAGAGACCTGTCCTTCAAACCATTTTTCATTAATTATTAGCTATTCGTCCCATGTCGGAAATGAAGCAGAGACCTGTTCTTAAAACCATTTTCCTTAATTAGTAACTTTTAGCTCCATGTCAGAAATGACATTTTATACCCAGCTTTCAAAATTAGTTAAGTGTAATTTGTCTTTCTCTTGCAACATCGTGTGTAACAGGTAAGAGGAATTTAAAGGAGTATTGGAATGGGAAAGCAAATGGCGTTCAGGACATCGCAACACTGGCCAACTATAATATATATATTCATGTATGTTATTTGCAAAAGTCTCTTTCGGGATTATGTTTATGTGTAAATGGTAATCCCGTATATTAGGAGATCGGAAAGATGATAAGTTAGAAGCAGATGAATTGTGAATATAGAGAAGAATGAATCGGACAACACGGACAAAAATGAAGAGTAATTCCGACGTCCTAAGAGACGCATAGGCAGAGCAGTGTCACGTCCCTTTTCGCCACCAGTGAGTTGTGAAATTTGAGTGAGGACAATGAAATGAAGAAATAAGTCTTCTATGCGATTTTTGGACAGTAAAAAAATTCCTTTCTTTGTATTTCTTTTTATATGTTTAGGGCATCAGTGCATATATGTCTGTTTACTTCTAGAGATTTTAGATCATGGAAAACAAAGTTCTAAATATGTTGATGATGATGATTATGATGATAAGGATACTTTAACTTGAAATAAATAAGGTGTAAGAATATATAGTAAGGTATGGATTAACAATAAATAGTGAATGATAGGTGTGGTTTAAAATCTGGAAATTCAATATTGTGTCAGACAGTTTCCTGTTCATAAGGCCAGGATGTAGAGCTATCTAGTAGTTTCACCAAGTCTTAGAAACATTCATCCAAACTTTAAGTGATGTTCTGAACGTGTTCTGCATGAACTACTTTTGCTGAAGCTCATTATCTCTAGAGTATGTAGCTGCCATAATTGAGGTCATTTCCCAGGGGTCTTATGTTCTGTGGAGCCTAATTACACGATAAAGTGTAACCAATACATTGCCCAAGGCATAGCTATGGGACGGCGCGAGTAGATATTTACTCCATGGCAATTGGCGCCAGTTAAATTAGCTCACACGGTGATATTTGATATACAAAATCCAATGTGGCGATAAACATATTGACATTAGAATATTCACTGACTGCCAGTGATTAGTTTCCAAACAAATTGCTAGCAGTATTTACCGGCTTAATTATAAAATTTCTGCAACGTTGTGTATGTATAAGTAATTCGTTTTTCGATATATAAAGGCATTTTTAAAATATCAACGATTGCCAAGTAAAAAGTTTACCTTGACAACAGGCATATCCAAGCTAAACGTAAATTAATCAAAACAAATAATTAAAAGGTCTGGCGTTGACCTTAACACATTATAAACTGTTTTCTAAGTCCAAACGTTCAACGGAGTTCAACAAACAGGGCAGGAATGACAATCATCGGTCCAATAATATTAAAAGGTCTCAAATTTACCTTTTTTATTTCTTTTACGTTGTACCGACACAGATAGGTCATATGTCGACGATGGGACAGGAAAGATCAAGAAATGGGATGGAAGCGGCCGTGGCCTTAATTAAGGTACAGCCCCATCATATTTTTCGTGTGAGAAAGGAAAACAACAGAAAACCATCTTCAGGGCTGCCGACAGTGGGTTTCGAACGCACTATCTCCCGGATGCAAATTCACAGCTGCGTCCTCGTAACCGCATAGCCAACTCGCCCAGAAAATTTACCTTTACTAAATTATATTTCTTCCTTCGTCTAACCTCGGAGTGTATTAGTTTAAATTTTAAATCTAACATAAATTAAGATAGACAGATAGATAGCATACTTCCAAACTGAATACACCCCATTGATGGGAAAGGAATTTTTCTGACATGAATATTGATTCAACTGTTGAGAAGGTTAGGTAAACAAATCGACTTCCGTCAAAGGGCAAATTCATAGTTTTTCTTTTAGATAAATGGATAGATATATAGTTTTTTAGATAAATAGATATAGATGGATAGATGGATGGATGGATGGATGGATGGATGGATAGATAGATAGATAGATAGATAGATAGATAGATAGATAGATAGATAGATAGATAGATAGATAGATAGATAGATAGATAGATAGATAGATAGATAGATAGATAAATCAAGCCTTTATTATTTGAGGCGAAGTTAGAGCTCCTGGCCCCTTCTTATAACCGCACACATATTATTACTTATTAATACCATGAAACTGATAAATTTGGAACACTAAGAATTATAAATAACACTAATGTTACCCCCTGTGGGTGGGGGACGCCGACGAAGAATACACACACGGTATCCCCTGTCCGTCGTAAAAGACGACTAAAATGGGCGACCAAGGGATGATTGTCCTGGAACCATAAAACTACTTGTGATTAGTACCACCACACGGAGAGCATCATGGGTCGCTTTTACTTGTGCGTAGTACCACTATATTAGGTACTAAATAGGTTTGTGATTAGTAGCACACAGGAGCACCGTGCGGTCGGCTTTTGCAGTACCTTTGATTAGTACCACCATATGAGCAGGACCATGGGATGATAACTACCATGGTTCTGCCTTGCATGTGATTAGTACCCACTATATGAGGAAAACCACGGGATAGGGGAAGGTCCCTGTAAACAGTACTCTTAAAATGTGATGATGAACACCATTGGTTTGCGTTGCCTGTAAATGGCGCCGCAAAATGAGAAAAACATAGGTCTGTATTATATGTCGAATTTCATAACCTGTGAGTTGTACAATAATGTGTGGAATACCGCAAGTCTCCGCTACTCTTGATTAGTACCGCAACAGTACAAATACCATGGTTCTACTTTCCTAGCGATCAGTACCGTTATGAGGGGCCGTTAACTTGGATTTTGGACCCCTTTTAGACTGCAAGCATCATCGTTTCAGTGTTATGCTAAAGCAGCAGTCCCTTGGTCAGTAATCCTCTTCTTTTACGTCAGTTTTTGTGAATGTAAAGCATTGCGGGTCGCATCCACTGATTGTTTTAAATTCATGTCCATCCATTCATTCTTCGTTCTCACGCTTTGAATTCTGGTCAGTGGAGAATATTAGACTTTTAATTTGTCATTCCATTTCGTCTCATTTCGTACCATTAGGGGCCGATGACCTCGATGTTAGGCCCCTTTAAACAACAACAATCTTCATCATTATCAACACTAATGTTGAAGACGAAATATGAATGTATATACATACAACGAAGAAACAAGAAAAGGAACTGCCTACGTAATAAATATTTGAAAAATACTAATTTCAATACACAACTAAAAGAAATACGAAAGTGAAAATGCTAGTAATGTTAATAAAAATGAACACAACGAAAATAGTTCTGATGGACTGTATATTCATATGTGGCTCTGGGGCATGACTAGTCTGAATAATGGATAAGAGGAGCATTGTGACATGCGAGGTTTTGTTTCTTCAACGACGATCTGAAAGTGAATGTAAATTATATTGTCATTTCCCTTTTATTAGTAAGTGGCGATACTCCCTGCACTATTCTGTAAATAGCAAGTCATTGTAGGAATAACAATGACTACTTAGATCATGGCTACAATAATCAATTCAATGTAACAGTATCAGGAACATCAACCAAGCGACATCTGTCTATCATCACATACTATCGTTTTCATGTTATCACTTTTGTTGTATCGCACCGATGTGCACTTTTTAATATAAATTAAGCAGAATAATGCATTTAAATATCCTCAACAATCCATCTGACCACAGACCGCACGAACAATTTGTACGTTGGCAAATCTGTCAAAAGCATCAGTACAACATGTGTTCAAAATGCTGAAAGAATCAGCTGTCATGCTAGATGGCAAACTTAAGAGTGTTCCCGAATTACAAGAGAAGTTACATTCATTGACTGTATCCTTGCGGCAACGTATGTTCTTCAACATGCTCAGGACTGTCATGAAATATATCGTCGTTGCCGGGACAAAACCTCCAATGTGATAATATTTTTGGAGATATACTGGCCCGCAGCACATACATTATGAAGAGCGAGAATGCCTTGACAATGTTCACACAATATTGCACCTTAGATGACAGAACTTGACCGGCCAAAGTTCTAAGCTAAAATATTTCACATAGGAGGTTTTGTCCCGGCAAAGACGATATATATATAATCATACGTTGCATATTTCGAACACATGATAAAACCACGGAAAACCAACTTCAGGGCTGCGGACAGTGGGGCTCGAACCCACTATCTCCCAAATGCAAGCTCACAGCTGCGCTCATCTATCCGCACGGCTAACTCGCTCGATTGTTACTGATTATTATTTGGAGACTGCGGACTAAAGAGTTTAAATAAAAAACCATGGCGCAACAGCCCCGAACGGCCATGGCGTACCAAGCAACCGCTGCTTAGCCCGAAGGCCTTCAGATTACGAGGTGACGTGTGGTCAGCACGACGGATCCTCTCGTCCGTTATTCTTTGCCTGCTAGACCGAGGCCTCTATCTCATCGTAATATAGCTCCTCAATTGTAATCATGTAGGCTGAGTCGACCTCAAACCAGCCCTCAGGTGGAGGTAAAAATCCCTCACCTGGCCGAGGGTCGAATCCGGGACCTCCGGGCAAGAGGGTGGCACGCTACTCCTACACCGCGGGACCGGGTAAAGAGTTCAAAAACAAAAAATAAAGCTATACTCATGTTCATAAAAAACACCACGCCTTGAAAGACTAGAGATAGGAAGTTCATATTCACAGGACACGTTTGTTAGAATGTTCTGCAGAAAGGATTAGCATTTCACTCACCTAGGTTCAGCATGTGTCCTGTTCCCTAGCAGGCACTTGGTCCTCCATGGGCACTTATAACTTGTTCCATGCATGATGGCATCGACGCGTATAAGGCGCGAATGGCGTCCTGGTGTATAGACATCCATGCTGAATTCACCTGGTTCCACAATTCACCTTTAGTGGTTGGCATTGGCACTGGCATTGGAATTTTCAAACAAACATTACCTGGATTCGTCCGAAAACAATATCTGCTGCCATTCCTGTCCCCAGTGACGTCGTTCCATACATCATTGCACTCTAGTATGTTTATGTACATTAGTCAAATACAGGCGCAGTAATAGACGACGCGCCGGTAACCCAGACCGTGATAAATAGAGAGCGGATTTTTATGTAATTACATATTTTTTTGCGTAAGTTTTAACGCAAGTTACGAAGTTCATTATTCCTATTGTGCATTCCCAACTGTAAATACTGAATCTTATTTCACATAAAAACACATATTTTCACATTTTTAAAATGTAAATACATATTTTAAGAAAATCTATAATAAGCACATAAATCGGCAATATTTATTGATTAATAAAATTTAAAATGCTTCTGTGTTATAAAACAATGCTCATATTTTCATTTTACGATTACGGTATTGTTTTTAACAGTGTATTTAACATAATGTATCTGAATGTTTCGGCTATTTATGGACTTCCCTCCATAAATTCTAAAACTTGCTGGTCACTGGCTACGTCGTTACATTTAGACAGCGATTTGATTTGCTGCACAAGATGTTTCTTTGCATGATGTCATTCCAACTCTTTGAGTCAGCCCTCTCGGGTTTTGTTTATAGAATATCAGCGAAAGGCAATCACGGAGAGATAAGGTGACATAATTCCGTTATGACATGGGAGACTCGGAAGAATATTGCCCCATTTCATCACTCCTAAGAGTAAGGTTAGCTGTTCGGGTCCATATATCATTCCCGTCGTCGTGTGATTTTGTATGGATTTATAAGAAATATTTCCTTCAGTGTCCGCTGCTATTCCTTTTATTGAAACAGTGATTCACCGTAAATGCGTGTGTCGTAACCTGCAAAATAATGCCAAAAGAGAAGTCGAGTACAAGGTCGCGTCTTCAACAATATGTAGTGGAATTTAAAAGCTTTTTCACTACCGATGGAAAAGTATTATTTTGCCAACCCTATGGTAAAACAGTACGTGCAGATCAACGTTCTCAAGTAATCCAGCATTTGTCTGGAAATAAGCATAATGCGGCTGCTTCGCGTGTGCGTTCGTGACAATTACTAATAGCTGAACCAGCTACTTCAAATGCAGGCCCATCTAAATATTCCCAGTATTATTTAGATGTATGCAGAGCATTTGTTTGCGCTGACATTCCTCTTGGTAAAATAAATAATCCAGGACTGAGAAATTTCCTAACAAAGTACATTAATTTTGAGCCTCCAGACGAATCTCCCAAAATGTTACGAAGAAACTTTACAGAGAATTCGGGCAGTATGCGATAGCGAAAAACTGTGGGTGAGCATTGACGAAACCACTGATTCAAGTGGCAGAAAAGTAGGAAATGTTGTAGTCGGTGTGTTGAAGAATGACAAAACTGCTTGCGAACATTCTTATTTGCTAGCGTGTAAAGAAATGCTTGCTGCAAACCATGTCACTGTAGCTAGGTTATTCAATGAAGCCATGCACTTACTTTGGCCAAAAGGTATAAAATACGACCATATATTGCTTTTCCTTACTGACAGTGCAGCTTACATAAGAAAGGCAACCGAAGGCCTTTCTGTGAGCTTTCCGAAAATGATACACGTAACTTCCGTTGTTCATGCTCTACACAGGTTATGTGAAACTGTGCGGGCTCATTATGCTCAAGTGGATAAATTAGTGTCTAATGGAAAAAAAAGTCTTCGTAAAAGCACCCTCAAGAATCAATCTCTTTAAAGAGAAAAACCCGGATCTTGCGCTTCCTCCTCTGCCTATTGTTCCGCGGTGGGGTACCTGGCTTAGCCCTGTGGTATACTACGCAGACAATTTTGAAAGTTTTGCATCCGTTGTGAACGTGCTAGATAAAAACGATGCATCGTCAATTGAGATTCTTCAAGAGATACTAAAAGACAGCTCTTTGAAAAATGATTTGGCGTTTATATCTGCCAATCAAAGCTTCTTGTGTAAAACTATAGACATACTTGAAAAATCCACTAACCTGTTGTCCGAAACAGTGAAGGAAGTGCGCGCTGTTGAAAATAAATTAGATTCACTCCCAGCTTCGCAGGTACAGGGACTGTTAAAGGTCAAATATCAAAATTTGTTCACGAAAAACAGAGGATTTCAAACAATGTGCCAAATTTCTAATGTATTAGAGGGTGCTCATGTTGGAGAAATTGATGGTGTTATTGTTGGTGACATTCCTCTCTTTAACTATGCTCGTCTGACTTCCTGTGATGTGGAGCGATCGTTTTCGCAGTATAAGGTGTTCTTTAGAGATAATCGGCATGCATTTGTGATGGACAATTTGGAGATGACCTTTGTTGTTCACTGTAGCAACTAATATTCCAGGGTGTGATGGGTGAGTACGAACTGGTACTAGTTTTTCTAAGATGATAGGTTGCTTTTGCCATATTTAAACAAAACATTACCTTTAAAAAAATAACCGTTCATAATATCTACTCTGGCATATCAAAACTGGCCGAGCATACAGCACGTTTCCATACACAGACATCATTTTGCCTTAAGGAGCACGTTTGGTAGCACCATATTCTAATACTAAACATTATACTTATTTACTTCTTGAGTGCGACTAGTTATGTGATATTTAAAGGAAAATAATTTCAATTTTTTATCACATATTTTAAAGTTTTTCAGCACATAAAAAATAAATATTTTTCACATTTTTAGCACATAAAAATCCGCTCCCTAGTAATAAACGATATTACTGATATAACTGATATTACTCCTGATAGTGTAAGATGTGTTACACTGTTGCACTATCGAGCCAGAGCCGAGGAGGATGCAGATCTGTCCTGCAGTGTCATTCGGATGAGGTGTCCGACTCGTTGTCTGAATGGTCAGCGTACTGGCCTTCGGTTCAGAGGGTCCCGGGTTCGATTCCCGACCGGGTTGGGGATTTTAACCTTAATTGCTTAATTCCAATGGCTCGGGGGCTGGGTGTGTGGCATATTCAAAATTAGAAATCATCCTAGGTAGGGCCCTCATCTTTACAGACATGCAGGTCGCCCAATAGGCCGTCTACTAGAAAAAGACCTGCACCAGCGCCCTCCGGAAGCCATACGCCATTATTATTATTATTATTATTATTATTATTATTATTATTATTATTATTTGGATGAGGTGTCGATCCTCTCGGAGGTTGTCTGGGTAGTGAGACCAGACCCATCTCGTCGTGTTCTGCGGCCTTGTGTGAACCATTCTGTACACACCCGTTGCACTGCCGACATACTTCGTCCCACACGAGCAGCAATTCCCCGGATGGATGCAACACGTTGTCTCACGCCAATAATACGCCCTGTTTCAAACTCACTCATTTGATGGTACGGTTCTCGCATACGTCTGCGAGGCATCCTGTACGTCTGCTCAAGTGTGGTTTATAGCGACAACGAGAACCGCAGGCACAGCTTACAAGTCGGTGGTGGTGCGCCGAGATATCGATGAGGACCTTGGACCTGAGGGCCAACATGGCTCAAATGCTAAACATTTCTTCAGAACATACTAATGCACATGCCCTGTAAATATGAATTTCGTATCTCCAGTCTTTCAGTGTGTTCTGGATTTTATGAACATGAGTATATTATATTACCAGTAGAGAGAACAAAACATTCAGCACAATTATATTATTTCTGAATAACTACTTATTTTATTTATGCACTCGTATCATCATTACTTATTCGCTAATATGTCAACGTAAATGTACACTAAGTTCCTTCTTGCTCGCGGTTTAAAATCGTAACAACACGTGAACAATTTTCGGCGACGCAAAGATAGGTAGGGCAAGGATTGGGAAAAATCATCTTCAGGGCTGTCGACGATGTAGGTCTAAGCCTAGAGGAATTCTGGAACTCGTGTTATAGGACTCTAATTACAGACGATCTTCAGTGTAGACAATTGTATCAACTGGTAATCATACAAGGAAGTACATATTATTCTCATGATGTCATATCCTTAAACAGATGGCTACAACAAAACCAAACGGAGAAAACATTCATCTTTAGAGTGCTTTAATTTATTAACTTTCGTCGCTATAAGTTCAGACTTGTTGTATGTTCGTTGCGACTACCTCAGTCAATTATTCGAGCCTGTATAATTTTAATTCGTGATTAATAAAGATCGGGCGAAGGCATATTGGTACTTAGACGCGTAACTAATTTAAAGAATTTGGAGTTAGTCGATGTTTAATAACCTCTTTCGCCTAAGGTTTCATTTGCTTTACTTTTTCCTTCATATTTCCAACTCATAGAATATTCCCTAGGATGCTGTGTGACGTCATCTTACTCTTCTTTGTTGTGTTAGTTATTTTCACTGAAACACCTCAGCGACTCAACAAATATATTTTTGCATATTACGGAATTTTCTTGAAGTGGAAGAAGATTAAGATTATTATATTGTAATTTATACTGTATTCAAGAGTATAGTAAGTAGGGTGCATCATTTGCACGGCGAATGCAACCGATTATGTATAACATGTACACTCAGTCATCTGCATTGCACGTGTTAAATTAATTGAACACTTCTCATGATTTATCGTCACTTATCGTCATCTTTATTATCATCGTCTGGGGGCATGATTACGGAGTGGTATCTTTACTGGTTTGTCACCATGATTGCCTAGCATTTCCATAGGGATTCCTTTTAACATGAAAATTCATATCGCGAGTTTCGGATTTCATGTACAACTTGAGATTCCGCTGCCATGACATCGATATCATTATTCATGTAATACCACGAACTTTTTTGCTTGTATCAACTGCTGAAATAAAAGCTGCTTAATCATTTGACTGATCAGGGTCCGTTTTAGTAGCCAATTGCATTACAAAATGTTGAGAAATTAATTTTTTAAACTATGAAATTAATATTAAACTCAGACCTCGTGATATTCTTCGTATGTGGTGTCAGCATCTTTATACGCACATAGAGTTCCATTACTGTACATTAAGCATGATCTTCAGAAAAGTCAGGCTCTGTTATCGCTTAATTCAAGAGCCAATTTATTGCATGCTTAAAGAACTGAATGTATCAAAAAATATTAAATATACCAGAATACGTGAACGAGAAGCTACGTGTATCCGATACTAAAGATTGGAGGCGTAAACGATACACTCTTACAAAACGCCTTAGTATTTTGACCAAATAAAGCGAGGTTGAATGCGTTAAGAGGCCACTGGCTTATATTTCTTTTCACTGTTGAGGGAGGGAGTGAGTGGTAAGAGGAATGGAGAAATGTAGCTTTTTCAGCTGGGAGAATATATATGGCTCACATGGCTGTGGTATGTAAGTCCGCAGGAAATGCTAACAGGAATGGAACGCCTCCAAAGAGCGCTATAGCCCGATTGTAAATACCAAGCTGGAACACTTGAAAATACTCCCCAGCTGCTACGATATTACTCAAGGCATACTTTCATACATCAAAAGATACTTATAAGTTATTGTACTCTCTTCACTCCCAATGCTTAAATAACTGTTAAAGTGTACTTGGAGTAAGCGATACGCCTACCATATACTCTATGGTTGTTAAATTCGGGTTATTATTATTATTATTATTATTATTATTATTATTATTATTATTATTATTATTATTATTATTATTATTATTATTATTCAATGTCTAGCTCCTCGGATGAACGGCCAGCGTACTGATCTTCGGTTTAGAAGGCAACTGGTTGGACTCCCGACCAGGCCGGAAATTTTAGCCGTGTCTGTTTGATTCCTCCACTTCGAGGGCTGGGTGTTCCGTGTTCGTTTTAAGACACATATTCATCTACATACAGCACATGACATTATAAACCACGATAATAATGCCGTGTGGCCATCGTACAGGTCTGGTTTAGGTCTTCTGCTTATGCTACCCCGGTGTAGAAATTCTGAATACAGTAGTAACCTTGACATTAGACAGAGCTGGCACCTCTATGCGTGATTGTTCTGAGTAAGAGAGAATCCTTGAGAAACAACATTTGAGCTGTGGATACGACAAGTTTACATTTTATTAAAAATATACATTTATATTTAGACTGAGAACTACAGATTGCTGTAAATGGAAAGGAGATCTAAGGACTCATTTGTTATTACATTTCAACATCTTTTTACTGTATTCTGAGTTGCTCTAATGCACTTTACTTGTACGCGGTCTTTGCCTGGAGAATGCAAGTGAATGACTCATTTGTTTACTGTGAGTTACCTCATCAATAGATTCATAGAATACGCAATCTGTTGCCTAAAATTACTTGAATATTAGACTTTTTGCTTGAGATGTGGTTCTTTTGATGATTTTCTTTAGTTCATATACGATACGATGTGCACCTCAAATAACTCGTGAAATACCAAAGATTTCATCCTTCTGTGTTCACGTACAATAATAGTACGTAGGGGTTCATAATCAAACAGAAGTCCGACTCGCTGGCCGAACGGTCAGCGTACTGGTCTTCGGTTCAGAGGGTCCCGGGTTCGATTCCCAGCCGGGTCGGGGAATTTAACCTTCATTGGTTAATTCCAATGCCCTGGGGGCTGGGTGTTTGTGCTGTCTCCAACATCCCTGCAACTCACACACCACACACAAAACTATTCTCCACCACAATAACACGCAGTTATCTACACATGGCAGATGCCGCCCACCCTCATCGGAGGGTCTGCCTTACAAGGGCTGCACTCGGCTAGAAATAGCCACACGAAATTATTATTATTATTATTATTATTATTATTATTATTATTATTATTATTATTATTATTATTATCAAACAGAAGTTGACTATGACGTCAATGTCTACTGAGATAGGCGGTACTACTATGGTGTATATACCAATGCTGACTTATAAAGAAACCAACCCCATAGCTCAATAGACCCGAAGGGCCTTGCCTGCCAATCGACTGCTGCAGCCGGCATGACGAATCCTCTCGGCCGTTATTCTTGGCTTTGTAGACCGGTTCCGCTCTCGCCGTCAGATAGCTCATCAATTGAAATCATGTACGCTGAGTGGACCTCGAACCAGTCTCAGATACAGGTAAAATCACTGACCTGGATGGAAATCGAACCCGTGGCCTCTGGATAACACATAGACACGCTAACCCTTCACCACGGCCATTAAACTTAAGGATATTAAAAATTCAGGACTCAGGTTGTTTTGAACATCTGACTAATACTTCTAGAGAAAATGAAATGTATTAAAACATGCTTCATTTTTAAGGTGTGGGCAGCCCTGTTAGAGTGAATCGTAAAAGAAGTAGCCTAAGGGATGGCCGCTCTGAAACATGAGCAGTTTAATAACTGATGAATATTATGGACAAGTGTAAAAACATTTATGTTAAAGATCTGTGTTCACCTTTCTTATAATTGTTGAAATGTTTGAACCTATATTAATGATGTACTCACCGAGCTCGATTGCTGCAGTCGCTTAAGTGCGGTCAGTATCCAGCATTCGGGAGATAGTGGTTTCGAACACCACTGTAGGCAGTCCTGAAGATGGTTTTCGTGGTTTCCCATTTTCACACAAGGCGAATGCTGGGGCTGTACCTTAATTAAGGCCACCGCCGCTTTCTTCTCTCTCCTAGGCTTTTCCTATCCCATCGTCGCTGTGAGACCTGTGTGTGTCGGTGCGACGTAAAGCAAATTGTAAAAAAAAAGTGTGATTTGAAAGAATCTGATTATGTTCTTACAAGAACGAATTACGTTACTTTGTTTTAATTAAATGATATAGTTTTCAAGTATCAACTGTCATTAAATGTTTACTCTTTCAGGTATTTTCTAATTTTATCAATTCTGCATTAGTTTCGTAAGTTTCACAATAATAGATTAACTGAGTGGAAACTGAAGAGATATGGCTTTCACCATAACAACAACAAAATATACAAAGTTTCTTCTCCTTCTGACAGCTAAATATTCGAACCATTGCGCCCATAAATACACTATGATTAATTGCATGATTTAAGACCTTTGTTAATGAGGTAGGTAACACGTTATGGCGAAACGGCTACAAAGGCAAGGTTCCTTTTGAAACTAAATACGAGCAGGTTAGAGGAATTTGTTCTGATGTAATGATCGACATTTTTCTTTCATCTGTGCTATCACAATTATATTTTCATCTGAAGGATGGAAAAACTAATCAGGCAGTACAGCAGAGACGATACTACTGTAGGTTATAACAATAAAGAATTTCTTTAATGGGTGAATTCATTTGTACATTTGCATATTGCAGTTGGTTCAAGTAGTGCATACCATGAAAAAGACATCGAAATTAATTTTCTCTCTCCTGAAAAATTACTGATTTGCTGGTTACATCCCTATTCCTTGGAGGTCTTAAATTGGTCCCGTCATCTGTCCACAAACCTGCAATCGGTATGCATTCGGAACACACATCACAATACTCGCCAGCGAGTTTATGCCTATTGTGTGTACCTGATGACCTACCTCATTCCATGTTTTTCCCACTTATCTGAGGTCAGCACTTTGTACGTATTTAGCCCATTTTCACAGTCAGATGCCTTTCCTGACACCGATCGTTTATGGTGGGATCTACTTACTGTTGTGTGTTTCTTTGGTGGTTTGTAATGTAGTGTGCTGTATGTAAATGAAGATGTGTATTAGGAAGAGCACAAACACCCAACCCAGAACTAGAGGAAAAAATCTGGCAAGATGTAAATTTTCGACCCGGCCAGGAATCGAACACTAGGTCCACTGAATATAAGGCCACTACGCTGACAATTCAACCAAAAAACCGGACTATTTGATGACCCATCGGACTAGTAACATTTCGTTTGAATCCGATGGTTACTTCATGATAAGTCGTTCTTTACGTCAATGAGTGTAAAAAAAAAAAAAAAGACACATTGTCCATGTACGTACTGTAACGGCTAGCGCTATTAGTTTCGTCCTCATCTTGGTTCGATCACCGGCACTCCCAGAAATGTAACATTCGTAGGACCGCTGGTATGTGGTTTAAAATGTACTTTTTTTACAATTGGCTTTACATCGCATCGGCACAGATAGTTCTTCGATGATGGGATAAGAAAGAGCAATGAGTTGGGAGGAAGCAGTCGTGGCCTCAATGAAGGTACTGTCCCAGCATGGTACAGATGTGAAAATGGGAAACCTCCTAAAACCGTAAAAGAGTAGTTAGTGGGACGTAAAACAAATAACAAAATGGGAAACCTCGGAAAACAATCTTCAGGACTGCCGGCAGTGGGATTCGAGCCCAATATCTCCCGAAGGCAAGCTCACAGATGCGCGCCCCTAAAGGCATGGTCAACTTGCTCGGTATTATAATGTACAAGTAGCTCACCTCTATTGGATGTGTCCATAAAAAGAGCAGAATCACCTCCGGATGAGAACATGAAAGTATTTTACTAAGAGAGATATTAAAGCTATGCGAGAGTTTACTATGGACTTTCACGTGGTCATTATTGTTTCTGCATGAAACTGGACGACAATCCTTATTCCGTATACAACAGTTAACTTTATTAGCTGCCTTCCTTGCAAGCCCGGGTTCTATTCCTGGTATTACTAAATATGTAATATCATCGGAAAGTCTGGTATCAGGTTAAAAAGGCGCATGCAGCCCACCTCCATTAGATGTGTGGCAAAATAGAGCTCTGCCACTTCGAGAAATATATGGTACCAAGCTCTCACTCCTTCCTACACTTATTTCTTAATTATCTCCGTAATTTGTATTAGTTTTGTCCGTTCTTGTGTTTCAGCCAATATATTGTTACTTCTAGAACACAGTTACTCCTGTTAATATAAACTTTCCTTGGTATAACGCTCTTACTCCTCATAAGAAACGGGAGTTCGTCTTTGTTTTATTTAATCACATTTAAATGCTCAGTTTACTTTGATTGAAAATCCACAGCCTGTTTCCAGTCATTCGACAGGGTCAGGAATGGAATGAATGAAGCCCCCTTCTAGCGGCGAGGATAGGAATTGTGCCGGCTGCCGAAGCCTGTCGCACTCCTCTGGGGCAATGATTAATGAATGAATGACAGATAAAATGAACTGATATTGGAGAGTGTTGCTGGAATGAAATATGAGGGGAAAACCGGAGTACCCGGAGAAAAAACTGTCTCGCCTCCGATTTGTCCAACACAAATCTCACATGGTGGTGGTGGTGGTGATTATTGTTTTAAGAGGAAGTACAACTAGGCAACCATCCTCTATATAACACTAATCAGAGAGAAAAAATGGAAGGGATCCAACACTTCGAAAAATGAAGATATCGGCCAAAGGAAGACAAGGGCCACGAAGGGCATGAAAATGAAAGACTCCCTAGCCCTCGCAAACCTAATAGCGTCGGGGTCGGAAAAGAACAAGAGTTGACCAAGGGAGGTCGGATAGGATAGATGAAAGTGAGGAGCCTGGCACAAGTAAGTGGAAGCAATACCAGGACTCAGCTAAGGGCCCCGTGGTTTCCAACCCACGCTCCAAAGTTCAGAGCCCCTGGGGCCCCTTTTAGTCGCCTCTTACGACAGGCAGGGGATACCGTGGGTGTTATTCTACCGCCCCCACCCACAGGGGGAAATCTCACATGGAGTGACCGGGATTTGAACCACGGAACCCAGTGGTGAGAGGCCAGCGTGCTGCCGCCTGAGCCACGGAGGCTCTGCATTTTGATTATTATTATTATTATTATTATTATTATTATTATTATTATTATTATTATTATTATTATTATTATTATTATATGTAATTGCAATAATTATTTCCCGCGAAAAATCCACAGTTCACCGTTCATTAGCAAGTGATAATCATTAATTCACCGAACGACTTGAAAAAAATGAAAATGTTGTTCCAACTAAGTAAATCAATAATATTGAAAACATGTTAAAGGGTCAAGAAACCAACATCTGACCATATTATTTGTAGCAGTCTCGTTCATAATCAAGGTATACTTAAAGAATCAAGGATATGTACTCCGTTATCACGATGTTCGACTTGTTCGTCACTTCCTGATGTTTTCAACAACCAATCAGAAATTGCTCTGGGTGACATCATTTTGCACAAAAGTTCACTCGCACTTACTAAATAAACAATAGTATTACTGTTACATCGTCCGGCTCTTTGACTGAATTGTCAGCGCAATGCACTTTGGTTCCCCGGGTTCGATTCCCGGCCGGGTCAGAGATTTTAACCTTAACTGGTTAATTCCGTTGGTTGGGTGTTTATTCTGTCCCCAACATCCCTGGAAGTCACACACCACATATAACACTATCTTCCACCACAATAGCACGCAGTTACCTACACATGGCAAATGCAGCCCACCCTCCTCGGAGGGTCTGCGTTGCAAGGACTGCACCCGGCTAGAAATAGCCACACGGAATTATTATTACTGTTACACCCGGTGACAATTACGATACACTAGGGTCTCACAAATCCTATCAGCGTATTTCGACACCGATTCACTAAAGCCATTTTCATTACAACAAAATGTACTTTCGCCTTCATGGTTATACTCATATTTAATTGCCATAAGACTCATACCACTTACAGTTACTTAGTGTGCATGCGTCAAATAAACAAGGAGGGAGAGATAAAATATAGCACCAGGTTAAGTAGTTAAACAATAGAGGTATCTGATTAAATAAGAATGATTTTAACCACAGCTTAATAAATACAAGAATCAAAGTGAATTGAAATCTCACCTGTCTTAATCCACCCAACGGTTGGCATTAGTTACTTTAGCTGAAATATTACTTTGGATCATATTAACTCATCGACATTTCCCCTAGTTTCTCATGATACGGACCAATACATATTAATACATATTGGCGGGGGAGGGGGTAGGAGGGGATTTTCTAAGTGGAATGTCACGTCCATTGCTAGATAAGTATGACTCATAGATGAATGCAAGATTAGCTGTTACCTAAACCTCCCGTTTGCTTTGCCTTTGTAATTAGACCTGCATGAGATTAAGTTATTGCTTTCGGACGAACCTGAACAGCCTATTAATAAAATAATGTTTGATTTACATCCGCTAAGTCCTCCCTATACGCTCTGTATTCTTGTAATAAACTACAAACCATCAGTCATCTTCATATATCAAATTGGTATGGTATCTCCGGGGCCACGGATGGAAAACTGCATTTCATTATTGATCTTTCGTATAGTGATACACGTAGATGCAATGAAAAACATCATAAAAGTTGTGCTATACGCAACTGACAGTGATGGACGAGTGCCATATTACAAATCACGACACTGCTGATAAAAGGTAATCGCCAGTATGACCACAGAGAGGACTATTAAAGATAGCGGGACCAATAAATGTAACACATCAGTCAATATTGACCGAAACGAGGGAGTGCAGTGCTTTTGTCCCTCCATTGGAAGAAATACTTTCAGGAAACGCGATGGAAAGTCTTAGTATTTAAGTCTGCTGAAGGAACGAATGGATATTGTAACTTTTGATAGACCGAATTTCGAAAAATTTTCGAAAATTTATACATACTGTATGTTAACGTTCAGAAGATATATAGCTAATATCGCAATACAAATATTTCGTTCAATGACGACTGTGTTCGGAGTGAAAGCTTTAGCTTCTCAATTAACATTAAAATATTTTTCAATCGCGTTGTTTCTGTTGCTGTTGTAAAGTTTTCAGGCTCGGGACTTGCATACAAGACCACCTCTCAGGGTGGTTGACCAGAGTGCAGACCGCCACTCCTCGATTTGGAGCAATAGCGCTCTCGCCTCTCTTTCCCCACGCCTGTCTCGTTCGCTCCACCTGTCACCCTCTTCCTCACTTGCTCCGTAGCGCTCCAAATCCGAGCCGAGTTGATCCGAGCTTAGCCGAGTACCCCAGAGTCGAGGCGTTGGTCCGAGCCGAGCCAAGCGGGACCGATGCACTGTGCACAGGAACTCCGTGCCGCTGTCTGCACGCGTGAGATTTTAGGCGTTCGAGAGGCCCTGATCTAGATGGCTGTTGATGATGGGAATTGAACCGATTATCTCCCAAAACAACACGGTTTGTAGCGTGTAATCAACTCTCGGTTAATTAAATCCAATGAACTGTATTTCTGCTTTTTTTTTTTTGCTATGAAATAAGATCTACGTATTGAAGCACAGTTAGTCTCTTCGAGGTTAGCCTAAATTGAGACCTTAACCCACATTTTCTCTCGGTTTACTTTACAAAGTTTAGCACCCCGTGTTCCGAACGCCATATCATTAATGGAGTTCTCCATTTCTGAGCCAGGTTGAATCTGCAACATTGGGACAGGATATTGTTATGCTGACTATTATAATATTGCGGTGACTGTATTAACTCAGACTACCTGTTGAGGACAGCTGACTGAATGGTTGAAGTAAGAATGGGCGTGTGTCTGAGGATTCGTTAGATAGAATGGTTTTAAGACTTGAATTTAACTTATGTCAGATCTTAATATTATTTTAATTTGTAATTTAAATTCATTTTTAATTCTATCATTTGATTTAGATGTATCTATTTTAGATTGTAATTAAAATGTGATTAAGTGTAGGAGAGCGCCTAGAGTGCTAAAATCGCCACTGAATAAAAGCACTAAAAATTAAAAATAAATAAATAAAGAAATACCCTGCTAATATCTGGTCGGTAATTAGTTTCCCCACCTCTATCTTTATAATAGAATCCCGTACCGGTTTTCCAATTCCAGTCACTAAACTGCTCAGCTTCTGATCATCTCAGCAAGAGTGACTTAACTACTGCATTTCTGTTTTACATTTTGTTAATTTTTACATTTCAGCAATTAATAAAAATATAACTAGAGCGATAACAAAATGAGTGAGCAATATTTCAAGTTATTACATGCCACATTGTATAATTCCACTTCATTCAGCTGCATTAAATAGGTTTTCCTGATGGACTGAGCGTTGGTAATGGTATTCATAGTTCTCTCTACGGCAATTTCACTGCAATTGTATGACGACAACACTTCCTTTTCGTCGTCTTCTTCTACTTCTAAAATCCAGAGGGGTTCTCACCATTTTCCATGTGAAAGGAGAGAAAAAGTCCGTTTTAAGTTTCCCATTACATTTATTTCTCCGGTATCACTCCGGCGCTCAGTCAGCGGGACGAGACGCCATCGTTAATCCATCAGCGTCGAGGGACAGACGCACGCCGCAATCAACTTAGTGGCTTCTTCAGCACCGCACGCTGGCATGGACGCTATCCGGGGCGCCACAGCCAATTTGCGTTCCTCTTGCCGCTTTGCAAGCTGTCCTTGATGACGTGAGACGAACTGTAAAGGAACATCCATAAGTAATAGGCATTTCTGTATCTGATGATAGTGTTCTTTTCCATTTACAGGTGTATATTACTATATGAACTAGTATCAAACTGTAACTCAATAGTTTCATTTTTAAATTAGCCAACATTAGCCCACCAACCATCGCTGTCTACAAACTGATAGATAGATAGATAGATAGATAGATAGATAGATAGATAGAATGATAATTTTACCGGATAATTTTCAGGGCATTTTATACGAGAGTGATCAATATTTAGATATTTGAGAAAAGAATGCTCTCACTCCCTTGTACTGTTTAGTACTTGCATTTAAAATTAATTATTGGAAGTAAACAAAACTGTTAACCATTACATCAGTCGTAAAAGTTCAGGATTAAGAGATATACACTGACTGACAGAGCAAATGCAACACCAAGAAGGAGTGGTTCGAAAGGGATGAAAGTTGGGGAAAAAGCAGAGACGGCACGGACGAATAATTGATGTTTATTTCAAACCGATATGCAGGTTACACAATGCGCACGGCATCGACTCAGTAGGATGTAGGACCACCGCGAGCGGCGATGCACGCAGAAACACGTCGAGGTACAGAGTCAATAAGAGTGCGGATGGTGTCCTGAGGGATGCTTCTCCATTCTCTGTCAACCATTTGCCACAGTTGGTCGTCCGTATGAGGCTGGGGCAGAGTTTGCAAACGGCGTCCAATGAGATCCCACACGTGTTCGATTGGTGAGAGATCCGGAGAGTACGCTGGCCACGGTAGCATCTGTACACCTCGTAGAGCCTGTTGGGAGATGCGAGCAGTGTGTGGGCGGGCATTATCCTACTGAAACATAGCATTGGGCAGCCCCTGAAGGTACGGGAGTGCCACCGGCCGCAGCACATGCTGCACGTAGCGGTGGGCATTTAACGTGCCTTGAATACGCACTAGAGGTGACGTGGAATCATACGCAATAGCGCCCCAAACCATGATGCCGCGTTGTCTAGCGGTAGGGCGCTCCACAGTTACTGCCGGATTTGACCTTTCTCCACGCCGACGCCACACTCGTCTGCGGTGACTATCACTGACAGAACAGAAGCGTGACTCATCGGAGAACACGACGTTCCGCCATTCCCTCATCCAAGTCGCTCTAGCCCGGCACCATGCCAAGCGTGCACGTCTATGCTGTGGAGTCAATGGTAGTCTTCTGAGCGGACGCCGGGAGTGCAAGCCTCCTTCAACCAATCGACGGTAAATTGTTCTGGTCGATATTGGAACAGCCAGGGTGTCTTGCACATGCTGAAGAATGGCGGTTGACGTGGCGTGCGGGGCTGCCACCGCTTGGCGGCGGATGCGCCGATCCTCGCGTGCTGACGTCACTCGGGCTGCGCCTGGACCCCTCGCACGTGCCACATGTCCCGGCGCCAACCATCTTCGCCACAGGCGCTGCACCGTGGACACATCCCTATGGGTATCGGTTGCGATTTGACGAAGCGACCAACCTGCCCTTCTCAGCCCGATCACCATACACCTCGTAAAGTCGTCTGTCTGCTGGAAATGCCTCCGTTGACGGCGGCCTGGCATTCTTAGCTATACACGTGTCCTGTGGCACACGACAACACGTTCTACAATGACTGTCGGCTGAGAAATCACGGTACGAAGTGGGCCATTCGCGAACGCCGTGTCCCATTTATCGTTCGCTACGTGCGCAGCACAGCGGCGCATTTCACATCATGAGCATACCTCAGTGACGTCAGTCTACCCTGCAATTGGCATAAAGTTCTGACCACTCCTCCTTGGTGTTGCATTTGCTCTGTCAGTCAGTGTATATATGAGCCGTTCACTGATGACAGAGAGCAATGACTAGTTGATTGAACTGCTGATAGGAATGAGCACCACTCTTCTCATGATCTGGCAAAATATCACTAACTGATAAAAACGTGCAATAATAAAAACACGCTCACACGAATGTTTACACAATGAAATCAATAAGCTACTTAGCTTGTACGCACATAACAAAGTTCACACAGACTCTGGATAAAATGACAATTTCTAAATATTCATGTCCGACTCGTTGGCTGAATGGTCAGCGTACTGGCCTTCGGCTCAGAGGGTCCCGGTTTCGATTCCCGGCCGGGTCGGGGATTTTAACCTTCATTGGTTAATTCCAATGGCCTGAGGACTGGGTATTTTTGCTGTCCCCAACTTCCCTGCAACTCACACACCACACAACACTATCCTCCATCACAATAACACGCAGTTACCTACACTTGGCAGATGCCGCCCACACTCATCGGAGGGACTGCCTTACAAGGGCTGTACTCGGCTAGAAATAGCCACATCCGTCGCCATAATAAGACCTATCTGTGTCGGTGCGACGTAAAGCAACTAGAAAAAAAGAAATAGCCACACGAAATTATTATTATACTAAATATTCATGATAAACAGCAAAGGCACTCGTTCTGACCTGGGCATGGCAGGAGAACGACTACAAAATGTGTGTGAGTTTGTATATCTTCGTTGCAGAATAAACAGCTGATGGACGCAGCAACAGGGAAGCAGTGAGTCCATAAGCCAAATTAGTCTCCATTTCAGAGAAGAAGCTCTTCACCTCCACCACCTTCAACCTCAGTCTAAGGAAACATCTGCTTAGGAAACTAGTGGAGATAACTTGTTGCAGTTTATAATAGGAATTCAATATTAATATTATAATATTTAAACACCGTGAAATTTAACCCAGCATTTTATTGCTATTTTTATTTTGTCAATGCAGAATTATTCTTGACTGCCTGGTAAGTCTGTCTGGAGGCTGTTTTAAACATCGAATACAATGTGGTTATATCAAAATTAAAATAAAAGATTGTGGTGCTGCTATGAGGCATACTGAGCAAAATTGCCTTCTCACTCAGCCAAAAGTGTTATTCCAACACTAATGCTCTGAATGTTGTTAATCAGCACCACAGTTACAACAACAGATTTCATATTGTCTTGGTCATAAATATGACTTGTTTAAGCTACATTTTACACTGGCCTCAACCAAGAGATAGATACAAAAAGCAATTCTTAAGATGTAATTTAAACATTTTTGAAGGCATATCGATTATCGAGATGCGTGCTTAGTTCATAGTTTTGGCGAATGGATTTCCGCTTAGTTCACCACGATACGAATCCTGGTGACTACTCAGACGTCTTTGTCATCCAGAAAGATGAATGAACAAGATAACAACGCGAAAACTGAAAAATGTGTCGGGGGCTTCAGTGACCTCAGAAATAATTAGTGATAAGTTGAAGATGCTTTCTAAAAGTGTGTTTCTCAATTCAGAGTACTTCATCTATTCATTTCATGTCGTGATGATATTACACAATGTGTAATGAAAGCTATTTGAGTTAATACTTGAACTACTCAAGCACAGGGCTGGAGGAAAGAGGAAATCCTGGTTACGTTTTTATTCTCCATAAATAAATTTACGGAGCTCAAAACTTCACTCTGATACAGAAGTGTGACAAACAGATATCACTTGACAGTCCTCTTAATTGTAAACAGCCAACGCATAGTTGTGGCAAACACGGTTGGACCCACACCTGTTCCCACTGCATTCATCTTACTACATGACTGAAGCAATGAGCATGTCTAAACATGTTTTTTTTTTTGGGCCGATGACCTTCGATGTTAGGCCCCTTAAAACAACAAGCACAAGTAAACATGTTTCTTGTTGCACTTTCTGATTGTATTTTATCTGTTTATTATGTATCACAGTTTCACACATGTTTTTCATCCGAGTATAATTTTAAGCTGAAGATGACCTCTTGGTTAGGCCGAAACATATCCTGGTATGTAGCATTTTAAACAGATCATTTATTAAATGGAAATCATTTGTATTGAATAGGAGGACTTAATATATGTAAATTCCTTGTTAAGAATTGTATCCTAGATATTACTCATTAGAGCGCTTTCAGTGGGTGTGAGTTAATCCTTCATCACCCGTTCGAAACGCCCTAAGATTTTATGTATTAACTAGCGAATGTACCCGTGCTTCGCTACGGTATTCTACATTGTATTTGAATATCGACGTAAATAGTGTACATGCGGTAAATAAGATTGTTTTAAAATTGCATGTCTCTTAGCGTTATCCGAGAAAGAGCATGGTGAGGTCCCCGTACGTTGTTTCCAATGTAAAAAGTTTGTTATGTATTTGTGATATAACGGCAGGCTCACTTGCCTACTGCCATTCACAATCGAGTTGGGAAGTTTACATTATAATTGCAGGCCCCATTGCCTACTACGCGGACAGAATCGATTTGGGGAGTATCGTTAAAATGGCAGCCCCCTTTCCTACTTCCAGACAGATTACAGTTGAGGAGTTTTTATTATAATGGCAGGCAATTACCCTACTATCACTCGAAGTTGAGTTGTGCAGTTATCATTATAATGCCAGGTCCATTTTCCTACTTTCAGCTACCTTACTGCCAGTCACACCAAGTTGGTGAGTTTCCATCAAAATAGCGGGCCACTATGCCTAATGAAAGTCACATTTTAGATGAGGACATTTCTTTATAATGGCGGGCACCCTTGCCTACTGCCAAACACAATCGGGTAGGGGAGTTATAAACAAAACTGCATGCTCACTTGCCTTCTTCAAGTCAAATCGAGAAGGGAACTATTCATTACAATTGTAGGCCTTCCTTACACAGGAGTTGGAGAAGGAACCCTTTCCTACTGCCAGTCAAAGTCGGTGTGGGGAGTACTGATTACAATATCAGACCCACCCTTTCTCGATAGCTAAAAATCGACATCAGTGAATATATATAGATCGACATACGAAAGTATATGCGTGTTTACAATATTGAAGACCTTCATTTACAGATTAACTGCTACTAAACGTACGTCATATCGACAAAGGATTATACCATAAGACACGCCGGATTTAGTGGCCTAAATGGCTGGTCATATGATATGTCATCTATTCTTGGGTGAGATTGAGTTAGAAACGTGGAACAGGGTAAAGGTTTGGTAAGATTATCTCACATTACATTACCTTTCGGATAATTATGTGACAGCTACATACATAGCATTTGGCTCACATATGCCTACTGGGTGGGCCGATTTTCGTGAAGAGTATGATGATTCTGTATTTCATATATGTAACTGAAAGTATGAATTATGCATGTGAAAATTCCAAATTGACTTAACATCGATTAATAGAGAAAAATCAAACGTAAATGGGATACAGATACGGCAAAAGTCAAAAGACCAAGGTTGTAGATCATTCCAAATTGAACGGAGATTGTGCAATCCGTTATGTGATAGGAATTTCCGAAGGTCTGCACCATCATTAAAATTGCCTGCATATTTCGATATTCTTCGGGGATAAAAAGTGAAAAATGTAATGATCTGGGATGTATTCCGTTCGTTACAGGCGAAAAGATATAATTTTGTCAAATTTCAATTATCTTCTTTTTCTTCTGGCAGATTATGCCGCAATCTGGATTTTGGGCGAGGCGGATAAAAATTAGGACTTTCAGGAAACTAAACCAAAAATTATGGAGATGATCATTATTACCCCTTATAACGGAATGCTGTACGAAAATTTCGCCAAAATAGTCAGTGTAGAGGCACACAGTCGTTACGATTTGATTTATATAGATAAGGAATCTGCTCCATGTAAAACACCTTTTGGGCTATGTCCGCTGGACTTAACCTGCAAAAGTGACCATTTATGAAAAATGCACATGAAGAAAAAGGTTTAGAGGTGGGATTCCATCACGTTTGGTCGATTTCCAGTTAGGTTGGTCTTGTTCTGTATATATTGTGGAAGAGTAAAATCACCATTTCGGTTCCCTATAAACCGCCAGTCCATTCCGGAACATGAAATGTTATTTACGTTTAAAACCTACATTTGGACAGGTGGATGCTAAATATAAATTTTGGTTCGAATGTCTTCAGTAGTTTTCAAGTTGTAAGGAATACGCTTTACACGCACCCGCTCGTGAGTTAAGTCCGATGGGACTTGTACAGAAAAACGGTCCGTTAATGATATCTCCCTTATTAATCCTGGTATCGAAATGATGCACATGAGAAAAAAAGTTTATAAATTAATTTCTACCAAGACAGGTAGATTTAAATTAACGTTGGTTGTGTATATTTTGTGGAAGTGCAAAATTACTGTTTCGGTTTCGTATAAACCCCCAGTCAGTTCAGGGATTTTGAAACAATATTTTCCCTAAAACCTATCAAGGACAGGTGTATTCTAAATATGAGTCTTGGTGGAAATACATCCAGTAGTT
Organism: Anabrus simplex; assembly: GCF_040414725.1. Taxonomy (NCBI): domain Eukaryota; kingdom Metazoa; phylum Arthropoda; class Insecta; order Orthoptera; family Tettigoniidae; genus Anabrus; species Anabrus simplex. Next base: position 191,921,685 of record NC_090267.1, on the reverse strand, counting down.
TGTAGCATTTGCGTACATACGGCGTAATTAAGGAAGAAAATAATACAGTTAAGAAAGTTGAAAGTAATAGAAAATGGATTATAACTGAGGACAGCCGGATAACGATAAATATGTAAATGCCAAGTTAACGTATTGGAAAATCAAATCCCCTCAATAAATTATGCTAGTGTGTGTTATGGATATAATAAAGCGGTAACAGAGGAGAAATTTAGATCCAGTGATTCCTAGGTAAACAAATAATAAGAAGATGACTAATGGTGTTATTACCTAATCTATTCGAGGGCGGTTATAACATCCAACGATATTCCGCCAATATCCCGCAGATAGGCCGATTGACGCCTCTCTTGCCTTCTACCCGAGGAACAACCACGAATTTAAAAGCATGATGAGGAAAATGGCAATACGTTACTTCCCTGCTGGCATGCAGTCAGAGACGTTGCCATGGTAACCTGTAGGTTCGTTGTCGTTCTGTCGGTCACTCAATGCAGAGCATGATACCAGCGGAAAATTGTAAATTTCTCCGTCATGTGAAGATTAAGGTAAATTATGAACATAACGAAAGTTGTTTATAATGAAGAGACGTTTCACGTACGGTAAATGAAGTTTACAGAAAATCAATAGTATCTATATATATAAAAGCAAGTCGGGCTGGAGCGATGTATATATAAATATTTAAAAATGAAAAAAGACGTGAATTAATGAGGCACTTCCAGAAATCTCAGAAATTTGAAACTTTGTACGGAGGAAACTGATGACCCCAGGATCCCTAGAAAAATCGGAAATTCTCAAAATTCCCTGAAGGGGGCACGCGGGGGGGGGGCTCAAATTTTGGGCTCAGCATAAGAACACAGTCGTATAGTATATCCAAAACGATAACCTATAGGTTTCGTGGGCTTAAAAATTTTCGAGAATTTCCTCATTTTTATCCCCTATCCCCCCAAATCAAAATGGCGGCACAACCTGCCAGACGAAGTAGACAATTGAAATTTGGTGAAATTATAGCTTTTGGTCCCTAACCGACGGGAAAATTCCAAGATGTTCAAATTTTTCACTTTTTACCCCCCAAAGATATCGAAATATGGAGGCAATTTTAATGACTGTGCAGACATTCCTTTTGAGCTATTTTTTGGCTAAACGGTAAGTCGTATCACAAAACGGATGGCACAATGCCACTTCAATTCGGAGTGATCTACAACTTTGGTCCTGTGACATTTTGTCGTATCTCTCTCCCTTATACGTTAAATTTGGCCGTATTTCTGGATTGTTCGTAAATTTGGTGATTTTTACAAGTATATTTCATTGTTTGACACACTTATAAGAATGATAGGATCATCACGTTGTGTGCGCACATTGGCACGATTAGGGGACATGTGTGTACCAAATTTCATGATTCTAGCTTATACATAAGTAGGCAAAACGTAATGTAAAATGTTAAAAATGCACCCAAATTTCACCCTATTCAAAATTTGATCTCAATTTACCCCCTTAATATGGGAGATACGAGGAAATTGTTTAGAAACAAATATGTAGAGCGATAAATGAGGCGTCTGATGGCGCAAACCGTTTCTTAATATCATAAACCGTTTAGGAGATATGAATCTCGAAGTGGAAGTCTGCACTTTTCAACGTGCTCATGCTTATCCGTCATCTATATATATAAAAGCAAGTCGGGCTGGAGCGATGTAAATATAAATATTTAAAAATGAAAAAAGACGTGAATTAATGAGGCACTTCCAGAAATCTCAGAAATTTGAAACTTTGTACGGAGGAAACTGATGACCCCAGGATCCCTAGAAAAATCGGAAATTCTCAAAATTCCCTGAAGGGGGCACGCGGGGGGGCTCAAATTTTGGGCTCAGCATAAGAACACAGTCGTATAGTATATCCAAAACGATAACCTATAGGTTTCGTGGGCTTAAAAATTTTCGAGAATTTCCTCATTTTTATCCCCTATCCCCCCAAATCAAAATGGCGGCACAACCTGCCAGACGAAGTAGACAATTGAAATTTGGTGAAATTATAGCTTTTGGTCCCTAACCGACGGGAAAATTCCAAGATGTTCAAATTTTTCACTTTTTACCCCCCAAAGATATCGAAATATGGAGGCAATTTTAATGACTGTGCAGACATTCCTTTTGAGCTATTTTTTGGCTAAACGGTAAGTCGTATCACAAAACGGATGGCACAATGTCCCTTCAATTCGGAGTGATCTACAACTTTGGTCCTGTGACATTTTGTCGTATCTCTCTCCCTCATACGTTAAATGTGGCCGTATTTCTGGATTGTTCGTAAATTTGGTGATTTTTACAAGTATATTTCATTGTTTGACACACTTATAAGAATGATAGGATCATCACGTTGTGTGCGCACATTGGCACGATTAAGGGACATGTGTGTACCAAATTTCATGATTCTAGCTTATACATAAGTAGGCGAAACGTAATGTAAAATGTTAAAAATGCACCCAAATTTCACCCTATTCAAAATTTGATCTCAATTTACCCCCTTAATATGGGAGATACGAGGAAGTGGTTTAGAAACAAATATGTAGGGCGATAAATGAGGCGTCTGATGGCGCAAACCGTTTAGGAGATATGAATCTCGAAGTGGAAGTCTGCACTTTTCAACGTGCTCATGCTTATCCGTCATCTATATATATAAAAGCAAGTCGGGCTGGAGCGATGTATATATAAATATTTAAAAATGAAAAAAGACGTGAATTAATGAGGCACTTCCAGAAATCTCAGAAATTTGAAACTTTGTACGGAGGAAACTGATGACCCCAGGATCCCTAGAAAAATCGGAAATTCTCAAAATTCCCTGAAGGGGGCACGCGGGGGGGCTCAAATTTTGGGCTCAGCATAAGAACACAGTCGTATAGTATATCCAAAACGATAACCTATAGGTTTCGTGGGCTTAAAAATTTTCGAGAATTTCCTCATTTTTATCCCCTATCCCCCCAAATCAAAATGGCGGCACAACCTGCCAGACGAAGTAGACAATTGAAATTTGGTGAAATTATAGCTTTTGGTCCCTAACCGACGGGAAAATTCCAAGATGTTCAAATTTTTCACTTTTTACCCCCCAAAGATATCGAAATATGGAGGCAATTTTAATGACTGTGCAGACATTCCTTTTGAGCTATTTTTTGGCTAAACGGTAAGTCGTATCACAAAACGGATGGCACAATGTCCCTTCAATTCGGAGTGATCTACAACTTTGGTCCTGTGACATTTTGTCGTATCTCTCTCCCTTATACGTTAAATTTGGCCGTATTTCTGGATTGTTCGTAAATTTGGTGATTTTTACAAGTATATTTCATTGTTTGACACACTTATAAGAATGATAGGATCATCACGTTGTGTGCGCACATTGGCACGATTAAGGGACATGTGTGTACCAAATTTCATGATTCTAGCTTATACATAAGTAGGCAAAACGTAATGTAAAATGTTAAAAATGCACCCAAATTTCACCCTATTCAAAATTTGATCTCAATTTACCCCCTTAATATGGGAGATACGAGGAAATGGTTTAGAAACAAATATGTAGAGCGATAAATGAGACGTCTGATGGCGCAAACCGTTTCTTAATATCATAAACCGTTTAGGAGATATGAATCTCGAAGTGGAAGTCTGCACTTTTCAACGTGCTCATGCTTATCCGTCATCTATCTATATATATAAAAGCAAGTCGGGCTGGAGCGATGTATATATAAATATTTAAAAATGAAAAAAGACGTGAATTAATGAGGCACTTCCAGAAATCTCAGAAATTTGAAACTTTGTACGGAGGAAACTGATGACCCCAGGATCCCTAGAAAAATCGGAAATTCTCAAAATTCCCTGAAGGGGGCACGCGGGGGGGGGCTCAAATTTTGGGCTCAGCATAAGAACACAGTCGTATAGTATATCCAAAACGATAACCTATAGGTTTCGTGGGCTTAAAAATTTTCGAGAATTTCCTCATTTTTATCCCCTATCCCCCCAAATCAAAATGGCGGCACAACCTGCCAGACGAAGTAGACAATTGAAATTTGGTGAAATTATAGCTTTTGGTCCCTAACCGACGGGAAAATTCCAAGATGTTCAAATTTTTCACTTTTTACCCCCCAAAGATATCGAAATATGGAGGCAATTTTAATGACTGTGCAGACATTCCTTTTGAGCTATTTTTTGGCTAAACGGTAAGTCGTATCACAAAACGGATGGCACAATGTCACTTCAATTCGGAGTGATCTACAACTTTGGTCCTGTGACATTTTGTCGTATCTCTCTCCCTTATACGTTAAATTTGGCCGTATTTCTGGATTGTTCGTAAATTTGGTGATTTTTACAAGTATATTTCATTGTTTGACACACTTATAAGAATGATAGGATCATCACGTTGTGTGCGCACATTGGCACGATTAGGGGACATGTGTGTACCAAATTTCATGATTCTAGCTTATACATAAGTAGGCAAAACGTAATGTAAAATGTTAAAAATGCACACAAATTTCACCCTATTCAAAATTTGATCTCAATTTACCCCCTTAATATGGGAGATACGAGGAAATTGTTTAGAAACAAATATGTAGAGCGATAAATGAGGCGTCTGATGGCGCAAACCGTTTCTTAATATCATAAACCGTTTAGGAGATATGAATCTCGAAGTGGAAGTCTGCACTTTTCAACGTGCTCATGCTTATCCGTCATCTATATATATAAAAGCAAGTCGGGCTGGAGCGATGTAAATATAAATATTTAAAAATGAAAAAAGACGTGAATTAATGAGGCACTTCCAGAAATCTCAGAAATTTGAAACTTTGTACGGAGGAAACTGATGACCCCAGGATCCCTAGAAAAATCGGAAATTCTCAAAATTCCCTGAAGGGGGCACGCGGGGGGGCTCAAATTTTGGGCTCAGCATAAGAACACAGTCGTATAGTATATCCAAAACGATAACCTATAGGTTTCGTGGGCTTAAAAATTTTCGAGAATTTCCTCATTTTTATCCCCTATCCCCCCAAATCAAAATGGCGGCACAACCTGCCAGACGAAGTAGACAATTGAAATTTGGTGAAATTATAGCTTTTGGTCCCTAACCGACGGGAAAATTCCAAGATGTTCAAATTTTTCACTTTTTACCCCCCAAAGATATCGAAATATGGAGGCAATTTTAATGACTGTGCAGACATTCCTTTTGAGCTATTTTTTGGCTAAACGGTAAGTCGTATCACAAAACGGATGGCACAATGTCCCTTCAATTCGGAGTGATCTACAACTTTGGTCCTGTGACATTTTGTCGTATCTCTCTCCCTTATACGTTAAATTTGGCCGTATTTCTGGATTGTTCGTAAATTTGGTGATTTTTACAAGTATATTTCATTGTTTGACACACTTATAAGAATGATAGGATCATCACGTTGTGTGCGCACATTGGCACGATTAAGGGACATGTGTGTACCAAATTTCATGATTCTAGCTTATACATAAGTAGGCAAAACGTAATGTAAAATGTTAAAAATGCACCCAAATTTCACCCTATTCAAAATTTGATCTCAATTTACCCCCTTAATATGGGAGATACGAGGAAATGGTTTAGAAACAAATATGTAGAGCGATAAATGAGACGTCTGATGGCGCAAACCGTTTCTTAATATCATAAACCGTTTAGGAGATATGAATCTCGAAGTGGAAGTCTGCACTTTTCAACGTGCTCATGCTTATCCGTCATCTATCTATATATATAAAAGCAAGTCGGGCTGGAGCGATGTATATATAAATATTTAAAAATGAAAAAAGACGTGAATTAATGAGGCACTTCCAGAAATCTCAGAAATTTGAAACTTTGTACGGAGGAAACTGATGACCCCAGGATCCCTAGAAAAATCGGAAATTCTCAAAATTCCCTGAAGGGGGCACGCGGGGGGGGGCTCAAATTTTGGGCTCAGCATAAGAACACAGTCGTATAGTATATCCAAAACGATAACCTATAGGTTTCGTGGGCTTAAAAATTTTCGAGAATTTCCTCATTTTTATCCCCTATCCCCCCAAATCAAAATGGCGGCACAACCTGCCAGACGAAGTAGACAATTGAAATTTGGTGAAATTATAGCTTTTGGTCCCTAACCGACGGGAAAATTCCAAGATGTTCAAATTTTTCACTTTTTACCCCCCAAAGATATCGAAATATGGAGGCAATTTTAATGACTGTGCAGACATTCCTTTTGAGCTATTTTTTGGCTAAACGGTAAGTCGTATCACAAAACGGATGGCACAATGTCACTTCAATTCGGAGTGATCTACAACTTTGGTCCTGTGACATTTTGTCGTATCTCTCTCCCTTATACGTTAAATTTGGCCGTATTTCTGGATTGTTCGTAAATTTGGTGATTTTTACAAGTATATTTCATTGTTTGACACACTTATAAGAATGATAGGATCATCACGTTGTGTGCGCACATTGGCACGATTAGGGGACATGTGTGTACCAAATTTCATGATTCTAGCTTATACATAAGTAGGCAAAACGTAATGTAAAATGTTAAAAATGCACACAAATTTCACCCTATTCAAAATTTGATCTCAATTTACCCCCTTAATATGGGAGATACGAGGAAATTGTTTAGAAACAAATATGTAGAGCGATAAATGAGGCGTCTGATGGCGCAAACCGTTTCTTAATATCATAAACCGTTTAGGAGATATGAATCTCGAAGTGGAAGTCTGCACTTTTCAACGTGCTCATGCTTATCCGTCATCTATATATATAAAAGCAAGTCGGGCTGGAGCGATGTAAATATAAATATTTAAAAATGAAAAAAGACGTGAATTAATGAGGCACTTCCAGAAATCTCAGAAATTTGAAACTTTGTACGGAGGAAACTGATGACCCCAGGATCCCTAGAAAAATCGGAAATTCTCAAAATTCCCTGAAGGGGGCACGCGGGGGGGCTCAAATTTTGGGCTCAGCATAAGAACACAGTCGTATAGTATATCCAAAACGATAACCTATAGGTTTCGTGGGCTTAAAAATTTTCGAGAATTTCCTCATTTTTATCCCCTATCCCCCCAAATCAAAATGGCGGCACAACCTGCCAGACGAAGTAGACAATTGAAATTTGGTGAAATTATAGCTTTTGGTCCCTAACCGACGGGAAAATTCCAAGATGTTCAAATTTTTCACTTTTTACCCCCCAAAGATATCGAAATATGGAGGCAATTTTAATGACTGTGCAGACATTCCTTTTGAGCTATTTTTTGGCTAAACGGTAAGTCGTATCACAAAACGGATGGCACAATGTCCCTTCAATTCGGAGTGATCTACAACTTTGGTCCTGTGACATTTTGTCGTATCTCTCTCCCTTATACGTTAAATTTGGCCGTATTTCTGGATTGTTCGTAAATTTGGTGATTTTTACAAGTATATTTCATTGTTTGACACACTTATAAGAATGATAGGATCATCACGTTGTGTGCGCACATTGGCACGATTAAGGGACATGTGTGTACCAAATTTCATGATTCTAGCTTATACATAAGTAGGCAAAACGTAATGTAAAATGTTAAAAATGCACCCAAATTTCACCCTATTCAAAATTTGATCTCAATTTACCCCCTTAATATGGGAGATACGAGGAAATGGTTTAGAAACAAATATGTAGAGCGATAAATGAGACGTCTGATGGCGCAAACCGTTTCTTAATATCATAAACCGTTTAGGAGATATGAATCTCGAAGTGGAAGTCTGCACTTTTCAACGTGCTCATGCTTATCCGTCATCTATCTATATATATAAAAGCAAGTCGGGCTGGAGCGATGTATATATAAAAAATTTAAAAATGAAAAAAGACGTGAATTAATGAGGCACTTCCAGAAATCTCAGAAATTTGAAACTTTGTACGGAGGAAACTGATGACCCCAGGATCCCTAGAAAAATCGGAAATTCTCAAAATTCCCTGAAGGGGGCACGCGGGGGGGGCTCAAATTTTGGGCTCAGCATAAGAACACAGTCGTATAGTATATCCAAAACGATAACCTATAGGTTTCGTGGGCTTAAAAATTTTCGAGAATTTCCTCATTTTTATCCCCTATCCCCCCAAATCAAAATGGCGGCACAACCTGCCAGACGAAGTAGACAATTGAAATTTGGTGAAATTATAGCTTTTGGTCTCTAACCGACGGGAAAATTCCAAGATGTTCAAATTTTTCACTTTTTACCCCCCAAAGATATCGAAATATGGAGGCAATTTTAATGACTGTGCAGACATTCCTTTTGAGCTATTTTTTGGCTAAACGGTAAGTCGTATCACAAAACGGATGGCACAATGTCACTTCAATTCGGAGTGATCTACAACTTTGGTCCTGTGACATTTTGTCGTATCTCTCTCCCTTATACGTTAAATTTGGCCGTATTTCTGGATTGTTCGTAAATTTGGTGATTTTTACAAGTATATTTCATTGTTTGACACACTTATAAGAATGATAGGATCATCACGTTGTGTGCGCACATTGGCACGATTAGGGGACATGTGTGTACCAAATTTCATGATTCTAGCTTATACATAAGTAGGCAAAACGTAATGTAAAATGTTAAAAATGCACCCAAATTTCACCCTATTCAAAATTTGATCTCAATTTACCCCCTTAATATGGGAGATACGAGGAAATGGTTTAGAAACAAATATGTAGAGCGATAAATGAGGCGTCTGATGGCGCAAACCGTTTCTTAATATCATAAACCGTTTAGGAGATATGAATCTCGAAGTGGAAGTCTGCACTTTTCAACGTGCTCATGCTTATCCGTCATCTATCTATATATATAAAAGCAAGTCGGGCTGGAGCGATGTATATATAAATATTTAAAAATGAAAAAAGACGTGAATTAATGAGGCACTTCCAGAAATCTCAGAAATTTGAAACTTTGTACGGAGGAAACTGATGACCCCAGGATCCCTAGAAAAATCGGAAATTCTCAAAATTCCCTGAAGGGGGCACGCGGGGGGGGCTCAAATTTTGGGCTCAGCATAAGAACACAGTCGTATAGTATATCCAAAACGATAACCTATAGGTTTCGTGGGCTTAAAAATTTTCGAGAATTTCCTCATTTTTATCCCCTATCCCCCCAAATCAAAATGGCGGCACAACCTGCCAGACGAAGTAGACAATGTAAATTTGGTGAAATTATAGCTTTTGGTCCCTAACCGACGGGAAAATTCCAAGATGTTCAAATTTTTCACTTTTTACCCCCCAAAGATATCGAAATATGGAGGCAATTTTAATGACTGTGCAGACATTCCTTTTGAGCTATTTTTTGGCTAAACGGTAAGTCGTATCACAAAACGGATGGCACAATGTCCCTTCAATTCGGAGTGATCTACAACTTTGGTCCTGTGACATTTTGTCGTATCTCTCTCCCTTATACGTTAAATTTGGCCGTATTTCTGGATTGTTCGTAAATTTGGTGATTTTTACAAGTATATTTCATTGTTTGACACACTTATAAGAATGATAGGATCATCACGTTGTGTGCGCACATTGGCACGATTAAGGGACATGTGTGTACCAAATTTCATGATTCTAGCTTATACATAAGTAGGCAAAACGTAATGTAAAATGTTAAAAATGCACCCAAATTTCACCCTATTCAAAATTTGATCTCAATTTACCCCCTTAATATGGGAGATACGAGGAAATGGTTTAGAAACAAATATGTAGAGCGATAAATGAGGCGTCTGATGGCGCAAACCGTTTCTTAATATCATAAACCGTTTAGGAGATATGAATCTCGAAGTGGAAGTCTGCACTTTTCAACGTGCTCATGCTTATCCGTCATCTATCTATATATATAAAAGCAAGTCGGGCTGGAGCGATGTATATATAAAAAATTTAAAAATGAAAAAAGACGTGAATTAATGAGGCACTTCCAGAAATCTCAGAAATTTGAAACTTTGTACGGAGGAAACTGATGACCCCAGGATCCCTAGAAAAATCGGAAATTCTCAAAATTCCCTGAAGGGGGCACGCGGGGGGGGGGCTCAAATTTTGGGCTCAGCATAAGAACACAGTCGTATAGTATATCCAAAACGATAACCTATAGGTTTCGTGGGCTTAAAAATTTTCGAGAATTTCCTCATTTTTATCCCCTATCCCCCCAAATCAAAATGGCGGCACAACCTGCCAGACGAAGTAGACAATTGAAATTTGGTGAAATTATAGCTTTTGGTCCCTAACCGACGGGAAAATTCCAAGATGTTCAAATTTTTCACTTTTTACCCCCCAAAGATATCGAAATATGGAGGCAATTTTAATGACTGTGCAGACATTCCTTTTGAGCTATTTTTTGGCTAAACGGTAAGTCGTATCACAAAACGGATGGCACAATGTCCCTTCAATTCGGAGTGATCTACAACTTTGGTCCTGTGACATTTTGTCGTATCTCTCTCCCTTATACGTTAAATTTGGCCGTATTTCTGGATTGTTCGTAAATTTGGTGATTTTTACAAGTATATTTCATTGTTTGACACACTTATAAGAATGATAGGATCATCACGTTGTGTGCGCACATTGGCACGATTAAGGGACATGTGTGTACCAAATTTCATGATTCTAGCTTATACATAAGTAGGCAAAACGTAATGTAAAATGTTAAAAATGCACCCAAATTTCACCCTATTCAAAATTTGATCTCAATTTACCCCCTTAATATGGGAGATACGAGGAAATGGTTTAGAAACAAATATGTAGAGCGATAAATGAGGCGTCTGATGGCGCAAACCGTTTCTTAATATCATAAACCGTTTAGGAGATATGAATCTCGAAGTGGAAGTCTGCACTTTTCAACGTGCTCATGCTTATCCGTCATCTATATATATAAAAGCAAGTCGGGCTGGAGCGATGTATATATAAATATTTAAAAATGAAAAAAGACGTGAATTAATGAGGCACTTCCAGAAATCTCAGAAATTTGAAACTTTGTACGGAGGAAACTGATGACCCCAGGATCCCTAGAAAAATCGGAAATTCTCAAAATTCCCTGAAGGGGGCACGCTGGGGGGGCTCAAATTTTGGGCTCAGCATAAGAACACAGTCGTATAGTATATCCAAAACGATAACCTATAGGTTTCGTGGGCTTAAAAATTTTCGAGAATTTCCTCATTTTTATCCCCTATCCCCCCAAATCAAAATGGCGGCAGAACCTGCGAGACGAAGTAGACAATTGAAATTTGGTGAAAATATAGCTTTTGGTCCCTAACCGATGGTTAAATTCCAAGATGTTCAAATTTTTCACTTTTTACCCCCCTAAGATATCGAAATATGGAGGCAATTTTAATGACTGTGCAGACATTCCCTTTGAGCTCTTTTTTTAGCTAAACGGTAAGTCGTATCACAAAACGGATGGCACAATGTCCCTTCAATTCGGAGTGATCTACAACTTTGGTCCTGTGACATTTTGTCGTATCTCTCTCCCTAATACGTTAAATTTGGCCGTATTTCTGGATTGTTCGTAAATTTGGTGATTTTTACAAGTATATTTCATTGTTTGACACACTTATAAGAATGATAGGATCATCACGTTGTGTGCGCACATTGGCACGATTAAGGGACATATGTGTACGAAATTTCATGATTCTAGCTTATACATAAGTAGGCAAAAACTAATGTAAAATGTTAAAAATGCACCCAAATTTCACCCTATTCAAAATTTGATCTCAATTTACCCCCTTGATATTGGAGATACGAGGAAATGGTTTAGAAACAAACATGTAGAGCGATAAATGAGGCGTCTGATGGCGCAAACCGTTTCTTAATATCATAAACCGTTTAGGAGATATGAATCTCGAAGTGGAAGTCTGCACTTTTCAACGTGCTCATGCTTATCCGTCATCTATATAAATTAAATCGTAACGACCGTGTGTCTGTACATTGATTATTTTGGCGAAATTTCCGTACAGTTATCCGTTTCACCTGTAATTATGACCATCTGCATCATTTTTAGCTTTGGTGTCCGTTTGTCTGTTTGTTTGTCTGTTTGTCTGTTTGTCTGTCCTTCTATAACTTGAAAACTACTGGATATATTTCCACCAAACTTCATATTTAGAATCCACCTGTCCTTGGGTAGGTTTTAGCGCAAAAAATAAAAGCGTAACGACCGTGTGTCTGCACATTGATTTTGGCGAAATTTCCGTACAGTTATCCGTTTCAGGTGTAATAATGACCATCTGCATCATTTTTATCTTTGGTGTCTGTTTGTCTGTTTGTCTGTTTGTCTGTCCTTCTATAACTTGAAAACTACTGGATATGTTTCCACCAAACTTCATATTTAGAATCCACCTCTCCTTGGGTAGGTTTTAGCTGAAATATCGTTTCTAAATCCCTGAACTGAGTGGGGATTTTTACGAAACCGAAACCGTGATTTTGCACTCCCTCAAAGTATACACAACCGAACTTAATGGAAATCAACCTGCCTTAATGAAAATGAATTTCTAAACCTTTTTTTCTCATGTGCATCATTTCGATAACAGGATTTAGTAAGGGATATATCATTAACGGATCCTTTTTCGGTACAAATCCCAGCGGGTGCGTGTAAAGCGTACTTCTTACAACTTGAAAACTAACAAGATATTTGAACCAAATTTTATATATAGCATCCATCTGTCCAGGGGTAGGTTTCCTTGGTGTCTGTTAGTTAGTTAGTTAGTTTGTTTGTTTGTTTCTTTGTTTGTTGGTCTGTTTGTCTTTCTCTAACTTGAAAACTACTGGATATATTTCCACCAAACTTCATATTTAGAATCCACCTGTCCTTTGGGGAGGTTTTAGGGCAAATATTGTTTCTAAATCCCTGAACTAATTGGGGGTTTATACGAAACCGAAACCGTGATTTTGCACTCCCTCTAAATACACACAACCAAACTTTATGGAAATCTACCTGCCTTAATGGAAATTAATTTCTAAACCTTTTCTTCTCATGTGCATAATTTCAATCACTTACAGGAAAGATAGTATGATCAAACTCTACACGAACATTGGCCCACCCAGTACCCATATGTGAGCCAAATGCTATGCCACATAATTATCCGAAAAGTAATGTAAATGTAAGATATTCTTACACAAATTTCAACCTATTCAACGTTTTTGATTCAATCTGACCCATGAATAGATTAGATGCGAGAAAATATCATAGGACCAGCCATTTAGATCGCTAAATACTGCGCCTTACGGTACAATCCTTTGTCGATATGACGTACCGTTTAGCAGCAGTTAATCTGTAAATGAAGGTCTGCAATATTGTAAACATTCATATACGTTCGTATGTCCATCTGTATATATATTCATTGATGTCGATTTGTAGAGATCGAGAAAGGATGTGTCTGCTATTGTAATCAGTACTCCCTACACCGACTTTGACTGCTGGCAGTAGGAATGGGGTCCTTCTCCAACTCCTGTGTAACTGGCATTAGTAAGGAGGGCCTACCATTTTAATGAATAATTCACTTTTCGATTTGTCTTGCAGAAGGCAAGGGATCATGCAGTTTTGTTCGAAAGTCCCCTACTCTATTGTTTTTGGCTCTAGGCCAGGGTGCCCGCCATTATAAACAAATGTTCCAATCTAAAATTTGACTAGCATTAGGCATTGTGGCCTGCTATTTTCATGGAAACTCACTAATTCTGTGTGACTGGCAGTAAGCTGGCTAGCAGCAGTAAAAAGGGACTGTCATTATAATGATAACTGCACAACTCAATTTTGACTGGTGGTAGGGAAGTTGCCTGGTATTATAATAAAAACTCATCAACTGTAACCTGTCTGAAAGTAGGAAATGGGTCTGCCATTGTAACTAAAACTCCCCAAATCGATTGTGACCGCGCAGTAGGCATTGGGGCCTGCAATTATAATGTAAACTTGCCAACTCGATTGTGAATGGCAGTAGGCAAGTGAGCCTGGCGTTATCATCACAACTCCGCAACCCTCACTTTACATTGGAAACAACGTATGTGGACCTCCCCATGCTATTTCTCGGATAAGGCTAAGAGACATGCAATTTTAAAACAATCTCATTTGCTGCACGCACAGTATTTACGTCGATATCCGTATACAATGTAGAATACCGTAGCGAAGCACGGGTACATTTGCTAGTAAGAGAAAATGGAGGAAACCCATTCTGGTTTTCCTATAAACCACCCGTCTGTTCGACGATTGTAAAATAATATGCATATAGAAACCTTCCCCGAGATGAGTATTCTCTAAATATGAAGTTTGGTTGAGATCTATCCAGCCGTTTCGAAGTGATGGTGGAAAAACCATTCAGGTTTTCCTATAAACCCCCGTCTATTCAAAGATTTTAAAATGATATGCATATCAAAACCTTCCCCGGGATGAGTATACTCTAAATATGAAGTTTGGTTGAGATCTATCCAGCCGTTTCGAAGTGATGGTGGAAAAAGCCATTCTGGTTTTCCTATAAACCCCCGGTCTATTCAAAGATTTTAAAATAATATGCATATCGAAACCTTCCCCGAGATGAGTATACTCTAGATATGAAGTTTAGTTGAGATCTATCCAGCCGTTTCAACGTGATGGTGGAAAAACCATTCTGGTTTTCCTATAAACCCCCCGAGTATTGAAAGATTTTAAAATGATATGCATATCGAAACCATCCCCGGGATGAGTTTACTCTAAATATGAAGTTTGGTTGAGATCTATCCAGCCGTTTCGACGTGATGGTGGAACAGACAAACAAACAAACAAACAGACAGACAAACAGACAAACAGACAAACAGACGAACAGACAAACAGACAAACAAACAGACACGAAACGTAAAAACCACCGATTCGGTCTTGAGTTGACCTAAAATGGATAAATATCTGAAAAATTGGCAAAACAAAAGAAATTACAGACAGCGGACCCCCTACAATTTTATTTATATAGATCTAGGAAATTTTTCCTTGCTTCCATTTACTTCGTTATTTTAATATAGTATTTTTAATATTTTATTTATTTATATATTCGTTTTACCTTTATTTGTTTACTATTTTTAATTATTAACGTTAGTTCCTTTACGTCCCTCTAACTATTTTTACGGTTTTTCGGAGACGCTGAGGTGCTGAAATTTAGTCCCGCGGGAGTTCTTTTACGTGCCAGTAAATCTATCGACACGAGGCTGTCGTAATTGAGCACCTTTAAATACTAACGGACTGAGCCCAGATCGAACCTATCAAGTTGGGGTCAGAAGGCCAGCGCCTCAACCGTCTGAGCCACTCAGCCCGGCGTTTACTATTTTTTGTTCTCAGACCAGTTGAGTGAAATTGTTAGGCATGAGTCCTGTCAGCTCAAAGTTACGGCGTATTCCAGAATCGTTTAAGTACCAGAGACCACGCTAAAACACCGCTTACCAATGGAAAATTATGACACTTTGGCATCTCTTACGAAAGGCAGATGCTGCCGGTTCGGGTTTTGGTACCGTAAGAATTCCTTTACTTCCCGGTTGATCTGTTAACTCGAGGCTGGCATATTTGAGTACCATCATATTATCACCGGACTGAGCCAAGATCTAGCCCACCAAGTAAGATACATCTGAGCAACTCAACCTGGTATCATTATCACTGAAATCACTGCTCCTTCAAGGCACTTCCTGTTACGTGATTCCAATTAATTATGTATTTAAAGAAGGTAAGGGAGATGTATCTGAATACAATCAGGATGTACCGAGCAAGTGGTTGCGCGCTTTGGGTCACGTAACTATAAGCTTACATTCGGGATGTAGTGGGTTTGAACCCCACTGTCGGTAGCCCTGAAGATAAGGTTTTCAGTAGTTTCCCATTTTCACACCAGGGAAATTTTTGGACTGTACCTTAATTGAAGCGGTTTTCAGTGGTTTCCGATTTTCACGCCTGTCAAATGCTGGGACTGTACCTTAATTGAAACCACGGTCGCTTCCTTCCCACCTCCCGCCCATCGTAGCTATAAGACCTATCCCTGTCGGTGTAACGTAAAAAAAATATCAGGATGTCTACTGCGAATACTCTAGATTTGCGTTTTTCATCATCCAACGGTCATATCCGTGTTGAAACACCGGATCCCGTAAGATCTCCGAAGTTAAGCAACATTGAGCGTGGTCAAGGTTTGGATGGGTTGCCACGCGCTGTTGGCGGGGGTAAGGGAATGGAGGAGCGGAAAGGAACTGGCCACAGTACTGTATGTAAACTGCGGCTCAGGCACACCTCTGCGGAGGTTCGGACCTGCCTTCGGGCAGAATACATCCTTACCTTACCTTTCATCAAATGCTGTGTTCATTAAACGGTCAGGATGGTAGCTTGAAAATTACTATTGTCCATTGGCATTAAGGCAGTCATTTGAAACACACGCCTTGAAAATTCTGGATACAGTAAGTTTATGATACTTGTAAGTAGAACAAGAAATGAAATTAGTTTTGATTGAAACTGATTGTAAATATGATCATGCTGCGGAGAGCCCACGAAATTTCTGTTGCCAGGCCTACAGGCGTTGAACGATGTGCTGAGAATAACAGATGGTAATCTAAGAAGGGTTGCTGCCCCTATTGTTCCGTGAGGTGGGAGTGGCCATATCCGTTGACAGAAGCTCAGACTGACTCTTGAAATGTAAGATAGTATCACACTTCAAATGGAGGGGCCATTAACACACTTCAGTGAGCTATCGTTCACTTCTCTCAGGGGTTGAGTTACATAGAATTCTTGGAACGGTGCAATTGTGACTGTATTTACTCTTCTGTTAAATTATACAGTTTCGTGACAAATACAGAGTTAATTGTGTAAAATCTTTTAACAGCCTTCCAGGCATTATCCTATAGTTTATTTGTAATAATAAAATACACGTAAAAAAATTATTAATAATAATAATGCTATTTGCTTTACGTCCCACTAACTGCGTTCACGGTTTTCTGAGACGCCGAGGTGCCGGAATTTAGTCCCACAGGAGTTCTTTTACGTGCCAGTAAATCTACCGACACGAGGCTGACGTATTTGAGCACTTTCAAATACCACCGGACTGAGCCAGGATCGAACCTGCCAAGTTGGGGTCAGAAGGCCAGCGACTCAACCGTCTGAGCCACTCAGCCCGGCGTAAAGAAATTAAAGGTGATTGTTTTAACATAGCTTTCACTGAGAAGACGAGTGGTAACGTTGGATCGCTCAGGAAAGTGGTGTAAAATGCTTCTCATCCAAACCGAGATTCATATTCCAGCTCAAAAATATATCAGTTTCAGAAATATAGACAGTATATTAGTAGAATATATTATTAGATGATATTGAATAAATAGATTTGCGTATGTACCTTTTCTATAATGTAGGATCTTTTAGTTTTTGTTTTATAGCCTACTGTGTGAAACGCGATAAATAGTCAATAAATTTTAAATTTCGCCTTCTTTACAAAATCATCATCTCCTGCTTTTCCCAACATGGCTGACAAGGGGGGTGAGGTGTAGGAATAATGGCGCACAAGTGAGCTTGGCCTTGTATTATGACTCATTGCCCTTTCCGACGCCACCCGTATGAGGAGGGGTAAGCGCACTATTGGCTGGGGTGGTGTGTTGTGTAGATAAGTGTATCGGTGCAAACACAAACATGCATTCCTCGAGTCATAAGAATTAAGCAGACACGCCTAAAATCTTCGCCTGAACAGGGAATCTTAACCGTGGAACCTCTGAACTTGAGGTCTCAACTTCGATAATTCAGTGAAGGAGCCAGACTAAAAAATGATGTCTATACTAATAAATGGAAGGTTGAAGTCAAAGAGTAGCGATATGCAAAGAGAGCATGAAAATGAAAATAGATATGTTATAAAATTATAATTTGGTACCAGAAAACCTGGTACTCCCCATGATTCCCACAAAAAACCAAAGTCATCACGAGGGCCCCAAGATGGGATGATATCTCGAAATGAGGGATCGGAAGCAAAAAAAAAATCATCATTACTAGAGGGTAAACAATTCCTTTTTCGCACGATGGGAAAATATTTTTTTCAGGCTACTTGGCTGAATGTTCACAGGGACCACTGGTTTTATTCCTGGCAGGGACAGTGATTTCTTTAACTGCGTGTAATTAATTCCTTTGGCTTGCTAACGGGGTGTTTGAGATCGTTTGGCAACAGGAAGGGCATCGAGCCATAAAACTGGGACAAATCCACATCAAGTTCCGAACCTATATATTGGTACCGAGCGAGTTGGCCGTGTGGTTAGGTGCACGCAGCTGTGAGCTTGTATTCGAGAAATAGTAGGTTCGAACACCACTGTCGGAAACCATGAATATAGTTTACCGAGGTTTCCCATGTTCACACCAGCAAATTCTGGCGCTATACCTTAATTAAGGCCACGGCCGCTTCCTTCCCATTCCTAGGCCTTTCCCGTTCCATCGTCGCCATAAGACCTATCTGTGTCGGTGCGACGTAAAGCAAAATAACAAAAAAATCAAGTAGTTGTTGAGAAGAGAGCCGTCTGGTTAAATTTGACCTGAAAGTAGTTTTCTTTGACCTTTGGGTATTATGAACTTGTTGAATTGGTTTGGAAGGTAAGTACAGGGCAGGTCAAAGACGATTATGATTAATATATTATAATAGATATAGCTGTAATAGCTAGGTACAGTGAAATTGTTTGTTCAGTTTATTTTAGCATGAGTGCTTACAACACACCAACACACAAGTCAGTAAAATGATGACCGGGCGAGTTGGCCGCGCGGTTAGGGGCACGCAGCTGTGAGTTTGCATCTGGGAGATAGTGGGTTCGAACCCCATTGTCGGCAGCTTAAAATGGTTTTCCCAGGTTACCCATTTTCACACCAGTCAAATGCTGGAGTTGTAACTTAATTAAGGCCATGGCAGCTTCGTTCTCACTTCCAGCCCTTCATATACCATCGTCGCTACAAGACCTCTCAGTTGAGGTGCGATGTAAAGCTAATTTAAGGAAGGAAGTAAAATGGTGACACAACGGCAACATCTAATAAGTTACATTTGACATGAATTTTTGGAAGATTAGATGTAATTCAGAACTACCTAGTACCGTTTCATGAAATACCAATGCATAGCCGAGAATGGAGAGAGTATATTAAAGCATTGTGGTCAGGGAAAATGTGATGTTTCACCAGTAAATGCTTGGTTGGTGGAATTTTATAGAGAGTATTTTTAGGGTAATTACCGCATCTTTTGTGAGCTATTGCTATGTGGAAGAGTATCATCGCACACAGTTAAAACCAATCGCTGCAACATGCAACATAGCATTTATAAAACTAAATCACCAGACATCCCAAAACCACATTGGACCAAATGTAATCATCGCAAAAACCACGCACACATACAAGCCAAAATATTGGCATTATCCTTGTGAAGAAGCGCTTTTTATTTCCACCGCCACATGTGTTCTCTGACCACGTTCTATAGAAACGGGCTTGGGATTTGCGTTGCGTTATATTTTTACTGTCGCCGAGTGTAAATGTAACTTTATGGGCAGCGAGCGAAAGGGTGATAGAGGAGCCAAACTCCAGGAGAAAACTCGGCTCGGAGGGAGAGGGAGAGTAACACAATCTGCAACTCAAAGGAGGACAGTAATAATCACATAATATTTTATAAATGTGAAGATATAAAAGCTCTAGCGTTATGTGTGTCAAGGTAGAATAATACTTGTATATCAAGACCAAACCAAACCCCACGGTGCAACAGCCCCGTAGCGACTTGGCCTACCAAGTGACCGCTGCTCAGCCCAAAGGCCTGCAGATTATGAGGTGTTGTGTGGTCGGCACGACGAATCCTCCCGGCCATTATTCTTGGCTCTCTACACCGAACTTGCATATCAAAATGTACAGAAAATTACTGCTAAGTCTAATCTATGTATTTTACACCAAACGGTGGGTAAATTTACAAGAATGGTCATTCATTCATATTGAGGTTTCGTACCTCAATTATATTATGTAAGCATTAGAGCTTAGAGGGCATTCGATTGAAATCCAGTCAGAAAAATATGGTACATTGTTAATAGAGACATTTCTTATATAAATATTTGTGACCTGTCTAGTTTTGCTCAACTATTGAATGTACTCTTTGAATTATTTTTTTCCCCATAAATTATCATTAATATACTGTAGCTAAGTTACCTTGTTTGAAATTTTTGACGTGGTCTGAATCAGCATCGAATCTATTGCAGTGTTAGTGACAGAATTATAGCAATAATAACATCTACATACATATTCATTATACTCTCTATTATGCCTCTCAGCGTTCATCCTGTAAGCCTCTGTGAATTAACTAATGGCCTCCACCATCCTCTGTTTCAACTACCTCCGTGGCCTCGTTTATTTCCACATCTATTATATTTATATTATTAAGAACCCAGTGTAACCAACGTCATATTGGTTTCCGCCTGCTTCCCTAACCTACCTTCATTCACCTCAAACGACCGCAATATAAAGGCAGATTTATTCGTACATCTTCACCCATTGACTTATTTTCCAACTAGCCTTTATCTGCACATTCAGAGTTCCCTCTTGTAATTTATCATTGTCCCCACCAATTCCATGCCTGATAATTCCAATTTGTAACGCAGATAACCTGAAATCAGCTTTCACTGTCCAATAGGAAAGTCCGTCGAAATATACGCCAATATAAAGACAGTTACGTCCGAGAAATTATTTCTACGTTACATAATATCGATCAAATGTGACCTCATTGAATTAGGTTTGCTCTGCCTTGAATCGAATTCACTTAGTATACTACCTCCCTGGGAATAATAATAATAATAATAATAATAATAATAATAATAATAATAATAATAATAATAATAATAATAATAATGAAGCTTGGCTCTCTAGTAGGTTGTTAACTTTATAGTACATACAAATATTTTTGTGGGGGGGGGGAGGGGTGAAGAGATCTTGAGAAGTTTCGATCCTTTTCTTCATGATGTTCCCCATATTTTGTGAGAAAAACACAAAACGAAAACCTGAATATCACCTAGCCCATTACTAGGGGAATTCCAGATCGTTCACGTTGCAGTTTCCACAAAGAATTTGAATGAAATTCAAAATGTTAGGGTACAGACGGGAATCATAGATTCGTGGATTTGGATCACGACCTAACAACAAGGATAGTATTCAACCAGACAGAGCAACCTAATTCCAAGAGTTAATCCGGAGTGTCTGAAGAAGAACGCAAAAAATGAAATGAAATGGCGTATGGCTGTTAGTGCCGGGAGAGTCCGAGGACAAGTTCGGCTCGCCAGATGCAGGTCTTTTAATTTGACACCCGTAGGCGACCTGCGCGTCGTGATGAGGATGAAATGATGATGAAGACGACACATACACCCAGCCCCCGTGCCAGCGAAATTAACCAATTAAGGTTAAAATTCCCGACCCTGCCGGGAATCGAACCCGGGACTCCTGTGGCCAAAGGCCAGCACGCTAACCATTTAACCATGGAGCCGGACAGAAGAACGCAGATAAACTCATTCATGACATAAAAGAATAGGATCCCAAGGGGTGACCAGACCTCCACAACAAATTACAGACATTAGCCATGAAATTAGTACAAGCCTGTGCCAAGCCCAGTCTCTTATCCTCCAACAACTAAAGAAATAAACGGGATAATACAATCGCTTAAAAGTAGAAAAACCCCTGTAAGGCATGGCATAACTGCGGAAATGTTGAAAATACAAAGGAGGAGATGACCTCATAAGAATAATCCCTACTCCTAACAGAAATATGGGAAAATTGAAATGATTCCGAAGGATTGTAAGGGTGCTATTATCCAGCCGTTGCATATAAAAGGTGATAGAGCAGACCCCAACAACTACAGAGGCCTAGTTCCTTTCCAAGTTATCTACAAGGTATATTCTAAAGCTCTCTTAAACATAGTTGAACAGGAACTGATAAATTAATTGGTGAGTACCAAGAAGACTTCAGGGAAGGTAGATCGTGTGTTGAGCATATTATTGGAGTCTGAAGACGATGTTGAGGATACGCTGAGGTACCAATAAGTTTGTCATCTTTGTGGAATTCACGAAGGCGTACGACTCTATTTACAGGAATACCATTTTTTACACTTTAGAAGAGCTCTAGAGTGGACAGAAAGACACGAGAACTAATCTGCCAGACTCTCATAGACACGATATCAAAAGTGAAATTTCTTGGTGAAATATCTGAGCCTTTCGAAGTAACTACAGAAGTTCGACATTGAGATGGCCTCTCCCCGCTTCTGTGAAACTTCGTTTTAGACAAAGTCATTAGAGAATAGGTAAAAGTAACCGAAGGTGTAAGCACAGGGACTTCGGAAAAGAGAATCAAGAAGTGCTTGGCATTCACTGATGTTCTACCTATCATTGTTATGACTAATGAAGAAACTAGGTATGCTATAGGAGAATTTACTGTACATGAGGTAGAATGAAATACAGAACTCTAAATATCGCATGAGATGACTCATATATTGGGCAATGTACATCAAATTATCAGGAGATTCCCACTACAGACAAATATGGGACAGTTTCATATGTCTTCCTCCAGATATCTTGGAAATCATATTACCATATAGACTGGACTGTAGAGTAAAGCCAATTTAGAAAGATCCACCAATTTCCAGAGAGCATACAGAGTAACATGGAACCACTACATTAAACGAGTGACATCGCGAAATGCGAAACTTCGGGATTACGAGACAGTTGCTTTGCCGGAAGCTTTAAATGCCTCAGAAACTACAGCTGTAGGAGGCCACTCTAAAATTGATGAAATTGGGAAACAAGAACGAAAATTCTTAAGAAGTTATATGGTCCCACCCATATAATTGGCACATTGATTGAAAGAAAAACAACAGACCTGTGGACAGCAACAGATCAGTTTACAGATGCCGTACACAGGAAATGCTTGAAATTATATGTTTACATCTGTAGAATGGGCAATAACAGATTTAAAAATAAATAGGTAATATGATTAGTTCAAAGAAAATCAAGATCGGCTGGCTATAAAATGTTTATCTTTTCTTTAAATCTACTTTACGTCGCACCGAAACAGATAGGTCTTACCGCGACGATGGGATTGGAAAGCGCAAGGAATGGGAAGGAAGTGGCCGTGGCCCTAATTACAGCCCCAGTATTTGCCTCGTGTGAAAATGGGAAACCACGGAAAACCATCTTCAGGATTGCCGACAGTGGAGTTCGAACCCACTGTATCACCAATGCAAGCTCACAGCTGCGCGTAGAAGAAATTAAGGAGGGGCCTGTTCCACGAACGAACTTTGCAACTTTTCACTTTGCACTTTTTAGTTCAGAGTTTGTTCCACCATCACTTTTCAGATTTGTCTCGCGAAATGAAAAGTTAGAAATCTTTTCACTTTTTCAAGCCTGTTATGTTCCTCCATCGGTACAGAAATGTGAAGTGCAAAGAAATGAACTGAAAAGTTTTCAGAAATCTTGGAAAGAGTCCATTCACTTTCAGCTGTTAGGTAAAAAGAATCTACACTACTTTCTTTGCGTAGAAGTTGATTTAGTGATATAAACATGTTACGATGAGAATTTTTATCATCATCGAGTGAGTATAGTGATGAAGAATCAAACAAGAGAACGTACAAAGACAGGATTAATTTTCATAAAGTCACTTCGACGGAATTTTGCGAGTGTTTTCGTGGTACTCCAATGCAAGCTGACTATATTCTTTAAATGATTGTTCACTTATTGAAACCTGCAGCTAAAAGAATTCAAGCCTTTCGAAAAAGGAACAAATTCGTATATGCTTATACTGGTGAGGAAATGGTGCCCGGCTACACGGTGTAGCAGCAATGCATGGGAATTCGAAATCAACTATTTGCAGAACTGTTACTAAAGTCATAGATGATATATAACACTTGTAATATTTCCTAAGATAGTACGTGAGCCCGATAACACACATAATATAGCGAAAGAATATCTGTATGTGGGTGTGATGACGGTATTCCCGTTATTTTTTATGCTCCTACTGTTGATAGACATGGGCATCATTCTCTCAATATTAATTTTAAAGTTGCCAAAAAGGATATCTCCATTTCTCCTTGACAACTTCTAGCACAGCGAGCTTCTTGCAATTATCCCTCTTTCCATTATCGAAAATCAAAACTTTAAAACTGCCGGTACCACAATTTTATCATCTTTAGGGTAAAAAATAATACATTAAAATCATGGAGTATTATATACTCTTTTATGGAATAAATTTGATCGGTTCACTCTTACGCAAATACTTTTCACCTTGCGAAGAAACTGAAAAGTAATATCTAGATCATAGTGGAATAGAAAGACTTTTCACTTTCCAATAATTGAAGTGCAAAGTTGAAAAGTTGCAAAGTTCGTTCGTGGAACAGGCTCTAGGATTTACAAAAATAAACTCTATAGAAGTTACCATCAGAATTCGTAAAGTCTTTGGAACTCTGGTTTCAAATCACACACTCGCGGAGAAAGCAAAAGAGGACACTGGAAAACAATGGACAGAAGAACGGAAAGGACAACACAATGAATTCTTGAAGATATTTGTAGAGGAGAAGAAGGGAAGCCGTCAGACCAAGCTAACAAGTTCAAACATACTCTTTAATTGGGCATAAGGAAGAAATAAGGAAAATAGTAATGATACTCACCTACCATACACTGCAGAGGACGCCAGAGTATCGGCTGGTTGTCCTGCTGTAGATACTTAACATTCCGGAAGCCATTATTAACACTAATGTTCCTACTGAAACAACCAAAAGTGGTACAAATACTGTTATGTCTTATTATTTTCAACGTGATATAGTTTATATCTACGATGACTGCTATTCAAATGAACAGTATTAACCAGTTCTCACGAATTCTAGTGAAGTCCTTTCTACCTGCTATACGAATGGAGTACGGTATATTTCGCAGTGTTTCTTAAATGCAGTATCGTATAACTTGTATATAAACTGTCACTGAAGTCTTCATTCCGCACAACTAGGAATGATATATATAAAATCTAGGACAAAATAACTGAACACCACCATAAAACTTGTCGGAATTTCATTGCTTTCTTTGATTTTTCTGTAACCAAATTAACTCTATCAATGTATTGTGATGGTCTATCCACAATCAGGCTGATAGCCTAACTTAAAATATATTCGCGATAAGTAGAAATGCGTATTGATTTCTAAAATAGTATTTTGTGTGGTAGAAGTGAAAATGTTATTTTACAAAGTTATGAATGAGAGTAACAACACAGAAAGAATGAATTGAGTCCATGAACAAAATCGTAACATTTATTGAAACCGATGCAATTTTATAAAACATAGAATGATAAACTTTCCTTTCATAGTACATCTATATTATTTTTATTATGCGTTTTACCTTTGTATGACCAGTAGATTTAACTGCACGTAAAATAACTGCGGGGCGATATTACAGCACCGCGGTGTCTCTGAAATCCGTAAAGGTATATTCAAATGAGAAGTTGCAGAATATGCTGATGTCGGTGTTCAAACTATCGGTCTACCAAATACAGTTTTCACGGCTACTCGTCCCGTAATACGCATCTCTTTATATAAAAGGTAGGATTCGTTACGGAGAAGGTTATAGTTGCAGTATAAACTGTTATGGGAAAAACTCAATAACAGCACATAAAACAAAATTATGTGAACAATCCATTAATTTTGTTTCACTTTCAGATGGTTCAATTTTACTATCACGTGCCTATTTGGGATATTTAGTTTCACATTTGTTAATTAATCAATCATTGGTTTATGGATCCACTGACCAATCAAACAACTGTACAGCGCACATCCACGTTCCATGATTTATGTTACAAAATAGCATTCCCTGAGAGCCAGTCCGTTGCGTGTAATGTTTGGGCTGCACTCGGAATTTGGCCGCATTCTTAGGACGGTTTTCATTAACATACTTGTCTGGAGAGTGCTATCTGCATGGAGCATGTTCGGAGCGTCTCTTTGCACTTTAAGACTACCTTACAGATCTGCCGACATTATCAGCGAGGACTGTTTCCTCGAGCGTGCCTTGTCAGCATTCAGGTAACTAGACATTACTGAAATACAGGTATTCTAAACAGAACAGAATGTTGCTCGAAATACAGCACAAGGCATTCATAGTATTTTGTCCGTGCCAGATGTATAAATAAGGACTATTAATCTCTTTCCAGCTCTTTCATTTATACCAGTGCCATACTTTCTAACACTCTTAACACATTTAGGAAGAAGAAAAGGAAGAAGAAGAAGAAGAAGAAGAAGAAATCCAGTCTACTCATATCATTGACATATTGTTGAAACTCCAAGCTACCTGGTGAACATTTTAATTTTGTCTGCTCACATCATGTTTCCCTTCGATTCGGTGTACAAAGTTCTAAAATAGGTTCAGTTCAACGTTGTTTTTTGTTAATATAACTGATTGTAGGTTATCATGAGAAAATAGCCAAATATAATTTCTCAAAAATCTGCATGTATGTTCAGGCATAGTCTGGGTGTTCGCTAGGCTATATGTTGATCAGTGTACAGTGGCGTATATATGTATGTATGTACGTATATTGAGTATTCAGCCCGAACGCTGGTTTGATATTTAATAGCTCCACTATCAGCTGACATAGATGGCTTAGGTATCACTGAAGAAGCAAACTACGGAAATTAAGTGTGAGGCATTTTACCTCTGTTTTCCTCATCGATTCAGAAGTAGCTAGTATATATCAGTCTTCCGATTCCACTGAAATGAAATGGCGTATGGCTTTTAGTGCCGGGAGTGCCCGAGGACATGTTCGGCTCGCCAGGTGCAGGTCTTTCGATTTGACTCCGTAGGCGACCTGCGCGTCCTAATGAGGATGAAATGATGATGAAGACGACACATACACCCAGCTCCCGTGCCAGAGAAATGAACCAATGATGGTTAAAATTCTCTACCCTGCCGGGAATCGAACCCGGGACCCCTGTGAACAAAGGCCAGCATGCTAACCATTTATCCATGGAGCCGGACTCCGATTCTACTGAAATGCACTCACCAACCAATCCTATGAGCGACTTTTTCACACAATTCTTCACAGGGAATGGCTGCAAAAGGAATGGCATTACTAGCATGGCTCATACTTGAATCACTCCAGTAAAAGCCATGGATTAGACTCAGACAGGTCAACGAAAGTAAAACGTATGTTCTAGCCTATGCCACAAGACATAGTGCACTGTAACACTAGGTCTCTCCAGCAAAGGCACATACAGTGACATAGGAATTTTAAATGGACCTAAAGAGAAAATATCGTTTTTCTCCGTTTACATAAGCAGTTTCGAAACACTATACAATAAAAATTCTATAATCGTTATTTACGTAAGAGTCAAGAAAAGTGATGCTTTAGTTTACAGTGAGATGTTTACATTTCATGATTGTTGCGTGCAATATCTTATTCCATATTTTTGATATTTCAATTATATTAAATTAAATATTGTATTATATCGCCATCCAAATCGCGCAGCGAAGATTTTCGGTGCGTGTGTATGTGTGTGTGTGTGCGTGTGTATGTGTGTGTGTGTGTGTGTGTGTGTGTGTGTGTGTGTATGTGTATGTGTGTGGTAATGAAACATCGAGTTGTAAGATTAATCCATGTAACACGAAAGTTGTGTTATACTGTGATATATGCGGTATTGATCTGTCGGATACGGATTAACTTAGGAAACAGTCAAGATAGTCGAGACTGCAGATTTCTTGAGCTGAGAATGTTCAGATACGACATTTTTTGGTGTAGATGAGTACGGATCAATAGTGTGCAGTCTGGTCGAGAAACAATTCAAAAAGATTAAATTTGATGTTCTCTGATTCATAATCCCTCCCTGAGTATTTATGTTTATATTATTGTTTCTTAACCGTAACAATGTCGGAGACGTTAAAAGTGTAATTACGCAAACGGGACTTGCGAAGGTAGGTCTAACTTACATAAAGACTCCTCTAAAATGATGTTACTTTACATACGGTTAGAAGGAGAGTCTTTAAAAAGTTATGTAATCGTGAATATCTCCAATATTCTGCATTACACGGTAAAAGCCCATGAAATACAAAACATCACACTTTTTGTACAGCTCTTGTCATGTAGTTTTGCGATACACGAGACATTAAGAGATAAATTTGCTTTTCTGTTTTGACTCTCTTAATATCGCTACGGCGCACTATAGACTACAAATCAAAATAATATGTAGCCCAATACACAACACAGGCTATCCCTGAATTTACATACAAATTTCAAGGTATTACTTTACGCCATTTTCCCGTGATCTCGAAAGGATTAAACAAACAAACAAACAGACAGAAACTGAACTATACCAACTTTCTAATTTTATATGCCTAATCAAAGATGAAAGCGAAGAATGAAGACTAAAATTTGAAGTCTACAGACAAACATGTACAGACAGATAGGAACGCCGGTATTAGCAACAATAATACCATGTATTGAAGTTTAGTGGCAGTGGAAGAGAGAAAACACATGTCAACGAAAAATAATCAGTATAGTGTAGGAGTAATGTTATTATGTAATTGGTTTTACGTCCTACTAATTCTACAGTATTTATAGTTTTCGGAGACAACGAGTTATCGGAATTTTGTCCCATAGCAGTTCTCTTTCGTGCCTGTAAATCTATCCACACGAATCTGGCGTATTTGGGCACCTTAAAACATAACCTGGTTAACTCAGGATCCAACCTGTCACTTGGAGTCTGAAGACAAGCGTTGTCCCATCTGAACTACCGAGCCTGTTCATGTTAATGGTATTGATGATCAGTATGATGGACTTGGAACATTATAGATCATAACATTTGGTGTTCTTGCGGCTCGGCGCCTGGGGCATCCTAGATCAAGGGAATCTTCCATTCCTCCTCCCTTCATGATTCCCTTTCGTCTTATGACTAGTTAACTCGTTACCATGACAAACAATATGTTCATGTCAGCGATGCTTAACATGGATGGACTTAGCACTAAACATCAAAATTCGTGAATATCTCTGTTGCCATGGCCCATGTGGTAAAAATGTGTTAGACAATAAATTCTAATTTCAACGGCCCTTTTAATTTCCTATTTTCAGACAGAACATTTTTTCAGGAAATATTTGAAAGTACAGGAAAAATATACTAATTGCGAATATCTCCGTCATTATTCATCATACGATAAAAATGCAGGTAACATAAAGAATCGAACGATTTACTTTATTCCATTCTAAGAAAGAAACGACTATTCTCCACATTGAAATGTGTATGGAAAATCACCGCTTTACGCTTCAGTAGCAGTTTTCCGCACACTTTGATAAGAAAGCGTCTCTCATTGGTTCACTGCAGTTCGCTTACCAACAGATTCCCTAATTTGCTTCACATTTTCCTCACGGGTATTTATTTTCTGAACTTAGCTTCATGTTTATAATTTAGCAAGTCCTCTTTAAAAACTGTTAAGACGTTCTAGTTTCACCCTAAACAACTTTACATCCGTATCGATTTCCTTTTCTATTTACTTAACGTCGCATTAACGTATCGAATATTTTCGGCAGCGAAGGATGGGAAGGTAAGATAGCGGCTGTGACCTTAGATAAGGTACATCCACAGTAGGTGCCTGGTGAGAAAATGCCAACAGTGGGGTTCGACCCACTATCTTCCGAATGCAAGCTCACAGCTAAGCGCCCTTAATCGCTCCGTGATCTGCTTTATCTACAAATACAAATGAAGGTGTACTGTTAAAATACCAGGCTCTCCCTTTAATGTACAACAATTGTTCAGCCAAGCCGAATGGCTCAGACGGTTGAGGCACTAGCTTTATTACCCCAACGTGGCCGATTCGAACCTGGCTCAGCCCGGTGGCATTTCAAGGTGCTCAAATACGTCAGCCTCGTGTCTGTAGATTCATTGTCACGTAAAAGAACTCCTGCGGGACAAAATTCCATCACCTCGGCGTCTCCAAAAAGCGTAAAAGTTGTTAGTGGGACGTAAAGCAAATAAGAGTATTATTTTTAATATCATCATTATTAATAATAATTATTATTATTCAAATAGAACACACTATCTTATGATTCATCTGTTTCGCTTTAGGTTCGAAATGGAACCCATTCATATGATTAGATGTCTATCAATCAGCATGTCTGTGCTCACAAATAAACATTTAGTGGCAGAAAACAAAAGTGATAATGTCTTATCTTCAGGCCGTTGAAGGTGAAAGCGGACAGCTTAAGTTGCAAATAAGGACGGTAAATGTAGCCACAGCTGACCTCTACTAGAGTAAAACATTTCCAAAACTTAACAGTACAATACTGAAGGCGGCCAAACAGCTCGCAGCCCGTGTCCCTTTGAAAATGCAACCCGCACATCAACCATCGCACTCCTCGCGTAGCATGGACAGCAGTTGAAAAGGCGTCTTCCAGACTAGAGTAGAGTAATTTATCGAAATTAATGGATTCAAAAATTCAATACAAGTATTATACGATTTCAAAATGCATTACAAGGAAACATGACATCGCCGTTGTCTTCTCATTTAGACAGCAGTGATTCCAATACTGAGGTATATGGGATTTCAGGCATGTCACGACACTGTGGTTGAAATTCCATGTATTTCCTTATGAAATATGAAAACCGCTGGAGAATAATGAACAAATATACAAATAATAATCTAAGATGTTCATCTTCATTAACTCATAAACCAATAAGATACCCATAATCAGTTTTCATTTTTTGTAATGTTACCAAGTGACTCTCAACCAAATTTGCAGTACTTTCCCAGTAGTACAACGCTGTTTTCTACACCTTGCGAAATAACCATAGACATTATAATTTCAGGAATGGGGTTATTTTAAGACTTCGACAAGTAGTTCTCGAGAAAATGGCCTGTCTTCAACATCCTTCATTTGCCGGTCGTGGACCACCCTATAGGAATAAATCACTAACCAGACGGTCCGACTCGTTGGCTGAACGGTCAGCGTACTGGCCTTCGGTTCAGAGGGTCCCGGGTTCGATTCCCGGCCGGGTCGGGGATTTTAACCTTAATTGGTTAATTCCAAAGGCACGGGGGCTGGGTGTATGTGCTGTGTTCATCATCATCATTTCATCCTCATCACGACACGCAGGTCACCTACGGGTGTCGAATAGAAAGACCTGCACCTGGCGAGCCGAACTTGTCTTCGGACACTCCCGGCACTAAAAGCCATACGCCATTTCATTTTTACTAACCAGACGAATAAGACACGCACTACGTATAATTCATAAGCAAATTAGAAGAAGGTGAAGTGTTACTGAATGCCGTCAGCTAGCTTTCTTTACTCTACGGTGCACGCAAATACACTACGATAACTCCGTATGATTTAAAACATAGCAGGTGAAGGAAACACGGATTCTAAGGAACAACATTAATATCCTGACAAGTTAACCATTGTCTCCCTTATTATGTACCTTTAGCAGTGTTTGCTTATTCGTGTAATGTTTTATTTATGAATAGATACAACTTTGGTTTAACTTCAGACATTCAGTGGTTAAATTTCACGTTTTAAATCATACAATCTGTGAGCTTGCATCCGGGAGATAGTAGGTTCGAATCCCACTATCGGCAGCCCTGAAAATGGTTTTCCGTGGTTTCCCATTTTCACACCAGGCAAATGCTGGGGCTGTACCTTAATTAAGGCCACGGCCGCTTCCTTCCAACTCCTAGGCCTTTCCTATCCCATCGTCGCCATAAGACCTATCTGTGTCGGTGCGACGTAAAGCCCATAGCAAAAAAAAAAAAATCATACAATATCATTATCATGAGCTTCTTGGTAACATAACCAAAAATGAAAACAGATTTTCGATATCTTGAACTGTTTGAGTTATTTGAGGGGAAGATTCTAGCTGATTCACCCTGCATAATTTGATATTACATGTAAATAAATAAATAAATAAATAAATGTAGCAGTATGTTTACCAGTTTTAATAGGAAGCTGACTTCATAGCTCAATTGTCTTGACATTCGCCTCCTTCGTTAATGTTGAACGATTTTATCTGGGCACAGCCGATTGTAATGTGAAATTTGAGCTGTGTCATTTCATTAGTTCATTTACACACTCGTTTTCGGGACAAAAGTTCGCAAATCCAGAGAAAGTAAGACGACCAATTAGTTCAAGCAATTTTCAGTATATAGTAAAGCAAAGAGTTACACAATCACCGAGTGAGCTGGCCGCACAGTTAAGGACACGTAGCTGTGAGCTTGTATTCAGGAGATGGTGAGTTCGAGTCCCACCAGCGGTAACCCTGAATATTTTTCTGTGGTTTCCCATTTTCACACCAGGCAAATGCTTGGGATGTACTATACCTTAAGATAACGGTCACTACTTTCCCAATGCCAGCGTTTCCAGTCCTTAAGTCGCCGAAAACTTTCGGTATGTCAATGCGAATTTAATCCACTAGAAAGAAAACACAACTTATCAAAGTAAAATATAAAGAGTACATTATGTTCAGCGGCAGCAATCTCTGGGAATAGGAGGCAAGTCTGAAGAGCCTTCGTTTTGACCAGCTATTTCTACCTCTTGTTAAGTACTGTGAGGGATGCGTTTCTTTTCCATAGTCTTGGAATGTTTTGCCCTCGCCATTCGGATCACGTCCTTACTTTATTCGCCAATTCCCGGTGGTGAGAAGGACACTCGGGTGCCAGTCCGACTCTAACGTCATTTGGAAGGCCGGGCTGGCGCTCCACACGCGACTAAACAAGCCCAATGGAGCGGCACACTCGTTCGCGAGACGCAAAGTAGTACAGCACTCTCTCAGGATCAGCCCGTAATGTGGCTGCGGCAACTTTGTGCTACTACTGCAGAGTCAGTGTTAATACAAGTATCCTCACGGGTTTGCTGGGTCCATTTGGAGTGCAGGACATTGTTGTTTAACCCTTGGAAGCCAAGTAAAATGCTGAATATTAACAGAGTTATCCTTGTATTAGTAGTACTTGGCAGGTTCGAACCTGGCTCAGTCCGGCGGTATTTGAAGGCGCTCAAATACGTCAACCTCGTGTCCGTAGATGTACTGGCTAAATTCCTGCACCTTGGCGTCTATGAAAACCGTCAAGGTAGCCAGTGGGACGTAAAGCCCTGGTTTTATGTCCCACTAACCATGTTTACGTTTTTGGAGGCGCCGAGGTGCCAGAGATTTTCCTGCTGAAGGTGTCACCAACTTGAGCTCAGAAGGCTAGCGTTCTACCGTCTAAGCTACTCAGCCTGACCCCTAAAGCCTGGTTTATATGATAGTGTCTTACAGATTATAAGGTAGACCGCACTTGACTCTACAAGACTGAGTGCTTTAGGTGGTAACTTTCTTTACAGTTGGCTTTACGTCGCACCGAAACAGATAGGTCTTATGGCGACGATGGGATAGGAAAGGGCTAGGAGTGGGAAGGAAGCGGACGTGGCCTTACATAAGATAGACCCCAATGTTCGAACCCACTATCTCCTGAATCAGATGGTAAAGCGATGGCTGTCCGAGATTGTACTAGCTTGTTCGAATTCTGGTGGTGGTGCCGGGCTGAGTGGCTAGCCTTCTGACCCCAATTTGGCAGGTTCGATCCAGGCCCAATCCGGTGGTATTTGGAGGTGCTCAATTACGTCAGCCTCGTGTCGGTAGAGTTACTGGCACGTTAAAGGACTCCTGCAGGAGAAAATTCCGGCACCTCGGCGTCTCCGAAAACCGTAAAATGTAGTTAGTGGGACGTAAAGCAAATAACATTATTATAATTATTAACTCTGGTGGTATACGAAGGTACTCAAATACTCCTGTTTCGTGTCTGTAGACATTCCGGTACGTAAAGTTACTCTTGTGGGACAAGATTCGGGCACATTGGCGTCTCCAACAACCAACAACCGTAAAAATCGTGTCCTGGTAGTGGCTACCAGACAGTGCTACTCTTCAGGTAATTGGAATCCAAGTCATTATATCTTGAATGAAGGCTTAGAGCTACACATCCCGTAACGCGTAGCAAAATCGTTCAGTCATTGTTATATTCCGTAAATACGCGATATAATTACGCGTTGGTTATTATGAAAGTCTCTTGGCTCCTAATTGATTTGTTATTATTTCTACCATTATTTTGGACGTCCTACCCCCTTACTGTATCTCACACATGTTGTTCGGTGCTAGTTTTACGGTCAGATGCCGCCCGCCGCCCCAATACCTCACGCAAACCAAGTGTAGAGGAGGTATTCACTATCATGTTTTCCTCTGGTGGCTGGTAGTATGATGTGTTATGTGTGATGAAAAAGTGTGTATAAAGACGAACACATAAACTCTGTCCACGAGCGAGATGAATTAAGCAGATAAACAATCCAGACCTGGTCATAAATCGAATCTGGGATCCTCTGAATAGAAGACCTCAATGCTGACCATTCAACAGAGGAGCCGTATTTAATAATAATCATTATAATGATTATTATTATTATTATTATTATTATTATTATTGTTATTATTATTATATTATTATTATGCAGGCCCTTACTTGGTTTGGAGGTAACTGAATATAATGGAATTGAGCAAAAATTCATCACCGGACCACCGAACGTTAATCAGCAATTGGCACCTCTACAGGCTCATTTCACAACTGGGTCACCCAAGGTAAACCAAACCGATAACAATAGACATTTTAATGCCCAATATATAAGCTGTGTTTCGATAAACGAAATGATGGACCAAGCTGATGTACTGCCAGACTTATCAAAGTTCGCTTGTAAAACAAATATATCCGGACCGTTACAAAATGCCAATTACTATGCTATGAAATACTGCTTATCATGCAGTTTGGTTAGATCATTTGTAGCGTCCGGCTCTATAGCTAAATGGTTAGCCTTCAGGCCTATGGTCCAGAGTGTCCCGGGTTCGACTCCCGGCAGGGTCGGGGATTTTAACATTCATTGGTTAATTTGAATGGCTCGGGGACTGGGTATTTGTGCTGACCCCAACATCCCTGCAACTCACACACCACACATAACACTATCCCCCACCACAATAACACGCACTTACCTACACATGGCAGATGCCGCCCACCCTCGTCGGAGGATCTGTCTTACATGGGCTGCACTTGGCTGGAAATAGCCACACGAAATTATTATTATTATTATTATTATTATTATTATTATTATTATTAGTAGTAGTAGTAGTAGTAGTAGTAGTAGTAGTAGTAGTAAAAAATTTCCTTTTTAAATGAAATAGGGATTTATCAAAATTTTAACCGTTTTCTACTTGTCTAAGTGTGGGGATAATGTGAATTTAAATTATGTTCACTTATTTTCTTGCCACGATACCACTTTTATACGTCTTTTTTTCATCGTAATTGCAGAAGTATAACATTAGTACAATTCATCCGTATCTTAGTTATAATGATTTATAACCAATAGTGTCACTAATATAATAATAATAATAATAATAATAATAATAATAATAATAATAATAATAATAATAATAATAATAATAATCGTCAGCCGAAGAAGAAGTTTTCGTTTATCGTCCCTTCAGTTCCTATCAGGAATTACTTAAAACTACCACTGCGAATATTCCGCAAAGAGACGTACAATACTGATGCATTGTTTTCACAGAATGGAAGTACACACACGGGATTACAAAAGTACCCGATATTGCGATTGCAACAATGTTCGGATAGTGGTTTTCGAACACTGCGCATATGTTTTTAAATGTAACAATGTCTATCAACACAAATAAAGAGCTATTAGAATCATAATGGCCTTTGTTGCAGAATCCGAGTCCAAAACGTTAATCAAATATACGAGAGCTGTCAGCTCCAATTAACCGTCTATTGCTGGGGTTTGTGTGGCTCCCTCGGCCGTGCCAGTGTCCTGTAATGGGGATTACATGTGACTTCTTATCTATTACTTCGTAGTACTGCATTGAAAGTATTCTTGTGGGGCCGGCTACAGTCGGTGGTATTTACAAGTGCAGAAAAACACAGATGTGATGATGATGATGATGATGATGATGATGATGATGATGATGATGATGATGATGATTCTTTAAAGAGGCCTAATATCTAGGTCATCTGCCCAGACATGATCCCAGTGTGTGGTAAATGTAGAGAGAACACCGTGCTTTCGTGCAACGTTTAGAGTGAAAAATCGTAAAAGCTGTCACTCATCTCGACGCCTATTTATGAATCTATTCAATCAACCACGTGAAAATGGAAGTGTAACACCTCGAAAAACGTTTCCGAAGCAAACGAGTGACTGTAGAAGAAGGTAAATTTTAATTTCCAGTAGCTGATACTGTGGATCCTCAAATTTTCTCCTATCGCGATGTTAAAATTTCGTTAATCAGGGAAATTTACCACGTATTCTATACTATCGTAGATTCCATCCGTATCATGTCTCTCTTCATCAAGGGATACATGGAAACGATTTTTAGAATCGCGCCAATATTTGTAAATAGGTATTAAGGCATGAGTTACAAGAGTTGTCATGTATCTTATTTTCGGGAGAAGAAACGTTCACTAAGTCAACCTTAGAAACATGCGCTATTGGTCAGTAAACAATCCCGATTGGCTTCCTGAATTGGAAAACCATCGTCCGTGGAGTGTACGCGTGTGGTGCGGACTAGTGTACCATCATCTGCTAGGACCATCCTTCATCGGCGAATTACTGAATGCCAAAAAACGTCACTTTCCTAACACAGGTACCTCCATCGATGTTGGAGAAAATATTGTTTCAGACAAGGAACAGGTAGCATCGCATGAAGGATGCCCGACTCATAGTGCAAGACGAGTACAACTTGTCTAGAACAAAATATTCCCGTTCACGGTAGGTCTATTCGGCGAAGAGGGTCTGTACGCTGGTCCGCCCGTTCCCCCGATTTGACATCTCTAGATATTATTCTTTGGTCAAAGCTAAAGTATATTGTCTACAAGGACATACCGACTACACTGGGTCACATGAAACACCGGGCCGTATTCGAGCAGCTTACGGGGATTTCTTCTGAATGGCACGTCATATGTAGTGATCCTTGCATGGACAACTGGAAGATAATGGTCATTATTTAGAAGATAACTCTTAAACATACACATGAGGGTGAGGTAGGCACACATACCCATTGGTCAACTAGAGCAGACAAACATACACATGAGGGTGAGGTAGGCACACATACCCATTGGTCAACTAGAGCAGACAACGCTCCCAGATGGAAATGTGACGTCATTAACTATTCGCACATAGACCCACTAACGAAAAACGAAAAAAGCTGTGATCCTAATCGTGTCAACTTTTATTTTCTTTGTGTTAATAGCGCTAACAAAACATAGCATAATGCTCTAAAACCACTTTCTTAGCATTCTTTGAAAAGATATATTGGCTACATTTGCGAGATTCTGTATGTACATCCATTATGTGAAACCAGGGCATCAATACTGCACATCTCATTTCAGAAATATCCATAATGTTAGTTCTAGGAGATTCATCCTGTATACGTCAATGAACACCGATGTTCTGGAATTCTGTCCTGAAAATGATCTATAGATTATTGCGGTAAACCTGCTGATACCGTGAGTCACACTTCAATTATAAATTATAAATTGAAATGTCTTTGCCGAAATGGGATACGACGTCCTTAAGCAGCTAAGGTCCCAGTTATACAATTATGATGTGTTGTGTGACAATGGTCAGTATTTCTGACGTCAAATATTAAAACAGATGAACAGCACGTTTCTGGACAGACCTCTCTATTAGGCAAATCTTGCTACTCACTACCTTCCACTAACTCTGTTTACCAAACTGTTTACGCTAAGGGACATCATTGCAACCCCACTGAGGCAATACGATGCAAAATAGTTTGTAATTAAAGATAAAATTTATAGCCCATATGTCAGGTCGTCAGTCTAAAAAAAGTGAAAGCTTCAAAGGCGCGTTATTTGCACCATACTAACTTCTTCGTCAGCATCTGCTGTTTCTATGATTACGCTTAGTGTGAAATACTAAATGTACCCCATAGTGGTACGTTTATATGTTTTACTGTGAAAGGTGCCTTATGAGTATTCTCTGTGGTATTAGATGACTTCAAATCAAACCATTCTCTTTAAAGCTCTCGTTGCAACA
Source organism: Anabrus simplex (assembly GCF_040414725.1). NCBI lineage: Eukaryota > Metazoa > Arthropoda > Insecta > Orthoptera > Tettigoniidae > Anabrus > Anabrus simplex. The sequence continues at coordinate 191,883,666 of NC_090267.1, read as the reverse complement.
CCTGGTTATACATGTATATTTTTACTCTCTGTACATAATGTTCCATTTCTGTGTGGATCAATGTGGAAGAGGGTAGACGGATGGAGAGTTTAGGGGAGATTTTGTATTTCCGCATTGCGAAAATTCCCCTTCCGTCCCTTCTGTAAATAATGCCTAAGCCCTCATTCGAAACTTCAGCCCTTACTCCGGCAGTCCGTAGTGAATACTTTCTCTCCCCCAACAAACGAAGCTGTGAGACGACAAGTCGTGTATGGCAATCCATCAGGCCGGCCCGAGAACGATTATTTAAATTAGATGCTACATATTCCCTAGTTAGAATCATAAAGTCATAATTTATTTTCGTTAAAACTGAAAAGATATTAAGTTTTAAAATGCAGTAGGGCCAGTTGTATTGCTCTGAAGTTTAGTCGCTCCTCTCTTCTACTCGAAGTTGTAGAATCTATTCCCGGGTCATACATTTGGTACTTTAAAGTAAAACCCTTGTATTCAAACACTCATGTCTATAGATTTATTAGCGCGTTGGAGAATTCCTAAGATAACATTTCATGTACGCCTAAGTTACTGTTCTTTAGATAGCAGTTGTAAAGAAATTTTCCACATGCAATAATAATAATAATAATAATAATAATAATAATAATAATAATAATAATAATAATAATAATAATAATAATAACCGGGACTCAGATAATTAGGTAAAGAAATATATTATCCAAATACATATTTAAATACTTTATAGTTGTATAAATTCTTGTCTTTTAATTATTAGTACATAACATTTACATTTTTATCACTATGCCAGATCTTTCATTTTATTGCATTTCAATTTTGTGTTACCTGTTTAAACTGAAACAAACTTGTGAGCGTGTGTTCGTATATTTCACCTTGAAGCCACAGCTATCCACCGCAGACCACTGATGTTGCTGATGGGTAGTAGCCTGAAGTCTCCCATTGTGCACTATAGTTGTTGCGTGTCGGTAGCTGTAGTGAAATGGTAGATCTAGGGGTTTAAAGTGGCCGACTATATATACAAATAGACGCGTTTGTCCTATATTTCACCTGGGAGCCACAACTACTCACCGCAGACCACTGATGCTTCTGGGTGGTAGTAAATTTGAGTCTACCATCGTGTACTGTAGTGGTTGTGTGTCTGTGTAGCCATGGCGGTGTGGCAGGTATGAGGGTTGAAATTGGCCGACTATACATAAAATTAGACGTGTGTGTTCGTATATTTCACCTTGCAGCCTCAACTACCCGTCTCAGACCACTGGTAATTGTGTGTGGTGATAGCGTAGAGTCTCCCATCGCGCACTATGGTGATTTCGTGTCAGTGGATGTGGGGGTTGGAATTGACCGACTAGATATTAAAATAGACGTGTGTGTTCATATATTTCATCTTGAAGCCACAAATACCTACCATAGACTACTGGTGATTGTGTATACTGGTAGCCTCGGAGTCTTCCCTCATACACTATAGTGGTTGTGTGTCGGTTGCTATGGTGGTGTGGGAAATGTGGGAGTGGACAGTGGCCGACTATGTATATAAATAGCCGTGTGTGTTCGTATATTTCACCTTGCAGCAACAACTACTCACCGCAGACCACTGATGCTTCTGTGTGGTAGTAAATTCTAGTCTCCCGTCGTGCACTATGGTGGTTGCGTATCGGTAGCTGTAGGGGTGTGGGATATGCCGGGTTGAAACCGACCGACTATATAAGAAACAGACGTCCGAGTTAGTATGTTACACCTAGCAGTCACATCTACGCATCGTAGACCACTGGTGTTTGTGTGTGGTAGTAGCCTGGAGCTTCCCGTCGTCCACTGGGTGTCTATAGCTAGGACAGTGTGGGATATCTGGGACTTTGTCACTGAACGTATTAACATGAGTGAGAATACACTGGAGGGATCGGAGTGAGAACGTACTCTAGAAGGCTGTGATGTGTACTCCTTGTTTTCTTTATCATGGTTGATTCTTTTCGAAGGAGTATGTTTGCTTCAGAACATCTGTGAATATTTTCTGTAATTCTTGGATATAAAGCGGATACTGACTAAACAGCTCCTTGAGAATATCATTGAGCCAGTAATCCTAACCGGCAGAGAAAAAGGAAAATCGGTTTTCATACCAAGAATTCCATTGAACTCAAATGATTTGTTATTTTGTTTCAAACGATTACAATTCTCAGTGAGATTAGCTATCGATGAGGGTCAGAGTCAAACGTTCCGCTATTGCGGAGTTAATTTAAAGGATTCCCGTTTCACACATGGTCAGCTCAACGTTGCTTTCTCCCGTGTCGGACAAGCAGAAAAGTCTGTTTGTACATGCGTCAGGCAACAAGACATCAAATGCAGTGTATAAGAATGTATTTTTATGAAATGACTCAGAATGTAAGATATTAATGTACCCCGAAAAAGAGCATAAAACAAAAGAAGAAACAGAAAAAGAATGGTCTTTTAATACACGTATTCTGTGTTATACAGAGAAAACTGCACGGATGTACAAAAAATCCAAACGAAGCGGGTTGTCTTCAGGTAGTGTTAACACAAGCATCCGCTGCCTTTACCGCAGAGTGTACTTTTTATTTCCTTGACGTCGCACCGACACAGATAAGTCATACGGCGATGATGGCATAAGAAAAGGCTAGAAGTGGTCCTATCATTTGCTTATGTGCAAATGGAAAACCACCAGTGCTGCCTACAGTGGGGTTTGAACCCACTATCTCCCAAATGCAAGCTCAAAAGCTACGCGGCCCTATCCGCACGTCCAACTCGCTCGGTCGCAGAGTGTATGTTATTCCATTTCTGCATTACAGCTTGCAGCTATGTTTCTAAACGTATCGGTCGAACACACCGCAAAAGCCGGGGCTCCCTTGCCCTTAGTGATATTGCACCATGTGGCTGAGCTTTCTCCACACTTCATGAGACCAGATCAGTATCACTCAAATTTAATTCATTTATGGTGCTGTGAAGTGTTATTCAATACTATACTGCCTAAAATAAAAGCAACAAGAAGTTATCGTTTAAAGCAATATATTCCAGACACTCCGGAGAAAAAAATCGACATTCAGGTCATTTTAGTGAAATTTTTTATGGCTGAAATTGAAAGGATTGAATTTCCTTTTTCTTGTCACGAAGTTACTCCGTTGAATTCAAACAATTTATCATTGTAATATTGCTTTGTTTGACAATTGTAATCTTACATTTAAATCCCATTTTCTCCCATAGTATTCTGCCAAATGTAACAAAATTTTTATTGTATATGTATCACAGCTATATTAAGAAACCTGCGTATGGAATTTTCGATTTCAAAATTCTTTCAAGTAGTAGGGATTTTTAAGTCCAAAATTTTAGAACGTAAAATAAGTTATTACACAAATTTTATTACGATATATCTCCTTATACTAGCAGAAGTACCCACTCTTCCTACGGGTTATCAGAACCTGGCTTTAGTTACTCATACTATCGGTGTGACTGAGTTCATTAGATATTTATAACACTGGTGTGTTTACTTAAGTACGTAAAAATTATTTCTCATGTTTGAGATTATAGTGTAAATATACTGGCGCTAGATAGTACCAAAAATATAAATATTATTGAATGCATTTGTTTGTTCCGACATTACAAATATATAAGATATGGTCTATGTTATTGAGGGGCTAGTCACAGTACTGCGGTAATCTCCGGGGCTATTATATTTACACTTCACTCCCTTTCCATCCCAGCCCAAAGGAGTGCTATGAGCCTCTTACACTACAGTTTATTCTTTCCAGATTGTACGTCATATGTGTATCAGTTTTGGTTGGCAGCTATGCCTAAACGTACATGCATAATCTCGCTGCTGTAGAATCCTGGAGCTGATGTTTCTTTATCCGATTCCTAGAGCAGGGTTAGTGTGGTTCCAATATCTTTATAACGGTTGATTTTAGGACCTTAAAACATGTTTTTCGTGCCCGTAGGGCTTACCGAGTTTTGTTCTTTGCGTCAAGAGGCTTAAAATGAGCTTTGTCTCGTCCTCGTACGACGAATTGGATTTCGCCTGTATTAGCCTACTATTTTTATATCTCCCCCGTCGCCCCCTCCCCTCGAATTGTTTTGAAAATAAAATACAGCCCATGTTACACATTAGCAATGTATCTTTCTATAGGTGAAGTAATTTTAAAATCGGTTCAGTAGTTTTCTTGATTCTGTCCGTTACAAACAAATATACACATTTTTCCTCTTTATAATATTAGTATAGATACATCATGTACAGAAAAATCGATATGTAGTGATTTTATAAGAAGTGTTATCTACCGAATTACGAATTTTAATTAATATGTTAATGACAGTTTATGGAAAAATGGAATTAAAAATTTCAAAAACAAATATTATTTTGGAAAAACTATTAATTTTATATGAAAGTCATGTTTCCTGAAAATATACGCATTAGGTAAAAATATATCTTTAATTCCGGAGTGTCGCCTTAAGGATACTTTTACTTCAGATGGGCGCATCCTGTTCTGGGAAAGCAATAAAGGCTGAACAGCGATCTCAAGTTAAATAGCACCGCATGATGAAGAAACAAGCTTTAAATAGTGATGCATTTGCAGGTTCTTCTGCAGGAACTTCCATATTTTCGGCTTATTGTGAAGATTTATGTACGGCATTTGTGTCAGCCGATATACCCTTTTCTAAAACAAATAATTCCACTTTAGGAATTTACTCCAAATATTCAAGTCTTGAAACTCCTGAAGAGTGAACCTTGAAAAGAAAACATTTTACCAACAAACTCTACAACAAATCCGTTCATTTTGTGAAAATGGAAATTTTTTCGTTAGGTTAAACGAGACATTAAAAACTAGTGAACTGATTTCGAAGAAATGTTTTCTGATAACAAGCCAAAAGTTGTCGACTACGAACCACGTGTTGGTTGCAATGAAAATTTTGCGACCAGCTGGTGTGAAGTTCGAGTGACAAATGCTGCAGCAGCATATGTGAATAAGGTAGCGACAGGTGTTGTTGTTAGGTATCCTAAAATTATTCATTTTACATGCATAGCACACGGTTCATAAATACTAAGTTATGTGCAGAAATTAGAGCAGTAAAACTGATTTATAATGAGAAGAGGTTTTCATTACACTGCAGAGAAGAATTCAAGTATTCAACACTAAAAGTTCCAACTTACCACTGCCACCCACTGCAGCAGTAATGCAGTGGGGAACTTAACTGGCTACAATTCAGTATTATGCACAAAATGTTGATAGGTTCGCCTCAGTAGTTAGCGGACTGGACGAAGATGACGCAACTTCAACAGGAATCCGTCAGGAAATGTCAATTAGTGAGACAGTGTTAAAAATGACTAACTTGTGTTGCCTTAGCAACACAACTGACAAACTTGAAAAGGGAGAGATCCTTCCTTCGAAAACAGTTCAGCATGTTCATGATGTCGAATGAAATCTTAAGTCTTAATGGATCTACAATACAGTGTGTTAAAACAATAGTATGTTTCAAATTCTGTGTAAAATTTCGAGTGTGTTCGATGGCCGTCTAGAACGGGATACTGATGTGTGATGGATGTGCCCAGTTATACCGGTAAGTTTATCAAACTGTCATCTTGTGTCGTGGAGCGCTCATTTTCCCATTATAAGTCAGTGTTTCACGACAATCGTCGTTAATTTGCGACGTATAACTTATGTGTGAATATCATTGTGCATCGTATTTCTTCAGCAATTAGCGAGGCATGGCATAAAATGAGGGCTGTTGCCATTTCTTGATGGATGCAGTACTTTTGTATCCGTCTCTTGGCACTGAAGTCCCAGTCTCATCCATGGCTGTGACAATATGGACATTGCTGGGGTATGGGTGGTGCACAAATAGTGTCTGAATGTTATGAAAGGTGTTGCTCATAGGGTCAGTCGTGCTGCAGTGGCACATTCTGGCCCAGTGAGGAAAGCAATGGCAAACTACCTCACTCCTCATCTTGCCTAGTACGCCTCATTTGGGCTCTGCCATTGTTTTTTGCTGTTTCCCTATAACTGCATAGCCTTTGGTGGTGATATTTGAGTATCCAACTAGCCTCTGGGCTGACGACCTAACAGACAGACAGCATAAACTGCATTCGTGAGTACTGCTCATTGTTTATATTCACAAAAGAAAAAACTGAAATATAATTGAATATTTTACTTTTTGTCACACATTTCAAATATTTTTTAAAACATTAAAATATATTATTTCTTTACCTTCTAAAAATACAAGCCATAATAATAATAATAATAATAATAATAATAATAATAATAATAATAATAATAATCAATAACGCCCACATCAGTTTAAATTTCTAACAAACATTAGTAATTTTATTTCTTTCACGACCGGGTGAGTTGGCCGTGCGGTTAGGGGCGCGCAGCTGTGGGCTCGCATCCGGGAGATAGTGGGTTCGAACCCCACTGTCGGCAGCCCTGAAGATGGTTTTCCGTGGTTTCCCATTTTCACACCAGGCAAATGCTGGGGCTGTACCTTAATTAAAGCAACGGCCGCTTCCATCCCAGTCCTATCCCTTTCCTGTCCCATTGTCGCCATAAGACCTACCTGTGTCGGTGCGATGTAAAGCAACTAGCAAGAAAAACTTCTTTCAGGCACATGTACGGCAAGTGGTTCGAAATAAACGCTTCACGTCTATCATTTTACCTGAATGTTCCACCGTCATGCAAGAAACTGTTGAAGATATCTTCGTTAAACTTGTTAATTAGGCCAACTGGAACTCGTATTCACAACAAGAACAACAAGGAAACATAAAATAAAACATTACATTCACCTCTCTTAGTATCGAACTTACGAAGAAATGGTTTAAAATTAAATTTACAACAGTTTTTATTTGCTGTGCAAAATTATGTTGGGATGAAGATTTTAGTTTCCGGAGAGGTGCGGATAGTGATTAAGCAAGCACGCCCCGCTGAATTTGTGATAACTCAGCATTTGTCTTTCCTTTAAATAATCGGCACTGGCTTAAATTTTTTTATCAGTATTTTTGGTTTACCATCACTATTCTTCACCTTCGATTCTATGCCACTGACCAATATGTTAGAATCACTACATATCATATACAGTAACTTTGATGGTATCAGAAATTTGGACTTACTATTGAGACCAAAGTGATAGTTATGAGCATTGTTCTACTTAAGAACATTTCCCACATAACTTGATACGAAATGCAGTATGTATACCTACCGCTCAGTCCATGAATGTTTCTCACAAAATTTTGGGACGTGGTAGCCGGGTTGCATACGCAGTAACTGGATTCTCATCTAGGCGGCCGCTGTTCTAGTCCCCGTCAATTCATGAAGTAATTTTGAAATGAGATGTCACTTCCCAGTTGTTTGGATTCCACATAATACAAAATGTACCTGGAAACACGATCTCAATAATCACACATAACAATACTTTTTGTTTCTTTCACATATTTTATGATATTGTATAAAACAGACTAAAAGAGAGGCAAGTACATAATGTTTTATGAACTGACTAGTTTCACAAATTGGGTATAGTTCATATAAAATCGCACTACAGTAGATAAATCCACTTAAAATATACTCAACAAAGCTTGAGTTGGCTCATTGAAAAAGTCAAATGTTGGGCCTGGTCAAAGGATCCAACCACGAAGCTTCTCAAAGCTTTGTTCTATCCTTTAACGTTCCACCCCCTATGTAATGAATCCGTGCATTTCTTATCTAGAGTTGAATTTAAACTGAGTTTTATATGTATAGAAGGAACCTTATGAGCTGCAGCACAAGAAGAGAGAAGTGCTTCTTTTTGTCTTACCTCTTCCGTTCGTTCTTTCGGTAACTGGACTGCATTAATCTGTAGATGAACGCCTGTATTAAGCACAGCCTTCTGTTTCAATTTCCCTTGAGGTCTCAATGAAATCCCGCTCCTTGTGAATGGGTAAAGGCAGACTGGCACGAGCAGATTTAGCAAATTAACTCCAGTCAGCTAGCTAGATTGTAGTCAGAACTGCCACGACGTCAGCTTTGTAGTCTGGCTCAAGGCTCTCACAACTTCACCGCCTTCGTTACGATAATAAACCAGATTATCATCATTTACATTTGAGTGATAAGTCAGTAATATATTTCCTGACTGAATTTCTGAGCACACATAACTTACTTATCTACATGGTTATTTGAGAAACTACTACTCTAATTCATTTCATATAATTGATTATAATACAATAAATTCGTGTCCTCATCCCGAGGTGTTGCAGCTCTTTTCAGGCACAGCCCCAATGGAGGTGAGCTGCATGTACCATTTCAACCACATACCAGCCCTCCTGCCATTCTTAAATTTTCTGCAGTACCGGAAATCGAACCCGCGCTCCCGAGGACGGCAGCTAATAACACTAACCGTTACGCTACGGAGGAAGACATTATGGTACAGAAAGTTATATATAATATTACGAATTAGATAAAACCTTTTTTCTATAAATTTGTTATTTCTTATTCCTGGACTTCTCCATTTACTCGACTTCAGCACTTCATACAGATTAAATCCAGTTTTATGATCCGATGGCCTTCCTCCCACCAACCCTATGTGGAGGGATGTGTTCTTTACTATTACGTGTTTCCGTGGTGGTTGGTAATGTGATGTGATGTGATGTGATGTGATGTGATGTGATGTGATGTGATGTGATGTGATGTGATGTGATGTGATGTGATGTGATGTGATGTGATGTGATGTGATGTGATGTGATGTGATGTGATGTGATGTGATGTGATGTGATGTGATGTGATGTGATGTGATGTGATGTGATGTGATGTGAATGAAAAGATTGTCGTAAAACGATCACAACTCAGTTCGGTGGATTTTGAAGGTGCTCAAATACGTTAGCCTCTTGTCAATAGATTTACTGGCGCGTAAAACAACTCCTGGGATAAAATTCCGGCACCTCTGCATTTCCGAAAACCGTAAAAGTAGTTAATGAACGTAAAGCAAATAACAGTATTATTATTATTATTACATTCAACCGAGCAGCCAAATATTTTGCCAGGAATTCCTTCTGCTTGAAAAGATATACCTAAAATCTTGTCCGTTGTCCTGATTACCTCATTGAAAGATTTTTTGTTTTGTTTTATTATTTGCTTTACGTCGCACCGACACAGATATGTCTTATGGCGACGATGGGATAGGAAAGGCTTAGGAATTGGAAGGAAGCGGCCGTGGCCTTAATTAAGGTACAGCCCCGGCATTTGCCTGGTGTGAAAATGGGAAACCACGGAAAACCATCTTCAGGGCTGCCGACAGTGGGGCTCGAACCCACTATCTCCCGATTACTGGATACTGGCCGCACTTAAGCGACTGCAGCTATCGAGCTCGGTATTGAAAGATTTTCTTTGCAGCCCATCCACATATTCAGAACTGGAGTGCCACATGGTCAACGTGACAACTATGTCATCCACTTTGCTTGGAATTGTTGACAGCCTTCCCTACTTTCTCTGTCAAAACAGTTCCACAGTTAACGAAACCGTTCTGAGTGAAGGATTACAAACCTTTGATGGAATGGAAATAGAACCCAGGTCCTCAGGGTGATATATAGACAGGCTACACCTGCTGAACGGAGCTGTTGACAGCATACGAAATATATGAAATATATGATCAGCAAAAGTGATGTTTAAAAAGCAATTTCGAACGTTTAATGGAGGTAGGTTGAAGAATAATTTTTAAACACCATGATGAGGTTTAAGATTGCAAACATGTTATTTGAGAGATCACAAAAATATGTAAAATTTTCAAACAACTTGGCAGTACGTGCCCACTGATCAATATGACGTTGCACCCCCTCTAGCCTGGATGTATGCACTTGTTCGGTTGGGAAGAGAGCCACAAAGCCGTAGTAACCTCTCCTGAGGCACGCTGGCCCACAACTGATGTAACTAGTCCTTGATATCCTGAATTCTGGCACTGGGACGGAGTTGACGTCCAAGTTCGTCTCACACATGTTCTATCGGGGACGGATCATGCTGGTCATGAGAGTACCTCGACATCAGGCAGACAGTTCATAGAGACAAGTGCCGTGTGTGGACGAACATTGTCCTGTTGAAAAATGGCACCACAATACTGTTGGCTGGGCTGAGTGACTCAGACGGTTGAGGCGCTGGCTTTCTGACCCCAAATTGGCGGGTTCAACCCTGGCTTAGTCCGGTGGTATTTGGAGCTGCTCAAATACGTCAGCCTCGTGTCGGTAGATTTACTGGCACGTAAAAGAATCCCCGCGGGATTAAATTCCGGCAACCGTGACCTGAAGTCGTACCTGTTGTATCCCCACACAATGACGCCAGGAGTAACACTGCGGTGCCTCTCCAAAACATTGAAAGTATGAGACGTCTCCCAAGATCGCCGTTATACTCTCAGACGATGGTCATCCAGGGTAGCATCACGCAACTTGAGCTATGAGCTTGCATTAGGGAGATAATGGGTTCGAATTCCACCGTCGGCAGCCCTGAGGATTTTCAGTAGTATTCCATTTTCGCAATAGGCAAATGCTGGGGTTATACCTTAGTTAAGGTCACGGCCGCTACCTTCCAATCCCGAAAATCATCGATACATTAGTGCCAAGAAAAAAGTCTGTATGTTAAGTCATCAGTAGGGCTCGGATGTTTAAGACCTAAAAATATACCAAATAAGCAAGCAAGTATGACCTCAAAAGTGATTAAATATGACCTCAAAATTCGAGAAATTACAAAAAATTACAAAATATGACCGGAAAATGGTTAATCTAAATATGGACATATTTTTATAAATTATGATTCGAAGATTTTGGTACTGAAAGGTATAAAATGGCAGGGAGGGATTCAGTTAGGTGGAAATGTAGTAAGCAGCCTGGGCTATGCTGACGACTTGGTCTTAATGGCAGACTGTGCCGAAAGCCTGCAGTCTAACATCTTGGAACTTGAAAATAGGTGCAATGAGTATGGTATGAAAATTAGCCTCTCGAAGACTAAATTGATGTCAGTAGGTAAGAAATCCAACAGAATTGAATGTCAGATTGGTGATACAAAGCTAGAACAGGTCGATAATTTCAAGTATTTAGGTTGTGTGTTTTCCCAGGATGGTAATATAGTAAGTGAGATTGAATCAAGGTGTAGTAAAGCTAATGCAGTGAGCTCGCAGTTGCGATCAGCAGTATTCTGTAAGAAGGAAGTCAGCTCACAGACGAAACTATCTTTACATCGGTCTGTTTTCAGACCAACTTTGCTTTATGGGAGCGAAAGCTGGGTGGACTCAGGATATCTTATTCATACGTTAGAAGTAACAGACATGAAAGTAGCAAGAATGATTGCTGGTACAAACAGGTGGGAACAATGGAAGGAGGGAACTCGGAATGAGGAGATAAAGGCTAATTTAGGAATGAACTCGATGGATGAAGCTGTACGCATAAACCGGCTTCGGTGGTGGGGTCATGTGAGGCGAATGGAGGAGGATAGGTTACCTAGGAGAATAATAGACTCTGTTATGGAGGGTAAGAGAAGTAGAGGGAGACCAAGACGACGATGGTTAGACTCTGTTTCTAACGATTTAAAGATAAGAGGTATAGAACTAAATGAGGCCACAACACCAGTTGCAAATCGAGGATTGTGGCGACGTTTAGTAAATTCTCAGAGGCTTGCAGACTGAACGCTGAAAGGCATAACAGTCTATAATGATAATGTATGTATGTATGTATGATTCGAAAGGGAAATTCTTTTGATACTTATTTGTTAATTTTTTATTCTTACTTTCATATTAATTTTCTGAATATACATGTTTATCAGTTACTCACAGTTATTCTTGATTCACTTATCGAACATTTGTGAACCGGTACTAAGATTATCAGATCACACAACATTTTAAAAGTCAAAACATATTTGCACCTGTAGTGGTGGTTTCAAACACGAGAAAACTAGATCAATCTATTTTTTAAATATTTTGGAACGTTCAAACCCAGGTTTCATTAATATTATTAAATGCGTTAAAGTTTAAATTGAGCACCACGGAACGAATTAAGTAGATGTCTTTCATACATTATGGTAGGGCGGCAGGGCCTATAGTGCAAACTGCCCATACATTCTTCATTCTTCTCTGCGGGTGGAATTCTAGTGTATGACAAGATTCATCTTCAAATCATCAGCGCGAAAGACCTCCGATTATCACTTAACACATTCTTGTAAGAACAGACGTTCCTTTCTATGTCACAAGACTATTGGTGCATATTTAAATAATGTAAAAGGTGCAGTGAAGTCTATGACCTTCATTCTATACAAACGGCATTCCACTTGCATTAACTGCAGATGTGATACCGAGAAGCAGTTTTGTGAACACTAGTTCGCATTCGATATGCTGAAGATGATTTTACACAGCTACAGCTGTCGTCAGACCGACGAAATATGACAGTAATATGACGTTTCTATGAAAATAGGTCAAAATATGAATTTCTGACAAAAATAGCCAAAATATGCACTTATATAACAAATAAAAATCACTTTATTGTGACGATAATCACCTGTATTGCACCAACATCTAATCAGGCAAGAAAATAGAGACAAAGAAAAAATATGACTTTTCCTAAACATCCGAGCCCTAGTCATCAGCCTAAAGACTAATTGTATCCTCAAATGGCACCACCAAACATTATGCGGTTATAGGGAAAACCGATGGCAGTGCCGAAATAAGGTGTACAAGTCAACGTGAGGACCGAGGTAGTTTGCCATTGCTTTCCTTACTGGGCCAGAAAGTGCTATTGTCACAGCCGTGGATCATAACAGGACTTCGAAGGAAACTATATTTTCTCTGGTCTGTGCCAAGAGACAAGTGCAAAATTACTGCTTTCACCAAGAACAGGCAACAAGCGGGATGAACATTTATCAGACATAGACGATTGAAAACCAGATTTTCTATTATTGTAGTTATACACCCTATTTAGATAGGAAAACACAGTATTTACGGAGATAGTTAGAAATTTGTGAAAAATGTAATAATGGCAAATGTTGTTATAATTCGTAAGCAAAAGTGTATAAGGCATAAAAATATGAAATCACTTTTACAAAAAGTGTAAAATTTACAATGTTTCGTTAATGGTAAAATTAACGGAGAAATTTTTCACATCCTGCTTTAGTTCCCTTAATATTACTGTTTTATGCTACTGTATACTAGTCAAGCAAAAGTCTAAACCACTGTCTGAATATTCCTGAACTTAAATACAGAGTTTCAATTTTAAAGTCATCGCATTCCGCGTTATCTTTGGTAGGAGCAAAGATATTAGTTGCTTTCATTGCAGCGAGAATGAAACCCTTCCCCATTCTCTTGGTTTTTTGCCACAAAGCGGATTTACTGAGTAACAATATACATCACAGGGTCCGGAGCTGTATTGCTAGTCGTTTCATAAAGTCGATCAAGTCTGAAATACTGTATTTTAAGAAGTGACATTATTTCAACCGAGGGCTCCCATAAGCGTGTTGACATCATACCAATCGACAGAAATAAGGACATCGGCTTCATTATCGATCCAAGTATGAGGTTTGAAGGAGGAAAAAATACGGGCAGTGGAAGGGTGATGGTTAAATGAAAATGCACTACGAACTGTGATTTAAATATCTAGAGAAGAAATTCGTCCGCCTCTGTGGTGTAGTGGTTAGTGTGATTAGCTACCACCACCGGAGGCCCGAGTTCGATTCCCGGCTCTGCCACGAAATTTGAAAGTGGTACGAGGGCGGCAACGGGGTCCACTCAGCCTCGGAAGGTCAACTGAGTAACTTAGAGGTGGATTCGATTCCCACCTCAGCCATCCTGGAAGTGGTTTTCCGTGGTTTCCCACTTCTCCTTCAGGTAAATGCCGGTATGGTACCTAACTTAAGGCCACGGCCACTTCCTTCCCTGTTCCTTGTCTATCACTTCCAATCTTTCCATCCCGCCGCAAGGTCCATGTTCAGCATAGCAGGTGAGGTTGCCTGAGTGGAGTACTGGTCATCCTCCCCAGTTGTATCACCGACCCAGAGTCCGAAGCTCCAGGACACTGTCCTTGAGGCGGTAGAGGTGGGATCCCTCGCTGTGTCCGACGGGAAACCGACCCTGGAGGGGAAACAGATAAAGAAGAAGAAGAGAAGAAATTGAACATCCCCCCCCCCGAAATAGAGGGGTGATTGGATTGCTGTTTGGTGTTCGACGAGTGATATCTAATGTAACTTAGAAGCTTCTCAGTCTGTCAAACACACAAAATCAAGGAAAATATTACACTATAACATAGGCCTACCTGTAAAATGCACATTTTTAAACAAGGAATCCAAATACACACTATTTCCAAATACTGAGTGTGAATTGATAGGGGCTGCCCGGCCGAGGCGGTAAAGGCGTGCTCGGTTCGCCCGGAAGGACGTGGGTTCGAATCCCCGTCAGGAAGTCGTAAAACGAGATTTCCACTTTCGGAGGTGCATATGGCCCTGAAGTTCAATCAGCCTACACCAAAAATGAGTACCGGGTTAATTCATGGGGGCAAAGGCGGCCGGGCGTAGAGCTAACCACTCTACCCCATCAAATGCTGAGGTTACGGATAGTGGAAGCCTTTATCTTCCACCCCTCCAAGGACCTTCATGACCTGCCCGGAGATAACTTTGCTTTGAGTGTGAATTGATACAGTCGGATGATGTTCAAGAACGAAACATATCATTCTTTTTTAATAGTGTGCATTTTTATTGCTTGTTTAATAATGTGTTTTTACAGGTATATTATAGTGGAATATTTATATTGATTTTGTGTGTTCGACATACTGAAAAGCATTTAAGGTACACTTAACTGTCACGATACTGGAATGTATGGCTTCCTTCTTAACAAAATATCTCAATTCTGTGTGAAATTCTTTCGGAGTTTTGGAATTAGTGTGTTGGAAGAAGGAATTGTCACTATTATTCTCACCTATTATCCATAAATTGTCACTCACCAGTTGAATGAAAATGAAAACCTACAACCTGTTTTCCAGTCATCGACCGGGTCAGGGATGTAATGAATGAAACATATACAGGCTGTTATTACAATGGGGTCGCCACTCCCAAGGTGATTTATATTAATGAGTGATAAATGCTATGAAATGGTAATGGAGAGTGTTGCTGGAATGAAAGATGACAGGGAAAACCGGAGTACCCGGAGAAAAACCTGTCCCGCATCCGCTTTGTCCAGCACAAATCTCACATGGAGTCACCGGGATTTGAACCACGGTATCCAGCGATGAGAGGCCGACGCGCCGCCGTCTGAGCCACGGAGTACGTCAAATTATAAATGAAATAAATATTTCCATTCGGGAATAGCAGCCTCTTTAGGAATATCTTGAAAAGTATGTAATCAATAAATAATAGACACATTTAAATAGTTATGAACAATTGTTTGAAAAATAAGTATGTGACTGTATACTCACGGTAACCCTTACGCATGGGCAGCTACACATTTTTGATTTTCTCTCTCTTTCTTTACGAAGCCATTTTCCCGTGATGTTCAGACAGACAAGCAGACAGACTGACAGATAATGAACTGAACCTATGTTCGGCTTTCATAGACAGATAAATACGATGTATGGGGCTAAAATTTCAAGTGCACAGGCAACACACACACATATATATATATACCATATATGTCAGTGGAAATATCTTCCCTAGCGCTCTACGGAGTCTTGTAGAGGTGTAGCATTCCAACTGGTGAGCCTGCTGATATACTGGGGCGAAAGGCAGGTTATTTTACAATAACACACGCTGAATAGTTTTATTATTTTACTGGAATAGCAGGATTATTTTATCAATAATAAATCCAAGGTAAATTAACGCATATTAGGCTTGTTACAGAATATAATGCAGCATATGTTGCAGAGCGGACCATTTTATTATCTTGAACAGATTTTGGTCGGCATAATTAAACCAGAGGTGGTAAACTGCAGAATTGCGTATAGTGGTTTGTGGTTGAAATAAATCAACGAATAATGAGTATCACAAGCTTTTTTCCAGTTGCCATTGTTTTCCGTAATTAAATTGTGTTATTAAAAATCACCAGATATTATTTTACTGCGGGTTCTTGCTATCTGTTCTGAAAACCGCGTAATATTCTAAACAGTGACCATTCAGATGGGAATATTAATGTTTGTGGCTCAATCCTACAGACCCATGTGAAAAGAATAATATTTTAGTTAAAGCGTTTTTGAATTGTTTCACATTACTACCATGTTTCCGAGTATCCAGCATAATGATGACCACGGAATTACTCCTTCTTTAACTTGCAAACTTGAAAACGATGTGTTGATTTTTTCATTAATTTTAAAAACACCTGCCTGTCGGAGTCAAGTTGCCCCTGTGGGTGAGGGCGGTAGAACAACACCTACGGTATCCCTTGCCTTTCGTAAGAGGCAACAAACAGGGGCCCCAGGGGCTCTGAACTTTGGAGCCTGGTTTGGCAACTACGAGGCCCTTAAATGAGTTCTGGTATTTCTTCCACTTACTTGAGCCAGGCTCCTCACATTCATCTGTCCTATCAGACCTCCCTTGATCAACACTTGTTTTCCAACCCCGACGCTATTAGGTTCCCGAGGGCTAGGGATTTTTTTAATGTTCACGCCCTCCGTGGCCCTTATCTTTCTTTGGCCGATACCATCATTTTTCGAAGTGTCGGATCCCTTCCATCTTTTCTCCCTAATTACTGTTATATAGAGTATGGTTGCCTAGTTGTACTTCCTCTTAAAACAGTAATCACCACCACCACCACTCGGACTCAAGCGTATGGTCTACAAGACAGTTGTTAACATAGCGCTGATCAGTGGTTCGTAATGTTACCTCTTACGCAACAACACAAGCATAAACTTCAGGTTACCATTATGGAAAAGACAAGATGGACTTTTGGTGTAACAAGGATCAATATCGTTAATAATGACATTTCAACACCGTGCTGAAACGTGCATCACTGCAGAAGGCCATTTATTCGAACACTTACTACGCTAACAGGCTGTTGCTCAGTCAATTCAAACGGATTCAAACTCCCAACCATTCTATCCTCGTCCAGCCCTGATTATAAAACATCCACATAAGCAGCCCTAATGGCCTAGAACAGTGTCGAAATAAATACATACAGTAAATAAATAAATAAATAAATAAATAAATAAATTAATTAATCCGCGACGTGAGAGCTTTCGGATACATTGGCTCCGTGGATGATTCTCGAAGTACAACATGCGAAGAAAAATTTACAGGCCTATGTGGGATTTGAACCCACCTCCCAAACGCAGCTGTATTAACAACACCGCACTTAACCTATGACACCACGGCGAATCCAGCGAGTAGGTTTCCAGAAAGCCTACTAGGTGGACTGCTACTTCCGCTTCACAAACGCACACACTTTTTCTAAGAGTATGCCATCACTTTTAGCGTTCATTTCATACCTACTGAAAGCTCATAATTGGCACGTACTTTTTACACAACCGTATGGCAGTTTCATGCATTGTGTAAATGCCTGTCGCATACTGTACATGTTTTTGCAAAGGCAATGGTGCAGTGAGTGATTAAAGGCGATTGTTGCTTGGTATTTCGTAAAGGAGAATAGACCATAACGACACCAATGACGTTAAGCGGGATGCCTAACAGCATAAAACGTCAGGCGCGACTGACTCACTCGGTATATGACAACGAGCAATGCAGCTGGAATTTTCATGAGGTCACAGATTTACTATCCGCAACCTCAGCACTAACTGGGAATGAGTAAGTTATGTCCTCCACCCACCCACCCACCCTAATCCCCCTGACCCTAAGAATGAACTTAGTACTCATTGGTGTTGTAAGCTGAGTGATCCCAAATGTTTTGTATCTCCTCAGATGTGGACGTGTTAATTCTAAAAAACATGATAGTAGAAATGGAAACTACGAAGCGAGTTGGCCGTGCGGTTAGGGTCGCGCAGCCGTGAGCATTCATTCGGGAGATAGTGGGTTCCAACAAGATGGCTTTCCGTAGTTTCCCATTTTCGCACCAGGCAATTGCTGGCGCTGTACTTTGACAAGGTCACAGCCACTACCTTAGCACTCCCGTCCCTTTCTTACTCTATCGTCGCCATAAGACCTATCTGTGTCGGTACTGCGTAAAGCCAATTGTAAAAAGGGAAGTGACGACTACACTATTGGAAATGGGAAGTGTTTCACTGTAAAGCGCTTCCGGTACACATTCCAAGTTTTGTGTAAATGAGAATGACGTATGGAATGATAGAAAGTTCGTTCATCCAGTTCTGCCATTTAAAGCTCGGATACAATCTCGTATTCGTGCTGGCATTGAATCAAACAATCTTCGAATGCCATTTTCTGGATCATCTTTCCATGTATGAAGCATATGTGTCAGTTCTCGAATGTGTGTGGCTGAAGATGGTATGACAAGAAAGGTCTTCCCATGGCGTCTCAAAAATGGCCTTTTGGAGACAAATCAGGGAAACGGGTAGGGTAGTCTAGGATCCGTATATGCCTTCAGGCTTCCTTGGTGTGATTTCCAGTGTGTGTACTTGTATTACCGTGCTGGAACACGTCGTTTTGTATGGTTGCCATAAAGGGTACGGCAAGGTGGTACTCTTTCCACAAACTGGTATGCAGTTTTCCATAAATAGCAACCCAATCAGTCCTTGTGTCTTATGCAGTAGATCCCCGCAGCATAATCTAAGGGATGGAGTAGCATGCTTTCCAAGATCCAGAGGTGGGTTTGCCCCATCACCAATTACTATGTCGGGCCGATGACCTTCGGTGTTAGGCCCCTTAAAACAACAAGCATCAGTTACTATGTCGTCGATCTGACAGCCTAAGGTAGACTCATCACTAAACACCACAGCTGAGTTTCGTCTGGCTCGGATTTCAACTGCTGTTATTTGCCTATTTGCCGGGCCATCCCCACAATCCGATTATCTTTTCTTTCTGTGATCACTCTGGAGGGACCTATGGCTGGTCTTCCTGTTACAGTATTCTCATGGGTCTGTCTTCTAACCACTCGTTCAACAATCATTACATTACAGTCAACTCCGCGATATCAGTCTGTATGATGCTCCCACGCCCCTCATGCTAAGTATGCGACCCTTCTCATAATCGGACAGGTGGCTATAATTTGGATATGCCCGTGGCCTTGGCATGCTGTAAATCTGCACTCTACCTGAAATATACAGTAATTAAAATTATCGTCATCAGCACCACCACCACCACCTATTCATATCACCTTTAGCTTGTGTGAATGGATTTGGTGTTACTGCAAAAATGCTCGTATAAGAGTGCACTTGTAATCAGATCACCTACGTGGTGTAGGAAGCACGTGCAACATACTACCTTAATATTGCGTTAAAATAACACTTTCAGTTTCCGCTGGATATCTCATTATAATCTATTAAGCAACACTGGCGTATTTTTATGGGTAATTGTGTGATATGTCGGGGGCATGATTAAAGCAGCAAAGTAGCTGCTGTCTTTATTTATGGACGGCTGAGATTCAAATCCGGGATTGTGTGGAATTGGAATTTTCGTATGGTGACAGTAAAGGCATTTGACATATGACCTTAACTGAAAACGAGTCACGGTTGCTCCATTGCTGGGGGCAAGTTAAGAGTGCTTTGTAATTAGAGAGGATTCTATGTGTGTGGTCTCGCCTATAAGAATTTCCTAACCTCTTACGCCTTTCTGCAGAACATACCTTAATAGAATTAGTTGGTTATTGTTTTAATCATATGAGCTGGACATCTGATTCCAATTAAGTGGACCGTACTGAATATGAAAATTAAACATGACATAAATGCTTATGGACATTCGTAATGTCATGCCAGCATGCACGATACTCGTTGAATCGTGCTGCAGTGCAACTTCTGCTGATATTCCAGCAGTAGCAATCTCTTTCTCTCTCTCTATCTCTCGCCCTCTTCTTTTCTTTCTTGAGGGTAGGGCGATGATAAGACGCTTGATGAACTTGGGTTAAGTTATGCGATGAGGAAAGTGCGATAAGAGCATGTAACAGAAAAGGATAAGTCAGTCGGGGAAAAATATGAGTACCATCTGAGCGGTGATTAACCCATTGCTGCTCCCCTACATCCCGCCACAAACCAACTCACCCCACTATCTCACTTCGTAGATAAACGCTAACTTAAGCTTAAACACGACTCCAATAAGACACGCAATCATACGTCCAGTACAGACGGTTAAGAAAGTAGGTCTGTTACCTACGGGATATACTTCAAATTTAATGTACTAGACGAAGTGTTCTGTGTAAAACGACAATGGTATGGAGTTTAAACACTGTTTACTGGAAATAATACAAATTCAGAGTTTTAAGAACCATCAGCACAGGTAATGTTTCGTGGAGTAATTTATTCCCTTTCTCTTCTCCTGAACTGGTTTACTTCACACTGGGACGGTGGTGCAAACTGTGTCGCATATTTGTACATTTCACGGCTAGATGACCTTAATGACAGCAAACATATTTGAAAGGATGTGCTTCACTGTTGCGTGGTGTGCGGTGGTGGTTTTGTGGTATTATGTGATGCATTGTATATTAAGGGATGTATATTAAGATGGGCACAAAGATCCACTCTTCAAACCCCATGAATTACCAAACGGGCTAGAATCATAAACCTTGCCAGGGGCTTATAGAGGATAGTTGCCTAGTTGTACTTCCTCTTAAAACAATAATCACCACCACCACCACCAGGGGCAAACCCAAGACCCTCTGAACTGAAGGCTGCTGCGACCATTCAGCCAGGGTGCTGGACATCTTTCTTTTACTTGTAATAATAATAATAATAATAATAATAATAATATAAATCAAGCAAATTTGTTGTTTTCCACCACTGGTCACAGCCATATGATCTCTAGTTATATGTGAAATGCTAACCACAGGGAACTGAAATTTAATAAATCCGAAAAGTATTGGCAGAATACGAAACGAAGCAGCCTTGATGGGAAGCCAATGACGATGTCACTCTGCTATCTCGCCTCTGTAGAAATATGTTATTCATTCATTCATTCATTTACTTTATTTTGGCCAATAAATTATAGACAACGTCATTTCAACTGACTCCTTTTTCGGGCTTTGACATTTGTGCAGTACCGTCTCCGTCGTTCTCAGTGTTGTTCCTTCCTCTTCTGTGTCCTTTTTTTAGCTTCGAATTTTCTTGGAATTTGATATACTTCTGTTTTCTTCATGAGTGGGACCCGCTTCAAGATGTCAGTACGCATGATTCACAGTTTTTCGAAATCTCGTTTCCATCTCAGTAAACCGGGTCCGTTAAGTTTTCTTCCCTTTAAATCTGTTTCTGCTCTTTAACTTAGTTGATGATCCGGTTGGGCATTCCTGATGGACTCATTCATGCCACGTGTCCATAAAATTTTCCAGCTAATGTTGGTTACATTATCCACAGCTGTCATCTTCTGTATTCGAAATATTTGCTTTGACATGGCCCAAGAATTCTCCCAAAGTCTTTCCTTCTTTGAACCAGGGTATGGATATTCACTGTGAGATGTTGCCTGGTTCATAACACCCCTGATCTGCTTTATATTGTAGGATATTGATCTTTCGTAGTAGATACATTTAGTTAACTTGTATGCCATTTCCATTTTGTTTATGCGTTACACGAGGGCTTGTTTATCCGAGTTATTGGATTATTTACACTCTCTCGGGTACGTAAACCTTTCTGCTTGTTTGTCGTTTGCTTGTCCCATTACCAGATTTTCCAGCGTCAACTTGATATTCATTATGAACTCCGTTTTCTCAAAGGAGATTTGGAGACACGCCTTGTTTGCTTGATACCTAAGCAGAATAATTTGTTTTGTAGCTGTGTCTAGGGTATCGGGAAAAAATTGCTAAATCATGAGCAATGGCTAGACAAGAATTCTAGATTTAGGTTCCTGTAGACGAGTCTGGCCACGTTATACAGTACTTCGTTAGTAATTTCTTTGCATCACTCGCAGATGACTTTCTCGAGGACATAGTTGAAAAGTAGGGGTGAAAGTTCATAACCTTGTCTAACTCCTGTATAGATTTCAGAAGGGGCTGAAATCTCCTCCCTAAACTTAACTTTAGGTGATTGGTTTGTTAGGCTTTGCTAGATGATAACTCTTGTTTTCTTGTCTAAGCCAAATTCTCTATAATGGAACGATTAATTGAGTCATTAACATCGTTGTTCATAAGCTTCTGATTATGAAAGGATGTATTTCAGGTTCAGAATCTGCTCGGAACATGATTACTCCTCTGGAAATCCCCTTGGGGACTAGTTGTTCCTCTGCCCTATACTGGAGAGTTTTTAAGAGAATCTTATTATTAAAGAAATGTCTCTGTAGTTCACGTCTAATACTTCCAAGCAAGTGAAGGCTAGTCAGAACCCAGATGTCTGCAAACGTCGCTCGATGTGACGCTGGATTTGTTACCATCTGGGGTAGTAGCTCCTGCTGAAATTTCCACCGTGCTTTTGAGAGTTGAACTGGGGCCGGCAATGTTTCTCACCGTCTAAATCTCCATCTAGGTTCTAAGCGTTTGGCAGAGCTTGATGTTCGTCTCTGACTGGCAATTCCTCCATACCTCATGCTAAGATTTTACCATCGGTATTCGGTTGGTTGATTGCAGTAGCTTCCCACTGATCAAAGCAATGGATGCGCCATTTTCCTACGCTTATCGTACCGGATTATTTTTGAAGATATGTATTGTCAGCCCGTAGGTTGTTAGGATTTCCAAAACGTCCATGAACAACTTTCACTACCGAGCTCGATAGCTGCAGCCGCTTAAGTGCGGGCAGAATCCAGTATTGGAGAGGGTTCTGTATGAGTTGCGCCGAGTAAAAGTTGCGCCGAGTAATATTTGCGCCGAGGAGATTCCCCGCTGGGAGTAGAAGTGGTTTGAGAGCTGTCTTAAGCGTCTGCTACCTGCGCTGCACCGCAGGGGGTTATATCCAAGTTCAATGAATGTCTGTGAATATCTGTAGTACTGAGATTTTAAAATTAATATATAAAAAATATTATTCACTCTATCTTTTTTTGCTAGTTGTTTTACGTCGCACCGACACAGATAGGTTTTACGGCGGCGATGGGACAGGAAAGGGCTAGGAGTGGGAAGGAAGCGGCCATGGCCTTAATTAAGGTACAGCCCCAGCATTTGCCAGGTGTGAAAATGGGAAACCCGGAAAACCATTTTCAGGGCTGCCGACAGTGGGGTTCGAACCTACTATCTCCCGAATACTGGATAATGGCCGCACTTAAGCGACTGCAGCTATCGAGCTCGGTATTCACTCTCTCAATGTTGGTTTCTTGCACATTTAGAAAACCTGCATCGTATTTATATCAGTGGGTGAAATGTGTATAACTACGTAGTTTGACTTAATTTACAAACCAAGTGTGGAAACATGTAATCAGTCTTTCAGTCTTATCAAGAATATCCACAGCCTGTTTGTAGCTAACTGACAGGGTCAGGAATAGAATGAATGAGGAATGAAATACCGCTAAAGGAAGAAAATACTGCCGAATGCGAAATCTGACGTGCTTTTGCGGACAAAGATTAATGGATGGCAAATGAAATATAGCGAATTTGTTGAATAAAGAATGGCCAGTGAAAACAGAAAAAAAAACTGTCTCACTCTACGTTTCCCCGACATGCACCCCTTATGAAGTGATAGGGCTCAAGAATGAACCATAGCTACTGCCAAAGAAAGGAAATTGTGTGCCCTGGCGAGGCCTGTCGCATTCCACTGGGCATAAAAGATTAATAAATGACAAATTAAATTGTTTCAAACAGTGATGCTGATATAAATATGAAGAAATCAGAATATTTTGAACGCCAGCTTTGTATGTTTCTGCCCTTTTGTTAGGCAAAACATACAATAAAATATTGGGAATGTTGAAGGAGATAATTCCCGACTGGATTTTGAGTCTGCCAGCATTTGTGATTTGAAACAGTCATTTCCATTAGCTGAAATACAAGGATGTTTCTTTCATTTTCTCCAGTGTATTTGGAGAAAGGTACAGGAAATCGGACTGACAACACTCTACAAAGAATGTCAAGAAGTGAGGCTGAAAATTCGAAAGTGCGGGGCTCTTGCCTTCTTGAAGCCTGAAGATGTGGAAGAGGGCTGGCTCTATATCCACGAAGAAGCGCCACAGAATCCTAAACTTGTCCAGTTTTTGGACTATTTTGCGGAAGAATGGCTTGAAAATCATAATGTACCACAAGCAATCTGGAACTGCCACTGAAGACGCCACAGAACAACAAATGCTGTTGAAGGGTTGCACCGCAAAATTAACAGTATTCTAGGGAGACCGCATCCACGAGTTAAAGATCTCATTTTGTTTCTCAAATCCGAAGCAGAAAGCTCGAATTTTAAGATTGCCAAGAATGAACTTCATCTTGAGGGCAAAAGAAGAAAAAGAAGTTATGTGCAATTAGACCAAGGGATCTTGAGAGCAACGGAGGACTATTTGGAAAGCGGTAATGTAATCATTCTGAAACACGAAATTTCCCTGTGGAATTCCCAAACAAGACCTTTAGTTCCTAGAATGATCAATGACCACGGCGCAAGTTTTACTGATTTTAACACGGCGCAACTTTTACTCGGCGCAACTCATACGACACCTTGGAGAGATAGTGCGTTCGCAACCCCACGTCGGCAGCCCTGAAGACGGTTTTCCGTGGTTTCCCATTTTAACACCAGGCAAATGCTCGAGCTGTACCATAATTAACGCCATGGATACTTCCTTCCCACTCTTAGGCCTATCCTGTCGAAGCGTCGCCATAATACCTAAAGTGTCGGTGCAACGTAAATCAACTTTTTTAATAATAATAATAATAATAATAATAATAATAATAATAATAATAATAATAATGATAATAATAATTTAAAATTCATTATTCCACTTTTATTTTCTCGACATGCATGCTATTAGCAATTTCCTGTGGCTTTGTGTGAACGCATAATGTGTGCTTGGTAGGTACATCATTGTGTACATAAGCATCGTTCTTCTCTACCACCATTTGAAAGAACTCCTGCCCGCATGGGCATATTATGCGTATGATGTCAACATATCAGAATTTCCTTTAAGCATAGAAATGCTTTTGATGTTTTTTTTTTTCCTGGGGAGGTAATGAGGTTCAACATATTTAGTTTATCTTGATGGGACTTTTCAACACGAAAATTATGCGTTCACAATGAGCTCTGAAATTCCTGTGTAAAATACCCCACATAATGGTGTGGGGCATTAGGACCGTAGTGCGCGCATCAAGTAACACAATTTAAATCCTGAAAAAAAAAATCACACAAAGAATGTTATTTCGTAGAGCAACGTGAAAACAACAAGTGAAACACATTTTTGCTTTTAAACTTAATTTCTAGTTACAAGTTCGTAATTTCATTCTTTTGTAAGTTTTTCTACTCTTGCAACGGGATTACATAATGTGTATGTGTTTATATATTTATGGATTAGTGTTTATATGGTGAACGTAAAAATCTCAATCTGTTGTCATTCGTCATATTTGATCCCATCTAACATGATGTCAAAGATGAATGACGAATCACAGGTTTTGGTTGTATATTTATATGTGCGTATGTGTATGGATCTGTGCATACATGCTTGTAGTGTTTACGTATGTGTGGTGTGAGGTAGCAGCGAGGTCAAAGTGATATGGGAATAAAAAAATGTATAGGCTTGTATGTCCGTATACAAGTTTTTAAATAGTTCTAAATCCAGCGTGACATGTATAAGCTTTCATGTGATCCGTCATTCTACAGAAAGTATCTGCGTGATACCACGTATGTGCATCTCGCTAGTGTCACAAAGAGTGAAATGATGGGGATTATGATATACGACGATGAGATGAGGAGTATTCATGCGGGAGAATCTTTCTGACTCCAATTCGTCATTTTTTTTTTCTTTTTGCTAGTTGCTTTACGTCGCACCGACACAGATAGGTCTTATGGCGACGATGGGACAGGAACGGGCTAGGAGTGGGAAGGAAGCGGCCGTGGCCTTAATTAAGGTACAGCCCCAGCATTTGCCTGGTGTGAAAATGGGAAACCACGGAAAACCATTTTCAGGGCTGCCGACAGTGGGGTTCGAACCTACTATCTCCCGAATACTGGATACTGGTCGCACTTAAACGACTGCAGCTATCGAGCTCGGTCAATTCGTCATTCACGGTGTGAGTTTTAGTAGAAAGAGCTTATACGTTTATACACACATGGGTAGGTTCTGAATCTTCATTGAATTTTGTAAATCAGTAGAACATCTTGTATAGTTCTGAAGTGCTTCAGGGGATTACACAATGAACTATCACCTCGGACACCTGAACACCTCGGCAGGTGCGTCAATTTCTTCAACAGCAGCAGGAATGCGTAACACTTTCTGCAACATTGTCATATTTTACAACTGATTGGTACATTATTAGTATAATATAAACTTATTATTCCTGAAGTGCAAAATAAATCAAGTTTGCTGATACTAATGCTATTGTAACGGTATTTTAAAATTGGAATTACCGTAAGCCATGTCCACCTTAATATGTCAGCAGAGCTATGCAGATCTTCCTCTGTTTAGCGCTGTGTTGGGAAATGAACCTGTTTGGTGTATTCTCCCTCTCTCTCCCTATTACTGGCGGGAGACTGGATGCCCTTGAGCTCTGTTGGAGTGGCCATTTTGCAGTCTTCGTTTGGATTTCGTGATATAGGGTCGCATCAGTGATTTAGTTGGAACGAAATAGTTACAGGAACTCACCTTAGCAATTTACAAATGGACTCGTATTGGGTGTCAAAATCAGCGGCCTCATGTTTCCGATAAGTTGTATCATCGGCCGAACGTCTCCAAATAAGTCCGCTTGATCTTGCATCCACCAGCCTACTTCTCTTTTCGGTGAGAATCTCATTCATGGAATTGAAAGCTCCTTCAGCTTCTGTTGAAGAGATGGGAATGGTCTGTACAGCCTTGATTAAAGGCATCAGCTCCCCTGGAATTTCCTTGGTCTCGACATGCTTTCTAAAAGAATTAATGTACCTTGTCTTGTCTGAAACGTGGAAAAAGTCACAAAGGTTGCCAACACTCTCATCACCATAGTAGATATCCAAAGTAGAAGTGGAGGGCCTGTTATTTTTGTATAGTACCTTTGAATCACTGATACCTTTTGTCATTCTCTCATGTCTCTGCTGACTAGAGCTGGAACCAAGATGAGATGATGTGGACACATTTTCCATAAGCCTGTTGTTTAAATTGTTCACAAGACTTCTGAAAAAACTGCTTTCTGTCAATTTTTACAACTTTTTTTTTTTAGAATCATGTAATCCTATGTTTCTAAACATTTTGTTTTCTGCTGCTTTAAGAACTGTTCTGTAGTATTCTCCAGGAGCTGAGTTACACATAGATTCAAACACTTATAGTGTGCTTGATTGCATTTTGAGCCTATGTCAGACTCTGTCTCTCTTGTCTCTCTGGTGGTCATTTTTGGGTTCACTAAAATGTTTTACTAGTGCACTATAGTTTTCCCAGACAGCTTTTACAGTTCTCTGGCTCGATGCTACCCATCTTATTGTAAATATTTTGGATTCACTTGGATTCACACAAACATAACAAGTGGAAGAAGGTTGTTGTGCTCCTTGTTGTGCTCACTTCCCGCTCTCCGAATCCAATAGCAGTGTAGCCAACATTAGAGAACCAGAATACCACCCAGGAGTGTAAAATTGACCTATCTTATGAACATAAAACCGTAAGTTTCGATATTAGTCAGCTGGAGTACACCCATGACGTTTCAGTGCTATGTATAGATTATAATATTTTCTTACTGAATGTAAAAATCTTGCGCCATTGTAAAACGGGAAAATATTTTCCGGAACGGCGTTCCGGCCCGTTCCGGTACAACTAAACCACTGGATATAAGGCTCTATATTACCAGGGTTTTCCCGGTTCCCATCCCTTTTGGTAGGTAAGTTCACTGTAACCCACTGTGCTCACTGAACACAGAGACGGCAAAGTAAATTTTAATCACACCGAGCAAATACTCTGACAGACTACCCAAGAAAAAACAAAACAATAAATTGTAACTCAGTGTCACAAGACCCAAAGAAGCAAATGAATTAAGAACAGAAATGGAATGGACATACAAGGAGAAGAAATATTACCTCAACGGGGTAAATATGTGGAAGGCAAGGTCATGCATCGATCATTGCAAATGTGACCTTAAATAAAGATAATCAGTAAGTAAATTTCAGTTAAATTTAGTGAGTAGTTCACAACAGTTATCATAAAAGGATAACATCTAGCTTCAAAATAGCAAAATTTGATAAACAAAAGTGTATCAGTATTACAAAATGCCCTTTAGGAAACCGACAAGATTAAATCATATATTTTTTAAAGAATGAATAGCCCAATACAAGAAGAAGGGTAATTGTTGTTTTAACAATAAAAGAATAATTGACAGGAATGAATGTAGAAAAATTAAACTAATGTTTAAGTTCGGTGTTAACATTAGGTTTGAAAAATTTAATGCTTCCGGAGGGTAGAAACCTAGAAGCAAATGCCTACCAAATTACACTTAACATGAAATTCAACAGCAAAATAGAACTCAAATAGAGCCCATAAAAATCCACAATAAGTTAGAAGTGTGGAATAATTTAATTGATAAAATACCGGAGAGCAAGGTAAATTTAAATATAATTAAACCTAGTAAATGAAGTAGTAAATATTCCCTCTACCAAACGTGGAGTAACATGGGGTAGGCCTACATATCAACACCAACACCTTAGCAGCAAGGTCAAGTCAATAAGGAATAACTCCTTAATGCACTAAATTTCTAATTATAATATCGGAGAGCTAGATAAATGAAAGACGTCATCAATCATCCAATGAAGTATTAAATATTCCCACGGCCAAACGTGAAGTACGGTGGAGTAGATGTCACCACCAACACTTAGGACCAAGGTCAGTTCAATCCGGGATAATTCGTTAATACGTCAGCAAAGTTATAACTCTCTAGCCAGAAATCCGTATCAAGAGACCAATCCAAAAATAACACAACATTGCCTCAGTAAAGGTAACTAAGACGACGAGAAAAAAATATATCAGGCTACGAAAACATACGACAAATCACCGTAACAAAGATTATGAGTTTAATTTTTCTCAATACATAATTAACGATAATACGTTATTGAATAATACTTGGAAATGAAGTTACCACACCAAGTTGAACGATGCAGAGCAATTATTATTATTATTATTATTATTACTATTATTATTATTATTATCCAATGCAAATGAACCCTATTTTACTAAGTATTTTAGGGTTATAGTTGAAACATACAATTATACATAATGCTGGTGATTTACAGAACCAGTTTACGAATTATGCGATGAATGAAAATTAGGAAATGTTTGTAACAGAATTTCTGTATGAAAATATGGCATAGTGGTTGTGAAAGCTCAATATTAAAGCAGTTCAAATGAGAGTCCAAATGAAATCTTGCTCTTGTAAACACAAGACAATCAAATATTAAGTGATCAATTGTTTGAGAAGACCCACAAAAGCAACAATAGTCACCTGTCAAAATAATTTTTAAACGTTCGAAATATGATTTGAAATTTCCATGGCCTGACATAAATTGTGTTAACTCAAAGTTTGGTACCAAAACTTTGCACTGAAGTCGGTTGTAAAATAAAATACATTCTTGTAGTAACGGATCCATTTGAAGCAGATGTCCAACACTAATTTATTCTGGGTCCATTTCTGAAAGGCGCGATTGTCAGAGCAGTCCTGTGGTTGAATTCTCACCAAGGCGATTGTGGTTTGAATCCTCACGAATGCACGTGGGATTTTTGAAATGAAATATCACGTCCATGTGGTTCGCAAACAACGACATCACCAGTCACGTAAAATGACAGGTTTGCATTTTCGTCTACAACACAGTAATTAATACATGGATATATCACACAAATATTTTATAATTAGCGAGCGATCATAATATCTCCCCATCAACGAATTGCTTCTCTTCGATTTACTTCAAAATCCCATCAATTCCCATCGGGACGTGGCTAATTTTAAGCATACAATATTTGCTGTAAGGCTTCAAAGTTCGTGCCAGTGATATATTTTGAAGCACTAGAGTGTCATAGCGGGTGGGCGGTCGATTCGTACATCAATCATTCGACAAAATATAGCAACTAATTATCCTTGAGCCATCAACTATCATTAGAGTTCTGGCACCAAACACTCACCACCAAAATGCAGTCGCCAATTCATTTAAATCTGAAAGCATTCAACAGTGGAAAAGACAGTTCAGAGCTACAGGAGTGAAATGGCAACAGTACACTAATAAAGCAGTTCACTATTTAAGAGCGCTGGCCCTCTGAGTTAACAGATTCTATCCCGACTCCCTGGAATAGTACTGGATGATGCTAAAATAGTCTATGACAGCCTCGTGTAGGAGGGCTTACTGGGATGTAAAATACATGTGAGCTGTAAGCTTGCATTCGGGAGATAGTGGGTTCGAATCCGACTGTCAGCAGCCCTGAAGATGCTTTTCTATCTTCTCCCGTTTTCACTATAGGCAAATTCTGGGGCCGCACCTTAATTAAGGCCACATCTGCTTCTTTCCCACGCCTAGCCCCTTCCTACCCCGTCGTCGCCATAAGACCTATTTGTGTCGGTACGACGTAAATAAACTCGTAAGAAAAGAAGACGTAAATGACCTCTTGAGGGACAATCTTCTGGCACCTCGATGTCACCGAAAACTATAAAAGTAGTTAGTGGGACGTAAAATCAGTGTGTTCAATGTCTTTAGGACTTTCCAGCCCAAAATGGCGGCAGGATGGTTAGTTGTACTGTACACATTTCCAAGACGCTGGCGGCTAGTGCACCAATACAAGCCATATTTAGGTCAATTCTGTCACAGTGCACTAGGAGAGATATGCATACTTTGGGGCAAAACATGACGACCTCACCTCACCTCACCCCACTACTCTCCGGTGACAGCTCGGTGTCTATTAGTGGCTTGGTAGGATTTAGTACGTCTGCTGTAACCGGACTTGTCAAATCGTCTACCATATCGGCACCAAAAGAACCAAAACAAAAATAAAACTTTTAAAGGACTTCTTTATTGTCATTTTGATGTAAAATGAGTTATTTACTATTACGATATTATCATATTACTATTAATAACGGTAAAAGATAGATTTTCGTCTGTAGATTTGGTCAATCATATCTATGTTTGTGGAAGGGAACTGTACTTCATTTGTGGTTTCCTGGCAGTGTTTGTGACTTCTTGGCATGTGTTGAGTGTATTTTGATGTTTTCTGGTTGATCTGAGATCATTTAGTGTTGGTGTTTGGTACAAATGTTTTGTGACTTTTGTGCCCTAAGTGTCAGCCGTCTTGTTTTGTCGACAGTCCATAAAATACACTACTTATAGGGAAACTCGAGACACTCGGTTTATGTGTATACTATCTTTGCCTTAAGTGTCAGCCATCTTGTTTTATTTGCCATCCCTGTCATGAAAACCATGAAGAAGACAGCCACTTTATGTGCACTCATGGAATTTATACGTCTCGGTGCCATTATAATGGTCGTAATGATTTTATAATGCTTTCATACACATTCATATGGTCAATGTTCTGTCATGAAGGAAGTTTTATCGAGCATTTATCTTCGTATATTATTATTCAACGCTCCAGGAACTGACAATCCCTGGGTCTAACAAACCCAGTAAGCGATTACAGAACACTTGATGACAAGCCATCATGACTCGTGCAAGTAATGACAGCAATACCCCAGGTGGCAACCAATCCACCCGTCCACATGCGGCAACCGGGCACTCGAATTCTGGGGGACCCGGGCTTACAACGATAACGGAGAAAGTCGGAGTTCTCTGGCAAACATGCACAGAAGACATCAATTTTCATGGGCACCTTCAACATCAACACCCTCATACAACCTGGAAAGCTGTATACTCTAGGAACAGAACTTTATAGACAGAAGAGTCTGATTCTTGCCTTACAGGAGACGCGTATTACTGACGAAGACACCATGGATTACGGCAATTACCGCATCCTTAAGAGCGAAACTGACAGGCGCGTTGCCAAAGGAGCTCCACTACTGGGGATGGCCTTCGTGGTCCATAAGTCCATAGTTGATTCTGTCGCAGAAGTTACACGAGTCAACAACCGACTGATGACAATGCGCATCCAGTGAGCCAATAAAATGTACACTCTGGTCAACGCACATGCCCCCACTAACGAGAGTAACAAGAATGACCACAGTCAGCAGAGAAATTCTGGTCAACCATCGAGAAAGTGATGTCCATAGTTCCCAAGGATGACATCAGACTCCTCCTGGGTGATTTCAATGCCCAAACTGGCAAAGAAAAAATGCA
This sequence comes from Anabrus simplex, assembly GCF_040414725.1. Lineage (NCBI taxonomy): Eukaryota > Metazoa > Arthropoda > Insecta > Orthoptera > Tettigoniidae > Anabrus > Anabrus simplex. The sequence goes on along the minus strand of NC_090267.1, from coordinate 191,851,310 downwards.
CAAGAAAACAGTTGGAAACTGACCTGCACATAAATTCACTAACAAAAATGGCACGCGGCTGATAGAACTATGCCAGCAGAACAACCACAAGCTCATGTCGACATACCTCCGGAAACACTCCAGAAAACAGAAAACTTGGCGTTCCCTAAATCAGCAGTTAGGTGAGTTCCAAGCAGACTATGTGGTGATCTCGTACCCAGTTCAGAAAGAGGTCCACGACGTACAGATACTCAGGGGAGCCAACATCGACTCAGACCATTACCTTACACGAGTCAAAATCAAGCTCACCCCGAAGAGAAATGTCCCTAAGAAAATTCCTCAACACAAGTTTGACACAAAGAAGATTGCAAACTCTGGAGTGACTGAAGCTTGGGAACAAGAACAAACTTATGACAGGCAACATTTCCACCGAAAAATCACAGAAAAAGCACAAGCCCTCGTTCCTCTGAGGAAGAACATCAAACATCCCCAACTGCGAAAATGCACTTGTCACCAGAAAATTGGCACACCAAAATACAACAGCAAACAAACCCCACCAAAATTACGTGTTTTCAATGAAGCACGAAAAACATCCGAAAAATCATCCGACAATCCAAAATGAAATATATGAAGGACCAGCTGGATTCCATAGAGGAATATTTTCGCAATTGCAATGTAAGGAACTTTTACAGGGCGTTTTCAGGGCACATCCGTTGATACACACCACCGAATCTATGCTTTAAGGAAAATGACGGAAAATTGGCACTGACGAATAAGGAGAATTGCCAGGTGCTGGTACATTAATTCTCAGAACCTCTCAGTTGTCTGGAGAGATTCGAGGTTGAAGAACCCAAAGAGAGACATATTGACTCCCCACCTCCGACTCAAGAGGAGATACACCATTGTATCCTCAGACTCAAAAGCAACAGGTAATCTGGGGAAGACGGCATAGTGGCTGAACTGTTGAGAAACCTCGGACTAAACTCACTTAGAGAACTCACGCAGATTATCACGGACATCTGAATATCAGAACAGCTGCCAGAAGAATGGAAATGTGCACTGATACACATAAAGGGTGACCGCACAAATGTGAACAATTATAGGGGTATTTCACTAGTACAAGTAACTTACAATATCCTTTCAGCAAGCCTACGTCAAAGGACACAGATTCAGCTGGAACATAAGATCGGTGAATACCAGGCAGCCTTCCGCCCTGGTCTCTCTTGCGCAGAACAAATCTTCAACCTAAAGACTACTTTGAAAATCAAAGCCATCCGGAACACTCCAGTCATGTGTACTTTTGTTGACGTCAAAAAGTCCTATGACTCTGTTGACCGCCAATCAGTGTTCAACATTCTTCACGAACAAGGTTTGGATAGCAAGACACTGCTCCTGATCAAACAGACTTTGACAGACATGACATCTAAAGTGAAATTCATGGGGGAAATATCTGAACCCTTTGAGATCAAGGCAGGCGTTCGTCAAGGTGATGGTCTTTCACCGCTCCTCTTCAACCTAGTATTAGATAAAGTCATCAAGGAATGGGAGAAAGAGCCGAAGATACAGTGCGACTAGGACGAAGCAAGAATGTACTAGAGGTCAGTTGTCTTGCTTTTGCGGACGATCTGGCACTATTAACAGATAACGAAACCACTGCAATCAGACAGATAGAAGTACTTAAATAGTGTGCAGAAAAGTAGGCCTACAAATCTCCTAACAAAAGACTGAGTTCTTCTGCACAAAATTCGATATATCGGTTCTGAACACGAAAAAAGGCAATATCAACAGAGTCGCACACTTACAGTACCTAGGCGAAGTGCTCGAACCGACTGGAAAAGAGGAAATTGCGCAGGAAACTAGGTTACTGAAGAGAACCTTATACAAAACACAGGGTATCTGCAACAAAATACGTTTGTCCACCTCCGCCAAACTTCGTCACTACCGCACTATGATTAAACCGGAAGTGCTATACGAAAGTGAGACCCTGATGTTACACACCAAATGCGATCTGGAGAACATACTAAAAGAGGAAAGGAAAATCGTCAGAAAAATTATCGGCCCAAAGCTCACAAACGAAGGGTTCAGGCTTCACTCCAGCGATACCATAGAGAGATTGTCTAACCTCGCAGCAGATATTCGAAAAGGGCGACTAAAATTTTATGGACACGTAAGCAGACTCCCACAATCTAGACTTAAGTTCGGAATCCTCAGATACATCCAGGGGGTAAAGACCACTACACCATGGATGGCGCAAGTAAAACTCGATCTAGAAAGGGTGCAGGTAGATTCAGCGGACATTGCAGACAAAAACTTCTATAGACAAAAGGTATACAAGTGGGAAGTAATGCCAGAGAATTCAGCTCCTAAAGCACCAAGGCCGAAGTGAACTGAAGAACGGAAGAGGACCTTTAGTGACCAAATGAAAGAACATTTGAAGATTAGGAAGAACAAGCAGTCGTGAATGCTTCACGTGGTCTGATATCGGCCTATTACGTGTGTAATAATAATTATTATTAACATGAACAGGCTACCACTCAGGATAAAAGAACAGATTGAAGTCCATTTCAGTTACAGAACAACGACTTCAGTGGGTGAGTAGCACAAGAATGTTAGTTGGTGTGCTTCCTCCTATTCTTAAAGTTGTGGGATTGATTCCTGGCACAACTGTTTCACATTTCGGTGTACTGAACTTAAATAAGACATGCCAGCTTGAATATATTCACAGGGTACATCAAGGAATCCCTTCGTGTGGAAAAAAATACAGTATTCTTCCGTCCTCTAAGGCCGATGATGGGAAAAGACATATAAAAATAATACAATTTTTAAAACCCATGGACCAACAGTCAAACAGGACTACCAAGACGACTGCTGACAGCCAGATGGCCTACGGACACTGACAAGGGAACATCGGCATTGGGTTAGTCGCCGATCGCGATGAAACTTGGAAAACACATTGGGGTACACGTAAAAATGATGTCGGCATCAATTTTGGGTGCCAACATTCATTAGAGCGTTAACTACGGGGCCTAAAAGTGGCGACATTTCAAATTGCGCGCGATCGGCAATGAATACCTGCTGGCCAATGCTAAGCTGGCACACTGCGTACTTGGGGACACGCCTCTGCACCTCCTCCCCTGCCCGCTCCAATTGGTTCGCCACCGCACGTTTCCCTTCTCCCCGCGCTTACCGGAAAAAGTGTTAATAATTAAGGTTCAAAATCGATTTCAATATCTTGACTAGATTTGTCTTAGGTATCTTCGCTTTAAGCTAAAGCTACTCTTACTGGAGTCGATAAATTGTATCCTAACAGAGTGTCTAAAAACCTACATGGTAGAACTGTTAAAAACATTGAAGATGGTAAAAATTCGAACGTTATTAAAATGTTCTAGAACAACTTTGCAGGGCTATTCCACAACATCATATTTCCGAGTTTACGAACTTACTGTTGAAGAACATTATTTCCCATTTACAGTTATTGCTTTTGCTGCTATCGAATTCCAAATGCATTCATTTTACCATCGATTTTGAATATTTTCAAGGGATCACCGTGCCCGTTGAAATAGCACAAAAGTATAATTTTACTTCACTTCAGTGAATTACGAATATCGAAATGTGATTAAACCAAATGAACAGATCGTTCAATGAATATGAATTGCTGCAATTTGGAGCCAATACAAAATTAAGCGACTTATTTACTTGACCAATAAATCAATTTTTCCATATTTTACTGCCAATTCACATTCTGATTTGAGGCGTGGATATGTACTCCACGTTGGGGGTAAATCTGTCTGTATCTAATAGCTTTATTTGACAGAAATAAACACATTTCCTATGTTCGTACTTTTACACTGACTGACAGAGCAAATGCAACACCAAGAAGGAGTGGTTCGAAAGGGATGAAAGTTGGGGAAAAAACAGAGACGGCACGGACGAATAATTGATGTTTATTTCAAACCGATATGCAGGTTACACAATGCGCACGGCATCGACTCAGTAGGATGTAGGACCACCGCGAGCGGCGATGCACGCAGAAACACGTCGAGGTACAGAGTCAATAAGAGTGCGGATGGTGTCCTGAGGAATGGTTCTCCATTCTCTGTCAACCATTTGCCACAGTTGGTCGTCCGTACGAGGCTGGGGCAGAGTTTGCAAACGGCGTCCAATGAGATCCCACACGTGTTCGATTGGTGAGAGATCCGGAGAGTACGCTGGCCACGGAAGCATCTGTACACCTCGTAGAGCCTGTTGGGAGATGCGAGCAGTGTGTGGGCGGGCATTATCCTGCTGAAACAGAGCATTGGGCAGCCCCTCAAGGTACGGGAGTGCCACCGGCCGCAGCACATGCTGCACGTAGCGGTGGGCATTTAACGTGCCTTGAATACGCACTAGAGGTGACGTGGAATCATACGCAATAGCGCCCCAAACCATGATGCCGCGTTGTCTAGCGGTAGGGCGCTCCACAGTTACTGCCGGATTTGACCTTTCTCCACGCCGACGCCACACTCGTCTGCGGTGACTATCACTTACAGAACAGAAGCGTGACTCATCGGAGAACACGACGTTCCGCCATTCCCTCATCCAAGTCGCTCTAGCCCGGCACCATGCCAGGCGTGCACGTCTATGCTGTGGAGTCAATGGTAGTCTTCTGAGCGGACGCCGGGAGTGCAGCCCTCCTTCAACCAATCGACGGGAAATTGTTCTGGTCGATATTGGAACAGCCGGGTGTCTTGCACATGCTGAAGAATGGCGGTTGACGTGGCGTGCGGGGCTGCCACCGCTTGGCGGTGGATGCGCCGATCCTCGCGTGCTGACGTCACTCGGGCTACGCCTGGACCCCTCGCATGTGCCACGTGTCCCTGCGCCAACCATCTTCGCCACAGGCGCTGCACCGTGGACACATCCCGATGGGTATCGGCTGCGATTTGACGAAGCGACCAACCTGCCCTTCTCAGCCCGATCACCATACCCCTCGTAAAGTCGTCTGTCTGCTGGAAATGCCTCCGTTGACGGCGGCCTGGCATTCTTAGCTATACACGTGTGCTGTGGCACACGACAACACGTTCTACAATGACTGTCGGCTGAGAAATCACGGTACGAAGTGGGCCATTCGCCAACGCCGTATCCCATTTATCGTTCGCTACGTGCGCAGCACAGTGGCGCATTTCACATCATGAGCATACTTCAGTGACGTCAGTCTACCCTGCAATTGGCATAAAGTTCTGACCACTCCTTCTTGGTGTTGCATTTGCTCTGTCAGTCAGTGTATATTGTTAATCTCGCTTTGTTGCATATGGACGAGTATTGGAATTTCTAGAAATTTCTAGATATTTTACGTCCCATTAAGTACTTTTGACGGTTTTCGGAGGTTCCAGGGTGTCGGGATTTTGACCCTCAGGAGTTCTTTTAAGTGCCAGTAAATCTACCGAAATTAGGCTCACGCATTTGAGCACCTTCAAATACCACCGGACTGAGCCAAGATCGAACATGCCAAGTGAGGGTTGGAAGGCCAGCGCCTTAACCTTCTGAGCCACTCAGCCCGTTATCATTATTATTATTTTATTATTATTATTATTATTATTATTATTATTATTATTATTATTATTATTATTATCAGGCAAGTAAATAAGCATCGGGCGAGTTGGCCGTGCGGTTAGGGGCGCGCAGCTGTGAGCTTGCATCCGGGAGATAGTGAGTTCGAACGCCACTGTTGGCAGCCTTAAAGATGGTTTTCCGTGGTTTCCCATTTTCACACCAGGCAAATGCTGGAGATGTACCTTAATTAAAGCTGTGACCGTTTCCTTCCCACTCCCAGCACTTTCCTGTCCCATCGTCGTTATAAGGCCTATCTGTGTCGGCGTGACGTAAAGCCAATCGTAAACAAAGAAAATAAATAGGCAAGTTTTTGGTTTTTAGCTCAAGCGATTGGACCCCCTATTTTACGCGGAATCCAAAGCTACGATTTTTATTTAAAAAATTCCACGAGAAAGCCGTGGATGCCTAGAGGATAAGCTAATGGCATTGCCGCTCAGCTACGTTGTATTGTTCTTATTCTCTTAACCTGAATCATCATGGGTTTGAATTTATGAAAATAATCTATATATATAAAATAACTTGTCCTGACTGACTGACTGACTGACTGACTGACTGACTGACTGACTGACTGACTGACTGACTGACTGACTGACTGACTGACTGATTCATCATCGCCGAGCCAAAACTACTGGACATAAAGAGATGAAATTTTGGGGATATATTCATATTAAGACGTAGGTGCTCGCTAAGAGAGGAATTTTGGATATTCCTTCGCTAAGAGGGTGAAAACGGGGGTGAAATTTTAAAATGAGTTGCTCTATATCTCAAAACTTTAAAAGTTTACAGATGTAAAAATTGGTATTTAGAATCTTCTTTAAAAATAAGGAAACAGGTATTTTTTTGTTTTCAGAAAATCCCAATAGGAGGGGTGAAACAGGGTGAAAATGGCGAAAAATGGGTTGAATGCCTTTAATCAGGATACCGGTACCTATATCTCAGAAAGTGAAGATATTACAGGCCTGAAAATTGGTAATTTTGATCTCTTTTAAAAATAAAGAAACACGTAATTTTCTGTTTTTGGAAAATCCAATTAATGGGAGGGTGAAAACGGGGTGAATTTTTAAAATGAGTGAATCTTATATCTCCAAACTTTTAAAGTTTGCAGATGTAAAAATTGGTTTTTAGAACCTTCATTAAAAAAGGAACACGTATTTTTTTGTTTTTGGAAAATCGCAATAGGAGGAGTGAAAAGGGGCTAAAAATTGGTTGAATGCCTTTAATGAGGCTACTTATATATCAAAAACTGAAGATATTACAGACCTGAAAATTGGTGTTTGGGATCTCCGTTAAAAATAAAGAAACACGTATTTTTTTGTTTCTGGAAAATCCGATTTAGGGGGGGTGAAAAGGGAGTAATATTTTAAAATGAGTGTATCTATCTCAAAATTTTTAAAGGTTATATATGTGAAAATTGGTATTTAGAATCTCCTTTAAAAATAAATAAACACACGTATTTTTTCGTTTTTGGAAAATCCAAATATTGGGGGGTAAAAAGGTGGGAGAGTAAATTTTTTAAAATGAGTGTGTATACATCTTAAAACTTTAAAATTTACAGATGTAAAAATTGGTAGTTAGAATCTCCTCTAAAAATAAAGGAAAACGTATTTTTTGTTTCCTGTAAATCCCAATAGGAGGGGTGTAAAAGGGTGAAAAATGGGTTGAATGCCTTTAATGAGGATACATATATCTCAGAAACGAAAGATATTACAGAACTGAAAATTAGTATATGGGATCTCCTTTAAAAATAAAGAAACACGTATTTTTTAGTTTTGGAAAATCCAATTAATGGCTGTTAAACAGGAGTGACAAATTGGGTGAATTTTTGAAAGACTATATCTACAGAATATCTTGGAAACGTAAAATGTTACAGACGTGAAAAGTGGGTGTATGCAATCTCCTGTAAATCTAAAGAAACATAGGTGATTTGTGTTTGGAAACTCCACTTAATGGGAACTCGAAAGTGGTGAAATTTTAAAATGAGAATTTTTACAGTTTATCTCAAAAAACTTAACATGTTACAGAAGTGAAAAATGGTATTTTTTATCTCTATTAAACATAAAGAAAAGTGTATTTTAGCTTTCTGAAATACCACTTGGGTAAGTTGTTACAGACGTGAAAATTTGTATTTGGATCTCTTTTAAAAACAAAGAAAAACGCGTTTTGGGGGGAAACCATCTTGGAGGGCGGGAGTGTAAAGGAGTTGAATTCCTTTCATGAGGACACATAAATCAAAAACTGATGAAGTTAGAGTCGTGATAATTGGTATTTAGAAGATCCTTTACTATTAAAGAAACAAGTATTTTTGCGGGAAAATTCACTTGGGGGGGAGTAGTGTGAAATGAAGTGAAAAAAGTAAATTATTTTTATGGGGATACTTATATCTCAAAACTGAAGGTAATAGACGTGAACATTGGTGTTTGAAATCTTCTTTAAACATAAGAAACAAGCCTTCTTTTAATTTTTTGGGGGGGGGGGGTGCCGGTAAAGAAACTTAACGGCGGTGGGGTGTAGAAGGAGGTGAGACCAATTGATTTTACTGTTCTTAATGTACTTATAAGGATCCTCGGCAGCGCGCCGGCCTCTCACAGCTGGGTTCCGTGGTTCAAATCCCGTTCACTCCATGTGACATTCGTGCTGGACAAAACGGAGGCGGGACAGGTTTTTCTCCAGATACTCCGGTTTTCCTGTCATCATCCATTCCAGCAACACATAATAATAATAATAATAATAATAATGTTCCGGACCGTCGTCAAATGTGCGGACCGCGCTGGAAACGGCTCCTGGACGGGTAATGACTAAGAATGCAGTCCGGCCGCGGGTTCAGTGCCTTCTAGGCACCCAATATGACACCACGCCGGATCTCCTGAAGGATTTTATCCATATTAAAATGATTATAGGAAAAGATGGCAAAGATTTACGGACCCAACTGACCGGGAGGAATACCTGAGCCTAGCCCGGGAAGTACGAAATCGATTGCTGGAAAAGAAGATTGAAAAATGGGAGGAAACATGCCGTAATCTAATAGAAAACGAGTCAGATCGGGAATTTTGGTGGGTTCTCGCAGAAAACGAGTCAGACCGCGAATTTCGGCGGATTATATATCTAAAACAATAAGCATTCAATTATAAATTTCAGTATAATACCGTAGCGAAGCACGGGTATCTTGCTAGTATATATATATACCGTGTGGTACAGCTGCCCCTATTCACGCAGTTTTATGCAACCCGCAGATTATAGTCGAACCTAAAAATATTGACCTTGACTACTCACTACAATGTCTGCTCTTACAACGCTTTCCATAATTCGTTTATTCGTGTCAAGCAAATCAGCATTAATGATAAAATACCGATTGATAGTAAAAAATCGTGAAAATTATGTGTCGCAGAAACGTCCTGTACAGAGAATATTATTGGTGAATGACTAGAAGTAGCAGCAACACAACAACGCTAAACAGCAACCCGTGATAGCCGAGCTTGCTAAAAGTTAGAGGAGAGTACCGGTGTTCGTTAGTAGGCGGTTCGAGTCTTGTGTACGACGAATATTTTTATTGCGTTGTTGATGTTCGTGAGAGTCGTGTTGTTGACGACAAATCTAAATCATGATCAGTTCTCATATTGCAGGTACTCAGCTATGTTTGTTTTTTAAGGAGCTCTTAAAAGAGCTATTTGCAATAAAGTGAGATTGTATCGACAGCGGTGCGATGGGCTTATGCATGGCCATTCGATTAATGAAGCAAATGTTCAAAATGACCACCTGCTTCGTTAATGCACATCTGAGCACGGTGGAGGAGAGACATTCTTGCTTGCTGCAACATATGTGGTGGAATCTGTCTGCAGGCTTCCGTGATGAGACGCCGTAAATGATTCGGGCTCTCAGGCTCCTGCTCATAGACTCTTTCCTTTAAATAACCCCAGAGGAAAAAGTCGAGTGGAGTAAGGTCAGCTGATCTAGCCGGCCATGTGACCGGACCCCCTCGTCCAATCCATCGTCCAGGATATGTCCTATGCAAGTGGTTCCGTACTGCCAACGACCAGTGTGGGGGAGCTCCATCCTGCTGGAACCACATCCGTAACCGTGTCATAAGGGGCACATCCTCCAATAAGAGTGGGAGGTACTCACGAAGAAACTCAAGATAGCGTCGTCCCGTGAGGTTTCCTTCGAAGAAATATGGTCCAATTATCTTGTCACCTAGTATCCCGCACCACACATTGACGCCCCATTGTACCTGAAATCAAGCTCCCCTGATCCAGTGAGGATTTTCAACGCTCCAGTAATGGAAGTTGTGACGATTAACAGTTCCGTTGTTGTGAAATCTGGATTCATCACTAAAGAGAATGTCCATTAAGAAATTCGCATCAGCTTCAACTCTTTTTAATATCCATTGCGAAAATTCTATCCGTTTTGGAAAGTCATCTCCGTGAAGTTCCTGGCGCAGCTGTTGATGGAAAGGGTGGAATTTATGGCGGTGCAATATTTGCAGTACAGATACGTAACTGATGTTCAGTTCATTTCCTATGGCCCGTGAGCTTGTGTGCGGGTTGTATGCAATTGCATTTTGAACAGCTTCGTCGTTATTTCCAGACGTCACTGGAGCATCCCGAACGGGGGGTAATGTATGGAATGACCCCGTTGCACGCAACCGTCTTTCAACACGTCGAAATGTATCTGCAGTTGGCAGCCTTCGTCCAGGAAATCGTTCTTGATACAAGCGTCTGGCTTCCTGTGCATTTTGCCTTGTTTTTCCATAAAGTAGTACCATATTCACATAATCATCCCGTGAATACATAATGTTTGCTTTCATGCTAACCGTACAGTACGTGCTCACACGTTGCTGCTAGGATTACGATATGCTGTTTCATGTTCCCTACGTATGAAGTGTAGACCGCTTTTAGTTGGTCTTCGAGTCGAACGTGCGCAGTTGCTTGGTTGAATGGCTGGGTCAGAATGTTGACAACACGTGCTCTGCGCTTCATTCCCTGTAGTCGTTTGCCATATGGAAGTCGCATGTTATTATTCCTTTCGTATGTATGCTTTCTTTGTAAAGGTGGGAAATTACTTTTGAGACTTATGAACGTTAAATATTTATTACTAATGGCCTTACAAGTATAATATAAAAATAAAATTGAAAAGCTCGTGACTAGATTCGAACTCTAAATGCCTGTCAACATATCGTATGCTCGCTGCGATTGGTGCCATGTAGCCACTGCAGGCGACAAAGAAGTGGTTTCGTAGCTCTGTACTAATGGAATTACCTAGGCTATCGCTTCGATACTGATCGTTGATGTTAAAAGTTCTGAACTCGAATGTGCAAACACCACAGTGAACTAAAGAATCGCGTCTCTCTTACGCCCAGATAGTTGCAACAATTTTCTACGCGTTACTTGGTTGAATGAGTCCAGCGTTATGTTTCAGGTGGCATTCACAATCGGTGCGTATGTGGCGATATTTATGATACCTGTTTATTATAACTTCCGTAGAAGAATATCGGAGACTTCAGAAAGGTCTTCGTAAACGATACCTAGGCGAATACGAAATGACATTAAAAAATGCATGACTCAAGAATGGTTGGAACCCTTCCTGCTTCAAGTAACCTATCGAGGTAAGTCTTCCATACGTAATTCCGCGCAGCTATTTGCAACGTACAAGCGCCATCCTTGTAACTCTGTATTCACGAGGAGAGCGGAAGTTCCCGCTTCGACAAGTTACTGATGAGTTACAGACTTATGGTCCCGTTTTATGCCTTTTTTGATCGCTCTAACGGTAGTAATTACATGGCGTAAGCTATCACATCTGCTGTACAGCATTTGCGTACCACAGATTATAAACTACAGTGCAAAACACGTTTCTATCAATTTCGATGTGATGAGACTGTACAAAATGGTGGTGCATTGACATATCTGTAATTGGTCTTACCCTATCACGTTTTCTATGATATCACGACCGCCCTTTCTATCAAAAGAAAATGGCCTCTTGGACCAATCAGGTGCGAAATTCTCTACCGACAGCTATAGGCGTGTTTATGGTTTGTACAGTATAGTAACATTTCGTAAAAATTAGTAGAGTATTGGACACCGCAGTGGTACAGTGTTTTTGAGATGCACCTCACTTACTGCCTCTTGTACCACTTTTCCATTGTGCGGAGAAGTCTACATCGGGTTAACTGCACTTAACATTGCTGTAAGGTGTTGCGCAAGATGGGACTAAGAGGCATTTACGTCCTAGCTGGTTGCATATATTCGGGAAAAAATAGGGGCAGCTGTACCACCCGGTATATATAATTCGCTGGCGCCATCAAGGACCACGTTAAGTCTTGTTGCATTTGACACTGAACTTCGCCTTATTTAGAGCCCAAATTTCCCTCATTCTTTGTGAGTGGGCCTGCTCACGCTCCTCTGTCCAAGGGGCACCATGTCTTCTCTTCGGTTGCTCGTCCCGGTGTAGCCCGTTCGTCAATATTTTCTTGCGGAAGAGATCTCTGTAAAGGGCGTCTACAGCTGAGATATGTAGCATTTGCAGGTCTTCTTTGGTATTTCTAAACCAGGGAATTTTGGTTTTGGGGTTTGAACCAAAAAAGTGAAAGATTTCTTTAGTTAACTTTCTTCCGTCCATTCTTTTCAGATGACCGTAAAATCGTGCCAATCTTTTTCTGATTGTGTCGGTAATTTTCTCTATTTTGCTGTAGACTTCCTTGTTGGATATCTTTTGATGGATTCCATTTCTGTACTTTGATCCCAAGATTCCTCTCACAATTTTGCGTTCTCTTTTCTCCAGTTCTTCAAGGAGTCCATTGTTGGCATTTAAAGACAGGGTTTCGGCTGCATATAGAACTACTGGCTTCAGAACTGTTTCATAGTGACGTATATTGGTGTTTTGGGAAAAGCATTTTTTGTTGTAGATTGTGCGGGATGTTTGGTAGGCTATTTCCAGTTTGCGTACTTGCTCCTGAAGTGCTTCTTTGTCCAGACAATTTTTCATGATGATCTCACCCAGGTATTTGAATTTGTATACTCGGGTGATGTCCCCGTATTTTGTATGGAGTTTTGGTGGAGTCTCTTTGATATTAGTCATTACGTCTGTTTTCTCAAACGATATCTGCAAACCAGTTTGTTCGGCAATTTCCTTTAAAATTTTATTTGAGCTCTAGCGGTTTCTATGTCGTTTGAGAGAACAGCAATATCATCGGCAAAAACTAAGCAGTCTGTTGCGATCCCCTTGGATTTGGTTCCTATTCTCAATGGACTGTAGTTGGTTTCCTGTAATCTCACTCGCCAGGTTCTGATGGTCTTTTCAAGAACACAGTTGAAGAGTATCGGGGATAGCCCGTCACCTTGTCGGACTCCTGTTTTGATGTCAAAGGAATGCGAGAGACATCCGTGGAACTTCACCTTGGATTTTGTATCGGTCAAGGTGGCTCTAATTAGTGCCAGCAGTTTCAAAGCAACTCCAAATTCATTTAAGATGTTTAGCAGGACTTCCCGGTCAATGGAGTCGTACGCTTTCTTAAAGTCCACAAAGACAGATACATACTGCTTGGACCTTAGTGTACAATATCTGATGATCGTTTTGAGATTTTGGATCTGTTCAGCTGTTAAGCGACCTTTTCTGAACCCTCCTTGGTTTTCACCTATTTGATGTTCGACTTGTGCTTCCAAACGCTCCAGGATGGCAAGTGATAGAATTTTGTAAGTCACGGGTAGCAAAGATATTCCTCTGTAGTTGTTGATGTTCTTCATGCTGCCTTTTTTGTGTAATGGATGGATCAAAGCTATTTTCCAATCTTCGGGTAGGGTCTCCTTGTTCCAAATTTCTTCTATTTGCTTTTGCAAGATATCAAGTGATTCCTCTGGGGCATATTTCCATACTTCTGCTACTACTGAGTCTTCCCCTGGCGCTTTGTTATTTTTGAGATGGGCAATGTGGCGCTTGATTTCATCACTGTCGGGTGGTCTGGAATCTGAGTACCTGAGTAAGGGTTCCTTGGTCTCAATGGCGCTTTGTGGTTTAGAGCAATAAAGTAAATTCTTGACGTAATCTGCCAGAATGCTGCAATTTCCTTCATTTGACGTCGCCAGTGTGCCGTCCTTTCGCTCAAAGAATAGAGATGGTGGTTTATAGCCAGTGAGTTTGCGTTTGAAGGCTCTGTAGTACTCTCTACTTTCATTCTTCCTAAAGTTTTGTTCTATATTTTCAATGAGAGATTTTTCGTATTTACGTGTCTCAGTTCTGAACACCCTAGCTGCTTGGGCACGTTGGGTTTAGTAGGTTTCACAATCATTTTCTGATTTCGTAGAGTAGTACTGTTTCCACGCATTGAGTCTTTCTTGGAGGACTGATTCGCAGGTACCATTCCACCAGGCATGCTGTTTGCTTCTCTTGATTTCTGCAACGTCTTTGGCGGCCTCAACAAGGAGACTTTTGGCGTTGTTAAAGTCACAGTCATTTGGTCTAGCCTTCTCCTGGAACTCCTCGACCCTTTGCCGAAGTTTATCATTGTAGAAGCGTGTGATCTGTTTGGTTATCTTCCTTGTGTTTGCAGGAATCGGTTCGAATTTGATAAGAGACATATAATGATCTGAGGCTACATTGATGCCTTTCTTTACCTTGACATTCATAATCTCAGGGCTGTTTCTCCTGGAGATTGCAACATGATCAATTTGGAACTCTCCGAGAGCTTGGACGGGAGAACGCCAAGTCATTTGCTTTCTGGGTAGATGGCGAAAGTGGGTCGACATGACCCGCAGGTTGTGATTTTCGCAAATGGACACTAGTCTTTTGCCGTTGGGATTGGTTCTTTGGTGAGCAGGGTAATTTCCTATAACTTTCTTGTACTTCTGTTCACGACCTAGTTGGGCATTGAAGTCACCCCAAAGAAGCTTGACATGGTGTTTGGGGATTTTGTTTAATTTTTCATCCAGTAGGTCCCAGAAATTATCAACTTCGTCTGGATCAGACTTGTTCTTATCGTTTGTAGGAGCATGTGCGTTAACTATAGCGTAGGTTTTTCGCGCATTTAATTGTGAGTATAGACAATCTGTCATTCACAGGTTCGAAATTTGCAACCGATTTAAGGATCTTAGTTCTAACAGCAAACGCGGTTCCAAGCATCACAGCTCCATTGAGGATTCCTCTTTGCGCTTTGCTTTATTATTTTTATTATTATTATTGTTATTATTATTATTATTATTATTATTATTATTATTATTATTATTATTATGATAGTGTGAAAAGATTTGGGTGACAGCCACAATAACGAAGTCTGTGGTAATATCTGCTGTCAAAGCTGGGATGGAAATTTCGAATTACTGAACGATGCAGCTGCCTTGTCAGACGTATTTTACTTCTGAGTTTAACTCGTATTTCTCCTAATGTCATGTGTACCTATCTCATCTCTTGCGTCAACTTGCCACTCCTAAATAAGATTTTCTCTAATTATCTACAGTACACTGTTTCTACTGAAATTCCTAGTAGAAGGCACTGCGAATTGAACTCAGTGCACTCAGGTTGTGCCAGTCCATACACTGGCCGTGCTCTGCCTACGTACAAATATTCTTACAATGAATATTATTGATCTCTGAGAAAGACAATCATCAACAAACAATCCCGTGCCCTGTCAGATGGCTACAGATACTTCTGATTCTACAGATAATTCTTGGCTTACAAAAACGGATCCCCTTCCTCCAGAACCAGAGAGCTCCTCGGTTTGTCTCACGAGTCTTCAGTCTAGAAATAAAACTCTTGGAATGGCCGCGAAGCAAACCACAGGTTTGTATTGCCTTTAGTATGGGATCTTGAAACTGGAACTGAATTTTAAGAATAACATAAGATACTGTATCTATATGTCCAGATCCATATTTGGTAAAATGTGATCAAAATACATTACTCGTATAATGTCTGGCTCCATGGCTAATGGTTAGCGTGCTGGCCTTTGGTCACAGGGGTCCCGGGTTCGATTCCCGGTACGGTCGGTAATTTTAATAGTTATTGGTTAATTTCGCTGGCACGGGGGCTGGGTGTATATGTCATTTTCATCATAATTTCATCCTCATCACGACGCGCAGGTCGCCTACGGGAGTCAAATCAAAAGACCTGCACTCGACGAGCCGAACATGTCCTCGGACACTACCGGCACTAAAAGCCATACGCCTTTTCATTTCATTTCATTTCATGAGCTGGAAGAAATGTGTTAATTTCATGTATCCGTTTGTGTCTTATCCTTTCCTTTAACAATAAGTAAGTGACTGAGGTCTAAAGCAGGCCGTTCCATATTGGTAGCCTCCTTGCTTTGCCAAGGGCAGCTCCGAGCTCTCAGCGAAGAGAGCGATCCCCTAAGACGAGAGATCGCGAGCGAGTGGGACAGAGATTGAAAGGAGTTAAATGTATGGACAGCCATTTCATGATATTGTAGAAAATTTAGGAATTAAATAATCCCGGCTTTGAAAAAATAATACAACAAAATAAATCTGTCCTTTTTTTTTTTGTACATTTAGGATGATATCTTATACCTCATTGATTTCACCAACTTCATGAAGCCAGGTAAGATTGTTTAAGCAGAATGAATGTGTAACCCTGATTCCAATGCAACGTCAGACGTAACGGACTTAACTTTACTCGTACTCAGGTACATGACCGAGAATATGTGTTTGCAAGTGCATATGGAGCCATATATATTACTGTAGGTAACTTGCATATCAATGTGTGGGTTCGCGGAAACTCTTCCATTTCCAGGTTCTTATAAAATGCATTGAAGCCGCCTGGAGTAATAAAATGTATTAAAGCCTTATGAGTTTGCTTTGAAATTTGACTTGAGCCTGCCCAATTTACAGAAAATGGCGTCATAAAATTGTTTATGACGCACATTTCTTCGATATTTATAAGCCGTTGCCGAATTGTTCAAGGGCTTCACAGTAACTAAAAGGATTCTTTTTTTTTTTTACAGTTTGCTTTACCTCGCCCCGACACATATAGGTCTTATGGCGACGATGGCATAGGAAATGGCTAGGAGTGGAACGGAAGTGACCGTGGCCTTAATTAAGGTACAGCGCCAGCATTTACCTGATGTGAAAATAGGGAAACCATGGAAAACCATCTTCAGGGCTGCCGACTGTGGGGCTTTGAACTCACTACCTTCCGAATGAAAACTGATGGCTACGTGACTCAAACCGCACAGACACCTGCTTGGTAACTATCAAAATATATCTCCTGTAGTTGTTTCTCCAATTATATTAAATCTTAAAAGCACTCATAATGCCCCCACACAGCACCAATCAATACATGTGTGCTTTGCACGAAAAGATAATAATAATAATAATAATAATAATAATAATAATAATAATAATAATAATAATAATATCACTCGATTGGTTTTTGGTGGTAATGACGTAAGGTCAGCAAACCAGCGCGTGATTTCTTACTTACCACAGGTGTAGCGATAGAGGGTAGTTGGGAGTCAGTCGTAGGTAGACACGGGGCAGTGTCGGTGATCCCTAGCTCTCAAGCGCCGAGTTGGAATGGCCAGTTCCAAGGGATGCTAGTAAGATCATTGTTCTTCTGCCAGCCACTGTGATAAGTGGTGTGAAAGTATCGCTCATAGAGTCTGCTACAGAATGCTTTTCAGTAGTTTTGGCAGACTGATATTGAACAAAACATTCTTACTCGGTGAGGAAAGGAACATGTAACTTCCTCACTTCTCACTGCCCTAGTAAGCTGCTTCTTCGACACGTTGGCTGCCTATGATATATGACGGTGTACCTGTTACGGATCTTATCAGCTTTCGGGATGGACTCTCGACCTACATACATACATACATACATACATACATACATACAGTGAAACCTCGGAATGCGAGTAACTTGGTCTACGAGTGTTTTGCTAGACGAACAAACAATTGTAACTTGATAAGCGAGTGAGGTTCCGCAATACGAGCGTCACGTGGGCCTACGTTTATTCCTCCCCTGTTCGTTTGTTCAATGGATGAACCACGTCTTTGGTCCTGTAGTGAAGAAATATCTTTCAGAAAATAATCTGCCGCTCAAAGTCTTGCAGGTCATGAACAATGATCATGCTCATCTTCCAGGCCTTGAGGCCTTGAGGACGACATAATGGAGGAATTCAAGTTCGTTAAGGTTAATTTCCTTCCTCCCAACACTACTCCAGCCTATGAATCAGCAAGTCAATTCGAACTTCAAGAAGCTATACACCAAAACACAATTTCAGCGATGCTTCGAAGTGACCGAAAGAACAAAACTTACCCTCCGAGAGTTTTGGAGAAATCATTTCCACATCGTGAACTACCTGAAGATCATTGGTAAAGCCTGGGATGGGGTCACCAAGAGAACACTCACTTCCGCTTGGGGAAAGCTGTGGCCTGACTGTGTTCTTCGATGTGACTTTGAGGGGATTGTTGGTGACAATGAGCCACCGACTTTCGATGAAATTGTGTCCTTGGGGAAGACCATGAGACTGGAATGACCTGGACATTCAAGAGCTGGTGGAAGAACATTGCGATGAACTCACCACCAACGAACTGATGGACCTGCATCGCGAACAACAGAAGGAGGTTATGGAGATCTCGTCCGAGGGAGAGGAGGAGAAAAAGTTAATGGAATCTCTCACTTCAACTGAGATTCGGGAGAAGTGCAAATTTTGTAGAAAAACACCACCCAAATAAGGCTGTAGCAGTGCGAGATATGAATCAGTTCAATAACAATGCATTGTCACATTTTCGTAAAATCCTCACAAAAAAGCAAAAGCAATAGTCACTGGACAGGTTCCTCGTTAAAGTTGCACGAAAAGAAAACAATTTCATTGAGCCAACAGACAGCAGTGATTCCGCTAGTGAAATTTGTGCTACACAGTAACTCTTCTCATGTCATCTCTCGTCTCCCTCACACCAACAATGATTCTATTGTAAGGAAAAGTGCACTTTAATTTCTTTTGCGTTATATTTTGTTTTAGAAATGGTATGCGAATAAATATTTTTGTGTTTCGGACGAATCATCCGCGTTTCAATTGTTTCTTATGGGAAAACTTGCTTTGATATACGAGCGCTTTGGATTACGAGCATGTTGGCGGAACGAATTATACAATCCAAGGTTCCACTGTACGTACATACATACATACATACATACATACATACATACATACATATATACATACACACGAGGGCATCTTAAATAAATAAGATGTTTATCATCTAAAAACGCGATGCTAACTGATTGCGTTTGTAGAAGAACTTCGTTTATTTTTATGCTGGTATTCCCATTACGGTTGGTAGCACTGTGCACTAATGTCTTGATGACAAAAGTCAGTTAAAATTTGGAAGGTTAACTGGAGCGGTGGCCCAGGTGGGAATTCCCGCTATTATACGATTTCCCAATGTGAAGATTGAGCAAGCCGTGTAAATTCATCGTCAGTTGGTAGAACTTGGATGTGACTTTGAGGGATTGTTGGTGACAATGAGCCACCGACTGTCGATGAAATTGTGTCCTTGGGGAAGACCATGGGAATGGAATGACCTGGACATTCAAGAGCTGGTGGAAGAACATTGCGATGAACTCACCATCAACGAACTGATGGACCTGCATCGCGAATAACAGGAGGAGGTTATGGAGAATGTGCAACGAGTTGTTAGAGTGTGGCAAAATGGCACTTCAAAATCCGTTGGGAGATTATGAAACATTCACCGTACAGGCCTGATCTACCGGGCAGTGATTTACATCTTCTTCCGACTTTGAAGGAACACGGTTAGACAAATGCGTCAATAGCCATGAAGACTGTGAAAAATTAAAGTGCTAAGTGAAGAACTCAGTGCACAGGGCGCTATATACATATTATAATAATACTGAGAAACATCTATTTTAAACTTTCGTTTTTTACGCCCTTCGTGTTGCTTGTGTTACTTGTTGGAAACAAGTGAGGGAATTTTCATTGATAATAACTTAAGATTAACATTAGAAACCCTATTTTACTGGTTCACACTGGTTCTGGGGGACAGTACGCTTTAAAAGCTGTTTTGTATTGTGAGAAACACATTTCAAGAGAATACTCATCAATCGATTTTCTCTGAAAATAAGAATACAATTTGAACACTCTTATAGTGTCTTAACATCCTGTTTGACCCTTTCAAGCACTGTTCACACAACATACTTCTTGTGAACACTTGAAGAAAGGAAGCGAGACTCATCTGTCTTCCCAGAAAGGAAGGAAGAATTGTTTCGCTGATTTATTTTACACTTCTAAAACACGGCCGGTTTTATCTGTCCAGCTCACTGGGCCCCAAACTAAATACACCACCGAGTGCAATAAAAATGTAACACATGGAGAGAATAATTGCTGCGCAGGAATGAAGTCAGTACAGACATAAAAAGGCATTACATGTACACTGTGTATCAGCTTTAATGATCTAACACATAAAAATGAGTAACTGTTACGAGCGGATTTTGTGTTTTGCCTGTTGGAGTTCAAATGTATATATTGACATTCACAATTAATGAAAATTAACGAGGTCCAAGTATGTTGTCCAGTTGAACTGCCTTCCTCTCCATGAGCTGTAATGGAATGTTAGTCTTCTGAAATATAGAAATTACTCCCATGAGCGTCACAGTAAACCACCAGAACAGTAATTACATTACAAATAATTCTGTGTGTGCCTGAACATTCTTCGCATTCCCTTCCAGCAGAGTTTTTCCAAATGATGGTACAACAACACTTTTGGTCCTCGTGTGCCAGCATTTGGTACATAAAGATTGTATATAAATGCATACTGTTCTTGTTTGATTCTCCTTGGAACATTCTACAATATACATACTATCATTGTTGTCAATAACGTGTATTTATTTTTTGAATCGTCCAAGTAATTAATTCTACTACTGCAATAAGCCAGCGTGGTTTGGAGTCCAAGAAGCAGCATGTGTATTGATCTGACGTACAATACACCTTACTCAGCTTCCCTAGAACTAGTTTAGAACATAATAGAAGAGTAACTGGTAAGAAATCATATGCATATAATAATAATAATAATAATAATAATAATAATAATAATAATAATAATAATAATAATAATAATAATAGGAAGCTGACTGTTATTTGGTGAAGGATAGTGGTGCGTATGGTGTTTGAGTTGCACGAATGTTGGAAACAAGACAAACTTCCCATTCCTGGAGCCAAGTGAATTAACCCTTTACGATTAAAATCCCTGACCGGGTCGGGAATCAAAAGTTGGACGTATGAACCAACAGCCACTACGCTGACCATTCAGTATCCGGAACAATTCTTACAATATTAACAGGGATTCTGATCATGCGTATTTATTTTTGTATCAGATAAACTTAATATTTTTTACAATGTGTTTTACGTCGCTCCGACACAGATAGGTCTTCTGGTGACGATGGTATAGGAATGGCCTAGGAGTGGGAAGGAAGCGGCCGAGGTCTTAATTAAGGTACAGCCTCAGCATTTGCTTGGTGTGAAAATGGGAAGCCACGGAAAACCATCTTTAGGGCTGCCGACAGTGTGGCTCGAGCCGGATGCAAGCTCACAACTGCGCGCCCGTAACCGCACGGCCAACTCGCCCAGTACGTTAATTCGAAACATGTTGTTACGTTTATAAATGAAGTATCAGAGACAGCCTCTCACAACCACTAATCATTCTACAGGAGCTCTAATAAGATCAACTCAACATCTCTCCAACAAAGTTGTCACTTTGGGTCTTACGGACACCCGTTCGTAAATGCGCGGCTACATGGGGCATAGCACGAAATATGCATATATAGATAAATGCAATTGAATATAACATATTTATTGACTAGGATTTAAATTGTACATGTGTAATAGGTATATTAGATAGCAAAATTAGTTAATTAGATCTCTTATTTCTTTAGTAAAATTGCCAATGTCTGTAGTTTATGTATTTAATTTAGAACTACTGTTCTGGCACTAGTGCCCTGAAGGGCCTTGGCCTACCAAGCGATCTCTGCTCATCCCTAAGCCCTGAAAATTACGAGGTGTCGTGTGGTCAGCACGACGTATCCTCTCGGCCGTTATTCTTGGCGTTCTAGACCGGGGCCGCCATCTCATCGTCAGATAGCACCTCAATTCTAATCACGTAGGCTGAGTGGACACGAACCAGCCCTCGGATCCAGCTAAAAATACCTGACCTGGTCGGTAATCGAACCCGGGGCCTCCGGGTAAGAGGCAGGCACGCTATCCTTACACCACGGGGCCAGCACTGTTATATTAATACTATTAAATTTATAAATCATGCAATTGTATTAATATTAATACCGCTCATTGAAACGGGCAAACGTAGGTTCCCGTAATTTTCATATTTTTCAGGATTACTAAAGGTTGAATTACGGTTAGTTCACGTCAAATAAAGGCCTTTAGTGACCACAACCTTAGTCTATTTACGTGGTGCTGTATTCATATGCTTTCGAGTAACACTGAACTATATTTTATTTCACCATGCACCGAGCTCGATAGCTGCAGTCGCTTAAATGCGGCCAGTATCCAGTATTCGGGAGATAGTAGGTTCGAATCCCACTGTCGGCAGCCCTGAAAATGGTTTTCCGTGGTTTCCCATTTTTCACACCAGGCAAATGCTGGGGCTGTACCTTAATTAAGGCCACGGCCGCTTCCTTCCCACTCCTAGCCCTTTCCTGTCCCATCGTCGCCATAAGACCTATCTGTGTCGGTGCGACGTAAAGCAACTAGAAAAAAAAAAATTTCACCATGCACAGACACAATAGCAGCCTTTATTCCATACAGCTTTTTCGTTTACACTCGAATACATATCTCCGATGGCAGAGCGCCCACCTGAATACGAGGCCTGTGTATGTTGAGATTCACGCTCTGATTCGACGTTCAGTAAGTACAGTAAAGTCCGTCCCCTTTGTTTCTCATCTAGGTTCTCCAGTATTCACTCCACGTTAATTACTGTTGGCTAAATTTTGAAATGCTCGCGTAGCTTCTCAAGAGCTACGAATCCAAAGCTCTGAAAATGAGCCCGATTCTCCTGGAACGTGGGTTCGACAGGAAGTCGAAAATTTTGCAATGAGATTTCTTCTAACTACAAATACTTTTACAGTTTTCGGAGACGTGGAGGAGCAATCATTTTCTCCCGTAATTAATTTTGTATGAGCCGGTTAATCTACCGATACGAAGTTTGCGTACTTGAACACCTGCATATACCACCGGAATGATCCAGAATCGAAATCACCAATGTGGGCACACTAAGCTATTGCTTCCGCCGTCTGCGCCACTGAGCCTGGTTGTAGAGAAGCAGATGATCCTGCTGTTCTCTCAGCGTGCACCTAAAGTGAGCTTCACCTTATTTCCTCGGGGCTGGAGGTACCCAAGCTTAGAAATAAGTATTATGTCACTCTTTGTATCGAGGGTACGATAAACATGTGTCTTTACCTTCCCCTTCTCCGTAGCCTGTTTGGAGACACCCGAGCCTTCTTCACTTCTGCCACTATAATAATGCTGTTCCTACAGGAATTAAGATTTTTAGTTGATTCGCCACCCTTCACGGGACTCAGGTTAACGTATAGTCCAGCTGTACTTTGCCTTGCTTCGTATCTCGAAATGTCAGAGTACCTTTAAAGTCCAAATATAAACACTTTCACAGACGAATTATACACATACGTATTGTAATATCCGGGTGGAATAAGGACAAAAAGTAGGCTGATGATCAAGCGAAGTGTAAGTGGTTAAGTGTAATAGAGGGCCGTGAGCCCTAACTTCGCCACATACAAAGGCATAAATAAATAAATAAATAAATAAATAAATAAATAAATAAATAAATAAATAAATAAATAAATAAATAAATAAATAAATAAATAAATAAATAAATAAATAAATAATGATTTTAATAATTTCGGGTTGTTTTATCATGGTTCAAGGTTAAATGTCAACTCATCTCCTCTTCCCCCAATTGGTGCAACTCTTTCCAGGAAAACCGCCAAACAGGTGAATTGCGCGTACCATTTCAACCGCATTCCAGCCCCATGGACATTCCTAAATATCCGGCAGTTCCGGGAATTGAACCCAGGCCCCCAAGGACGGCAAATAATAACGTTGTCCGTTCCGCTATGGAGGACAACATGGTTTAAGGTAATATAATAAATACTACATGGTGTAAGAGAAACAATTTTGAAGTTTTCGTAAAATTAGTTTTGGTACTGATTTTAGAATTAAGCAATTGCCGTGGTCCCGAGGTACTAGCGGATAGAACTCGGTTACAGACCTCCGCGGTTCGGTTTGGCAATGTGCACCTAATTAGAATATAAGCCGAGAGGTTCTGTCGTAATGATCGCATATCACGTCTTCGGACTTTTGGACTTCTTCTTGGAATTAGGCTAGTCTCGTCAAGTTGAAGAAAATGAAGTTCACTTATTTCATATGTGAAGCAAGCGTCTTAATTTACCTATCACCGGACGAGTTGTCCGTGCGGTTAGGGGCGCCCAGCAGTGAACTTGCATCTGGGAGAGAGTGGGTTCGAATCCCACTGTCGGTAGCCCTGACGATGGTTTTCCGTGGTTTCTCATTTTAACACCAGGCAAATGCTGGGGCTGTACTTTAATTAAGGCCATGGCTGCTTTCTTTTCACTCGTAGGCCTTTCCTCTCCCATCATGGCCTAAGACCTGTCTGAGTCGGTGCGACTTAAAACACATTGTAAAAAAAATACCTCTCATGGAATTTTTCAATTATCATTTACAACCATGTCTAAAACGTAAGATTAAGGTTCTTTAATTTAATATTTACGTTTCTCTTTTGTGTGTTTGTTAGTTTTATATTATTTATTATGTTTTTTCATTTCAGTTAATGTCAGTCGTCTTACCAAACGAAATTTACGTGTTAAGTTGTCTGTATTTGAAGGACGTTTTTTAAAATTATTTGAATTATCTCTCGCCCGAAATGAATATGCAGTCTACCACGTGTTGTTCGGCTGAAAAATTTGAAATTATTGTATTTAATTTTAACTACATAATAGTAAAAGGTATGGCTAATAAATGAACTGTCATATGAGACAAAGACTCTGTACCTTTCCACCATAATTTTAAATATCTTCTAATGTTATTCAAGTTTACGGTGACCTGCGCCTCGAAGACAGAAGCACACTACATACCTTGACTACATTGCGCCATACCCTTAACCTGCCGTGGCCAGACGTGAAAGTAACCTGCTTCCACAATTGGTTATAGGGATATCAAACCATACAAGCTTCCAACAAGCGTTCTGAAAAGGTCTTCATGGGATGAGCTCATAGAACGACAGCTGATATTATTATTATTATTATTATTATTATTATTATTATTATTATTATTATTATTATTATTATTATTATTATTATTATTATCGTCCGGTTCCATGGATAAATGATTAGCGTGCTGGCCTTTGGTCACAGGGGTCCCGGGTTCGATTCCTGGCAGGGTCGGGAATTTAAACCAAAATAGGTTAATTTCGTTGGCACGGGGACTGGGTGCATGTGTCATCTTCATCATCATTTCATCCTCATCACGACGCGCAGGTCGCCTACGGGAGTCAAATCAAAAGACCTGCATCGTGGCGAGCCGAAAGTGTCAGCAGACACTCCCGGCACTAAAAGCCATGCGCCATTTCTTTATTATTATTATTATTATTATTATTATTATTATTATTATTATTATTATGATAAGTCCGACTCGTTGGCTGAATGGTCAGCGTACTGGCCTTCGGTTCAGAGGGTCCCGGGTTCGATTTCGTTCCGGCTAGGAGATGTTTGTGTCCGTCCCAACACTCTCCTTATCATACTCACACAACACACTACTGTACACTATCAACCACCAAAGAAACACGCAATAGCGATTACATCCCTCCATATAGGGTTGGCGTCAGGAAGGGCATCCGGCCGAAAACATGGCCAAATCCACATGTGCGACGCAATTCACACCCGCGACCCCACAGGTGTGGGAAAACTCTCTTGAGGGCACGATAAATCAACTTTGCTTACTTTTCTTTGCATTTAACTTTCCTCGTTCCCGAACATCCTTCATTTTCTGAGAAAGTTGTTCCTTTTCCTTCTGAGTCCATTTTCTTTCAGTTAATTTCTATCTCTCCTGAAATCCTGCCTTTCGTGTTACTTCTCTGACACGTGTTCTGTTTTCTATCGTACCTATTTTAATTCCAGCGTTTTTCATATCCTTTTCAATTTCAATGAACCACGTTGGCTTGGATTTGTTACTGTTCAGTGAGTTGAAGCTTTGTTTAGTTAGGCTGTTGTTATTAAGTCCGGCTCCATGGCTAAATGGTTAGCGTGCTGGCCTTTTGTCACAGGGGTCCCGGGTTCGATTCCCGGCAGGGTCGGGAATTTTAACCTTAATTGGTTAATTTCTCTAGCACGGGGGCTGGGTGTATGTGTCGTCTTCATCATCATTTCATCCTCATCATGACGCGCTGGTCGCCTACAGGCGTCAAATCAAAAGACCTGCACCTGGCGAGCCGAACATGTCCTCGGACACTCCCGGCACTAAAAGCCATACGCCATTTCATTTCATTTCATTTCATTGTTATTAATTCTATAAATGTGTCCAAAAAACTGGAGTCTTCTTTTCCTCATTACAGGTGTCAGTTTTTCAATTTTTAAATATAGCTCCCTGTTTGATCATAGTCTAAATTCGGTATTATGTGTTTTATATGTCCCAGTATTTTTCTCAAAATTCTTCTTTCAACTTTTCCAATTTTTTAAGATCCCCAATTCTTGTAAGTTTAAGAGTTTCTGTTGCATATAAAATTTCTGGCCGGGCCACTGTTTGACAATGTCTTAATTTCAAGTTTCAGGATAGAGATTTCTTATTGTATATATATTATTAATATGAAACATCCTTTCCATTTTGTTTACTCTTATATCTATAGCTACCGTTTCTTTTGTGTTGTTTGTTTTCATTCTCCCAGGTATTAAAAGCAAAATTTCAGAGATATTATTCTATTGTTAATTGTGATATTTTGAGGGGCTTTAATGATATTTTTCATTAACTTTTTTTTTGAAATTATATTTGCAATCCTATTTTGGCCGCTTGTTTCTGTAATTTTCTTATTTGTTCTTCAGCATTAGCTAATGAGTCTGTAATTAACGCCATGTCATTATTGTTATTAAGTGAACGTAGTAAAGTATTTTTAGTCCTCATCTGTAGTACCCCGATTAAATCATCCTGATGCTACTCTTATTTATGGTTAAGTAATATTTTTCACCCACATTTACAGTCTAACACGGGTAATTGAACCCTCTTCACTACGAAAAATTTAAATATGCACAATATACCTACCCTCCGCCACGATTCTACATCCCTGATGTCGCCAAGCGACTATTGTTCAGCATGAAGACCTGCACGTGATCAGCTCGAGGAATCCTCTTGGCATTATTGTTGACTTTCTGCACAGGTGTCGTTATCTCACCGTCAGATTGTTATCACGTAGGCCAAGTAAACCTCGAAACAGCTCTCAGACCCGGATAAAAATCGCAATCGCCGGGCGAGTTAGCCATGCGGTTGGGGGCGCGCGGCTGTAAGCTTGCATCCCAGGGATAGTGGGCTCGAATCCCACTGTCGGCAGCCCTGAAGATGGTTTTCCGTGGTTTTCCATTTTCACACCGGGCAAATGCTGGTACAGTACCTTAATTAAGGCCACGGCCGCTTCCTTCCAACTCCTAGGCCTTTCCTGTACCATCGTCTCCATAAGACCTATCTGTGTCGATGCGACGTAATGCCACTAGCAAAAAAAAAAAAAAAATCGCAACCTGTCCGGGAACAGAGGCCATGGCCTCGGAGTAAGAGGCAAGCGCGCTATCCCTAGACTACAGGGTCGGTATATACAATATACTAAATGGTAAAAATTGTACAGTTAATGAATGTTTATATTATTGTTATTAATGCTATTTTTAGTAATTTCTATATTACTTTTATTTGCAATATCATTACTTAGGAAGTAAAATAATATCATTTTATATTTTAATTATATGGCATCGGTATATTAAATAGCACAGTAGGATAGGAGTTCGTTTCAGATTTCATCTTAGTGGTTCTTTTACTGATGAAGTATAAGAAAGGGTCTAGTATCCCTAATTTTGTCAGATAAGATAAACTATATATCTATTTTTCTATCTATCTATCTATCTACTAATCTTTAATCTCTCCAGTCAAAATTTTTCAAGATGCAGTGTACGTATACTACCGGTACTGCATATCTCTGAATGTATTAACTAAAACTAAACGTTTTCTCTTTATTGAATATACCTTAATGTGAATACCTTAGCTCTGTTAGGATCACAGAGCGACATTCATTATTATTATTATTATTATTATTATTATTATTATTATTATTATTATTATTATTATTATTTACACGTCCTTTCCAGGTTAGTATATAAATTCCTTCAACAGAGGATTAAAGAATGCATACCCGAATTCCTTGAGCATAGACGGTGTATTCTGTTTTGACAGGGATTGTATTCTCAGACATCAGAAGGCTCGGCTCACTAAAGAAGTGATCTTTTGGGGAAATGGAGACAGGCGACGTCTCTGCGTGTATATATTCTGTCGCTACCCGTTTTCTGCGAATGATTAATTATTTGTTAGATCCTATTGTGACTGTCTTTGTTTCCATTTTGCTCGTACTTGTTTTATCTTACCCACCCTCCTGGTCTTCCTCTGTTCTTTCGACTTCCTTTACCCCACCCCACTGGCTGTCACCACAGAGAGTACAGAACAATGCAGGCTTTGAATTATGTTACACAATGTATGGGCGGCTATGCTTAGGGGTAAAGGCATCTTCACGCAAGTTCAATATCTTTCCTGCGCTGATATGTTCCTACAACTGTCTTGATATGTGACAGGATTATTGTTTCATGTAGGAGCAATATGTTTCACAGCTTACTAGCTTTGAATTCAAAATGAACGCCTTTGTCCTGTGTTCGCAGAAATTAGGTACGAAGAATGGCTTAGAAATGAATAAAAATTAGCTCTATCTTTGTAGTGATGGATCATTTTCATAAATTCTTAAGTAATCTGATTGCAATAAATAATGTTCCGGCTTTAGTGTTGTCATAAACTCGTGATAGTAGAATTGCATCGTCAATGGGTTTCCACTTGGACGGTCTCATTTCGAATCCCGAGTTCTTAAAACGAAAGTTGATGTATCTGTGATTATTTTTCCACGCATAAAAGGAGATTCCGTGGCTATCAACGCGACATCCAGTCACAAAAATCTACAATCTGGTACAACATAGTTGATAATACGTTTTATTGGTAGGAATAATATATTTCCTACTTCCTTTCAAATTGTTATTTATTTGCTAAATATTCACATCGCACATTATGAAAACGGGAACTATTAATTTATAAAGACAAAGAAATTTGACTTAAAGCACGTAACTAAGAATACAACACGAGAATTACATAACAAACTGAATTATAATTTTCACAGTAGATAAGAGATTTGTTTTTGCTAGTGGCTTAACGTCGCACCGACACAGGTAGGTCTTATGGCGACGAAGGGATAGGAAAGGCCTAGGAGTTGGAAGGAAGCGACCGTGGCCTTAATTAAGGTACAGCCCCAGCATTTGCCTGGTGTGAAAATGGGAAACCACGAAAAACCATCTTCAGGGCTGCCGACAGTGGAATTCGAACCCACCATCTCCCGGATGCAACCTCACAGCCGCGCGCTCCTAACCGCACGGCTAACTCGCCCGGTGCTGAGAGATATGGCTCAGATGATTAGAGGTCTGACTGTATGCATCTAAGTTGGCGTGTTTGATCACGACTCACCCCTGTGTTATTTAATTGTGCTCAAATATGTCAGCCTCATGTCAATAGATTTTCCGGCACTTGAAAGAAATTCTATGGTACAAAATTACCGGCATCCTCTCGTCTACACAAACTGTAAAAAGTAGTGAATGAATAAATTACCATTCTTCTTCTCCTTATTATTATTATTATTACTATACGCAGAATATAGGAAATTTCATAACCGGGTGAGTTGGCTGTGCGGTAAGGGGCGCGCAGCTGTGAGCTTGCATCCGGGAGATAGTAGGTTCGACCCCCACTGTCTCCAGCCCTGAGCATGGTTTTTCGTAGTTTCTTATTTTCACACCAGGCTGGGGCTGTAATTTAACTAAGGCCACTGCCGCATCCTACCCACTCCTAGGCTTTCCTTATCCCATAAGACCTATCTGTATCGGTGGGACGTAAAACAAATTGTATAAAAGAAATATCATAAATATTTAGTATTCGACCTAAGAGCATTAAATGATCACGATTAACACATTTGGCATGTAGAAAGGAGGAGCCAGTGGATATCTGTACATGTAAAGGAAGAGAATATTTCGTTTCATATGAAATGATTACCAAAGATGCTACATGTGATTCTAACTGGAAGGGGTCGATTCTACCATAGTTTCGCTTCTTAAAATAACAATTATAGCCACAATAGCGGCACCGCAGTTCCAAGTATTTCCCATAAAAATGTCTTAACAGGGCACTAAATCTACTGCATCCTCCTTCTCCAGTTTAAGCATTTTTTTGTTGCTGTGCTTACATATTATATGCCAGCCCTGCGGGCCTGTCTCTTACCCGGAGGTCTCGGGTTCCATTCCTCACTATGTAAGGGATATTTACCTGGTTCTGAGGGCTGACTCGAGGTCCATCTAGCGTACGTGATTCCAGGTGAGGATTTATCTGACGGTGGGGTAGTGGCCTCGATCTAGAAAACCAGAAATAATGGTGGAGAGAATTCGTCACGCTAACAACGCGACACCTCGAAATCTGCTGGCCTTAGGTCTGAGTACCGGTCACTTTGCACACCGAGGTCCATCAGGGATGTTGTGCCATGGGCTTCAGGTCTTGCATATCCAGGGACAGGAACGTCATTGTTAACAGCGTCGTTTTGTGCAATCATCCACTCTACCAAAAATGTGTCTGCTTATCAGCAAAGTGAGAGGATTCTTTCTAGCGAACAGTGCATCATTATACAGTCAATCAGAAGAAAACTCACACATGCTTGCCCGAGAATCTCATAGAGTTGATGCGTTGGCTTTCTGAGCCCACGTTGATGGATTCGATCCCAGCTCAGTCCACTGGTATTTGAAGGTGCTCAAATACGCTAGCTTCTTGTCATTATACAACCTGTGACAATAAAGTTCGCTGAATAGTCCTGTACTATAAATATAGATGAACAATCCATGACAGTGACCTTACTGTCCTTCGAAATAGTCCCCTTCCATAACTATGCACTGCTGACATCGGCGATACATGTTATGGAAACTTTGCAAGAAGGCTTCCTTTGGGATGGTGTTCAAAAGCCTCGTCACGTTTCGTTGGATGACGGGAATATCGTCAATTATCTTTCCTTTCAAAGCGAGTTTGATGCATGACTTTTCGGCTCTGACCTTTTTTCGACGAGAGGATCCCGGAGAACTCCATTCCATGCTTTGCCGTTTCGTTTCAGTGTCTTACCTGAGACACCAGGTTTCATCCTTAGTGACAATAGAGTTCAAGACATTTGGTGTCGCATCCGCCGTTTCGATAAAATCCTGTGAAGCATCTAAACGTGCCTGCTTCTGATCTTCAGTCAACTGATGTGGCACAAGACGAGACCACGTTTTCCTCTTCCCTAACTTCTGGGTAACGATTTGTCGCACGGACGGATTCGCGGTTAATCTGCAGTTCATCTGCTATCATCGCCGATCGTTCGTGATTAATGTCCTCACCTTCTCGATGAAATGGCGTATGGCTTTTAGTGCCGGGAGATCCCAGGACGGGTTCGGCTCGCCAGGTGAAGGTCTTTTGATTTGACTCCGGTAGGCGACCTGCGCGTCGTTATGAGGATGAAATGATGATGAAGACAACACATAGACCCAGTCCCCATGCTAGGGAAATTAACCAATGATGGTTACAATTCTCTACCCTGCCGAGAATCGAACCCGGGACCCCTGTGACCAAAGGCCAGCACGCTAAGCATTTAGCCATTGAGCCGGCCACCTTCTTGAGGTTATCGTCGCTGGTCTTCCGCTACGGGGGTTGTCAGAAACACTTTCCCGGCCTCTTCGAAAACGGGCGAACCACTCGTACACACACTTGAAGGACAGTGCTTGATCTTCATAAACACGTGCCAACATCGCATGCGTTTCTTTCAGTGTCTTGCCGAGCTTAAAACAAAACCGTACATTGATCTTTTGGTCGTTCATGTTACTGTACGCAGTTCAGAACCAACGCACTAAACACGCACTGTCTCAAACAGGTCTTACACAGCACACACACGATACTCAACTGAACAACGTGGGGAGCGGGTGGTCAAAACCTGCTGCTACGCAGGTACAGCGTTGTGTGTCACCAGTGTTGCCGGATCAACCGTTCAGCCTTCATTCACCGAACTTTATTGTCACATGTTGTATTTACCAACACGTAGACGAACGACAAAGCGATAAAATTCCTACACCTTATTGCTTCCGGAAACCGTAAAATTAGTTAGTGGGACGTAAAATCAATAGAATTATTCTGAGAATTTGGACCAAGTGTTTTCCTAAATGAAATACACACCCAGCCTTGTGCGTAAGTACTGTATATACAGTTATTGAGTATAGTTCCAGTTCTCAGATTCAGGCGAATGCAAGAGTGTAGTTTAGCGCGACTGTTGCCATCCTTATCATAGGCAGGGGTCCTCCAATTTTACGTTGAATCCGTGCCAGAAGGACGTGGATTTTTATTTGAAAAATTCCATATACATTGGTGAGAATCCAGTGGCGAGGTCATTGAGCTATCGGCTAACGTTTATATATATATCCGTGTTAAAAATCGTTAATGGATAAGTGCAGCGTAGATTTATTTCCAATATATTTTGCAAGTGCCCAGAAATATTAAATAATTAAATCTGAAATCCACGGTTTTTCAAGTAATTCATATGCTTTTGTTTTGAAATAGGACAGTGGATTCGATCATTTTCTGAATAAACCATCAGAGTGATCGGCCACGTTTTCCGAAAATGATCCCGTTGTTGTTTCTTTAAAGAGATACTGCGTAAAATCATATCAAGGGTAGAACATAGTGAGATCAGAAGCCACGCATGTCCCTCATCAGAGAGAACTCACCAATGGAAAGCCGTACGTCCTGCAGTCGGTGGTATTTTACATACCGGAAGTGTTTACTCCACCATTATTATAATTACCCGCTTGAGTTCAGCACCTCGCAGACAGAATTTACACTTTTATGTTCAGATCTAGACGCTGCCGCTCACTGATGGACATCTCCCTTCTCCGCTCGCCATTGAGTTGGGTTTACTCTCCTCCATTAATTCATATCTTGGGAAATCTCTTGCCAATTTGATGCCTTCCAGCTATCAATCTCTGTCACTCATCTTGGAGTCCTTTCAGTGGCTCTTTGCTCCCAATCTCCCTACATCTGTGAGGAATCTTTAGACTGATCTAGAAACCGTAGAAATACTTCAGCTCGTTCCATTAAATATCTCAAAATTTCAAATCACATGTTCATTTAAAGACGGTAGTACATTTTGTGTAACAGTCTTCCCCATGCCAGTATTGGAACTATCATGTTAAGTTAGGTAAACAGCAAGGTATTGTATTGTTTAATGTTAAAATTGCATAATGTAGTATTAGAGATAAAATTCCAGTTTAAAAATCGGGATTTCATATTTTAAATATTTTTTCCACCTATACTTTTATCATTATATTTAATGGAGTTAAAAGTTCTGTAAGGAAAAGTGAAGTAACGCCAGATCCAGTGCAAGGACGTCTGACCGGGCGAGTTGGCTTTGGGCTTAGGGGAGCGCAGCTCTGAGCTTGCATCCGGCAGATAGTGGGTTCGAACCCAATTGTCGGCAGCCCTGAAGATGGTTTTCCGTGGTTTCCCACTTTCACATCAGGCAAATGTAGGACCTGTACCTTAATTAAGGCAACGGCCGCTTCCTTCCCACTTTTATCTGTTTCCTATTCCATCGTCGCCATAAGCGACGTACAGCAAATTATAGAAGGAAAAAAAGAACGTCTGGCATAGTTTCTCTCATTCAGACGAACCGAGCCCTCAGTGAGCTCAGGAGCGCCCATGTTATGGGTACATATACGTCCAGGAAGGAAGTGATAATAATAACAATGTTATCTTACGTTGAGCACGCAGTCTGCTGAAACAGTCCTTAAGAGATACTGAAAATTCTGGAGTTATGGTTCGTAAAAGTGTGTAATACTAGTGAATCTGTTCGCATGGTTGTTTCACATTTAACCACTGTGAATGTCAACCGGCTGTACCAAGATTCAATATCACACCTAACGTAATGTGATTCTTTTTCAAATTATTTCTGTCTTTTTCTATAAAATAGATTAGACTGTACTGTAACCTGAAGTTTGAATTTAATGTAGTCCAATAAGTTAATAATAATAATAATAATAATAATAATAATAATAATAATAATAATAATAATAATAATAATAATAATAATAATAATAATAATAATAATTTACAACGGGTTTGACATTAAAATAAAAAAATAGAACACTAAATTAATTATTATATATAATCAGTAACGCTTTTATCATCCCAAACGGAAGGATCTTGTGACTTACTCCGTCATTTCGTAAAATAAAGTCTCTACCTTTGCGAAATGCGGGAAAGAGGCCTATTTGAGTCCCACCTTAAGGAATATCAAATGATGCCTCATACAACTGATCGCAGAAGACTAGATAGAAGGGACACGTGGCCGTGGGCGAAGAAGGTCCTGGACAAGGTTCATCCGACAGTGGTTCGACTTTTACGACGTAGCAAATCTGATACGAGTAACTGAAAATAGGAAAAATGATCCCTCAATCAATCAATCAATCAGTCAGTCAATCAATCAATCAATCAATCAATCTGCATTTAGTGTTGTCACCCAGGTGACATTTCCTATCAGTAGTTTAACACCGAGCGATTGGCTGCGCGGTTTGCGTTATGTAGCTGTCAGCTTGCATTTGGGAGATAGTGGGTTCGAACCTCACAGGCGGCTGTACTGAAGATGGATTTTCTTGTTTTTTGCCGTTTACACATCAGGCAAGTTCGAGGGCTGTACATGAATTAAGGCTACGGCCGCTTCCCTCCCACTCCACTCCTTGCTCTTTCTTATCTCATCGCCGCCATAAGACCTATCTGTGTTGGTGCGACGCTAAGCAAGTTGTAAAAGAAATGAAAAATTATTTACCTAGCCTTTTCTGAAATGATTTCAAATAACTTGGAAATTTATCGAACATTTCTCTTGATAAATTATTCCAAGTTACGGTCGCCACGTTTCCGTGTGGAGGCTGTACAAGATGAAGCAAGCGAAGAAGGATTTATGATACCCCATTTCATTTGGAAGTTCCCAAGTACGAGTACTCAATGAAACGGATGCCCTTACGTTATTTCAACTGAAAGTGAACTCTCAGTGGTAGAGTTCAAGGAGTGTCTAGCCAACCAACTGTCTACTTATCGCCCATGCAAGGTTAGCATGCAAACTCGAGCTCGTGGCATAAATCTGCCCATGTTCTTCATGTGGCAGCCCCAGAACATTTCGTTTTATGAGAATAATATTTTCTGATAATTATCGGGAAGTTTTAATATTCAGTAGGGTATCTTTTCCAAGGAAAGTCGTTCCTGTACGCGTGACTCTTATCACGGGAGACATACTTCTGACTTCCACGTCACACTCGGCATGTAGACACAGTGCCGCGCTCGTTCACGCGAAAAATTTCGTGTCACGCACGGATAGACTAAGCCAGTGTCATTAAATCGATGGCATGGCTAGTTATCAATGAGAGCCTTGACAGCATGTTTCATAAGGGGGTACCCATTGTACAGCCATTCCTTTCTGGGCACTGCTTCCAAACTATGGAACATGTTCGTAGTAGATGATGAAAAAATGAAATGGCGTATGGCTTTTAGTGCCGGGAGTGTCCGAGGACATGTTCGGCTCGCCAGGTGCAGGTCTTTTGATTTGACTTCCGTAGGCAACCTGCGCGTCGTGATGAGGATGAAATGATGATGAAGACAGCACAAACACCCAGCCCCCGTGCCAGAGAAATTAACCGATGATGGTTAAAATTCCCGACCCTGCCGGGAATCGAACCCGGGACCCTCTGAACCGAAGGCCAGTACGCTGACCATTCAGCCAACGAGTCGGACGTAGTAGATGATAAGAACACATGTTTCAAAAAATTTTCCGTAAATTCTACCAGAGTAGTGCCTCCGTGGCTCAGGCCACAGCGCGCCGGCCTCTCACCACTCGGTTTCATGGTTCAAATCCCGCTCACTCCATGTGAGATTTGTGCTGGACAAAGCGGAGGCGGGAGGTTTTTCTCCAGATACTCCGGCTTTCCCTGTCATCTTTCATTCCAGCAACGCTCTCCAATAGTATTCATTTCATCTGTCAGTCATCATTGCCTCAGAGGAGTGCGACAGGCTTTGGCAGCCGGCATAATTCCTATCCTCGCCGCTAGATGGGGCTTCATTCATTCAAT
This sequence comes from Anabrus simplex, assembly GCF_040414725.1. Taxonomy (NCBI): domain Eukaryota; kingdom Metazoa; phylum Arthropoda; class Insecta; order Orthoptera; family Tettigoniidae; genus Anabrus; species Anabrus simplex. Next base: position 191,815,233 of record NC_090267.1, on the reverse strand, counting down.
TCCTGACCCGCTCGAATGACTGGAAAGAGGCTGTGGATTTTTTTTCTATCAGAGTATATACAGTCGTCTTGATCGTATATTATAAATTAAATAAATTTACTTTCCATTTATTGGTTTCTCTTACGGGAAAGCATACCACACAAGAAAATATTTTAGTTAACTCGATATGCGATTATTTAGCTTGAGAAGGAATCTCGAATTTGATCTGTTAGGCTGTTCGAATTTAGGCGATGAATGTTGCAATAAACGACGTTGCGTATACATTTTTGATTCTTACGTCAAAGAAAACATTGAACAGAATTATTCCGAAATCATGGCCGCAAATTTAATCATTGAACCTGAGGAGCGCGACAGCCTTTGGCAGCCGATTCAGTTCCTATCCTCGCCGCTAGATGGGGCTTCATTGATTCCATTAGTGGCCCACCACGTGACAGTAATTAACTTTGAAATTGTATTTCTTAATTCTTAACAGATTTACACATCTCCAAGACAAAGTCTATAAGACCAGTAAGCTCGGTATCTACATCCACGAATCCAAATCACAGGGGCAGTAGATGTGCTGCTGTAACTCAGTCGCCTTAATTTTAAGATACTCTCGATAACCCATTTGACGCTCGGTATTGGTGAGTTGGACTTTCGGGATTCTGACAAGCCGTTCTATCCTCTAGAATGCTCTTTCGACAATTTTGAAGCCAATACTTCGCGACATTTTGCGAAAGAGTGAGAATTTTCTGAATTTCATCGCACTCTAATTTTCTCAGTTGTTCACTACCTGATTCATTGTCTGGTTCAATCAATCAGTCACTACTGATCTGCATTTAGGGCAGTCGCCCAGGTGGTAGATTCCCTATCTGCTGTTTTCCTAGCCTTTTCTTAAATGATTTCAAAGAAATTGGAAATTTACTGAACATCTCCCTTGGTAAGTTATTCCAATGCATAACTACCCTTCCTATAAACGAATATTTGCCCCAATTTGTCCTCTTCAATTCAGACTTTATCTTCATATTGTGATCTTTCCTACTTTTAAAGACACCACTCAAACTTATTCGTCTACTGATGCCATTCCACGCCATCTCTCCACTGACAGCTCGGAACGTACCACTTAGTCGAGCAGCTCTTCTCCATTCTCACAAGTCTTCCCAGCCCAAACATTGCAACATTTTTGTAACGCTATTTTGTCCGAAATTACCCAGAACAAATGGAGCTGCTTTTCTTTGGATTTTTCCAGTTCTCGAATCAAGTAATCCTGGTGGGGGTCTCATACGCTGGAACCATACACCAGTTGGGATATTACCTGGGACTAATATGCCCTCTCCTCTACATCCTTCCTACAACCTCTAAATACCCTCATAACAATGTGCCTAGATCTGTGCCCTTTACCCCAATGAAGATCTTCCCTTATAATAACACCTAGGTACTTACAATCATCCCCAAAAGTAACTTACACCCCATCAACACAGTAATTAAAACTGAGAGGACTCTTCCTATTTGTGAAACTCACAACCTCACTTTTAACCCCGTTTATCGTCATACCATTGCCTGCTGTCCATCTCACAACCTCATTGAGGTCATTTTGCAGTTGCTCACAATCTTGTAACTTATTTATTACACTGTACAGAATAACATCATCTTCAAAATGCCTTATCTCTGAATCCACTTCTTAGCACATCATTGATATATATTAAAAAATATAAAGGTCCAATAATACTGTTTTGAGGAATTCCCCTCTTAATTATTACAGGGACAGAGAAAGCTTCGCCTACTCTAATTCTCTGAGTTCTGTTTTCTAGAAATATAACCACCCATTCAGTCACTCTTTGTCTAGTCCAATTGCACACATTTTTTGCCTGTAGTCTCCCATGATCTACCCTATAAATACCTTAGATAGGACAATCGCGATACAGTCCATTTGACCTCCTGAATCCAGGATATCTGCTATACCTTGCTTGAATCCTACAAGTTGAGCTTCAGTGGAATAACCTGCCCTAAACTCAAACTGCCTTTTATCAAGCCAGTTATTAATTTCGCAAACATGTCCAATATAATCAGGAAGAATGCTCTCCCAAAGCTTACATTCAAGGTATGTCAAACTGACTGGCCTGTAATTTTCAGCCTTATGTCCTACAACCCTTCCTTTATACACAGGTGCTACTATAGCAACTCTCCATTCTTAGGTATAGCTCCTCCATACAAACAATAATCAAATAAGTACTTCTGGTATTGTGTTACATCCCAACCCTTTGTCTTTAGTATATCCCCAGAAATCTTATCAATTCAAGCCGCTTTTCTAGTTTTCAACTATTGTATCTTAGTGTAAATGTCATTGTTATCATAGCTAAATTGTAATACTTATTTAGTATTAGTCACCTCCTCTATCTGCACATTATCCTTGTGACCAACAATCTTTAAATACTGCTGAGTGAATATTATTGCCTTTCAAAGATCCTCGGATACATATTCCCCTTGTACATTAAGGATTCCTGAAATGTCCTTCTTGGAACCTGTTTCTGTCTGTACCTGTACCTATACATACTCTTCCATTTTCCAATAAAATTTGTATGACCGCCCATTATGCTTGCCATCATGTTATCCTTAGACGACTTCTTTGCTAGATTCAATTTTCTAGTAAATTCCTTCAATTTCTCCTTATTTCCGCAGCCTATTTCTAACTCAATTTCCTTCCAACCTGCACCTCCCTCTTAGTCTCTTTACTTCTCTGCTATAATATAGTGGATCTTTACCATTCCTTACCACCTTTAAAGGTACAAAACTATTTTCATATTCCACAACAATTGCTTTATACCCACATCAGAGTCTGTTTACATTTTTATTTACCGTTTTCCACCGATCATGGTTACGTTTTAAAAACTCTCTCATACCTGTTTTATCAGCCATATGATACTGCCTAATAGTCCTAATTTTAATACCTTCCTTTCTTCCACATTTATTTTTAACTACGACAAAAACAGTTTCATGTTCACTAATACCATCTGTTACTTCGGTTTCTCTATAGAGCTCATCTGGTTTTAACAGCACCACATCCAGTATATTCTTCCCTCTAGTTGGTTCCATCACGTTCTGAATCAGTCGCCTTTCCTATATTAATTTACTTGCCATTTGTTGGTCGTGATTCCTGTCGTTCGCATTTCCTTCCCACTTGACATTTGGTAAAGTGAGATCATCCGCTACTATCACGTTCCTTTCCATATCGTTTCCCTCATAGCTGATTATCTTATGAAATAATTCTGAATCAGCGTCAGCGCTACCTTTTCCCGGTCTGTACACTCCAAAGGCATCAAGTTGCCTATTATGTTTAGAGATGAGCCTTACAGCTAGAATTTCATGTTTGTCATCTTTAACTTTTTCGTAGCTCACAAATCTTCTTTCACCGGAATGAATACTCCCCCTCCTACCATTCCTATCCTATCTCTACGATATACACTCCAGTTATATGAGGATATTTCTGGATCCATTATATCACTTCTCAGCCATGATTCAACTCCTATTACGATATCTGGTAAGTATATATATATATCTATTAAATTACTTATTCTATTCCTTTCTCTACAATACTTCTACAGTTGAGCACTAACATTTATATGGCGTCCCTACTTGACTTCCATTTTCCTGTACCCTTATCATTGCTCCCTAGGCCACCCCGTTTCCCTGATTGTACCTCCATATAAACCTTCGAAACAAATTTCCTAACTTACATGTACCACTGCGGTTTAAGTGAAGGACATCTCCTACCAACCCATTAGGATCTAGAAATCTCAACCAATGTTTCCCACATACCCACTCCATAGTCTCATTTAAATCCCCAATCACCTTCCAGTCAGTATCCCTCGTACACACTATTTCACTGATAACAATCTCCGCTTCCTTAAACACCCGTGCTGCATTTTCCAGATCCCACACATCCCGAACTATGTTGGTACTTAAACCTGCTTAACTTACGTTGTTAGTACCAACGTGAAACACTACCACCTACCTACCACCACTACACTTGGATGATTAGTCAGTGACAAGGCCTTCGGTTCAGAGGGTCCTGGGTTTGATTTCCGATTGGGTCGGGGATTTTATAAGCCTCTATCACTACACTACCAACCACTATGGAAACACGTTATAGTAAATACATCCTTCCACGTACGGTTGGCGTCAGAAAGAGCATCGAGCCGTAGAACAAAGACAAATCCACACGTGCAACAGGAGTCGAACCCGCGACTCCACTAGGCTGTAGAAAAATCTGTATAGAAGGAGGAGTAGTATATCAATGATTCTTTCTTTTTCGTATACTTGCTGGAACGCGGTGATTAAATCAAACGACACCTCACATGGCGTGCTGTACGCTGATGTCCCAATTACACTGATATAGTTGCATGGCAAGGCGACTTTAGTACCTCAAGCTAAAAGAGCTGCAGAGTTTGGATCCTATTGTAAATTCTGGCTGACCTTAATCAAAACAAAATTAATACATATTTTTTCTATGTAGTGTTGTGCATTTGTATACGAAGCCTTAAGCAATGATAATTATTAAGGGCCCCATAGACGGTCCGTCTTAGCGTCCGTCTTACCTGCGCAGTTCTAAGACGACAGGTAAGACGGACCGTGTGTGGTAGAATTTTCATCCTTGTACCGTCTTAGGCTTGGCTCGAAGTGAATCTGGCAGCGCCTGATTTTTCTGCGCTTGTATAGGTAAGTCGGCGAGCAAGTTGGAGCATGTGTGGGGCTTCAGACTTAGCGTCAGTTTTAACCAATTGCTCCTACAGTGCAGTTCGCTCGTAGGACATAATGTCGGATTTAAGAATCATGCCTCGAGCGTTTCTAATGGAATTCATACAGCTATACCGTTGTAATCCGTGCTTGTGGAAAATCAAAAGTAAAGAGTACATGGTACAGGGTTATTTTTACATGTTTTCCATCAACCGCACCCAGACAATTTGGAAAATTACATTTTCTTTCAAAGTGCTGTCCAATACATATCCATTCATCTTCTTTTGTTGGAAACTGAAACAAAATAAAATTATTATTATTGTTATTATTATTAAATCATGCAACTAAAATATAATTTAACCCAATGTAATTAATGATTTTTTTAGGTTGGTTGGACGAAGACTATTAATTTTCACACTCCATTATATAATTCTTTCTTATTGTACTCTAAGCATACATTATACCTTGTTTTATATTAAATTAACATGAAATACATTTCCTTTTATCCTGTACAAGAAACTTATAAATAAATTTTACTTACTTTGATATACTGATTCTTGCGCACCTTATATTGCAGAACAAGTCTCAGGAATTATTACTCCCAAAGACTGGACTGAAATTGCAGCGGAAAATTTCAGATCTTCGTAACTTCTTCCGGTTGCTAGGAAACGAAGTGTGACGCTGAGTCGTTCATGCGGTGTTATTGCCTGCCTCATTGCACTGTCACTCTTTCTGATATGGGGCGCTACCAAGTGAAGAAGGTATAAATAAGTTTCACTGTCCATCCTCAAATAATTGTACCAGTCACCTGGTTCAAGAGTTAAATCTTTCATTAAATTTATATGCGACAGTGTATCTCGTTTAAGTAACCAAGCTTTTGCCCATTTTGATAAAGCCCTTCTCTTTTTAGCTTTTGATCTCAAAGCTAATGCTAGAGCGGTGTAAATTAGAAGTTCCGCTAACATGTTATCCGTGCACGACTAGCGAAAACTGATCGCAAGTTTGACAGCAAAACGGAGCGTCTGTGTCCTCTTCCTTGTTCCGTCTTACCTGTCATCTTAGAACTGCGCAGGCAAGACGGACAGTAAGACGGACCGTCTATGGGGCCCTTTACTGTACCAGTTTCCTTTTTCGTGCAAGCCTGCAATCACTTGCACCATTCTACTTCTAACTCAGTTACTTGAAGCCCATTTCCCTTCGAATAATAATATATAATTTTATAGATGATAAAAAATGTTATGTATAGTATTTTTATTGTCACAAAATTATAAAATGAGTCATTTTCAGTATGCTACTTCAAATGTTACGTATGAATGGTTATTACCCTAAATCCCAGAAGTATTCCATGACGTCATCATTGACCTCCGCTGTTGTCGAAGAAGACGCCACTGCAGCAGCAATTATCTTCTGTCGGCCATGCTTGAGCGTTTTGTAAGAATATTGCAGAAATATTGCAAATATTGCAGAAGGGACTATAAATCATAGTCCTTTACAACGGTGAGGAACTTCATACAGATTCATAATTTTCATGTCATAAGTTTCAAACTCCAGATCTTCATTGAGTGAGCACTTGTAGTAAAGTGTGAATAGGTGATCATTCTGACTAAATGAAAGTTGCGGTGCGCCTTTGCAACTGCATACACACACTCCTGAGGTTTACTCCGGCTGGCTAAAACAACAACGCTGGATTGTACCATTGTGTTGCATTGTTTTGCCACCAAACAGATTGGTTCTTCGCTTACACTTGCTGCTTACTAACTCTAATTGTTAAATGTTGTCACTTATATCCCATTGGTTCTAACACACTCAAATTTATTACCTAATCCGGTTTCTTGAATGCATGGTCAGTGTACTGAGCTTAAGTTCAGAGGGCATCGGGTTCGATTCTAGATATGCCAAGGATTTAAACTACGTATGGTTAATTTCCCCGGCTCGTAAACTGGGTGTTTGCGTTCGTCTTAATACACTTCTCCCCATCTACAAACAAAAAAACCACACTACCAGACACCAAAGATGACACGCAAACATTGAGCGTATCCTTCCACGTAGTTTTGGTGTCAAGAACAGCAACCGGCCGTAAAAATAAATCGAATCCGTATCATGTACGAACTTCAATCAACTGGGAAAAAGGTCAGAATAAGTAACATTTATTACGAAAAATGATGTTTATGACGACTTTCCAAAAAGCGGTGATGTGAACATGAAATAGAATCTGAAATACCCTTTAATTGGATGAGGCAACTGAAATTATACATAAATTATACATAAATTCAATTACTATGTAATGCATTTTAATAAGAAATCCAAGCCGCATGTTAATATTTCTTTTGAAGTCTCATAAAATTTTTAGTATCCAAAGTGCACTTCTGAAAAAACAATGACTTCATTAAACAACTCAATAAGAGAATATGTATGATCAGACAGACATGAAGTGGAATGTCTACATTCGATGAGAATGGCTCTTTAAAGAAGCTAAACAAGAAGATATATATAAAGAACATTGTAGATAAATGCGTTCTCTCGTATGAGGTAACTAAAATGGAGACACCCAAGACTCTCAACTTGGTATCTTGAATTAGCAACCACAGGGCCTCAACCATATTCTATCCAACCATCTTGCTCAACTCTTCTTCTTTTGCTATACCGATGGAATTACAGTAGGACTGCGATGCTTGGAGTTCCAGCAATTTTCACACCCTTTGTGCACATTCCTATCCGTGAAATAATGCCTTCGTTCTTCGAAGGTTCAAATCGCTTCTTTTTTCTCGATTCGAGTTGATGGAGTATGGTTATCTACTTTGTATTTCCCCTTACAACAACAATCAGTTTCAGTAAATACCAGTTCCAGTATCATTTTCAGAAAGTCGTCAATTTAAAGTATAAACCTCACTAAAGTATAAAGGAAAAATCAATATCTCGAGACCTTTCTGAGGTTGGCTCGGGATTGTAGAACGAGATGCTTGAAAAGGTGGCAAAGATTTCTTAGTCTTTGTTAATGTGCTGTATAGAAGATTTAAAGGAAATTTAAGGAAGGAGATGCGAAAATGTATTCATTCATTTCTTTAATAAATCTCCGTAATTGAAATTCACTTTTCTTTAGGAAGATCTTTATATACTGACGTACTCTTCACATGTTTAATCAATATGCTGTCTGAAGGAGTTTCCCTTAAGTATATTGTTAAACTTAAGCAACTGATAGCATTTTTATTGTACTCGTTGTTTTTATTCTCTTCTGGAACAGTAATATTGGGCCTATGTTGCTGTAACAGTGATTCATCTAAGCAAAAAGTCACTCCACCTTTTGGAAAATGTTATGCAAGCTCTATGAACTGAAATATGTAATATTGAAATTACAACTTTAATCACAAGGTTCATCGAATGTCCTTACTGTAGGAGTTTTCTAAGTTAAAACATCCAAATATTTGTTATAGAGGTACTTCAGTAAGTATGTGAGAATCTTGACATTAATGCTTGTTGCTATTGTGTTGATTTTCCACTTGTCTGTGTTCACACAGTGCTCCTACCAGAGTTCCAAAATGTACCATTAAAAGAGAGTTATTTAAGATGCCATTATATCTACTGAAATGGGTCCCATGCCTTTACAATCTGTGTGGGGATTTGATCCCGCAGTTTTTAGTTAGTAGGTGAGCTTCTGAATTAATTGACAAGGAAAGCTTGCTAAAGTTCAGCTCACAGTGCAAAATGTAACTTCCTGGATTCAGAACTATTGTAGAGATAATCATTTTGAATATGCTAAGATGCCCATACCGACACGTTTAAGAAACATAAGGTTCTAAACAATTAGCATAAAATAATAGTATATTAATGTATTCTGTCAAAATTAGCAGTATTTAGATCAATTCAAGTAATATGTTAATACACTCGGCGCTTTATAATACTTTTTAACATTTCAGGTGCTATACAGTGATACAACAGAGGTCCAAATAGAAAGTACAGTGCATACAACGGGCACATCTCATTCACTCTAATCCATCACAAAATTAACAATTATCGCCAGTGATATTTGTTCCCAGGACAAAAGACCGAACAGAAGACACTTTTAGAGGACTGTTCTGAAGCATTCACCGGCAAAAATTCTTCAAAATGTAACGAATTAGGAGTATTCAAATGTGCTCACTGAACAGGTTACTTTCCGTTTCGATCACTGTCTCCTCATTACACTGCATCTGGAGGTTAAAAGGGATTATGGAACGCCGAGTATCATGAAATATTTCAGCAACTGGGAGGACGTAGCAACTGATCGGCCGATGGGATGACATTCTATCTACGAGGATCGACAGCCGTTTGAACAGCTACCGTTCCGATAAGAGAAATCTTGAGTAAATAACGAAATGCCAGTGAAGAATACACTGCCTGGTTTCACGGCATCCGGGAGTCATAGTAGATTTGATGATCTAACATTTCACGAGAACTTGTGGTTCTAGAACTGGAATCATTAGCCATCTTCAATCAAAGAAAGCAAAGTCATACCAGTACAGGCCATGAAGGCCTTTGGAGAGGTGAAAGGTGAAGGCTTCCACTATAGGTAATACAGAACGACAGTGACAAAAAGCAAACGTGAAAACAAAATACACAAAAGTAAAAAATTACTAATGATTAATAATAATAATAAAAAACGTATGCCCTTTACCATCCCTGCGACCAGTCTACTAATTTTGACTACAATCGCACAGCTACTTAGCAACGCAAGCGAAATTCTACCGGTACGGATATTATGGCTGAATTAATTCAATTTTATAGGGTGACAGTGAGTACTCCACTAGAGATCTTTAGCTTGCCAATAACAATGACGTAGTGCCAAGATTTTTGATCGTCCTTCAAAAATCGACTACCTCAGCAAGGTACATAAGCACTAGTACATCGAGGCAGCTATATGTGTAGTGTAACATAATAATTACAATCATGCATAATTCACAAAAAAGTATTTACTAAATATGACTTACAAAATTAATTTACAACAACAAGAAAGGAATTCAACTGAAGAATTATATGAATACAAAATATTTTAAGAAACATAATATAATATAATACACTGACTGACAGAGCAAATGCAACACCAAGAAGGAGTGGTTCGAAAGGGTTGAAAGTTGGGGAAAAAACAGAGACGGCACGGACGAATAATTGATGTTTATTTCAAACCGATATGCAGGTTACACAGTGCGCACGGCATCGACTCAGTAGGATGTAGGACCACCGCGAGCGGCGATGCACGCAGAAACACGTCGAGGTACAGAGTCAATAAGAGTGCGGATGGTGTCCTGAGGGATGGTTCTCCATTCTCTGTCAACCATTTGCCACAGTTGGTCGTCCGTACGAGGCTGGGGCAGAGTTTGCAAACGGCGTCCAATGAGATCCCACACGTGTTCGATTGGTGAGAGATCCGGAGAGTACGCTGGCCACGGAAGCATCTGTACACCTCGTAGAGCCTGTTGGGAGATGCGAGCAGTGTGTGGGCGGGCATTATCCTGCTGAAACAGAGCATTGGGCAGCCCCTGAAGGTACGGGAGTGCCACCGGCCGCAGAACATGCTGCACGTAGCGGTGGGCATTTAACGTGCCTTGAATACGCACTAGAGGTGACGTGGAATCATACGCAATAGCGCCCCAAACCATGATGCCGCATTGTCTAGCGGTAGGGCGCTCCACAGTTACTGCCGGATTTGACCTTTCTCCACGCCGACACCACACTCGTCTGCGGTGACTATCACTGACAGAACAGAAGCGTGACTCATCGGAGAACACGACGTTCCGCCATTCCGTCATCCAAGTCGCTCTAGCCCGGCACCATGCCAGGCGTGCACGTCTATGCTGTGGAGTCAATGGTAGTCTTCTGAGCGGACGCCGGGAGTGCAGGCCTGCTTCAACCAATCGACGGGAAATTATTCTGGTCGATATTGGAACAGCCAGGGTGTCTTGCACATGCTGAAGAATGGCGGTTGTCGTGGCGTGCGGGGCTGCCACCGCTTGGCGGCGGATGCGCCGATCCTCGCGTGCTGACGTCACTCGGGCTGCGCCTGGACCCCTCGCACGTGCCACATGTCCCTGCGCCAACCATCTTCGCCACAGGCGCTGCACCGTGGACACATCCCTATGGGTATCGGCTGCGATTTGACGAAGCGACCAACCTGCCCTTCTCAGCCCGATCACCATACCCCTCGTAAAGTCGTCTGTCTGCTGGAAATGCCTCCGTTGACGGCGGCCTGGCATTCTTAGCTATACACGTGTCCTGTGGCACACGACAACACGTTCTACAATGACTGTCGGCTGAGAAATCACGGTACGAAGTGGGCCATTCGCCAACGCCGTGTCCCATTTATCGTTCGCTACGTGCGCAGCACAGCGGCGCATTTCACATCATGAGCATACCTCAGTGACGTCAGTCTACCCTGCAATTGGCATAAAGTTCTGACCACTCCTTCTTGGTGTTGCATTTGCTCTGTCAGTCAGTGTATAATACAATATAATATAATATAATATAATATAATATAATATAATATAATATAATATAATATAACATAATAATTGTAATGTAGTTACACAGAAATTCACACAAGATTTTTAACATTTAGAGGATTTTTAATGCTATTATTCGTTTAGTTTTTTTACGTAATTCACTGCCAATAGTAAATCTGGGTTTATACTGTATATGCAAAGAAAAGTAAAGTGTTCCACGTCGGAGATTACTATACTATAGGGGAATATGTGATTTAAAAGTTGTCACCCGCTTATCGTAGAAACACACTGGTGATGTAATTAGAACTGAGTTAGTGGTGGTAGTAATTGATTTAAACATCTGGTGCCGCTGCATTTAGATTTATCTTTTGACTATATCTACTGTATGTGCACGAAGCAGAGACGATTGCATTGCAGTGTGCAAATGTCCGGAAGGTTAACGAAGCGCTCCCATATGGGTCAAAATACAGATTCTATTCGTAAAGGGTCATTTTATCCCATAAATAGTGTTATAATTTGAATGACATTAAATAGATTACCATCACTTTGATGCTGTCGTCCGTAGCGTTACGGTTAGTGCTATTAGCTGCCGTCTTTAGGCTCCCGAGTTTAATTCTCGGTACTGCTAGAAATTTGAGAATGGCAGGAGAGCTTGTATGTATTTGAAATGGTACATGCAGCTCACCTCGGGATGAGAACACAAGTGTACTTACTTTGATGCTGTTACCGTACAGTACCCCTTGTTCTAGGGCAACTATCCCTTGTGGATTTTCTCTCTACTGAATATGATCAATACAATGAGCCATAGTAAATGATTGGTAGGTTTTTCTTGTGATGCAATATGTGATTTAAAAGTGGCCACCCGCTTATGGTAGAAACACATTGCTGATGTAATTAGAACTGAGTTAGTGGTGGTAGTAATTGATTTAAACATCTAGTGCCGCTGCATTTCGATTTATCTTTTGACTATATCAACTATGTATGCACAAAGAAGAAACGATTGCACTGCAGTGTGCAAATGTCTGGATGTTTAACGAAGCGCTCCCATATGGGTCAAAATATAGACTCTATTCGTAAGCCTCATTTAAATAACAGACATGAAGTTCACAGAGTTAGGAGTTTCTAACACCAAAATGTAAATTATTCTGATGGTATATTTTAAGAGCGATTAGCATAATAAATCTTGGTTTATATTAAAGGAAATTAAATCATCTCTCAAACTTTGATGTACAGTCCCGCTTTACACTAAATGTATGCAGTTGAATCCTCTCCTAGGTAAGAGAGGATTGACATATACTGGTGCAGTGTAGGTTAGTAAAATTACACTTGCTCATGTGAGATTCCGAATTAACTGTTGCATTAAGAATTTCACTAAAATTCTGTGTGGTATTTGGAGGCACTCTCCATATAGTGGTAGCATTCTGGAAAGACAACAGGAATATTCAGGGGAGTCGTTGGACGTCGCACGAAAGGGCCGAGGATGACTGCCGTGGTGACCCTCACTTTGGGGGTTACGTTTCCGGAGTATCCGAGGAATTTCATGGCATGTCCATGCAGTACGTTTGATTATTATTTTTCTTATTATTACTATTATTATTTTGTTTGCTCATTTTGTTTATTGCGTGTTTTATTTTTATTTTATTTTTTCTGTACAGTATGTGGAGTTTGAAAGAGTGAATTTTGGCATAGGCTGGACATTGTTATTTTTCTCATTTAACGGATCAAATGGGTATTGTTACTGTAGATATAGAGAAAAATAATAAAGTATCATATCATATCATATAGTGGTAGGAATATACACTGAACAACCGTTTGTTTTAGTAGAATAGCTTTGATAAGTATTAGTGCTTCACTTATAGCTTTTAAGGTAGTTTGATATTCTTGCTAGCGGGAGATTTTGTAGAACTTCTAAATCTTTATCGTATACGATATTACTGTAAGTCATTTTTTATGTGAAGATAGAACTTAGAAGACACCAAGCGAGTTGGCTACGGTTTATGCATCTGCCAGCTTGCATTTTTGACATATAGAAATCGAATCCTGGACCTTACCACCCTTAACTTTTCCCCATCTCAGCGTCGACGTGTGGTACTGTTAGTATGACGTAAAACCACGAGAGAAACGAATTGTGTATAGGGTGCTATAAAAAGATTAAACCACGGAGCTGCAAATAGGTAAATATATCTCCCCTCTTTCCGCCATTGTTTTTCTCATTCTGGAGGAGTCATGGTGGCGATCTGAGTCGCAATAGCAGACTTGACACTATTTTACGGTTGGATGCCCTCTCATACGCCAACCCTGAAATCGAATTCGAGACCCTCTGAACCAAAGGCCACAAGCTGACAATTCTTTCAAGAAGTCGAGAGCTATATTATTATTATTATTATTATTATTATTATTATTATTATTATTATTATTATTATTATTATTATTATTATTATTATTATTATTATTATAGTAGTGTGTATGTGTGTGTCGTTTATGAGTTTTTAATTGTGAGAGTAATGCCATTTGTCAGAGATGAGTGGCAACGGAAGTGATAGAGCACACACAGAAAAAAGTCAGTGTAATGTCATTATTGATCAGTGTTATGGGTAAGGACTTATCTTCTTCCGACTCAGCGATATTCTGGCAAGCAAAGGATAGGAAGAATTTCATGTCCCGCTCCTTTCATATCTCGTTTTCTCTTCTTCTTCTTCTTCACGTTCTCCTTCTCATTTCGATGGCCATCTTCATTATATTAGTAATCAGTAAGGGATGATAACCACACGGATTTTCACTTCTCTGAAATAATAATAATAATAATAATAATAATAATAATAATAATAATAATAATAATAATAATAATAATAATAATATAAGCCAGTTTATTCGTTCCCATGACAAAATGACCAATATTTCTATTCACTCAATTTTACGCAACCCGCAGATTATAGCCTAACCTAAAAATATTGAAGATGATGATGATGATGATGCTTGATGTTTAAAGGGGCCTAACATCTATGGTTATCGGCCCCTAAAAGTACTGACTTGGCTACTGACAACAATGTGTGGTCGTACTAAGCTTTCTATAATTCGTTTATTCGTGTCAACCAAATCAGCATTAATGATAAAATACCAAATGAAGGTAAAGAATCGCGAAAATTGGCTATCACAGGAACCTCATGTACAGAGAGCATGATGGCTTAATGACTAGAAGTAGTATTGGCATTACAGGACCAAACGATGCCGCGTGCTAACTGAGCGTGGTAAAAGTTATAGGAGGAAACCGTTGTTCCTTATTCGGAGGTTCGAGTCTGATGTAGGACGAATCTTTTTATTTCGTTGTTAATGTTCGTGTGAGACGCATTGCTTAAAACAAATCTAAATTATGATCAGTTACCATATTGCAGGTACTCTGCTATGTTTATTTCTAAGTTGCTCTTAAAAGAGCTGTACGCAGTAAAGTAAGGTATTATCGACAGAGGTGCAAAATGACCACTTTCTTCCCTAATGAAAATTTGAGCACGGTTGAGAAGAGACATTCCTGCTTGCTGCAACATATGTGGTAGAACCTGCCTGCAGACTTCAGTGACCCGCGACAGATTCAACTCTTTGCAATATCCATTGCGAAACTTCTATCCGTTTTTGAGTGTCATCTCCGTGATGTTCCTGGTGTAGTTGTTGATTGTAGGGGTGGAATGATTCGGGCTCTCTGGCTTCTGTCCATAGGCTCTTTCTTTTAAATAACCCTAGAGAAAGAAATCTAGTGGAATAAGTTTAGATGATATATCCGGCTATGTGAGAGAACCCTCCCCCCACTCTCGTCTAGTCCGTGGGCCAGGATATGTCTTATACAAGTGGTTCCGTGCTGCCAAGTACCTGCGCGGAGGAGCTCCACCCTTAAACGTGTCATAAGGGGCACATTATCCAATAATAGCGGGAGGTATTTACAAAGAAACTGTGGATAGCGTCGTCCCGTGAGGTTTCTATCGAAGAAATATAGTCCAATTATCTTGTCACCTATTATCTGAAATCGACATCCCCTTATCCAGTGAGGATTTTCAAAGCTCCAGGACATTTGAACAGCTTGGAACCTTTCTTCAAATAAAATAATATCCAGCTTCCGGGATTACCACTCGCACATGGAATAGCTGATTGACATCTCTCTTGCTTTCTACCCAAGGAACAACTACGAGTTTACAGTAATGATAACGAAAATGGCAATACGTTACTTCCCTGCTGGCATGCAGTCAGAGCCGTACCCATTGTAACCTGTAGGTTCGTTGTCGGTCGATTGGTGTCTCAATGCAGAGAATGAGACCCACAGAAAATAGTACATTTCTCCGTCATTTGAAGAGCAAGCAAGATTATAAATATAAAAAAAGTTGTTTATAATGAAGGGACGTGAACGTAGTTTACAGAAAAGGGAAAATGGAAGAAACACGTCCTGGTTATCCTATAAATTCCCGTCTGTTCAGATATTTTCAACCATATGCATATGAGAACCTTCCCCGGGACGAGTATACTCTAAATATGAGGTTTAGTCGAAATCTTTCCAGCCGTTTCGCCGTGATGGTAGAACAAAAAGACAAAAAGACACACAAATAACAACCAGGGATTCGGTCTTGAGTTGAGCTAAAACGGATACATACCAGAAACATTGGCAAAGCAAACGAAATTACAGACAGCGGATATCATAGAAATTTATTTATATACATAAGCATGTACACGTTTATAAGTGCAGACCTTTATTTCGAGAGTTGCTGGTTTGAAACTGTACGACATATCGACAAATGGATTTCTCCATCAGAAGCCTCCTTTAGTGTTCTCCATGGTTGGTCATATGACATGTTCTCGTACCGCTTATATTTATGGATAAGGTTGCGTTAGAATCATTTAATAGGTGAAATTTGGTGCAGTTTTCACATATTACTTTTCTTAATACACATGTGACAGCTGGAATCATAAACTTTGGCTAACATATGGCCACTCGTTGTGTCAATGTGCGTGCCGAATGTGATGATTCCATATAACCTATAAGTGTGTCAAACGATAACGTATACCTGTCAAAAGTACAAAATAAACTTGAAATCGAGAAATACAGCTCTATTTAACGTATAAGGGATAGTGATATGACAAAAGGTCATCGAACCAAATTTATAGATCTCTCCAAATAGAATGTGATTTTGCTATCTGTTTTGTGATACAACTTACCGTTTAGCCACCAATTACCCCGAAAGGAAGGTCTGCACCCTCATTAAAACTGCATTCTTATTTCGTTATTTTCCGGGGCCAAACGTTACACATTTGAACAGACTGGAAATTTTCCTCAAAGAAAATAGTATCCAGGTTTCGGGATTAGCACTCGCATACATACGGAGTAATTAAGGAAGAAAGTAATACAGTTACGGAAGTTGAAATTAATAGAAAATAGGATTATAACTGAGGGCAACCGAATAGGACAAATATGTAAATACCAAGTGGATGTATTGGAAAATAAAATGCCCCTGAATAAATTGAGATAGTATGAGTTGCAGATATAAGAACGCGGCAACCGTGGAGAAATTTAGGCGCGGGGATACTGACTTAAGACTAAAGAGGCAAGGCAAAGGCAAGAAATTAAAGCGGAAAATGGAAGTAGAATAGGTAAGGGTAAGGGTGTATTCTGCCCGAAGGCAGGTCCGAACCTCCGCAGAGGTGTGCCTGAGCCGGAGTTTACGTACGGTAGGGTGGCCAGTTCCTTTCCGCTCCTCCATTCACTTACCACCCACCAACAGCGCGTGGCAACGCATCCTAATTTTTACCACGCCCCATGTTGCTTAACTTCGGAGATCTCACGGGATCCGGTGTTTCAACACGGCTACGGCCGTTGGCAGTAGAATAGGAATACAGTACAAATTATAGCCAATGCCGGAAACACTTTACCGTATGAAATAATGGACTACAGTCCGCTGTACTGTTCAAATAATAAAAACGCCCCTTTGTGCAATTTGAGGACGATTGTAATCTGTAACGGTATTCCGCCTATAGCCCGCAGAACGGCCGATTGACGTCTCTCTGGCTGTCTACCCAAGGAACAACTACGAGTTTACAGGAGTGGTGACGAAAATGGAAATACGTTACTTCCGTGCTGGCAAGCAGTTAGAGACCTGTAGGTGCGTTGTCAGTCTGTCGGTCACTCAATGCAGAGCACGATACCTGCAGAAAATAGTAATTTACGCCGTCATTGAAGACTAAGCGAAATTATGTACATAACGACAGTTGTTTATTATGACGGGATGTTTCATATATAGTCAACGGATTTTTACAGAAAATCAACAGTATAAGAGAAAATGGAAGAAAACTCTTCCGGTTTTTCTATAAACCTCCCGTTTATTCAAAGATTGTTAAATGATATGTATATCATAACCTTTCCCTGGACGAGAATACTCTAACTGTGAAGTTTGGTTGAGATCTATCCAGTCGTTTCGCCGTGATTTTGGAACAAAGGGACAAACAGATACGAAAAATTAAAACCTTGTCTGACTACTGCTTTGTGGTATGAATATTTATTGTGTTCATTGCTAGACTGCGGTATGCTTTCAATTTCGCTAAAGAGGCACATAATGGTCCTGTTGCCATAATGTGGTTTAATGCAAAACTGAATAAAATGGAAATTCTTACAAGGCTTGGAATAGGCAATATCATTGTTACGTCAAGAAGAAAGCTGAGGCCAACTGATGTATAAATTTCATTTTAGATATCAAAGTCACAGCTCCCATTGTCTAGCACTTGACGTGACTATGTGTAAATCAATCTAAGCTGAATATAGCGTTCAGTCGGGCGAAGGTTTGAACAGATATACTGGTAGTCCTTGACGATACAAGTGAGTGAGGCTGAAATGATGATATGACATGTTTAAAGAACGTCGTATACGCATAAATACTGCTTTAGAATGACCCAACCTGGGTGCTTTGTGATTTTGTTGGAGTACAAGCCTTAACAAACTGGTTTATTACGTCATTGAAATACGTTCAGGAAATTAGGCTAGGGAACTAGTATAACTTTTCTTTTCCTTATCTTATTGTCATTTCTGTAGGGTGGTTGCTAAACGTGCACTTGATCCATTTTTATGGCCGAATGCCCTTGTTGACTTCAACACCAAGTGGAGGGACGTATCACAATTGTGAGTGTGGTGTGTTGTTTGGTAAATGAACATGCGCGTATGAAAACAAATACAAACGTCCAGTCCCCTAGTCAGAGAAATAAACCAGACGCAGCATAAACCCTCCTTTCTGCCGGGAATTGAACTTTGAACCGTCTGAAAGGAAGTCTGCCACACTGACCAAGGAATTTGCCAGACATATAACCTTATTATTTTTACTGAGCTTTATGTAATCGGGGAGGAGTTGCACCACATTATTATTATTATTATTATTATTATTATTATTATTATTATTATTAAGGAAGGAATATTACGATGCCGTATGCTAACATTAAGCAAGAAGGTATCTCCATAATTAAATATCACCTTCATAATAATGGATGATACAGTTGTAATTAAATTTGTTTTGGTGAATGCTTTCTATATTGATTTAATTTCCACCTCAGTAATACTGCTTTATCCCTTTCGTTATTAGGACATGTTGTTTCAATGAATTCTTTTAAATCTATTCTGCTTCCGTTTACGCTCCATTCATTTATAACTCCCCTTTTGTCATCCCGCACACTTTATTTTCATTCAAATATATCTTTCATTGTTTCTCCGTACACCTCATTTTGTTAACTTTTTCTCTCATATCTTATTTCTTTTCTTTTACGTACTTAATTTCGGTAGCCTGTGTTTGTCTTCCTTCATATCCATATTATTTTATATGGAGTTAGATTTTCTTCATTAAGCGCCGGGCTTCAGAGAGTATAATATGCAATATGTATGCGAAATGAGACTTAAAAATGGAATAAAAGTCCACGGTTATCTTTACTTTCTAAATTAAATTTTTGGTTAGGTAAGCGAAGCATCTGAAGACTTGGAAAAGGGTTAATTAAAGTTGTCTTATTTAAAAATAATGTATTCACATTTATATGTCTAGGTCAGCGCTTCTCTCCG
The DNA here is from genome assembly GCF_040414725.1 of Anabrus simplex. Classification (NCBI taxonomy): domain Eukaryota; kingdom Metazoa; phylum Arthropoda; class Insecta; order Orthoptera; family Tettigoniidae; genus Anabrus; species Anabrus simplex. The sequence goes on along the minus strand of NC_090267.1, from coordinate 191,795,979 downwards.
CAATCATTGCAATGTTTGGGAAGATTGAAAAATATTACGGGACAATGCAGCCAGCTCACATGAAGTCAGAATGAAATTTTGCGTAGTTCATGCATTCCAAATGGATTCAATACAATATGTGTGACGCTTGTAGCCTTCAACCTATTGACGTAACAGCCGCCATTGCTCGGACAGCTCTGGACGAGTCGTGTGATCACCGTTTACAGATCCCTTACTGTTACAATTTCCACTGAGTTTCTCTTCTACTTTCGTTTTCTACTGTTACAATTTCCACTGAGTTTCTCTTCTACTTTCGTTTTCTGCTTTAATTCCTTGCCACTATTCTCCATATATCTGCTTTGCGGTTTCAGTCTGAATTCTTCCGCATCGTGCACCGGGAAAGGCCAGTTATAAATCGACTCGATTTCACGTACCGAGGATGCCAATTAATATTAATGGTATAATAATAATAATAATAATAATAATAATAATAATAATAATAATAATAATAATAATAATAATAGTGTTTTTGTCCAGTTCTTGTCCCGTTTCTCTACAGGGTCGGGTATAAGGTGCGATAAATCTGGTTTGGCGGGCTTTATGACCGGATGCCCTTCCTGACGTAACCTCATCAGAGGAGTTAATCATATGAAAAGACGTGATATTTGGTAGTAGGAAGGGAGAGTGTGAAACCCGGTGCCGGCAGATAGCCTACTCCTAACGAATAGCACCAGTGGGGCTGTTCAAGGCTTAACATCCCCATCCGAGGGACGAATCACCATCAATAGCGCTATATGCACTCGCTCCGTATGAGCTCTGAAGAAAGGTTTGGAATTTAATCAAGGCTTTTGGCACGTAATCCAGTTATTAGAAATTTTCTACTACCGCCTCCCCTACCCTGCCAGCCAACATTCTGATGATAAAATTTTTGGACCAACGGGACTCGAACCGGCTAACCACGGTGTCAGACCATTTATACTTCAACGCCTTAACGATTCATGGCCACCAGGTGGGCTCATAATAATAATAATAATAATAATAATAATAATAATAATAATAATAATAATAATAATAATAATAATAATAATAATAATAATAATGCCAACGGCCGTAGCCGTGTTGAAACACTGGATCCCGTGAGATCTCCGAAGTTAAGCAACATTGGGCGTGGTCAGGAGTTGGATGGGTTGCCACGCGCTGTTGGTGGGGGCTAAGGGAATGGAGGAGCGGAAAGGAACTGGCCACCCTACCGCACGTAAACTCCGGCTCAGGAACACCTCTGCGGAGGTTCGGACCTGCCTTCGGGCAGAATAACCCTTACCTACCTACCAATAATAATAATAATAATAATGATAATAATAATCGAATGGCTGCAGACCTTCTGACCTTCCCTCTAGGCGGCCCTCCTGAAATGTTGGTGTTTTAATTATACAGAACCGGAATTCTTCTAGACGGTTGTTACAGCTGAGTTAATTTAATTTTTTCGGATGAGTATGCGCACCACCAAAATTCTTTAACATTCCTACAATGACCCGGGTTGCCAAGATTTATGACCGCCCTTCAAACATCGCCTGCCTCAACTGGTATCGAGCCCCTGAACCTGTAAGCATGAGTCGAGAATCACTAATCCACTGAGGCAGCTAATACGTATATTCGAAACTTACCAGGCGTTATTTGGACCGTGTTTGTCTTATACGTATCCGAGTGAGGAGGAATTCCATTCCACATGACATACAACCGAGGACAGTTTCTCCAAAGAATAAAATTGTAGCATGTTAACGGTAAGTCCGCGGGTGAACTGACAACGCTGTGAGGGTGACAGTGACCGCCGTTCTTCTTGCACCTCTCCGTCCCCAAGCCCCCTGCCTCATTAGCGAGGCAGCGCCTCCTGCGGCTCAGGAAATGAAGTCGTTTTGTGGCGGCACAAAGATGGACGAGCAGCGCACAAGGCCGGAAGAGCCTTTCCTCTTCCTCGTGCATGTCCCTTACTAGCCAAAGCATTCATTCTGCTACTTCATAACCTCCGGTATAATCTTCTATCCTACATTGGTAATATCGTTACGCACTCCAGCCTCCATTCTTCAACGACGGAAGAAGAGGTGGCAATAGATTTACTCAACAATCGTCTAATCGCAAGGTGGAGTGTATTTTGTCATGCAGTTTTCCTCTTTCTTATTATTATTATTATTATTATTATTATTATTATTATTAATGTCATACACCTTCAGCTATATTATTCACCGAGCTCGATAGCTGCAGTCGCTTAAGTGCGGCCGGTATCCAGTATTCGGGAGATAGTAGGTTCGAACCCCACTGTCGGCAGCCCTGAAAATGGTTTTCCGTGGTTTCCCATTTTCACACCAGACAAATGCTGGGGCTGTACCTTATTTAAGGCCACGGCCGCCTCCTTCCCACTCCTAGCCCTTTCCTATCCCATCGCCGCCGTAAGACCTATCTGTGTCGGTGCGACGTAAAACAACTAGGAAAAAATAATCAGCTATATTATGTAAACATTTTTATGTTACATACGTATTTGGGCTGTCACTTTGTCTTATAAACCTGGATCGTGAACACTACGTCGCAGAAAAACTTGGACTTTGAAATGTGTATGTATAAGCGGATGTTGAGAATGTCATGGAAGCAGCACCGGACTAATGTATCAGTTTTAAAACAACTGAAAAACACACGCACGCCTGACCAAGATAATCGATCAGTCATTTCACCGATATTTTTTACTAATTTCCCGAAGAAGAAGTGGAGTGGAAAAATTGATTATCCAAGGAAAAATCAATGGTAAACTTCCGAGAGAGAGAGAGAGAGAGAGAGAGAGAGAGAGAGAGAGAGTTTCCAAGGGTTGGGCAGAGCAACTAAAGCGACTCATTGGACACAGAACGCCACAAAGCACAAGTTCGAGAAGTCTGGAGATACACAGCTAACACCTTTAACAAATAACGTCACCATGCTCTTGTTCGAGAGATAGGACTCGAGAGAGAGAGAGAGAGAGAGAGAGAGAGAGAGAGAGACAAAAAGGTTCCTTGCATGCTCATTTCAACTTTATGTTGTATTTTATTTTATTGCATAGCAGGGAAGCCGGAACTCAGTTGGGCGACCAACTGCTTAGAGTTAATTACCTTCGTCCGGTTAATACCTTATGTGATCAGATGTCTTCTACATACCGACATCGTATGGCCATTAGTGCCGATTGGGCCATTTTCAAAAACCCGACTACCTCTGGCGTGTTTGAACCCACGATTTCCGGATCCGGAGGCCAAAACCTTACCTAACCGCTGATCTACAGAAGGAGCTATTATTATTATTATTATTATTATTATTATTATTATTATTATTATTATTATTATTATTATTATTATTATTTACATTGCTGCATGTTTGATGTCACTCTTACCCATTCAAGTTTCTGCCGACAGTGGAATAGGGACGAGCTAGAACTGGGAAAATACGCGTCATAGTCTTGATGGGATACAAACCCGATAGTTGCCTGGTGTGAACGCTAGAAACTACTGTAAATACTCTTCAGGAGTGCCAACGGTGGGGAAAATATGTATTTTTAACATTTTTAAAATAAAGTAACACGTATGTCTTGTTTTCGGAAAAACACTTAAGGGGTGGGGTTGTTTTTTTTTTTTGCTAGTTGCTTTACGTCGCACCGACACAGATAGGTCTTATGGCGACGATGGGATAGGAAATGGCTAGGAGTGGGAAGGAAGCGGCCGTGGCCTTAATTAAGGTATAGCCCCAGCATTTGCCTGGTGTGAAAATGGGAAACCACGGAAAACCATTTTCAGGGCTGCCGATAGTGGGGTTCGAACCTACTATCTCCCGAATACTGGACACTGGCCGCAATTAAGCGACTGCAGCTATCGAGCTCGGTGGGTGGGGTTGTAAAGGAAAGGACTGAAAAAGTGGCTGAATTATTTTTATGAGGATTCTTATATCTAAAAGACTGAAGATGTTACAGAGATGAACATTTGTATTTGGAACCTCCTTTAAAAATGAAAAAACGCGTATTTTTTGTTTTCGGAAAATCTAATTAAGTGGGGGGGGGGTCAAATGAATTAAAAATCAGTTGAATTCGTTGTTTGAGGATACTCATATCTCGAAAACAAAGGATGTTACGGATGAGAAATTTGGTATTTGGAATCTCCTTTAGAAATAAAGAGAGACGTATTTTGTGGCGGGGGAAGGGAGTGGGTGGAATGATCTTTAACGGGGTGTGCTCTTTTTATGAATTCTTTTGAATTCCTTTTATGAGGATAAAAACAAGAAGTGGACTCAAGAAATTCACCCCTAAGGGAGTTTTGAGAGGGGGTGAGGAATAATGACAAAAATATGCATTTATATGAAACCGTTTGCATTATGAAGTTCAAAGTTCGTATGGTATCCAAGGTATTAAATAACAGAATGTTTGAAACCAATTTAATCGCTCAGAGAACTACATGGGGGTTAAGGTCCGAAACAAGTATATTCATTCCATCCTCTGAAATGCTTTAACCTACGAAAAGCACGGGTATCTTGCTAGTTATTAATATTTCTCCATAGTAATTTATAACAGTGCTTAGAGGCAAAGGATCCTCCGTTTTAGCATTACATATTTTCAGTCTTCGAAGCTTATGTGAGTCAGCTTATCCTAGAAAACTTACATCCGGGCTCGCTTGAGCCACATAGCCTCGATGCTTGGCTTCGTCGGGTAATTTTAAGGACGGATACCGTGTGGCTCTAAGGCGAAACCGGGATTCGAACCTCAGCCATCCAAGTGAAACAACAGAAGCTCAGCCATAATGCTAATCAAGCCTCCCACCCATCCCTGTCTCTGTTAATTAGACAAGGCAGAACGATCGATAAATTAATCGTCATTTCCTAAATCATTAACCAACTTCTGAATATATTTAAATGGCCGAGGGGAACTCTGTCAGAAAATGATGCAGCACAAAGTCAGTGTCATATCGCTGCGTGGACTTTCCAATGAAATGTGTACAGTAAGAATTAGGAAGGGGAGTAATTCATATCGTGAGATGATGTAGTCATTTCCATAGAGATAGAAAGAGGACTGTTTACAAGAGTGGTGTCAAAACGGTGGCAAACTCGGCCCATTAGTGGCGCGATCTTAATGGAGTGCGCATCTCGGCTCGTTAAGCAGCTCGTAATGAGTCTCGCAACATGGATGCTGCTATTTAATATAAGCTCGAGATAGCATTCCAGTCCACCCAATAACAATCTAATGACGTCGGGGCCACATACCCTAGTATTTGCACGACAATGGATGTCTCCTACCAGCTTAGTTCAGCAGCAAATTCGCTTGCTCCCACTAAAGGTCGTTTTGTGGGTAAATGCCAGATATAGAAAATAAATTGTTATTTTAGATAAATGTGTCTTAGGTTCTAAGAATAAACGTGCCTGACCTAATTAATCTGTCCGACGTAAGGCAAATTGTAATTAACTGTGTTGGCAAGTATGAGTATATTCTCTCCCAGCAATAAAATAACACTCAATAACCTTACATCATAATGTTTACCTTACTTTATCCGTTAACTTTACTAATGAAATTCGAGTTGTCACTGAAACAGAGGGCAAAACTAGAAACTTCTTCAATTCCTAATTAATACCTATTTTCGTTTTCGTAGGAATGGACTTAGATATTCGGTACCAGATACTTCGTTCCCTAATACATTATTTCTAGAGCTTTGAGAATACTGTACGTAGCTGTATAATAGAAGAATACATTAAACCTGAAGTTATGTATTGCTGAATTAATTTTCTATTATTTAAACGCTTTCTAGGTTTCTTATCTCAAGAATCTCTAAAAAATAGAATAATAACTTCCATGAGAGGAAATAGAAAATAAAAGGAAAAAGAACCAAGAAAGAAAGTACGATTTTTTATTTTTTTTTGCTATTGGCTTTACGTCGCACCGACACAGATAGGTCTTATGGCGACGATGGGACAGGAAAGGGCTAGGGGTGGGAAGGAAGCGGCCGTGGCCTTAATTAAGTTTCAGTCCCAGCATTTGCCTGGTGTGAAAATGGAAAACCACGGAAAACCATCTTCAGGGCTGCCGACAGTGGGATCCGAACACTCTATCTCTCGAATACTAGATACTGGCCGCACTTAAACGACTACAGCTATCGAACTATGAACTATTCGATAGAGAAGGTATGGAGATAGAGATGGACAAACAAACAAACAAACAAACAAACAAACAAACAAACAAACCAAAACAAAACAAAACAATTCAATTGAGAACAATTTGAATAAAATATGAAGGTACTCCTTTCCACCAGATCAGGAGGAAAACTGTCCGGCTCCATGGCTAAATGGTTAGCGTGCTGGCCTTTGGTCACAGGGGTCCCGGGTTCGATTCCCGGCAGGGTCGGAAATTTTAACCATAGTTGGTTAATTTCGCTGGCACGGGCTGGGTGTATGCGCGCAGGTCGCCTACGGGTGTCAGATCAAAAGACCTGCATCTGGCGAGCCGAACTTGTCCTCGGACACTCCCGGCACTAAAAGCCATACGCCATTTCATTTTTCAGTAGGAAAACTGGTGATCAATAAAATGAAGGATGCCCAAGAGCCGGTAGTGACTGAGAAGGTTTTTGAAGATTTCTACCGAAGACTTTGCATTCAGTTTGTACTGCCTCCAAACAACCAAGAAAAACCATGAGAAATTATGTAGAATGTGGATTCAGATGAACTGCTGGTGGTCAGTGGGTCAGAATTGAGAGCAGGTTTTAAAAAGTTAAAGAACTGATAATACCTATGAGAAGAACTCATAACAAGTCAGATGTTTAGTGTTGGTGGAGGGAAAAACGTGGAAAAAACTGCTGATACTTCGGAAAAAGGGTCTTGTGGAGTGCACATCCCCTGAATAATGGGTGAATGAAGAAGTAATCCTGCTATACAAATTTTAGTGACTCCATAAACATAGAATATTACAGACTTATCCTTCTGCTAGCTAATGTACCCGTTTTTCGCTATCGTATTCTACACTGTATACGGATTTCTCCGTAAATTACTGTAAAGGCAGTGAGTAAGGTTATATTAAATTTCACGACTCTTAGCGCTATCCTAGAAACAAGAAAGGGAGGACGGAATACGTTGTTTCCGATGTAAAGTAGGCATTGGGGAACTTTTGAGGATAACAGCGGGCCACATTTCCTACTGCCAATCACAGTCGAGTTCAGGAATTTCTATCATAATGGTAGGTTCATTTGGCAACTGCCATTCACAACAGTTATGGAGAGTTTTCATTATAAATACAGGCCCTTTTTCGTAATACAAGTCGCAGTCGAGTTCGAAAGATTTGATTATAACCGGGAAATGCTTGCTATCTAACGTATCAACAAGTGAGACACGACAATAAGTCATACGACCAAAGTTTTAGATCTCTCCAAATAGAACGGCGATTATACTATCTCTTTTGTAATACGACTTATCGTTCAGCCACCAATTATCCCGAAACGAAGGTGTGCACCGTCATTAAATTGCATCCATATTTCGATATTGTCCGGGGCCAAAAAATGTACATTTGCATAGCTTGGTATATATTTCCTCAAAGAAAACACTGTCCAGGTTTCGGGATTAGAACTATCATACATATGGAGTAATTAAATAAGAAATTCATAGAGTTAAGAAAGTTTAAATTAGTAGAAAATAGGATTATAACTAAGGACAGCCGGATAGGACAAATATGTAAATACCAAGTGGATGTATTCAAATCAAATGTCTCTCAATGAATTATGATAGTATGAGTTACGAATGTAATAAAGCGGTAACAGAGGGGAAATTTAGGCGCTGGGATTCTTGGGTAAATAGATAAAAAGATGACTAATGGTGTTCTTACTTTAAGCTATTCGAGGACGGTTATAACCTTCAACGATATTCCGCCAATATCCCGGTCTTGAGTTGAACTAGATGGATGCATATCTGAAAAATTGGCAAAAGAAACGTTATTAACAGACAGCGGACCCCTACAACTGTATTTATACTTATAAGCATGGACACATCTAGAAGGTAAGGTAAGGGTGTATTCTGCCCGAAGGCAGGTCCGAACCTCCACAGAGGTGTGCCTGAGCCGGAGTTTATGTAGGGTAGGGTGACCAGTTCCTTTTCGCTCCTCCATTCCTTTACCCCTCATGAACAGCGCCTGGCAACCCATCCAATTTTTGACCACGCCCAATGTTGATTAACTTTGGAGATCTCACGGGATCCGGTGTTTCAACACGGCTATGGCCGCTGTTGACGTCTAGAAGTGCAAATCTTTATTTCGAAAGTTGCAGCTTTAAAACTGAACGACATATCTACAAACGGACCTCACCATCAGACGTCTCTTTCATTGTTCTACATAGTTGGTCTTATGACATTTTCTCGTATCTCCTATATTCATGGGTTAGATTGAGTTAGTCATTGAATGGGGTGAAATTCGGTACAGTTTTCACCTACTACTTTATTTTTTATTCTCATGTGATCAAAAAACTTGGCTAACACATGGCCACTGGCCATATCAATGTGCGTGCCAAAATGTCATGATTCTATCTTTCCCATAAGTGTGCCAAACGATAACATATACCTGTAAAAAGTACAAAATTAACTTGAAATCGAGAAATACAGCTCTATTTAACATCTAAGGGATAGAAATACGACAAAAAGCCATAAAACCAAAGTTGTAGATCTCCCCAAATTGAAACTCGATTATGCTTTGTGTTTTTTGATACGCCTTACCGTTTACCCACCAATTACCTCGAAACGGAGGTCTGCGCCATCATTAAAATTGCAACCATACTTCGATATTTTCCGGGGCCAAAAGTTATACATTTGCATAGAATATTTCCTCAAAGAAAATTGTGTCCAGGTTTCGGGATTAGCACTCGCATACATTCTTTCTTTCTTCATCTGCTTACTCTCCAGGGTTGGTTTTTCCCTCGGGCTCAGCGAGGGATCCAACCTCTACCGCCTCAACGGCAGTGTGCTGGAGTTTCAGACTCTGGTTTGGGGGATACAACTGGGGAGGATGGCCAGTACCTCACCCAGGCAGCCTCACCTGCTATGCTAAACAGGGGCCTTGCGGGGGGCGAATATTGGAAGATTGGAAGGGATAGACAAGGAAGAGGGAAGGAAGCGGCCGCGGCATTTAGGTACCATCCCGGCATTTGCCTGGAGGAGGAATGGGAAACCACGGAAAACTACTTCCAGGATGGCTGAGGTGGGAATCGAACCCACCTCTACTCAGTTGACCTCCCGAGGCTGAGTGGACCCCGTTAAAACCCCCGTACCACTTTTCAAATTACGTGGCAGGGCCGGGAATCGAACCTGTGCCTCCGGGGGTGGCAGCTAATCACACTAACCACTACACCACATAAGTGGACCACTCGCATACATACGGAGTAATTAAGGAAGAAAGTAATACAGTTAAGAAAGTTTAAATTAATAGAAAAGAGGATTGTAACTGAGGACATCAGGATAGGACAAATGTGTAAATAAAAAGTGATGTATTGGAAAATCAAATGTCTCTCATTAAATTATGATGGTGTGAGTTACGGATATAAGAAAGCGGTAACAGAGGAGAAGTTTAGGCGCAGGGATTCTTAGGTAAACAGATAAGATGATGACTAATCGTGCTATTACTTAAGCTATTCGAGGACGTTAATAACTTCTAACGATGTTCTTCCAATATCCCGCAGAATGGCCGATTGACGTCTCTCTTGCTCCCTACCCAAGGAACAACCATGAATTTACAGGAATGATGACTAAAATGGTAATACGGTACTTCCCTGCTGGCACGCAGTCAGAGACGTTGCCATGGTAACCTGTAGGTTCGTTGTTGGTCTGTCGGTCACTCAGTGCAGAGCATGATACCCGCAGAAAATACAAATGTTCTCCGTTATTTGAAGAGCAAACTAAATTATGGACAAAACAAAAGTTGTTTATAATGAAGAGACGTTTCACGTACAGTCCACGGATTTTACAGAAAATCAATAGTATAAGAGAAAATGGAGGAAAACTCTTCTGGTTTTTCTATTAGCCCCCCCCCGTCTATTCAATGATTTTTAAAACATATGCATGTAAAAACCTTCCTCGAGATAAGTGTACTCTAAATATGACGTTTGGTCGAGATCTATCTAGCCGTTTCGCCGTGATGGTGGAACAAACAAACAGCCACGAAAAATAAAAACCGCCGATTCGTTCTTTAGTTGACCTAAAAGAGATAAATATCTTTGGCGAAAAAAAAAAAAACGTAATTACAGACAGCGGACCCTCTACAACTTTATTTTACATATTGTTAATTCGAGTTCTATCAGCCTGTCGAATAATCTGAATTCAGAAAGGGTTACAGCACATCTAACCATATTCAAACAGTACGCATTCTAATCGAAAACTATACAGAGTTCCTTATACCTCTTCACATAGCTTTCGGAGATTATAAGAAAGCAGAGACGTGAGGAGTGCTTGAAACGATGGACAACGCTCGCAAGCTAAACTCTTCCTGAACATACAGTTACGAACATGCCACTCTTCATCTTCCTCTTCGTCCACTTATGTATCTACGGGCAAAGAAACTGAAATGTGCGAGAGCATCATCATGTATGAAGTCGGGATGCTACTGGGGGACATCTCACAAATTTTGGAGGACAGCTACATTTTTAGCAGTAGTTTCAAGAAGACAACAATTTCAAAATTTTCAAAAGCATTGTGTTGCCACGTTCCCTCTTTTTTGACCAAGAATTCTCTTAGTGGAGTAAAAATAAAAAATTAAAAAGTCACTCATCTTATTCTACAATATTTTTTACCAGTCTGACTTGAAGGCCCTTTATCCATGAGATATTCATAGCATCTTCTTGCAATGTTTACAAAACGTCTTGTAGACATTACTTCGATTAGGAGATGCGTATACCGTGTTGGTTTCTCACTTCGCATTATATGCACATACGCGTTTAGTTTTCCCTTTTGCCTTCTCGGGTTACAGTGATGACTTTCATTTTTGTGACGAAGTAGAGGTACACAGTCATGACTATCCGACGCCGAATTCTTCCCAAAAATCGCTAAAACTTGAAGATAAACACCAGTTAATTCAACACTTCTATGTTGATGCACTTCGTGCTATAGAACGGCCACACACACTATGCCACGGATTAACTGTAACTCGGAAGTCGGTAGGTACATCCGGAAAGCTTCTGCAAAGATGCTATAACCTGCTTCATTGCACTTTCAAAATCTTACTTTTGGCAATGTTTACGCTTTTAGTTGAAGCAAGATGACAGGACATCCGCCTGTTGTAAAAATTCGTACTGATGATAATAGTAGAAAAATTCGTTCAGACAGAGAAAGAAACAGTTGCGGGAAAAATTACGTCCCATGCGGGATATTTTCAAAATACGGTACGTTGAAATACGGGATGGTTGATCACCCCAGGCCCATATCAAATTTATCCTTGTATAATAATTGTAACTTGTGTCTTGCATTTTGTTTTGGCAATCAGGATTTGTCGGCGTGCACTCAGTAAATATACTGCTCGAGGAACTCTGCAACTAATTATGCACTTTGGACCTATGTTTGTCTTACACGTTTCTTTTTCAGGAAATCATTTCTGAAATATTGCCGTTGAATTTTAATACACCCTGTACTTCATTGGAATCCACGCATCACCATTTAAGGAGGACACTACTAATTCCAGTGGGAAGGTTCGTTATTGCGCCCGAAATTTTTTTACGAGATAGAAGATAAATTAATCGTCTATCGCCTATTAACTAAGATGTTTTGCTCCGTGGCTGACTGGTTAGCATGCTGGCCTTTCCTGCAAGAGGTTCCACTTCCTCGTAGATGCGCAGATCGCCCGCGGCCGTCAAACTCGAAAGACATGCTCCATGCCTACGCAATAAATTATTACAATTTTTGAGAATTCTACGACCTCAGGAGTTACGCATACTAAACACTTGGAATCCCCGTTCTCGTTGTTGTCGCTTGGATTTTGCTACCAAATCTTCTTCCCCACATCCCTGATATAAGGAAGAATATGAAAGGTAACTCATGGTTGCGTTTCTTTAAAACTTAATTGTTCCACGTGGGCGAAAAACTTAGTGTTTATGTTTCGTATTCCCTGGAGAAATAGATGAAATTAAGAACAAACTGTCTGGTGGGCTATTTTCCAACAAAATGTTGTTTTCAGATACGCTACTTTTATAAAGTTTTTACGTGCTATTAATTCTACAGCACTGAAATGGTAAATGTTACATTAAAGTTATGGAAAATACTCTCATTTTCTAGAGACTGGGAAAAGTCTGGATAATATAGGTTAATTGCGACTTCTAGAATTACTTTTTGAAACTAAGCTTCCCGCTTATGGGTTGAGGCGGCAAAATACTCCCACGGTATCCCGAGCCTGGCGTAACAGGCGACTAAAAGGGGAATCCCAGTGGCTTTCAAGTAGGGAGTGTGGGTTGGCGGCCACGAAGTCTTTGGCTGATTCTTGATATTCCTTCCACTTGTGCCAGGATCGTGCCATTCATCTATACTATTTGACATCAATTGGTCAACCCTTGTTCTTTCTTGACCTTGACGCCATTAGGTTACCGAGGCCTAGGATCCCCTTCATTTTTATGGCCTTTTCTTTCTTTTGATAATATAGTGCCTTCATCATTCGAAGGATTATTCCTTTTTCTCTTCTTCTTATTGTTAAGAGGACGATTTTCCAGTTGCAGTTCCTCTTGAAACCATAATCACTGCTACCGCCAAACTTACCTCCTCCAGAAATGTGTATCTTCTGTTAATACACCCTGATAATTTCTATGAAAAATAATACAATATGTTTAAGAAGGGGAAAAAGAACATATGGGAGGGAGACTTAACATAAATCTTCTACTGAATACCAGATTACCGGGACAGTACCTTCCATTTGTCACCTCTCCCGTCTGCTCCATGCGTATCAAGGTCATACTCGCAGTGGTAATTATACCACAGGCTTCTCCTGGGGATAATGTACATCAAATATCACTTATGTCAACTACATGCAACTGCTAAATGCTAAACCGAAATAGAACTGGTATTGGGGTGAATACTGTATATCGAGGCAAACACAAACTATTCATTGCGGTGGATGACGTGCCCAAAATTCCTATAGGAAGAAAACATATACCAGTATCTTACGTGGTTTCTGTTATGATCTGGGTCAATGTAAATCTTCCTCAGAGTGTTTTTCCCCGTCAGTTTATTACTAAGTAAATTCGAAAAGGCCGTGGAAATAGAAATGAACAATTGTAGCCAAATGTAAGTCCATGTCCTAAGTTTTTCAAAGTCATTCCCCCCGAGGGCCGTAAAATTTGTTAATGTGACGTACAATCTATAATTTTATATTTATTGGTGTTTCTTCCAATTGATTGGGGCCAGCGCATGTGTGTATTTGGCCTAATATTACGGTTGGGTGCCCTTCCTGAACCCAAACCCATGCGGAACTGTCGTTTTGATTATTGTTGTTGTTGTTGTTGACTTCTGGAAAATACCGAAAGGATTCCTCATTTTGAATCTGGAATATTTTTCCCAATATATTCCGAAATGTATCTTGTGTGCATTCGAATACAGGCTCGATAATAAGAAATATCCTAAAACATACGATATGTAACTGCTAATAGGGATACTGTACAATGAGAATAAAAACACAAATTCTTCTAATTACTGTAAAACTCTTTTTGACTAAATAAATAGAGAAGGGCTTAAAGCTAATACCTTATATATATATATAAAACAGAAATAAATGAAAATCTCTAGCCAGTTTCAAGTCATTCGATGGGGTCAGGAACGGAATGAACTAAGCCCCCATCTACCGGTGAGGATAGGAATTGTGCCGCTGCCGAAGCATGTCGCGCTCCTCCTGGGCAATGACTGACAGATGAAATGAAACAATATTGTAGAATGTTGCTGGAATGAAAGAAGACACCGAAAATGGAGTACCCGGAGAAAAAACTGTCCCGTCTCCGCTTTGTCCAGCACAAATCTCACTTGGAGTGATCAGGATCCAGCGGTGAGAGGCCGACGCGCAGCCAACTGATCATGGAAGCTCTTTTGTAACAAAGTGAATAGGTTAATAATATAAAGTTCATTTTCCTTTAATTCAGATTTTCCCCATTTTTCAGTTTATAAATGGTACAAAACCAACCACATTGAAAGATGGCATTTTTAAAACAAGTGGATTGTGATGATTCAACAGCACACTTAAAACAGCCTAATGTATATATAGTACATACTATCATTGTTCAGTATAGGAGTACTGTTTGTTTTAATGTCATATATATTTTTAAATAAGGTGTTGACCAGTTAACGCATATGCGTGTCACTTTTAATATTTCGTAGGTCCTATTGCAGCTAATCATCTGATGAACTAGTTAATATTCCTTAGGTCCTACTGTGGCTAATCATGTGATGAAATATACCTCTTCCCCGATTCCAAAATTTGGTAACATTAATTTATTGACCACCTACACTACCGGCCATTGTTTCGAAAGAATGACTGGTGGACGCTATAAGCAAGTTTCGCAATATTCGGATAACCTAACACAAAGCATTTAAAATCCTGAATATACTATAACAGTTCTGTGTATCTAGTCACTTCAGTATCAACAAGGTGGTGTATTACATTGCCTGGCTCCTTGGCTGAATGGGCAGCGTCCATGCCTTCGGTTAAGAGCGTCTCGTGTTTGAATCTCGGCCGCGTGGGGATTTTAACAAAGTCTGGCTAACTGGACTTACTCTAGGACCGGCAGTATGGATTGTCTCAATACATTTCTCTTTATTTAATACAACCCACTATCAACCAACATAGAAACACGAATTACTGAATACATCTCTCCATGTACGGTTAACGTTAGGAGGGGCAACCGGCCTTAAAACATGGCCAAGTCCACACGTGACTCCATAACAGTGTGAAATATACGGTAGAGGAATCATTATTTAATTTATAACTGTGAGCACCTTTGACATCATTATTTTCGTTATAGACATTCCTAGGCTGGAATTTTGACGTTCACTTCCTGCTCAAAACACAACATCTACCAAATGTATTCGTTGAGACAGTGATCGTATTAATATTGATATGTCAATATTTATGTAATTGATTGATTGATTGATTGATTGATTGATTGATTGATTGATTGATTGATTGATTGATTGATTGATTGATTGATTGATTGATTGATTGATTGATTGATTGATTGAGCATCTGTTAAGAACATTTTATAATCTCCTCTCTCTTTCTCGTTAGCTCCTTTCAATCGAATATTAACTCCTAACACATACACACTCATACTTTTTGCTAACTCAGCCAGTTCTACTTTATTCCTTCCATAAGCCCCATTAATTTTGCTAGCTCCCCATCGAATTCCATTTCATTCGCCAAGTTGTTTCCAAGGAGTCCCTCGCTTGTCAAATGGAAGTGGGACTCCGTTAATACCATAGGTCCGAAGATTGCTTAAAACGTACTGAGCGTGCTCGGTGAAAATTCTGTGAAGCTGGATGCTACCTTACTTATACATAGTCCCAGAGTCAATCTCTATCCTAACGGGTTGTACTGTCCTAGTCGCCTGACTACAAGGGCGGCAGTGACTCAAAAAATGTCCGGGATGCTCGCTCCTATTACATAGCATCTGGTATCCCGGCTATCAGGACCACTTACTTGGCCAATCATCCGTTGCCTATGGTTCACGAGCAGGTCCATGACTACAGTAACTCACATCACACTGCGAACCATTTAAAATAACATATGATAAAATATTACATGCGAGGAACATAAAATTCCGTGCACTTATAATTTTTTGAGTGCCTGTATATGCCTGGAAACAACATGAAGGGAGAGAGCATTCGCTAAACAGAATACACGTTTTTTATTACAGTTACCTTTACGTCGCTCCGACTCGGGTAAATTTTATGGTGACGGTGGAAAAGGAAAAGGCTATGAGTGGGAAGGGAGTGGCCGTGGCCTTGATTATGGTACAGCCACAACATTTGTCTTGTGTGAAAATGGGAAACCATTGAAAACCATCTTCAGGGTTGCCAAAAGCGTGATTCGAACCCACTATATCCCGAACGCAAGCTCACAGCTGCGCGCTCCTAACCGCAGTGTCAACTCTCTCGATAATACATTATTATTATTATTATTATTATTATTATTATTATTATTATTATTATTATTATTATTATTATTATTATTATTATTATTATTACTGGATATGACATAATAATTAATAACATTTTAGTTTCTGTGTAGATTTATCGCCGCTGGTGAGTGAAATAAATGCTAGCTGTTTATAACACTGAAGTTAGTATTGCAAGTTGCAGTAACATTTGTCAGGGCTATTCCCAATATATCAGCCTTGTAAGACGACTTGCTATGGCAATGCGCTGTAAAATGTGTCGACCCACGGCACGAAACAAATAGCAGGAGAAATAGATTCGTGATACGCCATTACTTTCCACGTGCTAGATTTCACACGTTCTGTTGTTTCATGGGAGATTTACAAGTCATTTCTATCTTCTTTCTGCAGATGCACCGATACTTACAGATAGACCGTGAATTTCTCTTGGGATTGCTGAAGCGAGGAAAAACTGGGAATGGGTTATTAAAATGTATTGAACTTATTTTGGAATGAATTGCTCTGCAGTACTCCTAAAATATTTCAGTTTACTAACCGCTTTTATTTACTGTCCGAGTTTCAAATACATATTATCCTAAGGATACACTTCCTATAAAATCATCCTGTGTTTCATAATTATACGTCTACGTTTCAAACAATATTAAAGAGACCCCTTCATAATCAAAGCTTGGGATTTTAACTCCATACATTAGATTTTTTGATATAGCCCCATGGGGTAATGGTAGAATGCCTGCCTCTTATCCGAGGGAACAAGGTTCAATTCCCAGCCAGCAAAGGAATTTTACTGTAATTTTGTGCTGAGGGCTGGAACGTGGTATGGAGTTATTGATGCGAGAGGCAGCAATCCTGTCAAGAAAGCCGAACAATAACGCTGACCACGTGGTACTCTAACATCTGCAGGTCATGTGACTGGGCAGCAGTTGCCTTGACAAGTCAAGGCTCAACAATGGTTTGAATAGGCTGCGGGATATAAATCATATCCGACACTTCAGATCAGTTATGATTAGTGTAGAATATTTTCTTATTCATCGACAGGTTTTACCGTAGGTAAACAGGACAGACTGTCTGTAGGAGAACAACATAAAAGACGTTATACAAACATGTTACAGTATCTCTGTATAGAACTTCAGTTACACATCCATGCAGTTTATAATTAGGTTTACAGTGTCTGCATGCTACATCATTCATTTAAAATTTAACATAAAGCCCTTGCTGAACGTTTTTGAGTAATTGGTTAGTTAATTGATTAATTACTACCGAGCTCGATAGCTACAGTCGCTTAAGCGCGGCCAGTCAAGGTATCCAGTATTTGGGAGATAGTGGGTTCGAACCCCATTGTCGGCAGCTCTGAAGATGGTTTTCCGTGGTTTCCCATTTTCACACTAGGCAAATGCTGGGGCTGTAACTTTCCTTTCGGCCCATTCCTTTCGATTCCTAGTCCTTTCCTGTTCCATCGTCGCCACAAGAACTATCCGTGTCGGTGCGACGTAAAGCCAATTGTAAAAAAAAAGGTAGTATGTATGTACGTACGTATGTGTAGTAAATAATTTATTGGCCTTCAATTCTCAGTAGACTTTAGTGAATTCCATCCTGGCTGAGGCTAATGCCATTGGAAGTGTTCAAATGCGTTCGTCGGCTTCCAGCAGTTTAAGAATAGCATTTCAGACAAAACAATGACGATGACTGAAAATGAGAGAAATTTTTTGCAGCCCTGAAAATATTCACTTATACAGACTTGTTTTCATTCCTGTTTCCCAAGCCCTTTCACGTAATAAATTATTTCTAATATGCACCAAGTATTCACTACACCTTTCTATACCAACGCACTGTCGAATAATTCATCTTAGTCTCTTTGACCGCCGGGCTGAGCAGCTCAGACGGCTGAGGTGCTGACCTTCTGATCCCACCTTGGTGGGTTCCATCGTGCCTCAGTCCAGTGGTATTTCAAGGTGCTCAAATACGTCAGCCTCATTTCAATAGACTTACTAGAACGTATAAGAATTCCTTCGAGTAAAAATTCCGGCACCCTAGGCGTCCCGAACTCCGTCAGAAAGTAGCTGCTGGGACGTAGAAACTATATTATTATTATTATTATTATTATTATTATTATTATTATTATTATTATTATTATTATTATTATTATTCTCCTTTACCGAATTACTAGCCTAGTTCAATGCATTTATTTACTAGCTGGAAGCTAGATTGTGGAAACACTTTGGGAATCAGAAGTATCTTCGTGTGTTTAAAGAGTACTGTCGCATTCCTTTTATCTGCCTGTATAGCTGTGGTTTTTTACAATTACAACATTTTCTTCATCAATTGTGGCGCCATATAAATATATCCATAGAATCATACGTCTAAACACAGACATACCATAGTTTTGTTTTCATGTTCGAACCATGTAAACAATGCTGTTAGCCTTTCAGGTAGAATTATTATCATCCTCACATATTTACTCACATTATACCGTGTGAGTTGGCCGCGCGGATAGTGTCACGTAGTTGCGAGATTCCATTCTGATGATCGTGGGTTCTATTTATGCAGCCCTGAAGATAATGGTTTCCTATTTTCACACGAGATAAATGCGGGTGCTGGACCTTAATTAAGGCCACTGCGTCGGCAAATAACTTCGGTGTGTTAGTGCGATGTTAAACCACTATCAAACAAACAAACAAACGAACATACAAACAAACATAAACAAAACAGTCATCGATCAGTTGGTTATAAATCTCAGTTGCGTGAATGAACGTCAGCGTCATGGTCTTCTTTCAGAGGGTCGCGGGTTCGTATCTGGACCGGGTCGGGAATTTTAACTGTGCCTCGTTAATGAATTCGTCCAGCTTGGGGACTTCATCTTTTAACATACACATCATACAACATTACCAACTACCACAGAAACACGACTTGGTGAATGCATCCTTCCAAATATGGTTGGCGTTAAGAAGGATAACCGGCTGTGAAATATGTTCAGTCCACATGTGCTAGAAAGTTTGCGCCAGCTGTTCACAACAAAACAAAGAAAGTGGCTGAAGAAAGGAAGATTCAGTTCGTTGGTGAATCAGCACATTATTCGATCAATCGATAAAAGCAAAGCAAAATATAACCACCTTCGTACAGGCAATAAAGGCCCTTGGAAGAGTGGAAGGTGAAGGCTTCCTCTGTTCATAACATAAGCACTGAATGGGATAAAGTAGTTATATAACCAATCGCTTTTGCTTCCAGGAATTAATTCGGTGTAGGCTGAGTGGACCTCTCAGGAAGAGGAAGTCTCGTTCTTTAAATTTTCCGTCTTCCTCACGGGGAATCGAACGCAACACGCCTTTACAGCTTGAAATAGGCAGCCGCTATCGGTCAATAGCTAACCGATACATTTATTAATCAGTTACTCAATGATTCAGACACACTTCTAAACTTAATTTCCTGCAACATATTCAGATTAAATTGTGTAGTATATGTTCATGCTAGAAGCCTCCGTGGCTCAGGCGGCAGCGCGTCGGCCTCCCACCGCTGGATACCGTGGTTCAAATCCCGGTCTCGCCATGTGAGATTTGTGCTGGACCAAGCGGAGGCGGGACAGGTTTTTCTCCGGATACTCCGGTTTTCCCTGTCATCTTTCATTCCAGCAACACTCTCCATTCCCATTTCATAGCATCTATCAGTCATTAATAAATCACTTTGGTAGTGGCGACCCCATCGTACTAATAGCCTATATCTGCTTCATTCATTCCATCCCTGACCCGGTCAATGACTGGAAAACAGGTTGTAGGTTTTCATTTTCATGTTCATGCTAGTATCAGTGATAGTTTGCGCAAAAACAATCGAATACAAAAATCATCAAAATTCGATGGAATTAAGGTGTCCAATAGTTGTTCTTCTTGGTAATGGAAAGAACAACATGAAGATGATATGTATTTAAGTTTGCATGCAAGGGGAAAATAATATTTTGCAGTAGTTAATATCACGTCATCAGCCCTACTTGAATAGGCCTTCACTTCTCATGCAAGAGGTTGCGATATTAAGTTTTAGCAAAGTCGGGTGGCATTTACAAATTATTTAACACGAACGTTCTGTGGGAATTCATTTACTGGGAAGTGTAGGAAACGCTTTCCACTGTAAATTCCTGCCATCCAGAACATTACAGGTTGCTAAGTCAGAACTCAACTTTTTATATTTACAGATGTTAATAAACTCCATATTTTATTACTGTCCCACAAAGGCAAGCAGCTCATTGAAACTACATACAAAATCGGTCATAACGACCACGAACGGATGACCAATGAAAGGTCATTATAAGCGCTAGTCGCACAAACCGGTTTATTGCTGCTAAGAATTTCATATCTGTAAGCTTTAGGCTGCACACTTACATGGTTAATTAACAGAATTAAGTTAAAACTTCAAAAAAAACGTACCGAATACTGAAATAAATACTGTATTTACAGTACACTATTAGTGGAATGGAAATGCGAGAAATTTCGTTGGCTTTCGCTTGAAGAGTAGGTCGATTGATCGGCACGTTATTTGTTTTTGCTGCTTAAACCATCTGAGCGAAGATTCTTCAGTAAGCTCAGATGATATGGCCCACATGACATTTAAAGTATTTTCTTCGAAAAGAGACTGTATTTTTCTCTCTGTCCTTCCAAATCGTAGAAATCGTTCAATACACCCAATTCCTTCCCGAAGCTGCAATTTATTTCCCGTTTTCTAATCGCCATATTATGTGTGACTTTTCTTCTGTATTATTTATATTCCTTTTCTTTTGCGACTTCTTCACAGCGATGCTTGCCTTACTATTTAAGAGACAGAGTGATTAGAAATCTACAATAATAACCGTCATATTGTTGTCGACCATCTCCATAATCGTAACCAACAAAAATCATCATTGGACGTTATAGCCGATTCATTCATCTGAACATGTGATCAAAATATACGATATGTCTTAATAAGCGACGTCATACTAAGCGATCTTTTAAAATACAGTGTTTATGTAGGATTTAGATGGGACCGTTAGATTTCGCTGTTCACTCAATCACTACTGATCTGCATTTAGGACAGTCGCCCAGGTGGCAAATTCCCTACCTGTTGTTTTCCTAGCCTTTTCTTAAATTATTTCTAAGAAATTGGAAAATTATTGAAAATCTCCCTTGGTAAGTTATTCCAATCCCTAACTCCCCTTCCTATAATCGAATAATTGCCCCAATTTGTCCTCTGGAATTCCACCTTTATCTTCATATTTTGATCTTTCCTACTTTTAAAGACACCACTGAAACTTTTCATCTACTAATGTCATTCCAGGCCATCTCTCCATTAACAGTTCGGAACATACCACTTAGTCGAGCAGCTCGTCTCCTTTCTTCCAAGTCTCTCCAGCCCAAACTATTCAACATTTTAGTAACGCTACTCTTTTGTCAAAAATCATCCAGAACAAATCGAGCTGCTTTTCTTTGGATTTTTCCCAGTTCTTGAATCAAGTAATCCTGGTGAGAGTCCCATACACAGGAACCATACTCTAGTTGATGTCTTACAAGAGACTTACATGCCCTCTCCTTTACGTCCTTACTACAGCCTCATAACCATGTGCAGAGATCTGTACCCCGTATTTACAATCATAGTTTTGTAATTGCCCCAATGAAGATCTTTCCTTATATTAACACTTAGGTACTTGCAATGATCCCCAAAAGGAACTTTCACCCCATAAACGCAGTAATTAAACCTAAAATGACTTTTACTATTTGTGAAACTCAAACCTAAATTTAAGGCCACGGCCGCTTCCTTCCCACTCCTAGCCCTTTCCTGTCCCATCGTCGCCATAAGACCTATCTGTGTCGGTGCGACGTAAAAAAAAACAAGCAAAAAAAAGCGTACGTCACAATCAAGAGGGAGAGCGAATACACACGGCACGGCACATAAGAAGTTCGATTGTGACTACGGAGGTTTTCTTGCACTGTTTCCAACGAAATGTTGCTTAGAGAGCAATGCAAAAAGGACACCATAATCGCAAGAAATCCTTTTTCAAAAATGTGTTTGATTTATACTGCGTTCGACGTTAACAGACATGGTGTTATGTTCCTACATTTACACGCTCAAAGAAAACTGACGCGATACGATTTGTATTACTGTGTACAGTTGTTCAAAAAGAAATGAAATAGAGCATGGTATTGTATGTTCCTCGTACTTAATATTTTATCAGACTTCAATTGAATAATTATCAAAATATAATTCTCTCCATGCAGATAAAATCCATATAAATACCATACACAAACATGAAATGTGCAAGTTCAATTATTTCTGAGAAAAATATTCCTGCGAGGAAATTATACAAAACAACGCGTTCCTTTAAAAAATAGCGAATATAGAAAGATACAGATATGGGCATGAAACATGCAAGCTACGATTTACAGATTCTGGGACAAGAATGACAGAACTGACACTAAGGCAAGTATAACTCCTGTAATTACAGTAAAATGTAATATGTAATTCAAAACTTGTATGCTTTATGTCGCACAGTGTTCTAGTATTTTTGACTTTTCCTGTTCGTTGACTTTCGGAAAATAGTATTCAAAACTTACCTGCAACCATTTGTATTTGATCGTCCTCTTCAACAGTCTCATGTGAATTAGCAAGTTTCGTTTTGTAATGGCGTTCTATGTTATGCTCATATAGTGGACATATTGTATAGTCTCTTGCTTGAACAAAAAATTAATTGTTCCCACTAGCTTTCTGAAGACGAACATGTGAACGAAGTATAAAATATCCGAGACAAGGGTTCCTGATCCCAGATGATGGACGTCGTTAGCGCTTTCCACAGACAATCTACCGAATTATATCTATGTCGTCTGTCAGTGAAGTCATTATAGCCTTCTACAATCCAGAGTACCTAACGAATTGTACAAAGGTAGGAAAGCGGAATGTATAGCGATTTGTACATATTAGCAATGCAGTTTTTTCCCTCGTTGACAGTGTGGAATAAACGTTGTTAAGGACGATGTGAACTTCATTCCACTCCATCTGGAACTGCCGAAATTTGTGGTCAATTTAGTGGTTAAAGGTAATATGTTTATCTTGATCGCGTCCACCATTTCATTTGTTCTAATTAGATTTATAAGCGTTCCATCATGGCATGTCTCGAGCCAGTCAACCACAAGATGGGATTATTTCGCTGTGTGTAGGAAGAAGACTTCTCGAAATAATTTGCGTCGTTATATTCTTGGTTATTAGACCAGACTTTGAGGCCACTTGAGCCAAAATTGGTGCTTGGGCAGGTTTACCGCCACTGGCGCTCCAAAATATCCGGTAGATTCCCGCTTTACGTATCCAGTAGTGACGTATCTTGTTTGAATAATGTGCGAGTCCGTTTTTAGAGCTATGCCTACCACAGTAGGAATGCAAAGGTTGTTACATTGAAACATAGACTAGCGTCTAAAACTTACTTGTATTGGACATCGTACACTATATCTAAACGATAGCATACTGATGATAGTTTGAGAGAGTCTACAGGTCACCACTCGACCGTTCAGGCATCAGTTCTAGCGGTGAACAAAGTTCTCTATACTCTGCGCAATGAAGTACTTTGGTTGCTGGTTGAAGCGCTCTTCGCCAGCATCAGCTTGATCGGTGACTTTCTTCACCAGACCAAAGAAGTGACTGTAGCAGGGGGCTGATCATAACAGCACCGAATTTCCATTGTTTTCCATTGTCGATGTGCGCTACCGCGGAGCACAATCATACTTCGTGACAATATCCCCCATCAAATCACCTTCTTCGAACAAGAATTGACTCGTGCTACGTTGAACTACCGCTACATATTTCAAATATACTGAGGCCTACGTTTAGATGTTCACGGTGCCTTAACGGATTACAATGATTACAATGTGACATATGCTGCTCTTTTTGAAGCAGGTAGTCTTAATTTACAGCGTAACTGACGGTGGCACATATGGTTTACGAATTTTAATCTTCGGGTCAATCCATTTCCAAAAAAAGCACAACTTACCTCAAATCACGACAACAAATTGCGCTTACTCTTTCGTCAACACAGAATAGCTTAACCATCCACCAAACTAGTATTTTGATATAGAAGGTAGGCTTTGGAGTTAACTCGTGTTCGATAGGCTACATGGTTTAGCCAAAAATTGATGACTGTTGTTTAGAAACTGGGTTGGAATCACAACCACCTCGTGAGGCTGTTCCAGGAAAACTAAATGCCAGTGAACTTTGTGACTTAAAATGTCGGTTTCTGTTTCAACGTTATTACTTTTTGTTCCCCTTGTCGTGGACTGAGGTATTGGTTTGCTATTTACAAATCCTGTGTATTATAAGTGGAGGAGTGGATGGGTGCCAGATTGTTGTTGAATAAGTCACTGAACGCATACCGAGTTAAATTAAATTAAAATGAATTAAATTTAATGCTCAATAAATACTTTCTGATGTTTAATTAACATGGATTGGGGAATATGGCAAAATAGATTCTCCATAATGTGTTGGCAACCATCCATGCCGGTGGAGTTCATCACAGTAAATGTAGCAGAACATTACCTACGATTGTGCTCTTAATGGCTGATTGGAATGCTGTGTTAGGATGTTTATGGTTTGTTTAAATTATACAGAACATAATAACATGTAGTGCATCTTGTTACAGGCTGCGCTTTCCTGACGTACTTCAGTCGAGACAGCGCAATCAACGCACAAACGGCTCTGCATGAGAAGCGCACTTTGCCAGGGGTGAGTTATTTAATTTTGACTAGTAACTTGATGTTTTCATTTGCATCCAATAGTTTGTAACTACGTGTTATTCCTTTTACAGCCTTAAATGCAATATCAAAGAGTGAATTAATTTCACCACACTGTATATCAAATAATCGAAAACATATCATGCAAAAGATTAATTTTAACTACCATATTTGACTACGACGAATAAAAGTGAACGAAAGCTGTGCTGATGTTAGATTTCACGATTTGCAACACATCCCTCCGGCGGATCTTCTGGTTTGCAGAAGTATGTCGGAACAATAACAGACTCACCAAGCCCCGTGGATGTCATCAAGGTCATAAGCTACAAGCACTTCGAGGAATATATTATCAAATAATTAGTAATGAAATATTATCATAAATCTCCCTTACCTTGTTCTCCCCAGATTGTCGAGCGATTTTGACAAGAATCAATCCTGCAACCATCGATACAAGAGATAAATCCCTAAGAAACTGTATACAGAGCTCGATAGCTGCAGTCACTTAAGTGCGGCCAGTATCCAGTAATCGGATGATAGTGGGTCCTAACCCCACTGTCCGCAGCCCTGAAGATGGTTTTCCGTGGATTCCCATTTTCATACCAGCCAAACGTTGGGTCTGAACCTTAATTAAGGCCACGGCTGCTTCTTTCCCACTTATAGACCTTTCATATCCCAACGTCGCCAAAAGACCTATCTGTCGGTGCGACGTAAAGCAACTTGTAAAGAAACTGTGCTGACCGGTGAGTTGGCCGTGCGGTTAGGGGCGTGCGGCTGTGAGCTTGCATCCGGGAGATAGTGGGTTCGAATCCCACTGTCGGCAGCCCTGAAGATTGTTTTCCGTAGCTTCCCATTTTCACACCAGGCAAATGCTAGGGATGTACCTTAATTAAGGCCACGGCCGCTTCCTTTCAACTCTTAGCCCTTCCTATCCCATCGCCGCCATAAGACCTATCTGTGTCGGTGCGACGTAAAGTCACTAGCAACAACAACAACAATAACAACGAAACTGTGCTGCACAATTCATCACAGAAAACGGGGAATAAAATGTTTTCCACATAGAAATGAATTTGCATAACCTAAATTGTGCTCGCATAAAGAAGTAAATACATTTAAAAAAATGTATAAACAGTATAAATTTGTCTTCACACACTGCCCAGTACTTTGCTTTTATCTGCATTTGGGTATGCAAAACTGTCAAATAAGTACAGTTCAATAGTTTGTTTCTTTGTTTGCTTGTTGATAGGTAACGAGAAATTATCTTGAAAGAATTTCTCGGAACTCGGCATTTATGTTGAGGAATAGCTTGGTTGTGCACTGTATAGATTAATTGATTATTGGGTGTAGAATGGCGTAATGATATTGGGAGGGTGCTCAAAACAGAAATGGACAAATATCTCCGTTAATATTAGTTATATTGATAAATTCCTCATAACAAAGTTTATAAACAATGTAATTTCCTACCTGTCATATTTTGTGTGTTTCTGGCGTGCAAAGAATAATAATGCAAATATTCGTGATTTTTATGTTTTTCACAAACATTCAAATAATTCCATGAATATTAGTCCTATTTAAACTCGGAAAATAAGGATATCTTTATAATGTGAATTTACAGATATTTTATGTTCCATACATTTATACGGAACGAGTGATGATGACGGATATATTCACGAATTGACATCTTCATTGCTTAATCTATTAGCGGCGATCCCCCTGTGGGTGGGGGCGGTAGAATAACACCCACGGTGTCCGCTGCCTGTCGTAAGAGGCAACTAAAAGGGGCCCCAGAGGCTCTGAACTTTGGAGCGCGGTTTGGCGACCATGGGGGCCTTAGCTGAGTCTTGGCATTGCTTCCACTTATTTGTGCCAGGCTACCTACTTTCAACTATCCTATCCGACCTCCTTGGTCAACTCTTGTTATTTTCCTACCCTGACGGTATTACGTATGGAGGCGTAGGGAGTCTTTCATTTTCATGCCCTTCGTGGCCCTTGTCTTTCTTTGACATATACCTTCATTTCTTTCTCTCTGATCAGTGTTATATAGAGGATGGTTGCCTAGTTGTACTTCCTCTTAAAACAATAATCACCACGAACACCTATCAGCGACGATCATTATGAACAAGGAAATATTGTTCAGTTGTCATGGTAACGGCGGTGGTTATTGTAGTCGTGATTGTTTCTGTAAGAGGCAACACCAGGTGATCATCATATGCTATTATTTGCAGTAATCAGGATTGGCATCTAATTGGCTTCTTCTATTAAGTTGTTCTATTTTTAATAAGCTGATTTACGTCACACCGACACAGGTAGGTCTTATGGCAACGATGGGACTAGAAAGGGCTAGGAGCGGGAAGGAAACAGCCGTGGCCTTAATTACGGAATTAAGTTACAGCCCCAACATTCACCTCGTTTGAAGTGGTAAACCACAGAAAACCATCTTCAGGGCTGCCTGCAGTGGGGTGCGAAACAGCTATCTTCCGAATGCAAGCTCAAAGCTTCGTCCCACTATCCCCACGGCCAACTTGCTCGGTGATTATATATGTATTAAATGTCTTCGACTCACTTCATACCTCACGGTTAACTCTTTTAGTAAAAGTTGTCCCAGGTCTATCCTCAGTCTAGTATCAGTAATATGTAACATTAATTAGTTTAACAGTTTTTGCTTTTTTTTTTCTAGTTGCTTTACGTCGCACCGACATAGATAGGCCTTATGGCAACGATGGGACAGGAAAGGGGGAGTGGGAAGGAAGCGGCCGTGGCCTTAATTCAGGTACATCCCTAGCATTTGCCTGGTGTGAAAATGGGAAACCACGGAAAACAATCTTCAGGGCTGCCGACAGTGGGGTTCGAACCTACTATCTACCGAATACTGGATACTGGCCGCACTTGACTGCAGCTATCGAGCTCGGTTAACAGTTTTTGAAGGCTCCGATGTGCTGAAAGACTGTCCCATGGGAGTTGGTTTCGGTGACGGTACATCTACGAACATGAGGCTGGCATATTTGAGCATCTTCAAATAATATCATCGGTCTGAACCAGGATGAAACTCACGAACTTGGACTAGGAAGGTTTGTTCCGCCAGACCCACTAAACCCGGTGTGAATAACGAATACAATATCTATTACTTATACACCTGAGCTCTACCCGTGTTGGAGAGCTGCAGATGCGACCGCTTTTCCCAAGGTGTACCATAAAATCGATGTGACGGTAGAGTACACTGGTAAAGAAGAGAGCTGCTCCTACTTTGAGTTCCGTGCTTCTAATGATATGTGACTCTCCAGCGTGCTTATCCTCCTCACCGTACAAATAAACGCTCTCTGCGCCGGAAGCCTGCTAACTATGATGATGTAAAAATAAACTTCCATATCCGTGATGCTGAGGAGCCGCAGCTGATGGGCGATACTACTCACAGGGTAACTGCATTACTAACTTCCATTCCAAGAGATCACTAGAACTGTTGCGAAGGATTCCTTGCTGTGGGGTAAGGAAGTTTGGACAATGTCTCCATACGCATGTTAGCTGAGATTATTTACCTCGATGCTTAACCTCTTTAAATGGCCACCAGCTTTATCATCACCCTCATTAGTTATATTAGCTCTTTCCAGTATACTAAAGTTCCAATATTTTTGTTATTTTTCCCAGCGCATTTCTAATTTTCAAAGGTGCCGTTTTATATAATCTTCTGGTATAGTAGCAGTTAGTATAATGGTGTTGGGGTGTGCTTCCTAAGTGAATGCATTATTTATTTCACACCCTACGAGTTGACTACGCGGTACTGGTTTTAGGCCCTACATTTGGGAGTGCTGGGTTCGTACCTCTCTATCGGCAGCTCAGAAAATCACTTATCGTGGACCCTGAATTGTCTTCGCATTTCTGTATTTAAATTACATTCTTTCTAATATTGAGGCATTTTTGTTTCATATCTTATAAAATATGTCCGAATTGGCTACCACTTATATATGTACTGTTCTTTTTTTTTTTTTTGCTAGGGGCTTATACGTCGCACCGACACAGATAGGTCTTATGGCGACGATGGGATAGGAAAGGCCTAGGAGTTGGAAGGAAGCAGCCGTGGCCTTAATTAAGGTACATCCCCAGCATTTACCTGGTGTGAAAATGGAAAACCACGGAAAAATCATTTTCAGGGCTGCCGATAGTGGGATTCGAACCTACTATCTCCCGCATGCAAGCTCACAGCCGCGCGCCTCTACGCGCACTGCCAACTCGCCCGGTGTACTGTTCTTTGTTGAAAATTGTCCTGATACTCTCACTCAAACATACCTAGCTGTACATTTCAAGCAATGCGATTACTTTGAATGCTAAAATAATAATAATAATAATAATAATAATAATAATAATAATAATAATAATAATAATAATAATAATAATAATAATAATAATAATAATCGTATGGCCTCAACTATCACGAACAAGTATTTTGATTTTACGGCATCCAGGCTACCTACGTGTCAATTTCTAAGTTACATTTTACTCTACCAGATAGATGGTGGAGAAATTACATTTTTTTTGTGTGATCAACTGCTAGGATTCAATTGATTTTGAAAAGGAAACACGGAGTATATCACTAAAGATCTTTTATATGCCATCATGAAGCGCATAGGCATTACATACTTTTCCTCTCTTGAAAAATACGTCAACCTAGCTCGATGGCTGCAGTCGCTTAACTGCGGCCACTATCCAGTATTCGGGAGATCGTGGGTTCGAACCCCACTGTCGGCAGCCCTGAAGATGGTTTTCCGTTGTTTCCCATTTTCACACCAGTAAAATGCTGGGACTGTACCTTAATTAAGGCCACGGCCGCTTCCTTCCCACTCCTAGCCCTTTCCTGCCTCATCGTCGCCATAAGACCTACCTGTGTCAGCGCTACGTAAAGCAAATAACAAAAAAAACGTCTATATTTACGGGGTGTAAACCCGCGATCAAGTTACTTGAAGGCCGATACCTTACCACTGATCCACAAGTAGAATTCTCTTACATGACGATATCATGGAATTAATCTTCTATATAAATAAAATCGTCAAGACCGTGTGTCTGTACATTGACTCTTTTGGCGAAATTTCTGTACAGTTATCCGTTTCAGGCGTAATAATTACCACCTGCATATTTTTTTGGCTTTGGAGTCTGTTTGTCTCTTTGTCTGTTTGTTGGTCTGAGTTCTTATAACTAGAACGCTACCGGTGCCGGATATTGGTATATTTGAGGTAAATAAACTACTGGACCGATTTCGCTGAAAATTTCACAATTTGTTCTTATTACTTCTGAGAGTGTTTGTGAAGTGCATTGAACGAAATCGGATAGGTCGTTTTATGATTAGAATTATTCTATGTAACTTGATTACATTGCAAAGCCGCACCAAGATTTAATCGAATTGATGAACAGATTGTCGTTGGGCAAAAACATCTTACGCTATATCATAATTGTCCGGTAATAATACTGTGTGTGGGAGGATAGGAACACGCCGCCATGTTTTATAAATAACTTTCTTGAAAGGAGGTTCATTCTTCTGCTTGTTATTTGGAAATAGCAATCCAACATGCCGTGATCGAAATGTATTTTCATGTCATAGGACCAGCTTTGATAGGTGTATGCCCTGTTTGAAGAATGTCGCTGTGTATTAGACGCGTAGAATATTTAAGAAACTGTGAAAAATATAGAATATCAACGGTGGAATGACACGACTTATCACTTACTCCTAACGAAGAGCAACTGGGGATTCCCAAGCAGCAAAGGCGAGTCCATGTGATCTATCTATAGGTCTATATGTCACTGTATGTGGATATGTATGTATTACATCTCCTCCTAAACCACTGGAGCGATTTCAACCAAACTTGGTACACTTATGACTTAGTATCAAGAGACAAATCTCGTGGAGGTAAGACATCACAAGCACCCTGTAAGGCGGGGGGCAAGTGGGTTGAATAAAAATAAACGAAAATAGTTTTGAATCCATACTTTTCGGGTTCGCTGAGAAGAATGGTGACACTCCGGATTTTTTAAGGTCCAAGTTCAGCCTCCTTTGGTGTGGGGAGGGGGCGGCGGTGAGGGCGAGGGATATTGAGGTATAAAAATAATGGAAAATTGTGTCGAAACCATAGTTCTCGGGGTCGATCAGATAAACAGTGTCTCTGCGGGTTTATTATCCCTTAGGGGTGGGGGTCAAGTGCTGGGAGATATAAAAATAATCGAAAATAGTGTTGAATCTATAGTTTTCGGGGTCGCTGAGATGAATAGTGACACTCCGGATATCGTAAAGTCCAATTTCAGCCTTCTTTGGTTTGGGACTAAAGATATAATAATAGCAAATAGAGTCGAATCCGTAGTTTTCTGGGTCACTGGGATGAATAGTGTCACTCCGGAATTTTTAAAGTTTGAAGTTCGTCTCTCTTTGGAGTGGGGGGGGGGGTGAGTGGTGAGTAAGACATAAAAATAATAAAAAATATTCTCGAATTCATAGTTTTCGGGGTCGCTGAGGTGAATAGTGACACTGCGGAGTTTTTTTAAAAGTCCAAATTCAGCCCCTTTGTGGTTGGTGTTAGGAGGGATTGAGAAATAAAATAGACGAAAGTAGTGTCAAAACAAAGTTTCAGAGGTCACTGAGATGAACAGTGACACTCCGGATTTTTTAAAGTCCATGGACATAGGGGTGAGAAAATAAAATGACCGAGATTATGGATATATGTTTGTATCATCCAGCATAACTCACAACTAAATTTGGTACACATATTACTTACTATTGGTGAAAAATACTGTTGGTTAATACACCCCTAGAACACCCAGGGGAGGGGGTGAAATATACATATAACTTAAAATGCCAGATATTAGTCTGTAACCAACCAGCAAAGGCGAGTCTATGCAATCAATATATAGGTGTATATATCATTGTATGCGGGTATGTATGTATTGCATCTAATCTTAAATCACTGGAGGGATTTCTACCAAACTTGGTACACATATGACTTACTATCAGGAGACTATCCGCGTGGGGATAAGACACTGTGGCATCCTTAGGGGGCGTGAGAGCGTGAGACATAAAATTCGGGAATAGCGTCGAATCTACAGTTTTCTCGGTCGCTGAGATGAATAGTGATACTCCGGAATTTTTTAAAGTCCAAGGTCAACCCCCATTGGCATAGGAGATGAGAAAGGGTAAACAACTAAAATGTTCAAAATAACCCAGATTATGGATGTATGTGTGTGTTTTCTAGCATAGAAATTTGGTGAAAAATGCTGTGGGGATGAGACAACCCTACAAAATTTAGGGGAAGGGGTGAAATGTAAATAAAAATAAAATCGACCAATAATAGTGCCGAATCCATAGTTTTCAGGACTACTGGGGCGATTTAAACCAAACTTGGCACTCTTATGTCTTACTATCAGGAGACTAAACGCGTGAAGGCTAGATACCCCCGGCACCCTTGCTGGTGGGGATGAGAGGTGTGGAATAGAAAAATAACCGAAAATAGTGTAAAATCCATACTTTTCGGGGTCGCTAAAATGAATAGTGACACTTCGGATGTTGCTTAAGTCCAAGTTGATCCCCAATCGGCAGCGCGTGAGAAAAGGATGAAAGAAAGAAAATGTCCAAATGACCGAGATTATGGATGTTAGTATGAATGATCCAGAATAGGTGTCGACTAAACTTTGTACAAATATTGCCTAATAGGCTACCTGGAAAAAGTACTGTGGGGGCAAGACACTGCTAGAAGCCCTAAGGAATGGGAAAAATATGGTTATAACTAAAAATGGAACTTGGTATACTTATGACTTACTATCAGGAGACAAATTTCGAGTAGGTATGGTATCCCTAGCACACCTAGGGGTGAGGTGTGAGGGGGTGAGATGTAAAATTAATCGAAAATATTGCCGAATCGAAGGAGAAGAATAGTGACACTCCGGACGTCGTTGAAGTCCATGTTCAGCCTCCATTGGCATGGAGATGAGAAGAGATGGAAAAGAAATGTCCAAAATGACCGAAATTACGGATATACGTTTCTTCCAACTAAGCACTCATATAAAATCCGTACACATATGAATTACAATCTGAAGAAAAAATACTGGTGGATATAACATCCCCAGCACTTCTGGCGGAGGTGGTGAAATATAAAATTAACGAAAATGACTGACATTAATGTCGAATACATCGTTTAAGAGGCTGCTAAGTTAAACTGTGACACTCTGGGTGGTTAAGTCATACTTAACTGCAATCAGTATGGTGGTTGAGAAGGGGTGAAAATGATTGTAAAATTAACCAAGATTATGGATGTATGTGAGTATGTTCCAGAACGGATGTCACCGAAACTCGGTACACATATGACTTAACATGTGGAAAAATGGTACTATGGAGATGAATGTTCCCAAACCCCGCAAGGGGTGGGGAATGGGAGGAGATGGCATTTAGGAATAATGGAAAATAACCGATATTAATGTCGAATCTATTGTTTATGTGTCGTTGAGACTAATTGTGATGCTCTGAATACCAATGAGACGGAAGGCTGAAAGAGGTTTTGTAGTAAATAGCCTAAAATGACCGAGATTAGTATTGAATCAACTGCTTTTGGTGTCCCAAGGATGATTGGTAACAGTCCCAATGAAAATCCTCAGCCTGTTTCCAGTCATTCGACCGGATCAGGGATGGAATGAATGAAGTCCCCAACTAGCGGCGAGGATAGGAATCGTGACGGCTGCCGAAGCCTGTCGCACTGCTCTGGGGCAATGATTAATGAATTATAGATGAAATGATATTGGAGAGTTTTTCTGGAATGAAATATGACAGGGAAATCCGGAGTACCCGGAGAAACATCTGTCCCACCTCCACTTTGTACAGTACAAATCTCACATGGATTGACCGAGGTTTGAACCACGGATTCCAGCTGTGAGAGGCCGGCGCGCTGCCACCTGAGCCACGGAAGTTCTTTTGTAACAGTCTCAATGACAGTTGAAATCGTGCAGATCATATCTATAGCGTGACGGAGAAATACATGTAGTTATCATTTCTAAATTTTTTGAAAGGATCAAAGGATCCCAGTAATTTCGAGATTCTACCAGAAAATGTTCTACTGGAAAATTAAATAATCTAAAACTTGAAATCAAACACATCTAAATAACTTTAGAACTACATAATAGGTGGTAAAAAGCCATATATCTCAAAAAAAGAATTCAATAAAAATTCACTTCACACATAACTAACTGGTAATACTAATCTTAAAAGTAAATCTTCAAAAACCAACCGGGCATCGCCGAGTACTACAACTAGTACTGTATAATCAACTTGTGACGTAGAAATAGTACGCTTTTCATGCTGAGGAAGAATTTATGCACTCTAACCATTTTACGAACCCGACAACGTTCTGCAAACCATGCGTACTTTAGACGAAGTTGAATCGTGAATAGCAGAGAAGTATGGGAGACTGATGTTTTTAAACCCAAGACGATTGGTGCTAGAAGTGATCAAGAGGAAAAATAAAGAAAGATCAAAAGGAGAAATTGAATTGACGGTTTAACTAGCATAATACCTGACTCAGCACCGCATTCAATAGACACTATTTACTTCCCGAAAGTGATTGGTCTTCGGGAGCTTTGTAAATAATCTCCGTATTAAAGCTGAACTTATATATCAGAAAGAGTACTGGTGCCTCTTTTGCGACATTTAAATAATCGTTCCAGAAGTTACCAGAAGTTCCAGAATATAGACTTCTTATTCAAATATATATCCGTAATATGATCCCTATCAGGTCAACTGTTTTGCTGTGTGTTTTCAAAATGTATTTCCCTTGTGGTTCAGTAACGGGGAAATAATCGTATTCACTATTTTGTATGAAAATGACTGCTATTATGGAAATGTTGGGCACTAATAAGTAAAGTTATTGTAAAGGAGTATCTTGCTGTCAAGTTGCCAGAACACAACTGTTGCGATGTCGTGTGAACGAATTGCATCTCTCGGCTCGTTCACTCTGCTGTTCTTTGCAATACATTTTAAGGCGATCCCACCATATAATGTTATAGAGAATAAAAATGAGGTAACTTAAGTTACAAAAATTACATTATAATCCGTTACATACTACATTCTGTTGCTCAATCACCAGCATTCATAAACAGTTTTAACTTGACCATTACCAAAGTGAATATTATGGACAAGAATCTGGTTTACGAAAAAACGTGGGTTATATAATTTTCTCCCTCCTATTCTTATTATCTGACATTCAATCATCCACTGCTGAAATTATACCACTTTCACATTTTCTCAAACATTCCTGTGTTGAACTACTTGATACTGTTACGTGCCAGCCTCGTGGTATCCCTTTCGGTACTTCCGGGAAGGGGCTGGTTACTCAGATGACCGGATATCTCCCAGCGGGCTTGTGGGGTGGGGCCGGCCTTTCCGTGTATTATTCTCGTCGGCTGGCTTACCTGTCAGCTTCTTGGAGATTCAATGGCCTCTAGCCCCCTCGCGAAAATTCTGGCTCAGATCACCCGAGCTATAAATTGGGAGGCTAACCGCGGACAGTTAGTTACAGTTGGGCTCCGTGGTAGAACTAGAGTCAGTGTTGGGCTACGTGTTGGTGCCAGTGTTGGTGCTAGACCGAGAGGTCAGAGTTGAGCTCCGTGGTGGAGTCATTGTGAGACTCAGTGTGTTGGGATCCGGTGGCTGGGCTGAGGGCGACCTAGGTTTTCGCTGTCGCTTGTGTCCCACCGAGGTCTGAACGAGGAGCTCTTG
Source organism: Anabrus simplex (assembly GCF_040414725.1). NCBI lineage: Eukaryota > Metazoa > Arthropoda > Insecta > Orthoptera > Tettigoniidae > Anabrus > Anabrus simplex. Next base: position 191,760,391 of record NC_090267.1, on the reverse strand, counting down.
TTGTGGTGTCGGAGAGACCAGTGAATCGGTGGGCTGGAGACGACGGAACAAGAGACTATACTGTGTGTTCTTGTATTTCTGTGGACTGAGGCTCGCTATCTTGAGTGTAAGGGTTAATGGACCTGTGTTAATGTTCGCTGTTGTGAGTAACGTTCTGCTGTTGAATACCGATCAGCTATTCTGTTGTTCACTGCATATGACTGTGAATTACTGGACTGTCTGTGGAGTCATCGTGTGTCGAGTGGTCCGTAGCTCTGTATTCAGATCCAGCGGACTACACACAGCTGCTCTATGAGGTGACTGACTTGGAGAAGTGAACGTAAGGATTAAGCGTCCGCAGGTATAGCAACGTACTTGACCGCCTACTGTTCCGTAATGAAGTGGGACATTTAAATAGACAGCAATTGGTACGTATGGCCATTCATAGCTGATCAGAACTGTAATAATAAATAGTAATATTATTCGTTTACGTCGCACTAACTACTTTTATGATTTTCGAAGACGCCGAGGTGCCGGAATTTAGTCCCATAGGAGTTCTTTTACGTCCAAGTAAAGCATTTTTTTTGCTAGTGGCTTTACGTTGCACTGTCACAGATAGGTCTCATGGGGACGTTGGGAGAGGAAAGGCCTAGGAGTTGGAAGGAAGCAGCCGTGACCTTAATTAAGGTACAGCCCCAGCATATGCCTGGTGTGAAAATGGGAAACCACGGAAAACCATCTTCAGGGCTGCCGACAGTGGGATTCGAACCTACTATCTCCCGGATGCAAGCTCACAGCCGAGTGCCTCTAACCGCACGGCCAACTCGCCAGGTCCCAGCAAATCTACCGACACGAGCCTGATGTATTTGACCACCTTCAAATACCACCGGACTGAGCCAGGATCGAACCTGCCAAGTTGGGGTCAGAAGACCAGCGCCTCAACCGCCTGAGACTCAGCTCGGCAGATTAAAATTGTGTGTATATATATATATATATGCGTGTGCATTTATTGGGTCATCCTGAAATAAATTAAAGTAGTGAAACAGATGGAGTTGTATTCATAACAATACCATCGTGTTCCTGCTACCTGATTGATATCACCCATCCATCTCTTCTGGGTTCTTCCATTTTGCTTCTAGCATTGCCATGGTCTCCAGTGAACAATCCCTGGGGATTCATCAATTGGCAGTTTGCCAGGCCCCTGCCGTTTAAATTTGGCAACTCAACACAAGATAACTGATACATGGGTACTTCGTATCTCTTCTGATCGGATCTTGATGGCAACACTCATCATACGTCTCTCTATTGCTCATTCTGTTCATGACATTTCGTTAGAGTCACAGTTTCTAGGCCGTAAGGTGTTACTAATATAGCGCATTGTGTTCACGGTAACTGATATATCCTTGTTGGTCAGATGTCAGATTAAATCCAAGCTTCATGAACGCTGTCCAGCTCAACTCTCTTCTGCAAGGAGTTCCTGCAGTTTGATTTATCGTAGTTAACGCTACAAATACTGTAAATCCCTTTTGAATGTATTACACAAGTTCATAGGTGCACTTAATTCAGCCACATGTGTAAATATTTGGAGGAGAGCGGTTGTAGGAAATTAAATCCAAATATGTTTAGTGATTTGTATTATAACCTAGAGTCCGGATTATTAGGTACTGATAGGTTAGAATGCAAACTTACTTAAGCCAGTAAAAAGTATACACTACACTGTACAGTGGTTATGCCATGAGATCTGCATAGGTATCAGGGGTACAGCCTATAAAACTCCTTGAATTTATGCTACTCTTCCTACATTCTGGTAAAACGGGTTGCATGACACATCCTACAAACCAAATTACTTTGCATTCTAACCTATTACCACCTACAAATCCGAGGTATAATTATAACTAACGATGGCAGGGTGACATAAAATGCCTTTCTTTAAATGTGCTCAATTAAGGCGTTCACGAACACAGATATAAAGATCGTTTGATTTACTAGCCCGTGTGTGTGTGTGTGTGTGTGTGTGTGATCATCAGTTGGAATGGCACGCCTTTAGAATACACTGTCAAGCTGTAACAGACAGTCTGCATTGTCTTGCAAGTTAGCAACCCTTATTTGATAACTAACTGGCACCGTGTAGACGATCTACCACTGCTAGGAAGTGTACTGGAAAGGCGTGCCAGTCCAATTGACGCGATCACTGGCACACCCTGGGTGGAAAACTGTACATACACATGGCTTAATAACCCGAAAGCCTTTAGTGTTGTGAAATTTACTCATTTCAAACATACAGTAGATATGTATATTAGAAATATGTTTCAGACAGATAGTGTATGTAAATTTACACCAGTAGGTCGCGACTTATGACTATTGATAAGCATGTGGTGTGTCCCATCCAGTTAGATGTCTCCATTATTTGAAGTATCACGCCAGTGGACAGAAATAAAGTTCGATGCAGTCCATGTTTGGGACACTTTCGTTGTAACGGTGCCTTAATGGAAGGGGAGTACGGCTCCATGGCTAAGTGGTTAGCGTGCTGGCCTTTGGTCGCAGGGGTCCCGGGTTCGATTCCCGGCAGGGTCGGGAATTGTAACCATCATTGGTTAATTTCGCTGGCACGGGGGCTGGGTGTGTGTGTCGTCTTCATCATCATTTCATCCTCATCACGACGCGCAGGTCACCTATGGGTGTCAAATCAAAAGACCTGCACCTGGCGAGCTGAACTTGTCCTCGGACACTCCCGGCACTAAAAAAGACATACGCCATTTCATTTTCAATGGAAGGGGAGTTATCAAATTGTGCAATATTAGCTTGCACGGAAACATCTGAAGTGTTCGACAAGATCTGTTGGTTACATGGAGTTCTCTTATTTGCTGGGATCTTAAGCCACGCGGAAAGATTACTGCTGATGACGAGCAAGCTGCGCTGCGTTCTTGCTATAGTGACACCCTGGTACTCTCCAAACGGGAAATACTCTCTACAGTGTCCAGGTGTACTGTAGTTGTACTCTGCAAATATACAACTACACATCATGGGAATTGTACGATAGTGTACACAATATATGAGATGCCACCTCGCGCACAGTATACAAGTAACACTACCCCCACCACTGAATCCTCACAAGCAGCTCACCGTATGCCTTACCATACTCCGAACTTAGTGCAGTTACGCTGTCGTAAGCAGGTAGACTGTTCCTTTCTACGCGCGGGATATGGTATGACCCATCTTGCACGTCTATAGAACACAACTGACGGTATGTATACTGTGTATGTAGCAAAGTGGCAACCTATCTGAGCAGCATTTAACATACGCGTCACGCTTGAAAAGTATCGTCTAAAACAGTTGCAGGTTTAAATCAAACCCAGCAATGTATTTGGCAACTTTAACATTCCTGCTTTGGTGAATGAAACTTTTACAGTTCTGTTTTAAAAATCGAAGTTGATATCTTAACTTTTATGGAGATAGTCGAGGCGGAGGTTCATGTTGACTCATCCTTTGTATATAGTAATATGTACCAACATGTTACTGCATTATGTAATGAAATATACACCTCACATATCTAGTTGATGATCGGACGGTTTCGTCGGGCATATTTAGAAAATACGTACATACGTATTCATTATGTAGGCCTATACATACGTATTCATTGTGCATTTCAGTGTTCAGTCTACAAACCTCTTTGAACTAACTAAGCACCTCCATTATCCTGTATCTGCAGTAAGTTCTATGGGCTCATTGAGTTCTAAATCATCAAAAAATGGTTCTAACCTCCAAGGCCGTGGTGTATGTCTACTTCTCTCACCAACAATGGCTGAATCCATTATTTTACTAGGTAACCTATCCTCTTCGATTCGCCTCACATGACCCCACCTCTGAAGCAGCTTTATATTACAGTATCAACCATCAATTTGTTTCGTAATTTAGTCTCTCTCCCCTAATTTCAAGTACACTCTTGCCATTACTGCCACTAGTTTTTACCAGCAATCATTCTCGCTACTCTCATGTCTGCTGCTACAGACGAATAAGATATCATTCACTTCCGTACAACATAGTTGATCTAAAAACAGACTGATGTGAACATTTCGTCCGAGAACTCTCTTTCTCTCCTATAGATTACTGTTCATCGCAACTGAGAGCTCACTGCATCAGCCTCGGTGCACCTTGATTCAGTTTCAACTGGTATACTACCATAGTGAAATAGTACATATGTTAAGTAGCCTATTTGAAGTTATATAGCAGGTCTAGTTTTGCATTCCCTACCTAGATTTTAAACCTCAACATAAAAATTGTATATAATAAAAATAAGTAAATAAATAAATAAATAAAGCAGGTTTATTAACTGCTTTATCAAATCGAATTGGGGATGTAGCGTTGTTGATAGCTATTGCGTGAATGATAACATATGGGATTTGAAATTATGTATATTATTTAGATTTTGGTAAGGATTATTTATTATAATGGTGATTAGAACTGTAGTGGTACTAGCTGCTATAACTAAGAGTGCTAAATTCCCTTTTCTTCAAGATTAAATAAATAATTGTAGTACAATAATAATAACAATTGTAATAAAACGGGCTTGGGCCTAGAGGACTGCCTTGCCTCCCGCACCATTATCAAGGAGAGGATAGAGAAGCGAAACAAGTGCCAAGGGAAATATTCTACACAGAAGCTAAAAAAGACCGACATATTTGTATTATGGAAGGACTCCAATTTCAAACCACAACATATCTACAGTACATAAGGTTTTGTTGTTCTTAGTTGCCGTGGGAAGATCTGCACGACCAGTGGACACCATACCCGAGACGACAACTTCAAATCCCAACTATGCCACTTCAAATGCACGTTATATCACCTGAAAAGGACACTTACCGTATTCTTAATGAATATGAGGAGGACTACTATAATAGTATTGTTTGTACAAATTGTACGTTGTAATATGTACTTATATATTCTTATTATTGGTATTACTACCGGGTTTTCCGCGGCGCAGAGAGGGAAATAAGCGTGATGAGTGAATAGCTGGTAAAGCATAAACCAAAATAAACCAGAGTGTATTGCTAACAAAATCAATGAAAATGTCTAATTTCTTTCTTTTTCTACAACTGGATATTTTCAACAACAACAGTTTAACGAAGGAATGCTTCGCTTAAAGACCTTAGATGCTCAAAAATTTAGGAAGGAGAAGTCTCATCTTAAAATAGTTAGTCACACATTCCAACTCGTAGGTCTCATAAAACCGAGCTGGATAGCTGCAGTCGCTTAAGGGCGACCAGTATCCAGTAATCGGGAGATATTGGGTTCGAGTCCCACTGTCGGCAGGCCTGAAGATGGTTTTCTGTGGTTTCCCATTTTCACACCAGGCAAATGCCGGGGCTGTACCTTAAGGCCACGGCCGGTTCCTTCCACTTCCTAGGCTTTCCTATCCCATCGTCGCCATAAGACCTATCTGTGTCTGTGCGACGTAAAGCAAATAGCAAAAAAGAAAGTCTCATAAATTTACACTTAGCAGAAATATAAGCTAGCCTGTATATGATTTGGAAATGTAGAGTCAATACAGATCCGAAAGAAGTCGTAACTTGTATTACAACTTTACATCGGACGGGTCTCAAACCCTGGAGTTCAGTTTACAATTAGGGTTTTACACACGCCCTTTATCCGGCTAGTAGGCTACATTAGTTTTAAACGTTTCGTATGCAGACGCTTGAAGCAGCAAAAGTATTCTGCTTTATTATGGTGAACTAGAGAAAAATTACTAACGGTAAACTACAAAGGCCGAGAACAAAATGAGAATGAAGGCTGAAATACGCAATCCAGAAATTTAAAATCACCGAAACACCTAATTGGGCATTAGGCCGGATAACACAGAGGCTAAGCTTATAGTACAAGGTGGCTAACGGAAGATATTATTAAAGTCCGAGAACAAGAAGGTGAATTTAGATTGAAAAGTTGCCCAAAAATAAAATTAGAAGAGGGTGAACGACAGTTTAGATGGGTGCGTGCTTACATAAGGGAGTAATTTTAGAGTTCAGACACTACCCAGATAAACCTATATTAAATTAATGTTGAAATAGAAATCCCTACATTAAATTAAAGAAGGCCCGGACGACCTAAGATTTTCATGCTAAGGGAGACCACAGGAATCTTCCGCATCTCCACACGCAGCAAGGTTCACATAGTTAAAATTCTGCCATACCTTTGTTTATTGTCGCCTTTTCATGCAAGCCCCGCCCCAGAAATCTCCCGAAGAAGATGTCCTCGGTCCTTTGCTAAAAAAATTCACACCTGTTATAGGGGCTACAGATAGTTATAGATCATCTTTGATTGGATTAATATATTTTGATATCAACGTCTTTTATAGGTGGATCAATTTAATCACAGTGAAGATAACTCCAAAATGATAAATATAGAATTGAATGTTGATAAGGTTACCCAACTTCCAACAAAAATCCACACATTGTAGATGAGAGTTATAGTCTCTCAAAACAAGGTCCCTCTAGAAAATTCATGCTAGAGATATCTCGTTCCACTATAAGATAATTGAGCCGGTTCTGAACAGATAACAGCACAGTCGGAAATAGGGTGGCAGTTAAACAGACGGGGAGGCCTAACTCATATCACAATTATTATTATTATTATTATTATTATTATTATTATTATTATTATTATTATTATTATTATTATTATTATTATTGTTATTATAAATGAGAAGCGTAAGCCGCAGTGCGAGTCCACAGACGTAGCACACACAGCAGACCTAAATGGCAGGGCCTCTCAGGATTCACTAAAGGAAGATTTAGGAGCGTGGTGGCCCTCATAAAGTAGGATTAGGGCGCTCTTCATATGAAGCAAAGTGGCGGTGCCCGAGGGGCTTCCGATAGATATGGCGAGTGCGCAAAAGATGTGAACGTAACACTGCATTCGCATAATTACCCATTCCGAGATTAGTTACTCTTCAACACCATAACGCAACTTATCAACACCTCATAAAACCACGTCACTTGTTGCCACAGACTTATGAATTAGTGGAGAAGTCCATAATGTTGGATATAGAATATACTGTGCAGGCTGAGCTTAAATTATAGGAACAAAATTCTGGTAGATTTCCCCGTCGAGATAGGCAGTGTTGATGGTAGTGATTGTTGTTTTAAGAGTAAGTAAAGACGGGAAGGCATCCTCTATTAACATTTGTAAGGTAAAAATAAAAAAACCTTTCACCCTTCCAATGGAATGAAATTGAGATACCCTAGGCCGTCGTGTCATAAGAGAACAAGATACAACCAAATGAGGTCAGACAGGTAAGGCGAAATTGAGGATCCAACTAGAAGCAACTAGACTCAGCAACGAGGATCATGATCACCAACCCATTCTTCCAAGTTGAAAGCTCAGTCGACTCCTACTATAGGCCTGGAATTTTATTCTTCTTCTTCTTCTTCGTTTTCTGCAACTTTTTTCCCACACCTGTGGGGTCGCGGGTGCGAACTGTGTCACACATGTGGATTTGGCCCTATATTTCGACCGGATGCCCTTCCTGACGCCAACCTTCTATGGAAGGATGTAATCACTATTGCGTGTTTCTGTGGTGGTTGGTAGTGCAGTAATATGAAGAGGAAAGTGTTGAGACAAACACAAACACCCAGTCCCCGGGCCAGAAGAATTAATCAGAGGCGGGAATCGAACCCGGGATCCTCTGAACCGAAGGACTCAACGCTGACCATTCAGCCAATGAGTCGGTCTACTATAGGCCTAGAATATCGTGTATATATTCTACCATCCCCTTCCCAGGGAATCTATCAAAGAAGGTATAAACCAATTCATGAAAACATTACTGGAAATATACTTGTTTTAGAGATAGATGTTCAAGATACCACATATGATTACAGGCCATCATGGAGAGCTGCAAGAAAGCGATACATGAAGATATTGGGAGATCGGTTCTCCCGAACTCTCTTCGTGTTTACTCGCTCGGGTTTCGATGTGGCCGCTAGTTCGGCATCGTCCGGCCAATCGCTCCCCAGTGTAAGGAAGCGCTCGCTTTCCAACTTTCTTTGTTTTTACAATTTGCATTATGTCACACCGACACACACAGGTCTTATGACGACGATGGGATAGGAAAGGGCTAGGTGTGGGAAGGAAGCGACCATGGCCTTAATTAAGGTAGAGCCCAAGCAATTGCGTGGTGTGAAAATACGAAACCTAGGAAAACCATCTTCAGGGTTGCCAAAAGTGGGGTTCGAACCCACTATCTCCCGGATACATGCTCACAGCTGCGCACCCCTAACCGCACGGCCAACTCGCCCGGTGATTTCCAAGTCTATGATACGTGTTAGCTATACCACGAATATTTTCTTCTGAAATTCTGAAATAGTGGTGTGACGTGCGTGTGCGTGCAGTAAAAGATAGTAGAAGCAGCTAAGCGACGCGTCACTTCCCAGCTGATTAATCGTAGTTTTCTTTTTTTCGAATCGTTAGTTCTTTCCTTATATTATTATTATTATTATTATTATTATTATTATTATTATTATTATTATTATTATTATTATTTCATGGATACGGCAGCAAGTATACTTGTATTAGGAAATTAGTTAGGTAACTAACCGTTAGAGTTAAAATGGTTTTTATGACAATTATGACAATTTTCTGCCCACAAATCACTAGCAACAGATATAACTCCTTTTTCTGCCATTCTGGTATTATTTCCTCCCTAATCACGGTAGTTTGACCCTTACAGGCGCGTGATATTTTTGCAGGCTCACTTAAAAGTTCAACAGCATCAGCATTTATCATTTTTGTGAATTGTGGTCTGCTGAAGATATTAAATGGCCTTATATCCATAGCACTTTCTTCAACGCAACATGTCGAAAACTCCCTTCATCTTACGCCAGGGCCTCTCTAACGTTCAAAATCTCACACGTGCATACCGAGGCGCAGAGGTTGTGTGCACCGTGCGTCGGCCCGACTCGGCTCGGTTCGGACCAGCGTTTTGTCTCGGGGTGACTCGGCTAAGCTCGGCTCAACTCCGCTCGGATGGTGAAGGGCTGCAGAGCAAGTGTGGAAGAAGGGGGCAGGCGGAGCGGTCGACAAGCGTAGGGAAAGAGAGAGACAGTCTTATTGCTTACAATCCAGGAGTGGGGGTGTCTGCACTCTGATCAACCTAACGAAGTCGTCCTTTACACCTTGCGCCGCGCAATGCACCGGTGCATGCACCCTGAGAGGCAATGTCTTAGGCATTACATGAACTTTATTCGTACTAGCGTTCGACTGAGAGTACAATTGTCTTGCAAGAACGGAGTACCAAGCTGTCTTCTTAAAAACTGGAATTATTTTACATGGGAAGCACTGGACAAATCTAGTGTATTTTAAAGTACCTATTATTAACCCTGTCTTCTCCATAATTAGTCCACGCAGAACTTGTAACTGCTATTTCCAGTTTTTTCTGCTACTTCAAACTCTCATGATCTCTTTTACTTTCAGTACATAATTTTGATATTGTGCCTTACATTCTCTTAGTATCAACATAAACAGTGTCTGAGCTCTACTTGTCAGTACTGAACCATCATCAACATTCATATTGACAATTAGTGTAGACCTACTGCTTAGAGCTACAGTTTACCTACTACTACGAGAGCAGTATTTAACCAATACCGATCGCTCTCCTATGAACGGAGCGCTCGTTAATTACGTTATTCAACGGAAACATTCGGTAACTCTCGCGATAATCACGATCCGCCTTCTCTATAGGGAGAACGATATGTTGCGCTCGCTCCGTTGTGTTTCTCAGGGCCTTCATATCATTGAACATGTGTCTTCTGAACCTGTTGTGTACCTACAGAGCGGGTCTTTGCACACGCGTGTTGTCCTTCATTCGCTGGTATCCCAACAATAACTTCCCTGTCTGATGGATCGACTGGTCGAGAAGATTTAATCGCATGGCTTACCAGGTCACCAGATCTAAGCTTGTTTAATTTTGGACCACTGGGGGAATATGAATATCTAGAACATTCGAAGGACTGAAATAGACCATTGCACGATATGTACATCTATGTATTGAGACCATATACTGCAATAGGCCACATACACAGTCGAGAGGATTCATCGCGGCAACGACGCGTCCCCATGTAAACTGCTAGCCTCCTGATTGAGTTGCCGTCGCAAAAAAACTAAGGCCCACCGGGGCTATGGGGTTTGTTTGCTTGTTTGTTTAAAAATATTATAATGAAGTTATATCTGTACATAACTTAATGATAACTGGACTGCATTTTACGTTGTCGATTGGAAGTTGACCTTGTGTTATGAAGATAGCAGTTTCCAGTCCGGCTGAGGTATGAAGCGTTTGAGGGTGATATAGATGTTGATTCCCATAGGGAATCTGAGATTTTGTTCCGAATGAGTAAATTTATGAGAATCAACATCTATATCATGTGATAGTCAAGCAGGCATCAATTTTTTGTAATGAGACAAAGTTTCTCATAGTGCATTGGCACTGCCGGTGGCTGCAATTAGCCTACGCAGTGGCCTCCACAGTATTCACTAGCCATGCGACTTGGTGGGGGTGCTAGGTACGAACTGATGAGCCCAGCCTAGCCCACGAGGGCGACATGCTGGCAACCAGGAATGAGTTAGCTGGAAAATTTATAATGTCCAATAACGGACCTTTTATGTTGGCGTTTGAGGGTGTTGTTATCTTCCGCAACGTTGACAAAAGCATCTAACACCATAACATTTGTCTTAAAATCTGCAGCAGTAGAAGGGTTGTTAAAAAATATCATTTATATCATTTTAAACATTCTTCAGTTTTCTCGTTTACAGTCATCTTTATTAAGTTTACGTTTATTAGATTTAAAATCTTATTGTTAAATTATTTGGGACGTGTTGTGATGATTAATTTGTCAGTATAAACCTTCAATGTACTCTGCCATAATCACCGTCTTAATCTATGTGACGTGTACGTCTATGATGTCCATTATTCTTGTTTATGACGTTGATATAAAAATGTAGAGTTGGAGCAGGGTTATTCGTTATGGAAGCAGTAATAAAGACAGAATTATTGCGGCCATAATTTTTTCATTTCATTTAGGAACTGAGTATGTTCATTAATTCTTTTTCTCCTCGAGCATCGATTTCAAAAGAAGCAGATCAATGTGTCTTGCAGCTATTTCATTACAGAATGAAAATAATTCTAATATTGTTCTCCAGAAGAGGGAGTGGGACAGAGCTAGCAGGATTATGTGAGATGAGAAGGGAAAGGAGACAGTAATTTAGTGGCGGGCTCATGATTCAAGTAAAACTTGGGGAGGAAATATAGTTTATGGCTGCTGAGACGTCTTAAGATGCAGTTTAAGGTCTCAGTAGATAAGTTGTATTCTGGCATTGTGCCACCTGCGCTACCACGCAGGATAGCTTTTGTTTTACAATGGAAGTAAGGTGCCGTATACGAGATTGCGGGCTACGATGCTTTTGTTAGTTATTAAAACAGGAAAAATATTCCATGAACGGTAATACATTTTTTTGATTGGCATTTGAACGAGATAATTCATTTTTTGCTTTGAGTAATCATAAAAATGTGTGCAAATGTAACTAGGCTTAGCTGATGTTCTCGTGCTTTGCTACAGAATTCTATTTGTTATAAAGAATTCTAGGTTAAGTAGTGTATAAGTTGTAAGATTCTATTTAATTGCGCGGGTCTTGGCGTAACCCCAGAAACACAACAGGGAGGTCGCCATACGTCGTATCACATGTGAGGAACGTGTTGGTGTGTTTTCATTGTAATGGCAGGACCACTTGGCTACTCGAGTTGTGAAGTTTATAATGAAACACACTCACTATCTACTTGCCTTTTCATATCCTCAGAAAGAATGCCTGTGTATATTTACCAAAGTTTTAAAGGATCTGCCAAATGACGGAACACCAACAAGGAAGCAATATCAACGCAATAACATACATACATACATTACATTATCATTATAGACTGTTATGCCTTTCAGCGTTCAGTCTGCAAGCCTCTGAGAATTTACTAAACGTCGCCACAATCCTCGATTTGCAGCTAGTGTTGTGGCCTCATTTAGTTCTATACCTCTTATCTTTAAATCGTTAGAAACCGAGTCTAACCATCGTCGTCTTGGTCTCCCTCTACTTCTCTTACCCTCCATAACAGAGTCCATTATTCTCCTAGGTAACCTATCCTCCTCCGTTCGCCTCACATGACCCCACCACCGAAGCCGGTTTATGCGTACAGCTTCATCCATCGAGTTCATTCCTAAATTAGCCTTTATCTCCTCATTCCGAGTACCATCATGCCATTGTTCCCACCTTTTTTACCAGCAATCATTCTTGCTACTTTCATGTCTGTTACTTCTAACTTATGAATAAGATATCCTGAGTCCACCCAGCTTTCGCTCCCGTAAAGCAAAGTTGGTCTGAAAACAGACCGATGTAAAGACAGTTTCGTCTGGGAGCTGACTTCCTTCTTACAGAATACTGCTGATCGCAACTGCGAGCTCACTGCATTAGCTTTACTACACCTTGATTCCATCTCACTTACTATATTACCATCCTGGGAGAACACACAACCTAAATACTTGAAATTATCGACCTGTTCTAGCTTTGTATCACCAATCTGACATTCAATTCTGTTGAATTTCTTACCTACTGACATCAGTTTAGTCTTCGAGAGGCTAATTTTCATACCATACTCATTGCACCTATTTTCAAGTTCCAAGATATTAGACTGCAGGCTTTCGGTACAGTCTGCCATTAAGACCAAGTCGTCAGCATAGGCCAAACTGCTTACTACATTTCCACCTAACTGAATCACTCCCTGCCATTTTATACCTTTCAGCAGATGATCCATGTAAACTACGAACAGCAAAGGTGAAAGATTGCAGCCTTGTCTAAGCCCTGTAAGTACCCTCAACCAAGAACTCATTCTACCATCAATTCTCACTGAAGCCCAATTGTCAACATAAATGCCTTTGATTGATTTTAATAATCTACCTTTAATTCCATAGTCCCCCAGTATGGCGAACACCTGTTCCAACGGTACCCTGTCATATGCTTTCTCTAGATCAACGAAACATAAACACAACTTCCTCTTCCTCTCGTAGCAATTTTCAATTACCTGGCGCATACTGAAAATCTGATCCTGACAGCCTCTCTGTGGTCTGAAACCACACTGGTTTTCATCCAACTTCCTCTCAACGACTGATCGCACCCTCCCTTCCAAGATCCCAGTGAATACTTTGCCTGGTATACAAATCAATGAGGTACCTCGATAGTTGTTGCAATCCTTCCTGTTCCCTTGCTTATAGATGGGTGCAATTACTGCTTTTGTCCAATCTGAAGGTACCTTACCAACACTCCAAGCTAATTTTACTACTCTATGAAGCCATTTCATCCCTGCCTTCCCACTATACTTCACCATTTCAGGTCTAATTTCATCTATTCCTGCTGCCTTATGACAATGGAGTTTATTTACTATCCTTTCCACTTCCTCAAGCATAATTTCACCAACATCATTTTCCTCCTCCCCATGACCTTGGCCGTTTGCAACACCACCATGATGATATCCTTTTACTTTGAGAAGATGTTCAAAATATTCCCTCCACCTCTCCAGTGATTCCCTGGGATCTATTATGAGTTCACCTGAATTACTCAAAACACTGTTCATTTCCTTTTTCCCTCCCTTCCAAAGATTCTTTATTACTGTCCAGAAAGGTTTTCCTGCTGCTTTACCTAGCCTTTCCAGGTTATTACCAAAATCTTCCCATGACTGCTTTTTGGATTCAACAACTATTTGTTTCGCTCTGTTTCTTTCATCTACGTACAAAGCCCTGTCTGCCTCAGCCCTTGTTTGGAGCCATTTCTGATAAGCCTTCTTTTTACGTTTACAAGCTGCTCTCACTTGATCATTCCACCAAGATGTTCGCCTTTTCCCATCTTTACACACAGTTGTTCCTAGGCATTCCCTTGCTGTTTCTACTACAGCATCCCTGTATGCCACCCATTCACTTTCTATATCCTGAACCTGCTTACTGTCTACTGTTCGAAACTTCTCACTAATCATATCCATGTACTTCAGTCTAATTTCCTCGTCCTGGAGATTTTCTACCCTTATTCGTTTGCAGACAGATTTCACTTTCTCTACCCTAGGCCTAGAGATACTTAGTTCACTACAGATCAGATAGTGGTCTGTATCATCGAAAAATCCGCGAAAAACTCGTACATTCCTAACAGATTTCCTGAATTCAAAGTCTGTTAAGATATAGTCTATTATGGATCTGGTACCCCTAGCCTCCCATGTGTAGCGGTGAATAGCCTTATGCTTGAAGAATGTATTCTTAACAGCTAAACCCATACTAGCACAGAAGTCCAGCAAACGCTTCCCATTCCCATTAGCTTCCATATCTTCCCCACATTTACCAATTACCCTTTCGTATCCTTCAGTTCTATTCCCAACTCTCGCATTGAAATCGCCCATTAGCACTATTCTATCCTTGCTGTTGACCCTGACCACGATGTCACTCAATGCTTCATAAAACTTGTCCACTTCATCCACATCTGCACCCTCACATGGTGAATACACGGACACAATTCTAGTCCTAATTCCTGCAACTGACAAATCTACCCACATCATTCGCTCATTTACGTGCCTAACAGAAACTATGTTGCGTGCAATGGTATTCCTGATAAAGAGCCCTACCCCAGACTCTGCCCTTCCCTTTCTAACACCCGTCAAGTACACTTTATAATCTCCTATCTCTTCCTCATTATCTCCCCTTACCCGAATATCACTTACTCCTAGCACATCCAGATGCATCCTCTTTGCTGACTCAGCCAGTTCTACCTTCTTTCTTCCATAAGCTCCATTAATATTGATAGCTCCCCATCGAATTCCATTTCGTTCGCCAAGTTGTTTCCAAGGAGTCCCTCGCCTGTCAAATGGGAGTGGGACTCCATTACTCCCATAGGTCCGAGGCTTGCTTAAAGTGTTCTGAGCTCGGTCAGTTCATGAAGCAGGATGCTGCCCTACTTGCACATAGTCCAAGTGAGGATCTCTCCTCTAACGGGTTATGGACCACCGGTGAGTTGTATAGTCCTAGCCACCTGAGCACAAGGAGGGCCAGGACTCAGAATATGTCCGAGATGCCCACTCCCATTCCATAGCAACTGATATCCCTACTCTCAGGACCACTTACTAGGCCACTCAGCCGTTGCCCATGGTTCACGAACTAGGACGTGACTACAGTAACCCACAAACATGAACCAACGCAATAAAGCGATTTAAAAAGTACGTATCTGCGTAAGTAAAAAATTCAAACATTATTAATGGTTAATTTGAATGTTTTATTATTGGAAAATACATCGGATAAATAACCTGCGCGTAGATATAATACAGAAGAGTACGTTTTCAAAGTACAGTAGGCTAAATCAGTCAAATTCGTCATAACATCTTGGATAATGTTATGAATTAGGAAGGCCGTGGCTGAGCGAGGGGTAAAAAGGACTCGTTTATAGCCTTTGTGTCCACATCTCAGAAACGGCGTGGCTTGTAGGCTTCTCTCGTGCCACTGTTCTGAGCACGTGTCGAATGTAATGTTAGGATGGGCACACGACGACACGATATCCAGCTGTTTGTTGACAGCGACTTAATAATACCGGAGGGCAGCGGAGACTGTTGCGCTTTGTTCAGAAGCGGTGCACAGTTCGAGAAATCGCCAACAGCTCGATGTCAATTTTTCTAAGTATACGGGTCATCGAACACTGCGCATGGGGCTAGACTCAGTCGTAACACGGTGGTGAATGCACTCCACAGAAATCACTGCTCGAGGTGGACATAAAATAATTGCCACTTGAATGTAGATGATCGGAAGAATGTCTCCTGGTCTGGTGAATCCAGATTCCTGGTATATCGCGCCGACGACCAATTGCGTGTACGCCGATTCCATTGGAGGCTATGGCACGTCCTTACAAGATCAGGCGGAGCCAGACTGTTGGAAGAAATGTGATGAACTAGGCAGTGTCTTCACGGGACACACCGCGACCCATTAGTCTGGTATACCAAGCACTGATAGCTATCCTGTATTTGGACATTACTGGGAACCAAGTACGTCCGTTCATGTTAACGTCCCTTAATGGTGACAGCCACTTCCAAGAGGATAATGAGCTTTGCCACACAGCCAGAATTTTGAAGGACTGAATCGAGAAACATGGTAATGAATTTGCTTTTATTCCGTTGCCACCAAATAGCCCAGATATAAACAACATTCAGCATACACTGAAGAAAATGGAAATTGCAGCACCCAGAAGGAGTGGTGCTACATTGCTGCAATTGAACATGCAGACAAGTGTTCGGTTGCGATTCGATTATTACACTTTCAGGTCCCTCTGATCGCAAGTTTGGACAACAATCAATACAGAATGTGCCCAACACGAGCTGCAATACATTGATGAATTCGTCGAGGGATGGATTCAATAAGGCCTGGATCGCTTCCTGAGGAAATGTGACCCATGCTTGCTGCACTTCACGGGTCAGTTGTTCCAGAGTTGTGGGTAGCTGAGGACGGTTGGCCAGTTTTCGACCCATTGTGTCCCACACATGCTCAATAGGACTGAGGTCCGGGGATCTGGCGGGCCATTCTAAGGTTGTGATGTCGTGGAGAGCTTTTCTGGAGATGTGTGCAGTGTGAACCCGGGCATTGTCCTGCTGAAACATCTCATTAGCAATGTTCGCCATCATAGGGAGGACCACTGGATTGAGTACCCTATCAACCTACTGTCGAGCAGTCATAGTGCCGTCAACAAGCACTAATTGTGATTTCACATTAAAGCCAATAGCTCCCCAGACCATAATACTTGGTGTTGGCCCTGTATGCCTCTCGACAATAAGATCTGGGCGGCCCCTATCCCCGGTACGTCAGTGCACACAATTCCGGCGATCACTGCTGGCAAGACAAAAACGCGATTAATCACTAAAGACGACCCTATGCCATTCGTCGACCCACATCGATCTTTCTCGACACCAGGCCAGCCTTACACGTCGCTGTTGTTGGCTCAATGCAACACCTTCTGCAGGGAAACGAGCCCGTAAGCCAGCTGCACGCAGCCGATTACCAACTGTTTGTTGTGTAACGCGGGGTTCCACAGCTGCTCGAATTTGCGCTGCTGTTGCATGGAGTTCCATACGGACCATCCGAATGATGCGGCGATCCTCTCACAGTTGTCTGTCGCGCTGGGCCTGTGCCAGGTCTACGAGTGTCGGTACCTTAATTTGACCACTGCTGCCATACACGTTGTACCGTAGATGCTTGTCGGCCAACATGTGCAGCGACAGTCCTTAGCGATAATCCAGCCTCACACAGCCCAATTATCCGAGCCCTCTCAAACGGCGACAGTTGTGGATAGCGTGCTCTTCTCTGTCGTCGAGGCATGTTTGACGGGGAACACTTCACTGCACAGACTGCAAGTCAACTACGCTACACCAGAGTCCGTATACTGGAGTTTATTCCTCCGCGACCAATCACGTGAGGAGACCTGTAGAAAAAATCCAGTGTGAAACTTTGATCGTTTACATACCTACATGGCATCGTCCCTTACCTTGAAAATCAACCCAAACGACCAATGCCTTCATGGTGTTGCAATTTCCATTTTATTAAGTGTATTTGGCTCGACCAGGAGAAGCAGGTTCGTGCTATACCACCACCGCCAAGCAGTGTACGCTAACTAGGGGATCTGTTGTTGCCCTTTTGGTACCAAATACCCCTGGGTACCTTTCGGCATTAGTTGAATCGATGCCTCACCCAGTGCCCACGGCTGTACGGTGAAAAGATGCCCCTACATCATATCAGAAACTTTATGTGATGTTAGGAAGGTCATCGAACCCTAAACATTGATCAAACTCCAAACTGAAACGAATGACTACACCGAGCTCCAGACATAACTTGAAGAGCTTGAAGACATACATATCTTCATTCAGTCTCCTTGCCCAAATTTCTGGTAGTTTATTAAATGGTACTACGCGTGCACAGAATTACGAATTCTTATTAATGGATTAGAGCTCGAACTGCCAAGAACAGACATTTAAAATGTATGGAAAAACACCACCGGCGCTAACAAGCAAGAGTTCTTTTTTTTCGCTATTTTCTTTACGTCGCACCGACACAGATAGGTCTTATTGCGACGAAGGGATAGGAAAGGCCTAGTAATTGGAAGGAAGCGGCCGTGGCCTTAATTAAGGTTCAGCCCCAGCATTTGCCTGGTGTGAAAATGGGAAAACTCGGAAAACCATCTTCAGGGCTGCCGACAGTGGGGAACCCGCTATCTCCCGATTACTGGATACTGGCTGCACTTAAGCGACTGCAGCTATCGAGCTCGGTACAAGCAAGAGTAACATGGCAGAGCCGTTGAACGTACTTGAGTATAATATGAGACCAATACCATGAACACTGAGGCAATGATAACCTAAAACTTCGATTGGCTGGCCACGTCACCTACATGCCTAACACACGCCTTCCAAAGCGAGGGATTTATTCCCAACCGAAGGATAGACAACATAATCAGTGAGTACAGTAGAAGCTATCTAAGGACGTACTAAATTCTATGATGAACATGTGCCAATTTGACATTGACGAATGAGAACCTCTCCTGTCTGACTGACTTACGTGACTGAGGTTTGTCCATGAAGGCCCAAACAGCGATGAATGCACAAGTTCTCTAAACGGGATCGTAGAATATATTGAGGAAGTCAGAGAAAAATGACCTCCAGATTCGATGACAACAATGAGCTTGGATGTGCCACCGATTAAAGCAGAGCCGGTGGTTCTGGAATGTGTTTTGTTAGCTCTCTGTCTATCCCTTTGTATCTCAAATCGTTGTCTCAATTCTGAGGATCGTAATTTCCAAGGAGGCTATTTGTCAGTTGTCTCCCTCTCTTGTGATCCTCGGCCAGACGTGCTGCACCAAAGACGTTCATACCAGTTAGACTCCTGATAATGCTCAACCATCTCTTGCCGGAAACATTTCCAAGGAGGGTTTTTCTATGCTGCCATTCCCACGTAGTATAGTGTGTCCAAATAGTTGTAAAAATCATTGTTTACATATTGATAATAATCTGATTCTGAGGCTGAGCTGGTTTATAATGGAATCATTCGGGCGAAATGCTGCCCACGGTATGCGTAACATTCTCCACCAGCACAACTGTTGGACTCGGAAGAGGTCATTGCACTCACCAGTGAGTGAAAGTCCATGATGGTGATTGTACCAAGGGTACACCTTCGCCGGCTATTTAAACTGCCCGCTCTACGGCCATCTATACCAATGGACTGGAACCCGTAAACTACTAAGAATTTTCATCTTCTACTATTAGATGGCTCTACCATCGATTTATTGGTGCACTCTCACAGACTAAAAACTAACCTAGAGCTTAGAAAATTTCGTTTTTGTTATTGGTAAACGTTTTTTTTTTTAGGATTGTTTTTCTTAATGTACCAAAGTTGCCATCACTTCCTATCAGAGGCTTGTAAATAGGTTCTCTAAACAATTAAATCCGGGGGGGGGGGTTCGTACAGGAATCCAGCCAATTAGCAAAGTGTTCTGGAGGCTTCCTCTTTTGTAACTATAAAAGCAGGGCGCTTTAGGGCCGTGTTTTCTGAATTGCTCCAATGGTTGTGAGTGCGACTTGACGGGAGCCCAGGGGGCAGGGGCGAGTCCTGCTTGAGGAAGATCCAGTGACGAGAGGTAATGGCAGAATTTACCTAGACATGCACTAGCGCTTGCGGGTAGCTTGAGAGGAAGGTTTCAAAGTTTTCCTTTTATGTAATTTTATAAACTGGTCGTTTTAATGTAGGATTATCAGCGATGTCTGAGATCCGGACTGGGAAATATGTAATCTAATGGAACAAGAGTTAAGACCCTCTGCTGTTTCCCATTCAACCATGCACTGGATGACCTAACCTCAAAATGTTTATAAATGTTGTCTCCGTGTTAAATGTTTCTCCTTTAGTCACACCTTGTAGCATATAATTAGCTCTGTATCATTGGGGCATCAGCCCACTTAGGATTTTAGCAATTTCTGTAAGGAGTGAAGATGTTTCGCTTCCTTGCCTTTGTTTATGGCCGATTATTTACTGCCATGTTCTTTTTACTTTTAAAGCCACACAGTACGAGCATTTATGTACCTGTTTATTCCGTAACTGTTTCTGCGTTTTGGTTCCGTTTGGGACAGAGCTTCAAGTTTTTGTTATTGTGGAGCAATTGTTGAACACTTTAAGGGGGGGGGCACCCGATGAGTTGCCTAGTTTAATTGCAGGGCATTTAATGGAAAAAAATTGTTGAATTCTGCTTCAGTTAATTCCTTGCCCAGTCATTCAACACTGGTGCTTCTTATTTCTGTGTGAGCCACGGAAACTCCGTAACAGTGATGATTAAACAATGTCGTTGCTTCGTACGGTTTGGATTTCGTTGGACATAACAAAGACGTCTTAGGGAGACAACGTCTCACTCCAAATTCCTGCCCCCCTGGTCATCCGTATGAGTCACCTATCTCCAGAGAGATAGGTGGTTTCAGAGTTACCGATACCGGTGTGCTTCATTCCGCTCCTCTGCCGGTCATTATTTGTAACAGGATTATTTAAGAGGATTGACAAATTATTATATATTTTTAGTTAATGGTGTAGTAATAGTTTTAGATTTAATTTAGTAACTATTAATTAATTTTGCGAATTATTGACCAAAGGATAGAACGGGTATCGTCTCAGACAGTGACTGAGACAAGTTTTCTTAGTGATATGGCATCTGTTGATAGTTAGGCGGTTATCCGTTGAGTATCAGCTTGATATTGCTTGTATGTAACAATTGGCTCATGCCATATACTTTGCGCTAATTTAATATTAATTAAATTTTTAGCAATGTTGGGATTAAGAATTTTAAAAAACAGCATTGTTGGTTTGGCAGCGTTAGATTAGCGATGCACCTTACCTCGGCTCCGAGAACCAGTGCTTCATATATTATTTGTGGTTGAAGGCATCTTTATAGGCTGTGTACTTGGTTTGAGAAGTGAGAATTTTCGTGGGTATATTTCTTGTTTATAATGCCGGCAGTTTTTTTAGACGGTGGAGGGAGTGTACTGGTTTGATTGCCCAGGTTCTCGGCTACTCGATCCACCGAGGACCGAGCTCGATAGCTGTAGTCGCTTAAGTGCGGCCAGTATCCAGTATTCGGGAGATAGTAGGTTCGAACCCCACTGTCGGCAGCCCTGAAAATGGTTTTCCGTGGTTTCCCATTTTCACACCAGGCAAATGCTGGGGCTGTACCTTAATTAAGGCCACGGCCGCTTCCTTCCCACTCCCAGCCCTTCAATGTCCCATCGTCGCCATAAGACCTATCTGTGTCGGTGCGACGTAAAGCAACTAGCAAAAAAAAAAAAAAAAAAAAAAAAAAAAAAAAAAAAAAGATCCACCGAGGGGTTCGTGGGTTCGGTTGGATTTGCTTTTGTAGGAGACTGACGGAAAGTTTCTGTTACGAAAATCAGCCTATCTTTCAAAGGCCCATTCTGGCATACTATAAGAGATACATAGGTAACACAAGGTCTCAGCTAAATGATGGGACAATAAATTTAGTGCGATGATGCAATCTCGTACTTCGAGCGCTCGATTACGTGCATGCCGTACTCTTCGGGGTGCAGTACCGAGTGAAAGCCTTGTGTCTAGTATTGTTTCATTCGCTAACATGTACTAATGGCATTATAGTGAATAATTCCAGTTTGTGAATAAGTGGCTGTGAACATCGGCAATTTGATCTTCTAAAACATGAATTCCAACCTCTCATAGGGGGTACCACTGAAAAGCATCCTATGAGCCCCAGATGACGTTACGACAATGGTTGTCCTACAAATCTTAGTGACGAAGTTCTGCTGGGTCAAAAATGTGAGAATTTAATTTGCTTCATAACGACTTTTCAATGTAAATTTAGATCCATGGTGTGAACATCTTTGAACAGAGAATTACGACCGATATAATGGTACAATTGTGGTAGACGTATAACAATTAGAGCAGAAGTTGCTTGAAATACACAATTTTTAATATTATTACATTTATTGAAACATAACATGCTTTACTATATAATTACCCACTAAATGACACGAGCCAGTTTAGTTAGTCCGCTATAAATAATATCAATAAAATAACAGCCGTAAAGATAAAATCATTTAATAGGTTTTATTTAGTTATTTTATTTTTATCTGTTGTCGTGACAGTTGCCCACTGTGATTCCATTCGTCCCTCACTGTTGTTATCGTCGACCACTTATGAAAATTTGAGTCCGATGACATACCTGTTAGACCCCTTTAAAAAAAAAAACATCATCACCACCACCACTTGTAAATGAAATGGAATGTATTGACTGTCTAAAGCGTATTTGATGTAACCTTACATCAAACTTTCGTCGCTCGACGTTATCTCGAAAACCCTGTGGGTCAGTCCATCACGTGTCTCCAAACGTGAGTTTTCTCTACTGTTCTTGTCCGGCTCCATGGCTAAATGGTTAAAATGTTGGCGTTTGGTCACAGGGGTTCCGAGTTCGATTCCCGGCAGGGTCAGGAAATTTTAATCACAATTAGTTAATTTCTCTGGCACGGGGCTGGGTGTATGTCGTCGTCATCATCATTTCTTCCTCATCAAGATGCGCAAGTCGCCTACGGGAGTTAAATCAAAAGATCTGCATCTGGCGAACGGAACTTGTCCTCGGACACTCCCGGCACTAAAAGCCTTACGCCATTTCATTTCTACTGTTCTTGAAGCATGACGAAAAATTAATCTCGTGGTTATCACTTTAAAGTTATAATTATATTGCCTCTTGAATATTCATAGATTTCAGTTAATCCTGATGCTCACTTGATTGTATGTTTTACATAAAATGCAGTGTCTCATTCTCGTCGAACTGAGAAAGAACAGCACTTGACCTGAATGTTGTATAGCGGGGAAGTCAAGCCAGGCATGATCAGCTGCAGGCTGGCTGGTATTTGCACGAGTACGGCCGCATCTAGTAATTGAATCAGCCCATGAGACAAAGCCTAGCGGGTGGCGAACGGGAGCAGGTGCTAACTAGCTATATATATTTGATTGTACTCCTGCGTTCCCTTCTCTCCGCTCTTCTCTCCGCGCTACAGCCGGGCTTTTCACCAACTGAGCTTCCTCTCTTAACTTAGATGTTATATATTAAAAACATAGGAAGATAAATGGTACGAGAATTAAAGTATGGTAATTCGTAGCCACCAATCGCACTAAACAGGCCTTGGCTACTTCCCGGCCCCTGTGTGCGCTCTCTTCGATAACGATATAGACATTTACATTCTAAGTTCTCTTTTCAAACTTAAAAAAATGATTCTAGTTACTTAACTCTTTGCAGCTGGGCTGAATGATACATACGTTACATCGCTGGAATTCTGAGCTTAAGGTGGCGGGTTTGATTCCTCTTGAGGCCGGTGGTATATTATGAACGTTCCCAAATACGCCAGCAAAACAACGCACTCGAACTAAACGAAATATTTTATCGGCGAATACGAATTGAGCGAATTCTCCTGCCTCACCTAAACCCTAACACTCGGATTGAACGACTTTCTGTCCAGGTTACTAACACACCTGGCCTTGCTGCGTTGACGACTAACCTCCCCTCCTCACCTGTCAGTCGCTTCTGTCGGGTCGCACTTGTCATTAGGTGTTATATCACGATATAAGTCTCTGAATTCAATTGAATTTGTTATATTAAAAATAATTTTAAAGCATTACAGTTAGTGTTATTTGCGACCTACAGAACTACCAACGTTTGTGGAAGTTTTCATGCACGCTTCAATGCATCATGTGATTCCTCGCATCCCAAAATTTTTGTGTTTTTGAAGAACTTCAAAAGAAGTGCTTTAAATTAAAAAGCATCCTAAATGGAACTACTTCAAGGGCAGACAAGAAACCTAAAACGGTTAGAGGCGCGCGGCTGTGAGCTTGCATCCGGGATATAGTGGGTTCGAATCCCACTATCGGCAGCCCTGAAGATGGTTTTCCGTGGTTTCCCATTTTCACACCAGCCATATGCTGGTCGTCATAAGACCTATCTGGGTCGGTGCGACGTAAAGCAACTAGCAAAAAAAAAAACCTAGAATAAGCAAGACGTTATTGTAAACAAAATCCATCGACTTGAAAATGATGAGATTTTTACCACTGGGTTTACGTCGCACCGACGCGCACAGGTTTTACGGCGACTATAGGATATGGAAGAGCTAGGGATGGGAAGGAAGCGGTCATGGTCTTAATTAAGATACAGCCCCACAATCTTTAGGGAAGCCGACAGTAGAGTTCGAACCCACTATCTCCCAAATGTAAGCCTTAAACGCACGACCAACTCGCTCGGTGAAAATGGTGAGATTGACAAATTGACTTATATTAAAGGCGCCTCATACAAACTAGTTTTCAATTCGTAGACTTGTAAGAAACCAGCACCTGATAATATTTTTTCAAGACGCATAACAGCAATTCGCTCAGTTTTTGCTGGGAATGCAGTTTCCGGTCAGTCACTCAATTCGAGTGTTTGGAATTAGGTGAGGCGGGTAGAACTCACTCAGTTCGTGCGCGGCGCGCCTCCCTTGTGTCAGTAAATTTACCAGTGCGCAAAAACAGAAGTCATATGGAACGAA
Source organism: Anabrus simplex (assembly GCF_040414725.1). NCBI lineage: Eukaryota > Metazoa > Arthropoda > Insecta > Orthoptera > Tettigoniidae > Anabrus > Anabrus simplex. The sequence continues at coordinate 191,735,748 of NC_090267.1, read as the reverse complement.
ATTCCATCACCTCAGCGTCTTCGAAAATCACGAAATGAGTTCCTGAGACATAAACTAATACATAAACATTCAACATACATAATACATAAACATTGTACCCTAGGTAGGTTTGTTCAGACATCACGCTCTGTTGTGCTCCTATATCGGAATCCTTTTAACAGCACATGTTAACGGCAGCACTTAAAACAATTCTAACCACACGTGGGGAATAACTATAAACAATAGACTCTTGCAGTCAATACGAAGATCCTATGAGTGGAAAGCCACATTTCATCTCGCCACACTCTCAGAAAATTACAAGGGACTTTGCTGACAGAAGTAACAGAAGAGAGGAAGATTAAGGGAAAGACACTTTTCTCCCAAATATATGCGTTGAAACTAGGCTATCGCTGAAATGTTTGATATGAGACGTGTTATATAAGGAGTAGGCCTAAGAGTAAATAAGATGAACACACTTACGATTCCTGCATTGCCAACATTTATGTAATAATTTAAAACAGCCCTGAGAACAAACTGATGTTGAGTACCATGGCTCTCACGCTGACCGGGGCAAGCTCATGACCATTTTCTTCTCTTTGCACGTTTGCCTCTACGGATCCGTCATTGCCTTTCTCAGCCTTTCGGTCAATCACCACTGATCTGCACTTAGGACTGTCGCCCAGGCGGTAGATGCCCTACCCGTTATTTATCTTGTATCTTCTTAAGTAATTTCAAGGAAGTTTGACATTTATAAATCGTTCGTGAATTGTGCCATTCCCTAACTTTTCAACTTATAAATGAATATTTGACATAATTTGACCTCTTGAATTCCAACTTTGTCTTCATATTATGAGCTTCTACTTTTAAAAACTCCCCTTTAGCTTATTCGCCTACTAATGTCACCCCACACTATCTCACCGCTGACAGCTCGGAACATACCACACAGTCGAGTAGCGCGTCTCCTTACCGCCAGGTCTTCCCAGCCCGTGTGTGCAATATTTTATTAACACTACACTTTTGTTGAAAATCACCCAGAATAAATCGTGCTATTTTCCTTTGGTACTCTTCTAGTTGTCGAATCAAGTTATTCTGGTGAGGGTCACATATACTTCAACGACACTATAATTGGGGTATTACCAGTAACTGCCTTGCGGTTTAACTGCGGTTCCCCCAAAAGAAATAGGACGTACACCATGTCATTGGTTGATGGTAACCGTGCATTAATTACCTCCTGTGGGGCGTACTTCTGCGATGTAGTAGATGGTCATGGAGATTCCCTCAAATCTCGTTATTGTCAAGTGATTGCTAGTTATGTTCCAAACACGTAATACTTTGGAAGACCTTTCAGAAGCTCCATTTTGTGGGGTGTTTACAATGAAATCTAGTCCAGCTCCATGACTGAGTGATCAGTACCTTGACCTTGAGTCCTCAGGTTCTGGGTTCGATTCCGGATGGTGTCAAGGGATTTTCATCCAGACTGGATAATTCCCTTGGTTTGCGGACTGGGTATTTTTGTTGCATCCTAGATTTCTACATTTGATGATCCACACACACTACACTCCACCACAGGAACACGAAGTTTCCCATGCAATGCGGAAGCATACATTAGAGGGTCTGCCCCATGATGGCTACACCAAGCCACCAAGAGTCACATAAAGCTGCAATTTTTATTATTATTAGTTTGCTAGTGGCTTTACGTCGCACCGACACAGATAGGTCTTACGGCGACGATATGATAGGAAAGGGCTAGGATGGGAAGGAAGCGGCCGTGGCCGTAATTTGAGGTACAGCCCCAGCATTTGCATGGTGTGAAAATGGGAAACCACGGAAAACCATCTTCAGAGCTGCCGACAGTGGGATTCGAACCCACTATCTCCCGGATGCAAGCTCACTGCTGCGCGCCCTTAACAACACGGCCAACTCGCCCGGTATTATTTATTATTATTATTATTATTATTATTATTATTATTATTATTTATTGATGATAATAATATATTAGTCTAATAATGATGATGATATCTAGATCATAAACGTCCCAGAATATTTGTTATGTTAGAGACAAAAAGCCTCCTGGGAAAAATTATTAGTTGGTTTCTGTGCTCATTTTGAATGTTTTAATATTGTTTATAACGGAATATATTAAATGACATTCTTCATGGATGGCACTCTTCATAGATTGTACTTTATTGTTATTCACTCCATCTTTAAAATGACTTTGATGTAGAACCACTATCAATAAAAAAATATGTCAAATTGAACTTTCAGGTAGAGTACAGGAATTAACTTTCAGAAATATTTTGTGTACCTCATTTGAGAGCTTGTAATGGTTTAAAATCTAGAGAAGTCTCTTTAGAACGAACGAAAAAGACTTAACTCAAGTCCTACAAATAACCTTCTCAATGCTTAATGCTGTGGAAAGAGTGCATCGATCTATTTCAATAAATTAGCTGATGTCTATAGCATTATTCCGGACAAGTAGAAAGGCACATGGCAAGCAGAGAGGAACTCCCATTCTATTACTGGGAGTAGTGACTGCCAGATCTTGGTGGAATGTCACGGTAAATCAATTCAACTAAGTTTTATAGTTTAATCATTTTAATTAAAACATTAAATGTACCGATTAGACATTACATTCTCAACAAACATAAGATAGAGAGAGAAAACATTCGTATACGTTTTAAAGACTAACGTTCCTATTTGGGTCTGATAATACCATGTGCGCAATGTTATAAATTGAAATTAATGGAATGTTAAATTGAATTGCGCTTATTGCATTTTAGACGTAAGCAAAATGTAAAGTATTTGTTAAGGGATACTTTAAGTTTAGAGGCATTCAATAATGTCTGTCTAACATAAATCTTCCTCATAAATGTGTCATGCCATTTATACATAAATGGATATTTCGGTTGCAAACAACTCAATAAAATTGACAGTCCAACAGACAGACATATAAGCTAATATATAGGCTACTTATTTACATAGAAGTTGACGTTATTATAAATTTGGAGTATTACAAATCATTTATACACAATTACACAAATTTCACGAACAGAAACTCAGATTGCCTTGAATATGCAATTTCATTTCCAGAAACGATAGTGGAAGGTAAACGTGGCCCATCCGACCTCGACTGACTGACTCTTGTTTTCTTCTTAGGTTTCTGAGGCCTAGTGTGTTCTTAATTTTCACGTCCTACGTGTCCCTTCCCTTTCTTTTGTAGGTACAATCATTATTGTAAAAGTTAGACCGCTTTCATTCTTTCTTCTGATTAAGGTTAAAAAAGGATGGTTGTCCAATTGTAACTCCTCTTGAAACAATGACCACAACAATGAGAGAAACATGGCACGACAGATTACTCGCTTGTTAATTAAGGTTGAGATATTTCCATTATGGTTGGTCATGGACGTTTTCTAGGATAGTAAAATCACTGTTTTGGTCTACCTATAAACTCACAGTCCAATTTGGAATTTTGAAATGGTATGAAAATTGAAATTTCCTTTGGATAGGTTGGTTATGAATTTCGCGAGGGTTATGAAAATTATTATAAAAATTATTGAAAATAGTGTTGAATCCACAGTTTTCGGGGTCACTGAGATGAATAATGATACTTCGGATATCGTTTAAGTCCGAGTTGAGCCCCATTGGGAAGGGGGAGAGAAGGGATGAAAGAAAGAATGCCCAAAATGACCGTGATTATGGATGTATGTGTGTATGTTCCAGCATAGCTGTCAGCTAAACTTGGTACCAATATTACTCACTATCTGTAAAAAGTACTGAGGAGGCAAGACACCTCTAGGACCCCTAAGGCAGGGGTGAAATATAACTATATTTCGATAGCGATATTTGTGTTAAATCCATAGTTTTCGGGGTCGCTGAGATGAACTGTGACACGTTGGATGTCTTTTAAGTCAAAGTACATCCCCAATTGGAATCGAGGTTAGTAGGGGTGAGAAAGTAATGTCCAAAACGATTGAGATTATGGGCGTATGTGTGTATGTTCTAGAATACCTCTCAACCAAACTTGGCACGCATATGATTTACTATCTGAAAAAAAAATACTATGGGGCTAAGATACCTTGGCACTCCTAAGGAAGGGGTTGAAATATAAAAATAAGCAGAAACGACTGGTATTAATGTCGAATCCACTCTTTACGAGGTCGATAAATTGAACTGTGACACTTTAGATGCCGATTAAGTCATACTTCAGCCGTATTCAGTATAGAAGTTGAGAAGGGGTGGAAATGAATGTAAAAATAACCAAGAGTATGGATGTATGTGGGTATGTTCCAGAATAGCTCAGCTCTCAATGAAACTTGGTGAAATTATGACTTACCATCTGGTAAAAAACACAATAAAAATGGAACATCCGAACCCCCGCTAGAGGTGGGGCGTGAAAGGGGATGACATGCAAAAATAATGGAAAATAACCGATATTGATGTCGAATCCACCGTTTGTGTGTCGCTAAGTTGTATTGTGACGCTCTGGCAACCGTTTAAGTACACGTTTAGGTTCCATTGGAACGGAGACTGAGATGGGCTTAAAAGTAAATAGTCTAAAGGGACCGAGGTTAGTGTTGAATCAAATGATTTTGGGATCGCAAGGCTGACTCGTGACAGTCTCAATGACACTTCAATCGTGTACATCATATCTATAGCGCGACGGATGAATACATATAGATATCACTCATTTTTATTAAAGGATCAAAAACTTCTCACACTATTAGAGCTTCAACAAGGACAAAGTTTTACTAGAAAATCAAATGAACTTGAAATCAAATACATCTAAACCCTAAAACTACACAGTAGGTCGTAAAATATAAATCAGCACCTCAATCAGGAATTTAATAAAATTCACTTTACACCTAATTAACACGTCATACAAATCTTAAAGGTAAACTTTCAAAAACTATCCGGGCACCGCCGGGTACTGCAGCTAATTTGATATAAATCTGCGTATGACTGGGTGGTTTGCGTTTTCAAGTAGAGGTTCTTTTCGGAAGGACGCCCGACTTCTTGAACGTGCTTCATTTTATAAGAGCTGTTCGTTCTCTTCATACAAACAGGAGACCTTTTTTCAACCTTAAATGAGATTCCGCTTTTACATATTTTTACTATCAGTTTTTAAATGAATTTTATCTTTATTCAGCATCAGGCACCTAAAAAGGGATTTTAATGTAATATCTCTCGTTAAATAACCGCACAATACTTTTTTTCATGTTGTTTCTCTTCTTCGCTCTTATCTCTTGACACTTGGGGATTAATTCCTCTTTTGCGTGATTTTTTAAGAAACGAGGAACGCTGGGATGCATTAAGTTTAATTGCTTAATCCTGTGCGATGGGTCGTATGCAAATGCTGCGGCCTCAGACACAGGAAACTGTACATGATGAAAGGCGGAATGTTATTCACATTCAGATGGGGTTTACAACAGTCCAGGCCTTAAAGCATTCAGACCTTTGCATAACATCAGGGAATGCCATCAGCGTGCCTCATGTTTCAAAGATTGGATGCCGAGAATAAGAAGCAGACTGTATGGGGTGAGAAGATTTAATCTTTATTCTTGGTCATACCTACTAACTTGCCTCCATGTCATGTTTCAATGTCACTTTCGGTCCTGTTATATTGTTTAGAAGCATTCCAAATCAAAAATATTTTAAGTACCTCTTCAAATTATTTTGACATTTCTGGTTAAAACGACATATAATTTATGCTAGAATCGATTTACAACTAATTATTTTTTTGAAAATATACAGTCATTCAAGCAAAAGTTTCAAATATTGTCACGCTATTCTTCATAACTTTCAAAACTTTGAAATGTTTGCATTTACAAAGCGCGGTTTGCTGTTAATTTGCCATCGGGAGATGGGGGGTTCGAAGTCCACTGTTGACATTAGTGAAAATATTTTAACGTGTTTTCCCATTTTCACCAAGAAGATGTTGTGGATGTACCGTAATTAAAACCACGGTCACTTTCTTCCCAGTCCTATTCATTTCCTGTCCAATCGTCGTCATAAGAGCTATGTGAGTTGATGCGACGTAAAACCAATGGTAAAAAGAAAACTTCAGTCATCAATGGACTCTGTTCGAAGGTTTATTTATTTTCCCTCTAACATAGGCAGATATGATGATCGTATCTGTTTCCGAGAGATTGTATTTTGCTGTATGCTTGCATATCGGCTGTTTGCAGCCACCGTAATGATATTTAATGGTCGAATAAGCTTAATAATATTTATTGATACAGATTTATTTTTATGCAGTATATGTATTTAAAATTAAATCATGCCCATTATGTTAACAAACATAGCAGTGATATTAGCAATTACATACTTTTATCTGAAAAATGCTGCATTTATTTAGCTTCATGCACGTCAAAATTTCATACTTTTGTATTGTATGATACCTGTACAAAAATACTTATAGCAGTAAATGGTATGTTACCTGTGTGACAGCAATGTATTTAATTAATTAAATTTACTTATTTGTTCACTAATGAAGGTAGTTTTGGACCATAGAATCACATCTAAATCGAATCGTTAAGTAGCAATAGGTGGGATTTGCAAGAAAGGAACTTTGTCGTTTTACGGGACTGTTGATATCATCATCACCTTGAGACCTCTATTTCCCAATGGAATCCTAGCCGTACGGATGTGATTTCCCATTTGGGTGATTCCTCATACAAGGATTGACTGGGATTCAAGCTGTGGTGGCCATCAAAATAAACCAGTGATGATGTTACTTATCACAGGCTAAAAATCCCCCAAGTTAATGTTCTTCCTTTGTTTAAGGTAAGTTAATTTTTGCCATATGGTTAAAGTCGCACTAATTCATTACGATGGGATAGGTTAGGAAGGTAGTGACCGACGTTGTAGAGTATTTAAATCCATTCATGAAGGTGGTCGCAGACCAGAAAATCACACCTACATCGAACCAGCTATGATCTTATTTCCAAGGCCCACACGGTTCGAATACCATCCAGTCCCTGTGTATGGGATTATTTAAATGAAAAATCAGATCCGGATGGCTGATATTCCAGAGAAACATGAGGGTACCGAAGTAATGATAATGACATCAACAGTCACGCAGAATGACAAAATGCATTTCTTTCAAATCCTGCACTTAGAGTACAACCTTCGTACTTGCTTGGAATTGAAATGGGAAACCACAGAAAACCACTCCCAAGGATTCTCACAGTGGGACTTGTAACTTGCCGTTTCCCGAATGCAAACATACGGCTATACCACCCGCAAAGCGCAGCGAATTCGTTCGGTTTTAATCAATAATGGCTGTGTTGTCTATATCACAGCTCGTCAATTTTACGTAAACCTGTTTTTGAGTTCTATTTCAAAACTGCTCCTGTTTTATCCATTTGAGTCCGAAGTGTAAGGTTTTGTAGCACCATAAACGGCTCCCGTCCGTTGCCAATACATTTTTTTTTTTTTTTTTTTTTTTTGAGATTAAGGACTCCTCGTTACAGATGACTAGATTTCAACTCTGATAGTGAGGGGCAGCCACGGATGAGCGTTCTGCACATGCGTCAGATTCTTGTTATTCTCGCTCCTGTAGCGAAGTCGTGAAATAGGCTTTAGCTCACTACTTGTGGACCAGTAGGTCTTAGACGATAATATTATAGATCTCTCGCTATCGTTGGCACTCGCTGACAAAAGATCGTTAAGATGCACTTTAAACCAGTTGAAAGTAAAAATTTTCATTGCTTTATTTGATTCAGAAAGGTAAGGAGCGGATATTGCAAATAGTAAACCACATTTGTGAACACTACAAGTTTTGTCTATTATTATAACCCTATATATCTATACACACAAAAGGGAAATGATCTTCAGGAGAAGCTGTTTCATTTAGAGCCGGGCAGCGTGCCTACCTCTTAACAGGAAGTCCCGGGTTCGATTCCCAGCCAGGTCAGGAACTTTTACCTGGATCTGAGGGCTGATTTGAGGTCCACTCAGACTACTTGATTCGAAATGAAGACCCATATAACGATGCGAGGAAGGCAAGAAAAGCGGCGGAGACGATTCGTCGTGCTGACCACACGATAGTTCGTAATCTGCAGGTGTTTGGAATAAGCAGCGGCCGCTTGGTAGGCCAATGTCCTTCAGGGTTGTTGCACCATGGTGTTTGGTTTGGTTTAATTCATAATCGGTGCGTCGATCCCCTTGCCTTAACTGCGCGGAAGCCATCTTGGGAGTGGCGAAAACGGGAGCTGTCTGGCATGTGAAAATTAATCACCCGGAGACGGGTAGGTATATATATGCTATTTTTTCATTTTCCCTGGTTCGGAATTCTACTGTGTATTCAGTATATATAGCCTAAGTTTACGGCCTGAGGGATGAATTCACTATTGCGTGTTTTTGTGGTGGTTGGTAGTGTGAGGTATTATTTGTAGATAGGGATACGTATTAATATGAACATACACACTCAGACCCAAGGTAGAGGAATTAACCATACGCGGTTAAAATATCCAGACTGGCCGGGAATCGAATCTGGGGCCCTTGAACCGAAGACAACATCTTCATTTACGGCACCTGACGATCAATGCACATCACAATTATTTCTGCATCAATGTTGCAGAAAATTAATGCCACGCAACTTAATTTATAGGGGAATCAATGGCGCACTGAGTTAAAAATGACCTTGAAAAGCTGCTACTCACGCCGTCACAAATGTATCATCTACACGAAATTTCATCTTAAAACCTTACACAGTTCAAGATAAAACAACTGAATATGTAAATACGAGTTCAAGTTTCTGAAGTTAAACTTTTTTCAATTTGAGTGTGTCAAGCAAAAAAATTGATGAAGCGCTCTTCATGAATCATTTCCAAATATTATAACTGAAAAGATATTACATATGCGGTAATGGTTTATATATTAATATATTTTAAAGTAGAAAATTAATGCACAAGGCGTAACCACGGTAACTGACGTAATGCGCAAGACTCTTATCACTTGATGCCACCAAAATTACGTATGCTTTGGCAGTCGAAAGTCAGTTGCGCACGGTATAGCTTGCCGTGTAGATGTTGTGCAGAGGCTAATGAGATATCATTCGATTTTTATTGACAAGATCTATCAAAAAAGCCGAAAAAATCCAATGTTACCATAAACAGACAAAATATTAAATGATTTAAGACTGAAAATTGACGAATTTTTGAATACTTCACAAATATATCCAAATAATAATATACCATCCAATATAATGTTTACGTAAAGAAACTAGAATCAATAAGGGATCGAATATGATCAACACTACATCTGGGGAAGGAATAAGATGGCTACGGCAGCGTCGAAAACATGAGCGTTTTGTAAAAACAAATGGCAAATCAAACGAGATTGTAAGTCATCATTTCTTATTCTCATCTCATTCACCATCGTTCAATAACAGTTTGATAACTGCTAAAACTTGTCCAAATGCGTGTTAAAATGAATAGATAAATGTGAAAATTTAAACCTGTTTATTGTTTCTAATTACCATACATGGGACACCTGCGACGTTTCTTTTAAATACTAGTAGATATATTTGTTTTTATTACCCTAAGATATCGAGGATACCAACACTGTTGTATGTCATATGAAACACTTGAGTTAGAACCCGCAGCAAGCGAGCTGCATGATTTCAAAAGAGTCATATAATGAATGGCATGCTGTGGTGAGAGTGAGTGTGTGCGAAGCTGTATTCTCAAAAACAATTATCCCTCTCCCCTGTTATCAGCCTCTTTCATCCTACCAGCCCGTCTGCTGATGAAGTGTAGGTTAATTGTCTGAACTGTGGGTGGCGAGCGTGGGTGGTTGGTTCGTAAGGATTCTGGCTAGTTAAAGTGGAGGGCTTTAACGGCACAGAAGCAGGACATTGTCTATGTAGAACAGCTTGTTAAAGTAGCATTGCCTTGAGAAAATCGACACTTCCACACTATGCTCTTATTTCATTTTTTTAAATATGTTATGCAAATGCAGTTGAAATATATTTTGCAATACTTTCGTGCAAAAATTTCACAGACAGCATGAACCTCCGCAGCGAACGTTTCGTCCCGGTCAAAACGGCGAGTGGTCATAAGGATACAGATTTATCCAAAAATGACTGCAGTTAAATAGGGAAAGTTACACTGGAGAAAATGCCTGTAATAGTAACCTAGTTCTGTTAAATAAACATCCCAGTGCATAAACACATTCTTGAAAAGATGCTTGCTGGTTGCACCTATTGTGCAACTTTTTTTTTTTTTTCAGTAAACGAGTTAGGTGGTCACTCATTTTTTATTTCAGGTTTCCGCCCTGTATCAAGGGTTCAGCTAATTTCATCATTCACCAAATCTTTAGACTAGGATTCTTTTCCAAGTTTTCGATCGCAGATTTTGAGAGAACTGACTATCAAAAAAAAAAAAAAAAAAAATGACCGATGAAGAGCACCGTATTTAAAATACGCTTTGCACAGGGAAACATGCTTATTCTAATTTTAACCACCGAACAATTTCATGGCAGCTGGTCTGAGTAGCTCAGACGGTAGAGCGCTGGCCTTCTGAGTTCAAGCTCACTCCTGTGGTATTCGAAGGTGCTCATACACGTCTGCCTTATGTTATCAGATTTACCAGTGCATACAATTATTTCTGCGGGACAAAGTTGACTTAACTAAACTACTGCCAACCGGGCGAGTTGGCCGTGCGCGTAGAGGCGCGCGGCTGTGAGCTTGCATCCGGGAGATAGTAGGTTCGAATCCCACTATCGGCAGCCTTGAAATGGTTTTCCGTGGTTTCTCATTTTCACACCAGGCAAATGCTGGGGCTGTACTTTAATTAAGGCCACGGCCGCTTCCTTCCAACTCCTAGGCCTTTCCTATCCCATCGTCGCCATAAGACCTATCTGTGTCGGCGCGACGTAAAGCCCCTAGCAAAAAAAAAGAAACTACTGCCAGACTACCCTCACACAATAATTATGAGAGACTTTAATACGGACTTAATTGACGCAACTTCTTCCGAATCCACACGATTCAAAACATTGTTTAAAGCCTATAATATGGACATCTTACCACACTCTCCGACACATCATACATCTCATTCGCACACACTGTTATATCGTATAGTTACCAGCAACTCAGACAGAGTTCTCAATGTTGGTCAAACCTCTGTAGCTGGTATATCTACACATGACGCAATATACATCTTGTATAACCTCCGGCCACCAAAACCCTCCGAGAAATTTATCACCTATCGATCACTGAAAAATATAAATGAAGATAAACTTGTGGGGGACCCATGAAAATACCCTGGCATTATGTAACGAACTATAACAATCTAGACGACAAAATTGACTTCTTTAATAGCAAAGTAACGGAACTATTTGACAAGCATGCCCCAAAGCGGTGAGCGAGAACCTATAGGTTTATGCTGTCAAAGTAAGCTTATTACCTCACATTCTCAATATATTCAAGATTCTCATTCATATATAGTTACATGTATTTGTTACCTAGCCACAAAGGTAATAATGAAATCGTTTTCTCGTGGTGCCACTTGCACAGAGGAGTCCCTCAAGGCTCTGTACTGGGTCTTCTTCTTTTCGCACTCTTTGTGAATGACATCACCAAATTTAAGACACTGAAAATACCATATTTATTCTGAAGATCTTCAACTCTACACAAACTCTACAGCACAACGCCTTCCGAAAAATATCGGCTTACTGAACATTGACTTACAGGCTGTTATTGATTGGCCTGCTGCGCACGGCATGAAACTGAACCGTACAAAGGCGAAAGTAATCCTTCCTAGCCATCAAACTCAAATGACAAGTATAAATAAACGTCCGTTGCCAAGAGTAATCCTTCAGGATGTTCCAATTCCTTTCGTATCACAAGTGTAGAATCTCATGGACGAACGCATGTCTAGGTCTGCACATGCTGTATATATTTGTCATAAAGTTTACTCAGCTTTAAATTCTTTATATAAATATAAACATTTATTTCCAAGAAAGCTTAAAAGAAATTAATCGAAGCTCTTGTAATGCCACATTTTGACAATTGTGATGTTGTTTTAAATGATTTGAGGCCGCAAATTTCCCTAAGGCTACAGTGCGCTCAATATGCATGAGTGAGATATGTATGAAATTAAAGAAAATATGACCACTTGTCACCATCTTTCCTAAAACAAGAGTAGTCGTGACTTCATGTTCGTCGTAACTATCATACTTTGTCTCCCCTCCATCGAGTTTTTACACATCTTCCCCATCTTACCTTTCTTCGCGTTTCCATTACTTCTCAAATGTCCATGGCAGACATACTAGGGCTCAAACATTCAACCTGCTCGTCATCCCTCATCATCGAACTGCCACATATAACAGCTCATTCTCGGTGTTTGGTGCACGAGAATGGAATAGTTTACGTAATGACGTCAGAGGAACTACAGTGTCATTTAAAAGGGCGTTAAGAGGTACAACAGGATACGAGTTAATTGTGCACCCCTAGTCTTCAGTGATTGATACTACAATATTATTATTATTATTATTATTATTATTATTATTATTATTATTATTATTATTATTATTATTATTATTATTATTATTGCAGTTGTATGTACACTGACTGACAGAGCAAATGCAACACCAAGAAGGAGTGGTCAGAACTTTATGCCAATTGCAGGGTAGACTGACGTCACTGAGGTATGCTCATGATGTGAAATGCGCCGCTGTGCTGCGCACGTAGCGAACGATAAATGGGACACGGCGTTGGCGAATGGCCCACTTCGTACCGTGATTTCTCAGCCAACAGTCATTGTAGAACGTGTTGTCGTGTGCCACAGGACACGTGTATAGCTAAGAATGCCAGGCCGCCGTCAACGGAGGCATTTCCAGCAGACAGACGACTTTACGAGGGGTATGGTGATCGGGCTGAGAAGGGCAGGTTGGTCGCTTCGTCAAATCGCAGCCGATACCTATAGGGATGTGTCCACGGTGCAGCGCCTGTGGCGAAGATGGTTGGCGCAGGGACATGTGGCACGTGCGAGGGGTCCAGGCGCAGCCCGAGTGACGTCAGCACGCGAGGATCGGCGCATCCGCCGCCAAGCGGTGGCAGCCCCGCACGCCACGTCAATCGCCATTCTTCAGCATGTGCAAGACACCCTGGCTGTTCCAATATCGACCAGAACAATTTCCCGTCGATTGGTTGAAGGAGGCCTGCACTCCCGGCGTCCGTCCATTGACTCCAGAGCATAGACGTGCACGCCTGGCATGGTGCCGGGCTAGAGCGACTTGGATGAGGGAATGGCGGAACGTCGTGTTCTCCGATGAGTCACGCTTCTGTTCTGTCAATGATAGTCACCGCAGACGAGTGTGGCGTCGGCGTGGAGAAAGGTCAAATCCGGCAGTAACTGTGGAGCGCCCTACCGCTAGACAACGCGGCATCATGGTTTGGGGCGCTATTGCGTATGATTCCACGTCACCTCTAGTGCGTATTCAAGGCACGTTAAATGCCCACCGCTACGTGCAGCATGTGCTGCGGCCGGTGGCACTCCCGTACCTTCAAGGGCTGCCCAATGCTCTGTTTCAGCAGGATAATGCCCGCCCACACACTGCTCGCATCTCCCAACAGGCTCTACGAGGTGTACAGATGCTTCCGTGGCCAGCGTACTCTCCGGATCTCTCACCAATCGAACACGTGTGGGATCTCATTGGACGCCGTTTGCAAACTCTGCCCCAGCCTCGTACGGACGACCAACTGTGGCAAATGGTTGACAGAGAATGGAGAACCATCCCTCAGGACACCATCCGCACTCTTATTGACTCTGTACCTCGACGTGTTTCTGCGTGCATCGCCGCTCTCGGTGGTCCTACATCCTACTGAGTCGATGCCGTGCGCATTGTGTAACCTGCATATCGGTTTGAAATAAACATCAATTACTCGTCCGTGCCGTCTCTGGTTTTTCCCCAACTTTCATCCCTTTCGAACCACTCCTTCTTGGTGTTGCATTTGCTCTGTCAGTCAGTGTATGTCTCACGGGGGTGGAATTTTATTTCAGATGTGTTTTGATTGTATTTAAATTGTGTTTCATCTAGTATAAATAACTGTAGTATTGTGAATTTAATGTATAGTAATTGGTTTCATGTAAGAGAAGTCCCCGGGCCGATGACCTCTATGTTAGGCCCCTTAAAACAACAAGCATCATCATCAGCAGAGAAGGCCCAATGGCCTTAAATACATTTATCTATCTATCCATCTATTTATTATTTCGAGAAAATGTCCCACTGTTTCGTTTCTGGTTGTAAATCGGGTTACGGAAGGAAACTTGATGGTAGGCGATTTTTATGCCGCCAAAATAAATAAATCTGTTTGCGAAGTGGATGAGAGTTATTCCGCGGAAAGAAAAGCAATTGGCAGCCAGTAGCAGAATATGTGACCTGCATTTTTCGACATATTTAATTAACTTATTAAGGCAGACTTTGTCGTTATGAATGGTAAAATCATTGAACTTTCTCCTGTGTGGTGGACATTAATACCAGGAGCGGTGCTCATATTTTTCAATATGTACCAAAATCCCTATCCCCTGAGGTAAAATGGCGAAGGGCCCCCGTAGGAAAAGGAATGAAGACAGTATCAAGAGGATAAGGAACAAAAATCACGATGTGAGTTAAGTAGTAGTGCCAACAGTGAGTGGAAAGGTTCAAGGTCAGCCCCGTTTTAGTCATATTTACGGCCAGTCTAGTTCTTTCACCGATGACCAAAAGCCAATAGTCTCTCGAAAGGCGAAACACGGAATGTTTAATGTTTTATATACTCTGTTTAGCAAGTTCTTTCTAGAAGTATGTAAAGCACAATATTGCTTTCGCTTTTCGTAATGTTCCATTTTATCTCGTGTTTTCTCTTATTAAAATCTAAACATATTTCTTCGTGGGGACTGAGAATGTTATTTACAACTCTTTGAGAGTATTATTCATAAATGGGTGTTGTATGTCGTTATTTGCTTATCAGTGTAACCTCCACTGAAACAGCTGACCGTGTTAGCGTTGGTGATTGCCTCCACTAGCGCCGATGTGCGGGAGCGCGCTTGAACTCGGTGAGTGATGTCACTAGGTATGGTATGGTATGGTTGAACAGTATTATTATTAATTCATATATATTTTATTTCAGTTTTTAAATTGTCAAAAACGAAGTAGAGTAGTAACACAAGCCAGTTTTTACATGTTGGTTGTATTTTTTTTTTTTTTGCTATTTGCTTTACGTTTCACCGACACAGATATGTCTTATGGCGACGATGGGATAGGAAAGACCTAGGAATTGGAAGGAAGCGGCCGTGGCCTTAATTAAGGTACAGCCGCGGCATTTGCCTGGTGTGGAAATGGGAAACCACGGAAAACCATCTTCAGGGCTGCCGACAGTGGGGCTCGAACCCACTATATCCCGATTACTGGATACTGGCCGCACTTAAGCGACTCTGAAGCTATCGAGCTCGGTAGGTTGTAAATGAGATAATTCCAGAGACCTTACTATATTAATGAGTGTTGTATTTTCTCGTCCTGATAAGGACTCTTACGGTTTTTAGAGATGCCGAGGTGCCGGAATTATGTTCATCAGTTCTTTTACGTGCCAATAAATCTGCTGATACGACAATGGCGTATGTGAGAATCGGAGAATTCCGCTCTGCTGATGATGACAACTACTAATTTCAAATTCAAATTACACAAACATCCTCATGAGTTTCTTTGTTTTCAACAATTTCCTTTACCCCGCACTGGCACAGATAGGTCGTATAGCAACGATGATATAGGAAAGATCTAGGAGTGGGAAGAAAGCGGAGGTGGCATTTGTCTTGTGTGAAAATAGGAAACAATAGAGAAACATCTTCAGGGCTGCCGACAGTAGGGTTCCAACCCAGTATCTTCCGGGTGCAAACTCATACCTGCGTGCCTCTCTAATGAGTTTTAAACGCTAATATAGCTTCATCACAGTGAAATATTGAACTGTGATAGTATTCTGCGAAACCTCCAATAACTATTAAAGTAACGATAGACTCCTGAAGAAATCTGATTGAGATTCCTTGGCATAGAACTCCAGAACTTCAAGGGAGAATTTATCTTTCTGTTTTAGGTTTATATCATTCATAATCTTAGATGGCCATCCCCGCGGTGTAGGGGTAGCGCGCCTGCCTCTTACCCGGAGGCCCCGGGTTCGATTCCCAGCCAGGTCAGGGATTTTTACCTGCATCTGAGGGCTGGTTCGAGGTCCACTCAGCCTACCTGATTACATTTGAGGAGCTATCTGACGGTGAGATGGCGGCACCGGTCTAGAAAGCCAAGAATAACGACCGAGAGAATCCGTCGTGCTGACCACACGACACCTCGTAATCTGCAGTCCTTCGGGCTGAGCAGCGGTCCCTTGGTAGGCCATGGCCCTTCGGGGCTGTTGTGCCATGGGGCTTGGTTTGGTTTATATCTTAGATGACAGGTCCACAAAATTTCCGAGTTTGAAAGTGACGTGTCTAGTGATTTCGTGCGACCTGACGAAAAATTAGCTGTTAAGACATCTCATTTATGCCACGAGATTTACCTATCCACCTTGTGTACTGTCGGATCTACTCATGTAAACTGCTTGTTGATCAAAGTCACAGGATAAGGTGTAATATACATAATCAAGATTAACTTTCACACTGATTTATTTTATATTGATACACGAGTGGAAAATTCTATTAACGGAGCAGGTAGTTCGTAGCGTGATAGAGAGCTGTTTGCTGATAGGAAACGGGGGTGCATTCCGTAAGTGGACTTGCATGAGAAGAACCAGCAAACCTTAGGCCACATAAGCCGTCCTTTTTTCGGGTACCTCGTTCGTCTGCTTACCACATTTAAATCTACACATATATATAGTATACACAGTATATACTAGTATATGGTATATAGTATGCTGTTGATAATCCTGAATTACTTTCTCTCCTAAATTTCCATGTACCTCGCTTCAATTCCAGAAATAACATAACATTTTTAAATGTAAAATCCAGGACGTGTGCCCATGAGAACTCGCCGGTAAACAGGCTCTGCAGTATCTTCAACAGTGCCATTCAGAAAAATAATGGCCTTGACTTCAGTTTGCCATTGAGTGAGTTTGTAACTGAACTTCATCGCGCAATTATATGAAGTCCTAAAAATAGGGGAAATTGTAAGGTGAAGTTCTATAATATTATGCAATATAATGTATTGCTTTATTTATTCTATCATTTCACTTTGTCGTGTGTTGTTCCACCGCTTTAATATAAGGTTTCTTTAGTCTTTACAAAAATACTCTCATATTTTATATCAATATTATGCAATATAATGCATTGCTTCATTTATTTTATCATTTTACTTTGTCGTGTGTTGTTCTACCGCATTAATATAAGGCTTCTTTAGTCTTTAGAAAAATACTTTCATATTTTATATCAATATTATGCAATATAATGTATTGTTTTATTTATTCTATCATTTTACTTTGTCGTGTGTTGTTCCACCGCATTAACATAAGCCTCTTTAGTCTTTAGAAAAATATTTTCATATTTTATATCAATAGTATAGGAGATTAGATAAAATTGTAAAATATAGTTTAGATATGAGTTTCACCATGTTAATTGTAGTTTATCTGTCGTAGTTGCCACTGTAATTGGGACACTAAGTCCTGTAGTGTGCAATAAATAAATAAATAGTAGTGTAGTATATAATATGTAGTATATATGTAGTAGTATATATGTACTATATATACTATATTTTGCTGTTCACTTTATTGTTGAACTTGTGATACCCGCGCGCTGCACTACATGTACAGATAGCAATAAATTTTAAAGGGAGGCCAGACTGAAATTTATATTTCCTGTACCTTTAGTCGTCTTGACCAAGATTTTTACATGCAAATCAATATGGACCTGACTAAAACAACTGTAATATTTCGACTAAATACAGCAAATATTGTCAAAATTGTGGCATTATTAAGCAAACGGTTTGGTACATTTTCAAAGTCCCCAGGTGCTACAATGTTTAGTTTATTTTCTGAAATTTAGTTATGAGTTATATGTTCATTAAATTGAAGGAATAACATATATCTGCTGCTTTTATCTCCAATGTCATTTTTAATAGTATATGGTAAATTACTATACAAGTCTAGCGCCGCTGATTCTAGCCACGATAGTGTGCACAATGTATCATGGTTTTATATATTTATGAATGGTACGTAAATTATTGTCCTTGCATACTCTGACGAAGTGCAGTTTCTTATGTAGACCTACGTGTGAGACAATTAAAATTTCTCAACTGTATTCCAACTCCTTGACAATCTCAAATCTCTGACAAGGATAGCAATCCAACTTGTACCTCAACGAAAGTCAAACAATAACGTCCCCCCACCATTATACTATGAAAGCGAAAAAAATACAATAACATGTCCTGACTGACTGACCTGACTGACTGACTGACTGACTGACTGACTGACTGACTGACTGACTGACTCATTATCGCCGAGCCGTAATTAGTGGAAATAAGTAAGTTAAATTTTGGGGATACATTTATATTAGAGTTTAGGTACCGCTACTCAGTAAGGGAGGATTTTGGTATTCCGTCGCTAATGGGGTCAAGGAGGGCTGAAATTTTAAATGAGTATATCCACATCTCAGAAACTTTAGTGTTTTGTCATCGGAAAATCCACTTAACTGCGGTGGAAGGAAGTGAAAAAATAGCTGAATTATTTTTATTAGGATACTTATATCCCAAACACTGAAGATGTTACAGACTTGAAAATTGATATTTGGACCCTGCTTTAAAAATAGAAAACATGTACCGTATTTTTTGTTTTCGGAAAATCCATTTAGGTGGGGGTGGGGTGGGGTGATAAAGGGGTTGAATTCTTTTTATGGAGATACGTACATATCAATAACTGAGGATGTTATAGACGTGGAAATAGGTATTTGGAATCTGCTTTAAAAATAAACATTTTTTCGACTTGCGAGGACTGTTTCTCACATGTATAGTTCTATGTCGCAACGTTATCATAGCCCCTAAAGGCAATACCACAAACGTAGTTTACAAAGTGTTTCTGGGGAATGAAACTAATTTTTTCTGTTAGTTTTTATACTTTAGGGATTTTCAGAAAATGTCTTGGTACAGTACCGAGAAACGATTAGTTTTAACAAATTACGAAATCCACGCGAGTGAAGTGGTGGGTAATTTCTTGTATTTTTGTATAAAAGGAGCTTGGCTGAACGTCCAAATTCAGGCTGAGTGGCTCAGACGGTTGAGGCGCTGGTCTTGTGAACCCAAATTGGCACGTTCGATCCTGGCTCAATCCGATGGTATTTGAATGTGCTCAAATATGTCGGCTTCGTGTCGCTAGATTTACTGGCATGTAAGAGAACTCCTGCAGGATTCTGCCACCTCGGCATCTCCTAAAACCTTCAAAAATATTTAGTTGGATGTAAAAACAATGACATTAAAAGAACCTCCAAACCGTCCTGTGACGGTGCCTGAAGGACGACTCACCCGTCATTATCGACGTTCCGTACATTATACTGCTTTGGGCATAAACGCGACAGTCTGCCTTCCAATGAAATCCAGAGTTCTAAATAGTCTGGCTAAGAGGTAGCTTTGCTGGGCTGACACCAATGTGTTCTCCATGCCCATGCGGAGCAAGCTATGGATTTTTCGGTCTTCAAAAATTTACTGGGTTGGGATCCAACATGCAATCATGACCACAACTAGTCAACTCGCGAACCACTCGCGATCGTTGTTTTACGTGGGCGGATGGAGACATGTTCTATTAAGACATTGCATGTGTTTTACTTTTACAAGGGAAATTAGCAGTCCCAACTTGTAGGTCTATATTTAATTGTGTCACGAAAAACGTTTTCTCCATGAAGACCGTTCATGTTTTAAGTCCCAGGCGTAGTACTGAATTACTTTAAGTGTGCAGTTAACTACAAAAGCACTTATGTTGTAAAAGGCTGTTCACTACCGAACTAATCATGAATTCTGGTTGTTCTTACATTGCTGCCTTTCGGACTCTTTGTCCAACGTCTGATAATACTTGCAAAACCAACTCTTCGATTCGATAGATATCTACGTAAGTGAAAATGAAATGGCGAATGGCTTTTAAAGCGGGAGTGTGCGAGGACATATTCGGCTCGCCAGATGCAGGCCTTTTTATTTGACTCCCTTAGGCGACCTGCGCGTCGTGATGAGGATGAAATGCTGATGAAGACGACACATACACCCAGCCCCCATGCCAGCAAAATTAACCAATTATGGTTAAAATTCCCGACCCTGCCGGGAATCGAACCCGGGACCCCTGTGACCAAACGCCAGCACGATAACCATTTAGCCATGGAATCTACGTAAGTATTATTGGCACACTATCCTCGTTTATGTCCGGCAATTCCCTGGCTACAGTAAGTGACAATATCAGCAGAATAGCGGAACATGTTACACCTCACCTCGTCTATGAGCTGCGTTCTATTGTTTTATGCTCTAGTTTGTTAGAGAGGCAACTATTTATTTTCAGTTTTGAATCAGTTTTTTAATAATCTGTTATTATACGTAGTCTTTTTAATGCATTATCTAATTTTTATGTGTTGATAAGTACTTAACAATTATGAGTCATTTTCTAGTAGCACTGTTGCAGCACCGTACATATCCAATAAGGGATCCGTGCTAGAGTGTCGGCCTCCGAATCCCAAAATAGCGGGTTCAAACCTGGCAGAGGTAGTCGGATTTTTGAAGGGCGGAAAAAAGTACATTCGACACTCCATGTCGTACGATGTCGGCATGTAAAAGATCTCTGGTGATACATTTGGTATTTACCCGACAAAATTAATTAAATCTCAGCCATAGACGCCCAAGAGAGATCCGGTTTACTCTGTCTGTCATCTAGCGGACCTAGAGTAAAACGGAACGTCGAAATTGACGAGCAGACAGCCAGATGGCGTCAAATCGAAATGTCTGCACACGGTAGCTGAGGCCATACGATTATTATTATTATTATTATTATTATTATTATTAGGGATAAAAGTGAACATTTTGGAAATAGACGTCAGTATTGATAGATCCTCAACAAATGCTCTATGATAACATTGAAAATAAATATTTGGGAACAATATTAAGCTTTAGGAGCCTCCATACCTCAGACGGCAGCGCGCCGGAATCTCGCCGCCGGGTTACGTGGTTCAAAATCCCGATCACTCCATGGGATGTTTGTGCTGGACAAAGCGGAGGCTGGACAGGATCTTCTCCGGGTACTCCGGTTTTTGCCCTGTAATCTTTCATTCCAATATCCTTGCACTTCATCTGCCAGTCATTAATCATCGCTCCAGAGGAGTACGACAGGCTTCGGCAGCTAGCACAGTTCCTATCTTCGCCGCTAGATGGGGCTTCATTCATTCCATTCCTCACTCCGACGAATTACTGGAAACAGGCTGTGGATGTTTTTTAAAATGTTACACTTTAGTGGTAACTGTATATTTCTGAGACAACACACACCTGTAGTTGACCCACCATAGATGCAACACATTCATAATTCACATAGCTCCTGCTCTTAAATGCAATTGTACCGGGCTGAGTTGTTCAAACGGTTGAGGCGCAGGCCTTCTGAACCCAACTTGGCAGGTTCAATCCTGGCCCAGTCCGCTGGTATTTAAAGGTGCTCCAATACATCAGCTTCGTGTCGGTAGATTTACTGTTACGTAAATGAACTCGTGTGGGACTAATTTCCGGCACCTCGGCGTCTCCGAAAGCCGTAAAAGAAGTTAATGGGACGTAAATCCATTATTATTATTATTATTATTATTATTATTATTATTATTATTATTAAATACAATTGTATACTATTCTTTGAAAACAATTTTGTAGAGCAGCAATTATGTCACCTGGAGATGGGGCAAAGACTCTGAAACGCGTAATGGAGTTAAGCACTCAACAACAATAATAATAATAATAATAATAATAATAATAATAATAATAATAATAATAATAATAATAATAATAACTAGCAGTTTCCCGCTGGCTCCGCCCGCAATGTACGAAGTATGGTGTTGTTTGTTACTATCCTCACGGATGTATTTGAAAAGTTTAGAGTTAATGAAATAAAGCACATGATCTGCTGTAGAAACAGAATGTAATATTATTTCAATAAAACACCTGAAAATACATCACACAAAGAAATTGAATTAAACATTCCTTGGAACAACACTACGCGCCGAAATGTTAAAAAGTCCTTCAAAGTTCGTCGTCATGGAGACAAATGTACTCATAACTTTTCTCAGAATCTACTAATTTAAGTAGTTATTACCTACAAAGAAAGCGCTTGATCCACTGAGTGTATTTAGACCAAAACGAACTGCGTACCTCAATCAGAACGAAAGATATGATTGCTTAAATAAGAAAAAATGTTAATGAAATGACACGTAAAATTGAATGTGCACTCATAACTTTCCTCAGAATCAACAAATTCGAATAGTTAAGAACTGAAATGAAAGAGCTTGATCCACTGAGTGTTCTTAGGCCAAAACGAACTCCGCACCTCAATTAGAACCAAAGATATGATTGCTTCAAAGAGACACAAAATTGAAAAATCAAATAATTTGAGGAAGGCGGAAGTTAAGTGATTTATAGTACCTGATGACAAATCTGTGCATGAATACCTTTCAGTTACAAAAATGAATGAAATCGGCCGAATAGAATGGCCAGACTGACTGACTTTAGTTTTCATGATTTTAAAAAATATAATAATAATAATAATAATAATAATAATAATAATAATAATAATAATAATAATAATAATAATAATAATAATAATAATAATGGCTTTACGTCACACTAACTAATTTTACAGTAAACCATTCAATAAAATTTGTGACTGGTAACAGTTTTTATTGCATAAATAATTAATTTACATTCAAGGATATGGCTTTCCTTGAAAAAATATTACGTTTGAAACAGTATATACTTTAAATTTGAGAAACATCCCGCTCCATATTCATGTTTAGTTTATCAAAAATGCAATTCTTCGTTACATGATAAACTCTTAAGTCACGTAGCCTTCTCTCAAATAGGTCACTGGGTATTTGACAAGATTGTGAGAGTGTTCCTTTGTTGCGCGCTTCGATAGCTTCTTGTTTAAGTTCCGCGACGGGAATTCTTAGCAGCACGCAAGCATTGGGCTTTGTGTCGCCCTACGGGACTCGGAGCCGGGCTCTTGAATTTTTCAAGGAGGTGAAAAAGGCAGTAGTGTCCTCCAAATGGGAACTTTCTACTTTTGAAAGCTAAATTGTTGAATTATTATTTGTAATGTTACATTTTCTATGACACTTTCTGCATTGCATAATAGGAATGGAAGCAAGTTAGAGGAGGCAAGTACGGAGATGAAGAATAACAGCCTACTTACGTATAAAATCCTTCTTACAATATTTACCTGCAGATGCATCGTTTGGAGCTCATTTTACCAGGGAGAGAAACGAGTTTGTTGTCATGTGTGTTTAGAAACATCTCTACATCCTGAAGACGATAATTCTCTTGGTACGTGGAGTATCATTCCAAAAAAGTTAATAATAATAATAATAATAATAGTAATAACAATAATAATAATAATACACAAGGTTAGTAGATTCTATTAATAACTAATCTATACTTACTTGTAATACCCCCTGCGGGTGGGGGACGCACATGTAGAATACACCCGCGGTATCCCCTGCCTGTCGTAAGAAGCGACTACAAGGGGCGACCAAGGGATGATTGAATTAGAACCATGAAACTACTCTTCATTCTTACCATCATGCGGGGTACACTGTGGGTTGCATGTACTTGCGAGTAGTATCACTAAATTGGCACGAAATAGGTTTGTGATTAGTTGCAGTAAAAAGCCTGGCCTGGTGGATTCCAGTACCCGTGCGTTGTACCCATGTGGGCAACACCGCGGGTCTGGGCGTAGCCTGTGAGTTGTACCGCTATATGAGCGGCACCGTGGGTCTGCGTTGCCTGTGATTGGTACCCACTATGTGAGAAACACCACGGGAATACCGGCGCCCGTGACTAGTATACCTAGGTGAGGAACCTTACCGTTTTGCGTTGGCTATGAGTGGCGCCATTGTGTGAGAAATACCATAGGTCTGCGTTCCCTGTACGAATTGCAATACTTGTGAGTAGTACCATCTTGTGTGGACCACTGTGAGACTTCGCTACTTTTGATCAGTACCCCCAAATGACAAATACCATGGTTCTACTTTACTCGCGACATGTACCATTCTGTGGGGCCTTAGACGTGAATTTAGCATCCCTTCAGACATCAAGCATCATTGTGCTTTATAAAGGGTCCCTTGGTCAGTAATACTCTAATTAACTACCTTCTTTTTGAGTCTGATCCACTGTTTTTGTTTTGTTTGTTTGTTTTTGTTTTCTTGTAGGGTTCATGTCCATCCATTCATTCTTCATGACATTTTTTATTTTATTTTGGTCAGTGGATGTATTTGAATTTTTTGTTACTTGATTTCGTACCATTAGGGGCCAATGACCTCGATGTTAGGCCCCTTTAAACAACAAGCATCATCATCATTATCTTACTTGTAACAGTAACATGAGGCGCAATACTGGAAATGTACCCTGTGGAGAGGAATGTACAGTGTCCGTAAATAGGCAGATTCAGTCTCTCATTGTTATTTTCCCTTTCTGAAACGGACATTGAGCAGATTTTCCTACAGAAGAGTAAGGAGCTTCGTATATTTCGCCCCGTGCAGCGGCCCTTATAATAAACTATTTCTTATTTTATTCTTGTTATTAGTTTTACGTCGCTCCGACTCAGGCAAGTCTCACGGCGACGGCGAGATAGGGCAGGGATAAGGCAGAGAACAAGTGACTGCAGCTTTAATTATGGTGCAACTCTAACATTTTCCTGGTAAGAATCACTTTTATTTGACGTAATCTATATTTTCTTAGGGCCGGTCAGCGTTAGAATAATAAGGAAGTCTTAAAATCGAAACAATTTCTAGTCAACACGTGTGACGACAGAATTCAATATCAGGATCAATGTACTCAGCAACGAGCGCCTAATCTCAGTATTACGTTATCGGGTGTTAAAATATCGTCAGCATCTTACGGCACCAAAATCGCTGGACCGTACGTCTAACACTTAGTATAGCTCTGGATTCTGGCGTGGTAGCACGTCGCGGGAGAGGCTGACTGATACGTGCCAGTAATTTAAATAAGTATGCAGTGAATGAACAACCCAGCAGAGGTCATTTGAGAAAACTATAATACCAAGGGGTGGGACATAATTCTTTCTTTCGCAAAATGCTCCAACGTATGGGCAATAAATTTCAAATAATAATAATAATAATAATAATAATAATAATAATAATAAATTTCAAATAATAATAATAATAATAATAATAATAATAATAATAATAATAATAATAACACTGAAGAGTATAGAACAGCTTTTCAGTGTTGCAGAATGTCCAAACTCATGAACGCCAGGCATGTAAAGGCTTACCAGGTGCATCTCAAATGTAGGGCAGCTGATGGTCGTGAGGTGAGTTCCACACTACCTGAGCCCAAGCCGAGCACATTTTATTGCCCCAGTAGTAGAAAATGATTTATAAATGATTGATTTGGATAACGATCATCCTACTCATGATGAAGATGCTCTGATGCACCATCGAAGCTCTTTCCATATGTTTGCTATTTCTCATAAGTTATCTTATCCAGTTTGTCTAGATAAAGTGTTAATTTAATTGGAGTTAAGCAATAAATCGTCAAGAATAACATTTCAAAGCCATAATGACAAGGTATTTTCTTTCGACATTACCTACTGCGGTAGCCTACGTATTCTATGTCCAAACTTGAGGCCGTGAACCCGACACAGCATCGTTCGAATTTTGGTGTCACGAAGTGCGCTATTCATTGCAAGCTGACTGTATCTGGATTCAAATCTGCAGTCTGTCCAATGTAATCCATATTTCCCATGCTGATATTCTTAATAATTTGAGGTTGAGGAAAATTTAAATTAATCACAGTAGCACTGTCGCGGTTATACGCCAATAATCGGAACAAGTCGTTGCCTTTCCTTTTAGTCTACACTTTTCTTTACGTTGCATCGACACAGATATTTCGTACGGCGACTATGGGATAGGAAAGGGCTAGGAATCGGAAGGAAGCGGCCGTGTCCTCAATTAGGGTACAGTCCCAGAATTCGCCTTTTATGAAAATGGGAAACCACAGAAAATCATCTTCAGGGCTGCTGACAGTGGGGTTCGAACCCACTATCTCTCGAATGTAATCTAACAACTACATGTCTCAAACCGTGCAACCACTCACTTCGTAAGTTGTTATCTTTGGGATATATCAGTTCAATGTACTATGCAGATGATGTTCAGTTTACTATCAATCACCTGTATAACGATAACAGTTGAACGTTGAGTTTTCTTGTCTACTAAGTGTTCGTTACTTGTCCGTTAATGTCATCAGATTTCGATCTATACATAAATAAGATGCGTTGTATGTAAATGAAGAGACGTTTATTAATAAATACCCATTCCCTCAGCCAGAAGAATTAGCCATACACAGTTAAAATTCCCGGCTCACCAGGAAATTGAACCTGGGGCTCTCAGAAACTAATTCCACTACGCTGATCATTTAGGCAAAAAGTCAGGCGGATATGCCAAAATAATACTTGTTTTCGGTGAAGATCCGCGCAAGCATTTATGTAGATCTGATTGCTAGTATGCTCGAAATGTAAAAATAATATCTTTGAAAGTAACAGTCCACTGTGACTTCTTCCCCTTAGTGCAGTTTTTCAACTTTATCTCTTCGAAGTCCTCTGGAAATTGAAGACTGAAGTTTCTGTGTCAGAAGAGTGTCGTATGAAGAGGTTGTGGTGTGTCTACTTCTGTGGACGCTACTCGCCCCGCAGTCATGCAGTAAACAAACACTAGCATCGCGCCGCTCAATTGCTCTCGTATCTTAAGTGTGTAATACCCTTTATAGAGCAGTCAAGCGAGATATGCAAGCAGTCGTTGGTTCTCTTCTCCGCCATTATGCGAATCGGGTGCTGTAATTGGTGTTGTAATGCTATTACATAACGCGATCTATTGCTACCAGAATGAAATGTAAAAGGAAGGACTCTAATGGTCTTAATCTTGCCAAAGTATATAAGTAATTAATCAACGTCGTACATGAGCATGATGCTGGGGGCGGTACTTGGCAAGCATAGAACCCTGCAGACATCTCACTGTGCAACTGGAAGCCCATTAGTATTCGAGCGCTTTGCGAGACACGCCTGCCATTAACCGGTCGGTATCGGCAGTCAAGGTGCGGAAGATCGGTTTTAATTTAGAGGGCGGTGTGTCTTGTCGCGAGGTGACGTGATGCGGCTGAGCAAGCAGCGCACGCCGTGCATAGCAACACAGTCGTCACGTGATGGGGCTACTAATTAGTGAAAGGAAATCCCGCGAGTTTGTGTTGCGGGATGCTGCCTGCATGACCCACAAGATGAGTTTCGAAGCAGCACCTCAGCTTTGATTGCTTGCCTCTTCAACAAAGAAAGTGATTTACTATTCTGTCCAGTGCCTATTAAGAGGCAAGATACAGCCCAAAATAGTTTTTCTCTCTCTGCGTTACTCTGATCCGAAAAGTACGTTGTTGCACTTCACATGCTTGCATACCAAGGAGTGAAGGTAAAGCGATTTTCTGGAGGCAAGCGGTCCTTCATGAATAACTAAACTTCTGTTTGGCTCCATGGCTAAGTGCTCTGCATCTTGGCCTTTTGCTTTCGGGGCCTGGGGTTCAATTCCCGGACGGGTCAAGGATTTTTGTCTTAAACAATTAATTCCCTTGGTACGTGGACTGAATACTTGTCCTGCCCCCAACATTCCTGAACCTTACAGAAACACGCAGTTTCCCAAACACGGCTCACAATAGCAGCCTGAAATTAAAAATAAACTTCTATTCTACCAGTTAGAAACATTCCAACAATATTCACTTTATCTTTAAGCATTAGGTGTATATCCTTGTATCAAAATCGATTACGTATTTATTTTCTTTTTCCATTCGTTTTCGGAACAATGCCACAGAGATTTTGATGGGCATTCCTTGTTATATTCAACAAATAATATATATTACAGCAAAATATTTACGTCACACCGACACAGAGGTATTATGGCGGTACGTATTTATTTCTGTTTCCATTCGTTTTCGGAACACTGTCACAGAGAATTTTATGGATATTCCCTGTCATTTTCAACAAAGAATATATATCAGCCAAATTTTTACGTCGCACCGACACGGAGGTACTATCAGTAAATCAATAAAATAAACAGTTAATGGGAAGATTTCAACTGATTTATTCTGTCTAAAGATTGCTAAATACTTAATCCCTTCCTTTCCGCTGCGCAGATTTATACAATAATATCCAACCTGATGCACCGTTCTATTCTCAACAAGACTGTCTTACTTTACTGTTTTCTTCGGTTTGTCTTTAGGAAAATGTTTTTGATTTTTTACTGAAATCATCACATAAAAACATTACGAAGGACAGTGGGAATGCAAGTTCAAGGCACACACGGCCCATTAAGGGCCTTTGGCATGCCAAGGCGGTTGCTGCTAAACCAGATCGTCTATCGACATCTTCAGCCGTATTACTTGGCTTTCATAACCGATCACCTGTCTCTCATTATTAGACAGTTTCTCAGTTAACCTCAAGAAACAGAGCGAACCCAGTTTTAAACTCCGGAACAGGATTAAATACTTGGAACATGGAATGAAACCTTCAGTGAGAGACAGTGATGGTAAGTTTTCATCACGGAGCTCGCTGCTATTAATAATAATAACAATAATAATAATATTAATAATAATAATAATAATAATAATAATAATAATAATAATACACAAGAACCTCGTTTATCTGGCCCTTATTAATTCAGATCTCCGATTTATCCGGATCAAAAAATTAATAAAAAATATTTTTTACTTGTACAGTATTTCTTTTACAAGGTTGATTCTTCTTGAATGTCTTTTCCGCCAAGGAAATTTCAGGAAAGGATTTGTGAGTAAGACGGCCGCGGTCTGTCAAAAGTTACAGTCCTGGCATTCGACTGGAATTGAGAATGGGAAACCGTGGACTCTTCTGAGTTTCTTGACACATTTGCACGCATTCCCAGATGCTTGGACGTAGATGTGAAGGACGTAAATGACTGGTTGAAAAAATGACTGTAATTCAGGCTACGGCATAGTGACAGATGAATAACTTATTATCTCGGCAGGTAATGACGAGAGTGCTGGTGAATTTGAAAATAAAACCGGCGCTCCATCAGAAGAAACAATGACTCATGGAGATGCACTAGTGCAGCTGGGCAAACTGATGGCCTATTTAGAATCCCAGACTGAAACCACACCGGCACCCTATACAAATGTAAAACAGAAAAGGCTCACACATTATTTTAGTGCATAAAACATGAAAGAAAAGTGTTCTTATAATTTTGTGTACAATTGAAAAAAAGAGTATTACTGTACAACTTATGTTAATACATTATAAATATCATGTACAGTACTTGTTTTTTGGTTTTTCCGGATTATCTGGATTTTAGAACATCCAGATTAGTTCCGGTTCAACTTAATCCGGACAAACGAAGTTCTTGTTGTAATAATTTGATGTGTTCATCGAAAATCTACATAGAATCGAAATTATGCCACAATTTTGTTCTGAAAAGAAGGATTTTAAGTAAATCTTCTGACACGTGTTTCTCACACAAGAACTTTTAAATGCCAGTTGGCCACGCTTGTATTCTACTACCTAACCTACTGAAATGCCTTTGCTGGCAGGATATAGTGTTTACAGTGCACTATGTCTTCTGGTATGGGCTAGAATAAATTTGTTACTTTCATTGACCTGTCTCAGTCTCATCCTTGGCTTTGACAATATGAAAGTGACCGAGTTATGAGCGATGCCAGTAATGCCATTCCTTATGCAGCCAGTCCCTGTTATAAATGGTATGAAAATATCGCTCATAGGGTCGGTTGGTGCATGCATTTCAGTGGGCTTGGCAGACTGATATGCAATAGCAACTTCTGGCTCAGTGAGGAAAGCGACGGGAAACTACCTCACTTCTCACTTCCCTATGCCTCTTCAGTGACACCTAGGCTAACTATGACAGCTGTTGTTGGAGCTGTAGAGGCTCAAACCAACCTTCGGGCTGAATACCCAACATACATACACAACCTACTGAACAATATGCACTTACCAGATCAAAGAAATCACAAAGAAAGTCTTTAGAACAGATCATGTACAACCTTCACTTCAGGGAATTTTTAATGCTTATCATAATTACCCTACCCGGATAAGTGTTAGGTTTCGACATGCCTTTGAAACGCCATGAATATTTATTTATTGTGCTGGCCAGTGATCCATTTTTAGTAACATATAAAAATCCTATTCAGAAACGAAATATTTCTGTTCCTTGAGAAAAGAAAGTTTCAAGCTTCCAGGTTACTTACACCTCAAAATAATTAAAAAGATTCTAAACTTACATATATGGACATTTAACCCTAGAACTGCTGCAGGTTTTTCTGTCAAATGCGGCAGTTATTTTTCTCAACATACACCATGAAAATAAAATCATGCCTGTAATCACATATTAATCCTAATAAATCCATATTATATACCAATAGAAAGCTAAAAGACTGATCTAAATGAAGATAATACAAATAACAAAAAATATTGCCACGATTTCTAATTATCGTAAAATGCAATAAAAATTTTTTTTCCACAAAGGAAACTGTTGAGATATTTTGCTCAAATAAAGGAATTTGTGATAGATAATTTATTTCTGAAACATGATATTTTGAAAAGAACAAGTATTTTCTTACGTATTCCTCCACAGTTATCCACTTTTCATTTCGTTTGCACAATAAAACTCAAATTTTTATCGAAACGAATTTTGAGTTCTTTTCACGAATTTCGAAACTACGGTATATCTTAGGTCAATTTCTTCTTTCCTGTGTAGTGATCAAATTCCTTATAACAATCTGCAAAAATATCAACAGTTCACATTTATCCCTTCGCTGGTTTCTTCAAATATTGACGTACTGCCAGTAATAACATAACCTGCACCGACTTGAACATCATTCCGGTCATCGGAAATTCGCATTACTTCCGAGGCACCTTGTACTTCGCTGTCACTTTCACTATTCTCGGGAATAATTTTCTCGTCGGAATTAAAACAATAACCACTGTCACCATCAGTATTGTCACTAAGATCTTCGAAAATCGAGCGCTTGATTTCAGAATCGTCAACAAAGCGGGCTGCCATCTTGATTCTGAGAACATATGAAAGTGCTTTCACTTCTACAGCTAAATAAACTTGTCCAGACCGATGTTTGTGTTTCAAAGACTTTCAATATTGAAGATAAAAGTATAAATATTCGGCTGGTATCTATATTATTGCCATCTGGTGACCAATTATAAACCTACGGCGGAAGAACGACACCGTCTCTCAGAAAGACGATCGCACTTGACGAAACAGTGCACCGTCTTCCAGAAAGACGGTCCGCAGTTCTAGGGTTAAACTATATTACTCACTACATTGGCACTGTATAGTGGTATTGTTTGATATGTAAGTCACTTCAACCAAAATCATACATGGATTGTGCAACTACCTGATAATCGTAGGCATCTAAGTTATTAAGTATTCTCTCACTCACTAGACAATACAAATGTTTAATATTAACTTGTTTTAGTAAATCAACAGCATAAATAATCATTGAGAAAGCAGTGGGACCTTCCAGAAAGATATCATAAATATCTTAAAAATATAATATTTTATGGGTGCTGCATATAAAATACGAGTTAGTGAGAGCAGTGTGTATATCAGACCAAAGTAAGAAGCAGTCCAGCCGCTTCTTTCTCTCCCGTACAGAACGTTTTTCTAACTTATTTATTTTCCAATTTAAGGCAGAGTGGTGCATGCATCTTTCACGATCGTCAAGCTATAATTCATAGCGCTCGATAAGTACCGATGCAACATCCGTCATAGCCTCACGCGTATCTGTTCCTACTTCTTACTCCCCGTTCTAGCCGAGGCAATATATTATACAAGAAGATTCGTGATTCCACTGAAAGATTCCCGATTCTTGCCTACTTAGCACTGAGGGGCGGGGGGTATGGGCGAAAGAAACAGGGCGTACAATTCAAACAACACCGTTCTTGCGATTAATGTTATCATATTCTCACAAGGCCGTGGATAATTCATACATCATACATACATCCATGTAAATAACGTTTGTAGCACACCGTCGTTCGAATCTTGGTGTCACGAAGTGCGCTATTCAATGCAAGCTGACTGTATCTGGATTCAAACCTCCAGTCTGTCCAATGTAATCCATATTTCCCATGCTGATATTCTTAATAATTTGAGGTTGAGGAAAATTGAAATTAATCACTGTCGCGGTTATACGCCAATAATCGGAATAAATCGTTATCTTTATTTTTATTTTACACTTTGCTTTACGTTGCACCGACACAGATAGTTCGTACGGCGACTGTGGGATAGGAAAGGGCTAGGAATCGCAAGGAAGCAGCCGTGTCCTCAATTAAGGTACAATCCCAGAATTTGCCTTTTATGAAAATGGGAAACCACAGAAAATCATCTTCAGGGCTGCTGACAGTGGGGTTCGAACCCACTATCTCTCGAATGTAATCTAACAACTACATGACTCAAACCGTGCAACCACTCACTTCGTAAGTTGTTATCTTTGGGATATATCAGTTCAATGTACTATACAGCTGATGTTCAGTTTACTATCAATCACCTGTATAACGATAACTGTTGAACGTTGAGTTCACTTGTCCAACTTGCTCTGGAAATCCAGTATAAAAGCCTCCAAAATCTTCGTCTTCCGCCATAGGATGAAGATTGGGAATATGCGGTAAACAACTGCGTTCGTGGCTTATCCAGCGTCTTTTTCTCTATATCACTCCTTTTTCTTTGTACTGGTAAAAATTATGATAACAGCTGTTGCTGCACTCCCTTGCAGTATGCAGTCCATCACGATGTTTCAGGAGGGACAGATACATGGGATGGCACTTACGATGGCTTTCCAGGACCTGATACTTGAGAACTATGTACATTAGTTGGAACTAAGTAAATTAACCAATTGAATTTTTAAAATTATTATTATTATTATTATTATTATTATTATTATTATTATTATTATTATTATTATTATTATTATTATTATTTTGTACCTTCTTACAACGCGTTTCCCTGTAATTAAGGTTTTGTCCACATCGATCGTATCGGGTGTGCAGCTCTCTGTCCACAATACGGCATGAAATACGCAAAGTGGGAACATCACGCGTAACAGTTTGTAGGAACTACCCTTATGTATGTATCGTCACCTGTAATAAGCCTAATACAAAGCACTTCGAATAACTAAAGAATATATGTAACCGGCCAGCAAGTAACATGGTAGGAATATCAGTACTGCCTCTAAACTGTTACAAAATATTCGCTCGCCCCTATGGAGGAGTGCGCCCTCACAGCGAGTTACTATGCTTCCTAATGTCCGTTAGCCAATCAGAAACCTCTACCCTTCCCTTTGTTTCGCTCAGACAGTTACATTTGTATTGGGGTCTCCGGTAGAACATAAAATTTCTGGAACAGCTTACATTGATGGAATATAATACAGTATCAGGTTACGATGTAACTTCCATATTTAGGCTACGGCTGCCCAGGTGGTGGGTGGTGAGGCCGTAGAGGTGGGCGAAGGTATTGTAGGTGAGGAAGTGAAGGGAAGAGTTAAGACCCCACCGGGTGCCGGCCAG
Organism: Anabrus simplex; assembly: GCF_040414725.1. NCBI lineage: Eukaryota > Metazoa > Arthropoda > Insecta > Orthoptera > Tettigoniidae > Anabrus > Anabrus simplex. Next base: position 191,701,970 of record NC_090267.1, on the reverse strand, counting down.
GCGACGAACGAATTGGGCACGGGTGGCAATCTGGATTTTCAGGTTAAGGAAATGGGGACAGAAAGTTAGGTGTTCGTCGAAGAGGATGCTCTGGTATTTCAGGGTGGGTTGGGTGCGGATCGGGGTGTTTGGGATCTGGAGTTTGAGTTGGTCTGGGTTGTGGATGGTACTGCTTTTTCGTCGTTTACGACGGAAGAGGACAGGTTGGGTCTCCACAAACGTACTAAGAACAATGATGTGAAGAGGCAATATTTTCTACATATCAAGTGTCTTGACCAGAACACTTTCAGTCTTGAACAGGGTACTCTACAACTCATCTACTGAGTCAGAAATATTTAAGTTCACGCACAGGGAATTAATAACTTGTAAACGTAAGTATAATCCAAACACCAGGAGAGCAGTGAATTGAGGCAGGGTTGGACGCTACGGTTGACGGACTTAACGGAATAGAGGAAAGCTAGGGTAGCGGTGTCACTAGCAAAATGAAGGAGTTGGATGAGTTGTGTAATCTAATCCAATTATATACATATATATACAGTAAATTTAACTTCAAATATCTAGTGTTGATTTTTAGTATTTTAGGTTAATGAACGTCTTGTCTGCACGCAACTACTGCTACTAACGAAAACTACAACAAAAATATGACCCCGAATACAGAGTTGTACAATTCAGAAATGGTGCCACATAAGCAGCATGCCTGACAACTTCTACGTGAAAGTTGTGCTACTATCTAGCTATGAAAATGGAACTTATCTGGACAGTTCCTTTGTTCCTATGTTCCTATGGCTGAGTCAGGTGATACTAAGTGCTCCACAAACATGCTAAGAATAATGATACGAAGTGACAATATTTTCTACATACCGAGTGTCTTGACCCAAAAACTTACAATCATGAACAGGATACTCGGCAACTCATCTACTGCGTCAGAAATATTTTATTTCACGCACAGGGAATTAATAACCTGTAAACGTAAACATAATCCAAACATTTTCCCTACAGGTCCTTCTGGTCCATGTTAAAAGTGATCTTCCCCATAATCGTCTCAAATTCCGGAACCAAACATGCTCAATCGAAGAAACGGTAATTCAATACGAAGGAAGTATGGCGCCATATGCGGAAGGTTACGCCAATATAGTAATGAGATCCAAGACACGCAATAATTCTACCTGGATCTAATAAAAAAAGAAGTCCGACTCGTTGGCTGAACGGTCAGCGTACTGGCCTTCGGTTCAGAGGGTCCCGGGTTCGATTCCCGGCTGGGTCAGGGATTTTAACCATAATTGGTTAATTCCAATGACACGGGGGCTGGGTGCATGTGTTGTCTTCATCATTTCATCCCCATCATGACGCGCAGGTCGCCTACGGGAGTCAAATAGAAAGACCTGCACCTGGCGAGCCGAACCCGTCCTGGGATATCCCGGCACTAAAAGCCATACGACAATTCATTAATCAAAAAATAAAAGACTGGAAAATGTTGAATTTTATGAGGACAGATATGTCAGATATTATGCTCTGTTTCACAAGTACGGACTCTAAAACTGTCCAGCATGTGATTGTGGGGCATAAGAGCACACTATAGACCAAATACTACAAAAATTCCAGTTACGAATGAAGGACCAGCACACCCTCTCCAAACTTCAATATATAGATGCGCAATTATGATTGCCGATTCTGTTGTTGTGTTTTCTATTTATTTTTATAAATTACCATATCTCAATACTTGTATATTACTGACGTTTCCATGTTCATTGTTTCTGTAATTTACTATAATTCTTATTTAACTCACATGTATTAACATTCTCTTGTTTCCTTGGCATACGATAAGTACAAAGTTAATTAACAATTAGGATATATTTATCTTAAAAAGCTTTTGCTAATATATTGTCGATATTTTAAGTATTGTAATAATGAAATACTTCTAATTTTGGAGTAAGACTATGTTGTAAGTAAAAGCCTTAAATAAATAAAGATCTTGTAGGCAATAAAATATCGAAATGTATATAACTAGTGTTATATAGAGGATGGTTGCCTAAGTGTACTTTTTCTTAAAACTGCAATAACGACCACTACTACCACCACCACCACCACCACCACCACCACCACCACCACCACCACCACCACCACCACCTGTCAAAAGTTTAAGGTTTAGGTAAGGATGACTGTGATCTAAGTCGAATCCATAATTTTTCTGAAGTACTTATGAGCGGATTCTTATTCATCACCTCGAATTTTGTTCATTTTATGCTCCAGCAACATAGTTGTTCAGAACTCTATGATGCCAATCTTTTCCTTCCTCTTTAAATGTTCAAGCACAGTTTACCGGCAATATGGCGCATGATTAATTTTTGTGTCAGTATAGAAGTTTACTGCTTGGTTGCCACAACGAATTAGATACAGCAGAGAGCGGATGAAATGGCGTATGGCTTTTAGTGCCGGGAGTGTCTGAGGACATGCTCGGTTCGCCAGGTGCAGGTCTTTTGATTTGACTCCCGTAGGCGACTTGAGCGTCGTGATGAAGACGAATGAAGATGAAGAAGCCCTCGTACCAGCGAAATTAACCAATAATGGTTAAAATCCAATACCCTACCGGGAATCGAACGCGGGACCCCTGTGGCCAAAGGCCAGCACGCTAACCATTTAGCCATGGAGCCGCACAGTAAACTCGTGTCCTCATTCCGAGGTGGCGCAGCTCTTTCAAGGCACACCCCCGTTGGAGGTGAGGGCATCTACCATTGTAACCACGTACCAGAACCTCCTGCCATTCTTAAATTTCTGACAGTATCGGGAATCGAACCAGGACCCCCGTTACGCTACGTAGGCGAGGCGGACAGAGAGCTGATTATCATGGAGTATTTTCTTTGGTCGCCTCGAATAATATTCTGGATGAGTCAATCGTGACTCCTTGTTGCCAGTACTGCTACCTACCTTGCTTTCTACATCCAGCCCAATTTTCACGAACGTATGAAATGTTAATTTCTGCCAGCACTGCTGCCGTCTTAGAACTGATGTTGGCACACTTCCTGACACGAAAACTGAGTGGACTCCCGAACAAAAGAATCGGCGCCAAGCTCGTAAACCTTGTCCCATGTTATGGTCTTCTGTAAAAAAAAAAGTACCTCTCGTCCTACTTTTTAATACTCATATACCCAATGCGCTCTCTTTGGAATAAACTTGTGGAGTTTTATTATGCTAGATAAAACAAGCAGCGTTTAGGGCACTATATAGCAAATATTCTACTCGTTCTAAATCATGGAAGTGCATTATTTTATTGGGAAAACCTCCGAGCATTATCTAGGCAAGAAATCTCTTTGATTATTTAATCATGACTCCAATGATCAATCCAGTTTGAAATCAGAAACATTAACTAATTAACAGCTATCACCACAATGTTATCGTTTTTCGTGTAATGTTTAATTATATTTCACTTGTTTTACATATAAGTTCATCAGTATAGTGCCCTGGCCGGCTCCATGGCTAAATGGTTGACGTGCTGGCCTTTGATCACGGGGGTCCCGGTTTCGATTCCCGGCAGGATCGGAAATTTTAACCATCACTGGTTAATTTCGCTGGCACGGAGACTGGGTGTATGTGTCGTCTTCATCATCATTTCATCCTCATCACGACGCGCAGGTCGCCTGCGGGAGTCAAATCGAAAGACCTGCACCTGGCGAGCCAAACCTGTCTTCGGACACTCCCGGCACTAAAAGCCATACGACATTACATTTCAGTGTAGTGCCCTGAGACATTTTCAGTAATACGTTCGATCACAGGCCACACAATCAACTCGTTCTAAATCATGGAAGTGCACTATTTCATTGGCAAAACATCCGAGCATTATCTAGGCAAGAAATCTCTATAATTATCAATGATCAATCCAGTTTGAAATCAGAAACATACATTAATTAACAGCTATCACCACAATGTTATCATTGCGAGACTGCTTCCCGAAGAGTTTAAATGCAAAAATAGAGCAGCATTTTTCCGTATTCTCTAAATGAGTTATTAATTTGATTTGTTTTATATGTATACACCTTTGTTATCTTCTTCTTCCTCTTTCTTAGATCTCGGCTAGCTGTGGGTCACTTGGAGCGACTTAATGATTTTATTCTTCTCATTGTCTTTCTGTGTTTCCATTATTTATTCATACTTTCACTATGTTCCGTCCTCCTTTCCTCCGTCCAGAAAGATTCCCTCTGCTTCTTCCCTTTCCTCTTGAACTCTCCAAAGTTCACAGTACTCTTTCTGAAAAAGGTCATTTTCTTGTGGTATCCAGCTCAACCACATTCTGTTTAACCTCGATGAACTATCGGGTTTGGGTTTTGGAATTTTTATCGAACTGATCAAATATCATCCTTGTTATCCTCTCTGGATTCACCCGGAACAAATGGTCATAACAAGTAATCCTCCTCACTCTCATACGGTCTAAAAGTTTACAATTTTCGAATACATTCCTTTATTGTTCATTTTCCTTCACTTATTTGTACTTTTCTTTCGACGAACACACGTTCTTAGTAATTTCCTTTTCTTCTTTTCCAGTTCATCAATTTCTCTTTCTTGGTTAAGATCTGCATGGAGACACGTCGGTTTTATGACGATGTGGTAGTGATGAAGTTTTGCTTGTATTGACGTTGATTTTTCTTGTGAATATCTTCTTTTGACTGATAAGAGTTTCATTTTTGTGATAATGTTTTTATGCTTCATCAATATCATTTGGCAGAATTATTTGTCGGAGATACTTCGTTTACCTTAATAATTTTCCATATTTTGCGTTTAAATATTTTGGAGTATCTTAAGCGTTTTGTCCTAAATTTCGACTTGCTACAAATTTGTATCCCGGCTGTTTATTCTGACTCTTTTAAAAGTTTGATTTATTCTGTTTCAGTATCTGTATTGTCTGATAGAATAGCCAAATCGTCTGCAAAGGCCAATCAGTTCAATTTAATGTCAGAGTTTTGTATCCAGTTCTGATTTCCTGAATATATTCTCCGTGGAGTTTGATTTTCAATTCTCTGACCACTTTGTCTAAACTACGGTTAAAAGGTAGACATGATAACAAGCCTTTGGACTTCTGCCGTGTCAAGAAAACAAGGTGAAATTTTTCATGTTTTGCAAAGAACTTTGCTCCGCTGCTTCAGAAGAAAATATCGTGTGTTTGCAAGGAAGACCTCTCTAACAATGAAGGTTTAAATTTAAGCACAGCCATCGTGAAGTAAAGGTCGTACTGTACGAAGCGCGCCTAGCCCATCAGCTGATCGATTAGTGCGGTCTAAATTAATGTTATGAAATTGTACTTGTAAATGTAATACAAAGTAATAGAGAGCATTCCTTGGATAATTGTGACTGTTGAAAGAGAGACCTTTATTTTTTTAAATATCTTGCATGATTGTTCTCTAAAAATTATCACATCAGGATTTGCATTTAAAAAAAACTCTTATTGTGATAACGAGACGCCACAATATAGGTTAGGTACGTTATTTTAATGTGGAGAGTAATGTAAATTCAAGAAACGTAATGCTTCTCGTGTAATTTATTCATTATATCGTTACCGTATATTTTTCTGGGAAATATGACGTTAATAATTTAAAAATATTGCCACAGTGTCAAAACGTTCTGTGCATCACGATGAGTATCCAACTATACACTACACCAATATTCTCATTTTTTTCCAATGGGGGGGCAGGAAAAACTTATAAAAGAGGAAAATCGTAACCGAAAATGTAACTATTACTAAGAATACAGTAGTAAGTTTCACTCATTTTCCCAAGATGAGGGCGAGTCCTGCTTTTAATTCTCTTCTTGTTCTGTATATTTATGGCAGTGCGTTTTATTGTTGATAAAGTACAATCCTAAAAGTACCATAGATGATCAGCGACCAAGTGAGCCTACATTTGTGTGTTATATCTTGGGTTAGATAATATTGAGAACATTCAATATAGGCGGAATCCAGTCTAAGATATAGAAATACATGTAGTATATAAAACGCAACCTTGTGTTAAATAAATAAATAAAAATAAGAATAAAAAATAAAAATAATAAAAAATAAAGAAATGGAACTGATACTGGCAGGGATAGGAGAATATAGTAACGCTGAGTGTGGAAATAAACGCGTGTAGGAGAAAAACGAGAAAAGTAGTGTGAGTGGGGAGAGAAATGGGCGAATGGGGCGGCGGATAAGAGGACGTACTCTCCTCATCACTAGATGGTTCACTCTAGACTGCGTGTCTTAAAACTTTCAAAACCTGTGTACACCTGTTACTGTATTATTCTAACTTCTTTTCACTCTCGTGTGTTCAACCTCATTGTTGTACGTCCCCTGCGCTTTCTGTACTTTCTGTAAGTCAGTTAAGTTCTACAAAAGTGAGCATTTACATCTACCTTGCAGATGAATTCACTAGGTACAGTTAGTGTAGAGATACTGAACGATTGCTTAAATCCTTGTTGTCAAGACTATATACTGTAACTAGATAATTAAAGTTGTGGGGGGTCCGCTCTCTGTAATTTCGTTTGCTTTGCCAAGTTTTTAGATATTTATCCGATTTAGGTCAACTCAAGACCGTATCAGTGTTTTTTAGCTTTCGTGACTGTTTGTCCGTCTGTTCCACCATTACGGCAAAACGGCTGGATAGATCTCGACTAAACTTCATATATGGAGAATACCTATCGACAGAAATGTATATATATGTATACGATTTAAAAACAACTGAATAATATGGGGGTTTATAGGAAAACTACAACAGCTTTCTTCCATTTTCTTTTATACTATTTATTTTCTGTAAAATCAGTGGACTGCATGTGAAACGTCCCTTAATTTTAAACAACTTTTGTTATGAGCATAATTTCTCTTACTCTTCAAATGACGGACAGAATTACTACTTTCTGCGGGGTTTATGCTCTCCATTGAGTGGCTGTCAGACCGACAACGAACCTACCAGTTACCATAGCAACGTCTCTGGCTGCTTGCCTGTAGGAAATTAACGTAAGTTAATGTCATTTTCGTCAACATTCCTGTAAACTCGTGGTTCTTCCTTACGTAGAAGGCGAGAGAGGCGTCATGCTGCCATTCTGCGGGATATTTGCAGAATACCGTTGGAGGTTACAATCGTCATCGAATAGCTCTAAATGGACAGTTAATATTTGAACAGTACCGCGTAGTGTGGCCCGTGTTTTCAAACCGCAAGGTGTTTTCTGGCATTTGCTATAAATTTTACTGTATTTTATCTTCTACTTCTGTTTTCTGCTTTAATTTCTGCCTCTGTCTTGCCTCTTTAGGTTTAAGTAATAACATCGTAAGTCATCATCTGATCTGTTTACCTAAGAATACCTCCGCCTAAATTTCTCCTCTTTACTGCCTTCTTATATCCATAACTCATATCCTCACAATTTAGTGAGGGACATTTCATTTTACAATATATCCACTTGGTATTTATGTATTTGTCCTGTACGGCTGTCCTCAGTTATAATCCTATTTTCTATTAATTTCAACTTCAACTGTAATACTTCCTTCCTTAGTTACTCCGTATGTATGCGAGTGCTAATCCTGAAAATTCCAAGCTGTTCAAATACATAACTTTTTGGCCCTGGAACATATCGAAATATGGAGGCAATTTCAATGACGGTGAAGACCTTCGTTTCAAGGTAACTGCTTTCTAAACGGTGAGTCGTTTCACAAAACAGATAACACAATAGCTGCTCGATTTGGAGAAATCTTCAACTTTGGTACTAGGCTTTATTGTCGTATCTAGATTCTTTATTCTCTAGATAGCGCAGCATTTCTCGGTTATATTCAAACCTCTCCAACTCGATTGTGACTGGTGTTAGGAAAGGGGGCCTGCTATTCTAATGAAAACTATACATCTCTATTGTGAATTGCAGGTGGAAAGTGAGCCTGCAGGTATTGCAGAAACTCCTCGACTCGATTGTGAATGGCAGTAGAAAATATGGCCTGCCTTTATCATCTATATTTCCCGAACGTGCACCTTAGTTCGGAAACAATGTATGGGTTCCTCTCCATTTTGTTTCTCGGGTAGCGCTAAGTGGCATGCAATTTACGTAGAACTCGGTATACTAGGTAGAATACCGTGGCGAAGCACGGGTACGTTTGTTAGTCATTATATATGATAAATCTTGAACTTATCTTGGAAGACTGTAAAATTATATTTTATCAAATATGTGTCTATTTTTGTAGTAAGCGTTCCTTTCGATATGTAGAAATTGTGCGTTTACATAACCGCAAAATATATTGCATAGACAGTGAAGGTATATTGAACACTATAAAGCTGTTTATCTCCGAGCATTCATGAGCATGAACATTTCATAATACTGAAGTATAATAATAGTTTCTGTGGCTACTTGCACAGCTTATTGTGTAGGTCTATATATCGTCGCTATTCAGACAAACGGTTATATCTAGAGTCCGGATGATTAGGTGCTGATAGGTTAGAATGCAAACTTACTTAAGCCAGTAACAAGTATATACTGCACTGTACAACGGTTATACTATGAGGTTTGCATAGATATTAGGGGTACAGCCTATAGAATGCCTTGCATTTATTCTACTCTTCCTACATTATGGTACAACGGGTTGCATAACACTTCCTACAAACCAAATTTCTTTGCATTCTAACCTATTACCACCTAAAAATCCGAGGTATAGTTATATCTCACAATGCTCTTCCCATCCATTATTTTTCTTACGACTGGTCACGCTTCCCAGCCACATATGGATATAGAGTCCATCAGAACAATATCCGTTGTGTTCATTTTAATTTGCTTTCGTATAAAGGAAAATGAACCTTACCGTACAGTAGTCTGCTCTAGGGAGGAATGTTTGCATGACTTATTTACGTACCCCTACAGTATAATGTACTTAAGGTTCATTTTCCTATACACGTTAGCATAGGAAAATGAACACAACGAAAATTGGTCTGATGGACTGTGGCTAGGAGATGTGACAAGTCTTACGAAATACAATGGATAGGAAGAGCATTGTGAGATATGACCTTTTGCCCGAACAGCTTCGATATAATTTAAAACTAGATATTTTTCTCTTTGAATTAATATTTGCTAAATGATTACGCATTAATTTTTCAATATAAATTAATATTTTAAAGAAAATTTCACTCTTAAGGGTAAATGTCTTGAAGGACATTTTGAGTGCACCTGCTCTGGTGTGAAATTGGAAGCATGAGACATGAGCGAACTTGTTACTTTACTTACTGAACCACATTTGTGCGACTGTCCTATCACTGAGTCTATCATTCATGGAGACACTACCTTATGTAAAGTATATTTAATAGATGCTTAAATGTATACACGAAAAGGGCAGAATGCCTTGGATCAGCAGGTGAAGGAGGAACCCTCCAATTTGAGGGCGAATCTCCAAATAAGTCTCGGTCATTCAGGTACATGAGATACAAAATTCTCGGAGAGGTATTTAAAAGAAGAGATACGATATAGAAAAATAGGTTGCTTGTACAACATGGAGAGATCTCACCTGAATACTGGGTGATAAAAATATCCCTCCAAAACTTAAATACAAGGTGTAAGGCCAGCAGCTATGTATAGAAGTAAATGCTGGCCAGCTACTAAGAATATACGTATAACTACAAAATTGTACATTTTAGAGATGAACACGATGATCTTTAAGAGTAACTCGACTGAACCAAATACGGGAGAAAAAGAACAAGAAAATAATGAGAGAGGTCCCACATTGTTGAAAAGATGTTAGGAAGACGACTCTAATGTATGGACACGTAAAGAGTTCACTACCCACTTCCGTAGCTCAAATAGCGTTCGGCTTGAAGGTAAATGGGGAAAACTTAGAGAAAAGCTAAAACAAAGATGGATTGACACAATCAGCAGCGATATGAAAGCAACAATGCTAAGGCCATCTGATACTTACAACAGAATATAGTTGAGGCAGCATTCTAGGAGAGCATACACTCCAACCTGAAGCGGGAATATGCCCGGAAGGAAAATGATACGAAGTTTAAAGGTAAAAGCGGGGCAGAGAATGGTCTTGAAATATTGATCTCCTCCCTGAAGATATTCAGAAATCCAATCCTATGAATGACGCCTGGAACACAGGAAGACTTTAAACCTTCTTCCTTCATGTAGAGAGAACTAAAGATATGTATTTATTGTACATTTTATTAGAGCTTGGAACTTCTATCCTTCTCCAGTAACCCAGGAAAGTAACTTCATGGGCATAATACGCGATTCATTATTTATATAGCGTATCACAAAACTTGTTACGTCAGAAATACGGACAAAGAATTGTTTGCGGAAGAAAATTGTTTGCGGGTTGAATACTACGACCTGTACGTGTATTCTTAAAGCCTACGAGAGAGATGGTTGGATTACATGCGCCTGAGGTATTCGTTCTCTCTTCTCTCAAAGAAATAGTAAGTGGTAGTGGTGTGGGGATGATAGCCGAATGAGTTCATCGCTGGCTTCTCACCAAGGCAGTCGCGGTTTGAATCCCGGCCAATACATGTGCGATCTTTGAAATGTCAAGTAGTATCCTTGTTGTTCGAATTCCACGTAAACTTGATGTTCCCACAGCTATGATCACGGTATCCACAATCATGTAAAATGGCAAGCTTGCCTTTTTCTTATTATATCGACACCTTACGGTGCAGAGATGAAGTTATTACATTTACTGCTCACATGCGGAGCCATCATGGTCGTAAATAACTCGTCTATACGTCGTGGCGAATTATGTGACTTCAGATGCATGTCATTTCGTGTGAATTCGACATGGTACTAGAGCTGTAGTCACAACTAGTTGCCCACGATTACGTCGGCAGCCTACTGCTCTAACTCTGGTGTTCTTGAAACACGCATACTTAAATCGGAAGTCGAGCAAACACACTTGTACTAATACGTAAGTAAGCATCTAGCGTACTCGGTGGATACCTAGTGGACATGATGCGCAGCTATACTGCTTCCCAAATAATCTCATTGACAAAAATTGTTCTAGGCACTTTTCTTATCTCTGGTCGATTGAATTTTCCTTTCCTGTTTTTTAATGCCCAGCAGTGTATTTTCAAAACAAAATTAATTAGGAGCTAGCACTAAGGTCAGTAACATTTAGTAAGAGATGAAAGATATGTAAAAACAAGGCCTGTATCAATACCATTCGTAACAGAAGCGAATGAAGATTACTTGTTGGCAATCAGAATACAAAATAGAGAGGGGGAAGAAACTCATCTTCTTCTTTTCCTACATCTTTTCCCACACCTGTGAGGTCGCGGGTGCGAACTGCATTGCACGCACACACACACACACACACACACACATATATATGTGGATTTGGCTCTGTTTTACGGCCGAATGCCTTTCCTGACGCTAACCCTATAAGGAGGGATGTAATCACTATTGCGTGTTTCAGTGGTGATTGGCAGTGTAGTGTGTTGTGTGAACATGAAGGGAAGAGTGTTGGGACGGACACAAATACCCAGTCCCCGAACAAGAAGAATTAATCAGAAGCGATTACTATCGCCGACCCAGCCGGGAATCGAATCCGAGACCTTCTGAAGCGAAGGCCAGTACGCTGACCATTCAGCCAACGAGTCGGACTGAGGAAAGAAACTCTAACATATACGAAATGCAGTAGAATGATGAGTAACGGTGTGTAATTACAAGCTATTCATATTCTTACCTGTTTTGGAGGCTGGATATCCTTCCTAATGCGAACACTCTCTCTCTCTCTCTCTCTCTCTCTATCTGTGTGTGTGCGTGTGTGTGTGATTTCTGTAGAGGTGTAAACTAAGACAAACATGAACACCCAGTCAGCGAGCCAGAGGCATTGACCAGACAAAGATTAAGTCCATGATCCAGGTGGGAAACGAACTCGGGCCCTCCGGACCAAAGGCTGCGATGTTGACCATTCGGTCAAGGAACCGGACAGTAAGGTAGGCAAAGTAGCCTGCAGGTGATAAAACCAATGACAGAGGGGAATGTAGTACAACCAGACTATATCTTCGTTATTTACCAGGCCACACCTCACAAACTGAGAATCATGTAAGCGCAAAGTACGATCATTCTTAGAGAGAACATATTCAGAACGTATTTATCGGTAAGGAGAAATAGGTGGAGATAGTAATCCCAATTGTTATAAGGGGCTTGATAGCCACGTGGCATAGTTACTGGCAGCTTTCCGCAGCTTTGAATCCCAACCAATACGGTTGTGATTTTCGAAATAATGCCACCTCCTTCCGGTTCGGATTGCACGTAAAACTTGAGTCCCTGTGCCTGTAGTCTAATCACGAACACTACGATCTTTCTTAATTTACTTTATGCCGGGCTGACAGTTGCTGGTCTTACGAGTCCTGTCAGCAGGTTTGATCATCATTCAGTCCGATGGTATTTGAATACGCTCAAATATACCAGCCTCGTGTCGGTAGAACTCCTCAGGGTCAACATTCTGGCAACTTGGCGTCTAAAAAAACCGTAAAGGATCGTTAGTGTGACGTAAAACATGTAACATGATTATTTTCAGGAACCTAATGAAATAAATAGACGCTGTCACAAGGACAAAGCAAAACAAAGACATATAATATGGTTATACAATTGCTGATAAATGATAGAAAAATAGCAGAAAGGATTCTCGGTATCCAGAATACCACATAGCTGTTCTGGCACATCATGGGCTATGACACGTTCTATATCCGTCCGAAGAAAACAATTAGAATCCAATAATAAGTTACCCAATAGTTTCGTTTTCTTGGCCATCTGGTAGATTTATTATTATTATTATTATTATTATTATTATTATTATTATTATTAAGTGTTGTACAGCCATCTGTCATTTGTCTGTCCAAATGTCCATTATTACTTACCCGTTTCTAAACCCCGCCCAGTGCTTGTCGTTCATAGGCACTTTAGTAATATCGTTCACTATGATCTCCAACGTCCACGTTGTTCAGGGCCACCTATCATTTCAGAAATGTCAGTTATCATCGTTATTGTTATTTTGAAGTCAGATTTTGTATGATGTATCACTTCTGGAAGGACAATATTGATTCTGAGCAGCTGGAAATTGTATTCATGTTTGACTGCACTAACCTGATTTTCCTTAATAGAAGTATAATTACTATTAATTAAATAATTAGTCAATGATGGGATCGTTAGCTGAAATCTTTGAGATTTGGATTGATTGTCATAGTCAATGTATGAGGTTTATGGATGTATATGTAGGACAACTTGAAATTAATCAGATAAGCGGATATGATTGCATTACCCTCTGCAGACTTGAGTAGAAATATGTATTGTTTTGTTCTAAAATATTATGAAAGTTACTGGGTTACTTCATTTAATCCATATTTATAAAATATGAGGAAATCTGCAATCACATCTGCTACCTCAGAAATCAGTTAAGACAAATATTCACAAACAATTAGCAACATCACCATAGAAAATCTTACTACCAGTCCACCAAAATAGTTTTTGCCTCATTCCTTGTTTAAGGAATGGAAATACCTAACATCCATACAAATATAATTTTAATTTTGTCTGTGCACTCATACATCGATTCTGTCTCTGACTAGGTATTTGAAAGTAAAGTAGGTTTTGTTTGTTTGTTTGGTTGCTTATTTGTTTGTTTGTTTTTTGTTTGTTTGTTTGTTATGATATTAGTGGAGAAATGAGCCAAGAGAATTCATCGAAACTCTGTACTGAAGTTCAGGGATATTCGGGTTGTGTGCTAGGCTATACAGCGTAATAATAGGAAGACGACCAAACTAAAATACCAGTATTCTTCGTTGATATTAGCTTCATCGGAAAGCTATAATAGAATTTTTGGCTACTGTCAGTAATGTACAATGCATGAACGCAGGAGATTCTAATTTCCATTGTTGATAATCTGTGGACTGATATTCCCTTGTTTCCTTCTGCCTTCCAACTTCAGTCAAATAAACGATGGTTGCTTAACTATGGTACAAGACCCTACCTTTCCAATTCTAGACCTAGATACCTAATAATAATAATAATAATAATAATAATAATAATAATAATAATAATAATAATAATAATAATAATAATAATAATAATAATAATAATAATACCAAAATCAGACTCTGTAATGGAAGAACCTATGTGCAACTTGTACACCGACACGCATAGAGCTGGACTATGTGGTACAGGTGGTAGAACGATGGATTGCAGAGCCTAAGTTGTCGGATTCAATTCGGACTCAATCTGATACCATTTGAAGGTGCCCAAATACTCCAGTTTTGTGTGAATAGATTTACTGGTATGTAACAGAACTCCCGTAAGAAAAAATCGGTACGTATCTCGGTATTTCCGGAAACCGTAAAAGAGAGTTAATGGAACATAACACCATCATCAGTAGTAGTAGTAGTAGTAGTAGTAGTAGTAGTAGTAGTAGTAGTAGTATAATGTAAAGAAGCATCCTTCAACTTACTTCAGATATTTCTGCAGTTCCAGGAGCCATCCTGGAGCATTTTAGTTTTATCTGGGCTTTATGGCTAGGTGCCTTTATGACATGAAATTATTCAAATAAAACTTCTATCCCAGGAGATTCGAGCCTCAGCTGTCCTGGGATAAGTCTGGAGATAGGCAAATGCACGTATCACGCTCGCTGCTCTCTCAGTGAGTCTTTGTGCATGAACGGAAAGCTTTCCTAATAAAATATTCATCTCATTTATAATTCAATTCAGTGAGATCTATCCAGGAAAAGAATAATTATATCTTACGGAGAAATGACGATTATTTGTATGAAATTAAGAATTTAAAAGGTATAATTTTTTTAAATCTATTACAATACATCAAATACAGTACTATCTGGGATATAATTGAACTTTAGCACAATATACAGTATATAGTCATACGACTTAAAGCAATCAACGGTACGGTATCTTTAATTTCAATCTGTTTATGAATATCAAAGTCCACCAATTCCAAAAAAAAGATTATTTAGAATAATTTATTTTGAAGGGTGGTTATTACTTTCTATTCTTCGACGAGGTTAAATTTCAAATTGATTTTTCTACATTTAAAATTAGACAGTTTAAAACCGAGCAAGTTGGCCGTGCGGTTAGGGTCGCACAGCTGTGAGCTTGCATTCAGTAGCTTTGAAGATGACTTTCGTGGTTTCCTTTTCACGCCATGCAAATGCTGGAAGGTAAGGGTTATTCTGCCCGAAGGCAGGTCTGAACCTCCGCAGAGGTATTTCTGAGCCGGAGTTTACGTGCGGTAGGGTGGCCAGTTCCTTTCCGCTTGTCCATTCCCTTACCCCCCCCCCCCCCAACAGCGCGTGGCAACCCATCCAACTCCTGACCACGCCCAATGTTGCTTAACTTCGGAGATCTCACGGGATCCGGTGTTTCAACACGGCTACGGCCGTTGGCCAAATGCTGGAGCTGTACCTTAATTACAGCCACAGTCATTCCCTTCTCAGCCTTTCCTATCTTATCTTCGTCAAATGACCTACCTGCGTCGGTACGACGTAAATGAAAATGGTAAAAAGACGGTTGACAATGGTTTAAAATAGCATTACTTTATATACGCCACTGTTTTTTTTCACTTACGCCTTCGTGTGAGGTGGCTCAAAGATTTGTAAGACATAGGCTTTTGATGTTCTCACGCACATACGGTATGTAGTGCAATAAACATTGAACACTCAGCATCATCAGGCCACGAGCGTGATATAGAAGGGACAGGGTGAGTTACACCGCGTTACATGTGTTCAGCACTCTTCAGGTTCGCGTGCCTCACGCTAAAACGTAGTCAATCACGTGATCAAATCACGTGGTATATATAAGTATAATGTTTATCTGGGAGCACGAATATGCAATTGCCCAACACTTCTATCATCTCCTCCTATGTGCAGCCAATGACTACCAGAAATTATCTTTGTTGAATATTTATTACTGCGAAAATTATCTGGAACTCACTTTATGACTTTAAAAGTACCGCAACACTTGTTGTTTTGTAGGATTTGATTTAAATGTTAATTCACCGACCCCAGAAGTGCAATCACTTAGTCGTTGTCCTTCTGTTCCCATGGTAGCTGGTTCGAGCCCGACTGATGTCAGTGGCACTTGTGTGTGTTCAAATGAACAGCTCAGAGCTATTATTTTCCACCAAGTTATGTGAACTCCTTCTGACGACATTATGACTTTTAAGCCTCTCTTTGAAATATGTAGCAATCGAATGAGTGTTAAAATAATTTGTCAATGTTTACAGTTCTTGTTTTCAGAACTATTCACCGAAAACAGAATGAGTTGGCTACGTGATTCAGACCGTGTAGCTGTTAGCTCTTATTCGGGAGATGGTGCGCTCGAACACCACTGTCGATAACCCTGAATATGGAATTCCGTGGATTCACACTTTAACATCCGGAAAATGTTGGTGCTGTACCTGAATTTTGGCTACGAAGCTTTTCCCCGTCCCAGATCATCCTGTCTTATCGTCGCCATAAGATATGTCTGAGTCGGTGATAACTCTTAACCAATAAGGAAGAGACAAAGCAATAAACCGCATAGGCCAAGCGGGTATACAAATTCAAAATGTATTCCATACAGTTACAAATATTCGTGATCCAACTCTTTGGCTGAATGGTCACCGTTGAGGCCTTCGGTTCAGAGGGTACCGAGTTCAATTCCCGGCCAGGTCGGGGATTTCCTTTGATTCTTTTAGCCCGAGGACTGGGTGTTTTTGTTTGTTCCAACGCTTTCATCTTCATATTCAGACAACACAACACACCACACTACCAACCACCACAGAAACACGCAATAGTGATTAAATCCCTCCATATAGGGTCGATGTCAGGAGGGGCATCCGGACGTAAAAGAGGGCCAAATCCACATGTGCGACACAGTTCGCACCCGCGACCCCACAGGTGTGGGAAAAGTGGTAGAAAAAGAAGAAGAAAAGTTACAAATATTCGTGCTCAAACGAATTCAGTCAGTAGCTCGTTGCCCAGGTGATGTGTAACACTACTGTATACACACTCCTCTGCAGGAAACAAACCGCTGATCATTATGAGTTCACAAATGACAGGAGTATAGCTTCTGTTAAAGTGGTCGTTATTTTATTCTTAATTATTACTCCATAGTCAGTAGTTTCACTTATCTAGCTCTTTGATTGAATGGCCGGATAGAAGATGTTATTTGCATCAGATTAATTCCTCTAGCTGGGGGACTGGATGTATGTGTTTGCCTGAATACTCTTGTCTTCATCTACGTACGTACACAGTACCACAATCCAATCACAACAGGAACAGGCAATAGTAAAGGCATCGCCCCAAATAGGGTTGCGTCGGGATGTGCATCCGCTGTAAGAAATGGCAAAATTTTCAAGCGACGACCTCAATAAATTTTGAACAAAGCTACGATGAAAGGGTCAGTAGCTCTATGTATAGCTTATAGGAATTACATTTCAGTTGTTTTCAGTACTAGAAATTTGTAGATAGGATCCTTGTCTTCACAGGGGTTATAGAAGATCATTGTCTGGCCGTAGCAGTAGTGAGCCGTATCCGACCGGCCCATAATAATAATTGGAATATTATTTGACCATATATGTGAATTTATTAATAAAAGATACAGTCTAATATGGTAAAGCATCGTATCCCAAGATAGTTAATACCGGATGTTGAGCAAGACTGTAAGTCGCTGGATGTTGCTTCATATTTCCGCATGACCGTGAGAAAGTAAGCGTACCCAAGCGCTGGCAAGGACCGACACGTGTATTACATGCTGACCAAGCAAGATATTTCAGCCAATGGGAATTTATGGATTTGGCAAACATGGAGGCTACACCGCGCCAAATATTAATTCCAGGATGACCAACGTGTTCTGTGGATAAAGTCAGTTTCTGTAGACAATCGGTTTTCCACAGTTTCTGAAGTTATATATATTTGGTAATGTATTATAGAAATTGGTGGAAGAGATTTGCTAATGTTTGAGCTGTGTTTTATAAATATATCACAATAAGTATTGTATCATCATACATGACGAACTCTCTGATTGGTGGTTGGTTCAGATACCCGGGAACCCCAACAATATTAGCGTCACCGAAGCCTCCTCAGTAATCCAAGCTCTGGAGAGCGTCACTCTGTAGTTGAAATTTGAGCAGTACGGATGTACTAACTCGTCACTCTGTAGTTGAAATTTGAGCAGTACGGATGTACTAACTCGGCACTCTGTAGGAAAAGTTTGAACAGTGCGGATGTACCAACTGTGTGATTGGTGATTGTAATTAACGTGGCGTTATTCCAGAAATAGTAACTGGTTCTCATTGATACTTCAAATTGTGCAGTCGTAATATTTACTGTGCTTTGACAGAGTTTACTTTTAATCGATAAAGACGGTGTAGTGACCGCTGAGTAACAAGTGTTGTAGAAACGTGCTAGTGTTTCACTATTTCGCGACGGGCGCGTATTCGCGTGGAACTTCCGTACCGAACCGTGGGCTGCTTTTTAAACTATTTTTTACCCTTTTAGTGAAGTGTGTTATATATATGTGAATCAGTGTGTTAGCTGATCTGGTAAAAGAAAGGGTATCTCGGCTCGCGGCATTAAGCAGTGAAGAGGTTATCAATAATAGTCTTCTGTGTTCCAGTGAATTGTTTTCCAGCAAGATGATGGATACACCTGCAGAGGAAGGAAGTGCATTCCCACATGTTAAGGATGTGATTAACATGGTGTAGATCCCAAAAATTAGTGGGGATGTAAGCTGCTATCCTGGTTCCCCGAGAGTCATCTAAAGTAAGATGCACGTATTATATATGGCATGATATGTAAGTTATGTTAAGGTACTAGGGCAGTGTAGATAGAATTTTCAGTTTCATTTAAAGTAAGCCTGACGGCATGTATTGGTTTAATTTTGTTACTATGGTAGATTCGGATACGAGATTAATGCATGTTTATTTTATTTTCATTTTGCTTTACGATTAGATGTTTGGGAAAATGAGGGATTGATAGGATCAGTTATTGTTGTAAATATATTACTTAGAGTAGGATATTCCGAGTTTTCCTTAAATATATGCTAGAAGGGCTAGATCGACAGGTTCATTTTTATATTACGTCAAACACGTATCAATTCACTTTATTTCGGTTATTTAGAGAGACAGGTATAGCTATTTTGCATGATGCATGGTTTTACAGAAGCTGCCAGAAGGAGCTGCAGAACGTCGTTGTTAAATTAAGATCTTTGAAGTTAAGTTGGATTCTGTTTGCCTGATGGTCTGCCAAGGACTCGAACAGCGTCTCGTTATGTGGAAAGGCCAGTAGGATCCATGAGGAATGATGTGATAATAATTGCATGCTTAATTATAATGTATTGGTGCAGGCCGATTGTATGCTTGACAAGATAGAGAGAAATTATGCAGATGTGTGTGTGCCTGCTTAGCGTCTTCTGAGTATATTGTGATCAGAATGGACAGTGTTAATTCCAGACTATTGAGTCTGATGTTGTTAAATGGCCCAAGCATGCTAAGAAGAAATTAATATACGGGAGTTTCCGTGTAGTTGATGATGGGCGTTATCTCATGACAAGCTGACTCCTGGCCTAGGTTATCGGCATGTGTGAAAGAGACAGTATTTCCTTGCGGCGGCCACGGGAGACAAAATCCAATCTTTAGCGTAGTGGAGTTCTATATTTCTTTACAGCTCGTAATCTACCCGGAAGTACATGACGGATGACCGCGCTGTTGAGCGCTCAAACGCAGCAGAAGGAGGCAATGTTGCCCATTGCTTTCTTCATGACATCAAGGATTATGTATATGTTTTTCTCTTACAGGATGGTTTTACCTTATTATTTTGTGATTGTATACCTTGTCTCGTTGTTTTTAAAGGGAACAGCCCGAGTGCTGATGTATTGTTGGTTCATCTAGTTCTGTCTAGATCTTTTGTAGTGAACCGGGATTCACATTAGAAGCAGTGTAGCATTTAAGACTTTACTCGATATCCGATGTATATATATATATGTTTAGTTTGATTATTTGAATTATTGTAATTATAGTGTAGGATTTGCCCCTAGTATTTTGCATTACTTACATAGCGTCCGGTGCGTCTTAATTATTTTTCTTTCCGTCGTAAATTTTCTTTTAATGTAACTTTGATTTTACGGAAATAGTTGACTCTCGGGAGTAACTTAATTTTGAAACCGTATCGTTGGGATGCGATAGTGTGAAACTCCATACCGAAACACCTCATGGCAGTGTTTGCATACACTTGTTGCCATACAACATAAACATTGGACTATGAGAAGAAACCCAGTCTTGATTTTTATTTATGTTCTTTATTGAACTTGTTTTTCTTTTAATGTCAAATTTGTATTATCACTCATTTAACGTTTCTGATTTCGAATTATTTTACACTTTGAGTTTATTTTTCTTTTACAAAATTTTTTTTTATTTTCTTGATTCAATTTATTTTCGTGTGATTTGATCGGGGATATTTGTTCATAAATCCATCTTACCCCCTATGATTGTTTCTCATTCGTGTTATACCTCCATTTCCTGTCATTGATTGCTATTTTAGTGTTGAACTTCGACTTTTATCTGACCCAATCGACAACCAACCCACACTCTGCCCAACCCTGAGTTAGTCGGATGTTCATACAGGAATGGAGGCATCGTCCTAGAGGGTATTTACCCCTGGGTACGGTACATATATATTTGGCGCCGCAACTAAGGGCAAATAGACACTTTGGCGTATGTTCGTATCCCGCTGGGAGTATTTTTGTGTTACCCAAAGATGTTTAGGTTGTTCTTACAAACTTGGGCAGGTCAAATTGAGATTTGCGAGAGTGAATGTGATTTGACAAGCTATTCCGAAGGCTAGATAGGATTAGGATCATGGTTCGAAAGCTGGAAGAGACCAATAATTGGTATCCATATAATGATTAAATTTAAGAAAGGTAGGTAGGTAATTTCGAACCATAGGCGCAACTTAGGAATCTGGCAACCTAACGTTCAGACAACTTGAGTCTAGAGTCCCATGTTCAGTACTACGAATGATAGTAGGCGGACATGAAAGGGCAAGATTTCATAGGAAATCGTGTGTTTAGAAAACAGAGTAAAATCTAAATGCATTACGTTAGGGACATCGGCAAAAAGTTTGATTTAAATTATGTTAGGAAGAATGAGGAACATAGCCGATAAATAAGGCGTGTCGTAGTAGTAAAGGAACTCTATTTGAGTCAGAGAACTATAAAAAGATTTCTCTAATGAGGTAAAGTGGTCGATGACGTGTCCTTCAGACATGTGTTGATCTTGACATAGCCTGGAATTTGTGTGCAGATCAAATTTCAATTGCCAGTAACGATAATTTTATTTGATTTAGAGTAAGGCTAGGAACTTAAGATCGCCTCAGTCTTAAGAAAATGGTGATGATATTTGCAATGAATGCTGATGATTCAAGACTGGTAAACCTATGCTGGAATATTAGTCTGGAGTCGGAGGTATTTATCGTAAATATGGTCCAGTACTGTTGTCTAGTACTTAGATTAGAGCCCAAAAGACAGGAAAATTACTAATGTTTGGATTTAAAGATTTTGGGGCTACAATATTTGTAATTTCTTTTTTTAAAGTTATGATAACGCGTTTGTTTGTTATGCGCGGCAGAAAATAAATATCCCAAATCATAGGAAGCTCCTATATGGTGAATTTTGAGGCCATGTTTTTTTGATATTTGATTAACGTAAATCATAGAAGCTTTTCAGTAAAATAAATGGTTTTCGTATGGAGTACACAAGATACGGTATAGGATACTAGGTAGTGGCGAGCATCCCTGCGTTTTCTCGAATACGTATTTGGTATGGCGTTGACGATGAAGGAGTTGTTAGAGGAGATGGACAAGAGGGCAGAGCAGGCCGAGAGAAGGGAACAGGAGCGTATGGTGGAGATGGACATAAGGGAGCAGGAGCGTATGAATGAACTTTCGAGTAAGTTGGAGGAGCAATTTAAACAAGCTGCAGATAGGACTGACGAGCAATTTAAACAAGCGGCAGATAGGACGGACGAACAATTTAAACAAGCTGCAGATAGGACTGACGAACAGTTAAAACAGGCTGCGGAAAAAAGCGAAGAACAGTCCAGAGAGACTAGACAGTTACTTAAGCAGGCTGCAGATAGGACTGAAGAACAATTAACACAGGCGGCGGAGAAAACTGAGGAGCAACTTAAGGTGGCGACCAATGAGTTACAGGGGAAAATTGACTTCGTTCGTACATGCTGTTTAGAAGGCATGGGAAAATTAGAGAAACAGTTAGATACAGTAGAATTTAAAACACAGACGCAAATTGAAAAGATTAGAGATTCTGTTGAGGAAATCGCCGATCGGGTTACAGAACACATGACTAGCACAGATAAGCGGCTGGGAGACTTATCGCATACAGTAGAAGAAGCCACAGCAGAGATTACACTCCAGCGAGGCGCGATTGACAAGTTACGGATTGACACGGAGACGAGGTTGGAAGAGTTCACCGTGGATATCAGTAAACAAATTACTGAAGCTCAGCAGAATACTGAAGACAAAATTGATTTGAAACTTAAGATGAAGCAAACGGAGACTGAGGAAAGAATGAAGGAAATAGAAACTCAGATTCGATTGGAAATGAAGGAGGACATCGCGGAGACAGGCAAGGAAGTCAAAGACATGATAATGGCTGATCGGGAAAGGAACAAGGAAGATCTACAGGTACTTGGTTCGAGTCTGGAGACGTGGACAGAAGTTTCACAGAAAAATCAAGTGAAGATAGAGGTTGTTGAGAAGGAAATCGCCTACATGAAGGATAAGTTAGAATTGTTGGATTTACGAACGGACAAAGAACTCAGTAAATTAAAATGTACAGTGCAACAAACCATTATAGAGAAGGCACCCAGTCAAGTTAGCGATAACGTTGCGCTGAGCGATCTTCTACAGTTACCGCGTCAGGAGGTCCACTGTTCAACTCCGAATGAAACACATAATGTTCCTATTTACAATATTATGAGAAGCAATGAAGAAAAACCACGGAAGTTTACAGGGAATGATGAGAGAACACCTAAAGCTTTCTTGCGTGAAATGGATGACTTCTTAGCAGATTACAAGGTACCACCAGAGCGTAAATTGAGGACAGTAGAAAGATTTTTAGGCGATACCGTGGCTGAATGGGCGAATGCTTTCCGTTATACATTTACTACATATGAGGAGTTTAAGGAGGCATTTCTTAAAAAGTTTTGGGATGTATCTACGCAGCAATCACTGAGGATGGAATTGTATTCACGTAGATATCCGGCTACTACGCCAACGAAGTATTCTCCTTTTTTCATTTCTCAGATGCTAAAATTTCGTGATTTAGACATGCCCCCAAGCGAGAGCGAAATTATAGCTGCAATCTCTCGACAACTACCTCTTGAAGTGCAGAGAACATTAATTGCAGCTAATGCTAAAACTGCAGCAGAGGCGGAATTGACTTTAAGACAGTTAGACTTAACATCTAGTCAAAACCAACCAAGGTTGAGGCATGTTGAGGCTATCCATACGGTAGGGGTGGAAGAAGGAAGTAATCCACCGAAAGTAAGGAAGAGAAATGATTATCAAAGCTTAGGGACTCAAACAGCTACACATGAGCAAGCCAACAGGAGTGCTGTACATCAGGATGGTAACTGGCAGCGGAGAGACAGAAGAGACCAGTTTCGAAGAAATAATTATCAAGGTAACAGCCTAAACCAGCGAGGATATAGCTATCCAAATGGAAATAATGGGAGGACCTATAGATACAAGTATAGAAACTATGGTGGACCCAGAAGACCATATTATCGTTGGGACGAGAAGGAGCGAAACCCCAGAGGAGGAAGAGGCAATTACCAGGAGAACCGTGACCAAAGAAGAGAAGAATCAAGACAATACGTTGAAGAGTTGAGAGGAAAAAGGCAGGAGGAAGACCGGTGGAGAGGAGCCATACAAGCTAATGGTAACGAAGAATGTCACGGAGCTGAAAGTGTTGCGTACAGGGAATACCGTATAAGGCAACAGGAAAACAGGTTGAATCCTAATGCTCCCAATTATGAAAGCCGAGGGACGGACACCAAAAACAAAGCACAATATATGACATACCAGAAAGAGAAGAAGAAGGAGAGATGGCAGAAGACGAGAGTGAAGATGATGGAGAAGAAGAGGAAAACCCAAATGATGAACCTGTGATGGTGGATGCAGATGACCCGGAAGAAGACGCAGAGAATGTCAACTTCGCGCAGATGGAAAGAGACAATTATTCAGAAGAAGAAGATTGTGAAGAGTGTGGTGGTGTGCAGAGACGTTTTCATGCGTTACTTGACATCTACTACAACATCCGCCAAGATAATGATAGACTGTGGGAAGAGAATACAAATTTGCGAGACGGCAAATAGTACTAAAGGAAAGAGATTACATATATCCAGATGATAATAAATAGTCAAATAATACATTGAGAAAAAAAATATATTCCATATTCATTTTTTTCCCCTGGTAAGAGGAGGATGAGCCGTATCCGACCGGCCCATAATAATAATTGGAATATTATTTGACCATATATGTGAATTTATTAATAAAAGATACAGTCTAATATGGTAAAGCATCGTATCCCAAGATAGTTAATACCGGATGTTGAGCAAGACTGTAAGTCGCTGGATGTTGCTTCATATTTCCGCATGACCGTGAGAAAGTAAGCGTACCCAAGCGCTGGCAAGGACCGACACGTGTATTACATGCTGACCAAGCAAGATATTTCAGCCAATGGGAATTTATGGATTTGGCAAACATGGAGGCTACACCGCGCCAAATATTAATTCCAGGATGACCAACGTGTTCTGTGGATAAAGTCAGTTTCTGTAGACAATCGGTTTTCCACAGTTTCTGAAGTTACATATATTTGGTAATGTATTATAGAAATTGGTGGAAGAGATTTGCTAATGTTTGAGCTGTGTTTTATAAATATATCACAATAAGTATTGTATCATCATACATGACGAACTCTCTGATTGGTGGTTGGTTCAGATACCCGGGAACCCCAACAATATTAGCGTCACCGAAGCCTCCTCAGTAATCCAAGCTCTGGAGAGCGTCACTCTGTAGTTGAAATTTGAGCAGTACGGATGTACTAACTCGTCACTCTGTAGTTGAAATTTGAGCAGTACGGATGTACTAACTCGGCACTCTGTAGGAAAAGTTTGAACAGTGCGGATGTACCAACTGTGTGATTGGTGATTGTAATTAACGTGGCGTTATTCCAGAAATAGTAACTGGTTCTCATTGATACTTCAAATTGTGCAGTCGTAATATTTACTGTGCTTTGACAGAGTTTACTTTTAATCGATAAAGACGGTGTAGTGACCGCTGAGTAACAAGTGTTGTAGAAACGTGCTAGTGTTTCACTATTTCGCGACGGGCGCGTATTCGCGTGGAACTTCCGTACCGAACCGTGGGCTGCTTTTTAAACTATTTTTTACCCTTTTAGTGAAGTGTGTTATATATATGTGAATCAGTGTGTTAGCTGATCTGGTAAAAGAAAGGGTATCTCGGCTCGCGGCATTAAGCAGTGAAGAGGTTATCAATAATAGTCTTCTGTGTTCCAGTGAATTGTTTTCCAGCAAGATGATGGATACACCTGCAGAGGAAGGAAGTGCATTCCCACATGTTAAGGATGTGATTAACATGGTGTAGATCCCAAAAATTAGTGGGGATGTAAGCTGCTATCCTGGTTCCCCGAGAGTCATCTAAAGTAAGATGCACGTATTATATATGGCATGATATGTAAGTTATGTTAAGGTACTAGGGCAGTGTAGATAGAATTTTCAGTTTCATTTAAAGTAAGCCTGACGGCATGTATTGGTTTAATTTTGTTACTATGGTAGATTCGGATACGAGATTAATGCATGTTTATTTTATTTTCATTTTGCTTTACGATTAGATGTTTGGGAAAATGAGGGATTGATAGGATCAGTTATTGTTGTAAATATATTACTTAGAGTAGGATATTCCGAGTTTTCCTTAAATATATGCTAGAAGGGCTAGATCGACAGGTTCATTTTTATATTACGTCAAACACGTATCAATTCACTTTATTTCGGTTATTTAGAGAGACAGGTATAGCTATTTTGCATGATGCATGGTTTTACAGAAGCTGCCAGAAGGAGCTGCAGAACGTCGTTGTTAAATTAAGATCTTTGAAGTTAAGTTGGATTCTGTTTGCCTGATGGTCTGCCAAGGACTCGAACAGCGTCTCGTTATGTGGAAAGGCCAGTAGGATCCATGAGGAATGATGTGATAATAATTGCATGCTTAATTATAATGTATTGGTGCAGGCCGATTGTATGCTTGACAAGATAGAGAGAAATTATGCAGATGTGTGTGTGCCTGCTTAGCGTCTTCTGAGTATATTGTGATCAGAATGGACAGTGTTAATTCCAGACTATTGAGTCTGATGTTGTTAAATGGCCCAAGCATGCTAAGAAGAAATTAATATACGGGAGTTTCCGTGTAGTTGATGATGGGCGTTATCTCATGACAAGCTGACTCCTGGCCTAGGTTATCGGCATGTGTGAAAGAGACAGTATTTCCTTGCGGCGGCCACGGGAGACAAAATCCAATCTTTAGCGTAGTGGAGTTCTATATTTCTTTACAGCTCGTAATCTACCCGGAAGTACATGACGGATGACCGCGCTGTTGAGCGCTCAAACGCAGCAGAAGGAGGCAATGTTGCCCATTGCTTTCTTCATGACATCAAGGATTATTTATATGTTTTTCTCTTACAGGATGGTTTTACCTTATTATTTTGTGATTGTATACCTTGTCTCGTTGTTTTTAAAGGGAACAGCCCGAGTGCTGATGTATTGTTGGTTCATCTAGTTCTGTCTAGATCTTTTGTAGTGAACCGGGATTCACATTAGAAGCAGTGTAGCATTTAAGACTTTACTCGATATCCGATGTATATATATATATATGTTTAGTTTGATTATTTGAATTATTGTAATTATAGTGTAGGATTTGCCCCTAGTATTTTGCATTACTTACATAGCGTCCGGTGCGTCTTAATTATTTTTCTTTCCGTCGTAAATTTTCTTTTAATGTAACTTTGATTTTACGGAAATAGTTGACTCTCGGGAGTAACTTAATTTTGAAACCGTATCGTTGGGATGCGATAGTGTGAAACTCCATACCGAAACACCTCATGGCAGTGTTTGCATACACTTGTTGCCATACAACATAAACATTGGACTATGAGAAGAAACCCAGTCTTGATTTTTATTTATGTTCTTTATTGAACTTGTTTTTCTTTTAATGTCAAATTTGTATTATCACTCATTTAACGTTTCTGATTTCGAATTATTTTACACTTTGAGTTTATTTTTCTTTTACAAAATTTTTTTTTATTTTCTTGATTCAATTTATTTTCGTGTGATTTGATCGGGGATATTTGTTCATAAATCCATCTTACCCCCTATGATTGTTTCTCATTCGTGTTATACCTCCATTTCCTGTCATTGATTGCTATTTTAGTGTTGAACTTCGACTTTTATCCTGACCCAATCGACAACCAACCCACACTCTGCCCAACCCTGAGTTAGTCGGATGTTCATACAGGAATGGAGGCATCGTCCTAGAGGGTATTTACCCCTGGGTACGGTACAGTAGTGACGTGCTAAAATCACTTTCTGAAGCGGCATGTGTTCCTGAGTTTCGCGCGGTCTTCGACAACAATGAATTATTTTGACGTTGGTGGCCAGGTGCAGAGCCTAACTGCTATATCACAATGAACGCCGAGGATGGAGGTACTGAAAACAGTTGCATCTGGAAAATAGTGGGTTCGAACCCCACTGTCAGCCGCCCTGAATATGGTTTTCCGTAGTTTTTTTATTTTTACACCAGTCAGTACCTTAATTAATGCCATGACCGCTTCCTTCCCAATCCTAGATCTTTCCAATCCCATCGCCGTCATAAAACATATCTGTGCCTGTGCTACGTAAAGCAAATCGTAATTTTTTTTTAAAAAACGGACACTTTCCAGTTCATTAGGTGCCTAAATAGTCGCTAGAATATAGAAGGATATCTTTGATTTCAAGTAGGAAATCACGGTAAACTTACAAAGGACTACCGATGGGTGACTCAAAATTACTTCGAACGTAAAAAGCAATTTTGGTCTTTGGATATCATCCCTAGGATTCAGTACAGGGTAAAAATATTATAACTATCGATCTATTCCCCCACGCTAGGGTATAAGTCTTAAATTATGATAAATAAGTACCATGAACTATGCTTTTAATTGGCTTCAAAATATTCTACTTCTATTCATCAACTGAATATCAAAAGGATACCACATAGCAGCAACATTTACAAGTGGAAAATAACACTGCTACTATGGTTACGGGTTCAGATGGACATTATGAACTAGAATACGCTTCGATTAGTTACTATACCTAGTAAAAAATCTTCGTACAGCCCATGAAACGAAGAGAGCTGTGAGCTTGCATTCGGGAGGTGATGGGTTCGAATCCGACCGTTGGCAGCCCTGAGGATGGTTTTCCGTTGTTTCCCATTTTCGCACCAGACAAATCGTGGCGCTGTACCTTAATTAAGGCCACGACCGCTACATTGCCATTCCCAGCCCTTTCCCAACGTCGCCGAAAACCTTCTATGTGTTTGTGCTGTGTCACAATACTAGCAACAGCCCATGAAACCTCTTTGAGGACTGAAAAATGAAGTCTTCCGCTGTCCGTCACGTCACCATTAATTAGGATATAGAGTGATTAAGTCTATGCCCAGCCACCTTTGCTTCTAGGAAGAGGGTTCTCATTTCTGAGTGAATCTGATCGGCATATGCATATGGAGAAGTGGAATTTTCAACTTTCTGACAGGGAATCGAGCCACATATTTCCTGGTGGAATGAGCAAACTTCATTGTCACATGTAAAGCAATGACCAAATGAGCACTTAACAGAAACTCTTATAATTATTGGAAAAGCACATGATCGTAACTGATAAATTGAAATTAATTAAACACAGCGGTAACTCACACTTGGTGGCC